>NC_139392.1:1345833-2661666 GCF_054392235.1 Sus scrofa
TTAAGCCACTATAGAGAACACAGTCAACACTGAGTGACAGTATGAAATAAAGCACATCACAGCCTTTTGCTCACACACATCCAAAGGATTTTC
This sequence comes from Sus scrofa, assembly GCF_054392235.1. NCBI lineage: Eukaryota > Metazoa > Chordata > Mammalia > Artiodactyla > Suidae > Sus > Sus scrofa. The sequence continues at coordinate 1,345,927 of NC_139392.1, forward strand.
TCATACGATCCATAGTGTAACCACCAAACACCCTGATGTGTTCAAACTTTCGACCCGACATCACAAAGCCAGCACCACCCATCACCACTGCCTAATCATGACATTTGTATTCAGTCTTTGCTCCACAACGCTGCTACTGCTTACCTTCTTACAAAATGGAATTTCTTTGGTCAAAGGAAGAAATTTCATAGGCTTACATTTTTTTCAATACTTTTACCAGGCATTTGTCTTGATCTTCTCCAAATTACTGACCCTCTCCACCACATTACTTCTGTCTGCATTAGATGAATCCAGTGGTAGAGTAAATAAGAATATTTGAACATAGCCTAAGGAAGGCCAAGAAAATCCCAAGATAATGTACTAGAAACAACATGTTTCTCAATGTCAAATATACTTGCCCTTTTGCAAGTCATTTAGTGTTTCCAAATATCATTGGTATATCTGTGAGATAGATGTGATAATTTTTTTTTGTAAAAGCTATTATAGGAGATCTACTAGCCCAAAGCTACTTCACAGTAACTCTTGACAAATGGTGATTCTCTGGCTTCTTTCCTCTCTACTCCACCACCACTGCTGTGTCCTGCCATGTGCTGAGTATAAAAGTGTGACTACTGGAGGATGTTGGGGGAAGTTAAGACAAATAGGCATTTGGGTTTGGAAGGGTTTTTGGTTTTGTTTTTTTTAAAAAACCTTAAAGCCTTTCTAATTATATACAGAGTGGAGATACGAGTCTACAAGTTATTAGTAACCTCTGGGAAAATTTACATCCTTCCTGAATATAAAAACACTGAAAATTGGTGATGGGGAGATAAACTTTACTGTGTTTTAAAAGTTTGCTACTTAAATAGTTTGAGATTTTATACATTTTGTCTTCAGTGTCTATGACATTATTTTTTTGCTTGAGAAAAATGATCATGACCTATTACTTATATAAACAAAGGAAAATAATGAGAGAACTTTGCTTCCAAATATGGATAACATTTTAGAGGAGCTTCTTAACTAACAGAGAACATTCTGTGGATCACTCATTATTATGCTGGAACAATAGATGTAGGGTGAAGGGATAGGAACAATTTAGATTAGTGGGATTAATATCACTTAATTTCTATCAGTGTGAGCTATCACTTTTTAATTTAGAATTAGAATTTGACACAAAATTGTTTGCTTCACCATATGTAATAACACTCTTTATTTAAAGGAATACATTCCAGTATTTAAAAGTTTAGAAATTTTACATCTTTATTAATTAGTTCTGAAAAATTAATGTTTATATCATAAAACGCATAATTGCTATGATGTTTTCTTTTTTTTCACAGCTAATCTTGTAAAATTATTTCATAGAACTCCAATATATGAATTATTAATAGATCATATATATGTAAATGCATTGATTGAGAAACTTAGAATAGTTTAATCAGATGAGCATTTTACTAAAAGTGACAGTAAAGTGTATTTTGAGCTGCTTTATCACTTTCAGGAAGTGAACATTGTGTTTGGTAAATCAATACAACAATTTTTTGGGCAAAGGATACAAACTGCCAATCACAAGGTGAATTAGTTTTTGAGAATCTAATGCATGACCTGATGTCTACACAGTTGACCTTGAACAACACAGGTATGAACTGTGCAGGCCCACTTACACATGGATATTTTTCAGTAGCAAACACCACAGTGCTGCATGGCCATGAGTGTTCGAATCTCAGGATGTGAGAGAATCCTGGACACAGAGAGCTAAATGTAAGTTCCACTTCATTTTTCAAAGGCCACCTGTAGGTAGCACCACCATATTGTCTACTTGAAAGCTGCCAAGAGAGAATGTCTCGCAAATCCTCACTATGTCAAGGGAAGAAACGTAACCTTGGGCAGTGATCAGCGCACTGACGAACCTTATCGGGGCAATCATTTTGCAGTGCCCACTTGTGTCAAATCACCACAGTGTACATCTTACACTTACACAATGTTATGTGACAGTTAAGTCTCGATAAAAGTGGGGAACCATGAAGAGAACTTGGCGCATGGAAAAATATGTGTAGACAATTGTGCAAATGTTCTAAAAGAGAGTGGGCAAAAATGTTGAATGATGATGTGATTCTACTCACCACTTAATAACAGGAAGCAGACAGTATGGAAGAAATTGTACTTGGAGCAAGATAGAAAGGGTCATTTGACTATAAGTGGAAAAAAAGAGTAATAGCCAAAAGGGGAATTAAGAACCCACTGCACTCTCACCATAGAACAATTGATTTTCTACTTTTATGCATCAGATGGTTTTGCTCAATATTAAAGAATATATTTGGTGAGATATGCAGTACAAAGAATGAAGTATGAAGAAATTCAGAGTTCCTGTCATGACACAGGGAGGTCCCATCATGGTGCAGAGGAGATGAATCCAACTGGGAACCATGAGGTTGCAGGTTTGATCCCTGGCCTCGCTCAGTGGGTTAAGGATCCAGCACTGATGTGAGCTTGTGGTGTAGGCTGCAGTCATGGCTCAGTTTTGGTATGGCTGTGGCTGTGGTGTGGGCTAGTGGCTACAGCTCCAATTTGACCTCTAGCCTTGGAACCTCCATATGCTGCGGGTGCAGCCCTGAAAAAAAATAAATAAACTAAAACAATAAATAAATAAATAAAGTATGAAGAAATTCTACACATTGATGCAAAATATAAAAAAATTAACTGGTAAAACTCATGAACAGTCAGTTTATCAAAGCAGGGCTCATCTCATGAAGATATATTGTCAAGGACATGCAAACTAAGTTATATGTAAAATAATATCTTTGAGCCACGAACTCAGCAAACATTGATATCTGATAATAGCAAAAATGTTGATGTGTGATCTTTTCCCCTAAGTTCTTAAAGCAAAGGGAATGTGTTAACTGACAAGAATAACAACTTAATAATGAATTTGAAGTCCTGTATTAAGGGAAAAGTAATCCATGGATTGGGAAGGGGGTTGGGGGAGGAGTACCATGCCTCACAAGTGGGGGATGGGACTTTCTTCCTGAGGATTTTGGGGGAGAGTGAGTTTCCTAGAGCCTTACAAGAGGCAACGTGGAAACAGGGCATGATTGGCTAGGAGGTGGGGATTGCCTGATAAGGCCAGAAGGTCCTGTTTTCTCAGGTGAGGGAAGCTCGCTGATGCTGAATTGGAGGGCTGTGACAAGTATTAGATTTCCTTGACAGCGAAGTTTTCTGTAAGCATAGGTTGACTTAGGTTTAGATTTGTAATGTGGGCCGGGCCTCCAGCGTGGCCTTCGCTGTGTGGGCCTCGATATGTGAATTAACTTTATCAGGGTGCTCTTGTTAAACTCAAAGGTGAATGGGGGATTTTGGGCCAGGTTGGGGGTGTAGTTAGAATCACTTTAATGTCCTACTAAATCCTGATTTTAATATCTTTGGAGAAAAGCATTTTTAAAGAATTTATCAAAATTTTAATGTGGCATATCATTGAATATCTTCTTATATTCAGGTATAATTAAAGTGACCTTGTTCTAACTATGCAGGCATAATCTAGTCTCATGAAGTCATAGTACTAAGACTTTTCAGTGCCTGTGGTATGAAAGACCGGGTTATGCTGTAGTACTCTCAAAAATATATAATGCCAGAAAAAATGTAACAAAAATATCTGTTAAAAAGTATGCCTTTTTAACCATCAAACTCCTAGAAGAGAACATAGGCAAAACACTCTCTGACATCAACATCATGAATATTTTCTCAGGTCAGTCTCCCAAAGCAACAGAAATAAAAGCAAAAATAAACCAATGGGACCTAATCAAACTGAAAAGCTTTTGCACAGCAAAGGAAACCCAAAAGAAAACAAAAAGACAACTTACAGAATGGGAGAAAATAGTTTCAAATGATGCAACAGACAAGGGCTTAATCTCTAGAATATATAAGCAACGTATACAACTCAACAGCAAAAAAGCCCAACACCCAATGGAAAAATGGGCAAAAGACCATAGACTGAATAGACTGTTCTCCAAGGAAGACATACAGATGGCCAATGAGCACATGAAAAAATGCTCAACATCCCTGATTATTAGAGAAATGCAAATCAAAACTACCATGAGATACCACCTCACACCAGTCCGAATGGCCATCATTAAGAAGTCCACAAATAACAAGTGCTGGAGGGGCTGTGGAGAAAAGGGAACCCTCCTGCACTGTTGGTGGGAATGTAAACTGCTACAACCACTATAGAGAACAGTTTGGAGATACCTTAGAAATCTGTACATAGAACTTCCATATGACCCCGCAATCCCACTCTTGGGCATATACCCAGACAACACTTTCCTTAAAAGAGACACATGCACCCGCATGTTCACTGCAGCACTATTCACAATAGCCAGGACATGGAAGCAACCCAAATGTCCATCGAAGATGATTGGATTAGGAAGATGTGGTATATATACACAGTGGAATACTACTCAGCCATAAAAAAGAATGACATAGTACCACTTAATAGCAACACGGGTGGAACTAGAGACTCTCATACTGAGTGGAATGAGTCGGAAAGACAAAGACAAATACCATATATATGATATCACTTATAACTGATATCACTTATAACTGGAATCTAATACACAGCACAAATGAACCTTTCCACAGAAAAGAAAATCATGGACTTGGAGAATAGACTTGTGGCTGCCCTGGGGGAGAGGGAGGGAGTGGGAGGGGTGGGGACCGTGGGGTTAATGGATGCAAACTATTGCTCTTGGAATGGGTTTACAATGAGAACCTGCTATATAGCATTGAGAACTATGTCTAGTTACTTATATAGCAACAGAACAAAGGGTGGGGGGAAAATGTATACATGTAACTTGGTCCCCATGCTGTACAGCGGAAAAAAATTAAAAAACAAAACAAAACCATGAATGTTTTCTAAAAAATAAATGCAAAGTTCAATCTCATTTTCTTGAGAGGAATGTGTGCTTTTTGAAATGCAATAAAGGAGTAAAACAGTTCACACACACACACACACACACACACACACAGTCATTCTCTTTCTCCTGAAAACAGGAACTTGTTAAAAAAGAAAAGTGTATTTGTAATTAATCTTAAAACCTCCTACCACCTAGCCTTTGGTAGAAAATTACTTTCCTATCCTTTTATGCAAGTGTTAGAAAATTATTCTAAGCAACTGTTATATATATTTGCACTTTTAATTTATAGGAAAGGTTAATTACGTTGCTATGTCAGCATGGCCTGCTTGAGTGCTGAATCCAGGGAGCAAAAATGTTTTTAAGTACACAGTGAGAGGTAAGTCCCCCCAGAGTTATTCCTCAGGCTTTTGTGCTCAGTCAAGCATTAAGAGATGTAACACATCTCTATGGAGATTGTTCTCAACATCCTGAGGTTTAATCCCTAGAGATTATGAGACAAAGCTCAATAATAAATGGATTTCTGATGTTAGCATCTAAAGAAAAAAGGAACATTATTGGCTTTCTTCTTCTTAAAAAAGTGTAAAGAACCTGTAACAGAGACATACTGTGGTAATTCCTTGGATCAGTGGACTTTTATTCCTTTCCTTCAAATTATGAATATTCCACTCTATTCAAAATATTCTTAATTCTAATCATGTTATTTTTTCCTTTAAAGATGACTTATTCTTTGACAAAAATGTAGATTATGGGAGTAAATGTAGTTTGGACTACTGCATATTACTTAGCTGCTGCCAAGAGTTAAGCATATTATTGCTGCCACTGATACACTTGAATTTATTTAAAAGCTTGTATCAATATTTCTTGCTGGTGATTTTGTTTTTTGCCTATCCATTCCCTAAATCAATTCTAGCAAGTTATATGCTACTGAAAAGCATTGGCTTTGACAGTGAGAAATAGTATGAATTCAATGTCCATAACACTGAAGCAGAAATGATAATATGAATTTGCTCCTTTTCTGTTGTAATAGCTCCTTAACTGTGAAATTAAGGGTGTAAATGAACTGACTGATTATGTTACTCTTATGAGAATACCTAGGATAAAGGGTAGCATTGAGAAGTCAAAAATTTCATTGCTACTGAAGTTTGTTTTTTATATATTCTTTATCCACACCTTCAGAAAATAAGTAAGCCCACTTATTAAGATGATAATTTTGCTTACCAACTATTTTGACATTATTTTTAGTTCCTTCCTTTCTTAACATAAAAAACAAAAGTATGCCACTGATCCCCCAAAACCTGTTTCTCTTTCATCATACTATAGTCACAATAATAAATATAAATAAAACATTCAAAATATATGGTCAGTCTTCTTAGTTTTACCAACTAGTGGGTGTTTTGTTCTATTATATTAAGAATGCAATTTACATTTCCCTAAAGACACTGCTCATTTTTCTATTTCTTAATTTGTCAGGCATATATCTTCTTTGGTAAAGCATGTCTTCAAATATTTCATTTATTTGGGGAGCACTTGCAGTGTTATTATTGTACTATTAATATATTTAGCCATTAAAAAGAATAAAGCATCAATACATTACAATGGAGATGAATCTGGAAATCACTAAGCTAAGGGTAGGAGACAGACACAAAGGTTACCTGCTGTATGACTCCATTTACACACAGTGTCTAGAATGGGTAACTCTTCAGAGAAATTATACTGATCGTTGCTAGGCTCTGGGAGGAGGGTTAGTAGGGAATAACTGCTTAAGAGGTCTGGAGTTTTACTTTGATGTGATTAAAATGTTTTGGAACTAGACAGAAGTGGTGGTTGTACAAAACTGTGCATGTACTAAATGTACTAAATGCCACTGAACTGTTACCTTTAAAATACTTAATTTAAAAAACAGTTACGTTTATACTGTAAAGTACACACCATTATTGAAAAGGAAAAATATAATGAATGTACTTTGTCAAGTTCCAATTCAAACCAAACTGTAAATAGATGTTTTGTGTCAAATCTTTCATTCATTTTTGTATGCAATGTTTCTACTCTCATTATTAAGTTCTAAGAGTTCTTTTTTTTTTTTTGTCTTTATGTCTTTTCTAGGACCACACCTGTGGCATATTGAGGTTCCCAGGCTAGGGGTCTAATCAGAGCTATTAGCCTCTGGCCTAAGCCAGAGCCACAGCAACCCATGATCTGAGCCACATCCGCAACCTACACCACAGCTCAGGGAACCGCTGGATCCTTAACCCACTGAGCAAGACCAGGGATCGAACCCGCAACCTCACGGTTCCTATTTGGATTCATTAACCACTGACCCATGATGGGAACTCCCTCTAATAGTTCTTTATATGTGCTGGATACAAAGCCTTTTTCAGATATAAGTTTTATAAACATTTCTTCCAAATCTAAGACTTCTTTCTTTTTCTATCAGAGTTTATGAAGAGCAAGCATTTGTAACATTTTGATTATATAAAATTTGTTAATTTTATTTCATACTTTATGCTTTGTATGAAGTATTAAGAAACATTTGCCAAAATAAAAGTCATTACAATTTCCTCTAATATTTAATCATAATATTTTCAGTATTTTAAATCATGAATTTTAGGTTTATGACTTATTTTACATTATTTTTAGCAAGTTGTTTAGAATATGAGGCATGACACAACAAAACTGTATATTCAAAGGAGTGAGCATCATATTGAACATAAAACCTATGCTGGGTAGGGAGGAGATGAAGACAATGGGAATAAATGCCTTTAAAAAATTGTTCTGATCAACATATTTTTGGTCCCAGTGGAATTAAAAAATTTTTCACATCTACCACTAAGAGTGAAAAGAAAGGTCACAGTCAAACAGCAAGGATGCTTAAAAGTGAGATTGTAGAGCAAAGACAGCTACTGGTAATAATGTGCCAAAGGCAATTTTTTCTTAAACCTGCAGATGTGGGAAATACAGATAATGCTAATAGTTACACAAAATAGAGGACAAAGTGTTGGGGAATTTTGTTGTTATATAGACTTTACTAAACTTTTCTTTTTCATCTTTTTAGGGTCCTAGGCTAGGGGTTGAACTGTAACTATGCTGCCAGCCTACACCACAGCCATAGCAACGTGGGATCTAAAATGCGTCTGTGAACTACACCACAGCTCACGGCAAGGCCGGATCCTTAACCCACCGTGCAAGGCCAGGGATCAAACCTGCGTCCTCACACTAGTCAGCTTCTTTTCTGCTGAGCCACAATGCAAACTCCTTGACTAAACATTTTAAATACACTTTAAATGCTTAAGATAAGAGAAGATGCTAAATATCATTATATACTGAATTTGTAAACACTTGCAAAATTATTTTCAACATTTTAAATTATAATCTGAAACAGTTTTCATGAATGTTTCCATATCAAGTTTTTACCATTCAAAAAATTTAAACATACAGGAGAAAAAAAATTGTATTGGGAAATAACAATAAAAAATTTAAAAAATTAAATTGAACTACAGTCATGTAACTTTAAAATAGTGACCTATCATCATTTCCTTTTTAAATTGAGAAATATTTCTTTTGATAATGTGAGTGAATTTGGAAACAAAAATTTTACATTGAGTATTTTAAATTATGACTCTGCAATTTACAAAATAATTAATTCAGAGCAATTGTCTTATATAAACCCTAAAAGCCATGTAAAGATGCAGAAGGCACAATTATCAGGTTCCAGATTGAAAAGAGATCAGTGGTTTACTAAGCACGTGTTCATTCCTACTTTTTCAGCTCTCAAACCAGTCATCTATATTTTGGACATTACTTTTTCTTCTTCTACTCCTCCTTTCTTTTCTTTTTTTTTTTTTTTTGGCTGTGGTATTTCCTGGCCCAGGGACGAAACCCACAGCACAACAGCAACCTGAGCTGCAGGGACAACACGGGATCCTTTACCTGCTGCACCACAAGAGAACTCTTGCTCTTTCTTCATTAAGTAAATGGAATATAAATTAGTCCAGGCAATCAGAGGCTTCTTTTCCATGATAAACAAGTATCTGTTCAGCAGGTGCCTACTGAAGATGTCCAAGTCATAACCATTTTCTAAGCTATGACTCATAGATTTTGCTGAATATATAATGCTGGCTCTGCACTCTGGGCTGCATCTTGGAACTGTGTTCACAGCATCATTTTTATTCTGTTTAGACCATCCTCTTAAAGAGCTCCATGGATGACTCTTTCCATGCTCTGGACACTTTGACTTTTTGTGTGTGCTCCCAGTTGCTGAGGAAATCACTGTATGAAGACAATGGTTGGGACACTGGTTCATAGCCATGGAAGTGAGTGATGAAGTAAGGTATAAGACATGATTTTTGAATAAAAAGAAGTTAAGGTACTGACAAGTGCAAGGATTGACCAGCATGTTGCAATAATCAAGAAAGTTGACAGGGAATTTATTGACGCAATAGTAGAAATGTAACTCAGGGAACCTTATGTAGTGCCCCAAGGGGTCTATAGACCATTATTTGTGTATCTCTTTCTCTATTTCGCTACTGAGGCTGAATATTTCAATTATTTCTCATGTGGCTTCCTAGAGCTTTTTATTCCTTCAGGATAAAAGCCAAATCTGTATTAATACTGCTTAAGTTATGGTTCTCTCTTACCTGTTACAATAAAATGGTGGACAAATACTTAATTGTTATAAAACATAATGCATATAAATAATATTTTATAGCTGCCACTGTGAGAATGAAAAATTTCTCTTATGGTAAATATTTTTCTGGATTCAGACACTTTATAAAAATAAGCTGTTCTATATAGCATATATTTTCACTCTTTGTTTTCACTTTAAAAAATGTCTTTTGGAATATTGTTATTTTCAAAATTAATATGCAGTTTACATTTCTATGAAGTTACACAAGTGAAACAGCTATAAAAACTTAAAGATGTTGGAGTTTGCATGGCTCCTTAGGTTAAGGATCTGGTGTGACTGCTGTGCCTCAGGTTGCTGCTGTGGTTTTGATTGCCTAGGTTTGACCCCAGGCCCAGGAACTTCAGCATGCCATGGGTGCAGCTAAAAAACAAACAGCTTAGAGATATTAATGACAGGATGACAGAAACAGAGTTTACTCACACACAGTGGTTGTTAGGGTCAAATCTAAACAGCAATTCATCTAATCTTCACCATAATCAGTATTATTTTAAATTTTGTAGGTGAGGAAATCGATACACAGTGAGATTAAGATATGTGTGTAAATTCACACAGGAGCCAGACATGGGGAGAGGGACCAAATCTAAGCAATTAATCCCCAGAGTCCATGCATCCAAAGTCCTGTTTGGTGACATAGCATCTCTAATATGGAAAGCCGGTAAAGCCTGATTGAGGACGTCTCTAATATGAGAGATAGAGAGATATTTGAAATTATTTTGGATGCTTGAAATATCAAGATTATTCAGAAAGATAATTTATTTATGATAGTTATTTCTTCAAACTTCTCTGCTGCAGTTAGAGATAGAATTTCCCTTGTATTTTTTAAAATTATAATAAAAATAGTTAGGGCAGCCCTTTGGTTCTTGGAGTAGATAGTTATACACTCCCCACTCACGTGTTTTCTTCTGCTTCCATAATAAAATACATTTAACATGGCAAATTGCTTCTGGTAAACTATTAAATTTTCCCATTTTCATCATTCCTGGTGGCTAGATAGGTTTATAGTACTAACTTCTAGTCATGGAGTGTGTGACTAGCAACAATTAGTGCTAATAAAGGCATTGTTCTTAAATTAACTGTCTTTTTGTTTCCCTGGTCCCTGGTTTCTTTATTCAAAGCCAGATGCTGAGAATGTCCAAGCTCCAGAGTCACTGTCTCTGCAATCATCAGTATGCAGAATGCAAATCTCATTGAGCAACATCTTCTTTCTTATAATAAAAATAATGAAGGGAACTTCTATGCAATCCACTGTATCTAGCAGTGTTTCACTGGAATTTGATGTACTGGGTAAAGCAAGGCTTTATATTCAGAGATATATTAGGGCAATCAAGAGCTCAATTTTACATTTAAAAAAACCACTATAAGAGACAGTTTTACAGCTTTTTATCCATCACTGGTTAGTATTCACAAATTGCTGTCTTAATGAGAAGTTTATTTTTAGTAAATACAGTGAAGTTTGTTAAAAAATCTATGTTCATATTTTATTTGTTTTTACAGTGTCACAGGGATTATGAAAGCAAGACCATTAAGAAACAGGTTTTGAATCAACACTTGATAGCAGCAATGAATGAATTCAATTTGCCATCTACCCAGATATACTTCATTAGACTCAATGCACCACATTATTAAAATAAAGAAAAAAAATTGGGTAGTAAACTTCTGAATTCCAGAGCATTCAAAAATGCATATATTTTATTTTAATCAGCTGTATCATGGCCATGTAATATAATCAGATGTTTCAGAATCATTGTGGCATGTTTAACTATATGCGGTATTGATTAAGGAGCTATGTTCTTATTTTATAAAGTAGTGATTTGGTTTTGTCTGGAAGAGGGATAAATTACTTGAATTTTCTCTTCTGCACTCAAAGTATATTAGACACTGACAAAGAGGGAGAGGATGGGAGTGGTAGGCTTAACTTGCGTCTACAAAGTTGAAACATGAGAAAAAATGCAAGATATTTAGCTGTTTGTAGTCAAATGATTCTTCAAATGATTTAGTTTATGGTGAGTAGGCACACTCTTCATTAGGGTTTGCAAGAAAGCTGGTACGAACCTTCCAGAGTAGACCATTTAGGTCAATAATGGCTCCAAATGACTGATACACATCATTTCACTATCAATTTTTTATTACTGTTATATCTAAAAAGCAGATGATGACAATAATGGGATAAATATACATTTTAGGGCAGACCAAGACTATCTTTTATCAGTTTGCCACTTGACAAAATTTTAAGACAAAAGTAATAAAAAATATTAAAATGGATTTTGCTGCAAATTTTGATTAGACTTTCTACATCTATGCTGAGAAATATATAAAAGCCTCTGCCTGTGTAATGTATTCTTTTCATCTTTTTTGGGGGGGGCAGGGGCTTCACCCATGGCATATGGAAGTTCTAGGGTTCTAACTGGATCTACAACTGCTGGCCTACACCTCAGCCAGAGCAATGCCAGATCCGAGATGTGTCTGTAACCTACACCACAGCTCATGGCAAGGCTGGATCCTTAACCCACTTATCGAGGCCAGGGATTGAACCCGCATCCTCATGGATGCTAGTCAGGTTTGTTAACCACTGGGCCACGACGGAACTCCTGTAATGTATTGTTGATGAAATATCCCTTGATTTTTAAATGTTCTTACATTTTTAAAAATAGACATATCACATAATCTGAAAATGGACAAATCTTTGTTCTAAAAATTACTGCTGTCACCACACTCACAGATCATGAATAATTTTCCAACTGGATTAATAAAGGGCAATTCTTTGTCATTGGGGCACCTTTCCCTGAAATATAATTATTAGAAAAAACATCAACATATTTTTTGTACTAAGAATCTTAATACTTGTATTAGTGAATATACATGATTTAGTGAGAACATTCAATTTTTAGATGAGCATAAAAAAAATCCTGAAGAGGCTCCCTTTGTCCGAAATACCTCACTATTGTTTGGCTACCTAAACATAGGCCCTCGCTCACCCTATTTTTGGAGCAGTTTCATACCTATATCTCGTAGAGTTATATTGTGCAAACCAGAACTTGAGAAAAGTTCCATCACATTTGCTGAGGTTCCCTGAATAGGATATGAAGAAATATCACAGAGAAAAAATTTATTTAAAATCAGTAGGAAGGGAAAATTTATTTTTTCTACATGTTGATACTCAAACTTTTCATTTCAGCATTTTATCAGCTGAAACTTAAAATTCTAATGACATGTCTCTGCTATAAAAATAGTCAAAAGTAACCAGTTTTTAAGCAAATAATCCAAAAATTTTTTTCTGAAAACCTCAAATGTGATCTATTATTGAATTCACCATAAACTCTTAATAGACTTTAAAATATAAAGTGTTTATAAAGTAGTAAACTTCACATAAAATTTCACACGCAAATATTTAACCACTTAAGCTTTTCAAGAGAGAGTAAAAATAGAAATTATGTCAAAATAACAAGTCATAATTTGAGAATAAAAGCTAGAGACCCTAAATTTAAATATGCATAAATATTCATTTGGTATATGCTATATACAAGGCACGGTGTACTCAGCACACAGAAGAAATATTGACTGATGCCACATTTCACAGAGAATGTCATCAACCATTAAGACACACCATTAATTTTTATACAACTTAGAAAGAAAAATCCTACAATTAAGTGTGATACAATACTTTAAAAAGAACCCTACACAGTTAAAAAAAATTGCTCCTATATATCTCTCATTGTTATGAATCTTTTTTCACTTATTCCACTGACTTTCTCTTCTTCTTACTTCACTTGCATTGTGTAACATGTGACAGGCAATCTCTCTGCATGTGACTCAGTAACAAACATAACCATGTTTTATTTATCCGTGAATGCACACCTGTCTTCATCAACAGTAAGCTCTTGTTGGTTTTTAAATATATACATACATATATAATTCTAGTTATTTTTCTAAAGATGAATGCTTGCTTAATTTCTATCAAATTAGGTTTCTCTGCTCTGTTTTCCTGACATTTTATGCAATAACTTTCCATGGTAATGCTGAAATAGGTCAGTCTCTCTGAAGACTTAAATGTCAATTCAATTTAACGTGTTGATGGACAACAGTGCATGTCCTTCAACTCACAGGAGGATGATGTGGAGAACTACGACCAAACTCACACACGATTCACATGGTTTGCAAATGCATCCTAAACCAAACTACACAAAAAATGTATTTCTTCCTCTAGGTTATTCCCAAATTCCCATAGCTTCCCAACATCTGGAAGAACTGTGATACCACAGACATATATCTGAAAAAAAAAAAAATAATGACGAGAAACATAAAGTGATCATTGACACAACTCCCCACAAAACATCAGGCATCAATTTGATTATAAAATTATATACTCAAAGAAAAACATGTCTGTTCTAAGGATAGCAGGTACCCTAAAAGAGTTGTTAGGACCTATTCCAGATACTTCTTCCAAAGCATGCTCCAAGGTGCACTTTTCAGACAGTTAACTACGTGCTGGTTATGACTGGGTAGCACACAAACATCACAATAAGACAACTGTAAAAGCCAGGTGAAAAACCAACATGCTGACATGTGACAGCACTAGAAAGCATCCAAGACAGCTGAGATTTAAGGGTCGATGTAGGACAAACAAAAAGCATTAGGTGAGCCCCATATTTTCTGTTCCCTTTTCCTTGAGACACATACTGGTTCTTGATTGGTATGCAGCACAGAATTCAAGAAAAAGAAGATCAGAACTACCATCGTCTGTAGCTGGGAAAACACTGGAGAACAGGGATCTGAAAGTGCACTGGACTTCAGGGGCCAAGATGCCAAAGAAAACGGAGCCTCTGAAAGGTGAGCCTGACACTGTCTCTTAAGCTTTTTGATATGTTCTCATTTTTTTTTTTTTTTTTGGACTGGTCAAGAGTCTAATGCATGTAACAAAATGTGATAGGTAAGGAAATAAAAAGATAAGCAATGGTTCTGCTTTAGGATAGAATGGGGCAGATTGCAGCAGATAAGCATTCGTGTGAAAATAACAAAGATTTCCAGAATGGAAGTGTGAGTGCTTGACAGACCCTCATCCCAGTGAAACAGAAATTTAATGGATGAAAATTACACATACATAAAATTGGAGCCTCTGAAAATTGCCCTAAGAGCATAGAGAAAACAGAGAGACATACTCACAAAAATGGATTCCATCTCAGCAACAGCAGTGAGAGCCACAACACACCTTCTCCTTAGCCCTGCCCCAGCTCAGCATGACAGAACTCTACTCTAGGAGAAGACAGAACTTCTTGCCTCTAAGCATATTTGCTCCAGGAGGGGCAGGACACCTGCATATTTCACCACACCCTCAGCTCTATGGTGGAGAAGCTATTCCAGGCAGTCATGGTACACTAATCCAGTAAACTGTATAGTGTCAACCAGAGACACACTGCATTTATTTATTTACTTTTTGTCTTTTTAGGGCTACGCCAGTGGCATATGGAGGTTCCCAGGCCAGGAGTAGAATCAGGGCTGTAGCTGCAGGCCTTCACCACAGCCATAGCAACATGAGATCTGAGCCCCATCTGCAGCCCACACCACGGTTCACAGCAACGCTGGATCCTTAACCCACTGAGCAGGGCCAGGGATCGAAGCCCTGTCCTTGGGTTCCTTAACCACTGAATCACAACAACTTCCAGAGACACACTTTAGATCCAAAGTTACAAATAGATCGAAAGTTAAAGGGCTGAACCACACACAGAGAAACCAGAAGAAATAAACTGGCTGTGCTAATATTAAATGAATTAGAAAAGTTACTTGTCCATATTTTATAATAAGTGTCAATCAATCAAAATGATATAAAAACTAAACTCCTATATTCCCCTAGTAACAATGCATCAGAATATGTGAAGCAAAACTGATGGAACTGAAAGGACGAATAGACAATTCAACAATAAGATTTAAAAATTTCAATATCCCATATTCCATAGTGAAGAGCACAATCAGGCATAAGATCAACAAGATACAGAAAACTTGGAAACATTATAAACAAACCAGAATCCACTTAGGAAGTCTTGGCAACACAATGAAGGAAAAGTAGACAATTTTCCAAAGACATACAAATGGTCAACAGGTCCAGGAAATAGTACTCTGTATCACTAATCATCATACTACAATGAAATATCACCTCACATTTGTTAGAATGGCTACCCGTGAAAAGATACAGTGTTGGTGAGGAGGTGGAGAAAAGGAACCCTTGTACCCTGCTGATGGAAATGTAAATTGGTACAGTCACTACGGAAAACAATACGGAGATTTCTTAAAGAATTACAAAAATAAAACTACTATATGATCCAACAATCCCATTTCTGGGTATATATTCAAAGGGATTGAAATAAAAATCTCTAACAGGTATCTGCATCCCTAAGTTCACTGCAGCATTGTTGACAATAATGAAGATATGGAAACACTTAAATGTTTGTCAACAGATAAATGGTTAAAAAAAGATGTTACAGATATACAATGGAATATTATTCACCATGAGGAAGAAGAAATATCCTGTATCTGTAACAATTTGGATGAAACTTGAGGGTACTATACTAAATAAGGTACAGAAAAACAAATAGTATATCATATCACTCATAGTAGATTCAAACAGCCACACCCAGAGAAAGAGGAAGTAGAAAGATAAGTTACCAGAGACAGAGGGTGGAGGAAATGCAGAGACATTAGTCAAAGGGTCCAGACTTCCAGTTGTAAGACTGACAGGTTCTGTGGATCTGCATATACAGCATAGTGATCATAGCTAATAATACTGTGTTATATACATGAAAGTTTGTAAGCGAGTAGATTGTAAATGTTCTTAATACACATACACCCCTGGTAATTATATGATGGGAGGAAGGCATTAGCTAATTAGTGCTACATGGTAATCATTTTGCCATATATATAAATCAACACACTGTTCATCTTAAACTTATACAATGTTATATGTCAATTACATCTCAACTTGGAATTTTAAAAAAGAATGACAGAGGAATTTGGGAACTTCACAAGTAGGTGGAAAGCAATATATCTGTAAATAACTGATGATCATCGTTATTTTGTTGTGCAAATTATTCAAACTTTCACAATCGGGGGATTTCCACATCGACTTCCCTTCCTTTTAGACAAGCCTCACCCATTCTTCTCTTTTGAGAAATCCCCTAGCTTCTACCAATGCAAGATGCTTCGGGCTTATCTTGTATTTCCCCTGATCCAGCCCTGGATTTTGGCATTTTTCAAGTAGCCCCCATTCCCTTTATTGGAGAATGGTAATTAACATCAGAGATCTGAGCATAAAGTAGGTTCATTGTTAGTGATGTTTTGCTGATTTTAAACCTCCTCAGAGGACAGAATTAGGAAATGTGTCTATGAGTAGTAACCCATAAATAAATATACAGCTGTTTATTTTTCTATCAAGCAAGCAACACAGCCTTTAGAGCAATTTAGTCACATGAATTTAATACACCTGGAGTAATTACAAAGATGTGTGTGTTTTGTGACAGAAAGAAATATTATTCTATCTGAAAATATTCATTTTTGAAACATTGTCTAGTAACATTTCCCTTTGTTACAAATAAATGCTATTAGTATTTTTTGTAGTACAGTTTGGCTGGAGATGAATTTTTTTCAATATTGCCTGCCTACAGTATTTTTATTTAGGTCTTATTTTTAATATTTTCACTGTCCTTAGTTTTCTAGATTGATAGTTTAAAAATTTTTTTCTTAGTACTTTAAAAATGTTTTCCTATTGCCTTCTGATCTCTATTTTTTTTTTTTTTTTTTTGGCCATGCCCATGCACCTGGGCATGTGAAAGTTCCTGGGCCAGGGTTCAAACTCTTGCCACAGCAGAAACCTAGGCTGCTGCAGTGACAACACAGGGTCCTTAACTCACTTCACGGCAAAGGGGAACTCCTGATCTCTATTATTTCTGATAAGAACTTTTCACCATTTTTCTTGGTGTCTTTTTTTTTTTTGCCTTTTCTTGGGCAGCTCCTGTAGCATGTGGAGGTTCCCAGGCTAGGGGTCTAACTGGAACTATAGCTGCTGGCCTACGCCACAGCCACAGCAATGCTGGATCAGAGCCAAGTCTGCAACCTACACCACAGCTCACGCCAACGCTGGATCCTTAACACACTGAGCAAGGCCAGGGATCGAACCCGCAACCTCATGGTTCCTAGTCAGATGCATTAACCACTGAGCCATGATGGGAACTCCCTGAATGTATCTTTTCATCTGGTTGCTTTAGGAATTATTTATTTATTTATTTATTTATTGCCATTTCTTGAGCCACTCCTGTGGCATAAGGAATTTTTCTTTAAAGGGCCAGACCTGTGGCATATGGAGGTTCCCAGGCTAGAGGCTGAAGCTGACCTGTAGCTGCCGGCCTACATGTTGCCACAGCAACATGGAATATGAGCTGCACAACCTACACACCACAGCTTAGGGCAATGCCGGATCCTTAATACTCTTGGCGAGGCCAGAGATGGAACCTGCATCCTCATGGATACTAGTCAAATTCATTTCTGCTGAGCCACTAAGGGAACTCCAGGAATCTTCTTTAATCTACTTTTTTTTTAGTTGGGATAATTTCTATTGATTATTTTTCGGTTGTACTGACTTTTTCCCTCTATTTGTTCAGTGGATTAGCCCAACAAAATATTCTTCCTCACTGATAACTTTTTTTTTCAATGTCAGCCTTTTAATCTGAATTATTTTATTCTTCTATCTCCCTGCTAAACTTCTTTAACTGTGCATGCTTATTGTACTTTTGTGACATATCATTAAATATTTTTATATTTAAAATTCCCTGTTCCATCTCTGAATTGGGTTCCAGACTTTTTCCTCTCTTGAGAGCCTGTCATATTTCATGACTTTTTAATAGATTTTCTAATATTTGGTTTGAATGTAAGATTTCATAAATAATAAAACAATGGAAACTGAAGCAAGTAATATAATGTATTATATATATTTGTATCCATAAAATGTCATGCTTCCCCTGTCAGGCTACTCGCATGTGCGATGAAGTCAATTTATTTGAGACTAAGCCAGTCTGGGTTGTGTAGTTTGGGAGCAGAAGTTTCCTTGAGTGGAATTCTGATTTGACTTGCAGCTCTCCTGCCCGACTTGCAGACTCAGCAGGCGCCTGCACCTGCATCCCAGGGCACATTTCTCCAGGTGTCTTCCCACCCCAATGAATGGTGCCCCTGCTTGGCACCGCTTGGGGCCCAGAACACCTGTGTGGTTTCTCTCTGTCCCTCCTCCACCAACCTTTAGGCCTCCACAAACACTCTGCGCTTCATCTTTCCTGGGTGGAATTTTTTCAAAGTCCTCAGCCATCTATCATGAGCAAGTGGCTAAGAATGTTCATGGGTTTCTCCCAGTTGTGTCTCTAACATCAGATTTCCAAAGGCGCCCTGAGTATTCACCTGGGGGAGGCTCCGTATGCCTTCTCTCCTCCTCTCAAACTGAAGGCGACTGCTGCCTCCTCAGAGTAGACTTGATGTGCCTGGTGGACGTCTCCCCTCTTGACACCCCTCAGAAGTTAGCACTCTTTCCTCAGGGGAGGGCTCTTTCAGCCTCCAGTCACTCTCGGGAGCTGTCTGTGGAAGGCTGTGTAAAAAGTGGAAAGTGCACAGGTGATTTCTGTGGTGTCTGGGCTTCCCAGGGATTCTGGACTCTCATGCCAGAATGCCCTCAAGGTTTTACTACTTTTATCAACGTCATCAGTGCTCTTGCATCTGTGGCAGTTCCCTTTGTTTCCTGCTGCCCTGCCAAGAATGACAGTGGCTGTCGGCCCCTCGTTCCCCAACAAACCTGCCATTTTTTGGATTTTAACTAGATTCTTTGAAACTAAGCTCTCAGATATTTTGATCATGTCACTAGGGTGTAAGAACATTCTCTTGTAGCTATATCCTAAGAAAAAGCAGGAGTTTTATTTTAAAATATCAATAATTACAGCACCTCAGAAACCACACATCTTGGAATGGTTTTAATTACGAAGTTTTAGATGTCAAATTTTAAATGACATACATTTTGTTCCCAATTTTTGCAAAAACACTTTATTTCAAATTTCCTCTACAATGTTCCTGAAACAATCAAAGCATCTCCTAATAACTGCTATGTCCAGTGGTGAAAGAAAATGACTTATTACAGATCCCAAGCAGTCATAAGATCCAGACAGCTATGACTCCTCAGTAGGCGAGATTCTGGTCTCCTCTATCCCCAAACAAATAACCCTGGCCATCCAAAAAGCTAATGGAACAGAGGAAATGTAGTGGAAAAAAAGGTTTTCAAATGCGAACTCTGGGCAGCTGCCTAAGTGAGGACTGCAGCAGACGCTGTCCATCCTTCTCACCCAGCCTTATAAGGACGTCACGCGCTAGAGGTTGTGTGCCGATGTTTGAACTACAGAAATAAGGATCACTCACAGACAAATGAAGTAAATAAAAGGACATTCAGATACTCCTTGGTAAAATGTTAAATGCATGCATGTGTGTGTGGACATGCCAGGAGTAAGTACAGTACATTAGGTGTGAACTTGTTTCTTTATTAGTGGAATTTTACGTCTTTAGTAAGTTGTATAGATCTTCAGTAGGAAGCCAGGGTAGGATATGGCTCATTAATTCTCCATGTCCATTCTTATCTTCTTCTAGTGTGTCTTCCTGAACTTAGAGACTAAAAAGTCAAAACTGCTTTTTTTGTTGTTGTTGTTGTTCTATTTCCTACGGCTTCATTTGGAGAAGAGATACAATCCAGGCTAAGAAGCATTTGTTTGATATGTAGAAGGAATATTTAAGAAGGGGAGCCAACCAATGCTGATTATTTCTTCCAGCAAGCAAACCAGCATTTGGCTGGCGGGTTTCTAGGTCATCTGCAGTGACTCTGGATCACAGCAGTGACCACTGGTTCTTTTTCATTTGAAGACTTTATTTTTGGAGCAGTTTTAGGTTAACCACAATATTTACAGGAAGGTACAAAGATTTCTCTCTTATACTTCCTGCCCCCTACCCCACAGTCTTCCCTATTGTCAATGTCACACCACCAGCACCATTTCATGGAGGATGAACCTGCAGTGGACACATCATCATCACCCATGTTTCATCCTTTACCTTCGGTTTCACTCTTGATTTAGACATTCAGTGAGTTCTGATGAAAGTATAATGACGTATATCCAACATTATAATCTCAGAGTTATTTTCTTTTTTTAGTTATAGTTGATTTACAATGCTGTGTCAATTTCTGCTGTACAGAGTTATTTTCAAGGTCCTAAAAGTCCTCTGCAGTCTGTCTGTCCATCTTCCCCAACCCTGGCAACCACGGATCTCTCTCTTCCTTTTTTTTTTAATCTATTTATTTTTTATTTATTTTTTTAATTTCCCCAATACATTTTTTTTTCTACTGTACAGCATGGTGACCCAGTTACATATACAGGTATACATTTTTTTTCTCAAATTATCATGCTCCAGCTCTTTTGTGACCATTCATGCCTGAACTCATTAATTCTAGTGCTGGAACTTGATTCTCACTTCATCTGTTGATTTTTTAAGTCTTAAACTTTCCTGCATTAACTCTATTACTGCTCTTTACACCTGTAATATTTCTTTTTTCCCACCACCCATTTATACTGATACACTAAAGAAGAGCTCAAAGAATAGAAATTAATTGGAGAAAAATGTAAATCTCAAGTATGCAAGTATTGGGATCCCAAATTTAGCAAAATTCCTTCCCATCTAAACTTTGATGTAGTATAAGAAGAAACAATACATGAGACACCATGTCAGGAAGCTAAATGGCTATTCATTTCATGATTGCATATAAGCATGAATGGTTCTCCTTTGAATGAACTGCTGTTGTAAATACTACAGTCAATAACAAATTCTTTCTGTACACTACATTCAGACACAAGAAAGTACAGCAATAAAATATAATTTTTAAAAATGTAATTTCTCTAATAAAGTATTTCCATGTTTCCTATGACAAAATACTGTAATTATAAACTCTAGATGCCTTATTACTATCACACGTGAGGTGCATTCAGGAAGTGTTTTACATAATCTGAAAATCATTCTATTTCAATATGCCAACGTGCCTGCTCAGCTTTTGCAATTACAATGCTGGGAATCTAGCCCAAGAAAAAATTCTTAAATATAAGAAAAGCTTTATGCATTTCAATATACTTCCATTTTATTTATATTAATAGAAGTGGAGTTTATCCTTAAATACCCATACTTTGGTTAAGGAAGATGATGACCACTCTAAATTACAGAATCATTACTGTGAAATTGACATTCTGGGTGTATAAGAGATTGTCATTCTACATGGAATGACAAAAGAATGACAAATTGTATGAAAGAAAAAAATCTCATGCAGAAAGTGGGGAAAAGCATGATTTTAAGATATGTTTATTTTTTCTCATGTGAAATTGGCTAAATTATGTTAGTTTTTTTAGTAATCATTTTATTGACATCTAAATGTCATGAGAAAAGATGTAAGACTAAACATTACTGTACATTTGTCTCCGGCTTTCATGGAGTTTATAGTGTAGTTGGAAGAATGGATATAATTCAGGCCTTACCACAATTAATGTAACTTTGATAAACAGTCTGAGGGGTTGATATGTGCTGCAAGATTACAAACCAACTGAGGTGTACATATTCATGAATGCTAGAGAAGTCTTCAGGAAAACAAAAAATAGAAGGAGCGTGAAAGCATATCAGATTGGTGACTGAAAAAAATATAGGCGCATTCTACACCTCATTTCTAAACTATCATTCCATTACGCCACATGCGTTTAATTTCTAGGTTCAATCCACAGACTGCCCACTATTAACTTCTGGACGGCACCGACCATCAGTTCCATCTCCATGTGGTCCACAAGCAGAGTGCAGGGATCTCGCACTGCATGTAGCCGTCTACAACATGGGGATGAGACTTTCCAGAAATAGTCTAAAAAGGATGCAAATCCTGTGAAGGCGGATGTCACATGCTTTACCTTCCTCTTTGGACCAAGACAGCTTTTCTACACCATAAAAGATCTAGCAGAAACCCTCAGTATTTATTCACTGCAAAGGAGGGAGTAAGGAGAAGAGATTACCAGGGGACTTGAATTCTAATTTTACCACTTATTCTTTAACCTATGGAAAGTTAACATCGCCATTCTCAGGATTCTTGTGCATAAAATGTGAGTTATCAAACATTTACCTAGATGGGAGTCAGGATTTGGTAAAGTCTAAACCAGTAGCCAGATTACTCTGTATTAAAGTTCAAATGTCAAACTTTTGATATGGAGTATTCTCACAGGGTATAGCTTATAAGGTACACTTTAAAATTAGGAATGTTGGAAAAAATTAAAGCAAATTATCATTTAAGGGACTCCATTGCTAAAATGGCAGTAACAGAATTTATACATATGTATACAATAGAAATAGTCATAAGGGTAAAAATGATTTTATTAAGTTTTTCAGCACATAAGCTGTTATGTCTTTGTCCATACTGATTTATAAATAACGATAAAACATAAACATTAAAAAAAAAACCCAGTAGATGTATATAGTGCCAGATAAAGTTAAGTTAATTGAATCTGTAGGTCATAAAGAGTCAATGATTTGGAAAAAATATAGACATTTTTAAAAATGTAAATATGAAAGAGAAGAGACACGATGCTCCAAGAAGTTCTAGAAAGACAAAACCAAGAGAAAAGGAAAAGATTTATAAGATCGGAAGAGAAACCAGAGTAGGCACGCACCTCAAAGTTCACTGCAACACTATTTAGTGGCCAAGACATGGAAGCAGCCCAAATGTCCATCGACAGAGGAATGGATGAAGAAGTTGTGGTACATATATACAACGGAATGTTACTCACCCACTAGAAAAGAATGCAGTAATGCCATCTGTAGCGCCATGGATGGGTCTAGAGATTATCATCGCAAGTGAAGTAAGTCAGAATGAGAAAGACAGATAACATGCTATCACTTATACATTGAATCTAATAAAAATGGTACAAAACATATTCACAAAACAACAGGCTCAGCGACTTCAAAACCAAACTTATAGTTACTAAAGGGGAAACACTGTGGGGGGAGAAATGGAGGAAGGGATTGGGAGGTTGGGATTGGCATAGACATACTACTACATATTCAAAATCGATGAGTAACAGGGACCTACTACGCAGCCTGGGGAAATGTCTTCAATACTCTGTGATAGCCCATATGGAGAAAGAATCCGAAAGAGAGTGGATGTACATGCACATGCATGGCTGATTCACTTTGCTGTACCCCTGAAACTAACATAACATTTTAAATCACCTATGCTCAAATAAAGTTTATTTAAAATTTAAAGAAGTACTCTTAAAAAAGAGAGAGGAAAGGAGATAGGCCATATTCAAGGGCATGACGTCAAAGAATGATCCTGATTTTAAGGAAGTCAGGAGGTAGTAACAGGAGAACACTGGCATCTAGATCTGAATCACGGTCTCTTTTCGTCATAAATCAGATGCAGACTCCAGAGCAGACTCTAAAGGATTCGTGTCTATTTACCTGTTTACACGTAATGTGAATTGCAGTGTTCTCGGTCTCCTGGTCGTCTGACATCCATAGATAATTGGATTTTATTCTCTCATTTTGTGTTTTATCTGTTTTTTTTATAACTTTTATTTTTTAATAAAGTATAATTAATTTATAACGTTTCAGGTACATGGCAGAGTGATTCAATTTATACACACACATGCACACACACATACACACACACACTTTACAGATTCTTTTCCATTATAAATTATTACAAGAAACTGAATAGGCTCCTTATAGAAATTTCTCACCACAGCGGCCAGGGCAGGGAAAATACTAGATGAGCTTGGGGGCATTCAGTAGTGTCACAAAATAAAACAGTGCTTAAAAGGAGGAGAGGTATGATAAAGGACCTAGGAACCAACCTGAAAAAAGCTTCTAATGAGCAAAGCTGCAAATATGTGAGTAACAAAACACAGCACAAAATCATTTGCTTATATACCAAAGAATAAAATAAATAACTGTGGTAGGAGGACTGTGGCTCCTTTAATCTCTGTTGCCTGGAACACTTTATGTTACCTGGCAAAAAGAACTTTGCAGATATAATTAAGGTTATGAAACTTAAAATAAGGGGATTATCCTCAGTTCCCCAGATAGGCCCAATCTAATCACTTGAGCCCTTAACAGCAGATTTCTATCCATCAGGGCTCAGTGAGAGAGATGCAGCACAGAGGGAGGCAGAGGGAGGTAGAGAAGAGATTCAAAGCATGAGATGGCCTGCCCATCCTTTCTGGCTTGGAAATGGACTGTCAGTCTGCAGAAGCTGGTGGTTTCTAGATGCAGAGAAGGATGCCTGGCTGAAATCCAGCAAGTACACTTCAGGCCCACAACTGCGCATAAATGAATCCTTCCAACAACATGAGTGAACTTGGAAGTGACTCTAGAAAATTATTCAGCGCTGTGTATACCTGTTTCTGCCTCGTGGGTCTTAGAGCAGGGCAACTGGCTGAGCTACAGTCTGCCCAGACTCTGACACATGGGAACTGTAAGATGATAAATGGATGTTGTTGTTAAGTCGCTAAATGCAATATCTTTAAAAACACAATAGAAAGCTAAATCCACGAATCCATCCCATTTAAATAAAGGACAGATCTTTCTTAGGAAACAATTTAAAATAACAAATGAAGAAGAAATGTGGGAAATAGAAAATCACCATGAGAATACCACAATAATCACTGTAGGCAAGGCCAATGATGAATGATAAAATGTGTGAACAAATATTTAAGGAGAAACAGTATATCTGCATAGTCTCAAAGTATCTCTCCCAATAGAGATATTAATTTCAGTGGTGAATTTGAACACATCAAAATATTATTTAATTATTCCATTACCAGGATTTAGAGCTTAATTTCCTCTCCTTTTGAGTATGGGAAAGTAAGTATTATATTTCTATTTTTGTTTATTTAAAATAATATACGATAAATATAATAAAAGAACCACACTTCCACTAAGGCTGGACAGAACATCAAAGGTCCCAGACCACAGAAACATATATATAAAAAACAATGGGCTGCAGTCTTACTGTCATTTGGTAAAATTAGGGCCAGCAATTCTCCTAGAATTTGGAATAGTTTTATTGCTAAGTAAATAGATCAAAAACATATCAAAGACATCTGAAATCACATACACTGGCAGTTGCTGGTGTAAGCAACTGAAAATTTATTGCACACCATGAATCATGATATATTAGTATCAAAGAGAACTGTGAGCTGTGATGAATTGAGATGAGCAACAAGAAAAACAGGATAATGTCAAGGTTAAGGTAGAGTTGATGAAAAATGTATTAAATAACAACTGTATATGGCAGAGGTTTCATAAAACAAATAAGCACGTGCACAGCTGGTTATAATACAGGATAACTAATAGCAGTGGCATGTAAGCCACAAAATTCAAAATATTCAGGCAAATAAATAAGGCTCAGCAGTCTATTCATTTTTCTTGCCTCTGGAAGAGTTACCTCCACTTGAGGACTCAGCTTAGAGTTCTCAGTGGGATTAATCTCTCAGGTGACGTTTCACTGAACCTTGAAGATAAATGATGACAGAAAAAAAATAAACACTATTCTTTGATGGGGAGTGAAATAAACACATAAACCCTAAGAAAACAACAAAGAAGAATAATGTGTAGAAATTAGTTTCAGCCATCAAAATTGGGTTGGTTTAATCACTATATTAAAGGAAAATTAAAGTTGTTCCATCAAACATTGCAAAGCTCAAATGAAATAATATAGAAACATAAGCATGGAAACTTCCCTCATTTTTTAAAATGAGGTTTCAAATATAAAATATTCTTTTTATTAATGAGATGTCCATATTAATAATTTATTGAACTGTGAGCATACTGTACTATTCAGAAACACAAATCCATTGCTTCAATGGAGAAGTAAATTCTCAAGAGTGTATTGGGGGAATTTTGCTGGCAACTAATTAGATTCATGGTCACTTAACAACCTCTGTAAGTCAGCTGGGTGCGGAAGCCTCTTAGTTAAGTGCTGAGAAAGTACCTGTGAGGAGAGTTAAGATAAACAAGTACTTACTCAAGGCGCTGATTCATACAGTGCATGAGAGTGAACTCAGTCGTGGTGGAGATAATCAGCCAAGAAAACAGCGAAAAGTCAAGGCTCAAGAAGGTCTTACACATTCAAATCACCTCCTCCACAGACTGAGCTACAGTTAGATTGCTAGGTGGCAAAACAACTGTTTTGAGGTCAGAGCTGAGATATGATTTACCTTCATTTATTCATTTATAAAGTTTAATAGCCAGAAGTTTGAGAAAATATTATAGTATAAAGGCAAAGACATATTCACCTTAAAAAATATATTGATATACATTTTTTGAGCAATTCAAAATTTTTAATTTCAAAAATACCAACCTCTGCAAAGGACAATGGTTAAGAATTCATTTAAAGAAAACTGGGGCATTCTTGTTGTAGCTCAGCAGTTAACAAACCCAACTAGGATCCATGCGAATGTGGGTTCGATCCCTGGCCTCATTCAGTGGGTTGAGGATATGGTTTGCCCCGAGCTCTGGTGTAGGTCGCAGACATGGCTCAGATCCTGTGTTGCTGTGGCTGTGGTATAGGCCAGCAGTTACAGCTCCAATTCAACCCCTAGCCTGAAGACTTGCGCAGGTGAGGCCCTAAAAAAAAAAAAAAAGAAAAAACTGTATCATAGTATAGTTGACTTACAATGTTTTGCTCCTTCCAAGTGTACAGCAGAGTGCATCAGTCATAGCTATATACATTCTTTTTCAGATTCTTTCCCAATCGTTTGTTACACAATATTGAGATTTCCCTCTGCTATACAGTAGGCCCTTGATATTTACCTATTTTTTGCATAGTAGTATGTAAGAGTAATCCTCAACTCCTAATTTATCCTTCTGCCAACATTTTCCCCTATTAAAAATTCGGAATTGCTCAAAAAATGTATATCAGTAAATAAACTCCTGTTTATTTTACAATAAAGCTGCATGAGATGTTTGTATATTTTGGAGATTAATCCCTTGTCATTTCCTTCATCTGCAAAGATTTTCTATTTTCTGGGTTGCCTTTTCATATTTTATAGTTTCCTTTGTTGTGCAAAAGCTTTTAAGTTAAATCAGGTTTTATTTTTGTTTTTAATTACTCTAGGAGGTGAATCCAAAATGATATTGCTAGAGTTCCCATCATGGCTCAGCAGAAACAAATCTGACTAGTATCCATGAGGTACGATCACTGGCCTAGCTCAGGAGGTTAAGGATCCTTCACTGTCATGAGCTGTGGTGTTGGTCGGAGACGTGGCTCAGATCCTGTGTTGCTGTAGCTGTGGTGTAGGCTGGCAGCCATAGCTCCAATTTGACCCCTAGCCTAGGAACCTCCTCCAAATGCCATGAGTGCACCCCCCCCCCAAAAAAAAGATATTGCTGAGATTTATGACAGAGAATGTTGTGCCTATGTTTTTACGGTATTTGGTCTAACATTTAGGTCTTTAATCTGTGTTGAGTTTAAGACTTTTATTTTTTCTACTATACTTCACAATGTTCTATCAGTTTCTGCTGCACAGCAAAGTGACAGTCATATATATTTATCTAGATAGATAGACACACATCCTTTCTCTGACATTAACCTCCATCATGTTGCATCACATGTGACTAGGTATAGCAACCTGTGCTCTACAGCAAGATCTCATTGCTTATCCATTCCAAAGGCAAGAGCAGGCATCTATTAACCCCAAACTACCAGTCCATCCCACGCTCTCCCCCTCCCCTTGGCAACCACAAGTCTGTCCTCCAAGTCCATGAGTTTCTTTCTTTTCTGTAGATAGGTTCGTTTGTGCTGAATATTAGATTCCAGATATAAGTGATATCATATGGTATTTGTCTTTCTGTTTCTGACTTAATTTACTTAGTATGAGAGTCTCTAGTTCCATATGATGTTGCCGCAAAGGGCATTATTTTGTTCTTTTCTGTGGCTGAGGAGTATTCCATTGTGTATATATACACCACCCTTCTTAATCCATTCATCTGGAGATGGACATTTAAGCTGTTTCCATCTCTTGGCTATTGTGAATAGTGCTTCATTGAACGTATGGGTGCATGTGTCTTTTTCAAGGAAAGTTTTGTCCAAGATATGTGCTCAGGAGTGGAACTGCTGGGTCATATGGTAGCTTTATATTTAGTTTTTTGCAGCTCCTCCATACCGTCTTCCATACTGGTTGTACAAATTTACATTCCCACCAACAGTGAAGGAGGGTACCATTTTCTCCACACCCTCTGTAGCATTTGATATTTGCCAGACAAAACAGACTTTAAAATGAAGGCTATAAGAAAAGATGAAGGACAATATATAATGATAAAAGGATCCATTCAAGAAGAGGATATTACTATCAAAAAATAGAAAAAAGTCAATAAAACCATGAGCTGTTTCCTTGAAAGGGTAAACAATTGATAAATCTCTGCCCAGATTCACCAAGAGAAGGAACTCGAATAAACAAAATAAAAAGTGAAAAAGGAGAAATATATATGGATACTGCAGAAATAGAAAAAAAATAAGAGAATACTATAAACAATTTTTATGTCAACAAATTTGATAACCTAGAAAAAATGGACAACTTTCTAGAGAATTACAGCCCACCAAAATGGAATCAAGAATAGATCAACTGAACTTACCAATCACTAGAAATGAAATTGAATATGTAATAAAAACACTCCTTACAAACAAAAGTCCAGGACCAGATGGCTTTACAGGTGAATTCTACCAAACATACACAGAAGAACTTATACCCATCTTTCTTAAAATTTTCCAAAAGGTTGAAGAAGGAATACTCCCAAAGACATTCCATGAAGCCACCATCAACCTCATACCAAAACCAGACAAAGATACTACTAAAAAAGAAAGTTACAGGCCAGTATCTTTAATGAATATAGACACAAAAATTCTCTACAAAATTTAGCCAACTGAATCCAGCAACATATTAAAAAGCTCATACACCAGAACCAAGTAGGGTTCATCACAGGTTCACAAGGATGGTTCAACATATGCAAATCAATCAATATAATACACCACATTAATGAATGAAAAGTCAAAAACCACATGATCATCTCAGTAGAAGCAGAAAAGGCATTTGACAAAATCTAACATCCATTCATGATAAAAACTCTTAATCAAGTGGGTATAGAGGGAACATATCTTAACATAATCAAAATCATTGAGGTCAAACCCACAGTCAATGTAACACTCAATGGAGAAAAGCTGAAAGCCTTCCCGCTAAAATATGGAACAAGACAAGGATGCTCACTGTCATCACTTTCATCAGTTTATTTTTGTGTATGGTGTTAGAGAATCATTCTTTTACAGGCAGCTGTCTACTTTTCCCAGCATCACTTACTGGAGAGACTGTCTTCTCCACTGTAGATTCTTGCCTTATTTTGTTATAGATTAGTTGACCAAAAGTGAGTGGGTTCATGATTGGGCTTTATAGCCTGTTCCACTGATCTAGGTTTGGTTTTGTGTCAGTTCCATACTGTATTGATTATTGTGGCTTTGTAGTATAGTCTGGAGCCAGGGGGCCTGATTCCTCACTTTCTGCTTTTCTTTTTCAAGACTGATTTGGCTACTCAGGATCTCTTGTGTTTTCACACCAACTCAAAATTTTTTGGTTTTAGTTCTATGAAAAATGCCATTGGTAATGTGATAGGAGATTTCACTGAATTTGTAGATTACCTTGGGTAGTATAGTCATTTTGACAATATTAACACTTTCAATCCAAGAGCATGGGATACATGTCCATATGTTTGTGCTGTCGCCAATTTCTTTTACCCACATTTCATACTTTTCAGAGTACAGATCTTTTGCCTCTTTAGGTAGGTTTATTCCTACTTATTTTAATACTTTTGATATGATAATTAATGGGATTGTGTCCTTAATTTCTCTGATGTTTTGTTACTACATAGGAATGCAAGAAATTTCTGTGTATTAATTTGGTATCCTGCAACTTTACTGAAGTCATTGATGAGTCAGTCCTAGCAGTTTTCTGGTAGCATCATTGGGATTCTCTATGTATAGTATCATGTCATCTGCAAACAGCGACTGTTTCACTTCTTTTCCAATTTTGATCCATGTATTTCTTTTTCTTTTCTGACTGCTGTGGCTAGGAATTTCAATACTTCATTGAATAAAAGCAGTGAGAATTGGACACTCTTGTCTTATTCCTGAATTTAATGGAAATACTTTCAGGTTTTCACCACTGAGAATGATGTTAGCCATTGGCTTTTCATATATGGCTAAAAATTAATTTCACTAATACAAATTCAAATAGCCAAAATTCTACCTTTTTTATTAGTGACCATTCTATTTGTACTATATAGTTTAAAATTTATAGTGTTTGATGAAGTTTATTCCTTTCTTGTTTTCCTTCTTTTTTAGGGCTGTGCCTGTGGCATATGGAAGTTCCTGGCATTAAGGGTTGAATCAGAGCTGCAGCTGCCAGCCCACACCACAGCCACAGCAATGTCAGATCCAAGTCACATCTGTGACTTACACCACCACTCATGGAAACATGTGGTCTAAACCCACTGAGTGAGGAAGGTATTGAACGCCCCTCCTCATCGGCACTATGCCAGGTTCTTAACCCAGTGAACCACAAAGGGAACGCCATGAAGTTTATTTTTAATTGTTGTACTTAAGAATAAAAACACACAATATTCCATTTATACCTACTTATTTTAAAGTGATTTTTCTTCTAATATTTGAGAAGTGTGAGCTATTCATTGGTATACACAATTATCTAAGAAAATCTTATACTTTCCCCTTTTAAGAAATGAAGTATTAAGAACAAAATTCTTCTGTTTAGCTCTGTTGACACTCAGATTGACTCATATTAAAAGGTCACAATAAAATAATCTATATTAAATAAAAATAAAGTAATTATTATGTAGGCAAACTGCCACAATTTTTGGCTGAATGCATTTTTAGCAGTTGGAATTTACATCCTTTGAAATCTACACATGATTTGTTTGGTTAATTGATTTTTTACATTCTTCCAGATTTATATTTATTTATCTATTCATGTAATGCAAATGATGGACAGCTCATGAAAAGAACATTTAGACTTTGCCTAGTTACTATGAATAAAAATAAGTTCAGGATAGATGATTAAATCTTTGAAACATAAAATATCTTTCTGATCACGGAACGTAATTCCTTAGCAAATTTTAGAGGTTAAAATGTTAGTCCTAATAATCCACAAGTGAACTGGAAATTCATATTTCACTGACTCAAAACTATACAGTATGACCAAAAGTCTCAACTTAAAATGCCAGATGTATAACATATTCCTTCAAGTTAAGTAAAAGTATAAATATTGAAAACACAGTTATTTCTGAACAGCCATGTCAATTTTTCACATTTTTTTTCCAGAGAATAATGTCAATGTGAAATATATCAATCAAGGTTTATATCAGAAAATTAATTTTTTTAAAGTTATTTAAATAATTTGCATTTAAAAAATTACATGAAAGTAAGTGGGATACTTTAAAAGTCTTGAATGTAAGGACAAATTAAAACATGATATATTCTGCACAAAAATTACAATAAAATTTTACAGCACAATGTAGCATTAATGTTGATATATGAATTATAACTCATCTCTCATGTTAAATGAAGGAAAAATAAATTTCGATACGTGTTAGATGTCTTGAGAGTTATAATGTCTTTATGAAAAGAGTAAATGTTATTAGAGTTAACAAAGATTACATTTCGGAGTTCCCCTTGTGGCTCAGTGGCAGCAAATCTGACTAGTGTCCATGAGGATGTAGGTTCGATCTCTGGCCTGTTCAATCCCTGGCCTCTCTCAGTGGGCTACTCGACTTAGCTGTGAACTGTGGTGTAGGTCACAGATGAAGTTCAGTTCCTGTGTTGGTATGGTTATGGCATAAGCCAGCAACTGCAGCTCACATGAGACACCCAGCTTGGGATCTTCCATATGCCACACATGTGGCCCGAAAATGCAAAACAAACAAAACACCCCCAAAACAAACAAAGATTATATTTCAAATCTGGTTAATAATATTGATGGGGATTAATAACTATTATTAGAAAATATATTATAGCTGCAACATGTATATGCCATATATCCCCATATTTTTATCATGATATATTCATAATTACATTGCTATGATTATAACAATACATGATATGTAGGCAAAAGACACAATCTGTATTGTATGCACATTATGATACAAGCTGTGGTTATAGTATAAGCCGTTTTCACATGGTATATAGGTGTAAAACTCATTGAACAGTAGATGTACTAAGTAATCAAGAGGACAGTCACAATGGTGTTGTCAGTACTGTTACTGTGAACCCTTTTCTGGATATTCCCCTACTCCCAGCATAACACACTGTCTTTTAAAATGTATATATAAACTTGTATTGTATTTAGTCAGGTAATACGTTTTATATAATATGCTCTGTTTTAAAACTCTTTTAAACTATGGTGGGAGCAAACCTTTTAGAGTTAAGATATTTCAGTAAATGTTCACCGATCACCCTGAAGCTCTTGATACCTTCAGTCTGTTTGACTGCGGCACCACAACAATGAAAATCACTGAAGTATTCTCTTCTGGGAGCTTCACTAACTAAAAGAAATAATGAGGCTTATCATTATAAAACATAAAGTCTTTATAAAACCAGTAGTTTTCAGCACTAGTTTATGGTCTACGGTAAGTTTTCCAGTGTTATGCACATTGTTCTCTTCATATATTTTTTGAATTATTAATGTCATATGGATATTTAACTAAATTTTATAAGTTTCACATATATTTTCTACTAATTATATATGAATTATACACACATACACAAATATTCTGGCATTTTCTTATGTCATCATTCCATATGTTGTTAATAAATATGAAAAATGTAGTGGTCAAAGTTTGTGAAGACAATTCTGAGACAATAAGACTGGGATATGGAAGTAAATTGTGAAAAAGAAAATGGGTTTCTCTCTACTAATATTACTTAAGTCCATCACTGTCATTACTGGATAACTGTCATCAGCTTTAACTAAGTGGTTAAATTGCTTCCATTGTAGAACACATTAATCTAACTTCCAAACAAATTTCAGGAGAGTACCAAAGAAAGAAAATCTAGCAGTAATTATCATAAAATACATACAAAGATTTTATACAAAAATTATAAATTACATGTTAAAGTACATCAAAGGAGGCTCAATAAATGGAAAAGAGAAACAATGTTAAAAGTTTAGCAGGCAATAATACTAAGATGTCAAATCTTTTGCAGCTAGATCATCAATTCAAAGTGACCTCAATCAAAATTATAGCATCTTTTGGGTAGAGCATCAAAATTTATTTCTAAGATATATCTGGTAAAAATCCAAAAGTGAATAAAAATATGATTGTGAACAAGCTATTAGATAGCCACACATTTTAATAAGGCTGTGGCCAGAAAGATATATTATTAGTTAAGAATTACAAATGTAACACAGCACAGAATAGAGAGAGCTCATAAATACATTATCTGTGAATAAGCTTAAGTTACAGATAAACAGAGAAAAGATGAATTATTCAATAACAATGGAGGGGAAACTGATTTTCTACATGCGAAAAAACTAACCTCTTTCACACACCATATGCAGAGTAAACTGAATTTTATCTTAAATGTGAAAGTAAAATTTGAAACATTAGAAGATTTGACAAAATATTAAGCAGATATGGATGGAAAGAAGAATTCCTTAAGAGACCAATTCAAGTCATAAGGGAATTTGTGTGTGTGTGTGTGTGCTTCTTTGGGCCACAACCACAGCCCATGGAAGTTCCCAGGCTAGGAGTTGGACGGGATCTACAGGTATACCCACACCACAGCCACAGCAACTCAGGATCCGAGCCATGTCTGCAACCTATACTACAGCTCAAGGCACCACTGGATCCTCAATCCAGTGAGGAAAGAAAAAACAGTGGATAAATTATGGCACAAGTGATCCTATCTACAAAACAGAAACAGACTCATGGACATGAAGAACAGACCTGTGCTTGTCTGGGGGAAGGTATAGCAAGTGGGATGGACT
Organism: Sus scrofa; assembly: GCF_054392235.1. Classification (NCBI taxonomy): domain Eukaryota; kingdom Metazoa; phylum Chordata; class Mammalia; order Artiodactyla; family Suidae; genus Sus; species Sus scrofa. The sequence goes on from NC_139392.1 coordinate 1,380,624, forward strand.
GGGAGTTCGGGGTTAGTATAAGTAAACTATTATCTTTAGAATGCATAAGCAGTGAGGTCCTGCCCTACAGCACAGAAAAAAGTTCTAGACAAAGTTCTCAATGCTATTCAGCAGGATCTCCTTGTAAATCTATTCTAAGTTGTGTCTGATTAGCCCAAGCTCCCGATCCCTCCCACTCCCTCCCCTCCCATCAGGCAGCCACAAGTCTTTTCTCCAAGTCCATGATTTTCTTTTCTGAGGAGATGTTCATTTGTGCTGGATATCAGATTCCAGTTATAAGTGATATCATATGGTATTTGCCTTTGTCTTTCTGGCTCATTTCACTCAGGATGAGAGTCTCTAGTTCCATCCATGTTGCTGCAAATGGCATGATGTCCTTCTTTTTTATGGCTGAGTAGTATTCCATTGTGTATATATACCACGTCTTCCTAATCCAATCATCTTTGATAGACATTTGGGTTGTTTCCATGTCCTGGCTATTGTGAATAGTGCTGCAATGAACATGCGGGGGCATGTGTCTCTTTTAAGTAGAGTTTTGTCAGGATAGATGCCCAAGAGTGGGATTGTGGGGTCATATGGAAGTTCTATGTATAGATTTCTAAGGTATCTCCAAACTGTTCTCCATAGTGGCTATACCATAAACTGAGTACTTTTTTTTTGTAGGAAAGTAGAGAAAATGTCTTTTAGTTCATTTAGCTGATTAAACAAAGAGGAATCTAATTAAATCCAAAGAAGTAGATTCTTGGTGGCAAAATATTCTAAGAGCTCATTGGCTAATTGAAAGTAATTTGTATCATTATCCCAGAAACTGCAGTACTGTGCACAACAAACCTGGGAGAGCAGTCTGAGAAGTAATATCGCAGATACTGAATTGTGAGTTATGTGTATATCCAGAAAATGTAAATCTATAGGCTGAGATTGAGAGTGGGTAAATATTGGCAACTATGCTGAGGAACTTAATTTAATTGCCATATATTGACCGATGCATTTCCTGTTTCCTCCAGTGGTCTTCAGCTTGACTACATGTCCTCAAAGATTTTTTTTTTTTAAAAAAAGAAAAATGCATGGAACAATGAAGTATAAAGGATACTATCTTGAGTAAGCACATGCTATATTTATTATACAAATCCAATTTTCTCACAGGAATTGAAGCTATTTAACTGTACAGGTAGTATGGTTACATGGAAACATATAATAATGGGTTTGATTTCATGGCCTCTCTTTGAATTTCTTAATTTTTGTTGGTGGTTTACAAAAGCAATGAATTATTTTGTACACATGAATGATAAAGACATCCTTACAGCATGAAAATAAATGAATGTGGTCACCTCTGAATCTAAGTGCATTTATCAAAATGGTATATTAAAATATTTCAGGAATATCAGAAGTCCGTTATCATACTGTGTGAGATTTTTTAAAAAATTTTGCTGGTGTTGTTATACAATGTGAATATTGATGTCATAATGAAAAGAGCCCTGAATTCAAATTTCTCTGCTTATTGTATGGAACATATGCAGCTCAGCTATTCTTCTCAAACCTTCATGTTCCATATCTGTAAAATAATTCTTATTTTCTCAGAAAAAAATATAAGAAATATTTTAAAAATTCAAAACACAACATTCTGTGTGGAAATCATTACTTCTTTCCAAAGCTGTCTCTACAATTTTTGTAGCGTACCTCCTAAAACATGTTTCTTTAAATCAAAGTAAAGGGACTTAGGCTAGTTATTCTAAGTTTCCATTTTATGTAATTAAAAAGGAAGCTGAAATTTATCACTAGATTTTGAGACAGAGGCTTCCAGTGGGTATTGAATACTAGTGCCAGAGGCTGTGCACAAGAGAAGTAGCCGCTAGTGCCTGGTACATCCCAGGTACCACTTTCTCTCATTAGTTTACCCACTCCCCACCCCCCCCTTCATTAAGTACATCTGCCTGGAATTATTCTGCTTTGAGTGTGCTATTTCTCATCGGTAGCCCGTCTCAAAAGACGATACATATTTTTTACACTCAGAACTGCATATTGCTTTGTGTCTGCAAGTAAGGTTTCTTCATTTCCCTGATTTGTAATATTCCTTTGTAAGGATTTATTATACACTCACAAATTAAAGAACATTTGATTGTTCTTATTTTTTGTTCTTAAGCAAAACACTTCTATGAGTTTTCTTGTTGATGTTTTCTGGTATACATTTATGAGTTCCTCTTGGATATAAAATTTGCAGTGGAATTATTCTATCCTAGGTTGTAGTCAGAGTATGAAAGTGTAAATAATTATAACTTTTTTTGGTCATTGCCTGCACCACATGAAGGTTCCCAAGCTAGAGATGAAACCCATGCCACAGCAGCAACCCAAGGCACCGCAGTGACAATGCCAGAACCTTTACCCACTACACAAGGGAACTCCATGTAACCTTTTTCTGGGTGGAAGAGGTCTTTGATAATAATTAGCAATTGGAATGGTAATTGAAACATATTTTTACATCAAAATTGATCACAATTGAACATGGTTAAGTCAGCAAGAACCTGAACATCTGAAGTGGTGATATGGATTAACAAGTAACGGTGCATCATTCCACTAACTCCATAAAGGTATTAAACAGGTAAGAGGCATTCTACAACATTCTGATGCAAACACATGTATATGCTAAAATTTATAATGATTGTTACATTAAGGGAAAATGCTTACAAATATAATTTAAGCCAGGGAACAAGAAAAATAGGTCCAGTCTTGTTCTTCATTATTTGATTGTATATGATTTTACTTTTATGTGAATTTTGTAATTTTCAAATATTCAAAAGTTGAGATGTGTAATTTTATAATCAGAAAATTTTTCTCTAGTTGCAGGAAAGGTAGACAGCTACAGAATATAAAATCGAACTCATTTTAGCCCCAATCCTTTAAGAATTCTGACTCAAAGCTCAGTTCTTGACCCAGTTTCTGATCTCCTGAATATAATTTTGTCTCTAGGGTGTATGTTTTCACAGATCTGATGGTTATTTCTGGTATTTGTCTTCATTCCTTTTGCATGTTGCTCCATCCATTAAAAGTCATCTGAAAGATCTTAATGCATCATAGAATTACAGTCTATTGGTAGGAAAGGGGGACATGAAGATGCTGAACTACCTTATGTCATAGGGAGCCTCTGTTTCATCAGGTAAAAAGGACACTTTGAAATGAGACAAGACCTACACTTCAACCTGTTTGCAATTGTTTAGAAAGGCAAGTCTGCTTCTTCTCACACCTGTAAAGAAATCGGAAGATGAGCTGCTTGCCCTCTAGTGCTGAACATATTGCAGCTGTTAGTGCAAAACCAACTCGACACTTTCAGAATCAACAGGAAGACTGCCCCAGGGTGTGGGCTCTGGCACTTAAAATAGAGGGTCTTCTGTTTTACTGAGCACATTATTCAGGAATGAAAATAGAGCCACAGATTTAGGAATCTGGGGTTGGTTATCCGACACGAAGAGATCTGAAGGCAGGAGTAAAATCAGCAGTGAAAAATGGGACCTTTGAGGAACGTAGAGAGCAGCATCAAGGGTCTTTTACAAATGCCTATCTGAAGGCGAATGAAATAAGACTGCTATTGAAATCCACTCAGTAAGAGACAAGTGACTTGTGCAATAAGATAATATGGCATAAATGATTAGAATACTGTTTTGAGTTAGTTCTTTTTGAGTGATTACAGAAAGCAAGGGACAATGTCATGAATTTAAATTTCTGTTTCAAGCAATGATCAGAAAGTGAGAGGGCTTCTATGATTTCCCCTAAATTCATTCTCTTTTAAAGCGCTTTTTAGACACAATACAAATATTTCAGGAAATTAGACACAGATTATGAGGCTACAGTTTGCTTAATTACAATTCACATCCTTTCTAGCCCTATAATTAACAAATTAGTGTTTGGATAGCAGTGGGACAATATGGGGGATTCTGATGAATCTATGCTCCTTGAATCCTAGTTGCCTTGAAACTCTTTTCCTGGATAAGGAATCTCTCCTTCCCATTCTGAAGTTAATGGCCCTTTAACTCTAACGATTTCACTTGGGTAGTTGCCTCATAAACATCTTTCCTTAGGACCTACCTCTAGCATGTATCATTGCTATAAAACCTATAATTAGATTTCAATCTAAATAGATCTCATTGGGGGATCAATGCCAAGTACAAAGTCTGCATTGGAGTATATCATACACACCAAATATCTGGTATGATTTTAATAAGTTATGATGTAGCCCAATACCGGATGCCAGATCAGGGAAGAAAGAACAGAACACTGAATCAGGCTGAACCCATCCAGGTGGGCTTCCTTGCATACACAGAGAGGGTATTCTGGATTCATGGTGTTAGCTTCATTGCGGGAAACAGTTCTATCAAGATGATTTTTAACTGGAGCATGAATTCAAATATGGCTTGTATTACATGAGGTTGAAACAGCCTAACTCCATGTGATAGGTAGGAAGGAGTCACAGAGCTTATGGGGATAGGAGGACACCTGATGTGTGTGCAAATTGCTCAACATCCAAAAAAAGAGCATTTTCCCTTGGATTTCACAGAAAACACTCTCCCCACGAAAGGCACTGGAAAGAATGCATTGTGGTTTGAGCTGTGTGTGGGGAAAATACCTTTGAAAAGTCTGGCAGTATCTGCCCACTGGAAGCAGGGACTGATTATGAGAGATGCTACTATTTGAATGCATTCCCTGATTTCAACAGAGTAAGTTCCTGAAGTGGCAGACCACAAGAAACAAGTCTTAAGGCTTGGAGTCAAGGTAGGCCTGTTTACTGTAATGGAAAACAGGCTGGCTCAGTAAACCGAGTGTTTTCACCTGCAAACATTCTGTCCTGGCCTAATTAATCGTAATGAACTCAAGCCTGAAACAGATGGGGTACCTAAAAAAAAAAAACCTTTCCTCAATTGTATAGGTAAAAATCCCTAGGTCAGAGGGTAAGTAACTTGAATCATTTCACTGGAGAATCATTTTCTAATCTGATCTAGTCACAGACCAAGTGAATGGGTGGAAAGTCAAATCTCATTGAGAAAAGATTCTGTAAATCATCACAATAACATGTCATGACTGACCCCAATTTCTTCTTCCTTTTAAATCCTTACACTTTTTAAAAAGGGCTCCACAGATGGATTACCTGGTTATCTCACAAAATAAAATAACTGCATCAAGTTTGTTATCTGTATATCCTACACAATCAATCAGTGGTATAGCATAGCCCGGAAAATAGGGCAGTTCAATGGGTTGAGCTCTTTGAAGCTTTTCAACACAAATGTTGTGCCAAAAGTATCAAAAAGATGTTGCCTTCATCTCTGTCTTTTGACCATTTCAGGTAGTGTGGGCAGTCAGAATGACAGCTACTGACAACTGCATTCTTTTTAATGCAGAGTGATGCTTCTAGTAATTCTTAGAAGAAGCCCAAGCTCTCCCCCAACACACGCGGCTTGCATTGTCACCCTATTTGCCTGTGACAGGTGAAGAGGCTCCGGAGGAGTCTCCCCACAATGTACCACTTTTGCTTGAGGACTATTTGGAGCTAATGGCAGGCAAGATCCTGCAGGTTGAAGATAAACCCCTGCCTTCCGCTAAGCTACCTAGAAATATATTTATACTGGGGGTCTTCCCCACAGGAAGAGTCATTACCAAGGGTAATTTTTATCTGAGTGGTGAACACCTAATCACCCAACATCCGTTCTTCTTACAGTCACGTGAATTTCCCTCCTGTTCTGGGAATCCCCAGGCGATTTGGTCTGTCCCTCAGCTCAGGATGCCATGTGTATCTTTCCACCTTTGAAATTCTTGTGTAGGTGGGGTTCTTGTGCATTTATTTTTTTCTCCTGTCATCTGTCTTACGTCAATTTGATTCTTTGAATGGCCAAAAGAAACTCTGAGGGGTGGAGAATTCTCTCTCCCCTACATGGGTTTCTTCGCACCTTTCAACTCCAGCTTTCTGGCTGTGTCATCTCAGGGCCCTTCCTCAGTCTTTTTTTTTTTTTTTTTCTTAAGTGAACTTATCACAAATCGCATTGGTTCAGCACTTAGAAACATTCTGTGAATGTTTCCCGTACTGTAAAATATACATTGTCAATATTATATACTAAAAATAGTAATTGATTTTCAGAATGTAAATGATCTGTGTTACAAACAGGGTTTCAATATTGGGCAACATTATAAGTTTAAAAACAGTATTTGATTTTTAGAATCAAAATGTCCTATTTAAATTCATGTTTCAGTTGTATATTATTCACTGAATTTTCACTTGTGAATTGCCTTTTCATGTTGTGTCTTTTATTTTTAGCTTTCTGAGTTTTCTTATTGGCTTATAAGAAAGATTTGTCTATTTCAAGTATTACAAATATAACCTGGTTTTTGTCTTTTGAAACTAACTTCTCATTTAACATATACTTGTTAGAATCCATCTCAACAAATATCTCAACTTCAATATCATTTAGAGTATGTGATACCATAACGATCTATTTTCAAACTAATATAAAACATTAATATAAATATTTATAAAACTACTTTGTGCCTATAAAATATTTATTTTATAAAATAAATAACGATCTATTTTCAAACTAATATAAAACATTAATATAAATATTTATAAAACTACTTTGTGCCTATAAAATATTTATTTTTATCCAACAGTAAATATTCATAAAGTATTGATTAACTGAGACATATTCTGACAAGAGGCAAACTGTAATATGAAGATTTGGAGATACAAACATGAGATTTAAGATTGAAAAAGCAAATAAAAAGCAATTCACTGGAGTTCCCATCGTGGCTCAGTGGTTAACGAATCCAACTAGGAACCATGAAGTTGCGGGTTCAATCCATGGCCTTGCTCAGTGGGTTAAGGATCCGGCGTTGCTGTGAGCTGTGGTGTAGGTTGCAGATGCAGCTCGGATCCTGCGTTGCTGTGGCTCTGGCGTAGGCAGGAGGCTACAGCTCCGATTCGACCCCTAGCCTGGGAACCTCCATATGCCGTGGGAGCAGCCCAAGAAAACGGCAAAAAGACAAAAACAAATAAAAAATAAAAAAAGCAATTCACTAGTTAGTTCTCTTCTAGTGTTTAAATATGACATTTTAACTTTTATATTTGACCTCGTGATTTTAATAATTATTCCTTTTAAAATATGTTATATAATAAATGAAAACTAGAATGCACATAATAAGTTTTAACTAAATTAAAAGCAGAAGTATTACTGTAATTGTTTCTTGGTTTGTGCATATGTATGTGCATAAAATATTTGTAACAAAACTCAATAACAATATGCACAGTAATTTGTAATTTACCCTTTCCTGTTAACAATAAAAATGAAAATTTATTTCACTGTGTTAATGGTTGGTTTTATAGATTGAAATCCATCAAATATTTTAGCAACATAGTTAAAATTGCAAATGACTTATCTTCAAGTAGATAAATTTTTCCCTTACATAACAAACTATATATTTACCTCCAAAACATCAATTGTAAAGTGATTTCTGAACCAATAAAATAATTTGGGATAAAAAGGAAAGAAAGAACCTTCTAACTTATAGCTAAAAAAAACTAATAGTTGTGATAATCATGTCTGGATTATATTAGAACAATGTCATAGCAAATTGACAAGAGTAAGTCTTTAAAATTTATATGTGTATGCTTAATTACAAAATTTAAAAAGCTCCATGTCCTTTTTAATATTATAAATTATTAAAATATATATTTATAAATCATGGATTATTAAATTACACATTATAATTTTAAATGGAATATAAATGAATGATTGTGTTCTGAATCACAGTTGCTTGATACTTTAAATGTCCATTTAATTTCCACTTTCATTTAATTTCTTATGAAATTATTATATCCTGCTGAGATTGTAGAAATATACTCTGTGGACAAGAGGGTAATTTCAATGTGCCAAGCATCTATGTCTATTAACGTATCATCCTGTGATCAAGAATACCACAGCACAAGCTCTCCCATGAATTCAGCCTCGTTCTTATTTCACATGCACACAGCAGTAAAGGAAGGGCTGAAATTATGTTAGTTACAGGGGCAAAGGAATAAGTGACACTACTAGGTCTTCCACAGCCTAGTCCATTCAGTTCACCATTTCATAAAACCTGAGACTCCGCAGACAACTACCAAGACATCCCATGACCTCCCTTAAGATGTTACTTATTTCGTGAATTTCTCCTTTGTTTTTACTCCTTAATGATCCAGAATATTAATGAGAATTTTAATATATATAATCTCATAAACTGCAAATGCATACCCATACAAACGAGACATACAGTGTAGGCATTAAGAAGAGAGTCACTTTAAAGTATTACTATTATACAAAAATTACATGGCATTGAGGATATGATCAGTGTTTAATAAGAAAAGTCATATACCTCCACATTTTGTTTTCCTACCTTCTCTGAGCAGCCAAGTCTTATCCTGCTTTAAGGCAGGACCCCAAAGGGCAACAGTTTCCTGCTGTAAGTTCTGCAAACAAAGCTCTTGAAGAAGCAAGTGCTTTCAAAGCTATCAAGGAGTCCCAGCCTTCCAAGCTTTCTTTTGCTGAGTGTCAGCAATTGAGGAGCATCTGCAAAAAGTACAAAGTTTTAAAATAATATTTAGTCTTAAAGATAAAAAAAAAATCGGAGTATTAGAACCTGGGTGACCTTACAGCCTGTGTCTTTGTCTCCTGACTGTTACTTAAGTGGAAATGGAGCTCACAGGGTCTATGTATTGTGCTTGAGTAAAATATACAGTCTAGTCATTAGCAAGGTCAGGTCATCAGGACTCCAGAGCCCCTGGTAATAGTACTTAAGTACATGTTTACACATACAATGCATTATAAACACATATACATATATAAATTTATATTAATTTATAAATATGAAGAGATCAATCAGTAGCATTGTCTTAGTGAGGCTGTTTTCTTTTTCTACTCCTGCTATGATTCCTGGAGATAACCAAAGCCATCCTTAATTTCTGTGAGGATACAAAACATTGGCCCTTATAGTCATGCACTTTGGATTTATTAAAAGCTCTTGGAATCTAAATGCTTGACTGTTTCACTAAACTGATAAGTCCGGCTAATCACATACAAAGAAACTCAGTATTTTTCATGCCTATGTCTCAAAAATGTCAATTTCCCTGCTGCCTTCAATGTGGCTTTTGCCTTGGCCTTTAATAGAAATACAGAGAAAAACACTCTTTCCAAGGAGAAACTATCTGTGGCTCCCTTACAAAACTTCTCTTTACTTCAGAGGCCTCTAATACTTTACCTCCAGTCCTAGGTAAGTCATACACACTTAATTTTAACTGCCCAGCTTCATAGTTACCTCTTTCTGAAATAAGAAATGGAAGAAGCTCTTTTCCAAACTCAGCATACCTAGAATAGACGCTTTCTCCAAATACATTCCATCCTGTGTTTGAAATTTGTTTACTAATACTCAGTGTTCATTCCTCATGACTGTTTTGTCTCACGTAGGCAAAGTAAAGGAAGATAAACAGTTTTCCATTTGTGCTTCATTCTGGGCAAATGACAAGTGAATAAATATTCAGTAACAAAATATGTCTTATTGGAGGATGTGCCACCATGATGCCACCATGTATGTGTTAGGTCAGTGTCTGTTCCTGTGGAGTCTACCAACTTTCTAGGAACACTTCAGCTGTGACTACTTGATGTGCTATGGCTGTGTTTTATTTGCTTTTAGAAGGTTTGCTAATATGGTTAGCATTATAAGTACATATCCAAGGCTAAAATTAGTGGCTTGTCGGGGTCATAAAAGCAAGACATTTTTGTTGAAATTAGGAGTACAGGTGATTTGTTTACAATATTTAGAAATCTCCCATATCCCTGAATGACCAGACCTGAAGCATCTTGCACACCATGTAGCATGCAACATTAGGCATTAAACCCAAGGCTTGATGACTACTTATTTCTATGACCAACCAACAGATCTAAGTATTGGTGGCCTGATATTGATCCTAAGAATTAGAGAATTCTGCCTCTATAATACTTTTCCTCTTCTTAGAATGAATCATTATTTAGTAAGTTTTGATCAGAGCACTTGAAAGAGCATATTTTAAAACCAAGCTTCTGCAATACAATACATGTAGTGTTTTATACCAGCTTGCTACAAAATAACGTGTGCTTAACAACATCAGCCTGGGGGCAGGATTTGGTTTTTCGCTTTCATTCATTAGCATCTGCAAGTGACTGAGGAGAACTGTAACTCTAAACACAGGCTACGTCCATTATGTGTCAAACCAGTTTACACCAGAACAACCTTGAATCATAGAAGGAACGTTCACTTGTCCCAAGCTTCCTGAACTATGTATTTTAGAAAGATACAGAGAAGGCAGATGCGATCAAGCATGTAGCCGGACTCTGCTTAGTCCATGTAAGCCTCCATCACATAAGTCCAGTATGTCCTTGAGGTATTTGTTTTCTACCTTCCATAGTAGTAACTAAGCTAATACAGTTTGCTAAGGCATCAGTGGAATCACGATTCTTCAGTGGGAATCATGAGAAATGGGGCGAGCAAGGGGCCATGAAATCATATTTAATGGCTGACGGGAGCCGGATCTCTAAGTTGCTCATCTCAAGGCAGAAATCAGAGGTAATTGAAGTCAATACCATTGATTTACCGCATGCAGTTAGGATGTTCTTGTCAAGGTGGCTTTATCTAAGTGTCTATTAGTCATGTGGATTCACCCAAAGGCTGGGGTGAATCCTCTTAGCCCCAGACGCATCAGCCCAGCACAGAGGCAAACTGACTTCCCTTCCATAAGGACAACAATGCTTCAATAAAGTCTAGTTCACAACTAGCACTTATGAGCTTTCCTTTAGTCTCATTTTTCTGTAACTTACAAGAATTTGTATTGTAACATTTGTGTGATTATGTTTTTCATTGGAATCTTCAGTACGTTTCCTTTTTCATAATGGCCATGCACAATTACTTCCAAGTTAAGTGTAAAAAACAGGAAGATTTGGTTGAAAATACAATAAAAACAACATATAACTAGGAAATATTTATCCTATGTTTATTCCAACATCATTAAACTTTATGCACCTACTTAAATAATACAGAAAAATCATATATTATTTCACCATAATGTATGCAAGTTATAAACACTTTAATGACATTTCTAGAAACAATGTTGGTTTCAACTGGTTGCTTCAAAGATGTTTCTCTTAAATTAACAGTTATTGTCTTATATTATCAACAGATTTCTAAATTCATTTCTTATGAATATATTTTTCCCAGAACTTTTCCAAATACCTCTTTTAATTCTCGAACTTCACACATCTTAGGAGAAAAGTTTAAAGTAATTAAATAAAAGTGGAATGATTTCTGGCATTGCTTTATTTAGAATATAAGATACTGAAAAAGAAACATAATATTCCCTATGGCTACTGATATGCAATTAGAATTTCTTAATATTTATAAAACTAAGTTCATAACTACTTTGCATAATAGATAAGAAAATGCATTTTGGGGCACATACTATTTTCTTATCTGTTTTAGAAATCTATTAGCTATTTATGATACAAAACATATCAGCTACTTTAATTTAGACTGAATCTGTAAAATGTTTTGGAACATAAAGATTGGAATTTACTTGTATGCATTAGAAGAAAACTAAGTCAAGCGAAGATTTATTTAAATGTGCTAAGAAACACAAATATTAAGTCCCCCAATTAGTTCATTCTCATTACTTCATCACTTCTAATTTAAGGATTTGATTCTAATTAAAATAAAATATTGGGAAGGGTAATATTTTTAGCCAGAGTATTAAACTCAATTTCCTAGCTAGTCCAAGCAGATGTGATAAAATATGTGAGTGAGGGTAAGTAGAAGAAACAGAAATCATATTAATCATTTTTGGAATAGCAAGAACAAGAACTAAAAATACCTAATTTATTTCTAGGGTAGACAAAAATAATTATTTGTTGAATTTTAAAATCTAGTTTCCAAACTATGAACTCATTGATTCAGAGCAAACTCCAACCTCTTACAAAATGGAACAGTGCAACCCCCCCCCCCTTTTATTTTGGTAAACTGGTAAAAAAGGTTCTGAGAGCTTCGCAAGATTATTCTTTTGTTGGAATGAAAGGACTAGAAGAGGGAGGAGACCAAGTAACAAACCCATTTGAGAATGAGTTTCACATTAAAAAAATATAGTGAGGCAAGTATAAAGTAAATGGGCTATGACCAAAATATTTTAGACTAATTAAAGTATAGGAGTCACTTCATGACACAGGATTCATTTATAGAACATGATAGATTAACAGAACAATCGACTCAAGACTGAGCTAGGGTAGTACCCTCGAAATGTCACTATGCAGGGCTGGGGCACTGCCATCAAGAATGCAAAATATGCACAGAGCTGCCAACAGCCTATGCGTGGAGAGACTATTTAAGTATCAAAGGAAAAGAACCCATCCCTCACACAGCCATTGCTCCATTTGGGACTCTCATTTCAACAACATTAGGTCATGCTGGTTTAGGAGTCCAGTTTCCTAGAAGTGAGTATTTCTGACAAGGGACAGAGGACACTGCTTGGAAGTTTTAAGTACCATCTGGCTGCTTGGAGCTCCAATTATCAATAGGTAGATGGAGTTATCTTATTAGCTGGGGCATTCATCCTGAATTGCAATATGGATCAAGGGTTTTAAATACAAAATGTTGCAAAGGTAATATGTCCGGAATATAGGAGATTCCTGGGGCCATCACTTTGCAGGCCATATTCAGTAATAACTGTCAATAACAATTACAGTAACCATAATCCACCAAGGCAAAACCACTCAGGCAACGCAAAGGAGCCAAGTTACTGGTTAAAAACAAGGGAATTCTATGATAGGTGGTAGAGAAGCTAGATGAAAATTTTCAATTACAGACTCAGAACCAGCCTGCGTCAATAACTAAAAGCTCATGAAACCTTCTACTTGCTTTCTAGCATTCTCTACTTCCTTTCTCCCTTTCTCCTGTGTTGGAATTACATCACACAATAAAGAAAACATCAACACTAAGTTTTGCTTCAAGCTCTATCTTACAACGAACCCAAAGACATTCCCTTAGAACCAAGCAATATTAACAGATTATAGGCAGTTTCATAAGCAAGCACAGAAAATAAGGTCCTATTTAGTATAAACCCAGTAAGTGGCAGTCTGGGAAACAAAGACTTAGATTTAAGCCCACTAATCAAATATCAAATACATTTTAACTACACTAATCAAATATTGTAGTAATGTAACTGCAGTCTCGAATATCAGCATTCTTTACGTAATCAGTTTCTCATTTTAAAGTTTTATTTCAATTCAAACATATTTGAAGATCAGATTTTTTTTTAAAGTTCAATTTCAAGCACAGAAGTTCTACAGAATAAAAAGCATATCTTCTAAGTAGCAAGCAAATCAGAGCATAATTAATACAGAATAAGACAATGGAATCCCCTTTACAAAAGAAGCCACCTGGGATCAAAAGTGCCTTTTTAACTATTGTTCATGTTATAATAGACATCGTTATGCAACCTCCAAAGATTTTTCTAAGGTTGAGAGAAGTGACCTTGTATGTGTTGCATGTGTGTATGCTCTTCTTCCCTCAACTTTTTAAAAGCTCATTTAAACTCTGTCCCAAGGTTCTCCAGAGATTACATCCTGATTTAAGGGCTGATAAGAATTTTCAAGTCAAATCACCTTATTTTAACACTCTGCAAGCATCCACTGATGCCAAAAAAAATTTACAAGGTTTCAAGTACTTCTTAAATATTTAGTTCTAATAGTTTTTCATGACTGAGAAGTCAGGAAACAGGAGGGCAAAAGGATAAAAAGTGCATTATATAATTGTATGGATAATTTGAAATAGTATCTTAAATAGACCCCATACTTTTATATGGATAAATCTGCCTACTCGTCCTACCTCTCCCACATACCATATTTCACCAATTTCAATTTTTTTTCTGATATACCCTATGTAACATTTTTCTTTTACCACTATCACTTGTAAATGCTACTCTATCATTATACTTGCACTTATTCTTACAATCAGTACATACAAATTTAAAACCTAGTACATTAACACATTCTACTAAATGCTGGATATTCCGTGTTCCTGACATAGTACTTTACAACCTAGGAAGAACATAAGCACTTATTAAACTTGTCCTTATATCATGCTTTTGTCTTTATCTTATCTGTTTTGTTCACCACTATGTTCTTAATAACTACTATTCTGCCTGGAACACAATACATGATAGAAATATCTATCAGATGCATGAATATATAAATCAGGCATCTGCTCTTACATTTTTTTCCAAATGAACAGTAGTATTTAATAAGCTTTTAAAAATGAAAGTCCAAATTTACTCACTTTACTTCCAACTTTATTATAGCTTACATATTATACATTAGTCCCTTATGCAACTTCTATTCCATACCTTTGAATTCTTTTAAGTTTCTATAAAATAATTTAAAATATTTTTATTTTTGTAAATTATTCTTTTCTCACCTCATGTAAGTTTCTCCCTTTTATTTTGCAAAATTTAAACAATTTGTTTCTGGCTATTGTCTGGTATGCATTTTTTGAAGGACGCTTCTATTTATTTATTTATTTATTTTTTGTCTTTTGTCTTTTTGTTGTTGTTGTTGCTATTTCTTGGGCCGCTCCCACGGCCTATGGAGGTTCCCAGGCTAGGGGCTGAATCGGAGTTGTAGCCACCGGCCTACGCCAGAGCCACAGCAACGCGGGATCAGAGCCGCGTCTACAACCTACACCACAGCTCACAGCAACGCCGGATCGTTAACCCACTGAGCAAGGGGCAGGGACCGAACCCGCAACCTCATGGTTCCCAGTCGGATTCGTTAACCACTGCGCCATGACGGGAACTCCTGAAGGGCGCTTTTAAAATCCAACTTACTATTTCCAATTTTGTTTTTTTCTAGGGCCACACCCACTGCATATGGAGGGTCCCAGGCTAGGGGTCAGATCAGTGCTGCAGCTGGTGGCCTACACTACAGCCACGGCAACCTGGGATTAAGCCGCATCTGTGACTTACACCACAGCTCAGGGCAATGCAGGATCCTGGAGGCTAGGAATCAAACCCGCATCCTCCTGGATACTAGTTGGGTTCATTACTGCTGAGCCACAATGGGAACTCCCAAAATAAATTTTAGAAAAGAGGCCATGTATGCTTATAATAAGAGAAGCAGCCTTTTTTGCCCCACTGTTTGGAGATTTTTGACATGCACATTTTAAGGTTTCTGTCTTCTCTCTGTGTTCCTAAATGGACATACAATTGTTTTTTAGTACCTGAGTATTCCCATTTTGTTTAACATACCCCACTAGTAGTGTTTTATGTGAAGGGCTCTGTTTTCCATGTCTTTGCCTCTGTGTCAGCTGCGCATGGAGGTGTCTAACAGTTATAGCTGCGATACAAACTGCACCATGTTTATTCATAAAGGGATCACTCCTTCGTTTGCAGATCTAACAAAATTTTGTACTATTATCACTTGTCCTTATCCCTTCTATTTGCATTTACTTGGATGGTATGCAAGTTTTCATTTTTTTTTTTTTTACATTTTCTAACTTAAAATTTTTTAAACAGATGTATTTTTTACAAATGGGTTTTGTTCAGAGTAAAATTGAGAAAAAGGTACAGAGATTTCCCTTATATCCCCTGCCCCACACATGTAGAGCCTACCCCAAAACCAACCTTCCCTCCAGATGCTACATTTGTTACAACAGATGGACCTACACCCCACACATCCTAATCACCCAGAGCCCATAGCTCACAGGATTCATTCTCGGTGTTGCAGATTCCGAGGGTTTTGACAAACACATGATGAAATGTATCCACCATTATAGCATAAAACAGAGTAGTTTCACCATTCTAAAACTCGATTGTCTGTTTTTTGTATTTTTTGACAATTCTGAAAAATAACTTTGCTATGACTTTAACGTTTTAAAGCAATTTGAGGACCAGTCTTTATGAGTTCATGAGTTAATCTTATGCAAATAATTTTATAGAAACTGTTCTCATTTAACAATTATTTGTTATGCTTCTTTCTAGTTTCATTTTCCCCATCAGCTTGGTGTATTTTTCTTCCCCTTTCCCTTCTTATCCTCACTACGCGGTTATGGACTGTATATGGTATATTTAAATTCCAGAACTTATTATCTTTAGAATTTTTAGTCTTTAGCTTATAAGCTATGTATTTTAATTAATTAAACTCATAAATAAGTCAGTATGTGCTGACTCTTTCAATGACTTTGAGGAAACTGTCAAAGTTCTAGGTAAATAATAGATAATATAGTTTCTATATTCGCAAATAGATAAAGAGATAGGTAGATGGATAGAATGACTTGGATATCCTTGTTTATTTATCCCCAAGACTACTACTAAAGAAACTTGGAGTTCCCGTCGTGGCAAAACGAATCCGACTAGGAACCATGAGGTTGCGGGTTCGATCCCTGGCCTTGCTCAGTGGGTTAAGGACCCGGCGTTGCCCTGAGCTGTGGTGTAGGTCGCAGACGCGGCTCGGATCCCACGTTGCTGTGGCTCTGGCGTAGGCTGGTGGCTACAGCTCCGATTCGACCCCTAGCCTGGGAACCTCCATATGCCGTGGGAGCGGCCCAAGAAACGGCAAAAAGACAAAAAAAAAAAAAAGAAAAAAAGAAACTTGTACCAAAGAAAAAGTTAAGAGTTAGCTTTTGTGTTTATTTTTTAAATAGTTGAGGATTATCATGAAATGTATATCAAAAATATGAGGAGATAATTCACCAGGAGAACATAAAAAAAGATACTAAAAGTAGATACTTGTGGTGTATAAGCTGAGGATGGGAGACTCAAGCTATCGGTCTTCTCAGTGTAGGCTCGTCTTGAAATTTGTTTTTAAAATTAAAAACTAACGTATAGCTGCAATCAAACTCTTCTGAGGTTTAAGTTTCTAGTGTTGGTAATCTTACAGATTTCAATCCATTTTTTTAACCTAGATAAA
This sequence comes from Sus scrofa, assembly GCF_054392235.1. Taxonomy (NCBI): domain Eukaryota; kingdom Metazoa; phylum Chordata; class Mammalia; order Artiodactyla; family Suidae; genus Sus; species Sus scrofa. The sequence continues at coordinate 1,397,609 of NC_139392.1, forward strand.
CTCAATATTTAACTAATATGTGGTAAAAATAAGTTAATTCCGCATGCACTTAAATGGGTATATCTGATGCATTTATCCTCAAAATCATGTCTTTAAATTATGATTAAAATAGATCAAAACAATGTTCATATATATTTAGATTGTGTGTATAAACGTGTATATGTTCATGTGTATACATACACACTGCAACAGAACAGTCTTTTTAAAGCCTGACACCAAAATGTATTGTCAAAACAAAGTGCATTTACAGACTTATTATCTTCTCTGGTTTTTACTGCAGAGAGCTCCAAAGATCAAATGTTAATTCAGTATTAATCAACCTAGTCTAGATTATAAAATTTTACTGTCCTATAAGGAACATATGGTGAAAATTTGGAATTTATATTTTTTTCTGAAATACATACTGATGTATGATATACGTTAACCACATGCTTTTTCTTGTTTTACTTTATGGCCCATGTGAAATTTCACTAGAAAGCATTTATTTTTCTTCATTGCTATGAACAACTGTTGCTGAAAATGTCGTACTGCAGTTGCTTAATAATATGATAACTGTAATTTAGATGCTATGTATTTAGCTGAAATCATGTTCCTAATGAGGTACTGAGTTTGTTATATTAAATGTATACATATATATGTTATTCACTGTTATTATTATAGTCCTTATTATTATAAGGAAGCCACAGCTACATTACCATGCACAATTGAGTGCACATTAAAATATTCAGGTAAGTGAAAGAGCCTTATAAGCATTTTCTCCTGGCACAATATGCACAAAGAAAGATGCAAATTTGCTAATTACCTTTAGCAAAGTGAGCAGCTTGTCTCCCTCTTATGCAATGACTATTTTTAAGCATTTGTTATTCCATTGAGAAATCTTCAATAAATAACCATTGTAATTTTTAAAAAGTTTCCCTAGAGCTATGAAATTTGAGCTATGTTATCTAGTACCAAATTTAAGACAATTTTGAAATAAATCCAAGACTTGCCACTGCATAAATGTAATAATAATATATTAAAATGAACAAAATCTAGAATTCCGTATGTTAAAACGTATTTTAATTGATGTTTTATCTCATTTTCTAATACATTTATGCTTCAGTGTTATTTCAAATGTATTCTTCATATTATGATGACAGAAAGTAATACAATGACAAAAGTCAAAGAGTGAGAACATCAGCAAAAAGCAGCCAAAGGAAGATCACTTGATTAAGTGATGTATTAGAATCTAGCTGGAACAGGTTAATTTCATTTTTTCAATAAATAATACTTTATTGTTTTTTTATGTCTTATGCTTTCACTAAAAATACCTATGTGGAATGCAAAAATTCTTAACTTCAAGAAACTAATGGAAATAAATGCATACAATGCAGAATGATCAAGAATGCATCAGGGATACAAAGAAGAAATGTTTTGTGAATACTGAAAGCTTTATTTCAACAAGTCACAAAAGGTGACTTCTAAATCAAAGTTTTATAGCAGAGGAGATAACTAGATAAATCTAAGAATGAGGGGTAATTACTAAGGTCATTCCAGGCTGAGTGACAGCCCAGAGACTTCAGAGTTACACATTTGCTTATCTTCCAGTAGTTTCACATGTCTATGACATAAATTTTGAGGATACATCATTCATATTGGGGATTAAAGACTCTTATCATTAGTCTTTAAAAGATACTATATACTATGTTTAGGCGGCTGGATAAACAGAATATTTCAGGAAGAAATATGAGAAGCTATATGACACCTTTTGAGCTGTATAAAGCACATCTGTGCAGCAATATGACAAACAGATCCCAAGGCTTAGCAAGAGGAAACTATTGCCTGATCAAAAGCAAAATGATTATTCTGTAGGAGACCAGAGGAAGTAGAATTGCTCACCTGGATGAATCTGAATATAAAAGGTAAAGGAGATAAAGAGTCAAGGGGGATCTGAGGTTTGGGACTGACTGTCAGAGAAGATGCACAATAGGAGAATATTTAATCAGAGAGAAAAGATGCCACATTCTCTTTCCCACACTTTGAGCTGATGGTACCTACCCAGGTTACCACGTCAAAAAGGACTCAGTTTTCACAGTCTGGAACTCAAGACAGGAGTCTGGGTTGGAGAGAGAGCACATACAATCATGAGCACAGAAGTGATACTGAGATATGAGCAGGTAGCAGAAAACAGGAAGACTGAAGGGAAACCCCAGACCCCATCAGTCAAGGGTAGACGGAAGAAAAGAAGTCCATGATGGAGGGGGATAAGGAACAGCCAGAGGGCTAGGGGTTAAAAATGGTGTCACACAAGGCAAGGCTATAAATTCTGAAACAGGCAGGAGTAGTAAATGGTGCCAAAAGCGGAGGAGAGACCACATACGTCAAGTCTAAGAATGGTCTGCCGCAGTGGCCCCGGAAGATGTTTGATGAGGGCAAATCACTTTGTGATGAAGTAATGGTTACAAAGGAAAATTCATGGAGGCCTAGTATTGAACCGCAGGTGGTGAAGTGAATGCCTCATCATCCAGAGTCTCCTCTTAAAAGCCCAGCTACGAAGGGAAGGTGTGGAGGAGATGTTGGAATAATGTTTCCTAACTTTTTCATATTACAGCTTTCAGTGAAAATGAGCATTTGTGCGGCACACCGAAGAAAGCGATGGGTGACTTTAGGAACACATCTAAATGTGGGAATTTAGGGACATGTGCAGGGAGCTGGTGAGAAACTATCAGTCCTGTTTTCTTTATATCACGTAATTATCTTAAGAACAATGCATATAACTTACTAGAGAAAAAAAACAATGAAAACTGTATTTGGGTCAACGTGCCAATGGAATCATTTCATTATTTAATTTTAGGAAGTGAAAAATGTGAGACTGCTTACATAAACATATGGTTAGCACAGTATTTTTCTTCTTAAATGAGTAAATTCAATTGTTTATCCTACCTTTCCACACACATCTACTGCTGCCTTGGACCCCAGAAGACTGTTGACACCTGGAATACGAACTTTACCAGCAGGTCCACGGCCTGGTTTATCATCGATAACTACTGTGCTTTGCAGCTGGTTGGGAAGGTAGGTTTCCAAGGTACATAGTCTTTCCTTGATCCCTGCGGCATAGTTGCTCCTGGATGCCCCCATGCACACATAGAGCCTGCTTACACAACCTAATGAATCTTGCGAAACCAAAATAAAATGGTTTACTGCTAGAGGAAACTAGCCCAGGGGATCCAAACCACTCAGTGTTCGTCCAGGCTACCTATTAGGCTCTGGGGATAATTATTTCTACTTGTACCTTAAATTTAATTGCCACAGACCATTTGGGATGTCCTTTCTAAAGGGAGATAGTGGAGTATTTTTTGCTTTGTTTTGTTTTCAGTTAGAGAAATTTAAGAATATATGCAGTCAGAGTTCCCGTCGTCGCGCAGTGGTTAACGAATCCAACCAGGAACCATGAGGTTGCGGGTTCGGTCCCTGCCCTTGCTCAGTGGGTTAAGGATCCGGTGTTGCCGTGAGCTGTGGTGTAGGTTGCAGATGCGGCTCGGATCCCGCGTTGCTGTGGCTCTGGTGTAGGCGGGAGACTACAGCTCCGATTCAGCCCCTAGCCTGGGAACCTCCATATGCCGCGGGAACAGCCCCCGAAAAGGCAAACACACACACACACACACACACACACTCACACGCACATACACACACGCCTCTAAAGAATATGAGAAAAAGAACGAAGTGGCGGCACTACCTCTAAATCCGGAGAACTGGGTAGCATCTTCCAGCTCACACCGTTGCCGCGGAGGACCTGGCTGACCGTAGCGAGAACAGGCCGGGCGCCCCGCCGACGTTCGCGGGCCTCGGGCCGACCTCTCCTGCTGCGGGTCACCTTCCTCTTGGACATCACCGGACGGGGGCGGGCGGCCGCCCAGAGCCGTGACTTCCGGCGGCGACAGACCCAAAGCTGAGCACCCCCTTCTGGGAACCCGCCTAACAGGGCTTGGGGGCAAAGACCCTCCTCAGGCTGGGCAGACGGGGCGCCCAGAGCCGCGACACAGAGGCCCCTCGGCCGCCCGGGCCGCAGGCTGGCTGGGCCCTGCGCAGGCGCGTGGCTCCTCTCCCAGCAGCCCCCGCGGGGGTCACGCCGGGTCGACGACCCCGACGCGCCGCTAAAGGGCGAGGCCCGCGGCGGAGAAGGCGGTGGTGGAGGAGGAGCAGCGAGTGCGGCTCGGCTGCTCTTGGACGTGCTGCTCCTCAACTCGGATGAGACGCTGGCCGAAGGCGTGTTCCGTGGTTCCTTCCGAAGACCAGCGCCCTCCGCCAGCCGCCTGAGAAGGGCCCGCAGCCCGACGCTGAGGCCGCCCGAGGTAGGAAAGCGCCGAGGGTTGTCTTGTTCTGCGGACGCGCAGTTGACCGACCCCGTCTCGTAGCTCCGGGTGCGCAGCGGGACGACTTGCTGCTGGTGTACGTAGGTCGCGAAAGGTCACCGCAGGGGTAGCTGCGTCCCCGGAGAGCTGCACGTTGTTTCCCTGTGGCCTTTGCAGGTCTCTTCACGCGGCAGCTGTCGCCTGCGCGGGGCGGCGTTGGGAACTGCGGGCACCACGCCCTGCGGTAGCCTTGCAGCCTTGGGCTTGCCCACTCGCGTCACCTGCTTTGTGCCCCTTCCCTCTCGAAGGCACCCACCTGTTCTCTGTATCTCAGTTTTTAACTAAGCCTGATGCCCCTCAGGGCCCAGCCATATGTCCCGGTTATTTCAAGTGGAAAGATCTCGTTCTTTTTCATGGCCGAGTAATATTCTAATATGTGTAAGATACATGTTACTATATTAGATTATGTATTATGCATACATAATGTACACAATATAATCAGTTATATTATGTGTGTGCGTGTGTATATACATATGTGCATTTTTCTCTAGGCATTCACATATAGATGGTCACTTAGATTGTTTCCCTAGCTTGACTATTAGAAATAATGCTGAAAAGCACAGGGTGGGGTGCATATATCTTTCTGAGGTGTTTTTGTTTTGTTTGAATAAATACGCATAAGTGGAATTGGTGGATCATTTGGTAGTTCTTTCTTTTTTTTTTTTTAATTTTTGAGGAATCTCCATTACGGTTTCCACAGTGGCTACACCAATTTACATTCCCGCTAACAGAAACAAGGGTTCCTTTTTCTCCACATCCCCACTACTGGCTATTTGTTGGCTTTTTGGTAATAGCCATTCCGACAAGTGTGAAATAGTATCTCGTTGTAGTTGTGACTTGCATTTTCCCTCATGGTGAGTGATGTTGAACACCTTTTCCTGCACCTGCTGGCCTCACCATATGTCTTCTTGGAAACATGTTTTTCAAACCTGCTGCCCATTTTTTAAAAAATTGAATTGTCTGTGAGTTTTTGGTATTGAGTTGTGTGACTTTTGATAGGTAGTCATCATGGATATTGAAATTTTCAGGATGATATGAATATTTTTTAACAAAGAAATTTAATCCTGGTCTCTCGTTATAGCAACATCAGCTCTTAAGCCTGATGGTTACATCAACAGCCCTGCTAAAAAAGAGATTGGTTTTAGATCTTCCTGAAAGATGTCCTGCCTGACATCCATGCCACTTTACCTCCAAATCTACCACATAGATGCCTGAGGGAGGGTTTTATTCACCACTCTCTGGGCTGGATGGGAAATAGTGAAGAAGTCACTCTTGGTTACAGGGAGGCCTCTTCTTTTCCTGATACTCCATTACGACTGAATCCCTGGGGATACCAGATTCCATCCTCTGTTCTGGGCATCTTATAAATGTTTCCTGGGACACGGAAAAATATTTAGTCAGCACGGGAAACCTGAAACAGTGGCTGCGCCAGATCTCAAGGCAAGGACAGGCTTCACCAAGGAATGAAGTACAGACTTTTGTTGAGAGACGCCATTTCTGAGGCAGGTACATGTAGAAATGTGAGATGTTTTGCAAATGTAAGATGCATTGAGCTCTAGGGGGGAGGCTGGTGGTTTCCAGACCCTGGACCCCATGAGGCTCCCTGGTTTAAATCAGCACCTGCTAATGTGGGGGTGTGAGTTCCTTCACGGCTGTTACACCGCACATCCCAGGACTTCCCTTGAGGCCATTCTGAAGTCTGTGGAATAGTCATCTAGCCTCAAGGCAGTGAAAAATGACCTGAATCTGTTTTAAAATAGTTTCCGTTTTATACTTGGGCCACAGCTTTGAATGTAGAAACAACAAACCAAGATGTATGTGTTTGATCTCTACTTCCACTTTGATAATCGTGCGTGAGGTAGTATTTGGCATGTATTCATACGGCTGGCTCAAGGCTTTGGGCAAGGATAGAAAAAATTAATGAAACACTGATAAGAATACATATTAAGTATTAAAAGTATACTCCTACCATATGTGTATTGCAGCTAGGAAAAACAGTAGCTAATTAGGATTGCTCTGAGTTGTTATAAAAGAACTATCCTGAGATATTTTGTCTTGACTGCTTAAGCCAAACAGATAATGTCGAACCTTATGTCTCCAGATGAAAGCCTCTTTCTAGTGGACTGTAAGGATTTTTGGGTTTCATGTCTTTTTGTTTCCTACACCTGTAGGACCACTTTGGAGATGCCACACTCATTGCGTCCCTGACTGGCTGGGTACCCCCTCTGCTTGATGCCTTGGTGCAAAAGCTACTAAGTAGGGGTAGGATCTGACTGATACTTGGATGCTGAGAAGACAGATTCCTTTTCTGAGGGTCAGGGAAGCTGTGGAGCACAAGTCTCACAATTGTATTTGTCCTGATACGGAGCATTTCTACGAAGAATACTGACAGAGACAAGCTGGACCAGAGGGAAAGAGAAAAATCAGAGCCTTGGTCATATTTAATGTTTTGGACTCCGGTCTTGGCTCAGCCTGCCCTGCACTGTGGTTATTAGTTCCAGTGCACACCCTTTTCTGACCAGAGTCACGGCTGGATTGTTCACTCTGAACAGAAGACAGCATACGTAGTATAGAAAACAGGTACATGGGCCCAGAATGCGACAAGTGATGGCCTTAAAACGTATTATTACTGATTTGGTTTGGGATTCAGGATTGACTGAGACTTGAGGTTTAGAACGCTGGAGAAATATGTAAAACATTGAAGTTGGTTGAATACTTCTTGCAGTCATGCAAGATGGTCTTTAGGAAAGCAGATCAAAACCTTCAGTATCATCCCTGTTTTGTTGTTGTTTCTAGCCAGAAATCAGGAATGGGTGCAAATAATAATGGGGCAGATAACTGTTCTACTCTGAGATAAACTTAGTGGCAGTACAATTGAGTGAGAATCATGAATGTGGGTGAGGGATAAAAATAGGATCTGAAGAAATGGAAAAGTTTGATCTCTCTGCACTGTCCAGTAGCAGAATGCTAGGGCTCTTGAGCACTTAAAAGATGCTTTAAGTGTGGAAAACGCAATACACACTGCAGTTCAAAAACTTTGCATTAACAGCAGTTCCCATTATAGCTCAGCGGAAATGAATCTGACTAGCATCCATGAGAGTGCAGGTTTGATCCCTGGCCTCGCTCAGTGGGTTACAGATCCGGCGTTGCCGTGAGCTTGTGGTGTAGGTGGCAGATGTGGCTCGGATCTGGCGTGGCTGTCACTGTAGTGTAGGCCGGCATCTACAGCTCCAATTCAGCCTGTAGCCTGGGAACTTCCATATGCCATGGGTGCGGCCATTAAAAAAAAAAAAAAGAAATTACATAAACAAAGTAGAGTATGCTTTGTATTGGTTATATGTTGAGATGAGAAGATTTTGGAACTTTAGATATATTGGATTAAATAAAATAAATCACTTATCAACACCAGTAATTTTTACTTTTTTTCAAGATTACTATTAGAATATTTTATACACATACACATTTATATATATTTCTCCTTTAAATCACTACTATAGATTTTTCCTAAATATTTGCTTGCAGTATAGAATTAGAATATAGAATTGCATATCTTGCTGCTGAAAATCTCTATAATAACTAAAGATTGGTTTCATTTTAACTATCAGCTGGGCTGTATCATGGTTTCTAGAGACATATGCCAATTAACATTAGCTCTGTACCTCCATAAAAGCCAGTAATCCAAGGGTTGAAAAGACGCAAATATCTATGAAGTCTGATAATTAGAGAGAAAACTACGAAGTCCATTATCAAGTTTCTGGTGTTGGTTACTAAAACGTAATTCCTAATAGAAATCTAGCTCAGTGAGATACTAAAGGAGGTGTCTTGTTGGAGAAACCTCACAACTGTCAAATATCTCCCCTTGCTGTGGTCTGGATATTTGCCTCCCTTCAAAATTCATGTGTTGAAATCCTTATGCCCAAAGGCATTAGAAAGTGGAATCTTTGGGAAGTACTTCTGTCTATCATGAGAGTGGAGCCCAGAGAATAGGATTCCTGCACTTACCAGGCTCCCTGGCGATCCCATCCTCTTCCCCGGGGGAGGATTCAGGAAGAAGGTGCCAGCTGCAGGTAAGGAAGAGCCTCTCCACCAGACCATAATCCTGTTAGCAGCTTGTTCTTGGAGTTCCCAGTCCACAGAACTGGGAGAAATAAGTGTTTACTGTTTGCAGCATACAGGTATTTTGTTACAGCATCCAATACAGACCGAGATGGTCCTAATTTCTCTTTCTCCTAATAGGTAAACTTTAAGGAGTATAATTCCAGTAAACAAATCTGGAGACAGCTAAATTGACTGACCTAAGCAATACTAGTCTACTGGGCATGAAAATGATTTGCTTTGTTTTGTTATTTTTTCCTAGACTTCAATAGAGAATATGCTATAAATTATTTTTCCCCAACTTCATTCTTTTTTTAAAGGAAAGTTACTTCTGCAGACATTTTGTTTTCACTCCGCCATTATGTTTGGGTGCATTGGGTAAGATGAAGTTGTGTTCAACCTCAGAATGATGTACCCATTAGAAATCACAACTAGTATCAAAACAGTAAGACTGTTAAAATATTTTGCACCTTATAAAATTGTGGCTATAATTCTTTGGGAAAGGGTAGCTATAATTTGCATTGCAGATATAGACATCATGTTATATCAGACGTAACATTATTGCAATTTAATATGCCCTATGTGTGCAATGAAATGAATACATATTGGGCAGTAAGACAGTAAATTGAAACTAAATTCCACTTATGTGTTTAGTTAATTTTTTTATTTACTCAAGAAAACTTTCACTTTTGACTTTTCTAGTTATATGTATCTTCCCTTTCCTCTGGGCTACTTCTAATCTATGAAGTTTTGGCTATATATGAATTATGATGCTTTATTCCTTTCCAGGAATAAGGCTGTACCCAAGCATGTTTTTATTTCTTTTCCTCATCAGTTTGTATAAGATAGAGCTTTTGTTTTAGTAGCATATACTTATATGGGTATGTGTGTCAGTATTTAGACTTTGCCTTTCCTTTAAGGCACTCGAATAAATCTTGTGCAGGAAAGGCAGTGAAAAGTAGATGAAGAAAGAAAGGAAAGAAGGGAGAATAAAAGGACGGAATAAAAGGAGGGACGGAGGGAGATTTAGTAAAGATAGTGCTATGAAAGAAAATTTCTGAGTTGATTTCTTTAGTTCCCTGAACAACTGTCCCTGTCCCTTAACATACACTCTTATGAGTTCATAAAGGAGCCAGTGCTGGTAATACTCCAGGACCCCAGGGCTTCACAGCATCTATCTCTAGGTTTTTTATTGAATAGAAGGTAAATCTTGCCCTATTTTTCTGATTCATATTTTTTTTCATTTATCTGACTGTGTTTTGTATACGAGAAACCTTATTACACCTAAAAACTGTGCTGTAACTAATAGAAATTTTGTTGTGGTATATTTCTTAGGCACATCAATATGAATGTTCTGGTAAATATTTCATTTCTCTTTTGCTTAATGCATTCACCACATTCTTCTATTATTTAGAATGGTTACCTCAGTGTGTAATGACAATCTTCCAATATGTGAAAATCATTTCACACAAAGTATCTGATCATAAGAGTCCTAAGTCTAAGGTGTTGCAGTGATGGACATTTGTGAATTTAAATTTCCAATTCAAATGGTAGGTGTGTTTGAAAGTACTAGCCTATATTCCTCTGGTACAGAATAATGACAGTTATTTTCAAGTGTGTGGTGCAACCACATTGGCTGTGGGAGTTGACTGTCAGAAGGTTGATTTATTCCTTTTGCACTGCTGGATTGGAAACGGAATGTCTAGCGAATTCGTGCACACCAAAATTGAGTGAATGAGAAATATACAAGAGAGATTCATAATGAGGTTTGTAGATACAAAGACTGGCTGGAGATACGCTATAATAGCTGGGTTTATCATAAAAGAAATGTCTTTACACTTTTCAATTTTCTTCACAGTTTTAGTTTTATATCATATGAAAAATGCCTAGCACATAGTAACTACCAGGAAAATGTTAATCATTAGTATTCATAAAGTAAAACTCACTTGCTCCCCTTCAATTCTTTTTGGTTTGTTTGTTTTTTGGATTTTTTAGGGCTGCACCTGTAGCATAAAGAAGTTCCCAGGCTAGGGGTCGAATCAGAGCTATAGCTGCCAGCCTACACCACAGCCATAGCAATACCAGATCCGAGCTGCATCTGTGACCCACACCACAGCTCACAGCAACACTGGATCCTTGACCCACCGAGAAAGGCCAGGGATTGAACCCGCATCCTCATGGATACCAGTCAGATTCATTCCCATGGCACCACAAGGGAAACTCCCTTGTTCAATTCTGTTTTTTAAGTTTTATTGGGGTGTGATTGATTTGCAATATTGTATTAGCCTCAGGTTTACAGCAAAGTGAATCATTGTTCATATCATATATCTGCTCTTAAATCTCAATACAAATGATTTTTTGTCTGATTATTTATTAAGACTATGAAAGGAAATATGTTGTTATATGTTAAATATATTAAATTATATCTTCAGCTATATGCAAGTTATGCAAGGCACGTGAAAATTTGCCTGTTTGCTGATATATATGGGCCCACCTATGGCCGAGACAAAGCTGATTGAAGCAATGTCTGGCAGTACACCTTGTGGCAGTGCCCTCTTCGTCAGCAAACAAAAAGATAATCTCAGGCCAGAATTTTCCAGTGAAGTAAACTAAATGGTGGTGAATATATTCCTTAAAATAATACGAATTGCTGAACACATAGAATCTTGAAATCACAGTATCCAGTATTTTTACTGGAAACATCTTTGGTGAAAACAGTTTTACCACAAACAATTTGCTGCACAACTAATCAGCTGAAGGGAAATATTGCCTTAAAAAATAACTGACAGCTTGATTTCAGCTGGTCGACAGTGGTTTCATTTTTCCATTGATGCAGTATTCCCGTTTTTACATTAAAGAAACCTTAATGATCTATGCAGTGAAGAGTAGACACGCATTCTTCAAATAGTGCATGATAACAACTCTGTAAATCAGCTCGTTCCAAGATGAGGTGATAAGAAAACTTACCAGAAATATGACATAAGGGAGTGTAAAGCGGACGGCACAGTATACTGGAAAATGGTAACAACGGTTTGCACATCCTTCGGTGAGCATAGTCACCCTTCCACCTGTCCAAACCCAAAGCTCAGCAAGCTGTGGCAGATGTGGGCGTCAGCTTTACTCACAACAGCCTTTGAGGGCATTAATTATTAATGCTCTGGATGATTTAGGTGCAATAGCTTGCTCTCTACTGCTCTCTTTACCACCTCTATCATTTAATACTAGGATCTGGAAGCAAAGGAAGAATTAAGCCCCTCCTGTCCCTCAAAAGAAATGGTTATGTGATTCCTTAAGGCTGTAAGTTTCTTAAAAATGGTGATTTTTTTTTTTTTTTTTTTTTTTGCTATTTGATAGTAGAAAACATAATGTAGACAGAATTTTGGTGTTTTGGCATAACATTTGGCTTAGATAATTTGGTGAGATATAAAGAGAGGGCATGGAAAATTTAAATGTCGCCCAGATACATACTAACAGTTACATATGTTACCTGTGTTGGTAAGAAATAGCAACATTCCTCATCTGTTTCTTTTACTTCCAGGGAAATGTGAATAGATAATAGGCTAGAGTAGATTTTTTTTGTTTAATAAAGAATTTATGTCCAACATTAGATCTTAATCCTTGACAATCAACTTTGAGAAAAAGAATATCATCACTTTCTCTAAGACACACCCAAGTGAAACTATAACTGGCTGTTTGTTCAATATGGAAAAATTTGTTGACAACACAATCTCTGATACTGGGCCAAAGTTGTACTATCAAACAGATGCTGAATTTAACACAAAAAATTAAATACATTACAGATTTAGAATTTCTTCCAGTCTACCACTTTATCAACGGCTTTACCCACCTGACAGATGATGATGATTCACCCCAAGAGTGGATTTCTCCTTTTGAAACATATTACGTTGGAGGAGAAAGAAGCCAAAGGCTCTGTCCAGAGAATCGGGCCCATGTTTCCCATTTAACTTTCGAGTGTCTATTAGTGGACATGTGACAAGATACCAAGAACACAACAGTGTGCAATACTTTCATTGCACAGTGCAAAGCTCATTACAATATGCATCCTAGTATTTGAAAGCTTATTCCTGTCTTAATGAAGGAAAAAATTTTAGCATAAAAGAAGTCATGCAACACTGAGTGAGGAGACAAAATAACAGGGACAAAACTGAATCATATTATGAGTGAAAGACTTTGAAGATAAGTGCTTAGGTAAAAATTGACAAAATAAAATCAGTAACGTGCACCTTGTCACATTCTACACATATTTTAAATGTATTCAAATAGGTCTTGCATTTTCATTTTCTGCAATATTTAAAAGATTTTATTAATTTCTTATATTTCATTATGCCCCTACTAATTCCCCTCTTTTATTTTATTTTCATTATTTTATCTTTTAGGTAAGTATTATCTTACAACTAATTAGTTGTGTGGCAAAACTGCTTGCAGAGATACTACTTGTGGCAAAGAATCTTATGGCCAAAATACCTAGAACTGAAATCACAATAACTTAACAAAATGGCAGCCTACATATTTCTTACTGAAAGTCCAAGATCTTTGTGTGTGTTGATGTCTAGCCAGCAGATGTGGAAGAGAGAGTGGATCACTACATAGGAATTTTGATGTACCCAGCCTGCATAAATATATAGCTCCATTGACTAGAAGTATATTATCTGACTGTTTTTACCCATAATTGAGACCAGCTAAAGGTTCATGAGAAATGCGGAATGGTGCGAAATTTGCCATTCTTGGCCAGAAGAGCTTTAGGAAGTACCTATATTCAAAATGAATCCATAAGCATTATCTTCATTCTAGATGGTCCTACTGTAGACTATATTCCCAAACAAAAATAATGTGCTGGTAGTAGGTAGAAAAGTTATGGCCAGATAAAAAAGTGATTCAGAGTAGGTCTCATAAGTGGAATATCTTAAGGAAAAAAAATAAAAAATCAAGAAACAAAGGCTGAAATCCACACCTGTGGACTAGAAAAATAATGTTGAAGTATGTATAAGAATTTGATTCATGGCAAGGGGTTCTCGCCTGCTATCTCAAGCGTAGCAGATACTGGGCTTCAGTGAATACTAAAACATGTCAGAGTCCACTAAATACTGGATGCCGTAAACAGACAGCAGTCAGTGACTGGGCAGGTGTGACCCTGAATCTAGAAGTGTCTTACTGCCAGCAGCTGCGTGAGGTCAGATTTTAGTCTGTGACCAGAAAGGGAGCTAACTTAGCCTGTCGTTTGCTCACTTTCTAGTAAAAGGGAAAAGGGAAATGAAATAAGAATCCACCTCCAGTAAAGTGCATGCACATACACAAACACATACACATTCCACAAAAAGTAGAATGTGAACAAAATTACAGTGAGACATTATTTCAAGAAATGTACCATTCAACAATATTTGACTGTAACAGATGCCAGATACACTAATATGAATAAGACAAGCACATTCTTACCCAAAAAGATATTTCCCATCTGGAAGAAAAACCACTAACTTAAGCATGATCAGCATAATAAAGACAAACGCAGAGAGATGAGAAGCAACTAAATGAATGAATGAGCCTGGTGTGGAGTAGCAGCATTTAGATGGGCCATAAAACGCAAATAAGAATTAGGTAACCTAATGAGGAAGGGGAAAGATAGCAAAAGGAGCATCAGGAAGGCTCTAAAGCAGGACAGAAGGTAATTTTCAAAAAAACAAACAAACAAAAAAAAACAAATGTAGTTGCATATTGCTGAGGCAAAACAACTCCAGAGATTGTGGCCACAGTTGAGCAAAAACAAATGTACAAAACCATGCAAGGGTATTGTCGACCGCAGTACAGATTTCTGAACACCATCCTAAGGATTGCGCAAAGTAAAAAACATTTAAGTTACCGAGTTCAGAAGTATATTTTGAAATTTAAAATGATATCCCTCTTGGAGTTCCTGTTGTAGAGCAAACAGGATTGGTGGCAACTCGGCAGTGCTGGAAGCCAGGTTTGATCCCTGGCCCAGCACAGTGGGTTAAGGATCCAGCACTGCCACAATTGTATCATAAGTTGTAACTGCAGCTGTGATCTGATCCTGGCCTGGGGATTCCATATGCTGTGGGGTGGCCAGAAAATTTAAGTAAAATACTAATAATGATAAACAATAATATTCCTCTAGTTTCAGTGTAAAATTGTTGGCATTGCTTAGTAATTGAGTTTGGAGACCAGAAAGAAACTTAATAGTCTAGGTAAGGAATGGTTCTAGCATGGACTGCAGTAGTGACAGTGGGACTAGAGAGAATGAGAGAAGCAATATATGTGGAGTAAAATTGATCAAATTTAAAGATTGACTATTTGGATTTAGAAAGGATTAGATTTTGAAAACTGTGTCACTTTTTTTTATTTGTGGCATAAACTTGGTTAGTAATATCAAGCACTGAGATAGAGAAGACTAATAAATGAGCAGTTTTGGTAAAGAGATGTTCATATTGACCGCTAAAAATTGGCACTTACCATCTGCCTCTGTAAGGACTGAATCATTAGCCTCTGCAGCCACTAAGCTTCAACAGACCATGAAAGGAGTTTAGGGTGGAGATCAGGAATGAGGCTCTCTGTGCTCTGGGAAAAACTTGTAAAACAGACCTTTGGATAGTTAGACATTTTAGGAGATCTTATGAACCCAGATCCTTGTGTCTTCTCGTTTCTAGGTAGGCCCTGAAATCATTAATGGTGGCACCTGCTCCTCAAGGATAGCAGGAAGCCTCTTCCAGAATGTATGATTGACTGCACATACCTCCCTTCAGTAATATCACATGTTAATACTGACGTCCCCCTCCCTCTTTGGAGCTAGTAACCTCAGAACTGAGATGCTGTCTCCCAGGCTATCATCCTCATTTTGCCCCAAATAAAACATAACTCACAACTTTCCTATTGTATTTTTATTTTTTTTCAGTCACAGTATCGTCTGTGAATCTGGTAAATATGAGATGCCTAACAGCACCTGTAGTTGAGGTATCTCAATCCAAGTTGAGATATCAGGGGGCAGGTTGGGTATGTAGATCTGAGAGTGAGAAGATTGGTCAAGGCTAGAGACAGTTGGGGTCACTGGACTCATTGTGGTCACCTGAAGATGACATATAAAGTGAGAAGAGAATATACACATAAGAGGTTACTGAAGAACTCCGACAAATAATGGCTGGATAGACAGGGAAGGAAGCCATCAGAAAAAAAAAATTAAAGGGCATTAGCCAAAAATGATGAAGATATTCAGAAACATTATTGTCATCTTACCCAATAAAAATTCACTTAAGAAATAAGTAAGAAAACATTAAGGCTGTTTATTTGTAGTTTGTTTACTTGGTGGTAGAAAGTTAAAGATGTTCTCTTCTGATATCTTCTCCTTGACATTATTTTATTTAGTATTAACTGGATAAGGAGATCAGTAGCTGAGATTGGAGAGATTTAGAGTGTCAGGTATTTGGTTAAGAGTATAGAAAGTTCAAAATAGAATAGAAAAAACCATGAATATTGATCTAGAATTAGGGTTTTGTCTTATAGGTGGTAAAAGGATAAAAGGCAAAGGAGATTTAGTTGATCATCAAAGGATGCCTTCAGATTGACCCTGGATCCTCGTCTGGTTGAGATCAGAGGATAAATGCATTAACTTGCAAAGTACACTTGAGTATGGAGGTACGAGGGATAGAAGTTCCTCTCAATTAGTGTGCCATTAATGAGAGCCTAAAGAGTATGGATTAATGGCAAATTCTGGGATGTGGCATGGGAGTGGCAACTGATCAAACCCATAGAAGAGGGTCTTTGACTCTTTGAATATAATCAAAGACTAGAGATCTGAGAGGACAGACTGCTATATGATTGGTCAGCTTTGAGAAACTGAGTCAAGAATGGGATAGCAGTGAATGAAAAAGTGTGTTTTGTCAGTTTATAGAACTCAGCAATGGGGAGTGGTAGAGAGCACTGCAGAAAAAATAAACTATTTTTAAAATAGTGAGATAATATTGTCTGGAGGTGGAATTGATCAGTTAGGAAGACTGAATTTACTTACTTTCAGATAGAGGGTGAGTAGGAATAAAGGTTTTATATCTAAAAGTACTGTAAAGGGTAGTGTCACTTATAGGTGGGCCACAGTTTTAGTGAGGCATAAATATATGCGGAGTATTCAGTGAATTGTTTCAAATGTAGGAAACTGGGTTCATGAAGTTGGAAATCTGGAACTCATAATGCAAGGAGTTGAAAGTGATGCCAGAATTTGAGTTAGGTACCAAAAAAAAAAAAAAAAAAAAAAAAATGAAGGAGAGAACTACCTGAAGAGGTTTTGTATTATGGGTGTTTACTCGGGAAAAGCCAAAAGTTAATTCTCCAATTAATTAATTGGAGGTAAGTGGTCAAATAGTTACCCTTGAGAGAATGAAAATGATGCTTTTATGCACAAAAATGTGTAGTTTTCTATTTTTAAATTGCATTCATTTTTTTATGCAGTATACTCTCCCAGCAACTATCTCAGACATCCTAATATATGGGGAGCAAATATAAAGTATTGAATAATTAGATTGTAACTTGAAAGAACAGTGGAGGCCCCTAATATTTATTCTACAGAAAGACTTACCCTCATGCTGGTCAACATCTACATTCTGGTAAAAAAAAAAAAAAAGTTTATTTCAAGATCGTTTTCAAATATAAAATTTCAAAAGTTATTATTTTCCTTGCTTTTATTAATATAGCAAAAATGTTTTTTGCCACCAGATATTTTTAATTACTTGTATTTTATATGACTATGGAAATTACATTTTATTTTGTTAAATCAACATTCTTATGTTAGATTTAATATTATTTTTACCCACTGACAGTTTTCATATGAAATTATTTTGTTACTTTTGTAAATAATCCTTTTATGTACTTCTGATTATATTCAATATAGACGTACGGTTATTGTAGATAAACTTTATGTCTATATATACATATATAGAGAAAGAAAGGTTGTTATTCAAAAAGTTGTATTCTTCACGTTTCATAATAAAATGGTATTTGAAATTTATAGTTATATTCTCTTCTGTAATAAATAATGATTCAAAGAAAAATGCATACTACCTTTTTATTCAACATTTATATTATTCAAAAATCTATTTTGAAATATATATATGTAGCACATTATCTACCTGAGAATAAAATACAGACCCAGAGGCCTGAAAAAGAACATTCAAAGGATAAGTATCAGCGAAAAAAGGGCAGACGGGGGGAAAAAGAGAATTGTGTTATGTGAATGTTGTATTTAATAGCATTGTATGTCACCAACAAGTCAAATAGGAATGGAAGTATTTATTAAATTTAGCAAGAACAAAGTATTTGCAGTCTTGGCAATAGAAGTTGATGTCTGTTGAGGATTTTATTTGAATTGCGGTTGTAAGTTAATGTGTGACTGGGAGACAAAGAAATACAGGAAGCAAATGGAAAGTAGTAATATGTCTAATAGGGGAGAGAGATATGTTTTAGCCCTTGTGTTAATTTTGACCCAGTCACACATGTACATTTCTCAAAAGTGTGCTGTGTATACATTCTCATAAGGAAGATAAGGTGATAATTTTAACACAGTTCAAAGAAAGACTCTTTTTCTATAGTTAATATATTCTACTGACGTATATCAAATTCCTGTTTGTTCTAGGTAGTGTTCAAGGCTCTAGGAATTCATTAGAAATAAAATCCATGTGAACAAATCTCTATCATTCTTTCAAAGATTGAATTCTGGTGTTTAGGAGACAAACTGTGTGTATGTGTGTGTGTGTGTGTGTGTGATAATAGAATAGATAGTAAATAATTTATGTCTGTTATATCTATATAAAATGAAATGATGACAGGCTGAGGCTGTGTAAACTTAGTAGATAGGGGTATATAAGGAGTAGAATATTCCTTATGAGTGTATGAGAAAATTATCTGGAAAGCTTATGTTTGAGCAGCACCCAAAGAAAGTTATGGCATGAGTTACAAAGATGTATAGAGGAAGATAATTCTAGAAAGAGAAAAATACTAAGGCCCTCAGGTGGAGGCATGTTTGTTGTGAAAGGCAACGGAGCCCAGGAGTTTGCAAAAGCCTAGATATTTTAGGCTTTGAGGCCGCTGTAACTTTGGGTTTTCCTCTGAAGGAGACGCAGAGCCGTTGTAACACCTCAAACTACTGTCTGTTTCCACCCAGAGGGACATCTGTGAACATTTAGACAAGGAGACACCCTCACTTCTACATGAAGAGAAACTGTGGTAGGACAAAGCTGGAAAAAAGAGAGCTATCGGAAAACTCCTGCAGTGACTATTCCAGGATAGACATTGCAAAGTGGAAATGAGACAGAGGACCTGGAGTTCCCGTGGTGGCGCAGTGGAAGCGAATCCAACTAGGAACCATGAGGTTGCAGCTTTGATCCCTGCCCTCACTCAGTGGGTTAAGGATCTGGTGTTGCTGGGAGCTTTGGTGTAGCTCGCACATGCAGCTTGGGTCTGGTGTTGCTGCGGCTGTGGTGTAGGCCAACGGCTGCAGCTCCAATTAGACCCCTAGCCTGGGAGCCTCCCTATGCCGTGAGTGTAGCCCTAAAAGGACAAAAGAAAAAAAAAAAAGATGGAGGAACTATTTTGTAAGAGGTAAGGAAAGAATTAGCTGATGATGCTTTTAATGTGATGTAGAGGGTAAGGAGGTCAGTTTTGTTGAGGCATTTGCATTGGTTGTTGTTTGTTTTGGGGTAAGCAGGAAGAAATAGGTTGTTACTTACTGAGATTTGTTAAACTGTGAGAAAAGACTCTTTGAGGTGGAAATTTAAGAAATTGTGTCTTGGCTCAGTGGTTAACAAACCCAGCTAGTGTCTGTGTGGACAGGGGTTCAGTCCCTGGCCTTGCTTAGTGGGTTAGGGATCCGGCATTGCCATGAGCTGTGGTGTTGATCGTGGACACAGCTCTGATCTGGTGTTGCTGTGGCTGCGGTGTAGACTGGAAGCTGCAGCTCTAATTCGACCCATAGCCTGGGAACCTCCACATGCCACGAGTGTGACCCTAAAAAAAAAAAGGAAAAATTAGCTTAGCTTATTTCTGTGTACATTCAAGAAGCTGTCGGAGTTGGTTATTTCATGTATTAGTGTTTTGAAATGGAATTCTGAGATTTCAACATATATAAAAAATTTAAATATACGCAAAATATCTGTTACATGTGGAAATGGCTGCCTGCAAATTCATTTTAATAAAACTGATAGACCTAATAAAATAAAGTCCCTTTTTAAGAGGCAGAAGGGATTTTCTTAACAATTTGAAAAGAACTTGAAGCGGGACTTGGATTCCTAAAACTATACTGGAGAAAATTGAGCTAAAAATATTACTTGTATCTTTATTAAATTATTACTATGTATCTCTAAGTTTGAGTAGCCTTGGAAAATATATATTATACTCTGTGTTTAATATTTCAGTTATACAGTGTATATCTGCAATATAATGTACAGAAATTAGAAGAGAGTAAGAATTTGTATCCATCATTACAAAATTTTATATTATATGCTTTACAGCTTATTAAATGTTTTCATATTAATTCACTCAATTTTTAACTTGAAAAGTTAATTTATATAAAAATTAGGAAAAATACCAAAAACTTCACATTTTGAAGTCGGTGAAAGGATTGCAGCTTCCATAATTTATTTGCTCATTTACTTTCCCTCTTGATGAAATATGCAGACAATATTTTTTAATTGAATAAGCCTGGAAAGAAAAATGAATAAATGCTTTTCACTCAGTGACTTAAATAAGCCAGATGAACTCTTGACATTTATACTTATTATCTTATTAAAAACCAACATCCACATTGATTGCTATATTTTTCTAAAGCTATGTTTGTGTTCTCCATTAAATATAAATCACTATAAGAGACCCAGACTTTATCACCCTTTGAGGAATGAGCATGCTTTTATTAATCCTTGAGTGAAAATATATGAGGTAGGGACCGATAAAGCCAGCATTAAATTACTTGAACAGCTTCTTGTGGATGTAGCTGTCTTCAGAGGCAAAAAAGGAAAGGTGAAAAAATAAATAATGAAATAATTACTTTATTATACAAATAAATATATATCATTGTTACCATTTTATAATAAAAGTTGTACTCATTCACAAAATAATAGAAAACAATACAATGGCACTAAAAAAGCTCGGGTTCTTTCACGGATTTTAAGAGCCATCTATTTAAAAATATATTATAAGCTTTTGTTTTTGTAAAATATTTACATTGATCAATCTATATGGAAGAAAATTTTATATATGTTTATGACTAAATATAATTTTATATCTTGATAAAACAAAATACAAATCTGTATTTGTAAGAAAATATACTCAGAAAATGCATAAATCATTTTGATAGTGATTCTCAAATGTAGAGATTAAAGTATAAATTTTCTGCCCACAAATAACATACAATTATTTAACTTTTCTTTTAAAAAAATAGCTTTTGGGGCAACCAAGTTCAATGAATTCATGATTCATCCTGACAGCTTTACTTTGTAACTATTGGTTAGAAGGACACAAATAAAATAACAAAAATGCCATAGAGTACAACTCACTTCTCACTAAGAAAAAAACAATTTCAGAAGAGTAAAATGTTGTACTGTAATCAGTAAATAAGTTATTTTATATAAAATGAATATTGAAGTATACTAATATTGTTTACTGTCATTTTTAGCAGTTGTAGCAGGAAGGTTTTTACCAAAATGTACACTAAGATAGCCAACTGAAGATTGAAAAGACGTGAACTGTTTGTACTAAAGATGTGTTCATTCTGTGTTTGAAATTTTGATGTTTGATGTTTTGATTTCCAGCTTTTTACAAACGAAAAGTCAAAGATAAGTAATAGGAAAAGCACGACTTAATAGTAAAAAGTAACCAAAATTATATAATGCAATCATGACCTCTCTCTCTTACTTGATGAACTAAATGTAGATCATGAGTTCAGGTCAAGTGGGTGGCTTGGTTCTACAATGTGACCCATCAGCCTTAGATATTTTTGTACTGTCAGCCACTAAGTTATAGTCCTCTTTGCATAAGAAGTTTTGACACTCTATTGCTATATTCCAGCCCACAGAAAGCAAAAAGTGAAAGAAGCAGACAATCATTTTAAGGGGATGATTGAGAAATTACATAGTTCAAATCTTTTCACATCCCATTGGCCATAAATTAGTCGTTTGGCCTTATTTAGCTGCTGGAGAAATGACATCTCAATTTTGGTATCCATGTAAACTGCATTTTGAAGGGGGTTTTATTATAAATGGGGAAGTGAAGGGAAGAATGAAGAATGGAAGATACATAGCTGTCTCTGTCAAACTCCTTTTATTTTCATTTTCATAGTTCAAGTCTTTAAAGTTTTTTTTTTTTTTTTTATTTGTCTTTTTGCTATTTCTTTGGGCTGCTCCCGTGGCATATGGAGGTTCCCAGGCTAGGGGTCGAATTGGAGCTGTAGCCGTTGGCCTACGCCAGAGCCACAGCAACGCGGGATCCGAGCCGCGTCTGCAACCTACACCACAGCTCATGGCAGTGCCGGATCGTTAACCCACTGAGCAAGGGCAGGGACCGAACCCGCAACCTCATGGTTCCTGGTTGGATTTGTTAACCACTGCGCCACGACGGGAACTCCAGGAGGAATATTTTTGACATGTGTTAGAACACATTACACATTTATCCAATGTAAACAAGGACAATAATTTAATATCACAAAATTCCAATCGAATGGTAAATTTTTTTTAATTTTTCTTTTCTTTTAGGGCCACACCCACAGCATATGGAGATTCCAAGACTAGGGGTCTAATCAGAGCTGTAGCCACTAGCCTATGCCACAGCCACAGCAACAAGGGATCTGAGCTGCATCTGCAACCTACACCACAGTTTAGGGCAACACTGGATCCTTAACACACTAAGGAAGGCCAGGGATCGAACCTGCATCCTCATGGATGCCAGTCAGATTCACTAACCACTGAGCCATGACTGAAACTCCCCAAATTTGATTATTTACTTATTTATTCATTTTTGGGGTGGGAGGTGCTGTACCCGAGGCATATGGAAGTTCCCAAGCTAGGGGGTGAATCAGAGCTACAGCTGCCAGCCTCCACCACAGCCACAGCACCTCAGGATCTGAGCCGCATCTGCAACCTGCACCATGGCTCATGGCAATGCTGGATCCCCAAACCACTGAGCGAGGCCAGGGATTGAACCCTCATCCTCAAGGATACTAGTCGGATTAATTTCCACTGTGCCACAATGGGAACTCCTTAGAATGGTAAAATATTAAATATCCTTTGTATGCATCGTTTTCTCAGGGTTCAGTATTTATGAAAAACAAAGGAAATTATTATACTTTGGAAAGTAGAGTTTCTTCAAGTATTTTCCTTCTTCTCTTAAAGCTTTACTTCAGGAAAAGCAGGCTATGAAGGAGAAGCCGCTTGCTTACAAAGTCTTTGTGGAAATAAAAGGAAAATGAATATAGGCATTCCAGAACGTGATTATCTAGATTGGAAGTAAGTTTAATTTCGAGACTTAAGTGAAACACGCACACACGTTCTTGGATAGTAGTTGGAAGATATTTCCAGGGAATCTAATTTAAAAGCAATTATTTAAATCACTCTCAAAATTTTGGTGTATTTGTTAAATCCACACTAGTCTTTTAAAACAAGTTCCTATTAAGTAGGAAGAAGAGTTTAGATATCTTCTTCAATTAAGCATTGATTTTTTATTTTTCTTTTGGCAAGTTAATATAATTCCAAGGCATGGAAGCAATAATAGTAATTACATATGCACATATGCCATCATCTCTAACTGAAATATTCTGGGTAGTAATATCAGTAAACATGAATAATCCAAGAGTTAACTTTATATGTGTGCAGGGGAAATGGAGGCAGGCAGAGAGTACAACACGTGAGAAGACGCTTTTGTGGCGGGAAGCCTGGCACATTCAAGGGGCTAAACAAGTGCAGTGCAGTTGGAGTGCAGAGACTAAAAGGAGTCAGGAACATGGTGAGTTTTGCATTTATTGCATTATATGCAGAGCACCATAGTATAGTTTGAAGATAGAGTTTAATAAATAAAGCATATACTTGACCCTAGTCACAATTGAGAGTTAATAATCAAATAATGGAACAAAGGTGAAATACAAATAAAACTAGTACAGAATAAGATATGAAGCAAAAAGAGAGACATAGATAGAATAGTTTTTTTCTTTTTTTTTTTTTCTTTTTCTTTTTTTGTCTTTTTAGGGCCGCATCCCCAGCATAAGGAAGTTCCAGGCTAGGGGTCTATTGGAGCTGTAGCCTCTCGCCTACACCGCAGCCACAGCAACACGGGATCTGAGCTGCATCTGCAACCTACACCACAGCTCATGACAGTGCCAGATCCTGGATCTTTAACTCACTAAGCGAGGCCAGGGATCAAACCTGTGTCCTCATGGATACTAATTAGATTTGTTTCCTCTAAACCACTGCAGGAATAGCTAGCATAGTTTCTTAAGACTTTCTAACAATACCATTCACTTGTTGGCTTAAACAGACATCTGTCTGTTGTTTTACGGTTTTGGTGGCTAGAAGTCTGAGGTCAAGGTGTGAGGAGAGTCAGTTCCTTTAGAGGGATGTGGGGGAGAATGTGGTCCAGACTCTCTCCTAGTCTCCGCTAGGTTGCTGGCAATTTTTGATAACCCCTTGGCTTGTGATAGCGTAACTCCAGCCGTCAAATGACATTCACTCGGTGCTCCCATCTTTCCTCTGGGTGAGTCTCTTTCTGTGTACAAACCTCACCTTTTTGCAAGGACGATTAATCATCTTGGATTAATTACCTCTCTTAATGTGATAACCCTATAATGACCCTGTTTCCAAAGGAGATTCTGAGATACTGGGAGTTATGCCTTCATTATATCTTCTTGGGAGTACACAATTCAGCCCATAACAAGGAGCGTTTCATAATGATTAAAGGTGAACTTTTCAGAAGCCGTGGCATTTGTCAATGTATTGTCGCTGTAACAGAGCTTCAAAACACGTGAAGCCCTTTCTAATAGAATTGAAATGATGGTTAGACAAATGGATGATTATAGTTGTAAATTCAGCACTTCTCCTCAGTGGTGGATATATAGAGAAATAATAAAACAACAAACAACTCAAAAAATAGTCAAAATAGTATAGTTCACAAAAGAAGATAGGTATATGGCAAATCAACATAGAAAAGAAAACTCAATATAATTATCAGGAAAATAAAATTCAGACCACAGTGGGATACTCTTACACTGCATCTAGAATAGTTAAGTGGAGTGGGGACCAATCAAGTGTTAGGAGGATGAGGGGAGAAATCAGAACACCTCTCCTGTGCTGTAGGGAGTGTCCGATGGCACCGCCACTGTTGTGAGACCGTATGACAGTTTTCTATCCACTCACAAATTCAAAAAATGCAAAAAACTGGTGGATAGATACACAAACTGGGGTTTATCAAAATAGTATTTAGCGACAAGAATAAAACACACTAAATCATGGAAACAGTTATTCCAAGTGAAAGTGGAAGTCACAAAATTGTACACACTATATAATTTCATCCCTCTAGAATTCTGAAATAGGCAGATACAGTCTATTGGACCAGTTTTGTGGATAAGGCATCAAAAGGAATTGAGGGAACTTTTGGGGGTAATAAAGGTGTTTCATATCTAGACCTTAGTGTGGGTTACACAGATGTATTCATTTTATAAAATGTGTTAAAGTGTAGTATTAAGTCTTAAAGTTCAGGTGGCATGCAAATTTCGTCTAGAGTAAGTTGATGAAGAAGAAGGGATAGGAGGAGGAAGAGGGAAGAGGAAGATGGACGCGGAAGAGGAGGGTGTGTGGGTCACGTGAAAGAGGTGTTAATGAAGTAAGGACTAAGCATATTGATTTTCTTACACTTCACACGTAACTGCAGCAGTCATTTCATACTTGAGTGTCACACAGTTATTGTTTTAATAGTCTCTTTTTTCTGAGGGAAAAGGCTTTTAATGTATTGAACAATGGCATGTTCCCAACACTCTAAATATAGAAAATCATTTCATGCTCTGGGTATTTTATTGTATATTTTTGTATTTAAATGCATTGAAGTACAAAGGAAAATTCCAATTTCTAAGAATTGGGCGTACTTAATACATGTATATAAAGTAACCTCTTAAGAAACTGGCATATTTTACAAAGACCTTGTAGGACAGAAAAACAAAAGTTTTAAATCCTATGTCTCCAAGGAAATTTGTTATTTCCTCTGACAAAAATGCTGTGCTCTGCGGCATCTTTGAGCCTCCAGCAATAATGCTTCAGTGTGATCCTGAACCAAGGACGCATTCTCTCAGAATATGAAGACTATTTGCAATCTGAAGGTTTGTTGAAATCATTATTTATGGATTTCCTTTTGTTTACTGAGACATTTCTTAAGGCGTTTTCCATAGCACCTTCCCATTTTATGCTTCATATTTTTGTTTTTACTTTTCCTTCCAGTGAACAGGTTTCCTTATTCAATAACATCAGTAAGGATTTTTAAAATTTTATTAATCTTCAGAGATCTGCCTGTAAAGACTGCAGTAAATATAGGTGAAATTAGTACCAATAAAATGAGCAAGAGAGGCCTACACAGAGCATGGGTTGCTCTTTAAAGGTGTAGATTCACGTAGCTTTGCCAGAGATGAGGGTATCTAAACCACCTGCAAGTTCCCCATGTTCTAAATCGTGCTCTGAGAGAGATTTATGTTAAAATGTGGAAACATATTTTTTCCAAAATTTAAAATACAGTGAACTACACCGAGTGGCTTTTATGTCATTTGAATAAATATAGAGTATCTTATTTATCAGACTTTATCTGGACTAATTGTCTTGCTATTAACAAATAAGACATATACCCAGTTGTCGCCCCAAAGTAGACAGTACTCATTACTGTGAACAATATCAGGTGTGCCGTATCAGCATCTGCCCAAAAAGGCGCTGAAGTAACTGCACTCCTACTGTTCGTTTAATATTCAAAAACCTCAGATTTAAAACAACATGTGAAAAGTAGGACAAGCTTCTTTCTCAACAAGATTTTGCTTCACTTCAGACTTAATAGTTTTCAACTTTTAAATAATATTCTTTATAATATTATTTGAAAAAATTAATTTCCAAAGTGTTTTTTTGATTTAAGATGCAGGCTGTTAATTACAAAGATCAAGCTGCCTAGAGACAATTTATTATTATAAAACAATAAGCAAATGAATTCATACACTTTTTTTTTTCTTTGTGGCCATGGCTGTGGCATATGGAATTTCCTGGGTCAGGGACTGAACCCAAACCACAGCAGCAAGCCAAGCTGCCACAATGGCAATGCTGGATCCTTAACCTGCCATGCCACAAGGGAACTCCTAACAACCATTTAGCCGTCCCTCATAAAAATAGAATGCTTTGCATTAAAAAATGTTATTAATTTGTAATACTCAGAGTCCCATGTCTTAATAGTCTAAGAAGTTATTGTCTAAGTTAGTATTTATGCAACTATACATTTTTGTGAATGAAGAAAATTGAGGAAGTTTTACAGAGTTAATATTAACCAGAAATATAGTCTCAAAAACAGTTACATACTTTATATTTGTTCTGCTTTAGTAAGTAACAACTACTCTATTTTACAAAATGTGCACATTCAGGTTGGAATTCATCTAGTGTGTGCATATAATAGTTGGTAATATCTTGGTCACAAAATATTATTAAATCCTCTGCCATCTAAATGATCAGTCTTATCTATCACCTTAGCCAAGATCCATGTCAGTCTTGTCCCCTCTATAAAAAGTTTCTGAATATGTAGTAACAATGGCTTTTGTACTAAGTAAATATCAGCAATTACTCATGCAAGTTAACAAGCAAATATTAGGACACTCCAATGGATAATCTAAATGTTTAAAAACCATACTGCCTATTCTATTTCAGAGCTCAGAGTTGCCTAGTATGTAGTGTCCTTTTAACTTACTTTTGTGAAAATTGTCAAATCAGAGTATTTTGAATATAAATGTTGTGAACAATACCAAGTCTGCTTTATATATAGGTATTTATAAGAAAAAGCAATAACATCAAATGCTAATAAACTATCCTGTATTCTTTTTTATTTTGGTTTCTTCAGTAGATATTTTTGGCTATATCAACCTTGCTGAAAAAGTTATTGTTATCTAGTAAGGAGTTGGCATCTGGTTTTTCTCCCTAAGAATATGTCCCTTCACTTGAACATAAAAACCCTTTATATCTTATTGTTTAATTTTTTTCATGTTTGTCAGAACAATATTGAAATCAGAAACTATGATGACTACTTGATTGTGTAATTCTTAAAGTTGGTAAAGATTTATGAAAGTCAAAGGAAATTGCAGAGGTATTGAACTCTTTAGTGTGATTTGCAGGTGGGTATGAAAAATCAATGTAATATATTAGCTTTCTGAAATGTTAATATAAATATATTCCTCATACTAAGTGAAGTAAGTCAAGAGAGAGAGAAATACACTATGATATCACTTATATCTGGAGTCTAATATATGGCACAGTGAACCTCTCCACAGAAAAGAAACTCATGGACTTGGAGAACAGACTTGTGGTTGCCAAGGGGAAGGAAGGGGGAGTGGGAGGGACTGGGAATCGGGTTCATAGATGCAGACTATTGCCTTTGGAAGGGAGAAGCAATGAGATCCACTGGGAACTGTATCTATTAAATTATGGTGGATCGTGATGGAGGACAATGTGAGAAAAAGAATGTTTATATGTTTGTGTGACTGGGTTTCTGCTGTACTGAAGAAAACTGACAGAACATTGTAAACTAGCTATAATGGAAAAAGTAAAAATCATTTAAAATATATTCCTTTTAGCACAGTCTTCTGGTATGCATCCATTAATTTGGTAGGTAGACTTGTAAATTTAACTTTATTTACTGAACTATCTACCATATCTAGGACACTGAGATTTGTGTTGTGAGTTGAGGGTGAAATGTATAAAGTTGGCTTATGTTTGGTGTCCGATCTTAGACAAGAGGAGTAGAGTTGAGACTTCGATTTCGCTCGTGTATTTAACTTATAAACATAACAGAAGTACCTCAAACTCATTGTCAATAGTATTAAAGTCCAGATAAATTAAAATGTGGCTTGAAAACTAACCTTAATTTGCCTCATTGTCTTAATTTGTTTTCAATCAAGGTATTGTTTTCTTTTGACTAAAACCAAAAGAAGACATGACAATTTGCTTTTCTCAGACAATCGTGAGGATAAGAAATGATGGTGTATCTTCTAAATGTAAAGCATGTGGTTCGTACTAACATGCATCAAAGATTTTTGGGATGTCAGGAAAAGAAGTCCTTTTGATAAATGAAAAAAATAAACATCCCTAATTAAATAGGTTTGTAGTTTGTTTTTGCTCCTTTTGATATAAAAATAGAAACTCACTTATCCAGTATTTTTGCTAGAAAATGAATGATAGGCTTTCTAAAATGAAATGCCCAGAGATAATACAGGAAACTAGGATGTAAGCAAAAATAGGACACAGGTACAAGGAGAAAACAAGTTGCAAACTAAGATAAATAAATGAACCAATAACATGTTCTGCTGAAAATATACCATACCTAGCAAAGAGATCAACATCCATTAATGATAATAATAATATCATCACATTTTGCTGCGTTACAAAAGCAAGTGTTGATTGGACAGTCCTAGAACTCAGACTGCACCTATAATGTTGACCAGAATAATCAATCTGATATTGTAGTTTGCATCATGCAAAAAGCAAAACAAATTTGAAGCAGTTGAATAGTTTCCTTTCATAAGCGTGTGAATAGATCATGTACAACCAAAATAAATGACTAAATTTTGAAACCAGAACTGTGTTATGTAAATCAAAATGGGATTATCTGTAAAATGTAATAAGATCTGAACTTGAAGTTTGCAAACCAATGTATAAACATATTTATGAATTTACTACCTGCTAAGCAAGCACTAAATAACTGATTTATATTCATGAGTCTATTGGATTGAGCTATTCAGCAGAGCCATAGTAAATCATATTATATTTACAGCAATGTAGTGGTCAAAGCAATCCTATAAATAGCTACCAGGAAACTATGCATTTTTACTCCAAAATAGTTTTAGGATGGATATAACTAAAATTGAGAAAACAGAATACTGTACGATGATGACTGACAAGGTGATTTCTGATGTTTCTAATTTTGAAAATAAAAGAAACAAGAGTATTATACCAAACTAAATTCACTCTATATCAAATAAACATTAATACAAATACACTTTTGATGATAAAAAATTTTTTGAAATACAATACTTAAATTTTCCCACTTGTTAGTTATTGTTTGAAAATAGAAGCACTTTGTTGTTGTTGCCTAAATTGTCTCTCATTATCTATATAACCTTGCTTACACATCTGGAACTAAAACAACCCACTTTGTTGTAGGTATAACTCAACTATCTGATCACTTGGGGCAGAGTTTTTTGTTATTTTGTTTTGCTGTGTGGGTGTGTATGTGCTTTGTTTTTGAGACTGTGTTTACCTAGAAAGAACTATATTCAATTTTTAGTCTTATGTGCTAATCAATTTTATGGTATACATAAAAGTTGATGCTTTGTATTTTTAAAAAATTACTCAATGAATTTTATTACATTTATTGTTGTACAACCATCATCACAACCCAATTTTATAGCATTTCTGTCCCAAACCCCCAGCACATCCCCCCACCGCCCAACCTGTCTCCTTTGGAAACCCTAAGGTTTTCAGAGTCTGTGAGTCAGTGTCTGTTCTGCAAGGACGTTCGTTTGTCCTTTTTTAGATTCCACATGTAAGTGATAGCGTTTGATGTTGGTGTCTCGCTGTCTGACTGACTTCCCTTAGCATGAGAATTTCTAGGTCCATCCAGGTTGCTGCAGATGATGCTTTACATCTGAGACAGTCTCATATAGATGGAAGTTTTTCATTTCAGTTGAGGTGGTTTTCCCCAACATTAGTTTAGTATTAGGATATACTGAAAAAAAGGAGTCATTTTCAGTTCTCTGTAGGTAAGGTGATAATAACTTCTTCTTTAGTGGAGTGGAAGACTGAAAAAAACAGCTCTGGAAGGCCGACTTGGTAGCTTCTGGAACCTAAATAACATCTTGGCCCCACTTCTGTTTCACCCTCAGCCCTTCCTACTTAATTTATCCTAATGGTCTTTTTAAGCTCTCTGATTCTTGGACTTCCCCTCATGGCATAGCAGGAAACTAATCCGATTAGGAACCGTAAGGTTGGGGGTTCGATGCCTGCCTTGGTCAGTGGGTTAAAGCGTTGCTGTGAGTTGTGGAATCTGACATTGCTGTGAGTTGTGGTGTAGGTCACAGACGTGGCTTGGATCTGGCATGGCTGTGGCTGTGGCTGTGGCATAGGCTGGCAGTTGTAGCTCCAATTGGACCCAAAGCCTGGGAACTTCCATGTGCTGTGGGTGCAGCCCAAACAAACACACAAACAAAAAAAACACTCAAAAAACAAAAACAAAAAAAATACCCAGGAAGAAATACATAAAATGATTTAAACTGGCTATGATAATAGCAGATTTTTAAAATTTATTTCATACATACATACTTTTCTAGAATTTTAACCAGCTCCTGTGTTACTTTTTTTTATTAAAATATGATTAACTTACAATGTTGTGCCAATTTCTGCTGTACAGCGAAGTGACCCAGTCATATATACACATATTCCTTTTCTTGTATCATCTTCCATCATGGTCTGTCCCAAGAGACCGGATGTAGTTCCCTGTGCTGTGCCGTAGGACCTCTTTGCATATCCCTTCTAAGTGTAACAGATGTGTTACTTTAAAATCAGGAGATTTTTAATATTTTTTTATGTCCAACAGTTTCAATAATGGCAAATTTGCATAAACATATTTAGTTGATCATTGGAATAAAAGAAACCAGCTCCCTGGATTGGCGTGGGGGTAACTGCAGTGTTCAGCAATGACTGACTGAATGGTTTGATGGAAAAGAGGAAATATTTCTAGAGAACAGAGGATAATGCAATTGGAAAATCTCCAAGTTGTTTTGCTGCCAATAGATTCGTAAAATATAAGTTAAAGAAGACAAGAATTTCAAGAATGAACTTATCTTGATCTGGAAAACATAGCTACATGTTGAAAAGCTTAGTAATGTTGCTATTGATTTCTGTAAACCAAAAAGATGTTATGTAATGGATTAATCAGTTTCTTGAGAGGCTGTCATTATCTATGCAAAAAGCCTGTTGTTTCTGGCCAAAAAATACCTATATGTGGTTTTAACTTACATAATACTGACATAATCATTAATGGAATCCAGATATAATAATGATATCTTTTGTGGTGCCTTATTTTAGATATGGGAATTTTTTAAAAGTTATATAATTTAAACTTCAAATAATCCTGTAAGATAAATATTATTTTTGCATAGAGTTATTTAAATGCATGCGTATACACACACAGAAACAAAAACAAAACAAAAAACGAAAAATCCTTTATTGACAAACTTTCTATTATACTGAATATTTCTTTATAAAATTTGACTAGTCAGCTATCTATATTTCCAGCAGACTATTTTCCTTGTTCTGTGTCTATCTTTTATATAAAACTAGCATATTTGATTAGTTGCATGCATGCAACAGACTCCAACACAATGAGGAAAGACTCATTTCAAAAAGGCAACTTAATGGCTGTCTAAGGGAGAAAAATGTTAGAAGGTGTGAGTGAGGAGACCAGAGAGAATGCATACCCTGGCTTAACTTGGGGGTGGGTGTGGCAAGTTGTTCTTCTTAACCTCTGGGGATTAATAAGAATGCCTCTGGAGTTCCCGCTGTGGTGCAGTGGGTCAAGAATCCAACTGAAATGGCTCAGGTTGCTTCAGAGACATGGGTTACATCCATGGCCTGAGCAGTGGGTTAACGGGTCCTGTGTTGCTATAGCTGTGACTCACATTCAATCCCTGGGCCAGGACTTCCATATGCAGTGAATAAGTGTGGCCTTAAAAAAAGTGAAAGAAAGTAAAAAAGAAATGCCTCTGCCCTGGACTCAGCCACCTGGCTTGAGAGAATCAGTGCACTCCCATGTGCATAAAGCCGAATGTCATTAGCCGCGTAGGTGAGATGTGCAATGTCCAAGAGGGACAGAATGATGGAGTAGGGTCCCTGGTCATAAAAATACCATAAAGAGAACTGCATAGAATAGTAGGAGTTGTAAATGTGGCTGGAAGGAAGAAGCTCATGACAGAAACGGTGACATTAACCGGCCAAGGTGTTACATGTTACCTGCTCCAGTACAAAAATGTTCTGGGCCATTCTACAGTTGAGGTCTTTCAGTCCTTAAAGATAGTTCTTCATTCATTTTCCCACGTGTGCCTTGTCAGCAAGTTGGATTAGTTTCATGTTCACAGACTGGGGTGTGATCTGGCTGGCAGATGATCCCCCGAGAGCCACAGAGTTGCCTTTGATTATGTTTTCATACTGGCTTTTAATAATCTTACTGTGTCCAAAGACAAAACCTTTTGATTTCCAGTTATGCAAAAAAGATTCAGAACCAGGACTCTTCCATTTACCCCTCAAAGAAGCTTACTCTAGGCCTAATTCTGTCCTGCTCGTGGGCAAGAAATGGAGGTGGAAACATGTGTGAAGGCCTTTCAGGTTTATCCACTGCTGCAAAAGCCATGGATTATAGTGGAATGACCACAGATTTTGCAGCCAGAGAAACATAATATTTCATTTTTAATCTGCTATTAGTAGAAGTTTGGCCTTTTGAAACTTAATTTTCTCAGTTTTGTTTTTTTTTTGTTTTGTTTTTTTTTAATCTGAGAAAAGGAGATATTATTTTCCCTATAAGTGTGAAATCCAAATATAGCATGGGTCCTGGTACCCAGCAGTGCTACAAATAAAATGGTAGCTCTTAGTGTCATTAGATCCAAAATACGAACAAAACAAATAAAAATACACATGTATGTTGGAAAATCGCAGTATCATAGCTATGCTCTCAGAATTACTTTGTTGTGAATTACTGTTCTCTATGAGAAGAGTAGGAGATAACAGGAAATTATTTCCAAAGTAAGATTTGCCAGGAAAAAAAAAATATCAGTAGCTGTTTGCAGTTTATCTCAAAAGAATTTGAGATGTTGTTGAGCCTAAATGCAGTCAAGGATGACAAAGTTGCTTCATTTCACCCCTGATCAAATGGGGCAGTGAAACATTTGTTTTTCAAATCATTAACCAGGCAGTCTTGCGAATACAAAGTTATAGGAAAATTGGAGTTTGTCACATTGTTTGGAAGTTTAACTTCTTTTCATGGCATAATACTCTATTTGTCACTTTATATATACTACATATACATAAAGAGATTTTAAATAGAGAATCAAGACCATTTTTTAATAAAATAGACTCAAATAGAAGCTGTCATGAATTTTTAAGAAAGTTGTGATTTTAGGAATTTATGACCTTTTATAGTAAAACCAATTTTTCTTTCTTTAAGGAGTCATACTAGAAAAATTCTAGACTGAAGAAGTAGTCAAAAAACATAAGTGCTTTATTTGGAATTTTAAATATATATTGAATTTACTGATACACTGATAACTTACAAAAGCATGTGAGTAAAAGAAGACACATCATAAGGTTAGTTTCTGAATTGCTCCTATGTATGAGTTACTGCGTTTGAAAGTAGTTCTACTTATTGTATACTTTATTGGTACGTTCCCTAATAAGACAAGTTGAGAGGATACAATATGGTGTAAAGGGTATTTTTAAAGTCCTCCAGCATTTTCTTTTGGGGTTATATTTGTCTTGAGATTTCTTCCTAATCATAACAACTTCGGTGAGACCTGTTCTCTCTACACCCTGGTCCTCTGCCCCCCATGAGCCCAGAGGACAGAATGTTAAAACCACAGAGAATTATTTCCAGCCCTTAAAACCTAATAACATTTTCCTTGCTAGAGTTTGAAGTCACTTGAGATCAGTGGCTCCTGTCTTCCTGCTGTTTTCTCTGTTTGGGAATGTGACTGTCTCTGTTAGCCTACGCCTGTGCCACCATTGTATTTTGGAAACAGATAACTTCTCAGGGCTACAAATGGAGACAAAATTACCTCAGGATAGGTCATACTAAGAGACTTATCTGTGCCTGATTTAAGTGATGACATTTGGGATGTTTGTGCTTCTATTTAGAGTGATGTGGGACTTTGCATGGATACACTAATGTGTAGAGACTTTGGGACATGTTGGGGTGAATTGCATGTACTTAGCATATGGAGTAGACATTGGGAATCAGAGGGTGGGCTGTAATTGTCTAATGAATGCCATACTCCCAACCCCCACAAATGATGTTTGTGCCCTAATCCCTGGAAGCTGTGCATGTTGGTTTATATGGGGGGGAAATGCAGATGTGATTAAATTAAAGCTCAAGATAATCTTATCCTAGATTATATGTGCGGCCCCTCAATGCAATCAGATGTATCCTCTGAAGAGAGAGGGAGTAGGAGATATGACAGGCACATCTGCCAAGAAGGCAGTGTGACCCCAGAGACAGAGATGAGTATGATAGGACCACGGCCACCAGAAGCTGAAGGAGGCAAGGGACAGATTCTTCTCTGGAGCTCCTAGTAGTGTAGTGCTGCCGTCACTGTGACTTCAGCACATTTCCAGCAGGAAGTGTGGGTGGTGGGGATACTGCCCTCACCAAATCAACTCACTCGATCAGACTCAGCTCTGCTGTTACTTTGATTTGTGTGTTCCTCCCTCTTTTCCGAGCCTCCTGTTACAATTCCCAAAGCTTCCGCGGAGAATCCAGTCTCTTTTCAGTAAATTTCCTTTCTTTGTGCAGGTAGGAATCTAGGTTGATACTGGAGAGGGATAAGCCATATCATAGTTTCTAAACTATACATAGGAAAAAAAAGTGTGCTAATAGAAACGAATGAGTCATTTGAGGATGAAAAAGTTAGAAGCAAGAATCTGTAAAATATCCTGTTTCCTCTTCTGGTTCTAGTTCCTTTTTAAGGTGCAACTGTGCTTTTGCATTTAGAGTACTTGTAGAAATTCTGTACTCCTTTATTGTTAAGCTTATTTTGTTGGTTTCCATTAGCATTTGAGGTATGCTAACCACAGTGGATTTTAAATCTGTATTAGAAATATATAATTTATAATATGTATAATATTTTATGTATAATATTTAATTTCACAATACAGATTTATGAGATTGAGATTGTAGAATATAAAATATAAAATACTAATGTTCACCTGCTTATCAGTTTTAAGTGCTGAAATATTTAGAGTATATAAAATAAGCAAATTGCTTTGCAATTATGTAGTTTATAATTATATGGGACTATCTACTTTCTAAACAGCATAATCTTAAGTTATTTTCATCAGTTTTCTTCAAACATTTAATAGGCATATACTTTAATTTTTAGTAATTTATACTTTAGTTTTTGTAATTTTTAACTATTCTGTGATATTATATATCAAATGATCCAGTGTGATATAATATAGTAATTTTTATGAGATGGTCCATTATAATAATATGGTATTAGAAATATTAGATTCAGGTATATATTAGTATTGATATGATATAGATTATTATTGAAACAGCTTTCATTTCCTCAATCTATCAAATAGCCATTGTATTCATATATACATAAGGATCCTTTTTTTTTGAGGGATATGTTTAGATGATAACTACATTAAATAGAGATTTGATTTAATCATTTTATTCAACCTTGGGTTTAGTAAAACCTTTGAAATGAACAAAATATAATTTATTTGAAGTGTTTCGTAGATAACTAGTAAATATTTAATTAATGAATAATAGAAAAATTCAAATAAACTCAAATTAAAAAATTGGATTTCTGTTTTTTTTCTAGTTTTGGTGGTGGTGGTGGTAGTATGTGTGTGTCTGGCATGCATAAAATCAAGTAGGATGAAAGAAATACTGATGGAGCATGATAATGGGAGAAAAAAGAATGTATGCATGTGTGTGTAACTGGGTCACCATGCTGTACAGTAGGAAAAAAATTACAGTGGGGAAATAACAAAAAAAAATTTCTTTAGAAAGGAAATACTGGTCCTTTCTAGATATGCAGTGTGTTTTTGACTTTGTATGAATCACTCAAACTCATAAAAATGTGTAAAAGTGAGATAAAAAAAGACATGCCTGACTTGAATCATGATAGAAAAGTTACTAAGAATGCATTTAATTGACAATGTCATGCTCTTGCCAACTAATTTTGGCCGTACATGGTCAAGTGCTAGCTAGCTGTTCTAGCAGTGGTGGAAGGGGTAACACCAAACAGTTTTAACACGAGTCGAATGTAGTCGATGCTGAGTGTTTATCCTGACTTTAAATCCTATTGCAAACTAATATTTAGTTTGTTTGCAAAGGCCAAAGAGATAGGTTTTGTTTTTGATATGTTCCTCTTTTTGATTTTATGAAGTATTTCTTAAGGCAAATAAAAGTACTATACAGATGATTTCTTTGTTTGCTACTAAAGACTTACAATATTTATATTATTTAATCAGAATGTGTTGTTTTTCCTGAGTTACTTGGTTTGATTCTCACCATAGCGGGGAAATTAGTTAAAACAAATTTATGACATTTTAAGATCAATGCATTAATATATTGTGGCCTTAAAATATTGCTTTATCAAAACAAAGTTAAAAACAAACATAAAATGAAATTTAGAAGCATATACATAGAGAAAGCTAATTAGAATTACCTATCTAAGATAATAACAATTGGAGTTGGTAAAGCCTGAAAAGAGGCTGTAGCCTAACCATCCACAAAATTATAAGGATAACTTCCAGCCTAGGAAATTGAACTTATGACTTTGTAAGTTTACGGTCTGAAAAGACCTGTGGCCTTGAGATGACCCACCTCTCCTCAGCTGAGTAACTTGAGACTTGATTTAGTTCACTCTACACAGTACACATGAAAATGCTCTGGAGCTGTCTAGGAGCAGAGATTTTGTATGTTATTAAATTTAAGTCAGTATCTATTAAAACTAGATTTTGTAACTTTAAAGTGTTAATTATAATCATAAACCTCCGTTATAACCATTAAAATATCAAAATATATCTAATATATGAAAAAGGAGCTCAAAGAGTTCACTGCAAAAAAAATTCAAGGAAACATGAAAGAGGACAGCAGTGAAGGAAATGAAAATCCAAAATAGTCTAAGACATACCAAAAAAATAGCAAAATGGCAGGAGTTCTCACCTTGGCTCAGTCGGAAAGAATCTGACTAGTATCCATGAGGATGCTGATTTGATCCCTGGCCTTGCTCAGTGGGTTAAGGATTTGGCATGGCCATAAGCTGTGGTGTAGGTTGTGGAACCAGCTTGGATCTGGTGTTGCTGTGGCTGTGGTGTAGGCCAGTGGCTACAGCTCTGATTCAACCCCACGCCTGGGAACCTCCATATACTGCAGGTGCAGCCCTAAAAAGATTTAAAAAAAAAAAGCCAAATAGTATAAGTTATTTCTTATCAAAAATCACATTAATGTAGATATACAAAATTATTCAATCAAAAAGAAAAAATGGAGGTTAGTAGAATGAACTTTAAAAAATAATCCAGCTGTATGTTGTCTACAAGAGACACATTTTAATTCAAAGTGTAAGAATTAAAGAAGATATTTTATTCTGATAGTCACCAAAAGTGAGATATAGTGGCTATATTAATATCACACAAAATATATTTTAAGTAAATATATGTTACAAGAGACAAATGACAATATGTTGATTCAGGAATAACTCTTCAAGAAGAGATAACATAATCATATATGCACCAAAGAATATGAAGAAAATATTGACAGAAGAAATACTCAATTCTACAATTATTATTATTGCTTGGCACTTCAATAAAACACTTTTTTTTTACTCAGAATATATTTTTATTAACTTTGACATTATCCTTTTTTTTTTTAATTTCCCCAATGCATTATTTCTTTTCTACTGTACATCATGGTGACCCAGTTACACATACATGTCTACGTTCTTTTTTCTTACATTATCAGGCTCCATCATAAGTGACTAGACATCGTTCCCAGTGCTACATACCAGGTTTTCATTGCTAATCCACTCCAAAGGCACTCTCATACTAAATGCAGTAAGTCAGAAAGTGAAAGACAAATACTATGTGGTATCACTTATATCTGGAATCTAATATACGGCACAAATGAACCTTTCCGTAGAAAAGAAAAGAAAACACTTTCAATAATGCATAGAATATCTAGAGAGAAAAATCTATAAGGAAATAATGAACAATACTACAAACTAAGCAGATAAAAATAGACAAATATAGAACATTCAACACTACAACAGCAGAAAATACCTTCTTCTCAAGTACACATAGAAGATTCTCCAGGTTAGACCATATGTTAAATGAGATTACAGCTTTTAATAAATTTTAAAATATTGAAGTCATACTAAGTATGATTCTAACTGCAGTGGAATGAAGCTAGAGATCAATAATAGGAAAGTAAAAAAAAAATCCACAAATATGTGTCAATTAAACAACAAATGCTTATTAAAAAACCAGTGAGTCAAAGAAGCAGTAACAAGAAAAATGAAACACATTCAGAGACACGACAGTTAAAGCACGACATAGTGTAACTATGAAGAAGAGTGAGGATAGAGCTTAAAGGAAAATGTATAACCATAAACACCTGCATCGAAAATAATTCTTTCAAATAAGTATCTTTGAAGAAGTAGGAGAAAACTGTAAACTAAACGTAAAGATAGCAGAAGGAAGGAAATAATAAAGCATTGGATGGAAATAAATGCAATGATGAGTAGAAAAACAATGGGATCTGTGGGGGAGCCGAGGAGATACAGGAGGCCAAGGAGGGGAACTAGCCTGACGGCACAGTTGCGAAGGCAGGGTTCCTAACTGAGGGGAAAAAGCCTACCTGGCGG
This sequence comes from Sus scrofa, assembly GCF_054392235.1. Classification (NCBI taxonomy): domain Eukaryota; kingdom Metazoa; phylum Chordata; class Mammalia; order Artiodactyla; family Suidae; genus Sus; species Sus scrofa. Next base: position 1,437,008 of record NC_139392.1, read on the forward strand.
CACAGTTCCGAGGGCAGGTTTAGAAATAGGGAAGAGGGCTTACCCAGCGGCACAGTTCCGAGGGCAAGTTCTAAAAATAATGAGGCTCTCCAAGTCCATGATTTTCTTTTCTGAGGAGATGTTCATTTGTGCTGGATATTAGATTCCAGTTGTAAGTGATAGCATATGGTATTTGTCTTTGTCTTTCTAGCTCATTTCACTCAGTATGAGATTCTCTAGTTCCATCCATGTTGCTGCAAATGGCATTATGTCATTCTTTTTTATGGCTGAGTAGTATTCCATTGTGTATATATACCACTTCTTCCGAATCCAATCATCTTCGATGGACATTTGGGTTGTTTCCATGTCCTGGCTATTGTGAACAGTGCTGCAACGAACATGCGGGTGCATGTGTCTCTTTTAAGTAGAGATTTGTCCGGATAGATGCCCAAGAGTGGGATTGCGGGGTCATATGGAAGTTCTATGTACAGATTTCTAAGGTATCTCCAAACTGTTCTCCATAGTGGCTATACCAGTTTACATTCCCACCAACAGTGCAGGCGGGTTCCCTTTTCTCCACAGCCCCTCCAGCACTTGTTATTTGTGGACTTCTTAATGATGGCCATTCGGACTGGTGTGAGGTGGCATCTCATGGTAGTTTTGATTTGCATTTCTCTAATAAGCAGCGATGTTGAGCATGTTTTCATGTGTTTGCTGGCCATCCATGGACTTGGAGAAAAGACTTGTGGCTGCCTGATGGGAGTGGGAGGGATTGGGAGCTTGGGCTTATCAGACACAACTTAGAATAGATTTACAAGGAGATTCTGCTGAGTAGCATTGAGAACTTTGTCTAGATACTCATGTTGCAACAGAACAAAGGGTAGGGAAAGAAATGTAATAAAAAAATAAAAATAATGAGGCTCACCTGCTAACCCGACAACAACGACAACAATAATAAAATGAAGGCTTTGCTCAATAGTGCAAGAATAAAAATTGCTTCTTGGAAAATTCAGTCTTTCCTGTTATTTACTTATTACTCAGCCTTTTATGTTGTTTGTTATTCCTTGTTATTTTTCTATATTGTTTTGTGATTCAATAAAATTGGAACAACAAATATTGGAAGAGTAATAAAATAATAAGAGTTTCACCTTGGTGAAATTCCCCCTATTCAGATCTAATGCAAGCAAAAACAAAGTGTTCATTGGTTTGTTACAAGTAAAAATAGGTTTTAGAGTTAGGTAATTGTGGAGTGTACAATAGGTTAGACATACATCATTCTTGATGGAAAAATATAATCTTGCTTTTAATAAGTTGTGTAGGGAGCTTTTAAGTTCTATGAAATTAAGTTGCTCTGATAATAAAAAAATATTTTCTCATACTGTCCCCTGACCATAATGCTTTGAAGTTAGTACCTTAAGTTTTAATCTAAAAAAGAGTTTTTGTAAATGTTAAATTCTTGTGCTTTTGACCTTTGTAGTTGTTAAGGTTTAGCTTAAAACAATAATGGGCGGTGCTTGGTAAAAGTAACCACAAGACGTTTTTATACCGAATTGCCTTATTTTCATATAATGATTTTTCCACATAATGTTTTGTAGCCATTATAATTTTGCATGATGCAATGTATCTGTTAGTTTTGATTAAAATTTTTAGAACACATTGTATGTCTGCTGTACCATGTAGTCTAAAATTTAACCTTTGAGAATATGATCTAAGCACTGTGATGTAAGTTACAATTAAGCTGTCTATATAAACTGTTACCTATGCTAATAAAATTTGAGCAGTCCAGTGCCCTGAAAGAAGGGACAAAGAGGCTGTCTCCGTGTGCTTCGCCAACACTGTCCATCCCTGGAGGGAATACCCTGGCTGCTAGAGCTGGACTCCGGCAGGGATCTATCAAAAGCAAAAGTTGGCTCTTTGAAAGGTCAGCAAAATCACCAAGCCTTTAGCTGGATTGACAAAGGAAAGAGTGAACACATAAATAACTACAGTCAGAAATGAAAAGTTAAAACATTATTGGCAACCATACAGAAATAATAAAAGATCATTAATAAATTTGATGAATAATTATGTAACAACAAATTAGATAACTTAGATTAAATAAATTCCCAGGAGTTCCCGTTGTGGCTCAGCAGAAATGAATCCGACTAGCAACCATGATGTTGTGGGTTTGATCCCTGGCCTCGCTTAGTGGGTCAAGTATCTGGCGTTGCTGTGAGCTGTGGTGTAGGTCACAGACATGGCTTGGATCTGGCATTGCTATGACTCTGGCGTAGGCAGGCAGCTATAGCTCTGATTCAACCCCCTAGCCTGGGGACCTCCACATGCCGTGAGTGCGGCCCTAAAAAGCAAAAAAAGAAAAATCCTAGAAATACAAATTATCTAAAGCAATTGAAAGAAATAGAAAATCTTAACAGATCTTTTACAAGATCACATCAGTATTCAGAAGATTCCAAGGAAGAACATCCTAGGATCAGATGGTGTTCTATGAAAAGCCTTAAACAATTCATACTCAAATTTTCAAGAAAGGGGACCATTTCTAATTCATTTTATCAGGCCATCATTACCCTGAAGCCAGAGCCAGTTAAAGGCATTACAAGGAAAGAAAATTGAAGATCAATTTATGACTCTAAAAGAAATAGTACTCAAAGAAAAATATGAGGAAATCAAATCCAATAGGCTATGAGAGGGCCTGTATACCATACTCACTTGATTTATCCCAGAATGTAAGGATAGATCAACCTAAGAAAATTAATCAATGTAATACACCACACTAATAGACTGGATGGTGGGGAGTGGCAGCACATGATTACCCATGCATCAACTGATGCAGAATAAACATTTAAAAAAATCTGGGGATTTCTGTGAGGCTCCACAGAAAAGAATCTGACTAGGATCCCTGAGGATGTAGGTTTGATCCCTGACCTCACTCAGTGGGTTGAGGATGCAGCATTGCCATGAGCTGTGGTAGGTCACAGACATGGCTTGGATCTGTTATTGCTGTGTTTGTGACATGGGCTGGCAGTTTCAGCTCCAATTCGACCCCTAACCTGGGAACCTCCATATGCCACAAGGGTGGCTCAAAAAAAAAAAAATTTACAAAAATGCACTTGTGATTAAAAACAAAAACAAAAACACTCAGACAACTAGGAATAAAAGAGAGCTAGCTTCTTCAATACTATAAAGAGTGTTTATAAGACGCCCATATCTAGTGTCATACTCAGTAGTGATAGACTGAAATTGTTCCCCTAAGATTAGGATCAGGATGCCTGCTCTATCATAGCTATCCAGCATTGTACTAGAAGTTCTAGTCAGAACAATTAGACAAGAAAAATTAAAAAAAAAAACTGTACAAATTGGAAAGTAAAAAATGAAACTATCTCTAATTAAGGACGCAAAATTCCTATGTAGACATAAGTCTAATGAACCACAAAAAAGCTATTAGAGTTCATAAATAAATTCAGCAAAATTGCAGGGTACAATCTGGATCAATAACCAGAAATCAGTTGAGTTTCTATATACTAACAATGACCTCTGACAAGAAAATTAAGAAAGATTTCCAATTTACAGTAACAATCAAAAGAATAAAATACTTAGAAATAAATTTAACCAAGAATGTGAGAGTTTTGTATGTAGAAAATTACCAAAGAATTCTGAAACTAATTTATGAAGACCTAAATAAATGGAAAATTATTCATGTTCATGGGTAGAAATACTTAATATTGTTAAAATGGTAGAACTACTCAAACATTCTGAAGCTTCAACACAGTTTATGTCAGAACTCCAACAATCATTCGCAGCAATACAAAGTTCACCCTCAAATTCATAGGTGATTTTTAAGGGGCACTGAATAACCAAAACAATATTGAAGAGTAAAAACAAAAATAGAAACTCACAGGTACCGAATTCAAAGTTTATCACAAAGCTGCAGTGCTCAAAACAGTGTGTCCTGGCAAAGCAAAAGCTACATAGACCGATGGTAAAGAATGGCGATTCCAGGACTAAATCTACACTACCATGGCCATTTGATTTTTGACAAGAGTGCCATGTCCATTCAAGTAGCCTCTTTAGCAAAGAATATGGAACAGTTGGGTATTCACAAGGAAAAAAAATGAAGTTGGATTTCGGTTTCACATCATATAGAGAAATTAACTCAAAATGGACCAGTGTTCTAAGTTTAAGAGCTAAATACCATAAAACTCTCAGAAGAATAAAGTTAGAATGAATCTTCATGACTTTTGATGGGGCAAAGAATTCTTAGAACATAAAATCAGGAACAACAAAAGAAATAAATTTTTTCTCTATTAAAATCAAATCATATATTGTTGACATTATCAAGAAAATGAAAAGACAGCCTATACAAAGAGAGAACATATTTGCTAGTCAGATATCTGATGAGTTAGATAGCCAGAATATATAAAGAGCTTATACAATACAAAAACATAAATTTGATTTTATGGCTACCTGAGACCTAAGATACTGTACTTCCACTTATGTGGTGATTAAACATTACCTTTAAACATTCTTATCTCAGTAAAATATGTAAGTTAATTTAACAGAAGATGTTAAGTAGATATTATTAGAAATGGCAGTATTCCAAAGGTGGTGAATAAATGATTAAAGTTGGCAAATACCTCAAAGAATAACTAGCAGTCAGGAAAATGCAAATCAGAATCATGAGATAATAAGATGACTATAATCAAAAAATGGAAAATACCAAATGTTAGTAGGGATGTAGAGAAATTAGAATCCTCTTGAGCTGCTCGTGAAAATTTAAAATGGTGTAGCCATTACTGCAAATAGTTTGTTGCCTCCTCAAAAACCTAAATGGAATTACCATATGATCCAATAATTTCACTCCTAAGCATCTACTCCCCAAAACTATGGACAGTAACTTAAATTAAAACTTAAACAAAAATGCTTGTTTAAGAATTATTCAACTTGGGAAGCAAGTAAGTAATTGGGAAACAGCTAGCTATTAATGTAAGAATATACAGTTAAGTCATGATGTGTTTATGCAATGAAATACTGTACAACAGTGAAAATGAATTGCTATGGCATATGTCAATAGGTATGAATCTCCTTAAAATTATCAATGTTATGAAGAAAATTACAGAAGTATATACGCAGTTTGATAATGTTTTCATAAGCTAATCGAAAGCAAAACAATATCATATATTAGCTTATATATAGTAGATCCATCGCAGCCAAGAATGTAAGGAGGCTCCAGCGAAAGCTTAAGAAGAGGTTCACATTGTCCTTACTCTCCATTCCGGGGGTCATGTGAGTGTCGGGACTGCTGGCTGACATACCATCCGCATGCGATTTTGATTTTCCAGGTAAAATTCCAGGTGTGGAACCTAGGAGCCTCCACTGTGTCCCTGAGGCTTTGCTCCCTGCTCTTTTGTGTTTCATGCTTTTGCCACTTCTAGGATCATTGTTTCTCTGCCTCTTCTCTCCAGTTCAAGTTGCCACTCAGTCAAATTTTGGTTTGAAGGGGGTAAACCTGCCCAGCAGGTGTCTGTCCAGAATCTCCACCTGGCCATTCGATATGATGTATTTTGAACCTTTTTTGCTTTCCTTGTTTCAGCTCCTGTTGGTTAAGGCAAAGCTGGTTCATTATTAGTGAGATGTAAATGAGTGACAGGTACAGCTTAGTGAATTGCCGTGCATACAAGATTCCCTGAACTGTATGCAGTGAATACCGCTCTGTGAGGTCACTGTGTTTAACCTTTAGTGTCAACATAAGTCATGTGAATGTGCAAGAAAACAACCCAACTAACAGCAACAACAAAATCAATAGCGACACCAACCTAAAAGTGAACAGGTAGCAGGATCAGTGCAGAATTTACATGCAGTTTCCTGAGGGCTAGCTTAAGATGATGTAAATGCAAGCATCTGGCAGTATAATCGATATGTTATTCTTATGATTTGGATCTCTACACATATCACATCATTGGCATCATAATCAGGGTAGAAACATTTGAAAACAAAAGGCCTTATTAGTGAAATCATTTCTTAGGTGTTAGTGAGTCACTCTTTTCAAAGGATAAATATTTCAAATCTCTAAAACTCTTAAAATTACAAAATAGCATACTTGAAATTAATCTTAAAAATAATCTGATTCTTCTCCCTCCACATAAGAATTTCTTATGAAATATACCTTAAAGACAACCATCCAACTTTCACTCTTTTTGGGTGTATGGAATAATTTAACTTTTAACTTGAGCAAGTCCATTCTGTGTTTCAAATTTTCCAATTGTCACAATGTTTTATGCTGAAACTAAATTTGCCTCGTTTTGACAACTATCTATAGTTGTTAGATCTTCTTTCCTATTTACCGAAGAAGTAGTAAAACCCTGCTATCGTATCCTAGTGCCTTAACACGTATCTGTGCTTCTCTAGGGAAATTAAACGTAAAAGATAGTTAGAAGCTAGGATTTATAATCAACAAAATCTTAAAGGTCATCATACATTCAGATCACCTGAAAATTAATACATGAAAAGTCCAAATGATAAATAAAAACTTTCGTAAAGAAAGAAAGGTCAAATCTCTTTGGAAGGGAGCTCCTGTCCTTATGAACAGAGTTTATGACCATGGAAAATGTTTAATAAAGAATACGATAATGAGGATTACTGAAATGTCAGATAATCTGTAAAAATGAGCAGTCTTTCAGAAAACATTAACATTTTAATATGAAAGCTAATATTTAGTAGATTGCTTAGCGTATGTATGAATATCATAATCTTTTAAATTGGATCATGTTATCTGTGACTCTTTTGGCATATTATAAAAAACTAAACATACACATTGCTGAAAATTTCATAAAAATAAGTATGTATAAAAAAAAATCATTCAAGAAGTCTAGTGGTAATATTCTTACAATATCAGTGAATGTCTTATAATGAAGCTTTGAGATAATCCATTTCTAGGGTCTTGTCTTTTTCTTGCTTCTTTGAAAAACACTTTGCTATCTCTTGGTAAGTGTCTCTAAAGCAGTTAAAGATTGAAAAATTTTACACACACACACACACACGCACACAAACACACACACACGGCCCTCTAAGATCTGTAGATGCAAATTACTTGGAATAAAGCAGTTTGAACTTTGGAATCTAAGTTATGTTTGTTATATTATTGATTCTGTTTTAAAAATATATTGTCCTGGAAAAGCTGTAATATATTTCCCAGGTGCTGTCTTGACACAGCTTTGAGATCATGGCTTAAAAACTCTTGTTTTTGGGCGTTTCTGTTATGGCACAGCGGAAACGAATCTGACTAGTATCCATGAGGATGCGCGTTTGATCCCTGGCCTTGCTCAGTGGGTCAGGAGTCCAGCGTTGCCGTGAGCTGTGATGTAGATTGCAGAGGGGGCTCAGATCCCATGTTGCTGTGGCATGTGCTGTGACAGGCAGCTATAGCTCTGATTTGACCCCTTGTTTGGGAGCTTCCATATGCCGTGGGTGCAGCCCCAAATAAACAAACAAGCACTCTAATTCTATGTTGCAGGCAGTTTGCTAAACCTGCACTCCAACCACTTCCCTTCCTGGTCCCTAACTCCTGGATTACAATTTATTTACACACTCAGCTGATAGGAATCTCAGATCCCAAACATCTACAGATGGACACTTCTTTTTTAAACCCATAGGAATATTTAATATAACCAATCCATCTTGGAGTACATAACCAGTTCCTACAGTTCTAGCTCGCTGTTAACCCTTTCCTCACAGCAACCCTTGTGTGGCCCTGTTTAGCAGCTTCCCCCACTTCCAAAGCTGTAAGTAATAGAAAATTCTGCTTTCACCTAGAGGAAGAACCAGGTAGCATCTTTGGACTGTCCCTTTCAATTATCAGATGTCTCAAGGGAAATCTTGGAAACTATCGAAGGGCATTTTCTTTTTTTTTTTTTTTTTTTTTTTTGTCTTTTTGTCCTTTTGTCTTTTTGTTGTTGTTGTTGTTGCTATTTCTTGGGCCGCTCCCGCGGCATATAGAGGTTCCCAGTCTAGGGGTTGAATCGGAGCTGTAGCCACCGGCCTACGCCAGAGCCACAGCAACGCGGGATCCAAGCCGCGTCTGCGACCTACACCACAGCTCACGGCAACGCCGGATCCTTAACCCACTGAGCAAGGGCAGGGATCGAACCCGCAACCTCATGGTTCCTAGTCGGATTCGTTAACCACTGCGCCACGACGGGAACTCCAGAAGGGCATTTTCTGACACTGGAAAGTATGAGTTACTATTTTTTACTTCTGTATGTTTTTAAACTTTTATTATAGTTGATTTAACTAGTTCTGTCAATTTCTGCTGTACAGCAAAGTGATCCAGTCATAAATCTATACACACTCTCTTTCTCGTATTATCTTCCATCATATTCCATCACAAGAGATTAGACATAGTTCCTCGTGTTGTACAACAGGACCTCACTGTCTGCCATTCTGAATGTAGCATTGCATTTATTAACCCCAAACTCCCAATCTCTCCCTCCCTCCCCTTCAGCCTTGGCAGCCACAAGTCTGCTGTCCATTTCTGTACGTCTGTTTCGGCACTGTAGATAAGTACATCTGTGCCATATTATCACTTCCACATATAAGTGATATCATATGGTATCTGTGTTTCTCCTCCTTACTTCACTCAGTATGAGAACCTCTAGTTCCATCCATGTTGCTGCAGATGGCATTATTTTGTTCTCTTTTATCACTGAGTGGTATTCCATAGTGTATATGTACCACATCTTAGTCGGTTCACCTCTCGAGGCCATTTAGGTTGTTTCCATGTCTTGGCTATTGTGAATAGTGCTGCACTGAACACAGGGGTGCATGTATCTTTTTGAATGAAAGTTTTGTCGGATATATATGCCCAGGAGTGGGATTGCTGGGTCACATGCTAGATCTATATTTAGTTTTCTGAGGTACCTCCATACTGTTTTTCATACTGTTTTCCTCTTTACACTCCCGCCGACAGTGTAGGAGGGTCCCCTCTTCTCCACACCCTCTCCAGCAGTTGTTATTTGTGACTTTTTAATGATGCCCATTCTGACCATTGTGAGGTGGTACCTCATTGTGGTTTTGATTTGCATTTCTCTATTAATTAGTGATGTTGAGCATTTTTTCATGTGCCTGTTGGCCCTCTGTATGGCTTGTTTGGAGACATCTCTGCCCATTTTACAGTTGGGTTGTTTTGTTTTTTTGCTGTTGAGTTTTATGAGTTGTTTGTACATTTTAGATATTAACCCTTGTTGGTTGTATCATTTGCAACTATTTTTTTCCCATTCCGTAGGTTGTCTTTTTTTTTTTTTTTAATAGTTTCCTCTGCTGTGCAAAAGCTTGTAAGTTTGACTAGGTCCCATTGGTTTATTTTTGTTTTTACTTCAATTGCCTTGAGTGACTGATCTAAGAAAACATTTGTAGGGTTGATGTCAGAGAATTTTTTGCCTACGTTCTCTTCTAGAAATTTTATGGTGTCTTGTCTTATGTTTAGGTCTTTAAGCCATTTTGAGTTTATTTTTGTGCGTGGTATGAGGGAGGGAATTTGTGACTACAGGAAATTTTAGTCAGGCACTTGAGAAAGCTGGAATGGGGAAGAATTCATTCAGTGGCGGCCAGGGAGAAAGTTATTCCTCTTCAGTACTGGCAAAAGCTAAGAGTGTTCCCAACAGTTAGGCTAATATTTTTCCAAAAGAAAATCTTTGAATCTCTCCCTGTAGATGGATATTTGGTTGACACTGTAGAATTGTGTCAACACAGAAAACATGAGTTTGACATAAAAAATATTAAGTAGAAATAGGTGTTAGCAATTGACTACCTTGACCATGAATAAACCTTACTAAGTCTTCTGAAAAATAGCTCTAATTTTCCAAAATTTGTTTCTTTGATAGGTTAGGCAGGATTGATTAGAAGAAAAACATGCCAAAAATTAACATGACAAACTGCCACCTAGTATTCACATCAAGGCCAGAGCAAAGGAACTCAGGGTTATTGATGGAAGAAAAAAACACATTAATAAATTAAAAATTTATTTGATGTAGTTTTTTTCATATTTCAATTAGCTGAGGAAGATAGTTTTATCAATTGATAAATTTTTCTTTTGGTGTTGTTCAGCCATATTGCTCTTTCTGGAAATTATTAGTCAGGTGGTTCATTTGCCTGTATTTTGAAAGAAAAAAAAAAAAAGTCCTGAACAGAAAAAAAAAAAAAAAAAAAAATTCTGCTTTTTGCCTTTCATATACCCTGGGGTGATTTTGTTATATCCTATCATCATAAAACATTGAGATAACAGTACAGCCACTGTCGTGTGTGTGTGTGTGTGTGTGTGTGTGTGTGTGTGTGTGTGTGTGTAACACTGGTCACCTCTATAAGATTAAAAAGTCTGCTTCCAAATGCCTTGATATTACGGAAAGGATAAGAGTCCACTCAGCTCACACATTTAATTCATTTTTTTCTATGTTTTGGAAAGAGCGAGAGTGGGGGAGGACATGGTATTTTTCCCTTTTATCAGCCTTTGATGCTGAAACCAGAGAGGTAGAGTTTATCACTCTAAAAATGCCAGCTTTACTCAGATTTCACCAGTGCTCCACCCCCATCTCAATGGTAGGAAGGCGCTAGAATCTGCTTAGTGTAGAATTAGTAACTCACCTCTTTTCTTTGGTTGAGGATCCATTGCAAATCTTTCCCATGTTATCTCAGCAAATGAAGACAATATTAGAGCCTACCTGTGTTTTGTTTTTGTTTTTGTTTTTTGCTGTTTCTTTTTCTTTAAACTCCAGCAATCTATGGTTTTCTCTAAAGATTCATTTATCGTTGTGCCCGTCGTGGGGCAGCCGAAACGAATCGGACCAGGAACCATGACGTTGTGACTATAATCCGTGGCCTCGCTCAGTGGGTTAAGGATTAGTCAATACCATGAGCTGTGGTGCAGGTCACAGACGCACCTCGGATTCCGTGTGGCTGTAGCTGTGGTGCAGGCTGGCAGCTGTAGCTCCGATTGGACCCCTAGCCTGGGAACCTCCATATGCCGTGGGTGCGGCACTAAAAAAAAAAGATTTGTTTATCTAAGAAACAATCTGATGCAGAAACTACTCAGTTTTAGATTATTTTTTGGATGAGAAAATTCATCTTTAATGGACATATTTATTTCTCTCCTTTCTAATGTATGGTTCCATATATGGTACTGTAATTGGTACTGTATCCTTTGTTCAATTCCATAGTCCTATTTTAGTCAAATATGTGAATTTTTGTCATGTAAATAAGTACTCTTCAAAGACACAGTTTCCCCATGGCTACATAACATTCTATCATTTATTTAACCTGTCTTCTATTAGTTGATTATACTTAGGTTTTTATAATTCTTCTTTCATAAATACTGATATAATAAAATTAGATTTTCCTGAAGGTTTTTTTTTTTTTTTTTTTTGTCTTTCGAGGGCCACACCTATGGCATATGGAGATTCCCAGGCTAGGGGTCTAATTGGAGCTGTAGCCACCAGTGTACACCACAGTCACTGCAACTCCAGATCTGAGCCACGTCTGCAACCTACACCACAGCTCATGGCAATGCCGAATCTTCAACCCATTGAGCAAGGCCAGGGATCGAACCCACAACCTCATGGTTCCTAGTCGGGTTCGTTTCCACTGAGCCATGATGGGAACTCCCTGAAGATTTTTTTAAGATTATATTTCTATGAGTTCCCATTGTGGCTCAGCAGATTCAGAACCCAGCTGCTATCCATGAGGATTTGGGTTTGATCCCAGGCCTCACTCAGTGGGTTAAAGATTTGACATTGCCACAAGCTGCACTGTAGGTCAAGGATGCAGCTTGTATCTGGTATTGCTGTGGCTGTGGTGTAGGCAGGCAGTTGCAGCTCTGATTTGACTCTTAACCTGGGAACTTCCATATGCTAAGGATGCAGCCCTTAAAGGACAAAAAAAAAAAAAAAAAAAAAAAAAGTTATATTTATAGAAGTAGCTGTATTGTGATCATTTATATGTTGTTTTCCAATATATACTTCCAGCAATAGGCTGTAATGAGACTATCTTAGAGGTTCATTTTTTTTAGGGTTTTAGGCTCCAGATCCGAGCCACACCTGTGACCTACATCACAGCTCAGGGCAACACTGGAGACTTAACCCTCTGAATAAGGCCAAGAATTGGTCCTCCTGGATACTAGTCAGATTCGTTTTCACTGAGCCATGACAGGAACTCCTTAGAGGTTCATTTTTAACTCTTTTTTTTATTCTAAACTTAATGACTGTGAAACTTAAAAATAACCTCTCTTAAAATAGGATATAATAACAATGCTTAATATTATAAAGAGGAAAGTCATCGATAAGTACTAAAGAATATATTACTCTGGCTCTATAGGTGAAAAAATGTGAGATAACTTTACAGATTAAGTCACAGGCTTTATTATAGCCAGATAAACCTGGGAGTAAGGTCCATCACTATTACTCAGAGCTGTATTACCTTGAATGAGTTGCCTAACTTTTTTATACTTCAGGGTCTCATTGTAAAACTGATAATTCAGTATTATTTAATAGTTGTCAGAAGTAAATGAGAAAAGTCAGTGGCCCAAAGTCCTGAATATATGGTAACTTTGCCACATGTTGCCTTTATGAATCATTCAAAAGCAATATAAAATCCAATCTATACAATGTATCAACTTCTTTTGTGCAGAAAAAAATCAACCACAATTGATTTTTAAATGTTTCTCTTGGTCGCCATAGAATGATGAGCATGTTTATTTCTAACCTGGTGAATCCTTTTACTTTTACTTTTAAATCCAGCAGGACAAGGTGGGGCAGTGGAAGAGCTGAAAGTGCTTTGAACATTATGACAGAAATCTTGCTTTCCTTCTCCCCATAATTCTCAGTAACTATGTTCAAAATCATTTCTAAAGTCAGTGAGTTTGGACCAGATGGAAAGAATTTGATTCAGTGAACAGTCACTCTCTCTGAATAATTATCCTGTGAAGGAGAATTGACTGTAGTTTAGGCACCATTTAAAAATCTGTTGGGTATAGATTTCAAGGGTCCTAATTTTTATCTCACTTCTCCCTACAAATATCTATTCAGTTGTTTCTCACAAGTGTAACTTTATTACAAGAGACACTTGCTAGAATTTCCGTTGGAAGTGAAAATAATGGAGATTGCAATTTTTACTGTCTGGTAATATGTCATTATTACATAATTTGGCTCCTTTGGAGGCTTGAGAAGATTTTTTCTATACTGTTGACAACAGTGATCATTCTTTTATTAAACAAGAATTTGCTGAGGTTTGACCATGTGGTTAAGCTGAGAGCAGAGCTGTGAAAGTAATGCAAGTTCTGTCACATAGATTTGTCTACATGTTCTTGCGAAACACAGACAATACAAATGAAAACACAAGACTAAAGAATGCTTTTTGATAAATACCATGAATGAAATAAACAGCTAGATGTGATAGTAAATAACTCCTGAGTTGTTCAGAAGTATGTCCTCTAGAGCAGTGGCATTTATGTATGACTCCAAAGTAGAGAAACAGCCAGCTCATTAAAGGACCTGAGGAGGCATAGAAGGTCACAAAGTAAGAATGGATTTGGTTTGATCCAGAAAGAGAAGTAACATTAGGTGACTGAGTAAGAGTGAACAGGGGGGCAATGGTAGATGTGAAATGTGAAACATAACCAGGTTGATGTAATGTAGAAATTTGTTGGCATAGGTAAAGTTTGTATTTTATTCTGATTTCAAAGGAAAGTCATAGAAAGGTTTTGATCAGGAGAATGACACAATCTGATTTGTTTATTGAGAAGACTATTCTTGCTACTCTGTGGTAGCATGAAGCAGGCAGGGATCGAATCAGTGACACAGGATGATGGGCTCGGCCAGGACGGTGTCCATCATGATGGAGAGAAGTAGAGATTCATGGTGTTTCGAACAGGTAAGGCCAGAAGGGCTTCAGGTAGATGGCCTTTAGCAATAACATCCATCATTCACAATCACATTGGTAACAGTAAAATGCATTCATACCGGGTGATGTATAATCACTGTCCTTAGCTTCCCAAGTGCCTCCCCTCAATCAAATTGAACTTTCTCCTCCGGAGCACTCCAGGTGTCTCCATCCTTCATCAAGAAAGCATTAATGTCTTGATCATCAGAAAGGCCAGCATCCTTTCTCCAAGGTGTCCCTGCCATGCCTACAAACTATCTCTGGATATAGAGGAGGAAGCACAAGGAGGAACCAATTAGGATTTTCAACCTTTAGCTTGAGAACTGAGTCCATGTATTTAAGGGGAAGGGAAAAGTTGAGAGAAGCATTCCTTTAGGAGAAGAAAGATTTATATTTGGACATGTGGATGTGGAGAAACCTCGAACCCAACAGGATGAAGATGTTAGGGAGTTGCACAGAGGGCACTGAGACTTGCGAAGGAGATCCTGCCGGGAAGTCTGTGCACTCTCCTATTCCACTTTGCCTCGCTGTTATGTATTTTGAACCCTCAATGGAAGTGTCCACATGGGCAATTTGAGTGCATTTGGGTTTGCATAAAAAGGCGCCATTAACCTACATGTCAGAGGGTATCTGGAGGATATCAATGAATTCTTTTAAACACCTGCATAATAACAGGAAAGTCACCAAGGGAAAAATGTTGTCTAGAGAGTTAAGGATGTGCTGGGTGCGGGGTGGGGGGATCACGAGAAAGACTCATGTTTAATCTCTCCTCATTCCATTCTCTCCTTGCTATTTTCAGTATCCTCATACTTTATGCTGTCGGTAAGGTGTAAAGAGAGTTTGCATTTTCTTGGCCAAACACGGAGAACAATATTCTCTAGACTAGAAAGCAGAGCTATGGAAAGGGAAAATGACATATATCCCCTGACCCCAAATAGCATACTTAAAGAAAATGAATAGCTGTAATCCTTTCTTTGTGTGTGTATGAGGGTATACATATCTGGTTGGTAATTCCTAAAAACTATGGTCATTGATTCTTCCTTTCCTTAGTGAAAGAGTCTAGTTCAAGATTCTAGCACCTCCTGCAACTTTTATTTAAGTTTGTAAAATTTTACCAGATCATTATTTTGTTTTATATTAGATCAATGAAGCATAAAAAATCTGATCAGAATTGTGTAGTTTTTATTTCCCCGTAACCTTGATAGTGGAAATTGACTAAAATTAACTTATTCAAAAGACATCATCAAGGAATTTTTATTACTCTAAGTTTATAAATAAAAACTTAGTTTGCAGCCAAACAAGAGACAAAATTTTATGTTTTGGCATTATAATCAAGAAGGTTTTATTTACATGGGCAGTTTCATGGCCAATGTAATCAACATATATATCTTTGCATGCAGTCTCAACAGAAAAATATATGGATTCTGGAATAACAACTTGCAAACTAATTCTTAAAAACCCACATGTAGTACATAATGTCTAAAAAAATAAACATAGCTCCTGTTTGAGTCCCAGTCTATAATTCCAGAGGCATTTCAAGTAATTGATTGTCTCTGACAATAGATTGGACCATAATTCGATCATGCAAACAGAAAGATTGAAACTATAAATTTTCATGATAGACTGGAAAATACTTTCCAATGATACGTGAAAGTTCAAGAAAGTACTTATGTAGCAGTAATACTTTCATCTTATTTTGTCAATAGTTTCAGCTGAAATTGGATACCTAATTCAGAAATGGAATTAGAATAGGAAACAGGTCTTTATCTGAATGACATCGCTTGACAAGACATTTTGAAAGGGCATTAGACACATGACCCCAAACAGACTGTGGTCCTGCTGATCCAACAGCCAAGTGTTGTACTTCTTAACAAACCATGTGTTAACACAGACTCTTTTTTTTTTTTTTTTTTTTTTTTTTTTTTTTGTCTTTTTGCCATTTCTTGGGCTGCTTTCACGGCATATGGAGGTTCCCAGGCCAGAGGTCGAAGTGGAACTGTAGCCACCGGCCTACACCAGGGCCACAGCAACGCGGGATCCGAGCCACGTCCACAACCCACACCACAGCTCACGGCAACGCCAGATTGTCAACCCACTGAGCAAGGGCAGGGATCGAACCCGAAACCTCATGGTTCCTAGTCAGGTTCGTCAACCACTGCGCCACGACGGGAACTCCTAACACAGACTCTTAAGGATACTGTAAGGAGAAAGGGCACTAAAAAAAATATTGCCCATCTTAAAAAAGAAGAAACACAGAAAAATGCCTCAATTAAAAATCAGTGAGGGTGATACAAGAAAAGGAGAAAAAAAAAAAGCTCAATACCTTGCCTTATCCTTAAACACTCAAGGCAAGTCAACTCTAAATAGAGAATGTTGACCTCATCAGTTCCCAGTAGATACGGGTGCTTTTGTGCCTAGTTTACAGTGCCAACTTGCTTAACCTCTTCCTGAAGAAACATACCACACCTGTCTTGGATGTTTCAACTCAGATTTTCCCTATCTTATAGCCCTTAATTAAAGCACTTGAGGTCTTGGCAGAAATACATTTATTCCCACTATGTGTTCTTATCACTGAAAATTTAATAAGGATTTACTTTGCGGATGGAATTTAATGTTCAGTGCACAGCAGCAGGACAATGTTTTGAAGTTCCAGGTAATTCTTCTCTTCACAACAAAGTTGTGTCTATCTTGAATATATCACTGTCTTCTCTATTATAATTGATGCACACTCCAGATAAAGCTGACAATGTTTATATTCTATGTACAAAAAAAAAAAATTATTGATTAAAAACTCAGAATTGCCAACATAATATTGATGGAGAAAAACAAAGTTTGGGGACTGCTGCTGCCCATCTTCAAGACTTACTCTAAAGCTACAGTAATCAAAACTGTGTGGTATTGGTGAAAAAATGAACACATAGATAATGAAACAAAATAGAAAGCCAAGATACAGACCCCTCTAAATATAATCAGCTGATCTTTGATAAAATCCAAAAGCAATACAATGCAATAAATATAGTGTGTTCAACAAATTGTGCTGGAGCAACTGGACATTCACATGCCAAAAAGAAAAAAAAGAAAAGAGAAAGAAACTAGACCTTGACCTCATATCTTTTACAAAAATTAACCTAAAATGGATCACATACGTAAATGTAAAATTAAATGCAAATCTCTAAAACTCCTAGAAGATAATAACATGGAGAAAACCTATACGACCTTGCATGTCATGATGCCTTTTTAGATGTAAAACAAAAGACATGATCTATGAGAGAAATAACTGATAAACTGGACTTTATTAAAGTTAAAAAACAACTTCTTCTATGCAAAAGACAATGTCAAAAGAATTAGGAGATAAACCACAGACTGAGAAAAAGACTCATCTTTAAAGTTTTGCTATCCAAAACACACAAATAACACTTAAACTCAACTATAAGAAAATAAGTAACCTGGTTTAAAAATGAGCTATAGATCTTAACAGATAACTCACTAAAGAAGGCATACAGATGGCACATAAGCATATTAAAAGATGCTCCACATGGCATGTTATCAGGGACATGCAAATTGAAATAACAATGAAATACCCCTCCATACCTACTGGAATGTCCAGAGGCTGGAACACTGACACCCCCACATGTTGGTGAGGTTATTGATCGATAGGAAGCTTATATAATGCTGGTTGAAATGCAAAATGGAAGGCAGTTTGGTTGGAAGACAGTGTAATGTCATCTTACAAAATGAAACACACCCTCATCATATGATTTAGGCATCTTAATCCTTGCTATTTACCCAAAGGAATTAAAAAAAAAAAAAGACACCTCATTTTCGTACAAAACGCTGCACAGAGATGTTTAAAGAATTTATTCTTAATTGTCAAAACTCAGAAGCTGCCAAGATGTCCTTCAGGATGGTGAATGGATAAACGTCCTACGGTATATCCAGGCATCGGAGTATTATTCAGTGGTAGAAATAAATTAACTAATTAAGCCATGAACAGACATGGAGAAAACTGAAGTACATATCTCTAAGTGAAAGAAGCCGATCTGAAAAGACTATTTACTGTATGATTACAACTATATGATATTCTAGAAAAGTCAAAGCTGTGGAGACAATAAAGAGATTAATGGTTGCCAGGCATTGGAGTGTGGGGGTAAAGAAATAGGAAGAACACAGAATTTTGGGGGTAGTGAAAATACTCTGTAAGTCATTATAACCGTGGATATATGTCATTATACTTTTGTCCAAAACCATAGAACATGCAGCACCAAACCCATAGAACAGGCAGCACCAAAGTGAAACCCTGAAGTAAACCACGCACTTTAGGTTTTTTTTTTTTTGGTCGATATAGTCTTCACCCAGGAGAGGACAGCAATACACCTTGGCAGTCATGACCCAAGGGTCACTGAAACATCCTCGGCCCCATATCAAAAATTAAACATCTAGATTTTCTGTGTAATTCTGTTCTAATACATACACAAGCTTCTACTGCCTTCAAAGAACAAGGAAGCCTATAAAAAAGATTCTGTTAATTGCTCTCAACCTAAGCAGAAAAAAGACATAAATCTCACAAGTCAGATTACAATTTAGCCAAGAGAGTCCATTATTTAGTGTGTGACAAATCCAAGGAGAGAAACATACTCTCTCCTGAAAGGCTAAGTCCTATGCAGACTTATCCCAGACCCCTCACAAAACAATTAACAAATTTTCTCAGTTCAGCTGAATATTACAGACAACAGGTGCCAAATTTTTCTGAGATGGCATGGTGACTTTATGAACTGACTCATCCTCAAGAAGACTCCCTCTCCTCTGCAAGCCCAAACAGGAACAGGGTAACTCAAAGAAAACTGTTAAATAACCTTCTTTAGTATCCTTCCCACATGACAAAAAGCCTTTTGTCTGTTAGTGGATGAGACATCTGGGCAAGCCCTTGGAGTTTGAACTCAATTTTTGTTAAACTATCAAATATCTGCTGCTTACTGTAGCCTCCCACCACCTGTGTACAATGGCTTTCCTCACTTTTCTTTGGGCAGTAGTGCCACTGCAGAACTTGCTGGTACTGCTGGTGAACCAGTTCTAGGTTCCCTGCTTGGACTCAAGATTCCTGATTCATTACAGGCCCTGCTGCTGACTGAGAACCTTACAAAGTTCAGCCAGCTAATTAACCTCTAATGGAACTGTTACTGTCTCCCGCCTCATCAGTACTCACCACCACAACACCTTAAATCTCTCCATTATCCGCCATCCACTACCAAAAGAGGGGGACCTTTAGGATTCTCTGACATCAGTTAGGGAACTTTCTGCACCACACTCAGTTTTATTCAAGAGTCTAAGGAAAAACCTCACCTCGTCTTATTTATTGGTGCATCCTACTTCAGAACTGAAACTGGAGCTTGTCAGGCAGGGCAGGCTCGTCCAAGTCCTTCTTTAGCATATAGGCCTTTACCTGAGGTACAGTCAACCTAGGTGGAAGAATTTATTGCATTTCTGGAGGTTGTCAATTAGCTAAAGACTGGAGAGAAATCATAAATACGGTGTGAGAGACTGAAATGTGCCCCTCCCTCATGAGTTAAACCCTAACCTTCAGTGTGGCTGTACTTGGAGACAGGGCCACGCAGGGGCTCATTAAGCTTAATTAACTGAGGTTATAATAGAGGGGCCTAAACTAATAGGACTGGTGTCCTTGTAAGAAGAGGAAGACACACCAGAGTCCAGCACAGAAAGGAAAGGTCGTAGGAGGACAGAGCAAACAGACAGCATCCACAAATCGAAGACTTGGGAGAGACCAACCATGCGGACACTCGGAGGGGACTCCCGGTCTCTAACCTGTGAGAAAATAAATTTCTGCTGTTTAAATCATCTCGTATGTTCTGTTTCGTTATAGCAGCTCTGTAAGGTTAATGCAGATAAATAAGGTATGCTTTTGGAGTATTACACAAGTTTGTTTTAGAAACACTGGACTTCTAACCTCTTTAGGAATCCACATTAAAACTGGACAAGTTAAGAAACTTTTGGATGCAATACTAGACAGAACACCAAGAGACAGCTACAACAAAGATTGAGGCCCACTAAAAAAAAATCTAGTGGATAGTTATGCCAACTAGGTAAGTTAAACCAAAGTTATGATTCTGTCTAAGCCCTCAAATGATGAATCTCTGGAAGACGTCAGGGTTATCACTTAAAAATTGTCAGTCTTTATCTCCTCATTTTGAGAAGGAAGAAGGGAAAATGGCTAGTTCAACCATATACTTAGATAATCTCTGGCACTCCCAAGGTGGCCACGTGGTGGCACCAGTAGATTTCAAATAATTTACCTAACTCATTATTGTATATACAAACTGATTACTATCTTAAATCAACATTGGTAGGGAAATTTTTTAAAATAATTTTTATTTTTTCCATTATAACTGGTTTATAGTCTTCTGTCAATTTTCTACTATAAAGCAAGGTGACCCAGTCACACACATATATATATATACACATTCTTTTTCTCACATTATCCTCCATCATGTTCCATCACAAGTGACTAGATATAGTTTCCAGTGATATACAGCAGGATCTCATTGCTTATCCATTCCAAAGGCAATAGTTTGCATCTGTTAGCTCCAAACTCCAAGTCAACCCCACTCTCTCCCCCTCCCCCTTGGCAACCACAAGTCTGTTCTCCAAGTCCATCAGTTTCTTTTCTGTGGAAAGGTTCATTTGTGCTGTATATTAGATTCTAGATGTAAATGGTATCATACGGTATTTGTCTTTCTTTTTCTGACTTACTTCACTTAGTGTGAGAGTGTCTGTTTCCATTCATGTTGATGCAAGTGGCATTATTTTGTTCCTTTTTATGGCTGAGTAGTATTCCATTGTCTATATAAACCATATCTTAATCCATTCATCTGTTGATGGACATTTGGGTTGTTTCCATGTCTTGGCTAGTGTGAATAATGCTGCAGTGAACATGCGGGTGCATGTGTCTTTTTTAAGGAAAGTTTTGTCCAGATATATGCCCAGAAGTGGGATTGCTGGGGTCATATGGTAGTTCTATGTACAGTTTTTAAGGTACCTCCATACTGTTTTCCTTAGGGGTTGTATCAACTTACCATTCCCACCAGCAGTGCAAGAGGATTCCCTTTTCTCCACAGCCCCTCCAGCACTTGTTATTTGTGGACTTCTTAATGATGGCCATTCGGACTGGTGTGAGGTGGTATCTCATGGTAGTTTTGATTTGCATTTCTCTAATAATGAGGGATGTTGAGCATGTTTTCATGTGTTTGTTGGCCATCTGTATATCTTCTGTGGAAAACGTCTGTTCATGTCTTTTGCCCATTTTTCCATTGGGTTGTCGGCTTTTTTACTGTTGAGTTGTGTAAGTTGTTTGTGTATTTTAGAGATCAAGCCCTTGTCAGTTGCATTGTTTGAAACTATTTTCTCCCATTCTGTAAACTGTCTTTTTGTTTTTTATGATTTCCTCTGCTACGCAAAAGCTTGTCAGTTTGATTAGGTCACATTGATTTATTTTTGCTTTTACTTCTGTTGCTTTGGGAGACTGATCTGAGAAAACATTTGTAAGGTTGTTATCAGAGAAGGTTTTGCCTATATTCTCTTCTGGGGATTGACGGTGTCTTGTCTTACGGTTAAGTCTTTAAGCCATTTGGAGTTTATTTTTGTGCATGGTGTGAGGGTTTGTTCCAGTTTCATTGATTTATGTGGTATCCAGTTTCCCTTCACCACTTACTGAAAAGAGCATCTTTTTCCCATTTTATATTCTTGCCTCCTTTGTTGAAGATTAATTGACCATAGGTGTCTGGGTTTATTTCTGGTTCTCTGTTCTGTTCCATTAGTCTGTTTTGGGATCCGTAACACACTGTCCTGATTACTCTGGTCTTGTAATATTGTCTGAAATCTGGGAGAGTTATGCCTCTTCCTTGGTTTTTGTTCCTCAGGATTGCTTTGGCAATTCTAGGTCTTTTATGGTTCCATATAAATTTTTGGATTGTTTGTTCTAGCTCTGTAAAAAATGTCATGGGTAATTGGATAGGGATTGCATTGAATTTGTAGATTGCTTTGGGTAGTATGGCCATTTTTATGATATTATTTTTTCAAATTCAGGAGCATGGAATATCTTTCCATTTCTTTGAATCCTCTTTAATTTCCTCAATTAATGTTTTATAGTTCTCACCATATAAGTCTTTCACCTCCTTGGTCAGGTTTTTTCCTAGGTATTTAATTTTTGGGGGTGTGATTTTAAAAGGTATTATATTTTTGTATTCCTTTTCTAATATTTCTTTGTTAGTATACAGAAATGTGTATAATTTCTGAATATTAATCTTGTATCCTGCTACTTTGCTTAATTCATTGATCAGTTTGTGTGGTTTTTGTGTAGAAACCCTAGGGTTTTCTATATATAGTATCATGTCATCTGCACACAGTGACAATTTTACCTCTTCTCTTCCAATTTGGATACCTTTAATTTCTTTTGTTTGCCTGATTGCTGTGGCAGGACTTCCAATAATATGTTGAATAAAAGTGGTAAGAGTGGGCGTCCTTGTCTTGTTCCAGATTTTAGCTGGAAGGTTTTCAGCTTTTCTCCGTTGAGTATTATATTTGCTGTGGGTTTGTCATGAATGGCTTTAATTATGTTCAGGTATGTTCCCTCTATACCCACTTTGTTAAGAGTTTTTATCATGAATGGATGTTGGACTTTGTCAAAGGCTTTTTCTACGTCTATTCAGATAATCATGTGGTTTTTGACTTTTCTTTTGTCAGTGTGGTTTATGACATTGATTGGTGGGGAAATTTTTAAAAGACGTCTGAGGTTACTTTATGGTCACATGTCACTTAACAGCAACATAATTCTAGAAAAAATGTAAATGTAGGAAATGGCCAGGAACCATTAAAAAGAACTCTGTAAGGCTTTGCCACTTAAAACTACACTGTTCTTGCCACTCGTAATTTTCTGACAATGCTGCAAGAACCAATGTCATTCTAAAATTAAAATTATCAAAATTTTTGATAATGTTCAGAAACCCATGAACTTCCTTGGCCAAACATCCTGCCATCAGGACTTCTGGCCACACTGTCCACTCCCTTAGGGACACATTGGTCTTCCCCCTATAAAGCGGTAAGTGGAAGGAACACATGCTTAAAGGTTTTGTCTCCAGTACTAGACTCTGCCCTTATGCAGGTAAGGCAAATATTGCAGGAGACTCAGGCACTCTATCTAGTCTAACCACAAACACAGAATAAGGCTTCCTTTCCAAAACATATTCCTATTAGCCTCTTCTTTAACAGAAGATTTTGTTTATTAAAAAGACATTTTAGAAAAACTGCTCCTGAAATTCATTGGAAATGACTTTATCAGGTAATGAAAACAACTATAGCTGTGAAATTTTAGGGAGTCAACCCTTGGGTTCATGTTTCAATATGAACAAGTAATTTAGAATTATACGCAATTACACAGCTACTCCAATATGCCGGAGGCCAGCTCTGGCGGCCAGAGAGTGTACACTTTCCCAAAGGAGAGGGATGGACGTCGGCTTTTGCAATGGAGACAGCCTCTTTGTCCCTTCTTTCAGGGCGCTGGACTGCTCACATTTTATTAGCATAAGTGGTTGATTATATAGACAGTTTTTCACTACAGATTACATCATGGTGTTAAAAGTACATTGGTTAACTATTAGACTTTTTTTTTTGATCACATGGTACAGTGGCAATACGTCGTGTTTTAAAATCGTCAGTCTAACTAAATTTAGTGAGAACAATTCAAGGACAAACAGGTGCAGCATATCATGTGGGAAAGAGGAGACCCAGCACAAACCATCTCATGGCCAGCTAATTCCCACAAGCTGAAGATGTTACAAACACAAAAAATCCTGTCTAGTGTCTGTCTTCACAGTGTCCTTGGCAGGGAGACAGTGTGAGAAAATACAAATCAACTTAGCCAGCTACCACTAGAAGCTTCTAAAATCAGGGACAAAACTCAACAGCCGGGTTTCTTCTGATCAAGAATAATATATGTCTAACTTCTATAGACCTCATTAAAATCCTAGCTCTAAAGTTTACTGCATAACTAATTAGTAGATAAACACTATGTTTTCATTAAGTTGGATTTAAACAGGGGAAAGTCCTTCAGAATGAAATTCTTATTATATTATTATTGTAATTTTGTTAAATCACAAATCACCACAGGAAAGTAAGAATGGGAAATAAGAATAATCAGCAAATAATTAGGAAAGGCTGAGGAAAAAACTGAATAGCAAGTGAATAACAGAAAAGACTAAGTCATCCGTGGAACAATCCCCACTCAGCAGCGCAAAATGGAAATTGTTTCCTGGAAAATTCAGTTCCCCACCAAGGTCAGCAGGCGAGCCTTATTGTCTTCTGGGGCCTGTCCTCGGAATTGTGCTGTACAGGCAGACGTCTCCTTGTTTAGGAACCTGCCCTCGGAATGGTACCGTTCAGACAGGCCCCTTTTTCTGATTAGGAGCCTGCCTTCAGAATTGCACCGCTCAGGCAAGCTCCCTTCCTCGGCTTCTTGTATCTTTTTGGCTCCCCACACCCATAGACAATCTCAAACTGAGAACCCTCCAACTTCCTCTAGAAACAACCAATTCACTGAAGCAGACTGTGACTTAAGATCTTTGGAGCAAGTAGATGGCCTCAAGTGGACAGCTTCTGCCTAAGATACAGGAGCAAGTGCCCTGCTTAATACTGGTCTTGCTTTTTATCTGCTTGTTATAATAATTCTCATTTTCTATAGATGCCTTGTTTTCGTCCATCCAAAATGGCCCTTTTTGTTCTATATTGTAATTGCTCTTTCAGAACACATTCTTAAATTATAACAAACAGTAGTCACTGCTCTAATTTTACTGATGGATGGACTGGCCATCCATCACTAGATCCCATGATAAAAACCTCTGAGTAGACCTGTCTTTATCACGTGAGACCATAGGGAGCTGTAACCAATGGAGGTTTCCATTTGTGCTTACACAGGCAAATGGCCTCAAATAAGCAGTAAAAGAATGAATCACTGCAGAATCTATTAGTTAAACGCTAAAAAATCCTAAATTTGAATTCAGTAGTCTTCACAGAGTGATGGTCAGTATCTCAGTGTTAAAAGTGCTAACATAGATCCAAATATGTTACAGCTCATTCAAGGCCTTGGTCCCAGCGTTGTGTCATGAACAACTCCTTTTCCCCTGAATCTCCATGCGCCTCTGCTAATACTGTTTTCTTTGTGACCAGGATGCATGGTCCTGTTTGCCTCACACAGCTACCTCATGCACTTTATGAGTAATATTTTAAGACTTCTCTATACACAGTAGCTCTAAATTTATAAATCATCAAAGCTAGAGATTGCAGTCTGGACGCAAGCCCTAAATGAAGCTGCCCTTATTTACACCATCTACCAAGGGAGTTATTGGTAACAATCAGAATTTGCCCCCATTAGTGAAAGTAATATAAATGGGTGAGACTGTAAGAGACAAATCACTAACTCTAGGTACCTTTATTACTAATACCACTTCTGACGTAGGTGGAGTACAAATCAGTCTCAGTCCATGGGCATGAGTAGCAAAGGCCCATCCATGAAACCGGCAAGGTGGAACAGACTATGTGTTACTTTAAGGACAGAGATAATTGGCCCTCTAATTTGAACTTCATGAATTAGGTCTGTAGACCTAGTTTGGGAAAAAGGGATTCCTGGTTCTGAGGCATCTTAGAGGGACTTAACTGTTCTTGTTTTTATCATAGTGATCATGATACTTGTCTGCTGCATTCAGTCCACAGTTTTAAAAGTTTCTGTGCCTCTTTCATTCACTCTTCCATCTGACGGTTGTCATGATGACGTAATAACAAAAGCTGTAAGATCTATAATGTAGTTGACTATGATGACAACTGGGTCTCTTCTCAAGAAGCGGCTTGTAAGACAGTGAATGACCGAAAGGGAAGGCTGAGAAACTGCACATACAAGCAGACAGTGGCAGATGGTATATGACAATAAACTCTAACCTACTGCCTCTGGAGCAAATGACTGAAATGCTAAGGACAAAGTCAGAGGCTGACAGCTTCCCTCAGGTTTTGCCCCTGCTTCCCACTCAGTCTCAACAATAACAAAAAATCCAAATAGACTCATCAAATAGTCACATAAAACACCTCCCTTTTAGTTAGTCCACTCTGGCTTTCCCAGGCCAACAACCTCCAGTCAGAACACACCTGAAGACATTTCTTTATGAGTGATATTTTAAGACTTCTTTGTACACAGTAGCCCTAATTTTATAAATCACCAAAGCTAGAGATTCCAAGTAAGACACAAACCCCAAAGGAAGCTGTCCTTATTTATACACTCTACCAAGGGAGTTACTGGTAACAGTCGAAGTGGTGGTCTCATTAGTGAAAATAATATAAGTAGAAAAGACTGTAAGAAACTTACTCACTCTAGCTGACTTTATAACAAAACCACTTTTTTTTTTCCTCTCTGCAGCTATTGCACTCCTTGTCTTTGACTCTCTGCCACATGCAGGTGACATGGCAGGGGCTGACTACCTTACCACGGCAAATTCTGAATATATAGCTTCTGTGTTTTTCTCTTTGGGTCGTCTTTAATTATTTCTATGACATATACACACACAACTATTTTTGACATGGTCTCATTTATATCTAATGCCATGTGTGGATTTTAAAACTCTTTAGTTCAGAAGTATGCATTCTTCATGAGTATGAGTAATTCTAATGAGCTTTTAAATTCAGTGCTGTCTTAATGTTTGTTTTCCCATTGTCATTAAAATTTTGGTTTGGTTTAGTTTGTTGGTTGGTTTGCTATTGTATTGCTTCATTTTTTTTTTTTTGTCTTTTTTTTTGTTGTTGTTGTTGTTGTTGCTATTGTATTGCTTCATTTTTTTTTTTTGTCTTTTTTTTTGTTGTTGTTGTTGTTGTTGCTATTTCTTGGGCCGCTCCCACGGCATATGGAGGTTCCCAGGCTAGGGGTCGAATCGGAGCTGTAGCCACCGGCCTACGCCAGAGCCACAGCAACGCGGGATCCGAGCCGCGTCTGCAACATACACCACAGCTCAGGGCAACGCCGGATCGTTAACCCACTGAGCAAGGGCAGGGACCGAACCCGCAACCTCATGGTTGCTAGTCGGATTCGTTAACCACTGCGCCATGACGGGAACTCCGTATTGCTTCATTTTAATAGTGTGTACTGAGATTTTGATTGCCTATAAAAAGGAAGTTTCTGGTAATACAAGATATGATCAACTATAAAAAGTTGAAAGCACATTTAAGAATAAAAAGTAACAAATATCACTCAAAATATTACTAAACAAAGGTAACTGCTGCTTATTTTTGTGTATTTTTACAGACATTTCTTATGACACAAAATGTCATCATACTAAACATAGTATGTTATCTTGCTTTCTCTTTAGTTAGGAAATTTACATTGGCAGCATATTTCTTTCTGTTAAATATGCTGTTAAATGTGATCTAAAGTATTTTATAGCATTCTATTATCTTGATGCATCATAACTTCTTTTTAATGAAAAATCAAGATATCTGAGTGTTGCTTAGTAAACATTAGTGTCAGGAGTCCAGAAGATATTTTGCAGTGAAGAAAGAGTTGTGGGAGTGAGATTGCTAGAAGCTTAGCAACAGTTACGGTAAATGAATGTTTAAACTGATTAACACATGCAACATAGAACTTTATCCATACTTATTTACTCATAGTCTTTTAATTCTTACGGCCAGAATATTTTTCCTAATTTTATCTCATTTTCACTCTACTATCAAAGAAAGAAATTTTAAGATTGTAATCCATTAATTAACTTTAGTACCATGAATGCAAATATAATAATAAATATGAATGTAAATAATATCACTTATAAGAAAATTTTCACTGAATATTCAAAAAAGAGAATTTATTCATCTGATAGGGTAGTAACTATTTTTTTGTCTTTTTAGGGCTGCACGCACGGTGGCATATGGAGGTTCCCAGGCTAGCGGTCCAATCCACCCTGTAGCCGCTGGCCTATGCCACCGCCACAGAAACACTGAATACGAGCCACATCTGTGACCTACACCACAGCTCACGGCAATGCTGGATCCTCGACCCACTGAGCAAGGCCAGGGATCGAACCTGCAACCTCATGGTTCTTAGTCAGATTCGTTAGCCACCGAGCCACGACGGGAACTCCTGATAAGGTAGTAACTATTAACAGTTATTCAGTGTGGTGAGCCCAAAGTCTTCCAAGATAGATATCTAATGTGTTTAACTTTTGCACCAAGTTGGGCTCATCATTAAAATAAAGGAAATGCAAGGTGGCACATTCTTAAATTTATGTAAGGAAGCACTAGTGCTCCATAAATAATTACTTCTAATGAACTGAGAGTGAGGGTACAGTGTTTAGAAAGAGAGCCAGACATGGGAGAAATGGAACTGTCTTATGAAAAAATAGAACTCCTGGGGGGAATTTGGAAAGAGGGAAATGTATTTATAGTGAACTTATGTGAAATGTTATACAATCAATTATTTCATCTACCGTCTCCTTGGGATGCACCGATTAATAAGTAATCTTATTTTTTTTAGGGTATTTTGGATTTTAGTTTGAGTTTCTTTTGAATGTTTACCATGCCTAACAGAGCCTTGATTTTTCTATGGGTTGTTATTTGTTTTAGGAAATTTCCTCTTGTAGAATTTCATCAACTCAACAAAATAAAATCACTGACTTTGCAGTTAATCTTACTATAATTCCTGAGTCTGCAATGTTTTCCTCTGTGACTAGGGATTCCATATTTGCAAATTGTTGCTTATAGAAGTTAGGGTCCTACCTCCCCACAGAAAGTGCAGGATTGGGATGCTACCTTCCTTGGTGATTATGTTTCAAAGGGATGGTTCCCAGGCAGCTCAGGAAGACCAGGTTTTAAAGGCAACATGGGGCTGAGATTTATTTCTCAAAGGGACAAAGAAAATATTTCAACTGAAAGTTTTTGGAAGTCAGTACTCTAAGGAACGGAAGTCAGGCTGACAGGAAGAAACCTGTCTAAAGGTTGGTAAAGCTAAGGGGAACATTATGTCTGGCCTGGTTGTGATCAGATGTTCTGTATTCTAACTTTGATAGCACGTGATTTAAGTTTAAATTGATAAGTGCAGATATTACACAACGTGTCTTACATGTACTGAATTTCTTCCCCATGCATTCTTCACAAAGGTGCCTTCAACCTCTGTACGTTCACACACGTTTTCATTCCTGTCTGCTTCATGATTTTTGAAGCTTCCTGTGTTTTCCCAAATCTAGGCATGAAGCACAGCTTCCCCACACTACCATGGAGGGTCGCAGTTTCCCCCATAACCTAAAATAGGTCACAGTCCACAAAAGACTTTGACCTGACTTCTTGGGGACAGTTTTATGGGCCTCATGGTGCTTAAATGTGGGCAACATAAGGCAGTTGCATGAGTGATTTCCACAGTTTGGAGCTCTGTCATTAATAAGAAGAATTCATTCCCAGTTTTTACATTAGAAACAGATAATTCAGCCGTGCACAACTGATCATCTTACAGTGTATTTCAAGAGCATGGGTCGTCCACAAGCAAAAGTTAACAAAAGACCCTAGAGAGAAGTATGTATAAATACCGCACTGTCGTACAAATACTACCTTGACTCTCTTCTGTTGATTTCCTAACAGACAATAAGGATACTGTGCCCATCAGGAAAAAACTGGGTTTACATCCTGTCATACAGAAGCATATCAGCCTGGCAGAGCGTGTGGTGAGTCTGAAGGGACCATCAGTATACATTACAGGGTTTTAGATCCTGTGTGTGGATGGTTTTAGTCGTGTTGCTTTAATATGGGAATGTGATTGTGATTAAAGAGTTTGCTGTTATTGAATGAAATAAGAACGCACGACATCAGAGTTGTGAGTTAAGCTTTATTCGGGAACCTTACTGAGGACCTGCAGTGCACGAAGCAGCCTCCCAGGTGGCTCTGAAAAACTGCTGCAGAGAGGTCAAGGGAGCTGTCAGCTGTATTTTTTGCTGGAAAAACACATGTGGTCTAACATCACAAGATTACTGCTAATCGCAAACATCTCAAGTTAATAATTTCTGTGCTTCTCTATGGGAAGAGGCACAGATCTGGGGTCATTTGAGTTTTTTTCTTAGCATCTTAACTATCTCGGGGCCAGTTTAATCCAAAACTCAGAGTACTTCCTATTTTTCCCTGTCCTGGATTTCCCTGGGTGTATATTGTCCGTGGGCGACTGCATGGGCTTGATCCTTGTGGAAATGGAGTGGAAGGTAATAGTTTGTTCTTTACACCACGGAGAGTTTCGGGAGGGTGGACATAGTGATGTAGGGGGGTTAAAGTGACTCTCAATTAAGTGAATTGTTTTTGATAAGTCACTGGTTTTTCCAGGCAAGTAAACTGTTGTTTCTAGCAGTGTTTTGTTTGTCCACACCATCAACTTATTGCTCTGAGAATGTGACCATTTGAACAGTCAGATAAATTGATTTTTAGGAAGTTCCTGAAGTAAGCAGTGAAGTTATTTACCAGTTTATAGTTTAATCCTCCTGGGCAAGAATTTCTTGGAAAAAATCCTCAGGTCTTGTTTCATATAAGCAGCCTAAATAATTCTCAGCATAATCAAAGTTATAGAGAGAAAGTTCCTTGGTGAATTAATATCATTAAAATTTTCTCCACACAACTGAATTCTTAACTAAATAATTTAAAGTAATTGGTTAGTTTTAGAAATCTCAGTACCCTTTTTATGTCTCCGTGCTTCCCAATTATTATACTTTATTAACAACAGACCAGAATCTGCAAACAAATGTAATGGTTTTCTTTTTTAATAAGCGTTCCCGCCATGTCTCTCTTTTTCCTCTCTCTCACAATTGCTCTGTCTCTCATTCTCTCTGTGACATTAGAACGTGTAAATAATAGTCGACATTTATGCACATATATTTTAACTATTAATTCGCAGAATACCATAAGACAATATAATATTAAATCCCTTGAAACATTTGTGAAACTTCTCCTTTTATTTTTCATTTAAACAGATGTTATTTTCCCTGAATATGAAGATTAGATGTTTATGAAATTCTTCCGTTCATATTTGCAAGTAAATGGTGGACATGCATAGGAATGAGACAATTTCACAAAAATTGCTCAATGTCATAGACAAAGTGCATGCACGTTAACACAAAATCCATACTACTAAAATGTTAATAAAACTGATTTTGAAATAATAGTGCCTTTAATTTCTAAGGGATATTAAAAATATGTTTGCTATTGTCAGAACATTTTTTTAAAATGATCTAAAGGTCCTTAAAGTTTTGCTTTTGCTAATTGCTTTATTACTCATAAGGTGTGCATAGAGAAAGAAAATTTGTTTTGCAAACTACTCTTTCCTTTCTTCATATATTTATGGCACATTCAGTGCTTGCAAAGAGATTAAACTCAGAAGCCGCAATTGCTCCACTTAGATGTTACTCATATAATGTCTCTTTATGGTTTTAAAATTCTTGGCCAAAGAATAAAAAGCAAGGAAATAATGTAGATATTCTATTTTTTAACTTAGCCTTAGGATATTTCTTCCTACATAAATCTTAAAAATTAAGTAAAGTTGTCCTTGTTGATTTTGTTTTGATTTGGTTTTGGAGAGAGTGTGGTTTGAATGTTACATACCAGGTATTTTGCTATCTAGTGAAAACAGTTCAAAAGCTACTAATTTATAGGAAAGCAAATGCCTGAATAAGGCAAGATGTCTGATGCTTATTAGGTGATGTATACAACCAAGAAACAAAAATAAAAGAAAAAGGAAATACATCAGTCCCCTACTTGGACTGTCCATCTAGATTTGTGACATCAGCATTAAAGGAAACCGTTTGTACTTCTTCCTGTCTCTTAGCTTATTATTCAATATTTTTATAGTTCTTTTCCTCTTGACATCACTTATATGTTGTTCTTCGATGACATTTTCTATTTTTTTTCTATTGAGAGTGTTTTCCTAGATAGTCCTGTATACTCTCAGGTCATATAAATCGAGTAGATATCCATTTGCTGCTCCAGACTCATCCTTAACCTAATATCTTTCTTCTCTGTGTCCTAAGAATCTGAAATTCTATGGTCAGTCTCAACGTTGCTCTTTTATCATCCAGTATCTAGTTAAGGTCTCCCCATTGGAAGGGCAAGGAGGTCAGAAAAGCAAGAGAAGATACACCAGTTTTTCATTCTCTGGCTCTCACTCTGCCAGGCTACTCTGGAATGATGGCACCTTTTCAAGCAAGCCTCTCAAGAGTTACTCTCCCACCTTCCTTAGTCTGCCCACCTTTTCAGTCTTTAGGCCAGCATATCTCAAACTTGGCATTATCAACATTTGGAACATATAATTCCTTGCTCTGGAAAGAGCTTTATGTGTGAACACACACACCTGGCCTCTACACATTAAATACTAATAGAAATCCCCAAATTGGACCATCAGAAGATACCACAGGTCTTCTGGCAGAAAAATATTCCCCTCTGGGAAAACCACTGTTTTAGGCCTAAGGATGTGCATTAGTCAGGGTTTCTGAGAGAAGCAGCTCTGACAGGAGTTAGATAGATGACAGATGGGTAGGTAGGTAGATAGGTAGAGCGAGCTGGGTAGCTGGATATATATATATATCTGTTTTTCTAGATATGTAAAAATTTGTTATAGCATCATGTCACATGATTTGGAGGCAAAGCCCACATGATATGCCATCTGTAAAATGGAAAACCAGTGAACCCAGTGGTGTAATTCAGTCTAAGTCCAAATGTCTAACAAGCAGGGTAGCTGATGATGTAAGTCCCAGGTTGAGCCCCAGAGCTCTGGAACCAGGAGTAGTGGTGTCCCAGGGCGGGAGAAGGTGGGGATCTCGGCTCCAGCAGATAGAAAAGTGTTCCTTCCTCCGTGTTTTTCTTCTGTTCGGGCCCTCAGCAGACTGGGTGACGCCTACCTGCATTGGTGAGGATGAACTTTACGTGAACGCTAACCTCTTTCAGAAATATTCTCGCAGACACACCTGGAAATAATGTGTTACCAGCTCCTGGGCATCCCTTAGCTCTGCCGAACTGATACACACAAGAGACTGTTCAGGGTGGTCATGGCTCTTCTCTGATTTATCCCTGGTGCTTCAGTGTGGTTTTCTTGTTGTTGGTGTCGTTATCCTTAAAACTGCCTCCCAGCTTGCTAAGTTGTTTCTTTCTTAAACTCAGCAGATTTTCCACTTGAGTGTGTGTTTCCTTTCTGAAGGGTCCATGGCAATGCAGTAATTGACATAAGGATGGTCCTTGAGACACGTACCCTCAAAATGGGATTTACGTATTTGGGGTCCGTGTGGAAAATCTTACTGACTATGATGATCTCTTTCACTCAGCGGTATTTCTCTAGCGTTAAAGATAGAATGCAGATGGAAGGCAGGGCCTTGGTAGACAACATGGAACTGGTACTTAGTTAATGCAGTAAAGCAGGGATTACAGCTGGTGTCATTTGGCTTCTTCTAATGGTATGAGAGGTAAAAGGAAATACTGAGGTTGTAAAATGCACAAATCATAGCCTGGAACAAAAATCAGAAAGTCTCTGTGGCATTTCAAAAGGGTATTCCTAATTCTCTTATTATAAACCAAGTAACTGATGAAGGCTCAAATCTGTGGGATTGCAGAATTACATCTCAGCCCTGCCAGGTAACATGACCGCAGGGGAGGGGAAGGAATGGAATGTGCGCCGATGAGGAGAGCACGACTGAGGGTGTCCGTCAACAGCACGATTAAGAAATCCCCATCAGTGAGTCTCCCCGCCCTCCCACATCCGCAAATCAAACCTTCCTCTGCACGTCATTTTAGTTTCAGCTGTCTCTAACAATTAAAAATAAACCATTACTTAATTAGGGAGTTCCCGTCGTGGCACAGCAGAAACAAATCTGACTGGGAACCATGAGGTGGCGGGTTCGATCCCTGGCCTTGCTCAGTGGGTTAAGGATCTGGCATTGCCGTGAGCTGTGGTGTGCGTTATAGACACGGCTCGGATCTGGCATTGCTGTGGTTGTGGTGTAGACTGGCAGCTGTAGCTCTGATTAGATCCCTAGCCTGGGAGCCTCCCTGTGCTGTGGGTGCGGCCCTAAAAGGACAAAAAAGACAATAAATAAATAAATAAACAATTAATTGAAACTGATAAATAAAACCCTCTTAAAAGTTAAACTTAGGAAAGATACCTTCACAAGCTGATAGTCCATTCCCTCAGTATCCAACTTGACTCTCCTTTGCTGTTCTTCAGCCCTGTAATGGGAGTATGTGTGTAACCTCTTATGATAGAGTGGTAGCAACAAGCTCAGGCAGGGAAGCCTCTGGCCTGCTCCAGGGCAAGGTCATCTGAAATCACATGGCTTCCTACGTTCCTGTGTAGCCTTATGTGTGTATATGCTTATGCAGATGACACTAGAGGACACCAACTACCAGTAATAGGAAAACTTTGGAGAGTGTGCCTAGTTGGAGTCTAAGAGTACGGACTCATAGCAGATCAAATATGCCTTTATTGGTTTGAATTTAGCAATCTGGAAACATTTCTTTAGGATTAGGGATTTCGTATTTTGGTTTGAGCACTTAAGATTGTCGTTCGTAGTCTTCTAGGTTGGCTAATAGAAATCAACACGTGGGGGCCTATGCGTCCCAAAGTTGAAATTATGGAATTTTTTATTTTATTTTATTTTAGATCCACACCTGTGGCATATGGAAGTTCCTAGGCTAGGGGTCGAATTGGAAATGCTGCTGCTGGCCTACAGCACGCAACCATAACAATGCCAGGTCTGAGCCGTGTCTACTCACAGCAGTGCTTAACCCAGTGAGTGAGGCCAGGGATCAGAATCGCCTCCTCGTGGATACTGGTTAGGTTTGTTACAGCTGAGCCACAACGGGAACTCCCAAAATTAGGGAACTATCTTGATGTGCAAGATGGAGTCAGAAGGTAGCCTTGTGTCCTCTGGTTCATGGCCTTCTGTCGTCTCCATTCCTTGAGAGTAGGTGAAACCTGTGATGTATTTCTCAGGATCGGAATATGGCAAACA
This sequence comes from Sus scrofa, assembly GCF_054392235.1. Lineage (NCBI taxonomy): Eukaryota > Metazoa > Chordata > Mammalia > Artiodactyla > Suidae > Sus > Sus scrofa. The sequence continues at coordinate 1,471,963 of NC_139392.1, forward strand.
TGACAGGATATGCAGGATTATATGTATGTGATTTCTTTATGTTACATGAGAATTTAATGATCTTGCTGGAGCGTCTCTCTCTGTCTCTCTCTCTCTGTCTCTCTCTGTCTCTCTGTCTCTGTCTCTCTGTCTCTCTCCTCCTCCCTGGCTTTGACTAAGCAAATGTCTATTTGAGGGAACCCCATGTAGCAAAGAAATGTGGGCAGCTCCTAGGAGCTGAGCAGCAGGAAGAGAGGAACTATTCCTAAAATTGCAAAGAGCCAGAATCCGCCAACCTCAGTGATCCCTGAAATGGACTCTTTCTCAGTGGAGCTGCGGTTTAGGTTGTAGCCCTAACTGTGAACCCGTGAGCCCTCAGCAGAGGAACGAGCTAATCCGAGGCAGGATTCCTGTCCCATAGAAACTGGGGAATAGTGGATTGCACTGTTGCAAGCCACTAAGTTTATGGCAGTGCCAATGACATAGGATAGATAAGTGATACTCTTGACTTTCCTTCTAGAAAAATAAGACAATGCTCAGGGAGATGACATCTTTGAAATAAATCTGTTACAGGTAAATGATTGGCTTCTCAGCCACCTTCTTACCATAATAGGTGAGGCCCTAGCATTCCTTTGACCAAGATACTGAGAATTAATTAATCACAGGAACACTGTTGGGTAATTTTATATAGGCTTTTAAGTTATAGGCTATTAAAAGGCAAAGTGTAACTCAGCAGAGAAATGAACATTTGAATATCACCTAAAGAGTAGAATGGGAACCTGCATTTTTCATGAGGAGTGGATCACTACATTTCAGTTACATGCAGCCAAGTTGTGTCATGTTAAACAGAAGCGTAATTTTTCTATTTTCTTATTTGAACATTAAGTTATAGTTAAAAGTGGTGGATTTTGTGCCCGGTTGACAAGTATGGACTTTGCTGGCTTTGTACTTTGTTAAGGTAGCTAAGCTGAAAATGCATTTTCCAGAATTCCTTTCCTCACAGGGCTCACTCTTAGAATTGCCCAAAAAATATTTGCCTGAGATCTAGAATGCGGAGGTGAAATAGCAGCATGTTTTCATTCTAACGATTGGTAAAGGCCAGGTCAGCTTCCACACAGTGTCACTCATCTGCTCCTACCCGTCTGGTGCAGGGTAGCTGCCATTCTCACAAATCCGCAGGCCCCACCAGACCTCCTTCTTCGGCTTCTCAGGATCCTGGGCCAACCGCATTGGCAACCCAGTGGTGAAGGGTGTCAGTCAAGTTTATGGGTCACCTGTAACAAGGCGGTTGAAGATGGTGAGTGACAGAGGTCATTTGGTTCATTCAGTGGTTTTTGTTTCCATATTGTCCTTGGGAGTCCCGGTGTGTTCCTATGCTTCCAGTTTTTATGTTCACCTTCCGTTTACAGCTGCACGCACTGCTTGGTTCAAGTCCAACACCAGATACAGAAGTAACATCCTTACATAGACTACGTAGTCAACTTCCACCATGATATAAGGTAAAATATATGCAATTCAGTCCTTGTTCCCTGTCACACTGAGTTATTTTAATTCTCTGATCCAGCAGCAAGTAATACCCCCAATTTCAGCTTCTCTGTCACTGGTTTTCTGCAGCAGCTCATTTCTGAATTCCATAGTCATGTGTCTTTGCAGTAGGTAGAAAGGGGAGGACATATACATATTAATTCTGCTCTAGCTTTTAGAGGAAAGAATATTTTCTAGGATGAGTTTTTACCATGCTGTAGTCATGAATGTTATGATACAAGTATTAAAATTATATTAAATATCCCTCGGCTCTAGCATCTCAGGATTTTACCACTTAATAATTCCATTTCCCCTGCTATTTAGGCAGTACTTAAAATCTGACCTTCAAATATGATTTGGTATACCAGTGGTGATACTTCAAACAAAAAATAATCTTAAAATCTGTGGAATTATGACTTTTTTAGATAGTTTATATGTTTAAATCTGTTTTCAGTGAAAATATTTTGAATTCCTTAATATTAAAATCAGAAAACTTATTTCAATACATTTTCCCATTAAAAATGTGTTTGATAAGAATATAGCTACAAGTTATTTAAAATCTGGGCTTGTATCACATGCTTACAATTCTCGTATTATTCAATACTAGCTTCAGATAGCACAAAGTTCCTCGAACTTGGTATAAAATAATCATCTGGACAACCTTAATAAACATACATTATTTGGCCCTATCTCCTGAGAATTTGATTCCATAGATCTTCCAGGGGCCCCAGATCCTGTATGACAGCAAACACCCAGGTATACCCAGGAACACATCGCTCAGTCAAATGGATAAATTAAGTCAAGTGCATTAAATTTCTATTCAATTTTCTCTACTGTAATATGCAAAACTTCTATAAATGCTACCTCTGGAACTGAAGATACAGGAGCCCATTGATTGCAATTGTTTTTCTGAAACTTGCTCTCAATCCAGTGTATATTTTCAATGATGAATAGACATCAGAGGTGGTGAGAATACAATTTAAAGTAATAACTTTTCAAGGATGAAGGGAACAATAGTAAAGACTGAAAAATGTCCTTATCCTAATGCCACTAACAATTCCTATATTTTCACAGTGCTTTATAATTTTCAAAGCACTCTCAAATATTATTTCATTTGATTCTCACAATTGAATAAGGTTAAGAATGGGATTTGTATTGCTCTTTCTATGCCCCATGGGTGAAAAAAAGTGGAGTAACAACGCAAATGTACTTTATGTCACCTTTTGGTTAGGGACTGTGCTGATCAGATGCTGCAGGGCACCTCCAGGGACATATATACAGAAACAGAAAGATGTAACATTTTTTTGTGGTAGATAAAAAACTTTGAAAGTCAGAGGCATACAGTTAGAATGTTACCTGCTTTAGAGCAAGGAGGTATTTGAAAACAATAAAATAATCTACCAATTTATAGAGAAGTGAGCAGGAGGATTTATGTTTGAGTAATAAAGTAAGAGGATAACTACAAAAGAAATGCATTTTTATGTCACTATTATAATTTATAATTATGTTACTAAAATACTAAATATTAATAATAAGTAGCTTATATTTTGCACAAGTTGGTGATTTGTGATATAGTTCTAATTATGATTTTTTTATATGTACATATTCTGAGACTATATAGGTAACACTATAAATCTGCTTATTTTATCATAAATGCTAATGACTTGTTCTAAAGTGTAATAAGCAAAAAACTTGCATACATTTGTATGATGAAGATTAAAATATATGTAATAAAGGTGATAACATGGAGAAAAAACATTTATACTCCATAGATTTTTAAGCATAAAATACATAATTTTTCAATATAACACTTGTTCTTAAATAAAATATAGATTTCATAGGCTCATAATAGATCTAAAAGTGGAAAGAATTTTAATACAAAATGACTCCCTACAGTGGTATTTCTATGACATAATTTTTCAATATAAAATAATTGAGGAATATTAGCCAGTACAATTAAAATTTGTTTGCACTTATATTTGAGGTCTTAGAAAACAAATACAAATATAATGCCTTTGGACATAAAAATAAAAGTTTTTTTTTTTACTATTAATTAGTATTAAAATATTCTAAAGATAGCCCTAAAATTTAGTGTCTACAAAATTTGAACTGTCATGAAAATAACTGTTGACTTTCTCACACAACTTAAAACTATACAGGTTAAAAATAAGGCTCTGTAAAATCTTTAAAATCATAACTATCACATGGGATGCAATTGAAGATCTCACACATTTCTAGATGATACTAACTGTGCCTTCAGGCATTCTGTGCATGGTTTGAATGTGCCTACATTGCCATATTAACAAAGTATGTCTTTGTTATGACAGAATCTAAGATTCCAACTGCCGATTTAATAAAACAAATACTTCTTGGATCGCTTCACCTCTCAGTCAATTCAGTTGGCTGAAATCATTTAAGTAATAAATAAACAAGCTAGTATTTCAATTGTGGATTTATAAATTCCATTTCAGTGTTCTTTCCTTTATATTCCTGTACTTAGCAGAGAGCTGGTTGTTCTGTTTATACCATGGTACTCAACTTCAGAACCAAAAACTAGGATGTGTTTTCCAACACCACCTTCCCTATTATTTTAATCAAGATACCATTTTATGTTTCCAGACAGATTTATTTTTTTCTAGTTCTGTGTATAATGCCATTAGTAAACCTGATAGAGATTGCATTGAATCTGTAGATTGCCTTGGGTAATATAGTCATTTTGACAATATTGATTCTTCCAGTCCAAGAGCATGGTATATCTTTCCATCTGTTTGTGTCATCTTTAATTTCTTTCATTAACATCTTATAGTTTTCATTGGTTTATTGGTTTATTTTTGTTTTTATTTTTATTGCTTTGGGAGACCTACCTAAGAAAATATTTGTTCAGTTGATGTAAGAGAATGTTTTGCCTATGTTCTCTTCTAGGAGTTTTATGGTATCTTGTCTTATGTTTAAGTCCTTCAATCATTTTTAGTTTATTTTTGTGTATGATATGAGGGTGTATTCTAGTTTCATTGATTTATATGCAGCTGTCAAGTTTTCCCTGCACAAATTGTTGAAAAGACTGTCTTTTTCCCATTTTATATTCTCTCCTCCTTTGTTGAAGATTAATTGGCCATAGGTGTCTGGGTTTATTTCTGGGTTCTCTATTCTGTTCCATTGGTCTGTATGTCTGTTTCGGTACCAGAACCACACTGTCTTGATTACTGTAGCTTTGTAATATTGCTTGAAGTCTGGGAGAGTTATGCTTCCAGCTTGTTTTTTGTTCCTCAGGATTGCTTTGGAAATTCTTTATGGTTCCATATAAGGTTTGGGATTGTTGTTCTAGTTCTGTGAAAAATGTCATGGGTAGGTTGATAAGGATTGCATTGAATCTGTAGGTAGATGTGGGTAGTATGGCCATTTTAACAGTGTTGACTCTTCCAATCCAGGAATATGGAATATCTTTCCATTTCTTTGAATCTTCTTTAATTTCCTGGATTAATGTTTTATAGGTATCAGAATATGTCTTTCCCCTCCTTTTCAGGTTTATTCCTAAGTATTTCATATTCTTGGGTGCAATTTTAAAAGGTATTGTATTTCTGTATTCCTTTTCTAATATTTCATTGTTAGTATACATAAATGCAACCAATTTCTAAATGTTAATCTTGTATCCTTCTACTTTTTGAATTCATCGGTCAGTTCAACTAGTTTTTGTGTGGAATCCTTAGGGTTTTCTGTGTATAGTATCATGGTAACTGCCTACAGTGACAATTTTACCTCTTCTCTTCTAATTTGGATACCTTTTATGTCTTTCGTTTTTCTGATTGCTGTGGCTAGGACTTCAGATACTATATTGAATAAAAGAGGTGAGAGTGGGCATCCTTGTCTTATTCCCCATTTTAGCAGGAAGGCTTTCAGTTTCTCTCCTTTGAGTATTATATTGGCTGTGGATTTGTCATAAATGGATTTGATTATGCCAAGGTACGTTCCCTCTCTACCCATTTTGGTAAGAGTTTTATCATGTTTGGATGTTGAACATGGGATAGTAAAGTTAGACTTACTTGACATGTTCAGGACATTGCATCCAAAAAAATAGAGTATACATTCTTTTCATGTGCACATTGAACATTCTCAAGGATTGACCACATACTAGGGCACAAAAATATCCTCAACAAATTTAAGAGTATAGAAATTATTTCAAGTATCTTTTTTGACCATAGTGGCATGAAACTAGAAATCAACCACAGGAAAAGTAATGAGAAAAATATGACTACATGGAGACTAAGCAACATGCTACTAAATAATTGGTGGGTCAACAAGGAAATAAAAAAGGAAATTTAAAAAAAATACCTTGAGACAAATATTATGGAAACACAACCATTTGAAATATATTGGATGCCACAAAAGCAGTTCTTCAGTTCATAGCCATACAGGCCTTCCTTAAAAAATAAGAAAAATCTCAAATTGACAACTTAACCCACTGCCTAAAGCAATTAGGAGAAGAAGAACCAACAAAACCTAAAGTTATGAGAAAGAAGGAAATCATAAAGATCAGAGAGGAAATCAATAAACTAGAGATTCAAAAAACAATAGAAAAAAATCAATAAAAACAAGAGCCAGTTTTTTGAAAGGGTAAACAAAATTGACAAACCTCTGGGCAGACTCACCAAGAAGAGGAGAGGAATAACTCAAATAAACAAAATAATAAATGAAAAAGGAGAAATCTCAATGGATACTGCAGAAATACAAAAAACATGAGAATACTGTGAAGAATTATATGCCAAAAAATCTGACAACCCACAAGAGATGGATATCTTTCTAGAATCATACAGCCCATCCAAACTGAATCAAGAAGAAATAGATCAATTGAACAGACCAATCACTAGAAATGAAATTGAATGTGTAATAAAAACACTCCCTACAAACAAATGTCCAGGACCAGATGGCTTTACAAGTGAATTCTACCAAACATACAAATTATAGAAACAAATATACCCATGCTTCTTAAACTTTCCACAAGGTTCAAGAAGAAGGAACATTCCCAAAGAAATTCTATGAAGCCACCATATACAATCACCCTGATATCCCCAGGTATCACCCTGATACCAAAACCAAAGATACTACCAAAAAAGAAAATTATGAACCGATATCTTTGATGAATATAGACGCAGAAATTCTCAGCAAAATTTTAGCCAACTGAATTCTGCAACATATAAAAAATATCATACACCATGACCAAGTGGGATTCCTCCCAAGTTCACAAGAATGGTTTTATTTTAAAACAAATCTTTGAAGTCTCTGAGTAAAAAATGTACGAAATTATTTAAGGAAAAAATAATTATCAAATACCTGTGATTATGTGGCTAAACATGATTATTCAATATGCTTTATAAATAGCTACACAAATATCTACTGAGTCTTTATTTTAAATAAATGGTGCTACATTGATTTTTTTATGTATTTGTACATATTTGCCAAATACACCAGTCTTTTTCCTGTGCAGTACCTAATTCTTTTTAGGAGCTATTCAATACCTCAACTTTTTTCTTGTACTCTCTACACACTTTCCAATGACTAAATAATATTTTATATATTTTGATTTCATAGAATCAATTTGGGGTTCTTTTTGTCTTTATGAGTGAATTAGTTAAAATGACTTTAATTGTAAAACACTCATTTGAGGGAATATAAAATCATTTTCCATGTCACTTCAATTTGTTTCTCCTAATTTATCTTCTCCTACACTCATTCTTCAAAACTTAGGCTAATAATCACTTGTCTTAGAAATCTTCCTTTATCTTATTCAGTACAGTATATATATATAAATCTGCCCTGGGATCCCTTAGAATTCTGTATATGTTCCTACGACTGTCATCTTATTAAGAATGTGTCCTTAGACTTACTTTTTTTTTTTTTTTTGTCTTTTTGTCTTTTTGCCATTTCTTGGGCCGCTCCCGTGGCATATGGAGGTTCCCAGGCTAGGGGTCCAATCGGAGCCGTAGCCGCCAGCCTACATCAGAGCCACAGCAACGCAGGATCCGAGCCGCGTCTGCAACCTACACCACAACCCACGGCAACGCTGGATTGTCAACCCACTGAGCAAGGGCAGGGATCGAACCTGCAACCTCATGGTTCCTAGTCGGATTCATTAACTATTGAGCCACGACAGGAACTCCAAGACTTCTTTTCTTGATCAATTTTGTGATTGAATGGATTCTCCTGGCTTCAAATACTATAAATGCTTACAGATCCCAAATAGTCTCAATTTTAAACACAGTTGCTCAGACCATGTCTGAACATGGCTTATATATCTGGTCTGCTACTTGCCACGTCCCATTGGGTGAGTAATAAGAATATTTAACTTAACAAGCCCCCAAAGTTCTCATCTACTGCTACCCCAAAATATCTGTTTTAAGGATATTAATTTTCACTGAAATGGCAATTATTTGCTTCAAGTGGGTCAGGCAACTACAGTATAAAAAGGAGTAATTACAGGCTCATCTCTCTTATAATCTAAGATGCAGATATCTTGAAACAGTTAACAGATTGATTCAAGTATTGCGAAGGAAAGAGGAGAGGTCATGACCAGATGATGTATTGTTTATTCGTTTTAGCATTTTATAACCATAAAATACAGTTCAACACATTAGGAGAATGAGGTAGAAATATCATGTGATCTTAGCAATGCAGTAAATATTTGTAAAGCTTAATGCTCATTTAGAAGAGAATTGAACTTAATTAGTTAAGATTTTTTTGTCAATCTCTACAGAATTTTAAAATATTGAAATTGGAAGCAAGAAAGGTCACTCTCATCATTTGCATTCATCATTGTGCGGGAGGATCTAGTTTACAAAATTAGTCTAGAAAAAGAAATAAATATATTCTATATAATCATTAGAAAAGAAGAAATAAATTCCATTATTTCTATTTGAGATGATTGTGTATCTAGAAAATAATAAAGAAACCTACAGGGAAATTATTAAAATAAACAAGTGAATTTGGTAATTTTATGGCTACATGTATAATATTAAACTGTATTTTAGTACCAAACTACTAGAAAATGGTTTAAAAGTATAAATGACATTTGATTTATTATAGCATCAAAAGTACCCATAATTTATGAGTAGATAACTTGTAAATATGTGCAAAGAATCTAACAGAGATTGTACAGCCATTGTTTAGAGAAGTCAAAAGTGATGAAAAATGCATAGGCCCATAGTCTATTATTACTGATTAAAAAAACTAAATAACTTAAAGATGCTAATTTCTCACAGATTTTCTATAAGTTTCTTGAAATCTCAAAAATTTTCTTAGTGTTCTCTGTCAAACTGATTTAAAGCACTTCATGGAAAACAAATTGTCAACCAACAATAATAGAGAAAAATCAGGAATATAAATCAGGAAAAATCATGTCTCCATATATTACAACTTATAAAGTTTTCTTAATAATTGACAAAAGAACAAGAATAGAAAAATAAGAGAATAGGAGTTCCCATCATGGCTCAGTGGTTAACAAATCCGACTAGGAACCATGAGGTTGTAGGTTCAATCCCTGGCCTTGCTCAGTGGGTTAGGGATCTGGTGTTGCCGTGAGCTGTGGTGTAGGTTGCAGACGCAGCTTGGATCCTGAGTTGCTGTGGCTGTGGTGTGGGCCAGTGGCTACAGCTCCAATTAGACCCCTAGCCTGGGAATCTCCACATGCCAAGGGAATGGCCCTAGAAAAGGCAAAAAGACAAAAAAATAAAAATAAAAATTAAAAAAAAGAATAAGAGAATGCATAAGAGCTAAAACTGTACAACTTCAAAGTATACAAGCGTACCTCAGAGATATTACAGGTTCAAGTTCACATTGACACAAAAAAGCCAATATTGCAGTAAACACATCACCACATTTTTGGTTTCCCAATGCATATTACAGTCATGTTTACGTTGTAGTTTACTTGGTTTGCAATAGCATTACATCTGAAAAAATAGTGTCCTTACCTTAATTAAAAATAATACTGTTGGAAAAATGGTGCCAATAGATGTGGTGCCACAAGGGTAGCCATGAAACTGCAGTTTGAAGCAAAGTGCAATAAAATGAGTTATGCCTGTATATCAAAGTATCTCTCCCTGAACTTGGATAGAAAAAGGACTTTTAAATGTCATACTGAAAGCAAAAGCTGCAAAATACAAAAATAGAAACATTGGCCAACATCCCTAAAAATTTAAAATATAAATAAACTTTTTTTCTTCAAATGACAATACCAAGAAGTTGAAAAGCAACCCAGAGAATGGGTGAAATAATTTGCAAATCATGTATCTAAAAAGGAACTTGTGTCAAGACTATATAAAAACACTTATAACTAAATAATAAAAGACAAATAACACAAAAACATCAGCAAAATATTTAAGTAAAGATTTCTATTGGAAGATATGAAAATGACCTATAGAAACATGAAACATTGCTCAAACATCTGTAGCCTTTAGGAAAACTCAAAACTGTGCTGAGATACCACTTTACCATATGTAGGGTGGTCAAACAAGTGGAGAAATGTGAACCTTCATACAGTGCTGATGGAATGTAAAATGATGCCACAGCTTTGACAGTCTGACAAAACTTTGATAGTTTCTCAAAAGTTTAAACACAGAGTTGCCACTTGACTCAACAGTTCCATTCCCAGGTATATACCTAAGAGAAATAAAAACATATGCCCACATAGAAACTTGTATAAACTAATATTTATAGCAACATTATTCTTAAAAGAAAAATTCGAAAGACTCAAATGTCTATCAACTATCGAATGGGTAAAGAAACAACGGAATGTTATTGGGCAGTAAAATGTGATGAAATGCTATACATTCCATAACATGGATGGACCTGTAACTTCAGGACCAGCCCCAAGTTGACCCTCTCCCATTTCTAACAAGATGACAAACTGTCTTTCAAAGACAAGAGAGCAAAACCTCAAGTTGTGCAGGTGAAGCATGAGCAAAGGAGAAAATTTACCTTGCAGTACATCTGGAACCAAAGTTTCTCCCCACACAGAACCAAAAGATTGGGGCATGGCCAGAACCTAAACAACAGAACCCTTTCAGAAGCAAGTCCATTGCCCAGGAAGGTTCAGTGCCGGGCCCATTCCCAAACCTTCCCATAAATGGCCAAATTCCAAAGCTCTCTGATGGAAACCTGCCCTAGCAGTGCTTCAAACTGACCTCCCCTAACTTCGAAAAGTTTGATCAAACCCCAGATCAGGGAGAGCGACCTGGGCTTTGATCCCCTCTCTCCTTTCTGGCTGACCTTGCAGTAAAGCTTTCTTTTCTCAAGCCGTGCCATTCTATGCTTATCAGGCAGGAAGCCCTTCGCTCACTAAGAGACTTCGAAAACATTATACCTAAGGAGTGAGTTCACTGTGGAAAGGTGGGAAGTCAGTCCAGCCTCTAATTAAAGAAACCCCAAAGTCCTATCTCATATATAGGATATGGAAACAGAAGTGAATTAGGACAGTGCTGCCAAAGCTACCTATTCCAATTAATCTCTGTCTCAATTTCACACACACACACACACATACATATTTGGTGTTTGAAAAAGTAAATTAAATAACAAGCTTTAAAGGAGTAATAATGATTGAGGGTTTGGGCATTTTAACAATATGGCCTCATATGTTCTTCAGTATTGATGACCAACACAGTACTAGTTTACACAGCTATCAGCAGACACAAACAGAAATGGTTTTCAGTTACCATAAAATACCACACTTCTGGACTATTTTATATATATATGTTGTTTTATATATATATATATATACACACACACATATATTAGCCAGTTATTTACTATCAGAAAGACAAAGGTTTCTCTTTTTTTGAAAGGCAATGAGAATTGCTAATCTCAACTGTGTTTGTTTTCCTTTTTCTCAATTAAAAAAGTCTCCATTATGACCATTCAGTAGATTTTTACATTAGTGAATAATAGTTGACAAAAAGGTTTATTTAAAAAAATCTGTTAATGAATTAAATTAGTTGGCCTGTGTCAATGCCAATTCTATACATATATGTAAAGGTACTGCCTAGAAAAACTTTAAGATAATTCTAAACATTAATATAAAATTGTAATTAACTTTAACTACCTGGTTATTAAGTAGCCATTTGAAATATTATATGTACATTACATATCAAATTTCATCAACTATGGGTTTTTTTATGTTTAAGTTCCATTGAATTTACTAGATCAGAACAACAGGTTGTATAAAAAAGATTATTACTTGCTAGGTATAAGTCTATAAACTGTGTTCCCAAAACTTTAACAACTATTACTGGTAGTTTGCTTTATTACCACAAATAAAACCATATTTTACTGCAAAGATTGAAGAAAGGTACCGTTTCACATTGTAGCCAAAATGCCTATCACAGAAGTAGCTTACATAATGCTTTTTCTTCTGTTATATAAAGAGGTTTTTGCCATTGGCATATGATAGTTTAAATGCCAGCTGTCAAGGAAAATGATAATTGCAGTGCATGACCTGTTAGGGGTTATGTTCTTTGACTCTCTAGTCATTTTAGTGGCTCTTAGTTTGCCAAGGCTCTTATTTATTGGGAGAAGCTTTGAAAAAATAAAACAACCTACAGAAAACCTTCTTCATATGATATGAAGTAGAAAATAATGCTCATGAGTTTCCCAGGGGATTCATGGTAGCTAATAATGGGGCATAAACACAGAAACACACATCAATTATATGTGATATTAATCTCTCTCTATTTGTTTGTATTTATCAGCATTAATATGATTGGATATTTTATATGGGTAAAGTCACTGCATGTAATGGGCACATTTTGACAGATTTAAAATTTTAACCTTTTTGAAGCAAGAGTATTTTATTTGTTTTTATATATATTCGCTATTTAAATCACACTGATGTGTATGTATTATGCAATGTAGAGATTTTTATATGTCCAATAGGGAAATCATCTGGGATGCATTTAGAACTGTCACATTGGCCCTGGTCCTATAGAAAGTCTAGTTATTAACATTCCAAACCAAATATGATTTGCTCATATTTAAAGATCTGGCTTAAATGTTCAGCTTCCAGGTCCCAATTCATCTAATTTCTTCTTCATGTTCTTTTTGTCATTTGTTTATTTCTGTGTTTCCATCTAAGTGTATTTCTTTATCTTATAGAGCATGGCAGTCAGCCTGTTAGGTTTATAGTCATCCATTGTATAGTACAGTTCATTATAAAAGATACTACTAGTTTGTTTCATTAAGTTATTTTCACACTTTAAAATTAAGGATAAGGAGTTAGAATACTATTCTTACATATGACTGAAAACAAACAGAAGCAGATTTTAAAGTGTGAAAATAGTTTAATCCAAAAAGATATGGCTGCAATTTATGTCAAAGAGGCTTTTGCCTATGTTTTCTCTAGGAGTTTCACAAAAGTATCTGGTCATACATTTAGGTCTTTAATCCATTTTGAGTTTATTTTTGTGTATGTTATTGGAGAGTGTTCTAATTTCATTCTCTTACATGTAGCTGCACAGCTTCCCCAGCACTACTTATTGAAGACACTGTCTTTTTTCCATTGTGTATTCTTGCCTCCATTGTTAAAGATTAATCAATGGTAGGTGTGTGGGTTTGTTTCTGCTCAGGTGTGTGGGTTTATTTCTGCTCTTTCTATGCTCTCCCATTGATCAATATTTCCGGTTTTGTGCCAATGCCGTACTTTTTTGATGACTGTGGCTTTGAAGTATAATCTGAAATCAAGGAACCTGTTTCCTCCAGATCTGTTTTTCTTTCTCAGGATTGCTAAATTTAATTTTTTTGGTTCTAGTTCTGTGAAAAATACCATTGTCAGTTTGATAGGGACTACATTGAATCTGTAGATTGCCTTGGGTTGTTTAACCATTTTGACAATATTTTTTCTTCCAACCTAAAGCATGATATATATATTTCCATCCGTTTGTGTCATCTTTGATTTTTTTCATCAGCATCTTATAGTTTTCAGAGTGCAAGTCTTTTTTTTTCTCTTTGAGTGGATTTATTCCAAGGTATTTTAGGAGTTCCCATCATGGCACAGTGGCTAATGAATGTGACTAGGAGGTATTTTAGGAGTTTCCGTCATGGCACAGTGGTTAATGAATGTGACATGAGGTTGCGGGTTCAATACCTGGCCTCACTCAGTGGGCTGAAGATCTGGCGTTGCTGGGAGCTGTGGTGTAGGTCGCAGATGCAGCTCGGATTCCACGTGGCTGTGGCTCTGGCGTAGGCTGGCAGCTACAGCTCTGATTAGACCCCTAGCCTGGGAACCTCCATATGCCACGGGTGCGGCCCTAGGGGGAAAAAAAAAAAAAGCCAAGGTATTTTATTCTTTTTGATGGGGAGGTAAATGGGATTGTTTCTTGATTTCTTGTTCTGATCTCAGTGTGATATATCACATGAACAAACTGAGGAATAAAAATCATTTGGTCACATCAATATATGCAGAAAAAGATTTGAAAAAATTCAACATCCATTTTTGATACAAACTTTCCAGAAAGTGGGCATGGAGGGAACATGCCTCAACATAATAAAGGTGATATATGACAAACCCACAGCTAACATCATTCTCAGTGAGGAAAAGCTGAAAGCATTTCTGCCAAGATCAGGAACGAGACAAGGATGTCCACTCTCCACACCTTAAGTCGACATAGTTTTGGAAATCTTATCCAGGGCAGTCAGAGTAAGAAAGGAAATAAAAGGAATCCAAACTGGAAAAGTAAAATTGTCACTGTTTGTTTGCAGGGGACGTGATACACAAAATGCTAAAGATGCCACCAGAAAACTACTAGAACTCATCAATGACTTTGGTGAAATTGCAGGATACGAAGTTAATACACAGAAATCTCTTGCTAAAGTTTAAACTGTCCTGATACCTGAAGTTATATGATCCTCAAACTCATAAAATTTCCTTCTTTGTCACACAGAATGGGGAAGCGCAAGAAAAATACGTGTTTGAATTCACATAATTAGAAGTTTGCAGCCATCACATTTAAAAAGATATTTCAGCTAATGATAAAGTTCCATTATTAAATTAAACAGTAAAGTTTCCATTAAACTTCCATCAGAGATATCTACATTTTACAGCACCTCCATAATCTCACTTATTCCAAGGGGATCGCCTTTGTCCTGTCAGTCTTTATTAATTCTGCACAGAGGCTTGTTCCTCTGAAAGGAGTTCATGCTGGAATAGGTCTTCATCTGTACGTTTCTCTTACGATTTATCAGTTCAGTGACCATTCCTTCGAATCCTGACGTCACCTGGCAGATTATCTCTCTGGGGTAACTTGTATTAAGGTGACAACAAAAAAGATATTAACGAAGTTTTTTGTTTTTCATGTTTTTGGAAATACGTCTTTAGTTTGAGAGAGTTTTAAGAAGAAAATGTTTCAGTTTTCTCTTTCCATAGATATCTCTGTACCCCATACCCAAGCTAGGAAGAGGACCTAGTGGAGGGTACATAATAACCTGGTTACAAATCAGAGTCTCTCTCTGTTTTTTGTTTGTTTGTTTGTTTTCAGCCACCCCTGTAGCCTATGGATGTTATTGGGCCAGGGATTGTGTCCAAGGCACAGCTACAACCTAGATCCTTAACTCATTGTGCCAGGCTGGGGATCAGACCCATGCTGCCTTTAGAGAGACAACACCAGATCCCTTACCCACTAATCCACAGTGGGAACTCACCTACTTAGATACTCTTATATAATACTAGATAGAGGCCAAAGGTTTTGTGTGATAGTTCCCAAGGATAGATTGGTATAGAGTCAGATAATACCAAGTAGATTGAAGAGCAGTAACTGTATTGAGTAAATAGCAGATCAATTTTCACTTAAAGATTAGTCTTGTTTGAGAAAAATGCTGATTAAGGAATTCCCAATGTAACTCGCTTTATATTGTGATTATAATATAGGCATTGCAAAGTCTCTAGAGTTTAACTTTCATTCTTGATCTCCATATAAACCCCTTTAAGTGGCAGATGATATTTTTATCATTATCATATTTAAGAACTTAGTTGAGCATAAAGTATTAAACATAAAGATAATAATTAATTGACTTAAATATGCTTTGCACTCATGACTTTTTATATGTAGATACAGGGATAATGCATAACAATAAGATATTCTAAAGGCCAGTATTATAAGAAAATAAATCAAGTTCTTGAATTAAAGTCCTCAAGGTAATGCTGACTTTGAATACGCATCTCTGTGCATTTTGCATGCTGAAAAGTCATCATTTCAGTTACATAGCAAAACTTTAAAAACAAGCCTTCGTAAGGAACTTAATGAATACATTGATGCGTAAGAAAGCCTGGGCACGAGAATGAATTCATTGTCAAAAAGAACTCATTGATCAGATAGGAAATAAAGTTGAGGAGGGGACTTATTACTAAGACTACTCAAAACTGCGGGACATTTTGCTCAAAAAATTTAGTGGTTGTGTTCTGAGCCTGCTGTATACTCATTACAGAGTTGTATTTTAGTGATCTCTGTGATAAAGATCGGAGTCAAAATTGAAATTAGATTTAGTGGCTGAAAAACTCATGTTTCACCACAAAATGGAGCTCTGAGATCTGGTTTGCAATTGTAGGAAAGAAAATAATTAGACTTCTGCCTTGTTTCAAACACCCAAAAATCAAATATAAACAATAATCAACAGGGATAGCACAAGAAAACCCAGAGGCGGAAAACCCAGTTACCCAGGAGATCTCTGAAGGTCAAAGTCTTTTAGGTGTTTCTGTGTTATGGACAACACTGTAAAGGAGATAAATAATGACAAGGGTTTCTAAATTTTAGATGCTGTGTAATTAAAAATTACTCTCTCCTTTTAAGAAAAATATAAAAAATATATAAAGGATTAGTGTTTATAAAATTGTAAATGTTTTTAATTAAAATATTTAAAAGCTAAAACAATATTTACCTAAAAATAGAGAGGGTTTACCAAATTTCAAAATTCAAACATATAATATGTAAGAAAAAACATGGAAAAAATTTCAAGCTTTCTGTTAGAAAAACACATACTAAAATAGGCACTTTTTCAGTATTTTCTGGTAACTGTTAAAATCATTGTATTAAATGTAGTTGAGCATATTGTGCAATAAAATTTATACCTTGCCAGTGCATTAGTTATTGTAAGTTGGACAACTCTTTTGAAGATTAACATGATGAGTCATTTCAACAACTGAAGTTTTTTACATTTTTGATCTAGTAAATTCTTTTCTAAGAAACTCTCATTATTATAAAAAGAGAGATGATGCAATCCTAATGTGACTTCTTTTTTTTTGTTGTTGTTGTTGTTGTTGTTGTTGTTGTTGTTGTTGTTGTTGTTGCTATTTCTTGGGCCGCTCCCGCGGCATATGGAGGTTCCCAGGCTAGGGGTCCAATCAGAGCTATAGCTGCTGGCCTACGCCAGAGCCACAGCAACGGGGGATCCGAGCCGCGTCTGCAACCTACACCACAGCTCACGGCAACGCCGGATCGTTAACCCACTGAGCAAGGGCAAGGACCGAACCCACAACCTCATGGTTCCTAGTCGGATTCGTTAACCACTGCGCCACAACAGGAACTCCACCTAATGTGACTTCTAATAGTAAGAATAAGAACATGGAAATCTCCTTAAAGTCTCAAAGTGTTAAATAGTGTAAATAAATTATGTGATACCACAACTCGAATAACACCTTTATGGTTTTAAAGACTTAAAGCAGCTTGGAAAATTACTTTTAATGTGTTGAGAAGATATAAAATCCCATATTTGCAAAGATGAAAATACAGTATTCTTGGTAGTTTTTCACCATTGTACTTAAAATTCCAACTACCCACTCCAACACCACACACACACGTGTGCACACACACACGTACCCTTACACACAGACTTACTTTCTTAGCTG
Source organism: Sus scrofa (assembly GCF_054392235.1). Taxonomy (NCBI): domain Eukaryota; kingdom Metazoa; phylum Chordata; class Mammalia; order Artiodactyla; family Suidae; genus Sus; species Sus scrofa. The sequence continues at coordinate 1,489,343 of NC_139392.1, forward strand.
CTTTATTTTTTTCCATGGTATTTACTACCATGAATGATGTTGCATATTTTTTGTCCATTTTGGACTTCATTTTCTGCAATGAGAACAGTATCCTTCATTTCTTGCTGGATTTCCAGCCCTTATCATATGCCCAAACTCTTGCTTAATAAATATTATTTATATTGTATGTAAAGAAATAAAAGGCATGTAAGAGCATTTCCTAGAGACTTAAGGATAGCTCTACAAATACACGTGAGTGTAAGATGTTTTTGCAAATAGAAGTCATTAAAAATAACTTAAAATATGCATACGATTTACCATTATGCAAAATTCTCAATATTTTATGTGAATGTATTTAGATAAACCAAAATTTACTTTTAATTTTTTTCTTAATTAGCTAAGATATGCTTAGAAATTGGTTTCACCAATTCTTGTTTCAGAAACCTGAGTGGTATACGTATATTTTCTAGATCCTAGTGTTAATCAGGTCAGAAGGAAAAATGTTTAATTTTATTTATATTTTTTAATGTAATGATTTTTATTTTTTTTCCAATGTAATGAGCATTCAGTTATTATTAATTCTAATAATTTGTTAAAAAATCACAGACATTAATAAACATGCTAGGAAAACATGTGGAGATCCTGTTACACATACTCTAATTTCTTTCACTGTCTTTGTAACTTTGATTTCAATACGTGTGGTACCAGCCTGCTGTTTTGAAAGAAAGTCTAACACAGCAAGTGACACTATAAAATGTTTGTCGTACAAATGCATTCTTAAGCAATTTATTTCCTCCCCATGAGGCATAAACGGATTGAGGGAACTGACACCATAAAGGTGAATATATAGTAAGTTCTCATAAAACATTGATTATTTTTATTATGAAAGAAAAATAATGTCTTTGTGCACGATAGATTTCGAAAAGGATACTTATTACGTGTACCATTTAGTTATTAATCATCAGTGCAAAATGCACTGTTTTCCCTTTGCCTGAGATAGCTATATTTGCTGCCCATTCATTTAACTTTCCACCAGTTTGACAAGCCAGATATTATTTTAAAAAGACTCAAGAGCTTTGTTATTTCACTTAAGAAATTTAACCATCTTTAGTTCTGTGAAGGAGAAATTGTTTTCACATTCTTCTGTTCTCAGAATGTATTTAGGAGCCTGTGGGAAGAGTCAGAAGAATATAAATTAAATCATGGACTTTGAGTAAAAAAAATCACAAGCATACTTGTAGTGTGCTAGTGGGCAAATGACTTGTTTTTCCACATATTATAAAGTAAATTTTTTATATAAATATCTAATGGTTAACACCAAGTCTCTACATTTCTAAAATTAATTACATCCAGAGAACAACAGAAATGTCAAAGTCTAAAGTACCTTTGAGTTGATGACTTAGAAGATAAATGTCACATCAAGAGGGACTTTTAGTTTTGATTTGATTTATCTCTCCCCAAAATACAAAATGTATCGGGATTATAGTTACATATTAGAAGGATTGATTTGTTTCCTTCCTATGTAAACTGATGCTTCCAATGTCTGCTAAATTCTCCTGTTCTTTATTTAGCTTTGTTATTTAAGACCTAACTTTTTAATAACTCTAGTAACTCTAGCATTTATCTGTATTACTATTTTTAAAGAAGATTTAACTTTTGAATTAGGAAATATATAACTAGGAGCAATGTTATAAAATTATTTGATTTTTAAATTTATCAAGTGATACTTTCATTAAAATATAAGCCAGAGATGCTATTATATCACTTTTTTAAAAAATCTAAGAAAATAAAATTTGTGTTCAGTCTATTGACTATTACAGTTTAATAATTCAAAGGAAGTAATTATGTCTGAAAACAATACCAAGGATAATACCAAAACAGTAGCATTTTCTAGTAATTTTATGTTAATATTTAAAAATCTCAGAAATCTTTTTATTCTTACGCTGTGTTACCCTTGCACAGCATCATGAAAATGTAGCTATGTTATGTTTACCTTGCTATACAACTCCAGTGGCATAAAGAACTAAGTTGTCACATTTTAAAGTTTACATAATTTCCCTAAGTAAGCGTAGAAAGGATTCAAAAGGTCACGATACAGTAATTTTACATCATGGAAGTTAGAGAAGCAATGAAATATTTATGTGGTGATATTTATATAGGAGTGTAAGCACATCAAGCATCTGAAGGACATTGCTAGCCCATAGAAAATTTTGTTGAAATTAAAACAAGTAACTTTTAAAAGGAAAAATAAAATCAAATAAAAAAGTGAAAACAGCAACAAAAACACCACCTAATTCCCAAAGACATTTATTTCCATCATTCGGAAAATTATCATTGTTAAATTAAATAATCAATAATATCTCTGACATGAATGGTGGCTGTTAAATGTGGTGCCTTGTGAGTTAAATAACTGCATAATTATAGTTCTGTCCCCATATATCTTCATGAAGCCAATATTATCAGTTCAAGTAAAATATACACATTTTGCCATTGACCAACAGTCAGACTTAAGCAGTAACAACCTGTTTTATTTAAATATTGAGTATTGAAATAAACAGTGTGTGTGTAGGGATATATTATACAGATTTATGATTAATACATTGCCCATAACTAAAGAACAGTGACTTTTTGGTATCTAGAAAACAAGAGTTGGTATTGTGAACTTTCTATTATAAATCTCTGAATAAATGGAAATAAGTATTATAGCTCTTCTGGCAGACACTTCACTGTATGCAGAAATGGATTCCCCATGAACATACTGATATGAATCACTCACTGTGATTCAAACTTGAACTTACATTCTGATGATCTTCAGACAGTTTTCAAATTTTCAAAGCAAACTTCTCTACAAGGTTTGAAATTACTGAACATAAGTGTTTCTGTTCCCTGCATTTATTTATTTTTGATTGATAAATTGGTATTGGGTCATTAGTCAAAATCCTCTTTGCGTATTTAACGTGACTTTGATTCCTGTGAGACTTATTCAACAGTGTGTCAACTGATAAATGAAGCTTCAGAGTCCTTTCTGTCAACATACAAATTGTGGGGACCACCCCCACTTTGTGTACCCAGGTGTAGTCCATAACTGAAAGGTTCTAACAGCAATAACAACAACAAAAGTTTATTAGTTTGCATATAATTTTGAATGAAAAGTTTCTCTTTTCTACCTATTAAGTTTATTACATTATTAAGATTGATGCTAACAAATAACTGAGTTGGTGGTTCAAAGCAACAGAAAATTCTCTCAGTTCTAGAAGCTAAATATCTGAACTCAAGCTTCCGGAAGGTCACATACTCTCAGAAAGTTCTAGGGAACAGTCCATTACATGTTTTTCTCTTGGATTTTGGTGTTCCCAGAAATCCTTGATATTCCTTGGCTTGTATGCACATCACCGCACGCTCTGTCTCTTATAGATGGACTTCTTCCTGTGTTTTCTGTCTATTTCTTTTGTCTCTTCTCCTTTTATAAAGGAACTCAACATATTGGATCAAAGATCCACCTTCCTCCAATGGAAGCTCAACTTATATCTCAATTATTTCTGCCATGATCATTTTCAGTGGGTTATTCACAGGAACAGGGGTTAGACTTTCCACATATCTCTTTCAATGACACAACTTAACCCTCAGCAGAAGCCGTCTTTTACCATTGAGTACGTTGGTCACTGGCAGTAGGGAGAGAGATTTGGTAATAGATGAGATACTTCATCCTTCTACCCACAGCCCTCTTGTGAAGCATCTTAAAACAGCCAAAAACTATCTTTTTATTATCCCTTGAGATTCAAAGACAAATCCCTTAAAATTTGGCAAGGTGGTACAAAACCATAAAGAAATTTTTATATTAGTTTGGGAGATGCTGTGTTTTCCATTCTTTGCTATACTAAATAAATATTTATGTGAATTATTTAAATAAATAATTTCACTTTAAAAATTGTTTTGGCGCTTCTGTGGTGGCACAGTGGTATCAAACCTGACTAGTATCCTCAGTGGGTAAAGGATAAGGTGTTGCCTTGAGCTGTGGTGTAGGTCACACATATGGCTGGGATCCCTGTGGCACAGGCTGGCAGCTACAGCTCTGATTCGACCCCTAGCCCAGGAACTTCCGTATGCCCTAAAAAAAAAAAAGGCAAAAATTGTTTTCTTTGTTAGACTTTTAAGTTTTATTGATTAAACTAGGCTATACTTTTAAAATTAATTTTAAAACTATCTGCAAAGTAATTTGTTTTTATTTTTAAATAAAAATAACCAATATCATTATTAGTAAATTCTTGTGTCTTTGTGCATGTGTGTTTTGTGTACATGAGTGTTTTATTGTCCCTTCTACCACCCATTTACTAGTGGAAATCAGGGCTTTTGCTTTAAATTATTGGGAGTTTTATACAATAAAGGATAATTTTTTAATGCATAACTGACTATCCAACCGTTTCTTCCACTAGGCAACTTTACCTTGCATATTTCAAAGAAAAAGAAAGGTAGTTTTGCCTTTAGATTGATAGTCTTTTTAAAAATTCTTCATTTTTCTCCATGTCATATAACACTCTTACAGTTTCCTTTTCAGTATAACAAAGCACTCAATCATTTAGGGGGGAAATTGTTTTCTTAAGCATATGGTTATCTTGGGAATAACTATATGGAGACAGACAATTGCAAGCCTCTTTCCAATACTCAGTTCAGCTTGGTAAACTTAACATGGTAATTAAAACCTTAATATCCTCTTAGTCTTCTTTCCTGTCTAGCGCAAGGTTTTTTAGAAAAAAAAAAAATGACTGTGTTCTTTTTTTCTTCCTATTTTTACGGCCCAATCTAGAAGCATTTTTGTGATTATCCTTATAACTGAGTCATTTCATAATTTTCCAGTGAAAGCAAGTCATTCTTTAACACTTGTTGATGCTTAGATGTCCACACAAGTACAAACATGTTGATTTCATTGCTTTTTGGATACCATCCTAGATGGCACAATTTTTATGAAATAGTTTATCAAGGTCTATTCAGGCAAGAATATTCGGTGCTGACTTTAAATGTTAGAAATGAGTAATGACTGCACTAGAAAGAGAAGGTGCTATGGGAAGAAAGGAGGAAAAACAATAGGGTAAAAGGATAAGGAGCATTTTAAGAGTATTTTGGCAAATATTTGAGATTTTTAAATAGGGCAGCTGTTGAGAAGGCAAGATTTGAGAAAAACCTTTGCAAGATAGCCAAGAGGTAAAAGTAGATTACAAGTAGATGAGGTAAAGACCCTAAGTCAGAAGCGTGCCCAGAATCCTTGAGAAACAGCAGGAGCACTGTGACTGAGATGGAATAAACCAAGGAAAAAGGAGCAGGAGAAACATGCAGACAGGATGTGGAAGGCCAGATCACGTGGGGATTTAGTCATTGTTTAGGGTTTTTAGTGTTTACACCCAGTTTTGAAGGATTAGAGAAACGGAATGGCACTGCTTTATTTATATTTTAAAAAAATAATTCCGTCCTCAGTATTAAGAGAAAGCTCTAGGTATTAAGGCACCAACTGTTCTTTTCAGCTGTTCAAGTATGGAGCATGGACCGTGGTGTCATCATGGATTTCCATCACGGATTGTGTATGGGCTTTAAAGTGTTGGGTAAGAATGAGACAAAGACTCCTGTAGGAACCCTATGTTTTTGACTTGATTGAGTTTTCATCAGTGGAGAAGAAAGAGTAAGATTAAGAAAGGTGGTTAAAAATTAGGAACTTAATCTTCCGCACACTACGTCTGATATCTTAATTATTCGGTTACATATATGAGTTTGAAGTTTAAGAGAAAGAGGGGTAGAGTCATATACGTCTTGTATATGTCTGCATATATTAATTATTGAAAGACCTGTGCGGGAGATTATCAAAAGGTTAAGTGTAACGACAGGGAACAGTTAAAAACTCTGAATTCTGATGCATTTCAACATTAACATTCATGGATAAGAGGGAGCTGCAAAGGCGCTACCAGGGAGTTACGGAGATATGAGATCCAGAAAACTTACTGAAGGAAATACTCCTGGAAGGAAGAAGTAGTACATGGTTTAAATGCTAAGAAATACTTAAATTACCTGGATTTGGCTTAGTATGCTTTCCCGTCTCCTTGGTAACCTAGAGATGATGTCTATGTGGGTGAATCTAATATGTGGAGAAGGTGCAGCTGATGCACTTGCCTTCCTAGATCCCAGCTGCTTGGGGAAAAGTCTCAGTCCTCTGAAATCTATACATTTGTTTCTTCTTCTAGTCTCACAGAGAGAATTTGACTAACTGTTGTCTTTTACCTGGGATATGTACAAAACTTAGTTTGGAATTGTGGATTTATTTTTTTATTTTAGGCCCACACCCAAGACATATGGAGGTCCCTAGGCTAGGGGTCAAGTTGAAGCTACAGCTGCCGGCCTACACCACAGGTAAAGCAATGTGGGAATCCAAGCTGTGTCTGCAACCTACACCACAGCTCATGGCAACGCCAGATTCTTAACCCACTGAGCGAGGCCAGAAACCGAACCCACAACCTCGTGGTTCCTAGTCGGATTTGTTTCCACTGTGCCACGGTGAGAACTCCTGAATTTTGGATTTAAAAAGATAAAGAGAGGGGAAAGGAGAGAGAGAGGGAGAGAGAGAGAATTCCTGCAATGGAAGTGTTTTGTAGTATTTTCAACCATAAAAAACTCACTCATAAATGTTGGTTAGTTCAACAGATATTCTCTGTGGGAATATCTTAGGTGCTGGTGGCACACTGAGGAGCAAACTTAAGAATAGCTGACCTCTCGGAGTACATTGATGTTATATATTAAGCAAATAATGACACAAATACATTCTTAAATATGGAATAGATTATAAATGCTCTCAAAGACTGGCATGTAAGACGATGTGGGGATAAAATGTTTCTAATGTCAGCAGCATTCGTCATAAAATATTGCCTACAAAACAGTAAACTTCATGGTATAGGATAATTAGCCTTGAGATTAGCATAGGCTTCAAATGATCTAAGTCTCCGAAATGACATGCAGAATCTTGTGAGTGTGTGAAGAAGTGATTTGCCCCAGGGATTATAGTTATCATCTATTGCCAAATAGTCTTTCGATCTCAAAGGTTTATGAGCAATACTGCAGATGAATAATAAAATGCTATTTCAGACATTCTGCAGTTTCTAGATAGCCAGATGTTTGGAAGCGTGAGGATACATATATGGATGATTGACTAAATTTCAGTTTCATATGGATGTTTTGACAGTAAATACTCTGTGTAAAAAATGCAAATTAGCTCATTAGTTTGGAGATAAAGCAATTAATGCTGGAGTATGACCAAGCATTAAGATTCAGAGGATGAAATGAGGATTAAAATCTTCCTTTCTCGAAGGTTGATGGATTTTGCTTAAGATTTTATAAAGGACATAAGCCAAGAGAATAATAACTTCAGTCGGATCTAATTAAATACCCACTTTCTTCAAACTTTATGTGAAATCTTAAAGTAGGTACATAAAGAGATACTAGCAAATTGATAAACATACTTTGTTTTGTACATGGAAATCATGTACATAATTTTAAAACTAGAGAAAGAAAATAATTCGAGGTTCCGTTTAGTTCTGTTTCCCATCCCCATCCCCATTTAACCATGAGAAACAGGTTCTCTATTAATTTCCTATCCAGAAATATTTATTACTTCTCTGCTCCATATATGTCATTGTGCTAGGAGAGAGAATAAAAAAAAAAAGAGAGAGGCAGAAGTGTAGATTCAAGCTCCCCTCTAATTTTAGTCATTGGAGATCACTCCTTGACTACTTTTAAACATCGTATCTTATACAGAACTTCTTCTTTTTTTTTTTTTTTTTTTTTTTTTTTTGAGAAGAGTGGCAGGGACTGTCTTGTCTTCTCAGTGTGCCTTCTTGATTGAACATTTCAAAGGCATTTCCTAAATCCCAAAGCCTCCTATTCCTTTCTCAAAGATCTAAATATATTTCCCCTAAATAAAGTGTTATAATGTTTCCACTCTTCACTCAAATTTAGCATTTAAAGTTTTTGAATGGATTTTTCTGTATAGCCATATGATTTCTGTGCATGTCTGTGGTTTGAATTCTTCAGCTTATTATGGCTCAGCAGAAATCACAGCTGGCAGGTGGTCACAGAGTTGGTACAGGAAAACTAATGGAGCTGGAAATCAGTACCTTATCAGAATATCTGGCCTGTTGATTGCTCTCCAAAGTTATTTGCTTGTTCTATATAAAAATCAGAGTCTTCATTATTACATAACTTTTTTGAAAATATTCGATTTGTAGTATTTTATTGCTTACGAATGATGGCCTTTACTCATGATGTAAAGACAAGACAAAACAAAATGCACATGGCACCTTGACTTATAAGGTTGGTTATGAGGGAGAAGCTCTCTTCTGTCACCTCCTCACACCCCAGACATAGGATGTTACTTTCTTCTCTGGATTCTCAGGATCATTTTTTAGTGAAACTTGCCATGTAACCATCAGTTAAGCCTCACAATTAAACTTAAATATAAACTTCACAAATTAGAGAAAATTCTGAGAACATTGAGCATTATGTTTTATTATTATTATTATTATTATTATTATTTCTGATAAGGCCACTTGGTATCATCTTATGGGTGATTTTCAAGGACAACAAGCAAGAAAATGCTTAGGGTATAGTGCCTAATGCTATAATAATAGTCTTTGTGTCTTAATGAAAAAAATCTGGTCTTTTTAGCCAGTTCAGGCAAAATATAACAATTTCTCAATATTTTCCCACACGAAACAGACCAAATAGTCTATATGATAGTCTATACCTCGTTGAATATGTTTTATTCAATTATCTGAAGTGAATATGCATTTAATTTTTTTCAGACAGAAACATAATCTAGTAAAATATTATGTCTTAAATATTTTACTCACAAACATCTCAATCATTTTGTTAATCATTAATAAGAATTTCATTATAGTTATGTTTAATATCTTAATAATAACTTAAATCATAAATACCCATTTATATACTGCTGAGATTTCCAGAAATTCACACATAAACTCATCAGGGAAATGAATGAGTGAATGCTGGTTGAGGAGCACATTTTCTAAAAAATTATAGTGAGCAATCTGGCTTCTGCCTGCTGTATATTTTTTGTACATTAAATCTCTAAAAATCCTGGTTTTGCAATGGGACTCAAAATTTGATGGGGAGAGTACTTGTTTGGTGCTGTAATTGGGAGCAATTTGCGAAGAAATTTCTTAAAAGTATAGCGATAATCCACATTTTGGTCAATTACAATAGACACACAAATTTCACTTCTTGTTACTTTCTTTTGAAAATACAAATCCTTGCCACCCTGTGGTAGTAAATTAATAGCAGCCGCAGGTGCATCATGTTATGCAGAAACACCATGCGGATCTCTGCTGTGGGGAGAAGCTACTGCAGGAATACCAGGACGAAGCACTCTTGGCTCTCTACGTGAAATTCTAAGCCTATAAGTGGTCTTCATATGATGTCGTTTGTCTCTTTTAGTCGTTTCTGCAATTCTCTTTGGCTACCGTATTCTCAAGAGAAAAACTTACGTGTGCTTTTCCAGTAACATAAATAAAGACTAAAAACAATATCCGTAGAAAGGTTTTACACATTGTAACTTACCAACCACATAAACATTTCAGTTTTTAAATATTAACTGATAATGTAAACAATGCATCAATAATCAAGAGGTTTTCAGTGTAAAATGCCTCTGAGAAAAAAAGCCTAACATAATAATACACATAAGTTCGTACTAAGAACTTGTCTTTATGGGTGGCTTACGCCTGTTTGTTTTCTAAGAGTTTAATGGCAGAAAAAAATGTAATGAGTTACAGAGGGTGTAATAAATAGACAGTTTGCCTTTTTAGGTCAGGAAGAAAATTAGCCATAATTTTGCTTCGAAGCAAAAGTGGTAAAATGTTTCGCTATTTTAAAAGGTTAGTACTTCCTCTTTTATACTCTTCATGATAGGAAATTAAAGACACACCAAAAATGATATCAAATATCAACTAATACATTAAAACTTTCTTAACCTTAAAGACTCATTCTTTGCATTAGGGTGGCTTTATATTTGTAGGGGGTTGTAAAAATAATAAAATGTTATTTAAAGTTTAAATGGCATAACTCTCTCTCCTGACTTACCAGACTCATTGTTTGTATATGTATGGATATGTGCTATTTTTAAATTCCTGGAAACGAACCACTATGCATCAGGCCTACGATATGGGAAAGGATGGCCTGCCAGTTGATTTTCTCTCTGGAATGGAATCTTTCTCTTCATCAGGACAGATCAAAACAGAAAGTCCTCTTCTCTACAATAGGGAAGATTAAAAATAAAGTACTCTTTGGGTGCACGAGAACAAAATCTAGGGAGAAATAACAAGGATAAGAACAGGAAGATTGGAGTTCCCGTAGTGGCTCAGTGGAAACGAATCGGACTAATACCCAGGAGGATGCGGGTTCCATTCCTGGTCTCAGTGTGTTAAGGATCCAGCATTGCCGTGAGCGGTGGTGTAGGTTGCAGATGCAGCTGGGATCCCACTTTGCAGTGGCTGCGGTGTAGGCCAGAGGCTACGGCTCAGATTAGATCCCTAGCCTGGGAACCTCCACATGCCATGGGTACAGCCCTAAAAGAGACACACACACACACATGCACAAAGAACAGTATTTCATTTCCAAATATTTGCAAATTAATGTTATTTAAATAACAATTGGCTGGCTTTTCCCTAACATTCATTGAAATATTTATTATTATGCAATTTTAGTCTTAGTTTCAGAGATATGTGAGGTGGTTAGCATTGCACCTGAATCTTCTGATTTGTCTTTCTTTATCAAAATTATAAATGTTAAAGTGAGACATGTTTAAGTGTTTTAAGTTGAGAAAACTGATTTCTTCATTTTTATGAGCAATTAACTCTCTGTTATTGGAGGAAGATTTTAATCTAATATTGCCAAAACACACCCACAACAACCACAAAACAAACACACACACAAAAATTAAAAAAAAAAAAAAAAAAGCAATAGGAAAAAATGTAGCAATTTTGTGTTCTTCTTTGGCGTTCCTTCTGTAAACTCCAAATAAGACATTGATATGTTTTTGGACTTAAAAGCAAAGCAAAATATGCAATATTCACATTGACTTTCATCTAATTCCAAAGCTTGAAAGATGACAGGTTCTTGAGTGCATTGTTGTGTTACATATCTTTTGTTACATTTTTGTAATCTAATAGGTTTACATTGACACACATTAATTTATGATTGCAAAGCTTCCCGTGCTGTAACAATGGAATAGAAATTATGAAGTGTTGAAGAGGCTGTGGGCAAAGCCAAATCACTGTGAAAAGCCATCATTTTTGCCACTCAAGATGTAGTTTGAATCCCAGAGATGAGCCATTCTTTAACTTTTTAGGTCCTTCCTAATCCTGGTAATTGGAGAAGGATACACGGTCTTCTGGGAATATCCTATATAGAGTTTAGCTCAGTGCCTTTTCTCAGGACCATGAATTTCTGTGGCAGTCTCACTCGTCTCTGGACATCCTAGCCTAGATTCTTGACAGCTTTAATAATCTCTCCTCTGATACAAATTTAAGATGCATATAATTTTTAGAAATGACAGAAATAGTACATAATCACATTCTAGACAGTATAAAAATTTTATTTTGTAGCTGAGGGTACTGAGTCTAGGAAAGTGAATGCATTACATGAGAGGCTGACAAATATTTTTAGAAGTAGACAGAGGACTAATCCTAGGTTTCCCTCTCTCTCATCCCAGTACATCTTGTTGGAGCCTTCTGCTCAGTATTTAATTAAAGCAGTTATTATTTTAGGACTTCCCACTGTGGCTCAGAGGTAATGAGCCCTACCATGAGGATGCCCAAGTATCCATGAGCCCTAGTATCCCTGAGGATGCAGGTTTGATCCCTGGCCTTGGTCCTTGGGTTCAAGGATCCGGCATTGCTGTGAGCTGTGGTGTAGGTTGTAGAAGTGGCCCCCCATCACTACAGCTCCAATTAGACCCCTCGTCTGGGAACTTCTATATGCCGTGGGCGCAGCCCTAAACAGACAAAAGAAAAAAAAAGTAATTATTATTTTAAATAGAAGATACTTAGGATAAAAGTAAATATCAGATAAGCAAGTAGTGGCCATGTGGTATCACCGAACAGGCAAAGCAGAGGGCATGGGGTACAGGTTTTCCCACTTCTTCATTCACCAAGAAAACTAGTAGGGAAATTCTGATCTTATTAAGAATATTAGATTAAAAGACTGGAATGAAAACAGATGTTTTATGTACTTAACAATTGTTAATTTCAGGGAGTCTGTGTGAGTTCCAGTGATCCTGTGAGGCAGTGCTTTTTTAATTCAGATATTGGTGTTTCTACCGGGTTCATTTTACAACGATATCAAATTGTCAAAAAGTCAAAGCTTAGTGCTGAGATGATTCAGTATTATTCATATTGGTCTCAGATGATAAAGCTAAGGCGTCATACTCAAATTCCACAGACCCATATAAAAAAACATGCATGAACACCATATAAATACACACACACAAGGTAATACTAAAATCAGTAGAAAGGAATATTGCTTTACATAGTTTGCAAATTGTTTTTTCCACTATTCCTAAAATCCAATATCTCCTTTAGGTGTAGAGCTATCTGGATGCATAGGATGAAGCTTTAAGGCTAAACAAATTGTGGCTATATTAAGTTCACTTTTACTACCAGTTTTGTTGCTCATAAATCTTTATCAGGTTTTCAGTTGGCATCTATCAATGGAGGTTTTGTAGGTTTGTTTGGTTAATTTTTCTAAGATTCTCCAGCTTACTTTTAACATTCAACATGTTTTCAGGGAAGTGGCTAACTCTGCTGTCAGTTATTATGAATTTCTGTAATAATAGCAAACCATTATAAAGTTGATTTGAGCTGATGTTCCATTTCTACTTGTTATTTATTATTAATAAGGCAAGGACGCAAGAAAAAAATACATCCTCGAGGAAAATTCAGTACGTTAAGAAAAATAATAGTCTGCAGTCAAATCAAACAAAAATCAATCTGATAACACAAAACTTTGTTTAAAAATTCATATTCTTAAGCATAAAATTGATACAAGAGTATGTACAAACCTTAAATTTCAGAGTGGCTATTTTATTCAAAATAATCAAAATAGGCCAATTTCATTATGCATAACTCATTGAGCTATTTCATTGAGCTAATTTATACTCATTGAGCTATTTCAAACTCACCTACCCAATTATTTAGGACTTTTGCTGTTTTTGTACTTTGTTTTTAAATTAAGTTTTAATAGCTAGAAGGGATGTACATTGTTTCTTAAGTTTTAATAGCTAGAAGGGGTTTTTCTTTTTCATCTTTTATATGTTCATCTTTTCTTTAAATATGATCCACACGAATACTAAACTCAGAGGGTCCTACAATCAGTAAAATTATACCTGTGGTATGGTGTACATTTTATAAACGCATTATTACTATTTGAAATAGGGAAAGTGTTTTCTTAGAGTACTAATTAACAATTATTAATTGTATGTAAAATTATCATGCCAAAGAGTCCTTTTGGGGTGACATCAAAATCATGGGCAACATAAGACATCTCTTCCTCCTTTTTGTCTCCTCATTTAACAACTAAAATGTGTCATCAATCAGTTAATAAAAGCATCTCTGTGGGAGATATTATGGGACCTGAGAGGAATCTCACCCACCTGTGCATCAAGTAGCAGTCAGACAGACCTGGGTATAGGCTGTGGAACCAGCAAGAATCTGTGTTCTGGTTTTAGCCCCTCTCCACCACAGTTGGGTATCAGTGACTTAGGAAGACACCCACAGACAAGAGTACCTTTGTAGAATTCCAGGTTTCCTGAGCTGAGATTCCAGAATTTCATTGAAGAAGTAACAATCAGACAAAAAAACAAGCCTCCAAAACCCCCCAAACAAAAACTTGCATTTATACACACTGGAGAGGGTAAGAGGAAGTTTTCAAATGCTGTACCATACCCACGGTAAGACCACACAGGGTTGAACTGGCTGGTTGCCAACTCTCCCCTGAAGCAAAAAGGAAAGAAAATGTCTTTATTTGCAGATGACATGCTATTTATATAGAAAACTTTATGGAGTCCACCAAAATTCCATTCGAGCTAGTAAAGGAATTCAGTAGGGTTGCAGTATACAAAATCAACAAACAAAATTTGTTGTATTTCAATACAATAAAAAACAATCAGAGAAATTAGGAAAAGGAGTTCTTTTATAATTGCATCAAAAAGAATAAATACCTAGGAATAAATTTAACTGAGGAGATAAAAGAACTGTACATTGAAAACAATGTTATTGATGAAAGATATTGAAGATGACACAAAAAAATGGAAAGCTTTTCAATGCACATGGATTGGAGGAATTACTATTTTTTAAATGTCCATACTAACCAAAGAAATCTACAAATTCAGTGCAACTCTTACCTAAATTCCAAAGACATCTTTTAGAGAAATAGAAAAAAATAATCCTAAAATTGGCATGAAACCATAAAAGACTTTGAAAAGCCAAAGCTACCTTAAAAAAGAAGAACAAAGCTGGAGGCATCATGATCCCTGATTTGAAACTGTATTATAGAGCCATTATAATAAAAGCAATACTGTACTGGCATTAAAGCTGAGACTTAGATCAAAGGAACATAATACAGCCTGGAAATTAGCTCTTGCATATATGGTCAATTAATTTAAAACAAAGGAGGAAGAATATACAATGGAGAAAGAGTAATCTTTTTAATACAGATTATTGGTAAAACTAGACCACCACCAAAAATGCAGACAGATGAAACTGGACTGCTATATCACGTTCACAAAAATCAAAATGAAATGAATTAAAAACTTGAAACTGTAAAACTCTTAGAAGAAAACAGGAAAAAGGCTCTCTAAAACGGGTCTTGAAAATGACTTTTTGCATATCACATCAAAAGCACACACACACAAAAAAAAACAAAAGAAACCATACCAAGTGAGATTGCATCAAATAAAAAGCTTCTACACATTAAAAGAAGAAATCAAGACGAACCAGCAATGTAAGGAATAAGGAAAAAAAATTTGCAAATGATAAGGAGTTAATATCCAGAATATACAAAGAACTCATACAACTCAATAGCAAAGTCAAGCAATCCAATTAAAAATGGCAAAGAAATTGAATTGACATTTATTCAAAAGACATTCAAATGGCCAAGAGTACATACAAAGTACTCAACATCATTAATAATCAGGGAAGTGAAAATCAAAGCCACAACAAGGTATCCCCTCAGGCCTGTTAGAATAGTTATCAAGAGGACAAGAGATGTAGAGAAAAGGAAACTCTTACGCATCATTGGGACTGTAAATTGGTTTATGCTCTAAGGAAAACAGTATGGAGATTTTTCAAAAAAGAAAAAAATAGAACTACACTATGATCTAGTAATTCTACTTCTGGGTATGTATTGAAAGGAAGTGAAAAGAGGTTATCAATAAGATGTCTTTACCTCCATGTTTATGCAGAATTACTCATAATAAGCAAGATAGAGAAGCAGGCTAAGTGTCAGTTAGCTACTGGCTGACTAACTTAACTCCATCTGCCAGTTAGCAGTGGACAGGAGTATATATGTATGCTCTGAGATATTACTCAGCCATTAAAAAAAAAGAAGAAAATCCTGCCATTTGCAACAACATGCATGGGATCTTGAGAGCATTGTGCTGAAATGAGTCAGACAGAGAAAGACAAATACGGTACTATATCTTTTATATGTGGAATTAAGAAAGCCAAACTCATAGAATGATGGTTACCAGGCATGAGGTGGAGGGAACTGGGGGGACATTATTAAAAGTGTACAGACTTGCAACTAGAAGATGAATTAGTTCTGAGGATCTAATGCACAACATTGTAAATTTAGTCAACAATTGTATTATGTACTTCAACATTGGTAAAAGAATAGATCTTAAATGTTCTCACTACAACAAAGAAATAGTGTTTATGTAACATTAAAGACATGTTAGCTAAGTCTATGGTGATAATCATATCACAATGTATAAATGTGTCAAATCAACATGTTGGAAACTTAAACTTACATAATGTAATATGCCATTATATCTCAATTTAAAATTACATAAACTATAAATTTTTTATTCTTGAAAACAAAATGGACATAAGGACAGCAAATGATTTCTTACAAGATGACATATGGGCAACAATTAAGTAGAAAATGATGGCGTAACATGAAATAGATCACCTCACACCAGTCAGAATGGCCGTCATCAAAAAGTCTACAAATAATGAACTCTGCAGAGGGTGTGGAGAAAAGGGAACCCTCCTACACTGGTGGTGGTAATGTAAATTGGTGCAGCCACTATGGAGGTTCCTTAAAAACTAAATATAGAACTACCATATGACCCAGAAATCCCACTCCTGTGCATATATCCAGATAAAACTGTAAATTGACAAGATACAAGCACCGCAGTGTTCATTGCAGCACCGTTTACAATAGCCAATACAGGGAAGCAACCTAAATGTCCATCAACAGAGGAATGTATAAAGAAAATGTGGTACATATGTACAATGGAATATTACTCAGCCATGAAAATAATGGAATCATGTCATTTGCAGCAACATGGATGGACCTAGAGATTATCTTTATTTATTTATTTATTTATTTATTTATTTATGTCTTTTTAGGGCCGCACCTGCGGCATATGGAAGTTCTGAGGCCAGGGGTTGAGTTGGAGCTACAGCTGCTGGTCTATGCCAAAAGCACAGCACCTCCAGATCTGAGCTACATCTGCAACCTACGCCACAGTTCTCAGCAGTGCTGGATCCTTAACCCACTGAGCGAGGACAGGGATTGAACTCCTATCCTCATGATCCTAGTCAGATTCGTGGAATCTAATAAATAATGATACACAAGAATTTGTTTATGGTGCAGAAGGAAGCTCACAAGATTCAAAACTAATCTTAGTTACCATAGTGGAAGCTATTTTGGGGAAGGAAGAATTGAAAGGGTGGGAATAACGTATGCATACTACCGTATAAAAGTGATGATTAATAAGAACCTATTGTATAGCACAGGAAAAGGTACGCAATATTTTTTGGAAGCTATATGGGGAAAATGAATGGGTATATTTGTATGTATGACTTGTTCACTTTGCTGTACACGTGAAGCTAATACAACGTTGGACGTCAACTCCAATAATTTTAAAAAATAAATGAAATGGGAAAGCCATATTTATATTTAGACAGTAATCCAATTCCGCTAAGTTTTCTTGCCTCAGTATCTTCCTCTGAAAATTCAGGGCTCACATTGACAGCAGCAATACACCTAGGAATTATTAGAAAACTGAGATAGGTATATAGATCAAAGACCAGCTCTGGGCAAAGTTACAAAACTATTATAAGGTTGGTTCTGGTGTCCTCTTTCCCCTCTTTCTTCTGCCTCAGATTTTTCTACTCTACAACCTCTTTATTCCTTGAAAAATAAGCAAACCCAAAACAAAACAAAATAAAAATGCTCCCTCATGTTTATAACTTCAGTAGTGGAATAGCGGGTAGTGTCATTTTTGCTTCCTGTTGTTGACAATCCGTGTTAGAAATCGCCTTGCTACTTTAAATTAATAAAAATATATAATGCAAAATACCTATTGATATTAACCTAGAACTAGATTTAGGATTTAGATTTTAAAAAACTTTAATTGAAACTTCTTTTCACTTTCAAGCTATTCTGTCAAATATGGGTGAAGCATTTTATTGTTGTAAATGCAAATGCTTGTTCTGTATGGTACTTGAAAGGTCAAAGCAATTTATATCTGCTCCTAAAAAATATTTTACTTCAAAGAGATCCCTTGATTAATATTTTATTCAAATGGATTTATTTCATAAATTTCATTCTTTGGAACTTTGCCCTTTCAAGTTTAACTGGCTCTAAGAAATTGCATTCTGCGACTGCTCCTGAAATAGCAAAATGTCAAGGGAGGGAGGTGGCTGTCAGCGTGATCGTCATACCTGAGGAGTCCTGCCGTATCTCAGATGAGCATCCAGGTTTACATGTGGTTATCAGCTTTGAATTAAACATCAGACATTTCACCAGCTCGTAGCACAAAACACATTGTACTGGGCTCTGCCGTTTTTAGGTGTTTATTATATATTAGATATTCTTTTAAACTTTAAAGAAGTAGTGTAGTAACTTGATTTTGAATGAGCATATTTGATAGGGTAAATTTTAAATGCACAAATTTACATGTGCATTTGTGATAGATTTACTATTTAAAAATTCTAAGTGAATGGTTACAGGCCTCCTGTTTCTTTGTGAGGTGCTAAATGTTTGGACACAAAGTGCATCTATTGCTTAAGGAAACGAGCAGTATAACAAGAAGGAGTGAAAAATGATTCCCAATATAGTTATATCACTATTCATACTTTATAAATGATTAAATTGGCCCATGCAGGGGAAGTATTTCCACAGGGTAAAATTGTCTTCTGAGGAGTTTCTGTGTGTTCTGAGGATGTGTGTTCAATCCCTGGCCTTGCTCAGTGGGTTAAGGATCTGGTATTGCCCCAAGCTGCAGTGTAGGTAGCTGATGCAGCTCAATCCAGTGGTGTCGTTGCTGTGGTATAGACCTGCACCTGCAGCTCTGATTCGAACTTCCATATTCTTCAGGTGCTGTTGTGGGGAAAAGAAATGGTTTTATCAGAGTTAAAGTTTATATGCAACAATAATGATTCTTATCACAATGATTGTCAGTATGAAAATGATAATGTTAGCTACCATTTATTGAGACATTATAGCTGAGGTAAAATGCCAAGGGATTTATAAATGTTATCTCATACTCCCCCAACAATCCAAGAAATTAGGTATAAGTACCTGTATAGTCATTTTATAATCTACATTGTAAAACTAGTGTGATGCAAAGTTTTGAATTGACTCAAGACCCCATGGTCTTAGTCCTTACAGTAAGTTACTATGTATTATGCTGACATACATGATACATAAAAGAGGGAAGAGATAAGTTTCTAAAAAGTGTCCTACATACTTGAGAATATATAACAATTTCAAGATTAATAAATATATGAGAATATTTGACAAGTCCAAGTTCTTTAAAAGTGATTTGAAAGGTGATTACATTTCAAATGAGATCAGGAGAATGCTCAAATAGAGTGTGATTTTGACTTTTTTATATGAAAAGGTGGCTGGGTAGCAGCTTTATAATCTTATTATTATTATTTTTTTTTGGTTTAAATTTTGTTCCTAAGAGAACTATACAGAATTCATGAAACAAAACAAACAAACAAACAAAAAACAATTTAAAACATTGGACATCGTCCCAGTAAGCCATGATACAGTGTCAAGATCTCAGAGAAAAGCCAAGTGCAATGACATGAGCTAGATACTCACATGCATGTTTTCTCATTTGTGGCAGCCACGTGGGAGTCTGATAGAAAACTGAATTTTAGAGCATGGGGTTCTATGGCACAGCTATTAAATCCCCTCTACAGGAATATCCAGAGCCTGCACCAGCCATCATACACAATGACTGGCTAAGAAATCTGGCTGGGAAAGAGCACCAAATAGCATAAAACCAAATTTATAAAACAAAAAACGAATCCAAACTGCATCATAACTTATATTGACATGAAAGGTATCAAACATGATCATTAGGAAAATAACTGTGATTCATATACTAAGGAACATAGGAAAAATAAAGAATATCCCCAGGGAACTTGAATATATATAAAAAAGACATCCCAGAAATGAAAATTATATAACTAAGCTTAAGTGTTACAGAGATGGGATCACGTAAAGATCCGAGTAGGTACAACAGAGCATTAGCAAAGTAGAAGGTACGGTATAAAACACCAGGAATAAAGCGTAAGGAGGGACACATGCCTAAATGCAGAGAGACATGTCCAACCACTAGGGAACATAGGGTAACGTACAGTATGTTTAGCTTAAGTTAGAGAAGAACACACTTGGGCAGCGAATTTTCTAAAACTGTTAAAGACATCAATCTACACATTCAAAAGGCTCTGGGAAGCCTGAGATTGGTAAATACAATGAAAAATCACATTGAGCTCAAACTAGCAAACTGCTGAACATCAAAAACAAACAAAAAATGAATAGCTGCCATAAGGAAAAATACACTTTTTTAGTAAAGAGGCAATTGAGACTAACATCGATTTCTCAAAAGAATCCATATAATAATGAAAACAAAAGAATGACACATTTTAGTATTGAAATATAATATTGTTATCCTAGTATTCTGTAGCCAGTGAAATTGCTTTTTTTCTTTTTTTTAATTTAGCAAATGAAAACTGAGGTGTTTTCTGACAGAGTACCGAACTAAAAGAATTACTAAAGTAAACCAAGTTAAATGATCTTCAGTGAATTACACCAGCGCAAGAAGGAAGCATCAGAACACATTATGTCAGTAAATATTAAGGAATATACAGTCTTTAAAATCATAACTTAAGGAGCAATTATTATTACATACAAATATTGATGGGTCTCACAAACATAATCTGGAGAGATACAAAAAAGCCAGACATGAAAGGATAGCTTAGGAAGAATTTCGATATTAAGAAGTTCTAAGAGAGGAAGATTGATTTATGGTGTCAGAGGTGAAAATGTTGGTTTTCTTGAGGAAACATGACTGATGGAAAGCATGAAAAAGTTTTCTAGAGTACTGTCGCTAGACTCCCACCTCGCTCCAGGAGTGTAATTTCAGGGGTGGGTGGTATTTGGGTTGTAACAATTCATCATGTCAAACATTGTTCATCACTTTATTACTGTGGACTTACAATTCACTGACCTCATTACTATGCACGCAAGTTCAAGTTTACCAAACATTTAGAGGTGAAACCAAAATGGAAATTGCACTTGCCATTAAATTATGGCTAAAATGTAGCAAGAAAAAGAAAAATTGAGTGGATTATTCCAGGCAAATAATTCTAAGAAGGCAAGAAAGTAGAAGTAGGTGCTGGATAGCCATGTGTTGTTTGCTTGTTTATTTGTTCATTAATTCCTTCATTCTTTCACTTAAATATGTTACAGGCAGTAAATAGTTAAGCATTGGTTATATCAGTAAAAAATCATTTTCTTATGGTAGGGCTAATTTAATGGAAAAGATATGAATCTTAAAAAAGTATCTGATATAGCATTTTATGAAGTGAAAGTAATGGGTAAAGTTATAGCAGATAAGATTTTAGCATGTATTTCCAGAGGGTGAAGAGTATTGGGGGTTAGATTTATTTATTTATTTATTTTTGGTCTTTTTTTTTTTTTTTTTGTCTTTTCTAGGGCGGCACCCATGGCATATGGAGATTCCCAGACTAGGGGGCTAATTGGCGCTGTTGCCGCCGGCCTGCGCCACAGCAACAGCAATGCCAGATCCAAGCCGCACTTGTGTCCTACACCACAGCTCACGGCAACGCCGGCTTCTTAACCCACTGAGCAAGGCAAGGGATCGAACCTGAAACTTCGTGGTTCCTAGTTGGATTCGTTTCCACTGTGCCATGATGGGACCTCCATTGGGGGTTAGATTTAAACTGGATGATGAAAGTAGCCTTTAATTAAGAAGTGACATTTGAGCAATATTTGAAGGAAGTAAAAGACTGATGCATGGAATAATGTTTCAGACGCAGGGAGAAACCAGCAGTAAGGATCAAAGATGAAAGAATGTGTCATGTGTATAAAACTCAGAGAATATCCCAGTGTGACTATAGAGAAAAGAGTGGGGGGAAAGCATATCATGAATTCCGGTCACTAAATAATTGGGGATTGGCAGTATACACAATGACTGTTTTGTGGTCATTGTAAGGTATTTAAAAGAAATGAGGTAACATTGAAAGAGTTTGAGCAAAGCAGTGGCATAGTTTGGGTGGTAAAGCAAATGAGATTTGCATCTAAGCTGGATGAGGATGAGGGAAAGAAAAAACAAAATGAGGAATGACTTCACGGTGTTAGACGAGAATAAACAAACGAATGGGGTCTTCAACGGATGGTAAGCACTATGGACCGAGCACATTTGGGTGAAAGATCAGATCGGGTGTGTTTGTGATGCCCCTTAAACACACAAGAAGAGGCATTTGGTAGAAATTTCGATACACACTTTGAAGTTCACAGAAGAGACTAGGGTTTGAGGTAAAAATTGGGGAGTCACTAGCAACTACATAATATTTAAATAGACAAGACTGCAGTTCATCCAAGGGATGGGTACAGAGAGGAAAACGAAGAGGCGGGACCTGAGAGCCCTGGAATCCTCCAAGGTTAGAAGCTCAGAGGTACGTGCTGAATTAGCAAAGGAGAAAGGAAAAAAGGAGCGAGGGAAAAGAGAAGACCCACCCTTAGAAGTCAAGTGGCAGAAGTCCGCTAAGGAAAAAGAAATGTTCACCCATGTCAAAACTTTCAACATTTCGTGACAGGTAAGCCGAGAGAGCCGCTGGGTATGGTGGCGTGGTGGCTACGTCTGGGAGCACTGGAGCCGTGGGCTGTGATTCAGTCAGGTTATAGCATGCCTTGATGGTCTGGGGTTTGTTCTCAGCATTTCTTTTTTCTGAGTTGAAACGTGTGGACTTTCCTGTTGTGGCAAATATGCTTCCCATACTCAGGAAGAAACGCCACCTTTTTTAGATGGTCTTAAACAAAATAGAAAGTCCATGTTAAAAGAGGGCAGAAAGAACAATACGGGTACTTTGAAAGGCACTTCTGTGCTTCTTAGTGTTGCACACTAGTCGTATGGGGTCGTGAATGTCTGAAAAAGGCAGCTCCGGTTGTGCTGGACCCTCCTCGGCAACTCGATGCCCAGCAGAGGAGTGACTCCCATCCCCCGTTTAGAATAGCAGCAGGTCCTTACAGTATCAGATCCACTGTCTCCTCCAAGAACTCCCTTGACACTTGGTGTCCATATAAATAGCCTCCCCTCTGTAAGAATTCCCTCCAGTATTCTCATCGGATGACTGCAGACCTTTGAAAGCAGAGGCCTTTATCTTCAGGATGGCTGCCCAGTGACCACATGTCTCATTTGAGCAATGAATCACACACACTAAAGAAATCCCTTTAAAGTTCCATTTCGGTCAGTGGACAAAGAACCAAGTAACCAGTCAATGAACAAAAACATAAATAAAAAAATAACAAAAAGTCCAGGACTGTCAATGAATGAGAATGTAGCTTTACTTATTTTACTGACTGGTTTGCTTCGGTGGAACTGGGAAGACTAAGCATGGGGTAATCGTCCCCTTATCGTATGAGTACCTGACTGCCACACGGTCACTCACCCTCCTGACCCTGCAGACGTGACTTTCGGCTCGTGTATCCTATTGCCAGTGATCAAAGATTTGAAATTAATTGTAACATCTGTATTTCTATTATTAGTCCCTTTAATTCTTTCATAAATTCCTTTGACACCTGTCAGAATAACTTGCATAATCCTAGTTCAACATACATAATTTTATGTATAATTATAATGTTATTTTCCATTAAAATGTCTTAGAAACGAAGAACAGAAATCCAGTTCATGATATGTAAATGAATGTTTCCTTCCTTCATCAATTCCAACTGAAACAAAGAGATAGAAAATAAAACTATTTACAGAGTATGAAGCAAATCATGAAATGCATTATTTCCTTATTAATGGAGCAAAACAATGAGAAATTAATCTAAGACGCAAAACAAGTGAAATCAGGTTAATATAAAAGGATAAGAACATTGGGCGTTTTTCGTAGATATGTAGGTGAAAATCAGAACAACAGAAAATCCAGAGTCCACCTCAGCAGTTTTGAATAACTACACCATCAGGTGCTAAGGAACCTGGAAGAAGTCGGGGCACAGACGGCGGTGATTAAATTACTCGGTAACAATGACGGTCGTTTCCTCAGGGTGTTTGACTTCAGCAGTTGCTCCAAGACTAAAGCCTGAGGAGAGGCGATTGAAGGACTGGGCAGAGGAAACTGCCGGAGTGTGGGGAGCTTGTTGGAAAGAAGCAGTGCCCTGGGTGACGTGTGATCTCCCGAACAAATGAAGTCCAAACCAGGAAGCATTTCCCGTATATTCCAGAGGAAACACTGCCTGGCCTCCTAGCGATCTCTGATCCCTTCTTTCCAGGAGTCAGGGAACTGCAGGCGGCCTCATACACATGAATCAGTTCATCTGTTGTTCCCTTGGAAATACCTGTCCTCTAAAAGCCCAGGACAGTTAACCAAACGGAAAATGTGTGATAATACAAATAAAAACCTCTCTAAAAAGACATATGAGAATGGCAATAAAACCAAAAACACTTCATGTTTTTATGTTATGGCTTTCATGTCGAAAGTTTCAAAGCTGAAATTGTAGCCCATTTGAAATAATTTACCTTAAAAAAATCTAGGGACGCTACTGGCCCAGAAAGTGTCTTTATGCAAAATAAGAAAAAGGTGTTCATCTTTTAAAGTAATTTTTTTAGGGCTGCACCTGTGGTATGTGGACTTTCCCAGGCTACAATTTGAGTCACAGCTGCAGTTGCTGGCCTACATCACAGCCATAGCAATGTGGCATCCCAGCCACATCTGTGACCTACACCTCAGCTTGAGGCATCTCCAGATCCTTAACCCACTGAGCGAGGCCAGGGATTGAACCCACATCCTCGTGGAGTCTAAACTGATTGAGACACAATAGGAACTTTGAAAGTAATGTTTTTAATATTATTACATGTCACACAATGTCATTGTATTACTGAACTTGGGAAAAGCAAAACTGAGGGGGTCTCTCCATTTCTACAGTGTTCTGTGACCCTGAACGGTGTCATCCTGAAAAGGAAAGAAGAGAAAAATGTGGAGAAGAGTCCTGATTCTACGACTCAATGAGTAGCATCCTGTTTAAATTCACCCAAATAGCTATCCTTTAAAAATAAAAACTGTAAATATTATAAACTTTGAAAATCAGTGTCCCGAGCCCTGGATTTGAAACTGGGGAAATTGTTTCTGCATAGCACATTCTTCTGCTTGATCACTTTCTGCCCGGGGGAGCCAGGGGTGAGAATCCAGGGCTCTGAGAAAAGAAACCCCAGGAGATGCCTGGAGAGCACTAAGGGCAAGATGTGGATGCAGATCTTGTGTGCCCATCCATCAGCAGCTATTTGTATTTATAAGGGTTTCTTTAGGAGGGAGCTTTATTTTATATTCATATGGGTTTATTTAGGAGGGAGTCTTCTGGTCCAGGACTCTCCTGGAGAACCAAAGCCGTGTTTCCTCACAGAGCCTCATATAAGTTAACATCTAAGATGTGATTAGCATGCACCTAAATGCTACATTACCCTGCAGACCGTAACTTGTACAACCAAAGATACCCTGTCAGAACCGACTGAATGGGATCAAAGCAGTGACGGGGGAATAGACTTAAAACAGATCTGAAAAGTAATGAGTTCAATTTCCAACTTAAGCTAAAGTGTAATCATTCAAAGAAAGTGAAAGGGAAAATTTAAGGAAGGTATGGTAATCAGATGGAAGACAAAAATTTGTAGGTGGTGAAAGGAAGACTGTGTTTAAGTCTAATAAAAGGCAGACATGATTAGGATATCTAATATTGCCAAGAGAGAAGTTAATCCAAATATGAAGCACTAGAAGTAAAAAAGAGACTATACTGACAGAGTCAGAGGTGATTAGACATAAGTGCATTTTCTGTATAACATTAATTTTATCAGCAAACTTGAAAAAATTGAAGTATGTAAATTTCAATGAAAAATGCTAATCATGAGAATTATTTAACTTGAGTGGGCTTTAACTGAAAAGATCTTAATGATATATTAAAAGAGAAAAAAAATTCTAGTTCCAGGTGTTCCAAAACAGAAAAATATAAAATGCTTTATAATTCTTTTCATAAATATAATATGAAACGTACAACTATATCAAGCATTATTGTTCTCACAAGAGAAACGGATACATTTCACTTACGTAAATATAGATGCACAAATACTGAATAAGATATTAAGTATGCCAAATACAATGACAGTAAAAATAGTATAACAAGGGTTATTTCATTAAAGGAAGACAAATGTGTTTCAATCTTAGGAAATTCATCAACATAATTCAATTTAATAGTAACTAAAAGAAAAAACACCACTTTAATATTTCAACAGATACAGAAATGTATTTGATAATGTTTAATACGTGATTGTGATTAAATTATTGAGAAAAAGTAGCATGGTTTTATTGATAAAGTATATCTCTCAAAATCAATTCTTAACTTTAGGATGAAGTGATAGATTTGCTATTACTGTCAGGAAATAATAAGCAATTTTAGTAATTCATTGCCATTAGTAAGCAATGAATACGACATTGAACAGGCAGTTTGTTGAAAAGGTATATTCAAGACATATTTCTACAAGTGGAAATATGAGAGAATCTACTTTAAAAACAACTACTGGAATCAATAAAAAGGCTAGTACCATTTCTATGTTTTTTGCTCATTCTAGAAATAACCACTAAGGTGAAGTGAGTATGTATTATTAGTATGCTATGCTGCTGTAACAAATGACCACAAAGGTAGTGCATGAAACAATGTTAACTTATTATTTCCCAGTTCTCTAGGTCAAAAGTCTAGGATAGCATGGTAGGGGTCTCTGTTCAGCATTATCACAAGATGAAATCAAGGCGTAGGCTGTAGCTGTAGTTTTTCTCTGAGGCTTGAGGTTCTTCCGTCTTTACTGGTTGTTGGCCAAATCCAGCGTTTTGTCGCTGTAGGTGGAAGATTCCCATTTCCTTGCTAACTGCCAGCCAGACCGCTCTCGGCCCCTGAAGAAGACCCACGTTTCTTCTCACCTGGCACTCTCCGCCATCAGGACTGCATCAGTATGTCAGTCCTTATCAAGCTCTGACTCTCCCTGACTTTTTCTCCTGCTACCAGCCAGAGAGATTTCTGCTGTTAAGAGGATTTCTGTGGTTAGATTTGGTCCACGTTAACCATGTATATGTGCATATATGTACACACACACACACACACAAATATATGTATATAAACATACAACTTTATAGGGAGACATATCATGATCTTGCATGGAGAAAACAAAGATAATGTAAGTATAAACTCTGAGGAGAAGCCGTACGGTTCAAATCCCAGTCTCAATCTTCCTTAAGAGAGAAATTATGTAAGTTTCATGTGCCTCAGTTTTCTTATTCTGTAACATAGGAAAAAATAACAATGAATATTTCACAAAGTTGTTTTGAGTATTTAATGAGCTAAAAATTCACTTAAAATAGCACATAGTATATTCAAATCAATTGTTTAAGTGCAGTGTAATTTTATTTGAAACCACAATTCTAAACTTGTAGTCGATTTGCAAAGGTTATGTAATATTTTTGAAAAATTAAAGATCAAGGAATAGTCAACAGCCTTTTGAAAAGAAAAAATAATCTGCAATTCTGTTAGCAAAATACATGACAAAGCACTGGGTGATATAAATCTAGCACAGAAAAAGACAAATTCATTCATTCATTTACTCTATAACAGGAAACTCTGTAGGCACTGCAAACAGATAAAGCAATAACAGATGAAAGTCCCTGATTGGAACTCACATTTAGAATAAATGTAAAAATATTATTTACAGAGTCCTTCTAAAAGGACTCAGTGTCTGGCAGTAATAATCACTGTTTTATATGCAAAAGGGCCCACTACTCATGATTTATTTTAATCTGAGAGATTGTTTTGGTAATGTTAATTTCTAGGTATGTCAAGTGCTGATCAAAATAGATCATAAATTCTTTGAGAATGGTTGATTTACCCAGCTTTGTATCTCCTGTAGCATTTAACAAAGTAACAGAGACTTCCTCATATTGTCTAAGTGCCTGAACAAAAGGATATGTGAGATAATATTTTTCATAAATCTTTCAAAAGCTATGAAGAAAGAGGTAGGCTTTTTAAATTTACTTACCTTTATATTTTTAATCAATAGTCACGCATTGAACAAAGAAAGCGTAGAAAAGCATTTTTCTTTAAGTTGTCATTGAAATAAGCAAAACTCTCTACTTGCAAGAATATCAAAGAAATAATAAGAGTTAAAGTTTTGATTAAGAATTAAATGAGATGGAGTTCCCGTCATGGCGTAGTGGTTAATGAATCCGACTAGAAACTGAGGTCGCGGGTTCGATCCCTGCCCTTGCTCAGTGGGTTAACGATCCGGCGTTGCCATGAGTTGTGGTGTAGGTTGCAGACGTGGCTCGGATCCCGCGTTGCTGTGGCTCTGGCGTAGGCCGGGGGCTGCAGCTCCAATTCGACCCCTAGCCTGGGAACCTCCATATGCCGCTGGAGCGGCCCAAAGAAATAGCAAAAAAGATAAAAAAAAAAAAAAAAAAAAAAAAAAAAAAAAAAAAAAAAAAAGAATTAAATGAGAAAAATATATATCCAAGTTTTTCCAATGTATAACTTTGAAAGCATGGAAAATTCGTCTTGTCAATTTTAAAGTAATCCATTTAAATTAAACATTGAGATGTAAATTTTATAGAATTTACATAGTTATATGTTTATACAATAACACCAACATTATTTTTTGGAATAAAAATAGGTATATCCAGGAATTCCCGTCATGGCTCAGTGGTTAACAAATCCAGCCAGGAACCATGAGGTTGAGGGTTCGATGGGTTTAGGATCTGGCGTTGCCGTGAGCTCTGGTGTAGGTTGCAGATGTGGCTCCGATCCCTCATTGCTGTGGCTCTGGTGTAGGCCAGTGGCTACAGCTCCAATTAGACCCCTATCCTGGGAACCTCCATGTGCCACAGGAGCGGCCCTAGAAAAGGCAAAAAGACAAAAAAAAAAAAAAAAAGAAAGTTATGTCTGAAAGAGAATCATTCACTCACTATTAGGTTGACACTATTTTAGAAGCTTTACATTCATTTTTTCCCTTTCAACTTCAAAATGCAGTTGAAGGAATAAATGAAGAAGTTCTATTTCATTAAAGTCATGCAATGAGCCCTAAACCAGACAGTTATGAAGTTCCTGAGCTGTTAGTGAATGCAAATTTGTATTTCTCTGAAGCCTATGCTTTTTAACATTTATCTTTCATAATTAGGAAAGAGAGAGGAGAAGGAAAGAGAAGGAGAAAAGTTACATACCATTATTAAAATATTTTAATTGCCTTGAAATTAAATTATATATTTAATGATTTACATTTATATTTTATTTTTTATATCACAGGCTCCTTTTTATTTATTTTTTATTTTCAAGTTTTTTTGTTGTTGTTGTTCTTTTTTTTTTTTTTTTGCCATTTCTTGGGCCGCTCCCACGGCTTATGGAGGTTCCCAGGCTAGGGGTCAAATTGGAGCTGCAGCCGCTGGCCTACACCAGAGCCACAGCAATGCCGGATCCAAGCCGCTTCTGCAACCTACACCACAGCTCACGCAACACTGGAACCTTAACCCACTGAGCAAGGCCATGGATCGAACCTGCAACCTCATGGTTCCTAGTCGGATTCGTTAACCACAGCGCCATGACAGGAACTCCATGTTTTTAAGTTTTTTTAAAAAATAAATTTATTTATTTATTAATTGTTATTTCCCCAATACAATTTTTTTTCTACTGTACGGCATGGTGACCCAGTTACACATACATGTATACATTCTATTTTCTCACATGATCGTGCTCCATTATAAGTGACTAGACATAGTTCCCAGTGCTACACAGCAGGATCTCATTGCTAATCCATTCCAAAGGCAATAGGCCTTTTTAAATACATGGCTAGAGCTTACACACCTTAAAATGTGGTTTGACTAGTTTCATGAGATTCTTAACCATAACCTGATGAATTCTCAGAGTTATGCTTGGGAGGTTCATCTTTCCTGATACGTCTGCCTCTATTTTGCTAATTTTGCTGGAGACTCAAGTTTTGATATTTAAGAAAAACATGGCTGCATTGAACATTGTTGCCCTGTGCCTCCTTGGGAATAGTGAGTCTCTCCAGGACAAATAACTAGGGTAGAATTGCTGGGGAGTGGGCTGTCTTAAATTTTGTGAGAGAGTGTCAAAGTGTCATTAAATTGCTTTGGAAGATTTGCTCGCCCACCAGCATGAAGATGTTGCCTTTGTTCCCTTCCAAATTCTCAGCATCAATCAATATGATCAGATTCTTACATTTTTTCCAATATGAGGCCACCTAGACTCATATTGTAATGTATTGATTTCTGCCATTTGCCATTTCTATAGGACGCTTCACACTCACCCAGAAGAATGCCATCTATTTGGAGCTCTCCTTTCCCTGAGAAACAAAGATGAACCATTTTAAGGCATGAAAGAATTAGATAAAAGGTTAAAAAGGGTCAACATATAACTTTACGAGATGGAATCCTCTAAGAGAAGACTGTTTTTTCAACTAGAGAAGGAACTGAAGAAGACATTCAACAGTCTGAGCATTATTAGCCAGCATCTGGGGGGGCAGCACCAGTTTGCCACCCATAACTTAGGATGCAAATTCTTGTTGATTGTCACTGAATCTACCACCAAATGATTAAGAGTAAATTGAGAATTTTACTTTTATATAACTGGAAATCACTTTTTTAAAGAAAATCCTTTATATCTGTTCTCAGTGGCATTCCATGCACATTCCAAGAAAAAGATGAATCGAATTTGAGTCATGAAATGTAAAGAGCAAGGAGTTCCTGCTGTGGCTCAATGTTAATGAACCCAACAAGTATCCATGAGTACGTAGGTTCAATCCCTGGCCTCGCTTAGTGGTTTCAGGATCTGGCATTGCCATGAGCACTGGTATAGGTCACAGACATGACTTGGATCCCAAGGTGCTGTGGCTGTGGTGTATATAGGCTGGCAACTACAGCACCAGTTCGACCACTAGCCTGGGAACTTCCATGTGGCATGGGTGTGGCCCTAAAAAAATTGTTAAAAATGTATATATAAAGAGCAACCATCTTGGCGGCAAGTAAACAATGTCAGCAGTTTATATTGTTATTATTTATGGTACATTGACCACTTTTCTTTCTGAGATTAGTAAGCCATCAAAAATACCCATCATTGGGAGTTTCTTGGCTGGCTAGCATTTAAAGATCTGGTGTTGTTGCTGGTGTGGTGTGATTTCAATGCTTGGTCCAGGAATTTCTGCATACCATGGGCGCAGCCAAAAAAAAAAAAATACCCATCATCTAGCAACACATTTCCTAGAAATATATAATATAATCTTGATTTCCCTTTGTAGATTATAAGCAATTATAGATTCAGTATTTTTTCTGATGAAGATACCAAAATATTTTAAATATTTTTCTTAATAAAAAAATTAAAATGAGGTAATAAAAAGCATATATTTATGAAACAGGTAAAAACACAAAAAGCAACATGCAAGTAACACTCAAACTCAACTATTTTATATAAAATTCACTTGGATTCTCAAAAAATTCCATTTTAATACATGTAATTTTAAAATTTGGTGCCATATAAGCACAAATTTAATTAATTTAAAAAATTCTTAAAAATATGTCTGTAATACTTGCTTCTTCACATATTGATGTCTATAGGCGGTTTTATTTTTCCTCTTCAGGGAATAATTTTCCATTTATGTCCCTGCAGCATAGAGGGACATGGTCAGTTGCTGGCTTGGATATTTTGGATTGTACTATTACGTATGTCTGAGTCCAAGTGATGAGACCGCATGATAAAAGTTAAAATATCTCAGATTTAGGAGTTCCTGTCATGGCACAGGGGAAATGAATCCAACTAGGAACTATGGGGTTGCAGGTTCGATCCCTGGCCTAGCTCAGTGGGTTAGGGATCTGGCTTTGCCGTGAACTGTGGTGTAGGTCACAGATGTGGCTCAGATCTGGCATTGCTGTGGCTGTGGTGTAGGCCAGCAGCTACAGCTCTGATTAGACCCCTAGCCTGGGAACCTCCATATGCCACGGGTGTGACCCTAAAAACACACACACACAACAAATCTCAGATTTAAAATATGAGTCTCCTTAAAAGGCAATATTACAATATAAGTTACAGGTTAAGTAAATTTAAGGTGACTTGCAGTTGTTAAAAAAAAAATGTAGTAGGAATTTCTGAATAGTGTTATTTATATTGCATCATGAAAGAAGCCATTTAAGATGGAGCCTCTTTCTTCTGTTTTATCAGATTCAAGTAAGCCCAGATGACTGAAAATAAAATAACACAGCAAAAAATAGCCTCCTCAAGATAAATGACCTATTGACAGTTTCAGAGCAACTCAATATGATGCTTGAAAACTATCAGTGATTACTAAAATATTCACTTTCATCGTAAAGGGAATAATTATAACACTATCGATAGAATTATTCTGAGGGAACTGCGTATACGCCTTTCACAGATGATCTGTCTCACTCCCTGAATGTTACCCGTATTTACTTGTTAGTGGCTACTTCATTTGTGACTATGAGAAATAAGAAACAGAGACTGCTTTTCATCCAGAGAGCAAAATGCTGTGATTCATCACATCAGTTGTAAACCATGACTTGATTCAAATTTAGTAGTGTTTTTGGAATAGAGTATTTGATTAAGGGGGCCTTGCTTCCGAGCATTTTGTCTGTAAATGAGAAATATTTTGAGGTATTTATAAAACATTAATTTTAATAAATTGGGAGAACTTGACATTTTTTTTTAATTGATAATATTGCTGTAGAAACATGTAGGAAAAAAATGTTGGCTTCCATTCCAGCTCTTCAAGGGTATAGCCATTAGCCACTGCAGTCACCCGTGGACAGTGTGCCCTGAGAGGAATTCGTGATGGGAACAAACAGGAAGCATTCTGCACCTTGAATATACTGACCCTGGTTGGATAAGATGCATATGTAAGGAAACTTTTCTGATGACGACAGATTATTGCTTCTTCCCTTACACGGAAAAGCTCTGAAATCATCAACTTGAGAGGTCCACTCTTTGTGATTAGCAGTAAGTTTTTGATGTTTTGACTACATGTTTTTCCAGAAAAAAAAAAAAAATCGTATATATCCTAGCTCCTTCTTTACCTATTTGGATCAGTTCCTAAGACCTGCCTGAGAGGCTGTCTCCCAGGTTACAGTGTTCAGTAAAATCCCCAAATAAAACTTAACTCACAGTTTTTTCTTTGTGAATTTTTATTTTAAAGGACAAATGCATTTCTAATATCTTTGGTGAGTTTCGTAGAGGAATCTCAATTTACTAACAAATAACTTTCTGTTTTAAATTGTATATGTGATCGGGAATTATTCATCTAGAACTAAATCTTCTAAAAAAGGAAATTAAAATGAAAACAAGAACTTGACTTTTAGTTTGTGAAAACTTAAATATCAGATTATACTTGAGAGACTGGAATCCAAACATAGGCTTCATTACAACACACATGCATATACATACACACACACAGGGCTACACTTTAACAACACTCAAGAAAGTGGCTTGTTGTGGAATAAAATTATGTGCATTGAACACATATATTGACAACTTAACAGAAGAAATATATTTCTTCTCAGAAATAGTTACTGCTTCAAAGATTTAATTAATTAATTAAGCAAACGTCTTCCTTTAATACTCATGAAGTTAAACTTTGAGCACTTGAGAACACTTTCACACGTTAGGTCTCCCTTTTCGTCTTTTTTTAGCTTTTATTTTGAAGTAAATTGCTTTTGCAAAGAGCTGCAAAATAGTACAGATGTCCCATGTGTCTTCCATCCAACCTTCCCTATTGATAAATGCTAATGTTAAGATTATAATAAATGGCTTTATTCTTTTCCTTTTAGCAAATCATGCATGGATTACTGAGACAGGAACAAAATTTATTTTTCACATGATTCCAAGAAGAACTCTTGTGTCAGGTTATCCAGAGTCAAGAGAATCAGTTGGAAATTAATTTCAGTACCAAGAGATTTTGTATAATGCTTATCCAGTTACTTTGACTCTCTCTCTTGGGAATAGTTTTGGGGCAGTTATATATTTACTTTTTTTTTTGTCTAAAATTTTCCCAAAGTAGCTTTTTTGGTGAACTAGGTAGTAGTTTGCTATCTAAAACAACTGTTTCATATTTCCTTTCCCATGAAGGAGTCTAGCCTAAGACCTTCCAGAACAGGTAAGAAAAATCCAATACAGAAATGTGTCAATTAAGTCATATTAAATATATTTTTAAAATCCCAAGTCTTACACAGCTAATTTACATAGAAAAATTTATTCTTTCTTTGTGGAACAAAGAATTCCTTAAAGAAAAAATAATCATTAATTCTGAATAATTTATCTCTCACTTTAGTGGTTTTTTTTTTTCTTATTTTTACTTTAAGAACATTTGTGGATCATCATTTACTTTGAAGATATTGTGCTACACTTGGCAGTATAAAGCTAGATGACAGTGATTTTATTTATTAGGAGCTCATGATTAAATGGAGTGACTTGGCCTTCAAGAATATGGTGGAAACTGCGTTACTAGAAACTACATTCAAATGACCTAAATAATTGGAGAATGGTAGAAATTATACTGTTTCTTACAGTTAAAATTATAAAATCAACACACCAGTAATAAGAACATAGATGCTGCAAAGTCATCCTACACGACTGCCTTTGGATTAAAGTTATTAACATAGATTTAAAAATGCAAGAGTCTGGAGTTCCTTTTGTGGCTCAGTGGTTAATGAATCTGGCTAGGAACCATGAGGTTGCAGGTTCCATCCCTGGCCTTGCTCAGTGGATTAAGGACCTGACATTGCCATGAGCTGTGGTGTAGATTGCAGATGTGGCTCGGATCCAACGTTGTTGTGGCTTTGGTGCAGCCTGGCAGCTATAGCTCCAATTAGACCCTTAGCCTGGGAACCTCCATGTGCTGCGGGAGCAGCCCTGGAAAAGGCAAGAAGACAAAAAAAAAAAAAAAAAAAAAAAGAATCTGATCAAGGTTTATCAAATTTGACAACACAGGGAAAAAAATATATTTCATTGTGCTCATTATGGGGCTACTTAGGGGCCAGTATAATACAGTCAAAGAACCCACTAGCTTAGTTTACACACTTATTTGCTCTCTTATAATGGAGATAGATGCATGTAACTGTTCCATAACTGTTCCATTTTTTTATATCATCTAGTCTAATCAACACTGTGATTATAATAATTTTAGTATATGACATGTTGAAAGAAAAAATAGTTTGTAATCTGACAGTGTAAGTTTGTAGGCTTTTAGTAGCTATGGTACTCTTGGCAAATTAAATGTGTAACTTTTAAAAAGTAGCAGACTTTATTTTTTAGAGCAGTTTTATATTTCTATGGAGTTGTCATACACTGCTTCCCTTGTAACAGTTTTCTCATTTTAGCATTTTTCATTAGTGTGACACATTTCTTAGGTTTGATGAACCAGTATTGATACATTATCATTAACTAAAGTTCCTAGTTTACATCATGGTTCACTCTTGGTAATTTAAATTTCTGTGAATTTTGATAAATGCATGATGACATGAATTCACCATTACCCTATCATACAAAATTGATTTACTGCCATAACAATGCCCTGTGCTTTATCTGTTCCTCCTTCCTCACCCAGATTTTAAATTATAGCTATAGTTTTGCCTTTCCAAAAATGTCATATATTTGGTATCATATAAAATGTAGCATTTTCAGACTGGCTTCCTTTGTTTAGCAGTGCTCATTTAGGATTCCTCCTGTTACTGAACCAAACTCAAGTCTAGATAACAGGTTGTAGTGAAGGAAAGCATAGCATTTGTTACAGGGTGGAAAGTAAGAAGAATGGCAGGTCATGCTCAAAAGACTCAAATTCCACGGCGGCTTTTTGGCAAGGGTTTTTAAAGACAGTGTTGGGGTAGCAGGATGAATGATCAGCTTGTGGAAAGATTTCTGACGGGTAGGTGGTGAGGTAACAGGGTGGGAATCTAAATCCTCAGTCTCTGGCTCCAGTCAGGTTAGGCTCTAAGCGCTTGTGAGTAGCAGTTTCTATTTGGTGGAGTCCTGGTTCTTCTGGTTCCTGTAAAAACAACTCAAGAATGTAAGACAGGTTGTGATCTACATCCCTTAAGGAGGAACTAATGGTTCTGTGGTTGTTTTATGTTGACTTTTGTTTAAGTTATATGACTTTTCTTGCTTGACTGCTTTTTGTTTTGTTTTTTGTTTTTTGTTTTTTGTTTTTTTTTTTTACTTCTCTAATCATTAACTACTCGAGTTTGCCCTTTAGAACAAGTTGTTTTCTACAAGCCAGAGACAGGAGACACAGAGGGGCTTGTATCCAAAAGGCCCAGAGTATCCCGTTCTGTTTCACTCCGTGCCTTTTTATGGCTTGACACCTTATTCCTTTTTTTTCACTGAATAATATTCTGTGGTGTGGATTCACCACAGTTTTCTTATCTTTCACTTTTCAGCAATTGTGAACCAAGCTGCTACTAAGGTTTTTTTTTAGGCAGGTTTTTGTGTGAATAAAAATTTCAACTCATTCAGGTTTGCTGAACCATATGGTAAGACTATGTTTAGCTTTGTAAGAAACTGCCAGAAAGGAAATGTCTTTTGTAAGAAACTATCTTCTAAAGGGGCTGTACCATTCATTCTGTATTCCTTTCAGTAATGAATGACAGTCCTGTGTCTTAACATCCTTTCCAGGATTTGGTAATGCCATTTTGAATTTCAGTCATTCCAGTAGGTATAGAATGACACCTCATTGTTTTGATTTGTGTTTTCCTAATGTTGTCTTTTGGGGAGCATCTTTTCAGATGTGTATTTGCTATCTTTATTTCTTCTTTGGTGAGATTATTTTGCCCCTTTTTAAATTGTGTTGATTGTTTTCTTATTGTTTGGTTTTTAAAGGTTTTTTTTAATATTTAAAATACAAGTTCTTTATCAGATATTTCTTGCAAGTATTTTTTCCCAGTTTGTAGTTTATATTTTCATTCTCAACACAGTATTTTGCTGTGTGGAAGTTTTAAA
This sequence comes from Sus scrofa, assembly GCF_054392235.1. Classification (NCBI taxonomy): domain Eukaryota; kingdom Metazoa; phylum Chordata; class Mammalia; order Artiodactyla; family Suidae; genus Sus; species Sus scrofa. The sequence continues at coordinate 1,526,180 of NC_139392.1, forward strand.
TTTTAGGTTAGTCCAATTTATTTTTCTTTCGTGGATTGTATTTTTTGCTGTTATTGTATCCAAACTCATTACCAAAACTAAGGTCATACAGATATTCTCTATTAAACTTTTCTAATTTTCCAATTTAAATTTAGGGTAATCATCATTTTGGGTTAGTTTTTGTGAATAGTGTAAGATCTGTGTCTAGACTTATTTTTCCTCCTGTAGATGTCCAGTTGCCCCATCACCATTTGTGGAAAAGATTGTCCTTTGTCCATTGAATTGTTTTAATTCCTTTGTCAAAGATCAGTTGACTATGTGTGGATCTATTTTGGGGCTCTCTATTGTCTTTCATTAATTATTTGTCTGTTCTTTTGCCTATACCTCACTGTCCTGATGACTGTAGCTTCATAGTAAGTCTTGCAGTTAAGAAGTGTCAGTCTCCAACTTTGTTCTTTTTTGGTGTTGTGTTGGCTGTTCCAGTCCTTTGCCTCCCCATATGAACTTTAGTATGGGTTTGTTGATATCTTTCTGAGACTGTGATCATGATTGTATATAACCTGTGGATAAAATAGATGGAGAGAAATGACATAGTTAACAATGTTGAGTCTTCTCCTCCATGAATATAGAATATAACTCCGTTTATTTAGCTCTTTCATCAGAGATTTGTGGTTTTCTTTAGATCTTTCACATATTTTATTTAGATTACTATCTGAGTAGTCCAAATTTGGGATACTAACATATATATTAACACATATATATTTTTATTTCAAATTCTAATTTTTGAGTGCTGGCACAAAAAGGTAATTGAATTTTTTACCATATACACTGCAATTTTGTAATCACTAATTAGTTCCAGTAGTTTTTTCATTAATTATTTGTGATTTTCTACATAGAAAAAAAAATGCTCATATAATTGTATTAGTATCTTCATATCTGTTACCATTTATTATTTATCACTTTTGTTCATTGTTTCCTTTTTTAAGAAAATTACCTTTTTCTACCTTTTTTTGGTTTTAATTGAGTGTTTTATGTTTCTATTTTCTCTTCCTGGTATATCAATTATATTTTCTTAAATTAGCAGTTGCTCTAGTTTTTACAAGACAGATTTACAACTAATTTATGCCCACTTGTAGTTAAGACTATACTGCTTTATAGGTAGTACAGATACTATAAAGCAGAATTTTCCTAATTCCTTGCTCCTATTCCTTATAAAACTATTGTCTTTCATTTCACTTATCCATGAACGATGAGAATATAATATACTGGTGTTATTATTTTGAACAAACTGTTCACTATTAGATCAACCAAAAATAGGAAAATAAAATATTGTATTTGTCTCTAATGCTCTCACTTTGTTTATATAAACCTGAGGTTCTGGATTTTATCACTTCTTTCTCTCTGATAATTTCTTTTTAACATTTCTTGCAAGATAGGTCTAGTGGTGAAAAATATGCAATATTTGTTTGTCTGAAAAAGTATTTCTCCTTTATCTTTTCCTTTATTTTGGAGGATAATTTTGCCAGATTATTTATGCAATTCTAATTTCTCTTTTAGTACTTTAAATATGTCACTCCACTCTTTTACTTGCATGGTTTTTGAAGAGAACTCTTATGTAATTCATATCTTTATTCTTCTGTTGGTAGAGTATCATCCCCCCCTCACACACACACACACATTCCCTGGGGTCTTTCTTAGTTTTGGTTTTCTGTGGTTTGAATATGAAATTTCTAGGGAAAGTACTCCCAACTCTCCTAGGGTTGCTGAGTATTATTTTATACCGTCTCTGTGATGGTGTCTGATGGGGCTCTTGACTTCAAAATCATGTGATTTAGAAGAAAGTTCTTGGGATTACGAACCAGTGCCATTCTAGTTATTAGCCTCGGCTATGCCATTATTAACTCTGTGAGCTTAGACGAAGTTTTTAATATATGCCTACTTTTTATTTGCCTTGTAAAATTGATAGATTGGCTTTGATATACTAGATAGCTTCCAAATCTAAAATTATATAATTATGCATATCTCCTTGTACACTTCTAATTAGGAAATCTTCAATTTATTTCTGCCAATATAACATTCTGTTCTACTTTTTTCAGCATCCACAGACAAGTTTCAGTTATATTTTAACTACATATAGATATTTCTCAGCATATGGCAATCCAACAGCTGAATGTCATTATCAAGTATCTTTAAGTCAGGGATGGATTTAATGCATGCTCTTTATAAAATAAGATTAATTTTTTTAATGTGGTCCTACCTCTGGTTCCAGAGTAATCCCCAACCTCACTGTATAAATTGTCTGTAAGGAGTCTCACTAATGGTTAAAAACCTTTGTGTGATTGTTCACACCAGGTCATGGGCAATTACAAAATCTTTCCCTGCCAGCTGCGTGGGGGAAATTTGCCCTTGCCACACTAGATTTGGTGTGCAGCCAGTGCATCACACTGGGGGACTCAGGCCCCTTCTGAAGTCATGTTCTTCTCACATTTGCCACCCGAGGTCCTTTATTTGTGGCTCTGGGCAGAAGGTCTTTTCCTGGCTCCTCCACATGCCTTTTTATGCTTAGCCTTGAAGGAACTTGTCCCCACTCTGACTCAGTACCCAGTGCTTCAGTCCTAGCCCTTACTCCACTCCCTCTGCTGACCTCAGGGTCCATAAATTTGCTGCAGCCTTTGCTGGGCTTCCTCAATAGTAGGAGTCCCTCAGGTCTGGGCTGACCCACCTGACCCTGAGCAGTGTGCCTTGCATGGAGGAAAGTGGAACAGGGCACGTGGAAACTTTCTCCACTTTAGAACTTGCTTATGCCACCACCATAAGGGATCAAAAGCTTAATTCTTTCATTTCTTTGCCTTTGATGGGCTACTCTCTCCCCTGTAGCTGAGTACTCCGTCTCTGTCATTCTGCTGTCTATCTGCCTCTCTGTCTCAATAGCACAGCCTGCTGAAATGAAATAAGTCCATGGGGTATCCAACCTGTATCTCTTATTTAGGCAAATGTGGGTAGGAGGGCTTCTATGATGCTTAGATAAATCTCCTGTCATGTGTTTGTTCTGTCGAATTAAACACACTTTTTTTTTTTTTTTTTTTTTGGTCTTTTTGCCATTTCTTGGGCCACACCCGCGGCTTATGGAGGTTCCCAGGCCAGGGGTCCAATGGGAGCTGTAGCTGCTGGCCTACACCACAGCCATATCAACGCAGGATCCAAGCCTCATCTGCGACCCACACCACAGCTCATGGCAATGCCGGATCCCTAACCCACTGAGTAGGCCAGGGATTGAACCTGCAACGTCATGGTTCCTAGTCAGATTTGTTAACCACTGAGCCATGACGGGAACTCCTAAACACACTTTTTATTCCCTACTCTGTAATGTTTGAGGTTGGAATACCACAGACATGGTAGAAAGAGACAGAAGTAAAGGAAACATCTCATTTGCTCTAATAACGTGGAGTAGACTTTTAAGAGGAAGAGAGGTCTTGGGAACGCAAACGATAAACTGTAATGACTGAAAATCCATGGAAACAGCAAATGTTTCAGGTGGTCATGTGATTTCAAATATTTTCTTTGTACCATAAGGAGCAAACTTTAAATTCCTTTAATAGAACCACAAAATAAATTACACAAACCTTTCTCCTTCACCCTAAATAGGTGGTCATGTTCTCTGCCAGAACACTTCTGATGAATGTGCTGCTTCATAAGATCACCATTCTGAAATACTTCTCTTTGCATTCAACCAATATTTGCCTTTATGTAATAACTGTGTTTCAGTTTCTACTTTTATGCCTCTGAAATTTTTAGTGAATCTGTATCTAGCTGTTAAGGAAGGCTTTCACTGATATTTTTTGTGGGCTTGAGTCTTTTCCCAGTTGAACGTGTCTAGAGCCTTCAATGTTTTAAAGGATGTGAACTAACATTATGGATTCTAACGTATAGCTCACATTGAAATGGAAATTAACTGTAGGACAGATAACTTGTACTAATCATTCTTCAAGAAATATGTATATGTATACATAGTAGTATTTTTTAATCTTTTGTTACATGTTTTATGTTAGACTACAGCTTTTCTGGTGTATTATACAAATAAACACTGAATTTCTCTGATCTGTACCTTTGGCTAGGTTAGAACTGGTTTCCTTCTATTTTTCAATAATGACTTTGTTTAATTGTAAAAATGTTGATATATACAAAGACAATAGGTAATCTGAAATAGATTATGACATGATAGAGATACAGATGTAGATCCATACATTTTTCTCTTTTCCTGGTAAAAGAGGGTTTATGAGTATTTATATATATATATATATATTTTTTTTTTTTAAATTGTATATTGTATTATATATAATCATATTATTATATAACATGATTTTAAGTATATCTATGTACTCCTTTTAAACAACAGCTTCCTGCCGCCTGCCCCAAATAACCAGAATATTTTTTAAAATTTCCACTATATCTCTTTAGAATTTTTTACTTATTTATATAACCCAATCTAATAGATTACTAGGTTTTGTACCATATAAAATGTTACAATAACATCTACAATTCTTCTGAAATTTGCTTCTTGCATTCAACATTGTACATAGAATGTAAATCCACACTGTACATGAAGCTGAAGCTTATTTGGCTTCAGTGTTTTCTAATATCCCTTTGGGTGAACAATGCCTAAATTATTTTTCTAATATTCTATTAAGATGTGGGAAGTATCACAAGACTCTTGTGAGATGCTTGTGCACTTTTACTAGTTGGAAAGGTCAAGATTTTATCTAGGGTGTACACCTACTAGTGTAAATCCTGGCTTTTATACATGCAACACGCACTTACGGATTTTAAGTCTCCTCCAACCGCATAGTTTAAGATGTTACAAATTTTTCAGCAGTGTGAGCTCCCTGTGAGCCAAATCTTTGCCAACACTTGCTGTTAAAAACATTAAGTTGTTTTTCTCATTGTTTTTTGTTGGTGTAAAATATTTTACGATTGTGATTTTAATTTTCTGATTTAACGTTGTGGTTTAAGAATTTTTCATGATTATTAGTCATTCATGTTTCTTCTGATATTTTACTTCTTTTCTCTTGAATTGTATCTTTTTCATTTTTTGTGTATTGATGAAACATGTTTCTTAATTTTCATATAATGAAATTAAATAATCGTGCTTTTGCTTCTTTTTTATAAAAACTCGACCTTTAACATAGTCAGAAAAATATACTCCTCTCTTTTCTTTTGAATATTTTGAAGTTTGTAGTTTAAATGAGTTTTTAATGTACTTGGAGTTAATCTTTCTTTGTGTGGTAGGTATCCACTTAAATATGATTATCCTGCCCCAATTGATTACTGAATAGCCCATTCTCAGAAACAATTTCAACTCAAAACATTTGGGCATTGTTTTTGGCATAGGGTCTTACTTTGTCACAAATGGTTTTGAAAAGTTTTTTTTTTAATATTTCTCATATATTTGATAAACTAAATTTGATTATACCTTTAAAAGAGAACATGTCAGTAATTTAACTATGCATATATTTAGAAATAATGTCTATCAGATGTAGTATCTCTGTAGATACTTGAAACATGATTAACCAAATATAGAGTCACTGTTGGAAAAATACTGGATATAGCTTCTATATACATTTTTTCATAAAAAAGATTTATACATTTTCGGGAGTTCCCGTCGTGGTGCAGTGGTTAACGAATCCGACTAGGAACCATGAGGTTGCGGGTTTGATCCCTGCCCTTGCTCGGTGGGTTAACGATCCGGCGTTGCCTGGGCTGTGGTGTAGGTTTCAGATGCGGCTTGGATCCCGCGTTGCTGTGGCTCTGGCATAGGCTGGCAGCTACAGCTCCAATTGGACCCCTAGCCTGGGAACCTCCATGTGCCGTGGGAGCAGCCTAAGAAATGGCAAAAAGACCAAAATAAAGAAAAAGATTTATACATTTTCCACTCTGTGTATGTATATGGGTTAATAACCTCCCTCACCCCTCTCTCTCAAAAACCAAGTTCCTCTTTTGGTAATTCAGAATTCACATTATTTTATGGTGAATGGTTTCATCTTTCTTTTAACAAGGAAATATATGATATTGTTCGACTCAGTATTTCCAAAAAACATTTGATACTGGAGCTTTGTTTTTGCTTATTTCTTTTCTTTGTACTGCACAGCTATTAATATTCAGTGGAATATTTGTTTTTATAGGAATATTATTTTAGGGCCTAGCCTTTTAAACCTATGTTATTATTATTTTTTAAAAGATATGTAAGCTCGACCAAAGCTGCAACACCAAATAACTAATGGAAGACAAAACAAAGAGTTTTTATCAAATACTCTAAAGCCACAGTGATTGTTAACACGAGCAAGTATATTCCTCTAGGGGTGAAAAGCAGCAGGAGAGAGATGGGCCAATGAAGCTTCGTCACAAATTTAGTTACCAACGTGTTCGCAGTTGGTACAGTTGGAGTGATATGCAAGCTTCAGTCCTGTTCCTCTTTTGGAAACGGGTGGCGGGGTGTGTGATTGCGCTCACTTCTGATTCCCACGCCAGGCCACTTGAAGCTACACAGCGCATGTTTCTCTGTATCACACACAGTAAAAACCCAAAAATACACATTTGAATTAAGGGAAGAATGCCTGGTAAAATGTGTTTTTAAAGATACAAAAGTTTTTAATGTGCAGTATATTCTACCCTGTGCTCTTTAGACATCATAGAGTTTGGTTGGATCTTTTCATCTAGTCAAACAATATTAGAAACTAGTAGGCAGAGATATTGTTCTTTAAAACAGATTTATAGCAAGAAAACATTTGGTCCTGGAGACAAAATTGTAACAGATTGTGAGACTTGTGTAAATGTAATAAATACTGATAGATTATTTTGAATATCTCTGAAAAACATTATGCCCTTGCTGACAGTAATATTCTATGAAATCTTAATTCCTATCTTAATTGTTTACACATTATGCACTTCATGATTTGTTACATGCATTTTAAAAGGCATACTCTCAAGAAGCACATATCCTTAATTCCCTGGAGGCAATCAAAACAGTCTTCTTTACCACAAAAAAACCAGGAAAGGCTTGGTGATGGACAGAATCAAATACATGTTTTTAGTGTATTTTATTTTATTTATTTTTTTAAGTAAAGTATAGTTGAGGAGCTCCTGTTGTGGCTCAGCAGAAGCGAATCTGACTAGTATTTGTAAGGACGCAGTTTGGCTCCCTGGCCTTGCTCAGTGGGTTAAGGATCCAGCAGCATTGCCGTGAGCTGTGGTGTAGGTTGCAGTCATGGCTTGGATACTGCGTTGCTGTGGCTGTGGTGTAGGATGGTGGGTAGAGCTCCAATTGGACCCCTCGCCTGGGAACCTCCCTATGCCACAGGTGTGGCCCTAAAAGACCAAAAAAAAAAAAAAAAAAAAAAAAGTATAGTTGATTTACAATCTTTCTTCAATTTTTGTTGTACAGCAAAGTGATGCAAACACACTGTTTCCTGTGCTGTACAGTAGGGCTCCATTCCCAATATAACAGTTTGCATCCAAATACCTGGAACTGCCTGTCCATTCTACTCCCTCCTCCCTCTGCCATGGGAACACAAGTCTGTTCTCCTTGGCCCTGATCTGTTTCTGTTTTGTAGACAGGACCATCTGTACCGTGTTTTAGATTCCATGAATAAGTGATATCATATGGTATTTGTCTTTTTCTTTCTCTAGTTCCATGCGTGTTGCTGCATAGTAGTTTGCAAACAATAACTGGAAAATTGCTTGTCCAGGAAACATTGAAGTTTTCTGATTTTGTCTAAAAGAATCATATACCAGTTTAAATTACTTTGAAAGCAAACAAAAAGAGGAAACAAACAACATTTAGGTATGTGTTCTCCCATTTGTATAATATGATGTGTGGAGCACATTATAATTGCAAAAATGAAATTTCCAAAAAGATGAGTAGTTTAACACTTGGGAAAGTGCAGAATTTTATCATAACATGTAGGAAGAATGCATAGTCCATATTAAGAGAAAATGGGAGATGCATGTGTCTCTTCTCTCTAAATAAAATTCTGTGTATTCTTGCATTTTATTTATTTTCCCCCTGTTTTTATTGAGATATGATTGACATGTAGCGCTGTATAAGTTTAACTGCATACCATAATGATTTGACTTAAATGAAATGATTATCACAATAAATTCAGTGAACACCCATCGTCTCATATAGAAAGTTAAAGAAATGGAGAAAAATTGTTTTATCGTGACAAGGACTTAGGATTTACTCTCTTAAGTTTCATATATAACATACAGCAGTTTTAATTGCATTTATCATGTTGTACATTAGTAATTGTTTAGCTTATATCTAGAAATGTGTAATGTTTGACTGCCTTCATACAGTTCTACCCTGCCCCACCACCTGCCTCTGCTAACCACAAATCTCATCACTTTTTCATGAATTTGTTTGTTTGTTTTTGAAGTGTAATTCACCCACACCACTATATTAGTTCCTGTACACAATATATTGATTTGGTATTTCAGTACATTTTAAAATTATCACCAGGATAAGTCTAGTTAACTATATGTCAACCTACAAAGATTCAACATAGTTGTATTAAAAAAGAAGAAATACGCATATATATGTATGATTGAATCAATGCTGTACAGCAGACATTAGCCCAGCATTGTAAATCAACTATCCTTTAATAAAAACAAAACCTAAAATACATAAAGTAAACAATAAAAGAGGTTCCGCAGAGCTTCCTAGACCCTTTCACTGGTGAGGATGAGGATGCTAGAAGTCTGCAGTTCAGAGGGTCCTTAACCCAGTCTTGCTGATACTCTGGGCTCAGCCTCCTGCATCCAGAACTGGGGTCAGTGTATTTCTGCTGTTCATCACCCAGATGGTGGCATTTTGTTTAGCAGCACAGACTAAGTTACTTTGACATCTGAAGTTATAGTTTTATTCATAGCACATTGATGTGTTCTCAATATTTATAATGTAAATGGCACACTTTCTTTATATAGATGTTTATTTTCATTTAGTGACAAACTAAATTCTTGTTATTGCTATAAAATTCTGATTTTACACTCTCAGATCCAGTAAGGTTAATTATCTGTTTTATAAACTCATTAAATGTAAGTGCAGTAAGAATTACATTTCATGGCAGTGCCCATAGATTTTTCAAAGTATCGCAGGGTATTTTCCATGACTTTCATTAAATTAGACATTTCATTATGAACCAGAAACTTTCTTTAATTAGACAAGCCACATCCTAGTTTTTTTTTAAAAAAAGATGTGGATTGAAATGCTGGTTAATTTTTTGGATACCTAATTGATTGAGGGGTACTATTTATAATTAAAAGTTTATTTGATTTAAAACTAAATACATCACTGTTGATTGTTAAAGCCTGACTAAATGCATCACAGTTTATGACTTAAAAAGTAGCCTAACATTATATTCAGAAATAAAGATTTCAGAATTTAGTACAAATAATACGGAGTGGAAATAAATATAATGTTACACATTTATCCTTAAGGTATTCAGAATATATGTGTGTGTGTGTGTGTGTGTGTGTGTGTGTGTGTGTGTGTGTATCTGAAGTTGTGGTTTTGTTGCTAATCCATTGATATGTTATAATTATTTATCAGGAGATCATAATAGATTCTATTTGTCACACAAGTACTTAACAAGATAACAGTATATGATATAGCAATGTACTTGGGTAACAAGGTACTTAAGAATTTTTTTAAGTTTATTTTGTGTTTTTATCTTTTTAATTCAAGCACTCTTTAAATCTTGATGTCTATGGATTCCATGCCTTATTTGTTATTTGATAATTACATAGCTTGTAAAAAGTATAACAATGTAAACCCCTCCTGCAGCATTTTTCATAGAAATAGAACAAACTCTCCTAAAATAGTTGGAGTCACAAAAGACCCCAAATAGCCAAAGCCATCTTGAGAATGAAGAACAAGCTGGAGGCATCAAGTTCTCTGTTGTTAAACTATACAACAAAGCTATGGTTAAAACAAACAAAGAAACAAAAAACAGTGTGATATTGCCATAAAAATAAACACACAGGTCAGTGGTATGGGATGAGAGCCCAGAAATAAACCCATGCATATATTGTACATTAATTTATGACAAAGGAAGCAAGGCTATACAATGCGGACAGTATCTTCAATCAGTTATGCTTAGAAAACTTAACACCCATATGCTGAAGAGTGAAAACAGCACTACTGTGTTATACCACACACAAAAAAACAGCTCAAAATGCCTTAAAGACTTGTGATACCAGAACCCATAAAAGTCCTAGAGGACACAGTTTAGATAAGTTCCTTGTTAATACTCTTGAATATACTTTTTTGGACCTCATTCCAAAGCAATGGCAACAAAAGCAAAAATAGATAAAACTACATCAACTAAAAACTTCTTCAAAGCCAAGAAAACCTTCAACAAAATAAAAAGACAACCTCCTGAAAGGGATAGGATACTCGGAAATCATATATCTGATAAAGGGTTAATATAAAAATATGTGAAGAACTCGCGTAGCTCGATATGAGAAAGTAAACAATCTGATTTAAAAATGGTCAGAGGAGCTGTATAGGCGTGTTTCTAAAGAAGTTACACAGATAGCCAGGGGGGTTAGAGACCCAGAAGAGCCCCTGGTGTAACTTCAGTCCAAAGATCTGCACGCTGAAGATGGGAAGAGTGCACTTCAGTTCCAGCCTCAAGGCAGGAAGAAAAGATGCCAGAGCTTGAAGGTGTCAGGCACCAGGAATTCCATCCTCCTCCTCTCACCAGGCTTTTCCTTCCAAGCAGCTGTGGGGTGGGTCCACCACGCTGGGGAGGGGTGTCGGTCTGCTTTCCTGGATCTGTTGATTCGAATGGCAGTCTCCCCCAGAATCACCTGCGTGGACACAGCCAGGATAAAACTTGGTCAAGTGTCTGGTCTCTGATACCAGTCGACAGATAAAATTAACTATCACACAGAGTCTACTATTACAGTGTTTATAATCGAATAGTAGAAAAATATAGAAAAGCTTTGTCCTTTTAATCCGCCTTATCCCAGTAGTTCAAGAAATAAGCATTTGTCTATGATTTTCCTTCCCTTTGCTTTGCTGGTGTCATTCAGCGTGTGCACTCTCACAGGGCTGTGTCAAAGGCAATAACTTTACAAAGCCTTACAGAAACAATGCAAAACTCCCAAAATGACTTTATTATCTGGGGAAACCCGCTCTTTCCCAGTTCCCCTGCTTTCTTCCGTATCATCCTTTCCAGGCTCTAGCCCAGTTGCTCTTGCCGCTAATTTTCCTCCCTGCCACTCTTTCCCTAACAGCCTGCCCTGTCCTTAGCCTTTTCTTCCTGTAAAACAAACGACATCTCTCACTAGCCCCTGACTAATGCAGGCTGACACCAGGCATCCTTTATATGCAGCCAGAGTTACATCCTTCACTCCGGCAGGCGGCGGTGAAAAGAGCATGAACTTTAGAAGCGGACAGGCCTAGGAGCCATTCTCTGCTTTCTAATTACGGGGTATGTATCCTTTGAAAAGGACTTAACTCTTTCAAACGCTACTTTTCTCATTTGCAGGGTGGAGACAAAAACGCTGCCTCGTAACTTCATCATGAGGATGAAAGAAATACTTGTACAGGACAATTGCATCAAGCACGCAGTGACACCATCGTGTCCTTCCTCCTTCACCCGGGTTTACTGGTCACCCACGTTACGTGCGGCAGTGGGGCTGCCCCAGGAACACTGGGTTACGAGACACAGCCCGTACCATCAAAGAGCTCACAGGCTAGTGGGAAAATAACATAAAAATAAATAACTACCATCAATATGGAAAAGCCCGTAAAATAATAAGCATTATGATTATTCAGAAGATATGTGCCAATACTGTTGTGAAAGAGTCAGGGATGGTTCTTTGAAATGACAGAAATAAACTAAGATTTGAAGTGAGTAGGGCTTGTCAACAGAAGGGGGGGTTTGTAGCCTGTATAGTGTGTGACAGCTGACGAGAGAGGGTGGCAACACACAGGATCTCAAAAGGACTGAATTTTATTTTTTGGGCCGCTCCACCGCACATGCAAATTGCTGGGCCGGGGATCAGAACCAAGGCACAGTTTCAACCTATGCTGAAGTTGTGGATCCTTAGCCCACTGTGCAGGGCTAGGGTTTGAACCTGGGAACGAGTGCTGCAGGGGTGCCGCCATTTCCATCGGGCCACTTCAGGGACCTGACGAACTTTATTTTATTCAGAATCGAGCTTGGGAATCCAAAGAAAGTTTATGGAGTTGAGAGGGGGCCTGAATATTCAAGATCAAGGTGCAATAAATCCATTAGTGTGTTTTTATAATATAGATATTTTTGTTATCACCATTTTAAAAATAGAAACAAAAATAGCATTCCGCAAAATTAAGCATCTAGATTGCTGAGCCAAGGTATATGGGGAATCTAGCCCACATCCAGTGCTTTAAACTGGTCTGCTTTGTCCTCTCCCCCAGATTAATGTATTCAAGCATCCTCTCAGGGCTCTGCCTCTTGTTCCCTTTATTCATGTGAAGGTCAGTCACATATGAAGTCCTCAGACAATGCTGCTAATCCAAGATCGTTATCTCTGGGTTATTGGTCCTTGTTTTGCATGGGACACATTAGCTGTAAAAAAAACGTAGGCGATGCAACCCCAGTGTAGTTAGAATTAAAGGGAAGGGTTCTCTAAGGTGGATAGATTTTTAACATCATACAAAAATCTATAATTTTTCTATGTATTATCTCTAAACTGAGGCGTCCGGGTCCGGATCAGATCTTAGGTGTGATGTTTCAAGCCTGATTGTAGGTCATTACGGAGGCTTTACCTGGCAGGTTTCAAGTCTCCGGACAGCAGACGTGGTTGAGCAGTGATGCACTACAGTCTCTAAGGATAGTCACAGTCAGGTACCCAGGCCTGCCTAGCTGGTCATGTTTGCCACTTGCTTGTGTTCCTAGCCCTGGTGCCTTCATTTCTAGATCTCTTTAGCTGTGTCTTTGGCAAAAGTGCTCCTCACATGCCTCTGCCGTGACTTGCTTCCTGGGGAGTAGGAGGAACTCTTGAAGAAGCTCTTCACACCTGACTTGGTCCTTTCCCACCGTCTCTCTTTTCCCCTGTAGCCCTCATACCACTTCTGGTCCATAAAACCGCCCGAGTTTTGTTGGACTCCCTCCGTAGCGAGATGCCCCCCATGTCTGTGCTGATCCCCCGACTCTAGAGCAGTGGATCAGCTGGAATTGGAGGGTTGGTCTGATTTTATATCCTTGCTTTTATACCATTACAGTTTGTGGCTCTTTTATTTTCACCTTGCTGCCTTAATAAGCTGCTCTAACACCTGAAAACTCAGCTTGCTTTCTCCCAAATCGGCTGAGCTCCTGACGTAGAGAAAATAGAAATAATACACGTCAGTGCGACAGAAATCTATAATGCATGTAAATAAACACAATTAAAGGGAGAAAACTGTAATATATATGGAAGACATTTGAGTGAATGGAGACAGTTTCCTTTACCCAATGGTGCACTATTATATTCTCAGTATTGGTAAAAGTAACAATTCTTTCTAAATGAATCTATAAACTCAATGCAATCCAAATCAGTATTTTCTCTCCAAAGTTCAGTTGGAATAGGGAAGGCTCAAACCAGGTTATAGAAACTTCATGAAAAATATAATTCCTTCCAAAACTCTAATTCATAAAATTTTCATTGATCCTTAGTTATGAATTATAATGATTTGTGTATGTAGTGGTAAACACATTTTAAGTTCTGCATTTCAGTAACAATGTATGCTTTATATTTTTGTGTAGGGCTAAAAATAAGTAAGACTGCTTCCCCAGAGGGTCACATATTTTGTATTTCTTTAATTCACTTCAATGTGGCCGATGAGTTAAAATATAGATTATGATATTTAAATATGGAGAAATCATGACTGCTTTACAGAATTGATTATAATTAAAAAAACAAGTGGCACAAATTTAGGAGAGTGTTTTGATTTTTAGGGGTATTTTAAACAATAGGCAGAGTAGTGAATGGAAGAAGTTGGGAGGTGATAGAAGGCAAAGGGGCACAGAATGGGATTAAGCAGAGAAAAAAAGAAAAACTTTATATGCTAGCCTAACACAGACCCTACAAGCAAAAACAGTAAAGAGACAGGGAATTTAGACAACGGTCTTGTCTTTGGATAATTGTCTGAATTTTTAGTTTGAAATCACCAGGGAAGCTTAGCTGAGTGAGTTAAAATACAGTTACCATATTAGAGATGAAAGCCTTTGTCTGCATACATTCTGCATCACTTCCTAATGATTATGGCGGTGTGACACTAAAACCATTTCAAAGAATCAGTGGACAGTCAGGGATTGTGGTTCATTGAAAATGACACAAATTCTCTTAAAATACGGAAATGATAAGTAGAAATTTCTGGAGATGGATAATTTTTAAATTATAAACTTTTTGAATGTAAATTGGATTATAATTGTATAATTTCACTAATATTTAGTTGTCATTGTTATGGCTAATTGGCTTGGTTAATTGTTTAACAAGGGAATTTTGTATTCTAAAATTATGTTTCCTGGAAAAAAAGAAAAGGAAAACTTTGAGTTAAAAGCCCTGATTCTGAAATCAAACCACGTGAGGTCATTATCTGGCTTGGCTATTTGTCAAAATTTATGATCCTCCAGTAAGTTAATGAATTCATGTGCCTCTACCTAATCATCCTTATATGGGATCAATATTAGTATCTATCTCATCAAGTAAAAAAAGTTTAAATAGTCAACTGCATTCGAAGTTTCCTTGATATCTGTTCTCTCTCTATATAAGTGATTTGGAAAAGTTTTGAAATTGAGAATAATTTAAAGATGTATTGATTATTGTTATAGAAGTCATATACCTATCATTACCTCACTATCCATTTATCTGCTGATTTGTAATTTTGATTTTTTTAAATTCGTATTCTTTATTGAAATATACTTGACTTACAGTGTATTGGTTTCAGGTGTACAGCAAAAGTGATTCAGTAATACATATGCATATATCCATTATTTTTCAGGTTCTTTTCCCATATAGATTATCACAGATAATTGAGTAGAGTATAGATCCTTGTTGATTATCTATTTTGTATATAGTAATGTGTATGTGTTAATTCTAAACTACTAATTTACCCCCCCCCCAAATTTCCCCTTTGGTAACCATAGTTTGTTTTTAGTATCTGTGAGTCTGATTCTGATTTAAATAAGTTTACTTGTATCATATTTTTTAGATTCCACAAGTAAGTGATATTTGTCTTTGTCTGGCTTATCACTTGCATGTTGTCACAAATGGCATCATTTCATGCTTTTTTATGGCTGAGTAATATTCCAAAGTATATATGTACCACATCTTCTTTATCTGTTCCTCTGTTGATGGACATTTAAGTGGCTTCCATTTCTTGCCTGTTGTTCAGTGACCTTCACTGAACATTGGGATGCATTTATCTTTTCAAAACATGGTTTTCTCTGGATAGATGCCCAGGAGTGGGGTTGCTGGATCATATAGTAATTCGATATTTAGTTTTCTGAATAATCTCCATACTGTTCTCGGTACCCGTTGTACCAATTTACATTTCCACCAAATGTGTCAGAATGTTTTCCTTTATTCCACACCCTCTCCAGAATTTCTTATATGTAGACTTTCTGATGATGGCCATTCTGCCTTGTGTGAAGTGATACCTCATTAAAGTTTTGATTTGCATTTCTCTAATAATTAGAGATATTGAGCATATTTTCATATGTTTTGTCCATCTATCTGTCTTCTTTGGAGAAAGGTCTATTTAGATCTTCTGACCCTTTTTGATTAGGTTGTCTTTTTTTTTTTAATATTTAAAGCTGCATGAAATATTTGTGTATTTGGAGATCAGTTCCTTGTTGGTTGTACTTTTTGCAAATATTTTCCCATTCCTGTGTTGTATTTTCATTTTGTTTATGGTTTCCTATGCTGAGAAAAACCTTTTAAGTTTAATTCGGCCCTATTTGTTTATTTTTGGTTTTATTTCCATTACTCTAGGAGGTGGATACAAAAAGATACTGCTGCGATTTATTTCAGAGTGTGTTCTGCATAAGTTTTCCTTTAGGAGTTTTTGTTTGTTTATTTGTTTGTTTTTGTCTTTTTTGCCATTTCTTGGGCCGCTCCCGCGGCATATGGAGGTTCCCAGGCTAGGAGTCTAATCGGAGCTGTAGCTGCCGGCCTACGCCAGAGCCACAGCAGTGCGGGAATCTGAGCCGCGTCTGCAACCTACACCACAGCTCACGGCCACGCTGGATCCTTAACCCACTGAGCAAGGGCGGGGATCGAACCCGCAACCTCACGGTTCCTAGTCGGATTCGTTAACCACTGTGCCACAACGGGAACTCCTCCTTTAGGAGTTTTATAGTATCTGGTGATATATTTAGGGCTTTGTACCATTTCGAGTTTATTTTTTGTATGGTGTAATAGAATGTTCTAATCTCATTCTTTTACATGTAGCTGTTCAATTTTCCCAGCACTACTTATTGAAAAGACTCTCTTCTCCATATATACTCTTGGCTCCTTTGTCTTAGATTAATTGACCATAGATGTATGGATTTATTTCTGTGCTTTCTATGCTGTTCCATTGATGAATATTTCTGTTTCTGTGCCAGTACAATATTGTTTTGATACTATAGCCTTGTAGTATATTCTGAAATCGGGGAGTCTGATTCCTCCAGCTTTGTTTTGCTTTCACAAGATTGTTTTAGCTATCCAAGGTCTTGTTCATTTCTATACAAATTTTAAAGTTTTTTTGTTGTTGTTGTTCTACTTATGTGAAAAATACCATTGGTAATTTGATAGGGATTGCATTGAATTGGCAGATTTCCTTGGGTAGTTTAGTCATTTTGAAAATATTGATTTTTCCAATCCAAGGATGTACATATTTTCATCTGTTTGTGTCATCTTTGATTTCTTTCATTACTATCTTATAGGTCCTTTGCCTCCTCAGTAGGTTTTTTCCCTAAATATTCCATTCTTTATAAGGTAATAGTAAATGGGATTGTTGCCTTAAATTTTCTTTCTTAGTGTTTGCTGTTAGTATAAAGAATTGCAACAATTGTTGTGTATAAATGTTGAATTGTACAACTTTATTCCAAATTTGTTGATGACCTCTTAGTTTTCTAGTACCAACTTTATAGATTTCTATGTACAGTATCATGTTATCTGCAAACAGTGACATTTTTACTCCTTTTCCAATTTGGATTCCTTTATTTATTTTTCTTCTCTGTTTTGCATGGCTAAGTCTCCCAAAACTATGTTGAATAAAGGTGGTGAGAGTGGGCATCCTTGTCTTCTTTCCGATCTTAGAGGAAATGCTTTCAGCTTTTCACCATTGAGCATGATGTTACTTAGGAGTGTGCCATATGTGACCTTTACTTAGTTGAAGTATGTTCCTTCTATGCCTACTTTCTGGAGATGTTTAATCATAAGTGGGTGTTGAATTTTGTCAAAAGCTTTTTCTGCATCTATTGAGATGATCATATGATTTTTATTCCTCACTTTTGTGATGTGGTATATCATACAGATTAATGCACAGATATTACAGAATCCCTGCATTCCTGGGGTAAATCCCACTTGATCATGGTTTAGGATCCCTTAATGTATTGCTGGATTTGGTTTGCTAGTATTTTTTGAGGATTTTTGCATTCGAGTTCATCAGTGATAATGGTCTGTAATTTTCCTTTGGGGGGTATTTTTTGTCTGGTTTTGGTGTCAGGGTGATGGTGGCCTCAGAGAATGAGTTTGGGAGTGATCCTTCCTCTGCAGTTTTTTTTGAAGAGTTTCAGAATGATAGGTGTTATTAACTCTTGAAATATTTGATAGAATTCACCTATGAAACTATCTGGTCATAGAATTTTGTTTTTTTGCAAGTAATCACAGTTTCATGTAAAGTACTTGTGATTGTCTGTTCATATATTCTGTTGCTTCATGGTTCACTTCTGGAAGGTACCTTTCTAAGATTGTGCCATTTCATGTAGGTTATCCATTTTCGTGGTATATAGTCTCTTGTAGAAGTCTCTTAAGATCCTTTGTGTTTTTGCGGTGTCATTGTAACTTCTTTTTCACTTTTAATTTTATTGATTTGATTTTTTCAGTGACCCACTGCTGGTTGAGTAGCATATTTTTTAGTCTCCATGTGTTTCTCTTTAGTAGATATTATTAAGTCTCTGCATGTTTGTGTTTTTTAGTTTTTTTTCCTTGTAGTTGATTTCTAATCTCAAAGTATTGTGGTTGTACAAGATGTTTGATACAATTTAAATTTCTTAAAGTTACTGATGTTTGCCTTGTGGCCAGCATTGATCTATCCTGCAGAAAGTTCCATGTGCACTTGAGAAGAATGTGGAATATTCTCCAAATATCAATTAATTCCATCTGGTCTAATGTGTCACTTAAGGCCTGTGTTTCCTTACTGACTTTCTGTTTGGATGATATATCCATTGATGTATGTGGCTGTTAAGGTTTCCTGCTATTATTGTGTTTTGTCAGTTTCTCCTTTTATAGCTGTTAGTATTTGCTTTGTATATTGAGGTACTCCTATGTTGGGTACATATATATTTACAATCCTTTTATCTTCTTGGATAAATACTTTGATTTTTATGTAGTATTATCTTTGTCTCCTGTGACAGTGCTTATTTTAAATTCTGTTTTGTCTGATAGGAGTATTGCTGCTACAACTTTCTTTTGATTTCCATTTTTATGGAATACCTTCTTCCTTTCCTCGCTTTCACTCACTTTGTACATGTCCCTAGATCTGAAGTGGATATCTTGGACACCACATGTATAGGTGTTGTTTTTATATCCTTTCAGCCAATCTTTGTCTTTGATTTGAGCGGTTAATCCATTCACTTCTAAGGTAGTTATTGATATGGGTGTTCTTATTGCCATTTTTTAGTTGTTTTGGATTTGTTTTTGTAAGTCTTTTTTCTTCCCGTCCTCTTTTGTTCTCTTTTCTAGTGATTTGATGATTATCTTTAGGGTTTTGTTTGCATTGCTTTTTCTTTTTTGTATGTGCATCTATTGTAGATGTTTGGTTTGCATTTATCGTGTTGTTTTGGTATAGCGGTCTATACATATATAATTGTTTTAAGTTATTGGTCTCTTCATTTTAAATATATTTCCAGTATCCTACATTTGTCTTCTTCTCTTCCCATGTTTGCTGGTTTTGATATATATGTGTGTGGATAATTTCCTATCTTTCTTGCACGTTGCCTTTACTAGTAATCTTTCCCACTTGTAATTTTCTTGTTTCTAGTTCTGGCCTTTTCTTTTTGACCTGAAGCAGTCTCATTAGCATTAGTTATAAAGAAGGTTTGGTGGTGCTGAATTGTCTTAGTTTTTGCTTGTCTATAAAGCTTTTGATTTCTCTGTTGCATCTGAAGGAGGACGGTGCTGGTAGAACATTATTGGTTATAGAGTCTTTTCTCTCTCATCACTTTAAATATGCCACGTCACTCCCTTCTGGCCTGTATGTTTTTTGCTGAAAAATCAGCTGATAACCTTATGCAGATTCCTTCGTATGGTATTTGTTTCTTTTCCCTTGTTGCTTTTAATATTTTTTCCATTGTCTTTAATTTTTTCAATTTATTGTTATGTGTCTCTGTGTGTTCCTCCTTGGGTTTCTCCTCTATGGGACTCTGTACTTATTGGACTAGAATGAGTGTTTCCTTTATCATGATAGAGAAGTTTTTGCCTACTGTCTCCCAAATATTTTCTTAGGCCCGTTCTCTCTCTCTTCTCTTTCTGGGCTCCCTATAATGTGAATATTGGTGTGCTTAATGTTGTCCCAGAGGTCTCTGAGCCCGTCCTCATTTCTTTTCATCTTTTTTTCTTTATCCTGTTCCACAGCAGTGATTGCCATCAATCTGTCTTTTGTTCTTATTCCTCATTTATTCTGCTACTGATTCTGTCTAGTGTATTTTTAATTTCACTATTATATTGTTCATCTGTTCTTGATGTTGCTGTTCTTTAATTAGTCTAGCTCTTTGTTAACCATTTCTGTATCTTTACGGTCTGTGCCTTCTTTCTTTTTCTGTGGTCTTCGATCATCTTTACTATCATTACTCTGATTTTTTGGGGGGAATTTCTTATATCCACTTACACTTAGTTGTTCTTCCCTGTGTTTTGTCTTCTTCCTTCATGAAGAACATATTTCTCTGCTGTCTCATTTTGTCTAAGTTCCTGTGTCGTTTCCGTTCTGCAAGCTGCTGGATCAGAGTTCCAGTTGTCTCTGGCATGTGCCCCTTGATGGTTTAGGCTAGTCCAGAACTTGTTCAGACTTCCTGGTGGGAAGAGCTTGTGCTTGCTCACTGGTGGGCGGAGCTGGGACTTGTTCCCCTGCTGAGCAGGCCCATGTCAAGGACCATGTTTAGAGGCAGATATGAGCTCAGAACAGATTTAGGCAGCTTGTCTCCTGATGGGTAGGGCTGTGTTCTCACTTCATTGGTGGTCTGGCCTGAGGTGTCCTGTCACTGGAGCCTGCACGCTGATGATTGGAGCCAAAATGGCAACCTCCAGGAAAGGTCGAGGTGAAGATCATTCCCTGGGGCTCTGCCAGGGTGGCCTTGTCCCCACAGTGAGCCACTGCCAACCCCTACTTTGCCAGGATACCCTCAAAGACATGCAGGTAGGTCTGGCCCCAGGTCCTGTGGAATCACTGTTTCGCCCTGGGTCCCAGTGCACATGAAACCTTACGTATGCCTTCCCAGAGTGGAGTGTTTGTTCCCTCATTAATTCTTGGGGAAATGTGTAACATAGCAATGGATAGCAGTACAGAACGTCATAATAATAACAATAATAGTATCTGCAATAATAATAATGATGCTGACAATGTTGTAAGTCAAACTGTTTCCACAGTATCCATGTAATGGTACTTTTTAGTTTCATCACTACAAATTCGATTCTCATCATAAAACATCTGTATTGTTTATGAAATATATATGGAAGTGAATTCAAATTTACTTTCTCTATATTATAATTTATATGTAAGTTAAATATGATGAACAGATCGTATTTACATTTTGGGGAACTTTTGGATTAAGGATTATTTTTTTTTTCTTTTTGGTCATGCCCATGGTATGTGGAAGTTCATAGGTGAGGGATTGAACCCACACCACAGAAGTAACCCAAGTTGCTTCAGTGAAAACACCGGGTCTTTAACCTGCTATACCACAAGGGAATTCCTGGATTAGGCTTCTTAAAACAATGAGTCAAATGAAGGTTTTACTCAAGACACATGGTAATTTTCCTGTTATCTTACTTTGAATACACATAGACAATTATCATGTCCCAAGGACTTTCCCAGTCATACTTCTCAAATGTAATTATATAATCAAAATCACATATGAATACTGCTAAGCATAGAAACTCACCATGATCTCGTCACTGTAATTAAGAACCAGAATAGCAGCGTCACTTTGAAGTTTTCTGACTGCTTCTAGTTACCGTATCTCTCTACCTCCTCCCCAGAGATAATAGCAATTTAAAATTTTACAGTTATCACCTCTTACTTTAAAAAAAGGTTAGGAATAGGTTCACACCGAAATGTATTTTCTGTAATGAATATACATAAAATTTTTTAAAAGACCAGTTTATATGACTGGTCCGCATACACTGACTACATGGAAAATTAATGAAATATACTCTTCAGACCTCACTGGTAAAATAAACATCTGTATATTATTTATCACAATGGAAGCATAGGTGTAATTTAATATTTTATGTCTGGGGAGAGAGAAAGGACAATAGTAACTGTTTGCTCTGCTTAATTATATTGAATTTCTAATGAACATCTCCATGTACTATGACTACAGTATAGCCATGCGGGGAAACATCCTAAGAATCCTTTTGAAATATTTGCTAAACATTTTAGTATATGTATATAATGTATATAAATGATATACATTTAAAAGATACCAGGGTTTTATTCTTTTGGACATATCATATTCTACTTGGTAACTATTGTACTGAGACACATAGTACAGACAGTCTAATCTGGAGAAACTTTGGTTTACAACTTGTAACAGGTCATAGAAGAATAAAATTAAGCAGAATTGTTTTGATTGGTTGGTTGGGCTGGAAATAACAGAACAGACTAAAGTTATATGGCATTTCCATGATTGAATAGAATTGCTGTAGTATCATCTGGGTTGTGTACTTTTTAGTGTATTGCTCTTATATAGCAGCATCAACTTCTTATTGAGAGCAGTTTGACAACTTCAGAAGAACAAGTTGTACCCAGAAGCTTCAACCAACACCAAGTTTACTTAGCAATAAGAAAGGATACAAACCAGGAAACCAAATAGCATGCATAGCAACAGGCTTACAGATATCTTGTGGCTTCAAGGCAGGGTTTTGATGGCCTGAAGATAAGCATGGTCATGAAGGAGAGTCCTGAGTGTGTGTGTGTGTGTGTGTGTGTGTAAAACTTGCACTCAAGGAAGCCATTAAATTTGGGTTCTTTCTGCTTTAATATCTTATGAATCAAATAACCCTTAGGTACACTGGACTGATTCCATTCTCTGGGTCAGCTGCCTCTCATCCATCCTGGATAGTCACTACTGGATGTTCATATTAGGATATAGGTGCTTAATCCTGTAGATAGTCTTTAGCCACATTCTCACTGAACTTAGATCTGGAAAAGCCTAACAATTTCTTGGATTAATATCAACAAAGATATTGGCCAAGGATCATGTTCTAAGATTATGTTGAAGTTAGAGGAGTGACCAAGGAATCAACTGTACAATTGTTTTTTTACACATATTTTGAGGTTATTCTAAGACATTTTTTAAGGTTTGAATTTTTTATGATATAGTTTATTTACAATGTTTTATCAATTTCTGCTATCCAGCAAAGTGACCCAGTTACACGCGCGCATGCGCGCGCACACACACACACACATACACACACACAATCCTTGCATCATGTTCCTTGCATTATCCTCCATCATGTTCCATCACAAGTGATTATATATAGTTCTGTGTGCTATATACAGCAGGATCTCATTGCTTATCCACACCAAATGCAATAGTTTGCATCTACTAACCCAAAATTCCCAGTCCATCCCACTCCCTCCCCCTCCCCCTTGGCAACCACAAGTCTGTTCTCCAAGTCCATGAGTTTGTTTCTTTTCTGCAGATAGGTTCATTTATGTCATATATTAGATTCCAGGTATAAGTGATATCATATGGTATTGGCTTTGTTTTTCTGACTTACTTCAATTAATATGAGAGTCTATAGTTCCATCCATATTGCTGCAAATGGCATTATTTTGTTCTGTTTTATGGCTAAGTAGTATTCCATTGTGTATATGTACCACAACTTCTTAATCCATTCATCTATTGTTGGACATTTATTAGATTGTTTCCATGTCTTGGCTGTTGTGAATAGTGCTGCCATGAACATATGGGTGTATGTAACTTTTTCAATGGAAGTTTTGTCCAGATATATGTCCAGGAGTGGGATTGTTGGGTCATGTTGTAGTTCTATATTCAGTTTTCTGAGGTACCTCCATACTGTTTTCCATAGGGGTTCTACCAGTTTACATTCCCACCAACAGTGAAGAAGGGTACCCTTTTCTCCACACCCTCTCCAGCATTTGTTATGTGTTGACTTGTTAATGATGGCCATTCTGACAGGTGTGAAGTGGTACTTCATAGTCGTTTTGATTTTCATTTCTCTAATAATTAGTCATGTTCAACATATTTTCATGTGCTCATTGGCCGTCTCTATTATCTTCTTTGGGAAAAGGTCTATTCAGATCTTTTGCCCATTTTTCAATTGAGTTACTGGTTTTTTTGCTGTTGCATTGTATAAGTTGTTTGTATATTTTAGAGCTTAAGCCCTTGATAGTTGCATTGTTTGAAACTATTTTCTCCCATTCTGTCGGTTGTGTTATTTTTTTATGGTTTCCTTTGCTGTGCAAAATTTGTAAATTTGATTAGTTCCCTTTGGTTTATTTGTGTTTTTATTTCTGTTGCCTTGGGTGACTGACCTAAGAAAATATTTGCATGGTTGATATCAGAGAATGTTTTGCCTATGTTCTCTTCTAGGAGTTTAATGGTTTCTTGTCTTATGTTCCAGTCTTTAAGCAATTTCGAGTTTATTTTTGAGCATGATCTGAGGACGTGCTCTAGTTTCATTGATTTACATGCAGCTGTCCAATTTTCCCAGCACCACTTGCTGAAGAGACCATCTTTTTCACGTTTTATATTCTTGCCTCCTTTGTCAAAGATTAATTGGCCATAGGTGTCTGAGTTTATTTATTGACTCTCTGTTCTGTTCCATTGGTCTGTTTTGGTACCAGGACCACACTGTCTTGATTGCTATAGCTTTGTAATACTGCCTGAAGTCTGGGAGAGTTATGCCTCCTGCTTTGTTTTTGTTCCTCAGGATTGCTTTGGCAATTCTGGGTCTTTTATGGTTCCATATAAATTTTTGTATTGTTTGTTCTAGTTCTTATTCCTAGGTATTCAATTTGGGGGGGTAACAATTTTAAGAAGTGTTGTATTTTTATAATCTTTTTCTAATATTCCATTGTTAGTATACAGAAATGCAGCCAATTTCAGAATGTTAATCTTGTATCTTTCTACTTTTTTGTATTCATTGATCAGTTCACACAGTTTTTGTGTGGAATCCCTAGGATTTTCCCTATATATAGTATTATGTCTGGAGTATTTTACCTCTTCTATTCCAACTTGGATACCTTTAGTTTCTTTTGTTTGTCTGATTGCTGTGGCTAGGACTTCCAATACTATGTTGAATAAAAATGGTGAGAGTGGGTATCTTGTCTTGTTCCATATTTTAGTGGGAAGACTTTCAGTTTTTCTCCATTGAATATTATATTGGCCATAGATTTTTCATAAATGGTTTTTATTGTGTTAAGATATGTTCCCTCTATACCCACTTTGGTAAGAGTTTTTATCATGAATGGATGTTGGACTTTGTCCAGTACTTTTTCTGTGTCCTTTGAGATAATCATTTGGTTTTTGACTTCTCTTTTGTTAATGTGTGACATTGATTTATTTGCATATGTTAACCCATCCTTGTGAATTTGGGGTTAAACCCACTTGGTCATGGTGTATGATCTTTCTTGTATTGGGTTTTTTATGATATTTTTGTATTGGGTTGGATAAAATTTTGTTGAGAGTTTTTGTGTTTACATTCATCAAAGATATTGGCTTGTAATTTTCTTTTTTGGTAGTATCTTTGTCTCGTTTTGGTATTAGGGTGATGATGGCTTCATGGAATCCTCTAGACAGGAAATCAATAAGGCATTACAAATCCTAAATGACACAGTAGAAAAGTCAGACTTAATTGACATTTTCAGGACATTACATCCAAAAAAACCAGAATATACATTCTTTTCAAATGCATATGGAACATTCTCAAGGATTGACCACATATTAGGACACAAAACTAACCTTAACAAATTTAAGACAACAGAAATTATTTCAAGTATCTTTTCTGACCACAATGGCATGAAGCTATAAATCAACTATAGGAAAAGAAATGTGAAAAAACTGACTACATCTAGACTAAACAGCATGCTACTAAAAAACCAATGGGTCAACAAGGAAAGTAAAATGGAATTTAAAAGACACGTGGTAATGAAAACACAACCATTTAAATAAAATCTATGGGATGCCACAAAAGCAGTTCTTAAGGGAAGCTCATAGTGACACTGGCTTTCCTCAGAAAAGAAGAAAACATCTCAAATTAACAACTTAACCCACCGTCTAAGAGAATTAGAAAAGGAAGAACAAACAAAATGTAAAGTCTGTGGAAGGAAGAAAATCATAAAGATTGAGAGGAAATCGATAAATAGAGATTCAAAAAACAACAGAAAAAGTTAATACAGCCAGGAGCTGGTTCTTTGAAAGGGTAAACAGAATTGACAAACTGGCCAGACTCACCAAGAAGGGGAGAGAAGGAACTCAAATTAACAAAATAAGTAATGAAAAAGGAGAAATTCCAACAGATATGGCAGAAATACCAAAAGCATTAAGAGAGTAAACACTATGAACAATTATATGCCAACAAATTTGACAACCTTGGTGAAATGCACAACTTTCTGGAGACAGCCTGCCAAAACTGAATCAAGAAGAAATACATCAACTGAACAGACTGATCTCTAGAAAGTGAAGTTGACTACGTCATAAAAATACTCCTTACAAACAAATTTCCAGTACCAGAGATGTCTTCACATGCAAATTCTACCAAACATATGAATAACTTATACCCATCCTTCTTAAACTTTTCCAAAAGGTTTGAAGAAAAAGGAATACTCACAAAGACATTTTTCAGAACTAAAATTTGGTTGTTTTTTTTTATAAAATTATTCAGGCGTATAAAATGATTGACTACTGGTTTCCAGCTTAAAGCCCTAGTTCTTACCATTTGTCTTTGGGCCATTATTTGATTTTCTTTAAGGCAGAGGAAAGAGGACAAGTCCAAGTTGTCAGGGGGTTGTTTAAGGAGTGCAGACTGTACTTAAAGTAGTCCTGTTATATGGAGTGCAGTGAATGAAGGGGGGGTAGGTAAAGCTAGAGACTTAGGCAGAAGTGAAACACGAAAGGCCTTGCAGGTAAGAATATTGCAATATTTTTATGCTATAAAAATCCAGTAAAGGCATATAAATATTATAATCAGACAGCCAGTTCAGGAAGGTGTGGCTAGACTGCAGTAAATCTCCAGGGAAAATGATGAATAGATATTAGCCGAGAAAGTAATTCATTGGATATCCCAATTAATCAGCTTCCTTACATACATATAGTCAATTTCCTTATAATTATAATCATAAAATAAAATGCTTTATAGCATGATACATAAAATAATAAAAATAATATTAGCTTTAATAGATGAGACTGGGCTTTGGGATTGGCATATGCACACTATTGTATAGGGAATGTATGGTCAATGAGGGCCTTCTGTCTACCACGGGGAACTCTACCCAATATTTAGTAATAACCTCTATGGGAAAAGAATCTAAAAAACAGGGATATGTGTATATGTATCACTTGAGTCACTTTGTATAGCAGAAATTATCGCAACATTGTAAATTGACTATAATTCACTAAAACTTAAAAAAAAAACATAAGTAAATAAGGCGTTTAAAACAAAGAATAAAAACTATTAGAATAGATTTGTAAGAAAATAGCAAGGTACACAGAAATAATGATCTGGTAAATACTGAGAGAAGGTAGGAAGGAAAGTGTAATAATTTTAGTTGTGTTTCACAGTGCGTCAGTGGAAAATATATAGATTTACAAGTTAAGTACTAGAATATTGTTAAGAAAACAAGGAATCTACCCAAATTACGTTTTGTTGGTGCTTTATTGTACCTTAAACTATATTAAATAGAAGGGGCTAGCATATCAAAATCCAGTTGAACTTTTATAAATAGATCTCATCAAAGACCCAGGATGAATTAGAGAAATTTTAAAATAAATCAATGTCTAGTCCTTGACCTCACTAAAAGCAGAGTTCTGAAATGCTCTATCTCCTACCTATCTTAGTTTACATGTCAATAAAATAGCTTGATTTTCTCAACTTCAAATAAATTATATTGTTAATTATTCTACAGGTGATTTTGTGGTTTATGAAGTTTAATTTCACAAATGTTCTGTCATTATCAAATTAAAACAACAGCTTTCCTTAGCTAGCAAAAACATTAACAAAATATCTGAATTATTTTGAACATGAGATTTTAATTAATAAATTAAAAGATTAATTTTATTTCAAAATTTAAAGTCATCATAAATTAAAATGTGAGGATGGATAAATTAATCATGACAATATTAAACTGAGATCAATAAAAATGTTTGGTTAATGATTCGGAAAATAACTACTAAAATCTTAAAATATTTACTCAAAATGGTGTGTTTGAGGATTGTTTACATACTGTACCAGCATTTCACAGTTTCTACTTTTTTTAACTACGTATATAATTTGTTGAAAAACAGAGGCTTATAGGGAACAATATCCTTTCACATCTAACTTTGGCCAATTATAAAAATATCATTCACTGTATTTCTTCTTTTTTTTATTTTGGCCATGGAAGTTCCTGGGCTAGAAGCCAGAGATTGAACCTGTGCCATATTGAAACCTGTGCCACAACTGTGGCAATGCCAGACACTTAACCTGCTGTGCCCCAAAGGAATTCACCGTATTTCTTGAAGTTCTCCTCACGGAAGACCTGTGTGCAGAGAGATTTTATTACCTCCATGCTTCCCAGACATTTTTTTTTTTTTTTTCACTTTTACTCTTAGCTTTCTGTGATTTGTTAAATCCGGAGAAAACCAGAGTCCGCCAAATACAACTATAACTAAGAGGCTTGAATTGGATCTTCACCAGATACTTAGAAAAGATGTTGACCTCAGGAGGAAGCAGTTTAAAGATGCCATACCTTGAGGCATGTCTTTAACTGGCAGTTCAAATGTTGAGCCTGGACTTGATGATGCTGCTGCAACCCTCAGATCTTCCTACAGAGAAACCCATTAAGAATGGAAGGAGGTGCTTCACAAATCAGGCAGTACACAGAGGGCCTGTAACCGCAGAACAAGTGTTTTGATAAGGGTGTGATTGCTTTAGTCCTCTACCCTCGGGTGTTAGACACAAAGGAAATATGTATCTTCTGCAGTGTCAGGAAAGGAAATGCTAACAGAGCTTCGATTTGTTATACTTGACTTTCAACTTAAAATTAGCGTCAAAATAGTATTTCATTTGATATGGTATAACTATTTGTTGAAAACCATAATGAGAGAAGAAAAATAGGAATTTCCAAGTGTTTTCCATTGATTTAGCCTCAAACTAGGGACTTTCAAGAAATAAAGAGAAGCTATGCCCAATGTCACTATGCTTTTAATTTCCTTTGTCATATTAACTTATCTGTGGGCATCAAAGTGCCTATTTAGGTTTATATATTCATACTTATTGAAATTAATTTACCATCATAAAATTCCATAATTTTACAGAAGCTAGGTATATTAATTATCAGCACTTTTCTAAGAAACAGAGACATAATATTTTTTTTCTATTGGTAAAGGACTTGTATTTTAATTTAAATTTTAAGCCCACTTAAATTAATCCATTTCTTTAATTATGAACATCTCATGTCGTTTTGCAGTTGTTGCCTAGCACAAACTGCATTGAAGTAAATACTTTTGACAGCATCCCCTTACAGAGCTCTATCTATTTATCTCAAGTGTACGCTCAGGAGTAAGGATTCTGGAACATAAGCTATATGCACAGTCAGTTTCATGAACAAGCCTATAGTTTTCTCACTTTCTGAAAACAAAAAAAAAGTTATCTTTATTACCTACTCTGTCGTTGTCAGTTTGTAAGGCGTCGGCAATGGTGTGTCACTGTTGTGCCCCAATACAGAGAATGCTACAAGTTCCGGTGTTAGAGCATCACTGTAGCCATTCCCCCCTCAAGTCAGATGGCCCCCAGCTCTGAGAGAGATTGAGTTCAGAGTGAAGCTGAGAGAATAAACGTATGATTTATTCTATAATTTAACAAATAATCAACATTTAAGCCATGTGTAAAGAGCCCCTCAAAAAAAATTGGTTACAATTGCTCTTTAATTTTTTCTCTGCTTGATGGAGAATTTGGGAAAAGGGGAAGCAGAAATATTAAAATGATATTTTACAGATTTCTTGTTGCCACATCCATGTGTGAGGAAGTTGCCACTCAATCCTAACAACAAGTAAAAATTGAAAGAAACTTTTAAAAATTAGGCACTCCTCTTGGATCCCTGAGAAGGAAGAAAGAGGACAACAGTGTAAATAAACTACCACTCCAAGATTGGAGAGACAGTTCGGCAAATTCAGGGAGCTGAAACTTAGGGAGGAAAATCTCCTGTGGAACCAGAGTTGTGGTAGGAGAGCCAGAATTATAACTGGCAATTGCTGGAGGCTCAGTGCTGACACCCGTGAGGGTTAAAACACCCGAGAGCATGTGAATAGATGGATGGATGGATGGATGGATGGATGGATGTGAATCTAGGTGCAGCCTGACGGTGTTGTGAGACTTACCTCCTGGAGCTTGACCAGAAATGTGTGGATTGCAGTGTTTAGAGGGAAATTCATAGCATTAAATGCATACATTAAAATAGCAGAAATGTCGAAAACCCATAATCTGAGTTTCGAATTTATGAAACCGGAAAAAGAAAAGAAAATTAGATCCTAAGGGAGGAGAAAGAAAGAAATAACAAGAATTACAGAAGAAACTAATGAAAGTGGGGGGAAAAAAATCAATAGAGAAAATCAATAAAAACAAAAGCTTTTTTAAAAAAATCAATAAAACCAGTAAGACTCTAGCTATGCTTACTAAGAAAAAAGGAAAGAGGACATAATACCCCCAAATGAAAGATATAGGTATAAATCTAATTAAATATGTATAAAATCTGTATAAGAAAAGCTGCAAATCCCTGATGAATAAAATAAATGGAGATATCTTCTGTGTTCATGGATAAGACTTGATATCGTCAAGATGTCAGTTTTTCCAAACTTGATCAATGGATTCACTGTGATTCCAATAAAAATCCCAGAAGTTATTAATGGGTATTGAAATGAGCTTAAAGTTCCCATGGAGAAGCAAAAGACCCAGAATAGTTAACACACTATGGAAAAGAGCGAAGTTGGAGGAGTGCTTCTACCTGACTTCCAGACCTACTATAAAGCTACGGTCATCCAGACAATGTGGTGTTGGTGAAGAAAAGAGATCAGTATAACAGAACAGAGAATCAGAAATATAGTCAACTGATCATTCACAAAGAAGCAAAGGCAGTACAGCGGAGAAGTGGCCTCAACAAATGGTGCTGGAATAACAGGAATCCATGTGTAAAAAAATATGAATTTAGGTGCAGACCTTACACCTGTCCCAAAAATTGGCTCAAGAATCCATGACAGACCTCAACATAAAATGCAAAACTAAAAAGCTCCTAGAAAATAACATGGGAAAAGTCTAGATGACCTTGGGTATGGTGACTAGCTTTTTATTTACAACACCAAAAACAGGACCTATAACATAAATAATTGATAAGCTGGACTTCACTAAATATATATATATGGCTAGGTCACTTGCTGTACACCAGAAATTGGCACAACATTGTAAATCAACTATACTTTAATAAAAAATAAGTGAGTATAAAAAATAAAAAAAGAAGCGCTAACTGCAAATGTTAACAAGGCCGTGGAGCAACAGGAGCTCATTCATGGCCACATCGTAAGGCCGTTTGGTGAATTCTTACCAAATTAAATATACCCTTACCAATCCAGCAATGTGCTCTCTAGTATTTACCCAAGAGGACTGACAATTATATCCACATAGAAACCTGCCCACAGATGTTTATAGTGGCTTATTTATAATTGCCAATTATTGAAAGCAACTAAGATATCTTGCTGTTGTTGTCAGGGAATGGATAAACTGGCACATCCAGAAAATGAAGTATTATTTAAAGAAAAAGAAATGAACGATCAAGTCTTTAAAATATGTGAAAGAACCTTAAATGTAAATTGTGAAGAAGTAGAAGCAGATCTGAAAAGGCTCTAAACTGTGTAATGCCAACTCTGTGTCATCTGGAAAAGGCAACACTTATGGAGACAATAAGGAAATCAGTGCCTGTCAGGTTGGGAAGGTTCTGGTGAGCGGTGCTGATGACGGGAGGCCAACGTGTGGCATCCGGGAGGTCTAATGGGAACGCTCCATACCTTCCTCTTCCTTCTGATGTGCATGTAAAACCGCTCCCAAACGTAAGTCTCTGAGTCTACACATAAATGAAATAGTTGTAACACACACCCACGCAATGACATGTAAAATCATAGCGATACACCCAGGCATCGTTACGGCCTGTTTGGCCTAAATCAAAGCGACACCTGGGCAATAGTCCAGAAGTTAGTGTTAACAATCCTTTTCGCATCCCATATTTTAGAACTTTTCTCACACTGACACTAAGCAAAATGTGTAAGTCATGCTCATGCCCAGGGAAATTAATGCACACTCTCCTATTTTACGTGGGTAATGGGCTATGTTATGTAGTATGCTTCAACTCCAATCACTTTTAGCAATGTCGTAAATACATACAGGCTTCTAAAGGTTTTTCTGATGCATATGAGAAGGCAGTAAAGGCTTTGATTTGCATGCGTTCATATGGTATAAGGACCGTATTATACTTGCCACTTAGCCAGGTAAAAATAAAATATATAAAGCCCAATATCAGTTCATAGATCACGTATTTTGATTTTGTGTTAATTTAGGAATTTTGGGGGGAGTTCCCGTTGTGGCTCAGCAGTAACGAACAGGGCTAGTATCCAGGAGAATGCGGGTTTGATCCCTGGATTAGGAGTTGCCCAGTGGGGTAAGGATGTGGTCCTGCCGTGAGCTGTGGTGTAGGTCACAGGCGTGGTTCAGATCCAGCGTTGCTGTGGCTGTGGCTTAGGAACTTCATATATGGTAGGTGCAGTACTAAAAAAGAAAAAGCAAAAAAAAAATTTGTTTTTCTATTACTGCTTCCCAAAAACAAGATAGATTCTGGTCAGTGAGCCCAAATATTAACAAGTTGGGTAAAAGGCAATTAATTAAAATACCTTTCTTAAGAATTATTCAGAGTTCCCATTGTGGCGCAGCAGAAATGAATCTGACTAGGATCCATGAGGTTGCAGATTTGATGACTGACCTCGCTTAGTGGGTTAAGGATCCGGTGTTGCTGTGAGCTGTGGTGTAGGCCAGCGGCTACAGCTCTGATTAGACCCCTAGCCTGGGAACCTCTGTGTGCCATGAGTGCGGCCCTAAAGGGACAAAAAAAGACAAAAAGACAAAAAATATATATATAAAAGAATTATTCTGCCTGCTGTATAGCACGGGGAACTATATCTAGTCACTTATCATGGCCCATGATCATGTGAGAAAGAGGAATGTTTATGTGTATGTGTGACTGGGACACCTTGCGGTACAATAGAAAATTGACAGAACCCTGTAAACCAGTTATAATGGAAAAAAATAAAACTGGTCAATAAAAAGAGAATTATTCTGATTATTTTTATTACTTCTCTGAGTAACATACATTTTATTTTACTTAGAACATCAAGCCCCATTCCTTATGACTGAAAATGAACTTAATCAATTTGCTTGAGATAACTATACCTGGGATCAGTCATTCAGATCACCCAAGGAGCCTTAGAAACCCATAGCTAACATTAACTGTCAGCTTCATAAAATTTATTTGAATGGAGCATGGCATCATATGTCAGCTTGTTCCTGACACACAGTATTCACAGAATTTGGAAAAACATATATTCAAGAACTGACTTAAATTGATTGGATTGGAATTAGCTATTTGCTTTGATTAATGTAAAGGGAGAAAAGTTAACTGTTTCCTCTAGTTTTCTCTTTGAGTGGAAATTAGTATCCTATGTAAATAGATATTTTTAAGTTTAAAAAGGCAAACATAATTGTGCTAATTGATAAAAAGCATATACTTTTGAAATATACAGATAATTTTAGTGTTTAAAGGGATAGAAATATATGAATTCCAACAGTATTACCATTTATTGAACATAAGCTAGGAATATTACAATTACTTCACTTAAGCATCAGAAAATCCTGTAATATAAATACTGACACGCAAAAGTATTTACTGAAGCCAAATCTTTTAGTTTCTAACCTCAGAGTCTAATGGGCCTCTGCCCGTGTTCAGCTGGATTGGTGTAATATTCCCGTTCGCTTTCCTGTATGTCTCTCCTGCTGTGTCTTCTCCCACGTACCAGCCAGAGGCATCCTACAAGTCCGCGTATGCATCAGAGGAATATCTAAATCTATTATCATTTCAAAGGTCCCTGCCCTCGCTCAGTGGGTTAACGATCCGGCGTTGCCGTGGGCTGTGGTGTAGGTTGCAGACGCGGCTCGGATCCCGCGTTGCTGTGGCTCTGGTGTAGGCCGGTGGCTACAGCTCTGATTCAACCCCTGGCCTGGGAACCTCCATGTGCCGCGGAAGCGGCCCAAGAGATAGCAACAACAACAACAAAAGACAAAAGACAAAAAAAAAAAAAAGACGCATGCACCCGCATGTTCATTGCAGCACTATTCACAATAGCCAGGACGTGGAAACAACCCAAATGTCCATTGACAGATGATTGGATTAGGAAGATGTGACATATATATGTGTGACAAACACACACACATACACACACAGTGGAATACCACTCAGCCATAAAAAAAGAACAAAATCATGCCATTTACAACAACATGGATGGAACCAGAGACTCTCATCCTGAATGAAGTAGGTCAGAAAGAGAAAGACAAACACCATATGATATCATCTGTATGTGGAATCTAATATCCAGCACAAATGAACCTTTTCACAGAAAAGAAAATCATGGACTTGGAGGGAGTGGGGTGGATTGGGAGCTTGGGGTTAATAGATGCAGACTATTGCCTTTGGAATGGATGAGCAATGAGATCTGGCTGTATAGCACTGGGAACTATGCCTAGTCACTTATGGTGGAGCACAGTCATGTGAGAAAATAGAATGTGTACAGGTATATGTAACTGGGTCACCATGCCGTACAGTAGAAAAAAAAAATTGTATTGGGGAAATAACAATTAAAAAAATAATAATAAAATAAAATGAATAATCACTAAGGGCATTATCAATTAAGGAAGTATGCACTTGTGTGGATAACACACGAGGAACCATTTAAGTAAAATTAATTGAAGTAGAATAAACTAATAAAATACCATAATATTAAAAATAAGCAAGGAAGATTTATAAGTATTTGTGTGGAAAATTTACCACAGGCATGTTGTCAAATGATAAAAGCCATTTTCCAAAAATTCTACCTAAGGCGTGATTATACTCATACATCAGCAAAACAAATTGGACTTCTAATAATTTAAATAAATTCTGATTAACTAAACACCTAAAACATTTTTAAGTCACAAGAACTTTAGTGAAATTAAAGTTAGAATTGTGAGTCTTTTAACCCAGCAATAGAATAAACAACTTTTGCTATGTTGATGGAGTTTAATTTTGCTGCAGTATGAAACTAGTGTCTCTAAGCAAAATTCATTCACCCAAATAGTGCATTTCCTTATTCTACAGAATGTGAGAATGCATAATGAATAGCCAGTTACATAGTAATGCTTGAATAGCAATAACACTTGGCTTGATTATAATAAAGTTATCTTTAGTTTTGTTTAATATAACAATTTCTGGAGTTCCCATCGTGGCGCAGTGGTTAACGAATCCGACTAGGAACCATGAGGTTGCGGGTTCGGTTCCTGCCCTTGCTCAGTGGGTTAACGATCCGGCGTTGCCGTGAGCTGTGGTGTAGGTTGCAGATGCGGCTCGGATCCCGCGTTGCTGTGGCTCTGGCGTAGGCCGGTGGCTACAGCTCCGATTCAACCCCTGGCCTGGGAACCTCCATATGCCGCGGGAGCGGCCCAAGAGATAGCAACAACAACAACAACAACAACAACAAAGACAAAATACGACAAAAAAAAAAAAAAAATTTCCATGATTATTCCTAGGAAGTGTGCTAAGTGTGCAAACACAGATTCAATTTTTAAATGCCCTTTATTCAGCAGTTAACATTGCAATTACTAGAACACTTTTTCAACTATTTATAGTGAGTTTCTCTATAGCGGCCCTTAATTTTGGAATGTATTCCCATATTTAATAAACTATAATCTAAAAGTTTATGCTATGCAGTGTGCTGCTCAGAGCCCTGATATATTCTAATGTATATTTTCTTTCTCACCTGGAGGATGCCCTAGTTTAAGATTGACTTCTAAATTCATTTTTACTTGATGTTTAAATATTTTTCATGAGAAGATATGCTTCTTGAAATTGAATGATTGCATATGAGTTTACTTTTTTTTTTTTTTTGGTCTTTTGTCTTTTGTCTTTTCAGGGCCGCACCCACGGCATATAGAGGTTCCCAAGCTAGGGGTACAATTGGAGCAACAGCTGCCAGCCTATGACAGAAACACAGCAATGCGAGATCCAAACTGCGGCTGTGACCTACACTGCAGCTCACGGCAACGCCGGATCCTTAACCCACTAAGCAAGGCCAGGGATCAAACCTGCAACCTCATGGTTCATAGTTGGATTCGTTTC
The DNA here is from genome assembly GCF_054392235.1 of Sus scrofa. Classification (NCBI taxonomy): domain Eukaryota; kingdom Metazoa; phylum Chordata; class Mammalia; order Artiodactyla; family Suidae; genus Sus; species Sus scrofa. The sequence continues at coordinate 1,562,298 of NC_139392.1, forward strand.
TGCTGCACCATGATGGGAACTCCATGAGTTTGCTTTTGAATTAAAAAATATTTTTGCAGATTTCCCAGTGTAGCTCAGTGGGTTAAGGACCTGACTTTTCTCTGTGAGGATGCGGATTTGATCCCTGGCTTTGCTCAGTGGATTAAGGATCTGGCGTTGCCGCAAGCTGTGGCATAGGTTGCAGATGCAACTTGGATCAGATGTTTCTGTGGCTGTGGGATAGGCCTCAGCTGCAGCTCTGATTCGACCCCTCGCACAGGAGCTTCCATATGCCACAGGCACTGCTGTTAAAAAATACTACTACATATTAATGAGAACTTATGATAATCAATAGAATAAGTATGTATGAATAATATCTTAATCCATGATGATTTTAATATATTTTTTCTTTGTTATTTGAATTCTCAAATGATGGTATTGGAAATATACCATGTTTCACATAAATCAAGATATTGTGAGAAATACTTTCTAATTAGCTGTGGGGTGGTGGTTCCATTGTGGATGAACTAAAAGTCATGGAATATTCACGTTTTTCTTTTTTCTGCTTTATTGAGGTATGATTGATAAAAATTGTAAATATTTAAGGTGTGCAATGTGACAGTTTTATTTAAATATGCCTTGTGAGAGGATTACCGAGATTTAAGTAATGAACATTCATTACCTCATGCAATTACTTTGTTTTCATTTCGTTCTTCTGCCCACTCCCACTGGCAACTCTTTTTCCTCTGCATATGTGAGCTTTTTCTATTTTGTTATGTTTGTTCATTGCTTTTTTTTTTTTTTTTAGATTTCACACATCAGTGAAATAATAACGTATTTGTCTTTCTTTGACATTTCACTTACCGTATTGCCCTCCATCCGTATGATAACAACGGAAAGATTCCATTCCCTTTATGGCTGAGTGAGTTATCCATTCAACTGTTGTTCGTTATCCATTTATCTCTTGCTTCTGTATCTTGGCTGTAGTAAATAATGCTGCCGTGAATATAAGGGTGCATGTATCTTTTCTAATTAGTGTTTTTGTCTCCTTTGGAAAAATACTGAGAAGTGGAATTGCTGGATCACATGGTGGTTCTATCTTTAATATTCTGGAGAACTCCTGACTGTGTTCTAAAGAGGCCACACCAATTTAATTCCCACCCACAGTGCACAAGGATTCCCTTATCTCTACATCCAGGCAGTTATTTGTTGTCTTTTAGATAATCATCATTCTGGAAGGTGTGAGGGTCTCACTGTGGTTTTGAACTGCATTTCCCAAGGAGTGATAGTGAGCATCTTTTCCTGTGCTTATTGGGCCAGCCGAATGTCTTCTTTGGAAAATATCTATTCAGAGCCTCTGCAGATTTTTAAACTGGGCTGCTTATTTATTGATATTGAGTTACATGAAATCTTTGTATATTTTGGTTATTAACCCATACCAGGTATATTGTTTCCAAATATCTTCTCCCCTTCTGTAGCCTGTGTTTTAATTTTGCTGATGGTTTCTGCCTCTATTCAAAAATTTTTGGTTTTTCTTTAAGCTCTATTATGTCCCATTTGTTTAATTTTGCTTTTGTTGCCCATGCCTGAGGGACAGATCCAAAAAAATATTAAGACAAATGTCAAATTGTACCGTCTTGGTTTTCTTCCAGGATTTTTATTATCTCAGTTCTTACACTTAAGTTTTTCATCAATTTTGAGTTTATTTTTGTAAGTGGTATGAGAAAGTAATACAGATTGGTTTCTTTGCATGTAGCTGTTAAGCTTTCTTAAAACCATTTATTAAGAGTCTATCTCTTCCCCATTGTGTGCTTTTGCTTCCTTTTGCATAGATTAACTGACCATATAAATATCAGTTTATTTCTGGGCTCTCTATTCTATCCCCTTCATCTATGTGTCTGTTTTTGCGCCATGAACACTGTTTTGATGATTGTAGTTTTGCAGAATGCTTTGAAATTAGAGGGAATGATACCTCTAGCTTCGCTTTTCTTTCTCAATATTGTTCTGGCTAGCCAAGGTCTTTTGTGTTTTCACACAAATTTTAAATTTATTCTTTCTAGTTCTATAAAAAATGACATTGCAATTCTAATAGGGATTACATTGAATCTGTAAATTGCCTTGGGTAGTGTAGTCATTATAACAATATTAATTCTTCCAATCCATGAGCCTAGTTTATCTTTGCTTTTTTTTTTTTTTTTTTTTTTTGCTTTTTTTTTTTTTTGCTTTTTTTAGGGCTGCACCCATAGTATATGGAGGTTCTCAGGCTACAGCTTCCAGCCTATGCCACATCCACAGCCATGCCAGATCCAAGCTGCATTTGCAACCTACACCACAGCTCATGGCAGGTTTATCTTTTCATTTGTTTGTGTCATCTTCAATTTATTCCATTAGTGTCTTGCAGTTTTCCTAGTACAGGTGTTTTACCTCATTAGTTAGATTTATTCCAAGGTATTATTCTTTTTGATACAATATTAATTTAATTTCATTGGAGTATAGTTAATTTACAATGTTAGTTTCAGGTGAACAGCAAAGTTAATTTTTGATATAATTTTAAATGGGATTGTTTTCTTAATTTCTCAGATAGTTCCAAGGTCTTCTTTTTTCTTTTCATTTTTTTTCCTTTAATCTGTTTAGCCTGGGTGATTTCCACTACTCTGTCTTCCAGTTTAGATCCATTTCTCTGTATTATCTAATCTACTGTTGACTTCTTCTAGTGTATGTCTTGGTTTTGTTATTGTATTCTTCAGCTCTGTTTGCAACTTGTTCTTATTTCCTTTCTTAATCTTTTCACTGTGATCATCCTTTGTGTTTTTTTTTTTTTTTTTTTTTTTTGTCTTTTTGTCTTTTTCACAGCTACACCCATGGCACATGGAGGTTCCCAGGCTAGGGGTCTAATGGAAGCTACAGCTGCCAGCCTGCAGCACAGCCACAGCAACACCAGATCTGAGTTGCATCTGTGACCTACACCACAGTTCATGGCAACGCCAGATCCTTAACCCGCTGAACGATGCCAGGGATTGAACCCGCAACCTCCTGGTTCCTAGTTGAATTTGTTTCCACTGTGCCATGATGGGAACTCCAATCCTTTGCGTTCTTGAGTTTGTTGACCATTTTTATGTAACTTACTTTAAACTCTTTATTAAATAGTTAGCTTATCTTTACTTCATTTATATCTTTTCTGGAGTTTTATCTTGTACCTTTGTTTGGAACAAACACCTCTGCCCTTTCATTTTGTCTGGTTCTCTGGTTTTCTTTCTATGTATTAGGTAGGTTGCTTATGTTTCCATTTCTTGGAGAAGTGCCCCTTATGTGTGAGACATCCTATGGAGCCCAGTGGCACAGTCCCTTCTGGTCACCAGAGCTCTATCCCATCATATGTGGGCTGCATGTGCTCTTCCATTGTGGTGGAGCCAGTAACTGTGGGCACACTTGTAGGTGCAACTGGGTCCTGGCCCACTTGGCTCCAGGCCCTGTCTCTTGGATAGGCTGCCATCCTTCTGCTAGGTAGGCTCTGATCCTGGTAAGTTACAGTATGTGACTTGGGGAGGTCAAGGGCTGGTGCCAACCCACTGGTGAGTGGGGCTGAGTCTGCACACAGCTGTGCACTCAGTCTGAGGGAAGGGGTCCTGGGACTTGTGCCAACAGGGTAGTGGGCACATAAGTGCCACTTCTGATAGACTAGAGGGAGGTCTCTAAAATGACACTTGCTTTCACTAGTGTCCTTGTGGTACAACAATCTCCCCAAAGTGGCTACTACCAGCATCTATCTCCCCCAGGGTATTCCAGTTGCATCCTGCCTCCCCAGAGGGATCTCCAAGATCAGCAGGTGGGTCTCACCCAGGCTTATTTCAAATTACTGCCTCTCTGCTCTTAGAGATTGTGAGGTTTCACATGTGTCCTTTATGTATTTATTTATTTATTTGTACTTTTGGAGCTGTGCCCAAGCATATGGAAATTCCCAGGCTAGGGGTCAAATCAGAGCTGTAGCTGCCAGCCTATGCCACAGCCACAGCAACACCAGACCCGAGCTGTGTCTGGGACCTACATCACAGCTCATGGCAATGCCAGATCCTTAACCCACTGAGCAAGGCCAGGGATCGAACCCGCATCCTCCACAATGGGAACTCCTCACTCCTTTACACCAGCCCCAGTGCTGTCAAAGCCGGATGTCCTGGGAGCTCATGAGTCAGGGGCAGGGTCTCCAAGCTGGAGAGCCCACCGCGTGACTTAGACCCTGGCTTCTTGGGAAGGACCTCTGCAGTTGTGGTTTTCCTTCCATTGGGAGCTTCCCAAGTTGTACCTGCAACCCGTTTGTAAGTCTTTAGTGCATCGGTACCTCTCCTGCCTGTCTTTTTGAAATTCCTTTATTGCTTCAGTTGTGGAAATCTTTTAATCTAGTCGTCAGGTTGTCCCAACCAACAGTCGCTCTGTAAACAGCTATGCTTTGGGTGTGCCTCTGGAAGGAGGTGAGCTCAGAGTCTTCCTGCTCTGCCATCTCGGCCACACCTCCCCCGTGGAATTTTTTTACTTTAAAATGATGACTATTATGTGAACATTGCCTCAATAAATCATGTAAAAATTTTTTCAGCCTTATATTTATCTTTTATAAATATTCCCATAGATTTTGATTAAAAGTACACTTTAGGGAATTCATGATTTTAAAATTTGTTATTGTATCATGTGATTTATGTAATTATTTAATAGACCATATTTTCACATTCTAAAATTTCCCTTTTTTTGATTAGCTAGTCAAATTAAAAGTCTCAGTGGTTAAGCAAAAATTGGACATCAAATAAAATTGAAGTTATTTATAATATTTTATCCATATGTTTCTATCTAAGCAACTCAAGGCAATGATTTAGGAAATGTTGTTTTTGAGAACAATTGCAGCAATCCAATGACAGCGGCATAAATTAAATGATTAAGGTGTATTCATTCTTTTTGGATTAATTATACAAACCTCACAACAGCCCTAAAAGGTAATTATTGTCATTCTGTTTGCATATGAGTAAACTGTGGTTTAGATAATTCACCCTAATGTTTTGACTTTAAAACCTAGACACTTTCTGTTTTCACTGGGAAACCTATATAAAGACAAGAAAGGCATTATTCTGAAAATTAACAGCCGTGACTGTGTATTGAATCTATAAGTTTAATTAGTTGTGGGGGATTGCCAATATACTAAATGAGTGCTTCTGGTTATATGGAAGTTGTGGGGAAAATGCATTAATGGGAGATGATTTGTATTTTGAACAAGGATAATATGAGGGGTATAATGTAAATGTGATTTATATTTCTCTCCCACCCTTTCTCTTTGCTTATGTAGCAAGGAAATGCTCTTTCTTGCAACTCAGTGAAAACTCTGGCAAGGCCCACGGCTTCTCTCTCAGCTTGTATGTAATAGACAGGCCTAGGGCCATGTCAGTCATTAAGGCCAGCTTCATTTCAGCAGCTTAAATGACACATCAGTATGTTAATTAAAACTCTACTCTTCATTCAGAAAGGGTTGCTTTCTTCTCTTTCTTCCAGCTAGAATCTATACTCAGTGGGATTGCTGCCCTCATGGGGGGACAGGGTGGTTGGCTTCTTCTCTTTTGCCTGCTCACTTCTCCTTCTGCCCCCTCCAGCTAACTGGTTACTGGCACCAATGGATTTGGAGCTGAATATCCTACTTGAATGGGACAGTCTTAAAATGCCTTTCTTCTAGAACCATCACATACTTCCACCTGACTCTCTCATTGGTTCGTCACATGGTTCCTCTAAAAATCCTTCGACAAGATTGATTATATGAGTTGTGCATGCACTTCCTCTCCATTCAGACTGCTTGTTGGTTTGTTTTGTTTGTTTCAGTATACATTACAACAGTTCCTGTTAGTGGCCTGTCATCTTTTGGTAAAATTCTCCTGTTCAGAATGTACCCATAGAGGAGTTTCCATTGTAGCTCAGCGGTAATGAACTTGACTCGTATCCATGAGGATGTAGGTTCGATCCCTGGCCTCACTTAGTGGTTTAAGGATCTGGCATTGCCGTGAGCTTTGGTGTAGGTTGCAGACACAGCTCGGAGCTGCCGTTCCTGTGGCTGTGGTGTAGGCTGGCAGCTATAGTTCCAATTCAACCCCTAGCCCAGGAACTTCCACATGCTGTGAATGTGGCCCTAAAAAAGACAGAATGTACACATAGAGAAGTATTCTTTCCTTGTGTTTAACATGGGTTGCTCCCAGGATGCCCACACCTTGATCAGAAGGGCAGGAAGTACTTGTCTCTGCATCAGTAAATGTGTTCTATTATGTCCATCAAGCCATTGCCACCTCTGGCTTTTAGACCTTTCAGGCATGTGTCACAGCCTCTTAAATGTCCCACAGACTTCAGGGACACATAAAGTACTCTGAGCAGTTCATTTCCCACTATTATCCTTGGGAGGGCAGGATTTATATGGGAGGAGAGCAACTGTATGCAAAAATATCTCTCCATAGATATTTTTTTCCATGATCAAACTTCTTAACCATTGTTAAGTGTAACAGTTGTCTAAATCATTCTCAGTCATCTCCTTTCAAATTCTTACTGTGTTCTGGCATGGCCCTTTAGCATTTTAAATCTATTACATATGTTGATATTTCAGATGAAACATTAAACATAATGTCCAGTTACAAGGAATCAAAAGATTCTTGGATTCTAAACTATCACTCATCTTAGAGGGAGTTCCCGTTGTGACTCAGTGGTAACAAACCCTGCTAGTATCCGTGAGGTTGTGGGTTCAGTCCCTGGCCTCGCTCAGTGGATCCGGCATTGCTGCGGCTGTGGCACAGCCAGGCAGCTGTAGCTCTGGTTTGAATCCCTAGCCTGGAAAAGTCCATATGCCACAGGTGCAGCCCTTAAAAATATAAATAAATAAAAATAAATATTCACTCAGAGTCACACACGCATATATATTTATATCTGTGATTGTGTGTGTGTGCATGTGCGTGTGTGTGTGTGTGTGTGTGTGTGTGTGCGTGTGTGAAGGCTCTACAGTTCACTTAATTGAATCTCACAGCACAGGTCCATTGGGACTGGAAGACATCCATCTTACTTAGCATGTCAGCTTCCGCTTGCAGAATTCCCTGCTTCTATGAGACTAAAAATATTTGAATGTATGAACTCTGTCTCATTTTGTGGGCAATCAATAAGGAATTTCCTGGCTAAGAAATCCTCCCTTTCCTTGGTCATTAGAACACTTATTTTAGGATCCTGATCTCATAGCTTCCTCTAGCTCCAACTTTATTATCTGAAACTTCAGTATCCAGAGGGATGACTCGGGCAAATGACAATTATTTTTCTAACAAGTCAACCATTGACACAAATGGTTATAAAGTTGGAAGTAGTAACCATAAAAAAATTGCAAGTCTCCAAAATTGTAGATGTCTGTGGTCTACTGCATTTTTACAGGCTAGTTACTTGAGCAACCCATTATGTTTTTCAAACTTTCATGACTTCTGACCAATTTAAAATATCACTTATTATATATAGGCCCGCAGGTTGTTTAGAATTTAGCATTTATCATAAAATTTATACTTTGTGTGCATTTTTCACCCGCCTTTCTTTTTACTTTTAAAGAAGTTAACCCATGAACAAACACAAACATATTTTGTCGCATATTTTCTGTAGGTGTCACTCTTCATTCTTAGTGTAGGTCATGTGTAATTTCCTCAACCTGAAGCTCTGTTCACATTTTTTCAGACCAGGTCTACTGGCAAAAGATCTCAGTTTTTCTTAATTAGGAAGCTTCTTTGTCTTTCGTTTTTGATGAACATTTGTATTAAACATAGAAATTGTGTTGACAGCCAGTTTTTCCTTTTAGCAGTTTAAGGATGTCACTTCAGTGTTTTCCCGGATCTGCTGTTTCTGATGATCGTCAGATGTCATTTGTGTAGTTGATCTCCTGTACATAATGTTTTTTTCTCTAGTTTCCTGTAATACTTCCTTTTTATCACTCATTTTTAGTAATTTTACAATGATGAATCTCTATTTCATTTTTCTTTTCTGTATAATGCTTAGGACTTGTTGCATTTCTTAGATAAATATGCTGGCATTTTAACCACATTTGTAGTAATTTTGTATCATTTCTAAAGGGTTTTTTTTTGCCCTAATGTTTCTCCCTTCTCGTATTTGGAACTCCAATTATGTGTGCACTAGATGGAGGGCAAGTCCAATAATGCTTACTGTATTAGGACCAAAAGTGTAAGCTTCGTAAATCAGCTATACCTTGATTGGAAAAAAAAAAAAAAAATTGGAGTTCTTGCTGTGGTGCAGTGGGTAAAGGATCCAGCATTGCCACTGCTCTGGCTCAGATTTAGTCCCTGCTCCGGGAACTTCCATATGCCATGAATGCAGAAAGAAAAGAAAAAAAATAAAAAAGAAAAAGAAAAGAAAGAATGAAATTGACAGGAGAAATCATACTGGGAAAAAGCCTTATTCTTCTTTGGACATTTTCCTGTTTTAAAACTGTCAGTAATGCTTATAATCAAGTATGCTCCTCCTATCTGTGTGTTCATACAAAACAAAAGCATTCAAATGAGCAATTTTTTTTTTTGCCTCATCAGAGCAACAAAGTTACTCTGATGCTCCCACAAATCTAACATTTCTGTTTTCTGTCTATAAACTATTACCCATCACCCTGTCCTTTATCTCAACTGTCCTTTCCTTAAATTTCACTTAAACCTGTTTGTTACCAAATCCATAAATTTTACTTGTACTTAAATGACTTTGTTCACCTTTATCAATTAAGACATATTCCTGTCTTTTCAAATTCTACTCCATTCATATTTATTCTCATGTTATTTCCACTCATCATTTTCATTTATTGTCACTCTTTTCTGGATATTCTAGAGCAATATGCAATTGCACATTCAAATATGCTTTAAAATCACCAACCTAATCACAGCTAAAACACAACCCAAGAAATCAAAAAAGGAACAAACAGGAGTTCCCATCATGGCGCAGTGGTTAACGAATCCGACTAGGAACCATGAGGTTGCGGGTTCGATCCCTGCCCTTGCTCAGTGGGTCAAGGTTCCGCCGTTGCCATGAGCTGTGGCGTAGGTCGCAGACACGGCTCGGATCCTGCGTTGCTGTGGCTCTGGCGTAGGCTGGCAGCTACAGCTCCGATTCGACCCCTGGCCCGGGAACCTCCATATGCTACAGGAGCGGCCCAAGAAATGGCAAAAAAAACAAAAACCAAAAAAAAAAAAAAGAACAAACAGCTTCTCTCATTTCATTCTTTAGCCGTTACTGGGCTTTTCACACTAATTTTGTAGTAGCTCATCACAACATACGAGTCTGCATTAAGTCTTCACCTTCCATGTATCCCTTTCAGTTTACTTCGGTGTCATTTCTAATAGCTTTTATTTCAGTGAACCTACATGATTGACCAAGGAAGAAAATTTAGAAGAAGAGAGGAGGAGATATAAATAAAAACAATCGTGAGGATTATTAAAGGGAATCTTTTTTTTGTTAAATGTTAAATGGATAGTTTCAAAAATGACAACATAATGCATTGAGCATCATTGCTAAAAATTAAAAACTTTAATGAGCTATGTATTCCATTTATTATGTGTATATTTATATGTTTTCAAATAAGTGTAGTCGTCAGTTGGAAATTACTTCTTAAGTTATGGCCCAGGATTGATTCAATATTCAGAATTATATGAAACACCCACCAAACAAAAACCAGATTATGTTATTCCCAAAAATCTTACATCAAAAGTTACTGTTCCATTACGTTACTAGTTCTATTAAGGTGGAAAACCAAAAAGAAAAAGAGAAACCAATGAAAACTGCAAACTAGTCTATGACTTAAAATAGGCATTGTAGATAAAGGATGCCGTTATAAAGATGCCTCTGCAGAATTCTTAAGCCAGTTAGCTCATGGGGGCTAGAATGAGTCCTAGTTAAACCTTGAAGAGTTTGGGTTAATCAGGCTCAAATCCAAGGAGTCATCACTGATTCTTCTCTGTCCTGTGCAACCCAATCAGGAGGTCTTTATTCATAAATCCAAAGCACCTCCAAATCTCACCACTTCTTAATATGTCCATTATTTTCCTGGGCATTATCTTCTTTTATTCTCGATTATTTCTAGAGGTTTTTTTTTCTTTGTTTCTCTTTGACCATCACCACCGTGTCCTCCAGTTCTAAAACACAATTACGACTGCCCAGTGGCAGTCCCTCATAAATATAACAAAATCATAATCCTTTCTAATTACCTAAAAGACCATTCATGATGCGATCACTGCCTACATTCATATTACTTCTCATCCCCTTCCCTTCTCATCCAGGATTGCTGTTTTCTGCCCTTGAAAGATACCCAGGCTTTTCTTTCATTAAGCCTGTTGCCTCTGAATGGAGTGGTGTCTTCTGCAAAATATTTGAGAGATAACCTCCTTATCATCCATGGCTCAGCCCAGTGTTCTTAATAAATATTTGCTCTATAAATGGATTGCATCGGCTGTACATATTCAACTTAGGAATAACAATTGCTTCATGTACATTTTAGTATTCTTAATTTCTCCACTCTTCTGACAGAACTGGAGAGATTATTACAATGCCGAAGGGGAGTCTTCGTACCAATGATTGTGATTACCTTTCAGAGATGTGAACTTTAAATGAGAAAACATATAAAATATGATATGATAATATGATATTGTGATAATAAACAACAATAATGGTCTCTTTCTCATTAAACCATTTCTCAGCTGCTCTACAGAAGATCAAATATTGCTGCAGTAGTTAGAATTCAGAGCAGTAGCTTCACTTTCATATATAAAGTTTGAAATGCAGCCATGATAAAGGTGACTAAATATTCAGAACTATGGCGGTTATCAAACAACCCACTTGATCTGTGCTAATCCTTAACTAAGGGTGAAGAAAGTGTCATATGGATATATTCTTAATTAAATAAATGGGTACATTTGTAATCCTTTGTGTGACTATTTCTTAAGCAGCTTTTATGACGCAGGCACTATTTTAAGTAAAAGAAATGCCAGATACATTGTAAGTATCATGACTTCTGAAACTAATAAGTTCAAATGTTATATGTTTAAATCTCTGGAGGTATTCATAAAGTGATGCAGAATTAAAGAACAGTATTTTTGCTTCATTCAATAAGATTCTGGTTGTAGGTATACTATACAAGGACAAGAAACCTAAAAAATACAGAAGTAGGTCAGCCTGAGATCCATTAAAATAATCTAGTTCTATTAAAGGTGCATCTCTCCAAATGTGGTAGAAGTTATACTGGAGAGCACACAGTATTTCGCTCTGTGAAATTGCTATGGAAACTGCCACAATAGATTATAAACTCCATGACCTTCTATTATAACTTTTATTTTGTGTGTAGAGCTTTTTTCTTCTTGCTAATTATTCAATGCAGCATTATCAGGAAGTACTCACACATCCCTATAAATCTCTTACAGGAAATAATTAAAGTAAGTTCAATTTTAGAAAAAGAAAAAGCCTTTGAACTTGGTGACTGACTAAATTCTGGCCAATATTCTTTCCGCTTTGAATTTTAGTGTCAGGGGTTATTTTTCTTTGAAATACTGTCCTTTCTTGGAACAGCCAGTACAGATTTTCCTTGGCCAAAAGCATCACAAATGCACAATGGTTGAGAGTAAAGGAAAGCACAGAACAAGGCAGCATAAACCCACGAATAAACAATGGACTCAGGCCATGACTTTGTCATGGAGGATCATTCACTAGCAACAATATAGATATGAGCAAAGGTTTTTTTATCGTATTTTTCATTAAAAAAATTAACAAACTATCTGGATGCAGTTTAAGTAGAGAATGATTGCCTGAACCTCTTCTCTAAGTTGAAACTCAGACGAATTCAAATGTAATATTTGTATTCTATGCATGTTTTATATTCTAAATTGCAGGTATAATATAATTTAATATTTCTTAGAGTGTCAGTTGGTTTAAAGCTATTGTTGTTCTTTCTCACATTTTGAGCTTTGTCCCACTGGGTTTGTGTGTGTGTGTGTGTGTGTGTGTTTTAAATGGTATTTTTCAGGAGCTCCTGTTGTGGCTCAGCAGTAACAAATCTGACTAATATCCAGGAGGATGCGGGTTTGATCCCTGGCCTCAGTTAGTGGATTAGGGATCTGGCATTGCTATGAGCTGTGGTGTAGTTTGCAGGCACAGCTCAGATCCAGCATTGTGTGGCTGTGGTGTAGGCTGGCAGCTGCAGCTCTGATTCAACCCCTAGCCTGGGAATTTTCATATACCACAGGTGTGGTCCTAAAAAGCTAAATAAATAAATGGCATTTTTTACAGAAATGAAATATTTCTGTAGGTTAATAATTTTATGGTTGATATTATATCATCTTAAACTCTAACATGAGTTACTATTTTAAGATTGCATAATGTTCACTTTTCAAATTTTAATAGTTAAATTAGCAACTTAATGTCAGTAACCTGTGTTGTGTTAAATATCTTTATGAGCCATGATAAATGTAGAAAAATTCATACCTGAGAGATTTTAAAAGCAATTCCTCAATCATGGTCAATCATTATCATATTTAAACAGACCTTGTTTTCTCCAGTCAATTAAAATAATTGTCTTTTTTTGCCTATGGTTATTTTCAATGGTCAGTTGAAGTTTGAGTAGAAGGTAGATGTATCAGTCAGCTGACATGGTCATTGCTAGTAAATCCTAATGTCTCTATTTTCAGAAATATATACAAATAAATATCAAATTTTATAGTATTTCAAGATAGCATAATAATTGGGGGAATATTGATTTAACTTTCAGTTAACTCATAACTATATAGGTATTCCAACTGTACTAAAATCTTCACCACCTTAGCCTGCATAGATTATTCTTGGTAAAAGGAAGCCATGTACTACATCAGATAATCTCTCTTAAACAGACTGCCATTGATTTCATGACCTTTAAAATTTTCTTTTAGAGGAAGAATACTGAATTTGGAAAGTTGCGAATTTTTCAATATATCATTTTTAAAAAGAATTCTGTGTTAGAATAAAGACTTGAATTGCTATGTTTGTCAAAATAGGTGCTAAGTATAAACTCAGAATAAAACTCAAAGCAGTATTCAAAAGAGTGCTTTATCTCATATTTTATCACTAGTAAGTGGTGGCTTTGTCGGTGGTTCTTTCATTTTATTTTTTTACTGTTTTGCTTTTTAGGGCTGCACCCATGACATGTGGAGGTTCCCAGGCTCGGGATCCAGTTGGAGCTGCAGATGCCCGCCACAGCTGCAGCCACAGCAACATCAGCTCTGAGCCATGTCTGCGACCTACACCACAGCTCACGGCAACACTGGATCTTTCACCCACCGAGCAAGGCCAGGGATTGAACCCGCAACCTCATGGTTCCTGGTCGGATTTGCTAACCACTGAGCCACGATGGGAACTCCTTAAATAGATATTTTATTTAAAAATTTTCTGATACCAAGCTAAAACATCACTGAATGATATGTATATATATTACATCTTTCTTTGACAGTCCATGAGTTTTAACAAGAAAAAGGAATGTGTAATAGATGTAAACATTTATGTAGCATTGCATGTTATAGGGACAGTTTTTAAACTAATATTGTCTCTAAATAGCAGCTGGCTAGTGGGAACACTATCACCCCCAGCTGAGATTCTGGCATCACCTCTGTTGACTTTTTTTCACAAAATCCCTGGTTGCTACCTCTGCTGAACACCGATCATTTGTCTCTTCATGGTTTATTCTTACCGTCCCAGTCGCTGTGTGGTAAATAGTAAATGGTCAATAAATGTTTGCTGATTGAATTAATAAATTACACTCAGGTCCTTTTGCAGGTAATAGAACTCTCACCAAGTTTCTCCCACATATGGCAACTAATAATAAGGAGCAAGTGGTTATTGCATATGTACACTGAGGTACACGGAAGGCTTGGGCCAGCAGGGACCTGCTGTCTAGCACAGGAACTCTACCCAGTATTCTTTGATCATCTATATGGGAAAAGAATCTGGAAGGAGAATGGATGTGTGTGTGTGTGTAACTGAATCACTTTGTTTACAGCAGAAGTACAGCAATCTTGTACATCGACGATAGTTCAATGAATCTGTTAAAAATGTAAAAAATAGAAGAACTCCAAACAAACACCCAAAATAGTTGTCACCTGACATCATCAACCCCTCAAGGAAAGCTTTATTCACAAGTATTCACGTAATTTGCACAGATGCGGCAAACAGCACCCAGAACTTGAGAGAAAGAGACCTGAGATCCCCGGCGTGTGCTTTCCCATATAGATGATCAAAGAATACTGGGTAGAGTTCCTGTGCTATACATCCTTCATGCTTGGCCTTTGCCTTAGAGCAGGTGACCCTGGCTTGTCTCCAGAGCTGACTACATCTGGGAAAGTGACTCCATCTGGGAAAGTCAGGCCAATTGGAGGCCTTGAAACGAGGTTTGGGAAATGGAATATAGCCTCTACGTTATTAAAACGTGAGGGACTAAGTAGACCAAGGAGCTAAGGCTACCCTCTAGGGAGAGGAGCGTGGCTAGCGCTCTGAAAGCTGAGGAGGGATTGGGGGCGGGGTGCAGACTTTAGAGAGAAAGAAGTGAAACAGTGCAGAGAAGCAGAGCGTCAGCCTATGTGGCCCCCGCAGAAGAGAGACAGGCGTAAGGATTTTCCCAAGAGGACCTGCTGCTCTTTTACTTTAAAATTTTGAGAGATTCGCGCATATTTTTAGGGTCATCTCTTTTTAGTGTTAATGCATTTTTTTTCTTTTAAACAAAGCAAGCCACATTAGAAATATACACTGAAAAGTACAATGGGAACAGATTTTTCATTAAATTGTGCTGTTAAGTGGTTTAATTCGAGGTAAGGTCTGAATACTGTAGAAATGGAGCTGTACTAAATTCTGCTGCATCAAGCTCTTTCAGCGCAGGGCTGAAAACCATGCACTTTTAAAATCACAGCGCATTTAGAATTATTTAGAGCGTAGCCACCTTTAGTTTGGCAAGAAAACAAGGTAAAGTCTTCCTGAGGGAACTTACTCTTGGAATGTGCTGCATCTAGTGTCAAAGATACTGATACCCAAGAATAAAATAAACACTAGCCTTGTCCTAATTCTTCACCTGTCCTCAGTAAACAGCCTAAATTCCTGCAACACTGGACATTTGTGCCCCCTTCTCCAGTTCCTGCCACTTAATTCTGAAGACAGAAATAAAATTTTATAATGTACATCCTTAAGTTCTATTTATACTCATAAGCACTTTAAATACTTAATACTGTGGAAGGTGAAATCAGGGCTTTATGTAAACTATGAAATTCTACTTGATTTAAGCAAGATATATTCTATTTTATTTGTAGTCTTCACCCTTTTAGGTGTTCCTTCAGGGAGAGCCTCCCTTCAGGGAGTGTCACCCCCATCTTTGGTCCATGCCACCAGCAGGTCATGAATCTGATACTCAAAACTCAGCTAACTCTGCTAGGAGCACGCACGAGCACACGGTTGAATTCCGGAGTATATTGTTTCCATCATGACCATAAGTCTGAAGAAATTGCTTTACGGCTATGTTTCCTGATTTGATTACTCTAAATTTTACACTGCTGTGCACACGTGTCTGGAAAACAATTGCATGCATTTGTCATTTCTGTTTTAAAAGTATTAGGTTTCTTGGAAACATTTGAACCCTCTCACTGAAAAATGCCGTGCAAGTTACGGCCCAGGGCAGTGATGTGCTGATACAGAATTATTCTGCTGAAAGTCATACTGAGAAACAGCACCCAGCTTGGAGAAACTCAGATTTATTCCCTTCTTTCGATTCTCACAGCCCCTGCTTTAGTGTGAGATTTCATCAATTGAAGGGTGCCATTGTACATTACTATGCTAAGCTGTTTGGAACTTTCATGTAGAGGAAAAAGCAAATTCACAGACCCAAGGTCAGTCTTTTAGTTAGGAAAGAACATGGTATTTTAAGTAAGCAGCGGCTAGATAGGTCCCTGAAGTGAATGCTACTAATGCGGTCTTTAAAAAGACCCATGGGTGTCACTGAGGAGTCTTAAGTAGGAAGGTATAGGAACATACATGCATTTTTAGGAAAATTTATTTGTGTCATCTGGACATCAGATATCAAAATTTTAGGGTAACATTAAATTATATTAAATGTTGTATAAATCAGGTTATATTAGCATTGTAGTACTAATTCAGACAAATTTACTTTCAATTATGCTTTCCTTTGCAATTTAGATAAAATCTCCTGTTTAGGTTGTTTTTCTGAGTCCATGTTTTCCTTGCTTTTGGTTTTTCTTTCTCCCAGTTATTTCAAAGGAACATTTCCATTCCTTAGAACAAAAGACACACCAACAGCTATAGCCTTTCCCAGGCAGGAGCTGGAAGTAGCGGTGGGCGTGGTGTTTGAGAGGAGCCCATTCGAATTCAGATCCCCACATTCCCAGATGCTGGAGTCCTGGAGCATCAGGAGAAAATCAAAATCACATGGAAAGATTTCTAACCTTGTCAACTTTTTTGGACAGGTCTGTCCAAAAAATACACATACAGGAAAATATGCATATATTCATTTCACCAAAGACCAAGTAGTTCCTGACTTCTCAATATCCAAGGAAAAATGGATCAATGTTGCAAGTAGCAGGCCTTTTCCCTTTCAATCTAATCATATCAAGCAACAGCATTCAGCAAATCTCTATTATGTATACATGATAAGAATAAAACAAGGCCCTCTCTCCTGAGAGGTGTATATACGGCAGTAAAAAAACACAGGAAGCACATATGTAGATATGTAAGGAGGTAATTCATACATTTTCCTTTATAGAAATTCTTTTTATAGAGAAAAATGGCAGGTGGAGGGAAAGATTTTGACAGAGGTGGTTTATTTTTTATTTATTTTTTAATTTTGAAAAATTTGGAGTCTGGTTGGCTTACAGAGTATTAGTTTGAGGTGTAAAGTGAATCGGTTTTGTATATATTTTTATCCATTTCTTTTTCCCATGTAGGTTGTTACAGAATACTGAGTAGACTCCCTTGTGTTATACAGCAGATCATTTGAGATGCCTTTGCTGTGAAAGCACTGATCAGAAGTGGTATGAGAAGTCATGAGAAGGACTGCGGGGGCGAATAGGCCCACATGCAGAGTGATCTAGAAGAACAGTTAAAGGGGGAATCGGTCAAAAATGTTTATACAAGTGATTTCCCCAGAAGGTTGAAGAAATACTGATTTGACTGCTCTAGAAGAGACCGAATTTAGTCTGTCGTCAGAGCTCTAGTGGCAGAAGAAATGGCATGAGAAAGATTTATTTTTCTTTGAAAGTGGAAAAACAACTTTTTTTTATCATTTTTTGGATAGTTTAACTCATGAAAGTCAAAAAGGGGAACTGAAGTGTAGTCTGATGTTTGTATTTTAAAGAAATTTTTATTGGGATAATTTTTTTTAATATATTCCTTTGTCTTTGAATATGAACAAGGAATATGTGCTTCATTTATGGAGTACATGTCAGTCTTTTTCTTTCTTTTGTTTGATCTGACATCCCATGTGTATCAGTTTACATGAGTAAATACAACAGAGTAATACAGACTGAGGGTCTTAAATGATAGAAATCTATTTTGTCACGGTTCTGGAAGCTGGAAGTTCAGAGCCAGCTATTCCCAGAGTTGGCCTCCTCTGAAGACTTACTCTCTCTCTAGCTTGTAGATGGTCATGTTTTTCCAGCGTCTCACATGATCTTTCCTCTGAATATCTGTGTCATAATCTCCTCGTGTATGGACATCAGTTATATTGGATTAGGGCCCAGCCCAAAGACCCTTTTTAAATTAAATTACTTTTTTAAAGACCAAACTCCAATACAATCACATCCTAAGGTACCAGGGCTTAGGATCTCAATGTGTAAATTTGGGGTGGAGAGTACACAATTCAGCCCATAACATAGTAGTGTTTTTCCTGTGGTATATTTTTATCTCCAAATTTAGATTTGTCTAGCCACTAAATGGTTTCAAATTATATGACTATCAATTTCAATACCTTCAATATTCATTGTTTAAATTATTGTACAGATATTTGTGTGTGCAGTTCTTTCCCTACCCATCAAAGTCTGAGCTATTAATAGGAGTTGGAAATATCCTAACAGGAATGTAAAATATCTTTATCATGGTTTTGTGTAATCCATGTCATTTAGTCCATAGTAATTGCCTTTTAGATTGTGTGTGTGTGTGCGTACATACGTGTGTGTGTGTATACATATGTGTATAGACACTTAGAAACTGTAGTAGACAGTGGAGGAGCCAAAGAAAAATACCCAAATTTCATGAAAGATGCTAAGTATTGTGTTCCCAGTAGCGGCACGCTCTTTGAGGTCACTTTCTCTCTCAGTAGTGCAGATGCTCTACATAAAACAGACTTTTCTACAGTGAAAATAATTAATCGTCTTCCGCTATTCCAAGAAGAAAACAAAAAATGATTTCCTTTTAACTGTCATCTATTTATACATTGATTGGTTTCCTCCATCTAGAAAATGTACTCTCTGCTTAAAGCTCGGAAAGAAACCATAAGGGAAATCATTATCGCAGACAGCAGGACTGAGACTAGTTTTGTTCAAGACAGGGGTCACCTGTCTCCATGGCTGTTTCTTTTAGTCACAGATCCCTGTGCAAAACTGTCTCCTACTCTCTTTCCTGGAACGTCATTTCACCAATTCCGGTAACTGAGTTTTGCTTACATTGTATTTTGTAAAGGTCAAATTATATGCTTTCAAATTACGTTATCAGCAAAAACATTACCTAATAAAGGTTTCGAATAGTTTTAACTTCCCAAACTCGGTTGTGTCAAAACACTTATGAAATTGTTTTAGAAATCACTATTAAATACCTTTAAACTAAAGCAAGAAAAAATAATTAATGTAAGAGAATTGAAGAAAGCCAGGAAAAAGACAGCTGTTAGCAGAAAAAGATGTGGAGACCATATCTGTAGGATGAAGGTAAAATATGGGCAATTTTATCTCCAGGCCTGCCCCAGGCACTATCTGACAAGGTAGGGGAAAAGTTATGGCAATCAGCAAGGGAAAGTCCCCAATTCTCCTTTCTCTTTCTACTTCATATTTCTTAGATATTAAACCATGGTGATATCTGAATCCTAGAGTGACTGAATTTCAGAAACTAGAAATGCCTCTGAAGTTTCTTCTTACCAAGGGATAAATGCAGGGTCAGCAAGTTCATGCTGCAAATTTTCAAAAGAAAGAAATCCAAGTATTTTTTGCTATTAAAAATCTATCACTCATTAACCTTTAACTTCTGATATGAAACCATATGTAACCTGATTCAATTGCAACAGAGTGTGAAACTGGAATTTTTGTATTCCTTTATAATTAAAAAAAATTTCCCTGTTTGAGGGAGATGGGAGAGAAGCTGAGGAAAGAAGACAGGAGTGGGGTTGAGGCAGAAGGGATATGTGTACCAAATTCAGAGTCTTGTACCCGCTGTATGACCTGCACCCTCCGCATTTCACCTCTCTGTTCAGTGACCAGAGGTTATAGGAGTATCTACAAATCCATTAATTTACAAGACTGGTCCTCAAATTTTCTTCTGTACTTAATAATTTTCCCATGGTCATTATTATTTCAAGAGCTAATGATTCTGTTAGAAATCATCTATAGCTTTAGAAGGACATTTTCTAAATGAAATATTCACAAACAACTCTAGAATATTATAACGTTAGAACATGCTCAGCACCCGAGGACCTGTGAATGTATACTGCTGGCTTTTTGATCTTCTCTCATATCCAGTCTGCACTCCAGATCTGCAGGTTCTAAAATCCACAGATTCAGCCAACCGCAGATTCAAAATATTTGGTACAGATTCAACTAAACGCAGAAGATTTCAAAAGGCAAACCTTGAATTTGCTGTGTACTGGATACTGTATATCTGGCCTTTACATAGTATTTACAGGTATTGATACAACATTTATATTGGATTGGATATGATAAGGAATCTATCTAGAGTTTATTTAAAGTGTATGGGGTATGGCTAGGTTATATGCAAATACTGCACCATTTATGTAAAGGACTTGAGCATCTACAGATTTTGGTATCCACATAGTGACCTGGAACCAAGGCCCTGTGAATACCAAAGGTCAACGGTATGGAGTTGTTCTTTTCAGGCTTCATAGCATTTATTCCCAAAGCTGGTCTTCCCTCTTGGTGATAACAGAATCAAGCTGGGTGATTAATTGTTGTGTTTAGGTAGTTGCAGACCTTAAGTCAGAAAAATGGATGTGATGACCTCAGGAAATTCCTTCAGGCCTTATTGTCCTAGAAAATAAAATACATTGCAAGCAGCTAATTCTATACCAAAAGTAAAAATAGCATTGTAAATGTATATTTCCTATATACACTGTTTTCATGAGGAACTGCTATATTATTAGCTAAAAAAATTGATATCATGCATGTTTTAGAGTCACTTTCTATAGGGTGAAATTACTAATAATATTTTTTTCAAAATTAGAAGCATCATATACTCATTTTTACACAACTGCTTACCAGCCTCCAGTTTCCCCAGAGAATGATAAACAGCTACACACTTACCTGATGTTGATCATACTGTTTACACACAGCAGATGCTGACATAGTTGTAAATTAAAATGCATCACCACATGTTAGGAATGTTGCTGAGACTGTTCTGCTAAAATAAAATCTAATATTTTAACACACCATATGCTACATTTGAGTAAAATAAATGTATGCTTAAAAAAAGTAGATAATTTGCCTTTTTATTTTTTTCCTTATGAAAGGGGTTAAACAATTATTTTTAAATTTAAACTGTTCTGTTTATCACTTTTATTTATCTTTATAGTAGCATTCTCCTACCAAGATAAAAAATAAGGAATAATTTTGCCTTTCAACATGAACACATTAGGAAATTAGACAACATAGCAGTTTTTTTCCTCTTTTACTGAACAAGCTCAAATGTTAAAGGGATTTCTCACCTGCATTCTCCAAAATGTGTGTCAACCTACTTGTAATATTTTAATTTCTGAAATGTGCCCTTTCAAAATCTATGAAATGAAAATACATTATCTATATTCATATGAAAAGGAATTTTAGAATTAATGACAATGATAAGTTAAAAAATCAAATTCTTCTCTGTAGAATGAAGGCCGCCTTGAACCTTGATATCTGCAGCAGGTTTGTGCCTGCAGCTGGGTGCCATGGTGTAGAAGATGCTCAGATCAGTTGTAGGAAATTTGTTTAAGCTTTTTATTTCCATCTCACTTTTGTTATCCTTCCCTATAAGGAAAGGCAGTAATAACACCCCAGACTACTAGGTGGGGTTTCTGTGAAAACCGGTCCAGATAGACAGGAGCTCCCACAAGGTGACTCTTCCATGCAGAATTCCTCCAATGTCAAGTCAGCTTCATGGCTGAGAAAGACTGTCTCTTCCAAGTTCTTCCTGTCTCTAGGATATGAAGATGGAACTCTGTCCAAAGGAGTCCCTCTTGCATTTTGTTCCTCTAGTACTGTCTGCACTCACAGTTTTTTATGTCTTATAATGGATTTGCTCATAACTCATCTGGTTTTTTTCCAGTTATTCTTGGCAGGAATGTTACCCTTGATAGAGATATTTCATCATACTAGAAGCAGAATCCTGCAAGAAAATATTAAGATATAGGATATATAATTTAAAAAATCTAGAATAAATCAACAGAAGTAAAAGTGTCAAAATATAGATAAGTCCTAGAAGAGGAAAAAACAACCCAAAGAAGAAAGTAATTGAAGAAATCATCAAAATTTGGGGGTTTTTTAAATTTTAAAATTGATGGAGATTTCCTGGCCATTTCTTTCTTACTGGTTTCTACTTAATGAACCTACCAGGACACTCTTGCCACCCAATCATATAGACCAACAAGGATAGTATGTTAATTTTCTACTCTTGCTGTAACAAATTGCCCCAGACTTGGTGGCTTATGTAGTGCAGATATGTTCTCTTACAGCGTGGGAAAGGTCCACAATAAGGTTCATAAGGCTAAAGTCAAGTGTAAGCAAAAGTGTTTCTTTCTGGAGGCTGGAGGCAAGAATCCATTCTTGGCCCCTCCCGGTTTCTGGTGACTTGGTTCCTTTGGCTGCATCCCTTCAATCGCTGCCTCCCTGAGCATGCTGCCCTTTCCTTGTAAGGATCTTCAGGACTACATTGGCTCACCCAGATAATCCACGGCAGTCACCGCATCAAATTTTCCTTAATATAATCTCAAGTGTAAAGTATTTTTTTTTTTTCCGTAGAAGGTAACACGTTCACTGGTTTCGGGATTTGTATATGAATATCTCTTGGGTGGGGGTGGCCGGGGAGTAGTCATCATCCTTCTGCTTCCCACAGAGAATAAACACAAAAGCACTATCTTTAATACATCACTACAAGGTAGGCTTATAAAGCCAGTCATCCAGCTCATCAAAGCAAGCACAGAATCACCTCCAGTGGACTGGTGGGGCAGAAAGACAACATCTGATACTAAAGGTAGAGGCAAACAATTGTCAGCAATTTTTTACACACCCCAAAAAGGACAGATCCCATCCTTAGTGAAAACGTGAGTGAAATCTCTGAACAGGATCAGGGAAATGTGCAGAAATTCACTGAGGTTCTAATTTGGTTACAACTACAACAATTTAGTAGAAACTCAACTGGACTAAAGGGTACTGGGAAGGTTCAAGTCTTTGAGGAAGAAAAAGAAGTTTAGCAAATACATGCTCCCCTAAATGCAGACTTACTCTGAAGAAAAGCTAATGGACGTAAATCTTCTGAGCAGTCAGTAACACTGGGTTAAGACAAAGGAAAGGATCCGACAGGAAAGACGGGTGGAGAAAACTGAACCGGCAAAGACTAGACAAAAGAGGACATCTCTCTAGAATGGAGAGACACAGCAATGGTTCAGAGAAAAGCAACCACAGCCCTTTCCACTTGGACAAAAATAATCTTACTCCTATTATCCAGAAAAACCCATCTTTTTAAGAATGGATATAAGTGAGGATTCACTAAAATAATAAATGCAGTTATTACAAGACATAAAAAGATGAAAATAAGTTCTAAAGGACAATAAAATTACCAAAATTTTGAAAATTTTAACATGATACTTGAGCAGAAGCCTTAAAATAGACAACTTAACTTAGCATAAAAAAGACATGGGAGGGAAGAGGATGAATTAGGAGTTTAGGATTAAGAGATACAGGCTATATATTGCCGAGACCAGCTCAGCAGGATGGGGCTGAAGAACGGGTGCTGTGAAACTTAAGGAAAAAAGTTAACATAAAACAAGACACAGAGACATTTATCTGAAGTAAAGGTGGGAGCCGGGGACTCAAGCTCTCAGGGACCAAGAGCTCGGCTTCAAGAAACCACACCGCTTTTATTGTGCTCTTGAGAATGAGGCCAAGTGAGGAGGGGCTATGGGTGGAGGATAGAGGGTTTGTAAGTTCTTTTATTATTTTAAAAGCCACTGAGCTGGTAGAAGGTTAAGCTTCTACTCTGACCTTTAGGCACATAACACTCATCAGCATTGGAGTTAGCTATGCAGAGCATTCCAGAGAATCCTCCCTGTGCTTCTGCAAAAGGCTGCCTAGGTTTGCACCTTGGTTCTCTTTGCTGATGCATATTCTGCTAAGGACCCCTCATAAACCCCTTGGCCATGAGGTTCCTCTTTCTCTTATCCCTTAGAGGACATATCATGCTTGTGCAAACGGCGTGCCAATCTGCACAGGTCCGCGTGCCTAGACCAAGGCATTATGTCCTCATTCAGCTGACCCTGTGAATAGCTTATGCCTTTAGGTCTCTGTTCTTCAGCTTAAGTCATTTACCAGCACTGTGACTGTTTTTCAAGCAGGAAGATGGGATAAAGTAAAGCAGGAAGATGGAATTTTTCATCAAAAAGGCTAAGAAAATACTGTAGAGACATGACTCGTAACAACATATAAAATGGATAAACAATAAAAGCCTACTGTATAGCACAGGAAACTACTCAATATCTTATAATACTTATAAGGGAAAAGATTCTGAAAAAGATTTTATATATATATATATATTCAGTTATGTATGTATATACATATAATTAAGTCACTTAGCTGTGCACCTGAATCATTGTAAATCTACTTCAATATAAAATGTAAATAAATTAAAAGAACAGTGGGGACAAAAAAAAGTTCAATAATATGACTAGAAATAAGTAGGATATGAAACAAGACCTAACAAAATTAGAAAGTTTAAAAAAAAAAAGGGTGGCACCTCATCTTCACAAGAATAACAGGAATGAATTTACACTAGTGAGGAAAAAAAGAGAAAATAGAGAAGGAAAAGAGTATGTGTAAAATATTGAATGTACTAGATTATAGACTGAAAAAAATTTATACTTTTTAATAAAGTTTTTATAAAGTTTTTTTAAGTTAATACATTAGATTTCATTGGTCAGAGAGGTCTCTGTTACACATCTTTGTCTTTACAAACTTTAAAAAATGTAAAATATGAAATATTCTCAACTCTCAATCCAGACTCAGGTCTGAATTTGGTCCTCAGGCAACAGTTTGCTGACCCCTGCACTGGACAAGCAACTAAGACCTCAAAGATGTGATGTACATATATTTGGGTTCCTTGACAACAATAAAAAGCAAAGATTCGGAGACTTTACTGAAAACTATAATACCATCCATCCATCTCTACCTCTGCCATTCCCCCCAAAAAATTACATTTGAAAAAAAAAAAATTGAAAGATTGTGTGCCTGGGACGTATATCAACTAATTAACTTCTATTTTCTATGAAGATAAGAAAAAAAAAAAACAAACACCTTATGCATCAGCCAAAAATTCCAAGTCATCTATAAGAAAAAAATGTCAAGAATGCCATGAGTCTTCTCAATAGCAATTTTTATACCATACTCAGTATTTTGAGATAACCAGGAAAGAAAATGTCAGCCAAATTTCATCCCTCCATATTAACTCTAAGTTTGAAGTTCCAGGAAAATAATTATGGATAGGAAGGGACTCAGATAATATTTTTTTTCACTTGAGGTCACCATGCTGTCGCCGTCATTATCATAATCCTCATTGTCACCATCAGCATCACCAGGGCTGCAATTCCAGGCGTAATGTGAGCATTTTTTTTTTTTTACCAGATAAAAGGAGATAATTCCTAAAATACAAAGTGTTTAAAACGGAAAATGTTTTAAATGTGTTACATATTGTGTTCATATAACTTGAAGTTCCCTTTTCCTCAGGCTTTCTTTCACGCATTTTACTCATTGTCCTGTTGCTCACTCCGTTTAGAACAGTTTCCAGAGTATGTGAATGTCAAGCCCACTTGTGTCCTGCTCAACGACAGTATTGTCTGGCACTCTCATTAGTAGTACTTTGACTTTTTAAGAGATTTACATACAGTTGGTTTACAATGTTGTGTTAGTTTCAGGTGTACAGAGAAGTGATTTAGTGTATGTGTACACACATATATATATGTATATATATATATTCTTTTTCTGATTCCTTTCCATGATAGGTTATTACAAGACCTTGACTATATAGTTCCCTGTGCTATACAGTAGGTCCTTGTTGTTTACCTATTTTATACTCAGTACTGTGTATGTGTTCATCCCAAATTCCTACTTTATCCCTCCTCCCCTTTCCACTTTGGTAACGGTAAATTTGTTTCCCATGTCTGTGAGTCTGTTTCTGCTTTGTAAGTAAGTTTATCTGTATCACTTTGTTATATCCCATTTGTAAGTGATGTGGTATGAGAGTTGTCTTTCTCTTCCTGATTTACTTAGTATGATAATCTCTAGGTCTGGCCATGTTGCTGCAAATGGTATTACTTTATTCTTTTCTATGGCTGAGTAATGCTTTGATGCTGGTTGAGAAGTGCTAATATTTGCATTGGTTAAACTTTTATATTGTCACTTAGGCTTGAATATGGAAGAGAGGGAATGATTGATTGCAAGGTAAACCAGTCCTCATAATCATATGCAAGTTTGCGTGTATCACAAATAAAGTGGTCACTTAGTATCTTTGGAAGGAAATACATTTTCATTCTGTCTGTTACTGCACATTTCTACCCTTGTCTCTGAGAAGCAGCTCTGCAACGTGAGCATAACAATTCATTTTAGATATTTGTTGCTTTTATCCCTTTCTTGTAACACCAGGGAGGATGAGCAAAGGAGAGGTGCTCAGGAGAGAGCTGAAATAAAGGATGCAACTCAGAAGCCATCGTTGCCTTTGGCCTCACTCAGCTTCCTCTGCAGACCCTTGGATATTGTCCACTCTCAGCGTTCCTCCTGGCGTCACTGTTGGTAGACTCACGAGCGCTGTTCTCCCGTCATGTTCCGCAGGAATATGTGCACCCATCACACTCCTGGTTGACCGGGCTCAAGGGGTCCTTGGCAACCAACCAAATTACTCTCACTGTCGAAAGAGAACAGCAGAACTTAAATGTGTTTTGAGAATCTAGATCTGAGTTTTCCAATAAAGTAGCCATTAGCCACAAGTGACTATTTAAAATTTTGTTAAAACTGGAGTTTTCTTATAGCACAGCAGGTTAAGGATCCATTGTTGTCACTGCAGTGGCCTGGGTCGCTGCTATGGCAGGACCTCGCTCCCTGGCTGAGGAACTTTCATATACTGCGAGAAGAGAAAAAAAAAAAAAAAGTAAGTAAGTTTATACAAATGAACCTATTTGCAGAACAGACTCAGAGACTTTGAAAACAAACTTATGGTTATCAAAGGGGACAGGTGCTGAGGGGAGCGATGGATTGGGCATTTGGGATTGGTATGTGCACACTGAAATATATGGAATGAATGGCGAATGGGGACCTGCTGTATAGCACACTCTACCCAATATTCTGTGATAATCTATATGGGAAAAGAATCTTAAAAAGAATAGATGTGAGTATATGTTTAACTGAATCAGTTTGTTGTACAGCAGAAATTATTACAACTTTGTAAATCAAGTATACTTCAATAAAATGTTAAAAAATTAAAATTTTTTAAAAATTGATTAATATTAAAATTGACTTCTGCAGTCACACTAGTTACATTTCAAGTATTCAGAAGCCATTTGTGATGAGTAGTTGCTCTTAGGTTTTGGACAGCACCTATATGAAACATTTCAATCACTGCAGAAATATCTGTTGGATAATACTAGCCTAGATTCACAATAGTCTCTTTGGAAATAGGGTCATAGAGTCAACTATATTTGGAAAATGCTGTGCATTTCATGATCCTATTGGAGAGTTGGGAGGCGTATTTTTACATATGTTGTAATAATTTTAAACCCAGTATTTCCCAGATTAAATGGATAAAATAGTCATTTTTTTCTTCCTGTCTAGATTCGGGGGGGGGGGGACTGATATTTCATGGAATGTGCTTTTAGAGAGTATGTTAGGAGATTTAAGAAATGATTTATTTCACAAACACTAGTAAAGAAACTAACTGGAATCTCATGCACGATGTGTTTACTGCATATAAAGAGATTTAGCTTGTAAACATAAATTTAATAACTTTTTAAAACCGCATTTACCAACATATGCTCTATAGCACATAAGCAGACTAATGGAAACTCTGTCCTTAGTTAAAAACTAATTCAAAAATGCAAGGCCTCTTTTTGTTTGTTTTTCGTGGGGAAATGACGCAGAACCTCACAGATTTTGATTTATGTATAAAAGCAAAGGCGTGTTGATTGTTGGAGTTACTAACGTTAGTTGGCATGCTTCGACGTTAACTAATAGTAATGGATGTTCTGACGAAGTACTCTACAACAGTGGTTCATAAACAAAGGAATTATTTGTAAAGGCACACAACTCCCAGTGTGTACGGACATGGCAAGTACATGGAATTACCACAATGGGAGTGAAGAGCAATTTGTTATTAATGCAGTATCATTATTGCATTAAGTTGGTCAGGGTTTTACTTTGTTCCTCTTAAGTATTAATGTTTAACACATTTGTAGGGTTGCTCTTAGTGATTGATTATACTGGCTGTTTATTTGGTTGTGAAAACTCGCAAATGATTTTGACATTCTGATCAGAATTTGTTCGGCTTCAGTTCTTCCATAAGATCAAGTTCTTAAACCATTTTAAGTTGACTACCATTTAAAGAGTTTTCAAACACTTATCTAAAGTTATTTCACTAATGAATGATAGGGTCAGGATACGGGGAGAGCAATTCTGAAATACAGTCTATTTTTTTTGCTTTATATCTGTCCAATACTGGATTTAAGCACTAAAATAATATTTAGTATATAAATGTTATGTAGGAAAAAACAAAAATCGGACATTTTCAAAAACAAGGGCAAATGCAGAACCCAAGGGAGCAATGAGAAATTTTATCCTGATAGAGACAAAAACATCAATCCCTCCTTGGCGAGGTTAGCATTTCCGAAGACAGTAAGACTGAGTGTGTGCACAGAATAAGCAAAAGGCAGTCCTTTTGGGCATAAACAAAGCCTGTCAGAAATCAGAAGATATGAAATCACAGCTAAAGTTTGCCTCTTCTGCTTGATAGGAGTCATTGTCACTAGCTAACAGTCTGCAGTATAAGAAGGGATGAGAAATATATGGAATATCTTTACCTCTTCCATGAGATCAGAGTTATCTAGGATAAGAACTTGCCTTCGCCATATATCTTCACGTATAGAAGTGAAGATGGTATAAAATTAAGCTAAATCAAATGTATGCAGTGCGCTGCAACCAAGCATAAGACTGTATATAAAAGACACATGCATGTGAAAGAAAAATCCTAAGTAACAAAATATGTGATACAAGGCATTTCTCAATCAAGAGCATGAAAGCAATGTGTTGTCTGATAAACTCTCAAGCAGCTCGTGAGAAGAGGTATTGTCATCTGCTTTTACTTATCTTGTTTATTAATTATTTCTGTTGCATTTTAAAAAATGACTTATCTAAATAAAACAGAGGCATATGCATTGCAGAAATTAGGAAAAATAGAAATGAGTAAAGAAAAAATTAGTACTTGTCCATAGGTTATTTTTATTTTTTAATTTTTTTTAATTTTTTTTAGATTTTTTTAATTGTTATTTCCCCAATACAGTTTTTTTCCTGCTGTACAGCATGGTGACCCAGTTACACGTACATGTACACATTCTATTTTCTCACATTATCATGCTCCATCATAAGTGACTAGACATAGTTTCCAGTACTACACAGCAGGCTGTCATTGCTAATCCATTCCAAAGGCAGTAGTTTGCATCTATTAACCCCAAGCTCCCCAACCACCCCACTCCTTCCCCCTCCCCCTTGGCCACCAAAAGTCTATTCTCCAAGTCCATGATTTTCTTTCTGTGGAAAGGTTCATTTGTGCCGTATATTAGATTCCCATGTGGCTCACAAAATAGGTTATATGAACTTTGCCCAAATCCAGAAAGTTTTTTTAGGGGGGGATTTTGCTAAAAATTTTGCTTATCAAATTGATAAAGTGTGGAGAATATTTCAAGTTTTCAATAATTCTCTAATTTCACTAATCATTCATTCATTCATCCATTCATTTATGCATGTGTCCATATATGTATCGCGGTTTAAAAGTCTGAATGTATGTATGTGTTTGTATGTTTGTCATTGCTTCTTGAATATCTTTGGCTCTAAGTATTCATAACAATAAGTTGCACTATTTTAGTTGAATGTTGATGTAAACCCTATCACACAGTTATCTTTATTTACTTGATAAAAGTAAATAATTAAATAATTAGTAGGGTGGGGGCAATAAATTAGGAGGTTGGCATTAACATAGATACGCAATTATGCATAAAATAAATAAACACCAAGGACCTACTGTGTAGCACAGGGAACTATACTCAATATCTTATTTTAACCTGCACTGGCAACGAATCCAAAAAAGGATAGAAAAATATAAATATATATGTATGTATAACTGAATTGCTTTGATGTACACCTGAGACTAACACAACATTGTAAATTAACTATGCTTCAATTTTAAAAAAATTAAAAATAATTAAATGAGTCATATCAGCTGCCCACCTTACCCTATTATTTTTCTTGAATCTTCATCTACTCATACTGTCTTACCTCACATTGCTAAAGATATGTCATGTATTATATATTGACACCTGCTTTTATGTTGCTTTGAAACTTGCATCTTATTTCTTTTTATTTTTTAAATTTGTACGGAAGTGTGGTGATTTACAGTGTCGTGATAATTTCTGCCGTACAAAAGGTGATTTAGTTGTACTTATACACACATCTACTCTTTCTCACACTCTTTTCCCATATACATTATCACAGAATTCCGGGTGGAGTTCCGTATGCTCCATTTGACCACTTATTCCATATACCTCAGTGTGCATGTGCCAATCCCAAACCCCAAGTCTCTCCATGCATCTTTTTTTAATCATGTATTTCTTGTCTCTTCAAATATGCTATGAATTCTCAAATTAGTAGCCACAGATTCCACCAACTTTGAATGCCTGAAGTACAAGTAAATGCTTGGTTGTCTTTTTTACAATGAATGTTCGTTGAACAATTATAAAATATAAGGTACAATAAGGAATGCAAATAGTAGATAATGCACTCTTGAATTAAAGATAATCAATGGGTGCTTTTCAATAATGACTCAGATAATCAACAACATTTAAAAATCTCATTTGGACAGCTCAGGCAGTAAGAACACAGGCTGTGTTTATAGTGAATGTTTTAGTGAGATTCTCAGAGCATCATTGGAGAAAACAAGTGTGTATTATAATTTTTATCTCTTTTATCAATTTGCTATTTACTGATATTTTTATTTCTGCCTGGATAAAGGTTGGCCTTTTATTCCATGAAGAAATCAGTGCACTGAGCAATTGTAACAAGTTGATGCTTTTTGCTTTCTTCACTCAGTCATGCTATAGGTCTGAATGAGGGGATTGCAGCAGGTGTTTTAGAGACAACCCCGTGCGATCCCTTCTTCCCGGACAATGTGCTTGTCCTGTCTCTCATGAGGTCTACCTGGCAGAGAACAGAGTCCAGCCTCTACCCCACAGCTGGCAAGGAATCTTAGTCTCATAAACCAGAGGAACTGAATCCTGTCAACCACTCCACGGGTAAGTTTGGAAGCAAATCCAACCCTAATTGAGCCTTAATTAGGGCTGATACCGTAATTGCAACCTTGTCAACACCCTTAGCCAGAAGCCCTAAGCAAGCTGCCTTTGGATTCTTAACCTACAAAAACTGTAAGATAATACATTTTTATTCCTATATTTTAGGATAGTTGTCACACTTCATAGATACCTGTGCAAAGGTGGACACAGAGAGCATCATCACACACACAGATGTAATAAATCATCACCATCATCTGCACTGACCAGTAATGGACGCGCTTGCTTATTCCAGCAGACGTAAAAAAGAACACGTTTTTGATTTTATGGCAATGCCACTATTACCATTTCTAGAAAATCCAGTCAAATTATTTTGAAAATTAAGGGAAATTTTACAGATAACATAACCCCAAATTCAAAGTGGAGTGGTGCCTTGATAAAGTCACAGGTTACAAATTTTCCCTAATTAATCTTTGGCCCTTAGTTCTGTTGGCTTCTAACAAGTTTTAAGCGTATTTTAAAAATGGGTGTATAACCTCTTTTGCCCTAATGCTTTTGCTTTTAGCAGTCCTTGGTTGGAAACTACGGTGGTATGAAAGTATTTGGTGGTGACTACCAAAGATAAAATACAATTCCTGTTGATACCTTCTTCAACAAGAAAAAAATCTAGAATTTTTGTACATGTCCTACAGGCATCTCTAATGATCATCAAACATCCTGGAATTTTGGATGCCACTAAATATGCAACCCACTTCCTGGGCTGTGGCGCTAGATCACTGAGGACTAGAATCATTAGGCATCATGATAAGTAATTTCCTACAAGCACAATTGTCTTTTTCATTTAGTATCATACCTACCTGCCTCTAGATGCTGAAAGAGTCTGCTTATCAATCTTTAACCTTCTTTTCCATGATGGGCCAGAGGACGCATTTACTAGGCATGACCATTCTATTCCCAGCCTCAAGTTCTAACACAGCAGCGCTCTATGAGTCCCATTGATCCAGCTATGGTCGGGGTTTATCATTTCAAACTGCACAAACGTCTCTTAATTCACGTCTTATGTAACCTACAACTCAAACATAAAACTGTAAACAACTCAGATATGAAGATCAAGAATTATCATTTAGAAGTCCTGTAGTGCCTCAGTGGGTTAAGAACTGGACACTGTCTCCATGAGGATGCGAGTTTGGTCCCTGGCTTCACTCAGTGGGTTAAGGATCCAGCATTGCTGCAAGCTGTGGAGTAGGTCAGTAGGTTGCAGGTGTGGCTTGGATCTGGTGTTGCCATGGCTGTGGTGTAGGCCTGCAGCCACAGATCTAATTCAGCCCCTAGCCCAGGAACTTCCATAGGACACAAGTGTGGCCCTAAAAAGAAAAAAGTATCATTTATTTAATAAAGTGGTGCCAAATTTAGCCTGTTCACAATATTTGACTTCCATTGTACTGTAGGTATTAAATAGTGCTATTATTTCCAAATTAGGTTTATAAAAATACTGTCTAAAAGATAAAATTTAAGTGATTTTTCTTTCTTTTACTATTCTTATTTGATATCCATGTAACAAACTGGGGGTGTTTATTTTACTCTTCATTATTTCAAGAATAAGCCTGCTCATTCTTTATAAATACTTTCTCCCAAAAGTTAAAAACATAAGAAAGATCAAGATAAAAATAGTGGCTGGAAAACATTTCATTTAAAATGTGACAAAAATATTTTAATGTAATATTTCTTGATATATCCATTGTATTGAAAATAATTACTGCAAAGTAGGCATATTAAGAAGAAAAAATGGTAAAATAAAACTTTGTAGCTGAATATTTACATTTTCTGTTATTGTACTGAGTACTCTGATCTGTCATTGAAATAAATGTATTTTGAACTGCTAATCAAGTTACCGTGAATACACTGAATTCAAAACTACACCAGGGTCAAGAACAAACTTGGTAACAAAAAAGATATTTATAAAAAATAACTTTCTACCATCTGACATTATCAGTTTCTGGAAGGTGATTGAAATATGAAGATAAGTTTATTCAAGTCAAGGTTTTTCATGAGAGGAACTGTAAGGCACTTTAAATATAGAAGTCTTGAGTAGGAAGAGTCTTGAGAAAGAGATTAAAGTCTTATTGCATGGCCTCCCTAGGATATAAGGAAGGAGAATTAACATAGATAATCGAGAATGAATAGGCACAGATGGGAAGGTAGTGGATCCATGGAGGTAGGGAAATGTGGGGATAGTGAAAGCTGAAATGACTGTTGTCAGAAACTACCACGCAAAGTTAATCAGAGGTCGAGCTGTTCTAAATTATAAGATGCAGGTTCTGGTTCTGTAGTGGGATTAATGGAGTGGAGGTAAAAATCACTGGAGTAGAGCAGTCGGGGGCCAGTGAGGGAGCCCGTCAGTAAAAGTCGTCATGTTTACGGAAGTCACTCACGTCGCAACTGTAGCAAAGGTGGCGAACTTGAACTAGAACCAGAAGAATGGGGACAGGTGCATACCTGGAAAGTGTGAGCTCTAAGAGGACTGCTTTTCTAAAAATGGAGGTGTCGTGTGTGGGAAGGAAGTCATTTCCAGGGAGAAAAACAGTGAGACAAGCCCATCTGCAACGCTTCTCACAGAAAACAGCGCAATAAGCAATCTTCAAAAAGTGCAGAGAGCCCAGGATATTTAGGAGGCCAGAAGAAAATATTCTAGCACGAAGTGACATGCAAAGGGCAATGAGTTTACATCAAACAGAAATGAGGATTTGGGGGAAGGCTCCGTGGGGAAACAGAGGCTGCCTGGTTGAGTCAGGAGTATAGCCACAGCTGTAACGGCTGGGGGCCCATGTGGAAACTGACGCCGAATGGAATTCCTGTTTGGATAACGTAATGGATGACGGGATGAAACCTGCAGTGGAAATAACGAGATGCGAGCTCTAGGTGGAACTCAGGTGTGAAAATACTTACAGGCTGAAACAATTAGAGACAGACTGGTTTCCGAAGTTAGAAAATAGTCCCCATTGGCAGTAGTTATTAGTGTGTATTCATGGAGTCATATAGCTTGCAGTCATTAGATTAGAATCAAAATAGAATGCTAGTGTTCAGGGTGTTAGAAAGTCTCAGTAGACCACACTTCCTCCTTAAAGTATGAGAAAAAGCCGCATGAGCCTTCCAATCAAAGTATTAAAAAACAACAACAAAAAAAAGTGGATGGAACCAGAGACTCATCCTGAGTGAAGTAAGTCAGAAAGAAAAAGACCATGTGATATCACTTATATCTGGAATATAAAATAAGGCAAAAAGGAACCTTTCCACAGAAAAGAAAATCATGGACTTGGAGAATAGACTTGTTGCCAAACAGGAAGGGGAGGGAGTGGGAGGGACGGGGAGCTTGGGGATAATAGATGCAGAATGTTGCCTTCGGGATGGATGAGCAATGAAATACTGCTGTGTGGCACTGGGAACTCTGTCTAGTCACTTACGATGGAACACGTAATGTGAGAAAAAAGAATGTATACATGTATGTATAACTGAGTCACCATGCTGTACAGTGGGAAATATATATATATATATATATATATGTAAATGATAAAAAAAACCAGAGAGCTAAGAAAAGAAATTACAAATAAACTTCCAAAGTAAGTAACCACTTTGGAGGAAAATACTCTCAGTTTTTTTCTGTTTTGGCCACACCCACAGCATATAGAAGTTCCCCGGGTCGGGGTAGGATTCAGGCCGCAGCTGCAGTACCACCCCCGGTTTCCCATAGGCCTTCATCGCCCACGAGGAGGCGGAGGCAGGGAGAGCCGGGAGTTGCCCCGGGCGACGTCTGATGCAGGACGTCGGCCCTGCCCATCGAAGGTGAGGCTGGGAACCACGAAAAGGCATGCCCGGAACTCCGGCGCCTTCCCCGCTCGCAGGAGAGCAGCCTGGAAACGGGCAGAGGCGGAGTTGGGGAGCTGGAGCAACCCCGCCCGGTGAGAAAGGTAAGACCTGCAAGGGGTGCACCTCAGCCGCCGCTGTGGGTTACCTTCCAAAGAGTGGAGTGAGACGCCAAGCTTTCATCTTTAGTCTAAAAGTTAGTTGGTTTTCAGACATGCTGAATTCTTTCCCTACAGTTGTACCCTTGATTTCTGCATTTGTTGAGTTTATTGCAGGGAAGTAAAAGAATATTGTCTGTGTGAGGTGATGTCTTTCCGGTAGCGGGTCGGTGAGTGTGGCTTCTCAGAATAGTGATGACGTTGTAAGCATTTCACCTACGCCGATTACATTAAAACTCCATTGCTGGTTTCACTGTAAAAGAGTTTAACACACAGTTGAGGATGTTAATTGTGCAATTCGATTCTTCTGCATTTTTGCTTTTGTCTGGCTCAGTGATCTATTGCTTTCGAAAATGATGTGGGAAAAATTGTAAGTGCACTTGTTGCTGAATTGGTTTGTTTTTGGGTTCTCTCCACTGGAATAAAAGCTGTGTGAGGGCAGAGGATTTTACCTTTCATTAACCAGTGTCTTCAAAGCACCTGGACGAGGGCCTGACACAAAGTAAGCCTTCAGTAATTGTTGATTAAATTAATGTGGTTCTTTGGAGTTCCCGTCGTGGCGCAGTGGTTAACGAATCCGACTAGGAACCATGAGGTTGCGGGTTCCGTCCCTGCCCTTGCTCAGTGGGTTAACGATCCGGCGTTGCTGTGAGCTGTGGTGTAGGTTGCAGACGCGGCTCGGATCCTGCGTTGCTGTGGCTCTGGCGTAGGCCGGTGGGTACAGCTCCGATTCGACCCCTAGCCTGGGAACCTCCACATGCCGAGGGAGCGGCCCAAGAAATAGCAACAACAAAAAGACAAAAAAAAAAAAAAAATTTGGTTCTACATTACATGTTTCGATTCCCGCATTTCACAGTGTGTATATTTCATGATCATTTCATACTTTGATGAGTTAACACATGTCACTTCTCAATGTATATTACTAATTCATGGCTTAGGATAATACTTCATCTGGTCTTGAAATTGTGATTCCCACTTGCTCTTTGTTCAAAGTGGTGCACATTAAGGGGGTGGGACCTGAGAATAGTCTGTCTTGGGTCCAGGCAGTAGGGAGTGCATTGTTTGTAGAAACGTAATACACCAGTTAACATTGTCTTCTTTGGAATGTCATGATAAGCGCTTGATTACAAACGCTGCCAGTGATTAAGCACACCTGCTTGCCAGGGCGCTTGTTTCCCATTGCCCCTGCCGGGAAGCCCGATCTTTCTATACATGATTATTTTCAAAATTTCTGTCTTCCGTTTTCTTTCAGGGAGAAGGATTGGCTCCTTTTTAATGAATTAAGTACCTTGTTTACTTAAACATCCTATGTTCATAATAATAGAGCTGGATGAATTGTCAAAAGCTTGATAAGCCTATCAGCTAAAACACAAAACAAGGTACAGACTATTAAGAGCAAGCCAGAAAGTGCAGCCACTAATCTCCACCCAGCAGGAAGCATGGACTTGATCACCATGAACTCACTTTATCATGATTAATCTTGACGTGGGTAGGAGCTTACTATGTGTACTTTTGTGTTGGTTTTGCTCTTATCATATTTGGGAAACTCGTCTTTGATGCAAAGAGTTGTAATTCATTCATTTTCATTGGCATATGTGATGATACACACTTATCATACTGTAGAAAGGTGTTTTGTCTCTGATTTGCATTTTTATTAATAATACTGCTATGAACAGTCTCATATGTGTCCTTTCATATGAATTCGTGCACAATTGTTTTGCATATGTTATCCTGATAATCTTTTGCTACATCCTGATTCAGCTTTAGTGAATTCCTCCAAATACCTTTGCATCTGATTATCTCAACTATGCTCCCACCAGTTATTTCTGACAAAGCAGTTTGCTTTACATTATTGTTGTTGCTATTCTCAATCTTTTAATATTTTCTGTGTTAGTGGTCCTTTGTTAGAATTGCATGGTACTTTTAATTCATGTTTTCTTGATGAGCAAAGTTGTATAAGACACTTAGGTCTGAGATGAATATTAGTTACACCTGGAGATAGTTGTGTGCCTTCTGTTCTTGAGTTTGAGTACCGGGTTCATCTTGTTAGTGCTTAAGTTGGGTTGGGGCTTATTGTTACAATTACCTTCAAGGTCAGAGGCTTCAACTTCCTCTGGACTTAACTAATGCTGAAGGTAAGGGCTGGTGTGCTAGAGAGTTTTCCTCAAGTTTCTTCAAGCTACCATAACCCAAGTGTTTTCTTGATAGAGTCTTTCTTTAGGATTTAGTTTGTCCTTTTCCTAGAAAGAAGCACATACTACTCTGAACTTAACTAACCAGCTGATGAGAGTGGGATATACCCAAGGCCATCTTCAGTCTTAGGCCCTTGATGCTGGGTCTTTGTGGAGTTGGGGGCCCTTTCTCAGCCATCCTGCTCTTCTCAGTGTTAGGAAAACTTTCTGTAATCTTCCTCAGAAGCAAATTGTTTGTTGCCATTTCCTAAACTTTTGTTCATTCGCCTCGGCCATAGAAAGTGGGTTTATAAATTACAAACTGTCTATTTCTGTCTCTTCAGCAGAAGCTTTATGCAACTTTATTCTCCTAAAAGTGGGCTGAGAGGAGACTTTGTATATTAGCATTTCTAATCACACTACAAAGCATTATTCATTCAGTAGGTTTCCTATCGTGAAAATATCTACGGGAGTTCCTGTCATGGAGCAGTGGAAATGAATCTGACGAGGAGCCATGAGGTTGAGGGTTCGAGCCCTAGCCTTGCTCAGTGGGTTAAGAATCTGCCATTGCCGTGAGCTGTGGTGTAGGTTGCAGATGTGGCTCGGATCTGGCATGTCTGTGCCTCTGATGTAGGCTGGCAGCAACAGCTCCGATTAGACCCCTGGCCGAGGAATTTCCATAGGCCACAGGTTCGGCCTAGAAAAGACAAATATGTGTGTGTGTGTATGAGTATATTTTGGAATATGTCTGCAGTTTGGGGAGATAAAAGAAGTTGTGAAAATAAAATGGTAAAAACATTTGCTTTCATTAATTTCCTCCTTAGCAGAATAGTAAAAGCAAGCATCCTCTCACTGTTACAGGATGGACCAGGTTCATTTTCCCCTGCTTTTCCTTAGAAACTTGATAGAAATTTATTATATTTGGCTTGACAAAACATCATTGCTGTAAAGGTTAAACAAAGCAGAAATCAACCTGCTTATTAGACTTAAGTATGGACAACAGTTTCTTTAAAACCTGACTTCCTCACATTGTAGCAATGCAGTCCTTATGAATTCTTAGGTTCAATACTCTGACAGAAGCGAGGATGGGAAAAATGTCTTAGAATTTCAGAAGATGGGTGTTTATCCGTCAATATCTATTAGTGTTCTTTTCTGCCTTGGATAGGTTTCTCGTTTGCTTTGTGTTTTCCCATTTCTTTCTGTGTTTGTGATTCTTCCCAATGGCCCATAGCCATGGTTCATCAGTTTTTATTGCTCTCCATATTCTGTTGTGAGTATACCACAATTTATTCATTTATTCTAATGTTGATGAACAGTTGGGTTGTGTCCAGTTTCTGGCCGTTGTAAATGATAATGTCAAGAATATTCCCGTGCATGTTTTCTGTTTGAGATGCACGCTCCTTTTTCTAGGGCCGACAGCTGGAAGTAGAATTGCTAAGTTGCAGGCTATGCATATGCTGAACTTTAAAGATACTGTCCATGTGGTCGTCACAATTTTTGTTTGATTGATGTGACATCCAGCAGGGGACGAAAGTCATCATAGATCCACAACCTCACCAGCACTGATAATCGGCAGGCCTTCATGTCAGCCAGTCCGTCTGTGATACAGTGGTGTCGTCGTGTGGCTTTTATCTGCTTTGGCCTTCCTTGTTATTAAAGAGCTTGAGTGTGTTTTCATGCACTTATTGGCCATTTGGAGTTCAGTTTTTGCAAACTTTCTATTTATTCATTTGCCTTTATTATCTTAGGTACTAAGTAAAAGTTCTTTGTATGTTCTGTATAGTCAGCGTTCTTCAGCTTATTTTTTCATGGCTTTCAGAAGCTTCTAATTTTAGTGTATATACACTGTCAGTGCTGCCTTTGACATTGTGTTTTCTCTTAGAAATCAGTCTCTGAAAGTCATGAAGAAAATCTTACTATTTTTTAAAGATTTTATGTATTGACTTCCACATTTAGGACTTTAATCTACCTGGCATTGATTCTCTCATAATCGTATGAAGTAGGGATCCAATTTGATTTCTTTTCCTTTGTACAGATAGTCAGATTTCCTAGAACCAATTATTAAAAATTCTGTGATTTCCCCACTGTCTGTCAGGCCACGGTGTCCATACCAAGCTTCTGTGTATGTGTGAGTTTAATTCTCAAGCCTGTTCCTCCGTTCTGTTTGTCACATTGTCCTTACTTGCAGAAACAGCATACTTTCTCTGTTCTTCTTCAGTGGCATTTTGACTGTGGTTCGGCCATTGCATCTCCATAAAAAATTTAGAATTTGGAAATAAAAACTATTCGTTATATCGATTTTAAAATGCACATAGTGTACTAACATATATACAGCCATCCTATTAATGTCTTGCTAGCTCTAATTGTGATTCATTAGTTATTATTAATACAGTTGTGTTGGGTGTGTTTTATGTATGCAGCCCTATAACCTGTGATTATTAACAGTTTTTATTTTTTTCAAATGCTGTGTCTTTTTTTCCTCACTGAGATTTTGGGCTTATCTGTTGCAACACCTGGTTTCCTTAGCTAATAGAAGATGATATGATATTTACTGGATCTAGTTAGACTTTGGAGGTCATAAAGAATATTTGGCTGAAATTTGGCCCTAACTCACGAACTCAGTAGTACAGAAGAGGAGAAAGTTAAGCTGCTGCCCTGGCTGTTGTTCGTGCTGTTGTGTAGATGCTTTTGCTGGTCCAGCAGATTCAGAGGACAACTGCTATTTCTCTGCTGGATCAGGATTCTAACTGGAGTCTGTAGAAATCTCCAGTCAGAGAAGCGTATCACAGAACTGTGGTTGATGGAACAAAGCTATGCTAAGATCCATTCTTCTTGTGAGAAACATTCTCAGACTCCTCTCCTTGTGCAGCAAGGCCCTTTAACATGTAGAAACGTACAAATGAACAAAGCCTGATGGTGTGTCCTAAAGCCAGTGATGTTTCGTACACATCTCTGGACCCATAGAAACATCATAGCGAGCGACTGACGCAGGAAATCGAATCTGTGCCTGACTTAGTTTGTCTGGGCTCCCTGACTGTCTGTCGTCTGCTAGAAAAGAAATACTGTTCCGTTTTACCTACACACTCGGCATATAGGCCTGCAGGCTGGCGATGGGTCCCTCACGTGGACACACGTTGCACAGTGTATCTTGAAGAAGTCCCAGAGGTGCACATCTGCCATGACTGACGGCAGTGCCCAGTCACCACATGGCAGGAAGGCAAGGACAGTTAAAATACTGGTTAGTGAGCGCCTCCTAAAGGATCCGGGTTTTATATGTCTAGAAATTTCAGAGTCAAGATCAGGTGAGATGAAATGTCTATATGTTTTCCTGTGTGAATGCTCACAAGAGTATATGTGGCAGAAGAAATTCGCAGTAGTCAGAGGGGCAGGTTGGCCCATCCTGAGCCGCTTCTTTCACTGACTCCTGTAACCTCAGATCAGTACGCTCACCAGGCAGCTGGGATGAAGATCATTCTGGGACCCAACAGCTTGGCCTTCACCCCACTGAGTCTAAACGCATCACTGTCACTGGTGGGACGTAGTCTCAAAGTTTCACGATCCCTGTTGTTGTCTGTTATGACGCCGTTTCCCTGGAGGATTGGGCAGTGCCCCAGTGGACGTTTCCGTTTCATGCCCTTCTTTGCTAAACAAACTCTCTTTTCACTTGAATCAAAGTTATGCTGGATATGGGTGTGTCTTCTCTGACCTCAGTGTTGTAGGAACATCACCATTTGTGGATTTACTGAGTATCTGATTCACTATTAGGATGTCGTATGCACAAATTGGTTTTTTTTGGACAAACCATTCCATTTTAGTAACATCAATAATGCACTTACTATGGATGACAGAGTGGCTGAGGTCTGGGAGTTAGTCGGTCTTAACATAGTTTTCTCTGAAACACTGTTTTCAGACAAATTTGAAGTGACCTTCTGAAGATTCAGTAACGGCATCTCTACAAGCGGTAAGTATATTGCCCTACAAAATGCGGTAGCGTTTCTGCCTGGATACAACCTACTGTTCCGGTGTTGAAGATTTGCAAGTGGTCTTACCTTGCAAACCACTAACGGACTTTTGTTTTCCATCACCAGGAGTTTGTATTCTTCTGGTTTAAAGGTAAAATTTACCCGGAAACAAAACATTCTTTCCATATGGTCCCCGTGGCACTTTGGGTCTCAATACCATTGAGTCGACAAGGAAAGAATACGCATGTCGTACTTTGCAGTATGTTTAATGCTAATAAGAGAAAGGAGGTAGAGAGGAATGTGTTTGGAAAGCATGGGCTCCTGAGGTTACCCAGTCAACTCCTTTGTAACGAGTGCTAGTAGAAAAAAGCGGAAACACTGATGGCCGAAAGGACTGGGTAGTAAAGTTTCAGGTGCTGAGGTGCTGACTAAAGGAAAGGGCAGCATGAAAGATGTGGTGAGAGAAAACATTGCAAGTACCACCCCGTAGCTCTGCGACTGCAATGCAGGCTTTCGTAACTGACTGTGTCCTCTTCCCTTCCAGCACGTCTGCACTTGGACCTGCAGTCACGTTTCCCTGTGTAAGGGTGGCGAGGAATATTTTCTCTTGCCCTCATTAGGGATGCGAGCGTTGCTCTTCTATTCCCTAAATACTTTATATGTGGTACATTTTGCATGACTGACTTATAAATTGATTTTCTACTTGCAGAAATGTAAGAGAGAGTCTAGACTAAATAAGCAGGGAGTGGCTGCCTCTTTGAGATGGGAACCACGACTGGGGGTACGTTCGTTAGCCCCTTTGGCTTTGTCTTCTGGCACCGACGCACATTTATTATGCAGAGAAAGCTGTGAGTGGAATTTTAGCATCCAGAGTGATGGAGTTGGGTGGACGTGTTGACTGACGCTCATAACCTTTCTTCTGCCTTGTATTTCTAAGATCGGGATGTTAAGTGTCTCATTTTCTTCTGGACGCCCTTAGAGTTAAGAGCTTTGAGTGTAAATAAGTTATCAGTTTATAAGTTAGAAGTGAGGTAAATCTATACTTGCGGAGCATTATTGACAGATAAGTTTGCTCTGACAGAAATGAATGTTAAGAGAAGCTGGAATTCATCTCTTAATGTTTAATTACCAATCTTATGTTCCAAGAAAACCCTGTTTTTTGTGATAGTATATGCACTTTATTTTATTTTCTTGGAGTATAGCTGACTCACAGTGTTGTATCAGTTTCAGGTGTAAAGCAAAGTGATTCATTTATACATATGCATACATCCATTTTATCCTATATTGGTAATTACAGAATGAAATAGCTTTCCCTATGCTATACAGTAGGTCTTTGTTAATTATATATTTTATATATATGTGAGTATATGTTATACGTATCCTCCCAGTTTATCCCTCTTGCCACCACGGTTTCCCCCAGAAGAGCCAAAATTTGATTTCAAAATTTGAGTTTGTTTTTGTTTTATGCATATGTTGTTTTATTATTTTTATTAGATTCCACATTTAAGTGGTATCTTCTATTTGTCTTTCTCTGTCTGACTTCTTGACTTCAGCATGGTAATTCCTAGGTCCATCCATATTGCTGCAAATGCCATTATTTCATTCTTTTTATGGCTGAGTACTGTTCCATTGTATACATGTACCATATATTCTTTATCCATTTATGTTCCATGTCTTGGCTATTGTAACTAGTGCTGCAGTGAACTTATGGGTGCATGTATCTTTTTGAATTACAGTTTTCTTAGGATATGTGCTGAGGCTTGGGATTGCTGGGTCATATAGTAGTTCTATTTTTAGTTTTTT
Organism: Sus scrofa; assembly: GCF_054392235.1. Lineage (NCBI taxonomy): Eukaryota > Metazoa > Chordata > Mammalia > Artiodactyla > Suidae > Sus > Sus scrofa. The sequence goes on from NC_139392.1 coordinate 1,605,280, forward strand.
TAAGGAACGTCCATTCTGTTCTTCACACTGGTTGTACCAATTTACATTCCCACCAATAGTGTAACAGAGTTCCCTTTACTCCACCCTCTCTCCAGCATTTATTGTTTGTAGACTTTTTGATGATGGCCATTCTGCCTGATGTGAGGTGATTCATGACTGTAGTTTTGATTTGCATTTCTCAAATTACTGCTGTTGAACATCTATGCATATGATTTTTGGCAATTTGTCTTCCTTGGAGAAATGTTGATTTAGATCTGACCATTTCTTGATTGGGTTGTTTAGTTTTTTCCTATAAACCTGTGTGAGATGTTTGTCTATTTTGGAGATTAATCCTTTGTCAGTTACTTCATTTGCAAATATTTTCTCCCATTTTGTAGGTTGTCTTTTCGTTTTCTTTATGGTTTCTTTTGCTGTGCAAAAGGTGTTAAATTTAATTAGGTCCTATTTATTTATTTATTTATTTTCCTTACTCTAGGAGGTGAATATGAAAAGATATTGCTTGGTTTACATCATTGAGTGTTCTGCCTATATTTTCTTCAAGGAGTTTTATGATATCCAGCTTTATGGATTATGGTCTTTAATCCATTTTGAGATTATTTTGGTGTGGTGTTAGACACTGTTCTAACTTCATCCTTTTATGTGGAGCTGTACAGATTTCCCAGCACCACTTATTGAAGAGACTGTCTTTTTTCCATTGTATATTCTTGTCTCCTTTGTCATAGATTAGTTGGCCATAAGTGCCTGGGTTAATCTCTGACTTTTATATCCTCTTCCGTTGATCTATATATCTGTTTTCTTTTGCCAGTACAGTAATGTTCTGACAACTATAGTAACGTGGTATAAGTGAAGTCAGAGAGCCTGATTATTCCTCCAGCTCCATTTTTCTTTCTCAGGATTGCTTTGGATATTGGGGGTTTGTGTTTCCATACAAATTTAATTTTTTTTTATTCTATTTCTTTGAAGAATGCCATTGAAAATTTGATAGGAATTGCATTGAATCTGTATCTTGCCTTTGGCAATATAATCATTTTGACAATATGGATTCTTCCAATTCAAGAGTATGGTATATCTTTCCATCTGTTTGTGTCTCTTCAATTTCTTTCATCAATGTCTTATAGTTTTCATAATATAGGTCTTTTTTTCCCTCTTTTGGTAGGTTTGTTCCTAGATATTTTATGATTTTTGATTGGTTGGTAAATGGAATTACTTTCTTAATTTCTCTTTCCGATGTTTCTTTTTTAGTGTTGAGAGATTTCTGTATGTTAATTTTTTATTCTGCAATTTTATCAAATTTATTGATGAGCTCTAATATTTTTCTAGTAGGATCTTTAGTATAGTGTATGTATAGTAACAGGTCAGCTACAAACAGTAATATTTTACTTTTTCCTTTTCATTTAGGATTCTTCTATTTCTTTTCTTCCTCTGATTGCTGTGGATAGAACTCCAAAACAATGTTGAATAAAGTAGTGAGAGTAGACATCATTGTCTTGTTCCTAATCTTAGTTGAATTGCTTTCAGATTTTCACCATTGCTAAGGATGTTGGCTGTGGATTTGTCATTCCATGGCCCCATTATGTCAAGGTAGGTTCCATGTACCCATTCAGAAGGGATTTTTATCATAAATTGGTGTTTAATTTTGTCAGAAGTTTTTTCTGCATCTATTAAGATGATCATAAGATTTCTATTCCTCAATTTGTCAATGTGGTGTATCACACTGATTTGTGGATATTGAAGAATCCTTGCATCCCCAGGAAAAATCCCACCTGATCATGATGTATGATCCTTTTAATGTACTGTTGGATTTGGTTGCTAATATTTTGTTGAGGATTTTGTGTATATTTCATCAGTGATATTGGTCTGTACTTTTATTGTGGTATCTTTGGTTTTGATATCAGGGTTATCATGGCCTCGTAGAATGATTTTGGGAGTGTTACCTCCTCTGCAATTTTTTGGAAGAGTTTCAGGAGAATAGTTGTTAAATGTTTGATAAAATTCACCTGTGAAGCCATTTCTTTCTGGAATTTCTTTTGTTAGAAGTTTTTTAATCATAGTTTCAATTTCAGTACTTGTGATTGGCCTGTTCATATTTTCTGTTTTTTCCTGGTTCAGCCTTGAAAGGTTGTACCTTCATAAGAATGCATCCATTTTTTCTAAGTTGTCCATTTTATTGGTACATTGTTGTTTGTAATGGTCTCTTACTATCTTTTGTATTTCTTTGGTGAAAGTTGTAACTTCTCCTTTTTCATTTCTAATTTTATTGATTTGAGCCCTTCTCCCTATTTTTCTTGATGATGGGGGCTAAAGTTTATTAATTTTGCTCATGTTTTCAAAGAATCAGGTTTTAGTTTCATTGATATTTTGTACTTTTTTATCTCTACCTCATGTATTTCTGCTCTTGATGATTTCTTTCCTTCCACTAACTTTGAGTTTTTTTTTTTTTTTCCTAGTTGCTTTAGGTGTAAGGTTAATCTGTTTATCTGAGATTTTTCTTGTTTCCTAGGATAGGATTGTATTGCTATAATTTTCCCTCTTAAAGTTGCTTTGGCTGCATCCCATAGATTTTGGATCTTCTGTTTTCATTGTCATTTTGTCTCTTGGTATTTTTTTATTTCCTTTTTAATTTCTATACTGATCCATTGGTTGTTTAGTAGTGTATTGTTTATCTTCCATGTGTTTGTGTTTACTGATTTTTTTTTTCCTTGTAGTTGATTTCTAGTCTCATAACATTGTGGTCATAAAAGATGCTTATTGTAATTTCAGTTCTCTCAAACTTAAAAAGACTTGATTTTTGGCCCAAGATATGATCTATCCTGGGGAATGTTCCATGTGCACTTAAAAAGAAAGTATATTCTGCTTTTGGATGGAACATTCTATAGATATGAATTAAATCTTATCTTGTCAGGTGCATTTCCTTATTGATTTTCTTTCTGGCTGATCTGACCATTGATGTAAATGGGAATATTAATGTTTCCAATTATTACTGTATTTTGTTGATTTCTCCTTTGATGGCTTTTAGCATTTTCCTTTTGTATTGAGGTGCTCTTAGGTTGGGTGCATTTATATTTACAATTGTTAAATCTTCTTCTTGGATTGATCCCTTGATCATTAGGTAATGTCCTTCTTTGTCTCTTGTAACATTCTTTATTTTATATTTATAGTCTGTATTTTCTGATATGAATATTGCTACTCCAGCTCTCCTTTGATTTCTACTTGGATGGAATATCTTCTTCCATCCCCTCACTTTCAGTCTCTGTGTCCCTAGATCTGAAGTGGGTCTCTTGTACACAGTATAAATGTGGGTCTTACTTTTTGAATCTATTTAACTAGTCTGTGTCTTTTGGTTGGAGAATTTAATCTATTTATATTCAGTTAATTATGGATATGTATGTACTTAATGCCATTTTTAAAATGTTTTTGAGTTTGTAATATTAGGTCTTTTTTCTTCCCTTCTCCTTTTGTCCTCTTGTGATTTGATGACTATCTTTAGTTTTGTATTTGGTTTGCTGTGTGTGTGTTTATCTGTTGTAGTTTTTGGGTTTTGGTTCCCATTACATTTGTGTGAGTGTGTGTGTGGTTTTTTTTTAATGATTTTTATTTTTTCCATTATAGTTGATTTCCAATGTTTTGTCAATTTCTACTGTATAGCAAAGTGACCCAGTAATACACACACACACACACACACACACAAGTACATTCTTTTTCTCACATTATCCTCCATTATGTTCCATCATAACTTACTAGATATAGTTCCCTGGGCTATACCCATTAGATTTTGATATAGCAGTCTGTATACAAACAGAATTGCTTTAGGTTGCTGACCATTTAATTTCAAATACATTTTCTTTTTGTCTTTTTTTGGGGGGGCCTGCACCCATAATATATGGAGATTCCCAGGCTAGGTGTTGAATTGGAGCTACTCTTCTCATGATTGCTAGTTTTGATATCACATCTGTCTGTGTATGATTCCTTCCTTTTTATTTTGTTTGCTTTTAGCAGTGAGCTTCCACACTTGTAATTTTCTTCTTTCGAGTTGTGTCCTTTTCTTTTCTCACTAGAAAATTCGTTCAACAATTGTTGTAAACCTGATTTGGTTCTGTTGAATTTTCTTTGATTTTGCTTGTCTGAAAAGCTTTTGATTTATCCATCAAATCTGAATGAGAACCTTGCTGGGTAGAGTATTCTGGGTTGTACATTTGTCCCTTTCATCGTTTTAAATATATCTTGTTACTCCCTTTTGGCATGCAGAATTTCTGCTGGAAAAAAAAAAACTGCATTCATAAGCTTACAGGAGTTCTCTTGTATGTTACTGTTATTTGTTGCTTTTCCCTTGCTGGTTTTAAATATTTTTTCTTTGTCTCTAATTTTTGTGAGTTTGATTAATATGTATTTCACTATGTTCCTCTTTGAATTTATCCTGTATGGAACTCTCTGTGCTTTCCAGGCTTGAGTGAGTGTTGCCTTTCCCATGTTAAGGAAGTTTTTGGTTCTAATCTTTTGAAATACTTTCTCAGGCCCCTTTGTCTTTCCCTCCTCCTTCTGGGACCCCTATAATATGAATGTCAGTACATTCAGTTTTGTTGGAGAGGGCTCTTAGAATATCCTCATTTCTTGTAATTCTTGATTCTTTTCCATAGCAGTAATTTCCACCACTCTGCTTTCTGGCTCACTTATTTATTCTTCTTCCTCAGGTATTCTGCATTTGATTCCTTCTCTAATGTTTTTCATTGTTATCATACTTTTCATCTTTGTTATTTAAATCTTCTAGCTCTTTGTTAAACATTTCTTGGAACTTCTTGATCTGTACTTCCTTTTGGCTGAGAAGTTGTATCATTCTGGCATTACTCTGAATTCTTTTTCTGGTAGATTGTATATCTCCTTCATTTAGTTGTTTTTGTGGGTTTTTAGTTTCTTGGCTAAAACATATTTTTTTCTGTCACCTCAATTTGTGTAACTTTCTGTTTGTGGTGTCCTTTCTACAAGTTGCAGGGTTTTTTTCCTTTTGCTTCTGGTGTCTCCCCGCTGGTGAATGAAGTTGGTCCGGAGGCTTTTGGAGGCTTCCTGGTGGGAGGCACTTGTGTCTGCCCACTGGTGGGTGGAGCCATGTCTTGTCCCTCTGATGGTCAGGGTCTTGTCAAAGAGGTGTTTAGAGGTGGCTGTGAGCTCAGAACAACTTTGGAAGCCTGCCTGCATTTAATGTTTTTGGTACAAGGGCTACTAACAAATATGGATACATGACACTTCTTCCTTCAGTGTATGCTGGCTGTTTTCCCCTTGACAATAGATATGACTGACATTGTGGTGACAAGAACCTGCATTGACTATCACGTTGGGCTTCCTCTTTGCTTTGTGATTGTCACTGCCCTATCAGGGGCAGTATCTGCTCCCTAGTTGTTGTAGTAGATGCCCCCAGATTTGTTTCTCTGCTGTGTTTCTCCTCTGTGGTATGAGGTAGGTAGAATTGGAGTCTTGCACTAGGAGAGAAGCCCCTGAGTATTCCTCTTCTGGAGCTGTTCACCTGTGAGTGTGTTCTCTTGTGTCACTTTTCACCTACTGTGTGGGTTCACAAAATACACTATCATTGCCACTGCTATGCTGGCAGTTGGCCTTGGTGTATCTCAGGCATTGTTTTCGCCAGGCCATCGGCACCCATCCACTGATGTCAGATCCAAGGACTGCAGTTGTCATGCCCCTGCACCTGCTATGGGAGCTCTGGAGGCAGCTCAGACAGACCCCGGCCTGAACCAGCCCCACATACATGTGTCCACGAAGCCCACAGACACTAAAGCCAGACCTGCCTCAGCTGCAGAAGCACGTGTCCATTGGGTTGTTCCACAGTCACTGGATTTAGAAAGCTGTCAGTGGAGGTGTAAATCTGCAGTTCCCACAGCCGGGAGGAGAGATGTCAGTTTTTTCTTTCATTGGTCACAGGACTCCTGGGGCTCAGAGGCAGTTTCAGCCCCACTGAGACTGCTCTCAAGGTAGCAGAAGCACAGGAGCCTATCCAGAAGAGAGCATTTGGGGCAGTGATCAGATGTGGGGGAACCACTCTGGAAGGAAGGGGAATAGCAGAGGCAGGGGAGAACAGATCTGCCCAGAGAAGATATGGATTCTGTGGAGATCAGGCACATGCTTACTCCCAAGGAAAGGGGCAGAGTGGAGTGATGGCCACATACATTTAACTTCTCTATTTCTTCTCAGAATTCTGCCAGAATCTAATTTATCTCTATGTCCTGCATAGAATCTTGCTGTGCAGATATTGTTTATTATTCATGTTTTCATCCTATAAAACATACACCCACATATGTTTAGAACTTGTTTATAAATTATATGTAGGATTTTTTATTTGTCCTAATTTTTGAGCACATTTATATTAATACAACTTTTTCTACAACAGTCAGGAAGGACTAGTTTATGTACTGATTAAAAAGACAACCATGACATCTACCCCTCACCAAAATGTAGTAGCAGGGTAAGATTTACTGTCCTGTCTGAACAACTAAAACAGTAGGCAAAATATATGAAACAATGGCTCTCAAGACATTAGGCATCAAACAAAGGAGAGTAGTTGCTGAGAAATGAAAAACAAAATAAATCCTATTAATTCCCCAGCTACTGTCTGAGGACATTTCTAGGCTATTGCTCAAGGCTCAGGCATCAGGGACCCAAGAAGAGCAAGGGAGTCTACCTTATTTAAAGAGATAAGAGGTAGGAATCTAGACAGGCTATGGTGGCCAGAATTCATAGGAAAGACTATCAGAAGATTTCTCTGTAGAAAGAGAGCCCCAGACATCTTCCAAGAGTCCCCTCAAGAATTCAACCAAGTGCTGATGAGTGCATGCATGGGAGGAAACTACTGAATGATATCAAGATAATTACGGAGCCTGGTGGGGGAAATCAACCCCCAAGTCTCACAAAGGGCCAGAAATTCTGCCTGCTCTCGCCAACCATATTGGCAAACCTGATCTTTCATGGAGCGTCAGGTAGAATATTCAGAAGGTCTTACCTCAGTGACAGAGAGGAATGAATCCTGGACTAAACTTTCTTCTGTCCCTGCCCAACACAGTATTAAAGATTCGAAAGCACTAAACCATTTTTAAGATGTTAGGACATCAAGACAAAGCTTAGATTATTTGTGAGTGTAAAAATTATCCATCACCCAAAAAGGTAAAATTCACAGTGCCTGGTATCTAATCATTTTCACTGGCCATGCAGAGGTGCAGGAAACAAGGTCTGTAATGCAGAGAAAATACGATTCTTAGTCATTAGGGAAGAGCAAATTAAAGCTGCAATTAGCTATCATTAGACTATTAATAATGTCAAATATTAAAGTGACTCATCATACCAAAACTTGGCAAGGATATGGTTGATAGAAATCTTAATGTACTATCGGTGAGAATGTAAAATGCAGCAAACACTGAAAATCACCCTATGAGTTTCTTAAAAATGTCAACAAATATCTACTGTCTATATCAGCCGTGAATTTCAAAATAGGCTGAATTCAGTAATTATTCTGAGTGAAAAGAGCCATATAAAAAAGGTAGAACACATTGTATTACTTCATTCATCTAAACATTCTAGGGATTTCCCGTCATGGAGCAGTGGTTAATGAATCAGACTAGGAACCTGAGGTTGCGGGTTCAGTCCCTGGCCTTGTTCAGTGGATTAAGGATCTGGTGTTGCTGTGAGCTGTGGTGTACGTTGCAGACACAGCTCGGATCCTGCATTGCTGTGGCTCTGGTGTAGGCCAGTGGCTACAGCTCCGATACGACCCCTAGCCTGGGAACCTCCACATGCTGCGGGAGCGGCCCTAGAAAAGGAAAAAAGACAAAAAAATAAAAATAAAAATAAATAAAAAAATAAACATTCTAGAAAATGCCAACTCTCTATAGTAAACGATCCCTCTCTGGGGATGGGAGAGCAGCATGGAGAAATTGTTCATAGACTGTCCCTTGATTAGTGTGGTGCAAAGCCTGAAATTAGCTGCATGTTATATGTTCTATGACATCAGAATCTGGAGGGCCTCGAATGGCCTAACTACAAGTTCCTCTTCCCAAATCTACCCCGTGAATGAGATCCTCTACGTAAACAACTCTCCAGGTAGAGTGCTTTCCTGTTTTTTCATAGCAAGTTTCAGCTCCCTAGAAACCTACAAAATTACTCAAACCAAGCATTCACATCCCCCTTTAGGAACCAGAAATCAACTCATAAGCTTCCTACAGCCCCTGCTTGCTCACTCTCTTCCTAAGTGTGAACTGCCTGGGACCCTGCATGGCATGGTATCCTCCCGTCCTGGCTGTGAGTTTGTGCTGTTGATCTCAGGTGTCCAGTGTTCTGTGTCATGTAGTAGGCCATCCCCCAAACCTTAGATTGGAAATTCCACTTTCACTAACAGGTTAAAGAAAGGGGATCAAAACAGTTGTCCCTGGTCATACTCCTTTGTCCATTTTTATCTGCGGTCCTCAGTGCTGACTGCCTCAAGGGAGGTGTGATAGCTTTTCATGATATTGCAGACACTTCTAAAGTAGGCATCACTGAATATGTCCCTTACGGTACTCTGAGCATCATTCTCAGTCACTTTCCTGCCATAAGTAGTCAAAGGTCCCAAAGCAGATTTAATGCTCAGGTAGTCACAATACTTTATAGTCCAAAATTGTGGATATTTTGGTGATAAAACTCAATGTTTAATTGTATAGTACTGCTTCTAGAATATTTTGCCCTAATTGTTTGCTGCCTGTTTTCTCCATAGCCTGGTAGCTGTTCCCATATTCATTTTAGCACACAACCCTCACACTTGCTGTGTTTTTTTATTTCCCATGCCTCTCTGTTGATTTAGTTGGATATGTATATAGCAGGCTTCAGTAAGAGAGCTACATCTCTTCTTTGAGGTGTCTGAGCCAATTGAAATATAAATATTGTTCGTCTACTTTATAAAGTATTCTGATATTTTGAGAAATCTTAATCAGTGGTTTTATCAATGCGGGTAATGGATATGACCTTAATATATTTGCCACGAGGCTAATGTTTAATTAGCCTCTGTCAATTTTGTACTTTATTGCTTAGGACGAAAAAGTAATGACTTCCTCTGATAGTGTAAGTTACTAGGTTTTTAGGTTGTGTTTCCTGTCATTTCAGGTTTCACACTAGTTATTATTTTCCTGAACTCATTTTTTCTTGTAATATTTTGGCAAACTCATCCAAAAAATTAACACGTACTATGAAAAACTTATCTTCTCACTTCTCCCAAAGTTTCAAGCTAATTACATATCAAGTAGGTCTTTTGAGTTATTGTTAGTAGCAATTTATCAAATGTTTCAGGGCTTGATTTTTCATATTATACATGTCATATGAACATGAATATTTTATATAAGTTCATGTGAAGTCTACACATGCTATAATACAAATTTTATCATCAGTTTCCCAATGCTGCTTACTATTTTGCTATTTTCTTAGAATTAATGACTTTATAAGACATAGAAACAATCTAATTGTCATTGGTAGATGAATGGAAAAGAAGATATATATACACAGCAGAATATTACTTAGCCATAAAAAGAAGAAAATCCCACTATTCTAGGCAACATGGATGAATCTTTGAGGGCATTACTAAGTGAGATAAGTCAGACAGAGAAAGAAAAATATTGTATTATTTCACTTACATGATATATCTAGAAAGCCAAAGTCAGAAACAAAGGGTAGATTGGTGACTTGCTATCAGGGGCTGGGAAATGGGAAGATATTGGTTAAAGAAAACAAACTTGCATTTATAAGCTGAATAAATTCTGGGGATTTAATTTAGAGCATAATAACCATATTAACAATACTGTATACTTTTCAGCTTTATCTTAAGTATCTTTATTATCACCACAAAAAAAGGAACAAAGTAAGGCGATGAATGTGTTTACTAGACACATTGTGGTGATTTTTTCACAATAAATTTGTCTCTTAGATCTTTATGCTGTACAGCTTAAATGTACGCAGTGTTATATGTCAATTACATCTCAATAAAATGAAAAAAGCAAAAACCTATAAATGGATGTGGAATTTTGGACTGAGAATGTTAGCCAGCAACTATGTGGTTTGAACCTACTCAGTGGTAGAATAAGGACTTTTACAAGTGGATAGACTCTGAGTCAAATGAGAGATATGTCATTTTAACTAGAAAGATTTCTTTGTTGTTTTGTTTAAGCATGCATAGGTCACTAGCTGTTTTTCTTTTCCCATTGTATTTCTACAAGTTTTTCACTGATTCTAACAATATTTCCGACAGATAAAAATTAAATTCTTAGCTTTCAAGGAAATATAGCTGCAAGGACTCTGAAGTAGGAGCTATTTTGTGTGGGAAGCTTCCGCATAGAGAAGGCATCGTAGTTAACATCATCCAGCTTCAGTAGTTTTATGTGTTCCACAACAGCTGTTTCTTCATTCCTTTTTTTTGGGGGGGGTGCTTTTTGGTGGCCTATGGAAGTTCCCAGGCTAGGCATCAAATCAGACCTGCAGCCTTACATCACAGCCACAGCGATGCCAGATCCGAGCCATGTCTGTGACCTACACCACAGCTCAAGGCAATGCTGGATCTTTAACCCGCTAAAGGAGACCCGGGATCAAACCCACATCCTCATGGATACTAGATGGGCCACAATGGGAACATTGTGTTTCATTTGGACAGAGCTAATGATGGACTCCCTGCCTATTTTGAAAAAGGGTTTTAAAGGATTTTACGTTTAGGAGTTCCCACCCGGCGTAGTGGAAATGGATTCAACTACGAACCATGAGGTTGTGGGTTCGATCCCTGGCCCTGCTCAGTGGGTTAAGGATCCAGCATTGCCTTGAGCTGTGGTGTAGGTCACAGACATGGCTTGGATCTGGCATTGCTGTGGCTGTGGTGTAGGCTGGTGGCTAAGTTCCCATTAGACCCCTAGCCTGAGAGCCTCCATATGCCACTAGTGTGGCCCTAAAAGGACAAAAAAAAAGTAAGTTTAGAATCAGAATAATGTGAAGTTCCACTTACATGGGACACTTTTAATAACAGAATGTTCATTAGAGCATCAGAAAACAAAGTTATTTTCATGATTGCATAGACTGTTTACACCTAGACTTAAGTGTAGTATAGGTTATAAATTAGAAGCTCCAAATCATACTCATTGTAGCTTGGAAGCAAAAGTCTACATAAAATGTTACCAAGATCAAAGTGATATAACATTAAAGACTATTGTTAGTCTTTCTTCAAAAGATCAAAGAGGGAGTGATTTCAGATGCTGAAAAGGAAACTCATTTCACTCTCTTAGGAGATCAAATATCAGATTTTAGGTTGGAAGAAGTAAATTAATATTAAAAACAGTGGAATTGTTAGGAGAGCACCAATTTACAAAGCAACAAAATCGAGTCCTATAAAAAAAGATGAAATTTAAAGTTGATGTTACAAAATTAAGGAAATCTGATAATATTAATAATTTAATAATTACAACTTGTAAGGATGAGACAATGCCATGAGTAATTATATTCAATATTGCATTTATATGTTCAATTTTGTTATTCCCTTATATTAAATTTGTACAATATATTAAAACAATATTAAAAGAAAATTTAAATATTTTATCAATAAACTATATATAAAATATGATAAATTAATAAACCATTTTATAATAGCAAAATATTCCAAAGAATTATGCAATAATGATAAGAAACTGTACAAAAAAAGCCTGTAGAAGTGGAGTCTAGGTATTGTGTAATTACGTATAATATATGTAACTCTTTGAAAGCTGTTACATGTTCTAGAAGTTAATAATTATGTGAAAATTAATTTTAGCTTATTCTATAATAAAAAAAGTCCTGATCATGTCCAAATCATACACCCCATGTTTTGATCATTTATTTAAGAAACAATAGAGAAGTTCTGCACTTTGAGTTAGTAAAAGAGAATGTAGTTCACTTCGTTTCTAAAGCTATTGGCATACTTTGAATCATCCAACTTACACAAATCAATCAGCGTCATACACCACATTAACAAAAGTCAAAAACCACATGATCACATTAATAGATGCAGGAAAAGCATTGGACAAAATCCAACATCCATTTATTATAAAAACTCCTACCAAAGTAGGTTTAGGGGGAACATACTTCAACATAATAAAAGCCATTTATGACAAGCCCACAGCCAATATAATAGTGCGAAAAAGCTGAAAACCTTCCTGCTAAAATTTGCAACAAGACAAGGATGCCCACTGTCAACACTTTTATTCAACATAGTATTGGAAGTTTTAGCCACAGCAGTATACGTGTGTGTGTGTGTGTGTGTGTGTGTGTGTGTATTTTTTTCCCTGTGCTATACAGTAGGACCTAGTCATTTGCCATTTTAAATGTAATAGTTTGTATATACTAACCCTAAACTTCTAGTCCATCTCACGCCACCTTCCCCTTGGCAACCACAAGTCTGTTCTCTGTATCTGTGAGTCTGTTTCATAGATATGTTCATTTCTGTCATATTTTAGATTTCAAATAAGTGATATCCTGGGGAATTTGTCTTTCACTTTCTGACTTATTTCACTTAGTATGAGAATCTCTGTGTCCGTCCATGTTGCTGCAGATGGCATTATTTCATTCTTTTTAATGTCTGAGTAGTACTACATTGTGTATATATACCACATATTCTTAATCCATTAATTTGCTGATGGACATTTAGGTGGTTTTCATGTCTTGGCTATTGTGAATAGCGCTGCTGTGAATCTTTTTGAATTATAGATTTGTCCAGATATATACCTAGGAGTGAGATTTATGGATCATGTTATAGTTGCATATTTAGTCTTTTAGGGAACCTCTTTATGTTTTCCATAGTAGTTTTACCAATTTACATTCCTACCAACAGTGTAGGAGGGTTCCCTTTTCTCCACACCCTCTCCAGCATTTGTTAATTGTAGACTTTTTAATGATGGCCATTTTGACTAATGTGAGGTGGTACCTCATTGTAGTTTTGATTGCATTTCTCTAAAATGAGCAGTGTTGAACATTTTTTCACGTGTGTGCTGGCCATCCATGTGTCTTTTTGGAGACATATCTATTTAGGTCTTCTGATTATTTTTCAATTGGGTTGTTTGGTTTCTTGTTAGTGAGTTGCGTGAGCTTCTTGTGTATTTTGGAAATTAGGCCCTTATCTGTCTCATCATTTGTAAATATTTTCTCCTGTTCTCTAGGTTCTTTTGGTTTTGTTTATGGTTTCCTTTGCTGTGCAAAAGCTTTTAAGTTTGATTAGGTCCCATGGGTTTTTGTTTTTATTTCTATTGCCCTGGGAGACTGACCTAAGAAAATATTTGTATGACTGAGGTCAGAGAATGTTTTGCCTATGTTCTCTTCTAGGAGTTTGATGGTGTCTTGTTTATTTAAGTTTTTAAGCTATTTTGAATTTATTTTTATGCATGGTGTGAGGGTGTGTTCTAGATTCATTGATTTACATGTGGCTGTCCAGTTTTCCCAGCACCACTTGCTGAAGAGACTTTTTTCCCATTTTATATTCTTGCCTCCTTTGTCGAAGATTGTCTGCATTTATCTCTGGGCTCTCTATTCTATAACATTGATCTATATGTCTGTTTTGTACCAATACCATACTGTTTTTATTACTGTAGATTTGTAGTATTGTCTTAAGTTTGGGAGAGTTATGCATCTTGCCTTTTTTCCCTTCAGAATTGCTTTGGCAATTCTGGGTCTTTTATGGTTCCATATAAATTTTGAGATTATTTGTTACATTTCTATGAAAAATATCATTGTTAGTTTGATAAGGATCACATTAAATCTGTAGATGCTTTGGGTAGTATGGCCATTTTAACAATACTAATTCTTCCCATCCAAGAGGATGGGATATCTTTGCATTTTTGAATCCTATTTAATTTCCTTTATTGTTTCATAGTTCTTTTTTTAAATTTTTTTAATTGTAATTTCACTGATACAATTTTTTTTCTACTGTACAGCATGGTGACCCAGTTACACATACATGTATACATTCTTTTTCCTCCCATTATCATGCTCCACCATAAGTGACTAGACGTAGTTCTCAGTGCTGCACAGCAGGCTCTCATTGCTAATCCATTCCAAAAGCAATAGTTTGCATCTATTAACCCCAAGCTCCCAATGCATCCCAGTCACTCCACCTCCCCCTCAGCAACCACAAGTCTATTCCTCCAAGTCCATAATTTTCTTTTCTGTGGAAAGATTCATTTGTGCTGTATATTAGACTCCAGATATAAGTGATATGATATAGTATTTCTCTTTCTGTTTCTGACTTCACTCAGTATTGTTTCATAGTTCTTGGTATGTCTTTTATCTCTTTCATCAGATTTTTTCTTAGGTTTAGTGTGTGTGTGTGTTTGCAATTAAAAAAATTTTTTTACATTCCTTTTCTGATGTTTCATTGTTAGTATACAGAAAGACAACTGATTTCTGAATGTTAATCTTTTATCCTGCTATTTTGCTAAATTTGTTGATCAGATCCAGTAGATTTTCTGTGGAGTCCTAAGGGTTTTCTATATATAGCATCATTTCATCTACGTCTAAGGACAGTTTTACCTCTTTCCTTCCAATGTGGTTACCTTTTATTTCTTTATTTTGTCTGTTTGTTGTGGCCAGGGCTTCCCATACTGTACTGAATAAAAGTGGTGAGAGTGGGCATCCTTGTCTTGGTCCAGATTTTAGTGAGAAGGCTTTCAGCTCTTCTCCATTGAATGTTATATTGACTGTGAGTTTGTCATAAGTAGCTTTTTTATGTAGAGATATTTTCCCTCCATACACACTTTGGTAAGAGTTTTTATCATGAGTAGATGTTGAATTTTGTCAAATGGTTTTTCTGTATCAATTGAGATGATCATGTGGTTTTTAACTTTTGCTAATGTGGAGTATTGTCTTGATTGATTTGCATGTGTGGAACCACTCTTGTGAACTTGTTATGAGAATCCCATTTGGTCTTGGTGTATGAACTTTTTTATGAGTTGTTAGATTTGCTTTGCTAAAATTTTGTTGAGAATTTTTGCATCTATAGTTATCTAAGATATTGGCCCATAATTTTCTTTTTTGTTAGTATCTTTGTCTGGTTTTGCTATTATGGTTATGCTGGATTCATAGAATGATTTTGGGAATGTTCCTTCCTCTTCAATTATTGCAAAGAGTCTAAGAGGGATTGGTATTAGTTTTTCTAGAATTCAACTGTAAAGCCATCTGGTCCTGGACTTTGGTTTGTAGGGAATGTTTTTATTATTAGTCCATTCAAATTATCTATTTCTTCTTGATTCAATTTTGGTGGGCTCTGTGTTTCTAGAAACTTGTCCATTTCTTCAAGGTTATCAAATTTGGGCCTATGATTGTTCACAGTATTCTCTTACTTTTTTTTTTTTTTTTTTTTTGCCATATCAGTTGAAATGTCTCCTTTTTTGTTTTTGGTTTTATTTATCTGGGTTCTCTCTTCTTGGTGCGTCTGACCAGAGGTTTGTCAGTTTTGTTTACCCTTTCAAATAACCAGTTCTCGGTTTTAATGATTTTTTTTCTGTTGATTTTTAGCCTCTATTTTATGTATTCCCCCTCTGTTCTTTATTATTCCCTTTCTTCTGCTGACTTTAGGTCTTGTTTGTTTTTCTAATTCTTGTAGGTGGTAGGTTAAGTTATTTCTTTGAGATTTTTCTCATTTTTTTTGAAGAAGGCCTGTATCACCATGAACTTCCCTCTAAGAATTGTTTGTGTGTGTGTATGTGCGCACTCATGTGTGTGTGTGTGTGGCATCCCATAGATTTTGTATTTTCATGGTGATTTTTGTCAAGGTATTTTTAAATCTCCTTTTTGATTCCTTGTTGACCCATTGGTGTTTTAGTAGCATATTGTTTAGTCTCCATGTAGTCAGTTTTTTCTCATTGCTTTTCCTGTGGTTGATTTCTTGTTTAATGCTTTATGGTCTGAGAAGATGCTTGAAATAATCTTTATACTCTTAAATTTCTTTAGGTTAATTTTGTGCCCTATTATGTGTTCAAACCTAGAGCATGTTCCATGTGCACTTGGAAAGAATATATATTCTGCTTTTTTTGGATGTAATGTCCTGAAAACATCAATTAAGTCTGTTGTACTATGTCATTTAGGATCTCTGCTGCTTTACTGATTTTCTGTTTACAAGATCTGTCCATTGATGTGAGTTGGGTGTTAAGTCTCCTATTATTATTGTATTCCCATCA
The DNA here is from genome assembly GCF_054392235.1 of Sus scrofa. Lineage (NCBI taxonomy): Eukaryota > Metazoa > Chordata > Mammalia > Artiodactyla > Suidae > Sus > Sus scrofa. Next base: position 1,621,479 of record NC_139392.1, read on the forward strand.
ATTTCTCCCTTTATGTCTTTAGTATTTGTTTTAAGTTTCTGGGTGCTCTTATATTAGGTGCATATATGTGGTTGAGTGTAATATCCTCATCTGAATTGATCTTTTTTTTTTTTTTTTTTGTCTTTTGTCTTTTGTCCTTTTTAGAGCCGCCCCTGCAGCATATGGAGGTTCCCAGGCTAGGAGTAGAATTGGAGCTGTAGCCGCCAGCCTATGCCAGAGCCACAGCAATGCCAGATCTGAGCCACTTCTGCAACCTACACCACAGCTCATGGCAATGCCAGATCCTTAACCCACTGAGCAAAGCCAGGGATTGAACACACAACCTCATGGTTCCTAGTCAGATTTGTTTCCACTGCACCACAACAGGAACTCCTGAATTGATCCTTTTATCATTAAATAATATCCTTATTTATCTTTCTTTATGGACTTTGTTTTAAAGTCTATTTTGTCTAATATGAGGATTTTGACTCCTGCTTTCTTGTCATTTACATTTGCATTGTATATATTTTTACCTCCTTTCGCTTTCAGTGTATATTTTTCCTGTGCCCTAAGGTGGGTCTCTTGTAATCAGCATATGGTAGACTCTTTTTTTTTTTTCCCTTCTTTTTTTAATCCAGTCTGCCACTCTCTGCCTTAAATTGGAGCATTCAGTCTATTGATATTCAAGGTTATTATTGATACATGTGTATTTATTGACATTTAAAATCTTGTTTTCCAGTAGATTCTGTTTATTCTTTATTCTTTATTTTTAATTTTGTGGCTTGATGATTTCCTTTTATTTTATGCCTGTGTCTTCTTTCTGATTTGCATTTACCCTATTTTTCAAGTATGTTAACCCCTTCCTATATTGCTTGCTTTAGACTAATTGTCATAAAGCTTCAACCACATTCCAAAAATAAAAAAGACCCTAGACATTTTTACTCTCCCACATACTATGATTTCGATGTCCTTTTTTAAGTCTCCATGTTTATCTTTTCGCTGCCTTGTGTTTATCATCGCTTTCACAGGTTTTTTTTTTTTTTTTTTGATCTGTATACTTTCTTTGATTACCTTCCAGTTGTGATTTCTTCCAATCTAACTTCTTATGTTTTTCTATGTAGAGGAGACCTTTCAATATTTCTTTCAGGATAGGTTTAGTATTGCTGTATTCTTTCAGTCCATGCTTTTCTAAGAAATTCTTTTATTTCTCCTTCCATTTGAAATGGTAATCATGCTGGGTAGATTATTATAGATTGCAGATATTTTCTCTTTCAGAACTTTGAATATGTCTTGCCACTTCCTTCTGGCCTTTAGAATTTCTGAAGAGAAATCAACTGATAGCCTTTTGGGGCTTCCCTTGTAATTTATTCTGTTTTTCTCTTGCTGCCTATAGGATCCTCTCATTAATTTTTGACATTTTAATTGCATGTCTTAGACTAGGTCTGTTTGGGACCCTCTGTGCTTCCTGTACCTGGATATCTGTTCCCTTCCTTAGATTTGGGGAATTTTCAGCCATAATTTTCTTCAAATATATTTTTAGTCTCCTTTTCTCTTTCTTCTCTTTCTGGGATCCCTATTATATGAAGATTGGCATGCTTTATATTATCCCATATATCTTATATTGCTTTCATTTTTTTTTATTTGTCTTTCTTCTGCTGTCCTGATTGGGTGATTTCCATTATTCTGCCTTCCATATCACTTATTCATTCCTCTGCATTACTCATTTTGTTATTCATTACTTTTGGCTCAGCTGTCATATTGGCAAATTAATCTTCTATTTTTTTCTTGGCTCCTTTTCTTAGTTTATAGCTCCTTTTTAGAGCAATCTGCATTTCTCTCCATAGCCTTTTCTTAATTCCTTCAGTGTTTTCATTACCACCTTTTTTTAAACTAAGTGTCTGTTTGACTGAAGAGGTCTGTTTCATTGTTTGCTCCTTCAGAGGGATTATCCTGTTGTTTTAACTGGGAATAGTTTTTCTGCTTCTTCATTTTGCTTACTTTTTTTAATCTCTCAATTTATGGGAAACAGTTATCTGCTGTAGTCTTGGAAGGCTATTTATATGTGGGAGCATCTCTGGGTCACTTTACCATTTTTGGCATGAGGGCTGCTTTGGTTTGGATGCTTGCTATCTCTTTCCTCAGTGTGTACAGGCAGTTATCTCCTTGATAAGGAGTGTGCAGGTAGACAGCCCCATGTGCTCCCATAGGAGGTGGGGGCAATGGGCAGTACCTGTGGGTGGTGCCTGGTCATGGGGCCCTTATCAGTGGCAGTGAACAGTGGAGAAGTGGGTTGGCAGGTGGTGCTTGGCCACAGGGCCCTCAGTGGATGTGGCAGTGGTAGGCCAAGGGCACTCCTGGGAAGTCAGGGACAGTGGGCAGAGCTCGGTCACTGGGCCCTTTGCTGTGTCATTGACCTCGGGGTTGGTGGGAGGGACAGGCAGTGCCCTATTAGGAGACCCTTCTTGGTGGTGGGTTATGCCCACCTCTGGAGACTGCGATGGTTGCAGCACTTGTGCGCCCACCCTTGTAGCCTACACAAGATGTCTCCCACTGCCTGAAATATATAATGTATACTATATAACTTTATAGGGTAGTTATATAAAGAGATAGAGATATTTAGGTACATGGGTAATTTTTTTGTCTGAATAAATAATCTTTATTGGCAGTTGGCAAACAAATTTAAGTATCAAAAATACATTGGGAAAGATGGTAGAAGTTACCAGTAACTATCCTAGATTCTCACATCATATTTACCTATCAGCTAAAGCCTATCAAAAACACCTAAAATGGAAGTTTCTTGTATACGAATACTATCAGTCACTGAATTGAAAAGAAAAACATGCTTAAGTACCTACTGAAATGAGTATCAAATTGAAGAAACAGTTAAAATTAATATGAAGTTAGCCTGCTCTTTAATATTTCAGAGAAAATAAAATGAGTATTAAAGTTAATGAGATTTTTCAGAAAGCCTTTCTGTAAATCAGAACTTGCCCATTAGTTATATGAATATGATCAAATTGTCACCTTAACTGATTAAATAGAACAGGAGTTTGACATAGTCTCAATCTGTACTCAAGTATGTATATCATGCTACAAAAACATGGAGTGTCGATATTTAACAAACCAAGATTTACGTGTTTTTCCTAAGTACTGGAGATATGTAAAGATTAAGTATCTGTATCAAGAATAGGTTTTTTTTTTAATTAAAAGTAACATAATTACAAATGTCTTGGGACCTAGAAAAATCTTACATAAACATTGCAGTTGCCAGGTGAAGATGTGAAATACTACAAAAAAGAATTTCATTCAAATTAATGTCAATTATTAATACTATAATTTGACTAGAATGAAGATATTTTTATGCTGTATTATAGATTTATTCCATTACCTAATTTTGACTTTTATAGTTGACTTAGGTCAAAGTAGACTAGTGGAATTTAGTAAAATATCAAAAAAAAAAACCCCTACATGTGGTAATAAAATGTGGAAAATCACATTATTTTTAAACGTTAATAGTTTTATTGAACTGTAGGTTATATACCATACATTCCATCTGATTAGAATTTACATCCAGTAGTTTTTAGTTAATTCACAGTGTTGTGCAGCTGACACCTCAATCCAATGGTAGAACACTGTATCACTCCTGAACTTGATAACCACTAATAGTAATTTCTCTTTTTCTCCCCATCACTAATATGCCCACTAACCAAGACAACCACTAATCTAGATTCTGTCTACAGATTTGTGTATTTTAGACAATTCGTGTAAGTGGAATCATTTACTAGTTGATCTTCTGAGACTAATTTCCCTCATAATGTTTGCAGTGTTCATTCATGCTGTAGCATCTATCTGTACTTGATAACATTTTATTGTAAGGACAGTTTATTTATCCATTCATCATTTGATAGACGTTTGGAGAGTTTCCACTTGTCATAATATAAATAATGCTTTTATGAATATTTGCTCACATATTTCAAGTGTTTGTCTTCATTTCCCTTAGTCATATGTGCAGGTTTGGAATTGCTAGGTCAAATAATCTATTTATTTAAGGAACATCAAACTGGCTTTCAAATGACCACACCATTTTATATTACCACCAGCAATATATGAGGGTTACAAACACTCCACATTCTAGTCAATATTTGTTATTATCTCATTTTTGATTGTAGACATCCTAGTGGGTATGAAGTGCTAGCTCTTTGTTTTTATTTGTATTTCCCTAATGACTAATGATGTTGAGCCTATTTTCACAGTCTTTAGTCCTACATACTTTTTTTTTTTTGTCTTTTTGCCATTTTCTTGGGTTGCTCTCGCGGCATATGGAGGTTTCCAGGCTAGGGGTTGAATCAGAACTGTTGCTGCTGGCCTGCGTCTGCAACCTACACCACAGCTCACGGCAACGCCAGATCCTTAACCCACTGAGCAAGGCCAGGGATCGAACCCGCAACCTCATGATTCCTAGTAGGGTTTGTTAACCATTGCGCCACGACGGGAACTCCTAGTCCTACATACATTTTATTTGGAGAAATGACCAGCATATATTTTGACCATTTTGTAATTTTAAAATTTGTCTATCTTTGAACTATAAATATGTCATATATTTTAGATACCAGTCTCTTACTGGATATATAAATTGCACACTTTTTTCCCTACCATTCTGTGGGATGCATTTTCATGTTATTGATGTTATCATTTGCAACACAAATTTTAAATATGTAGCCCAATTTGTCTATTTTATTTTCTTTTGTTACTTTTTGTTACTTGACTCTTGGTGTCATATTGGTGTCATATCTAAGAAACCATAGCCTAACTCAAAATCGATGATGACAAATATATACCCTAAGTTTTCTTTTAAGTTTTAAGTCACAAATAGGTAATGAATTTTTTTTTTTCTTTGATGTTCTGAGTGTCTCATATCTTTCTGCGTGTCTGCTTACTCTGGCTAGATTCTGCAGTGAATGCTGAATGTAAATGGAGAGTAGAAATCCATGGATTGTTCCTAATCTTAAGAAACATTCTTCCACCATTAATGATGATACTAGATGGTGATATTCTATTTCTAGTGTTTTGTTTGTTGTTTTCCCTTCTGCACCCATGGCATGTGGAAGTTTCCAGGCCAGGGATCAAATCTGAGCCACAGCAGTGACAATGCCAGTTCCATAACCCACCGAGCTACCAGTGAAGTTCCTATCTCTGATGTTTTGAATGTTTCTTGTCTTTCATGAATACTTTTTGGATTTCACAAATGCCATGAGATTTTTTACTTTATTCTATTAATATAGTGTAGTAAGAAAATTGATTTTCTGATGTTTAAACAGCTTTGCATATCTGGTAAATCCTCCTTGGTCATGATGTAACACTCAAGTGCTAAGGTGTGAAAACGTTGACATCCTCCTCCTTGTGGGATAAAAATATCACCCTAGATTGGGAGCTGGGTAAGTGGGAACCCCATCTTCCTGGTCATGTCCACCCAGAGTGGAGCTTCCACCATGCTGAGCTGGAGCCATAATGGGAAACAGTTTATGGCTCAAATGCCTCAGACACTTACTACTCTTAATGAGAGTTGTTATATTTCCTTGAATAACTATTTCTCCACATACCGTATGCCCTTAGGAAAGTTTCCACAGACTCTAAGTAGTTGACATCTTTTACTGCGAGCTAAATGGTTGTTTCACCATGGAGAATGTTTACCGAGCTCTGTGTCTCACGTTTCTGAAATCCAGCCCAATAACCAGAGTCCTCTAACCTGTTAAATGAGGCATATTTTGGAAAATATCAGTGTGAACGTGTCCAGTGTGATTCTTGACAACAATACGGATATTTTTTTATCTTTTGAAAGACGTGTGTCTGTGAGTGAGTTTAAGATCCTTGGTATCAGAATGGTATTAATTCTACCTGAGATAGAAACCCAGAAAGGAAAGCTTATGTCGTGCCTCATGTACCTTTACTTCCTCGGCAGTGACAAACTCAATGGAATATTCCTTAAGCATGAGTTCCCACTTACAATTATTTTACATAATATAATTATAATTCTCAAATTCTAAAAATATACTGCCACTCAGCATAACAATTAAAGCATAATGCATAGAATATAAAAACTTAATGTTCTAAATAATTATGAAGTGTATAAGTTAACATTGAAAAATATGTTTAATTTTATAAAATATCTAAGTTATAAAATTTAAACCTTCAAATGATATTAAAATTCTAAGATTAAGATCATATTGTAGTACACTTAGGTTTTAAATTTAGAATTTCCTATGTAGTATTACATACATGAAAGAAGAAAATGACTATCTTCCTATTAAAAAGAAGAGCAAAAAATTAACATTAATGTTCATAATCTTTATTTTCAAATACTAAAGCCATGCTTCTATGTGCAAATAGGTATAATAAGCATATTAATGAATGTGCAAACCTTTTCTAATACTAGATATCATGGCCTTCAAATTAACTCGTATAAAACCTCACCCATTTTCAAAAATCTAAGTGAATATGGACTGTCTGGATAAGAAAATTGCATAAATACCATTACTCACATGTTTGAAATTGAAACAGTTTATTGACAAAATGTAATTGCTATAAAAATAATAAATATGAAAAAATAAAATTACAGCCATTGATGCATGTGGCATAAATGTCTTCTGGTAGAGATATGTTCCACTGATTCACGATCACTGTTAGATATATGTTAGCTCGTTACAACTACGTCACAGTTAGGTACTGCACCCCCAACAGTATAAGCCTGTTTTTATTCTGTAGTTGAAATAGGGATACTGGACTGGATCATTGTACACCTAGGATTTGGATATTACTGTTCAACACCTCACCCACAATGGGGGACACATTTTTGGTGAATATCTCAAGTTTTCTAACTCTTACAGAATGAACATCTTTGGTGTCTGTGTTACTATTTATTTCTCTGGAAAGTGTTTTTATAAAACCCTTTGGAGTTTCATAAGGACACACATTCCCCTGAGTATTTGGGAGTTATATTCTTGGAATTCTTTAGTAGCACCACAAAACACTTTGTCTTAGTCTTAGATTGACATCAAGAGTCCAATTTATACTACAAAACAGGAATTCTAGAGTCTCACAAAAGTTGTAATCAATTTTGCTGGAGCTGTGAAAATACTTCCCTGGGTATTTTTGTGGCAGATAATATTCTTAGATCTTGATAATTCTAGTGCAAATATTTTTCTTAGTATTTTCATAGCTTACAAAAATGTATTATTGGCAAGATTCATGTATATGATAGATTTATATCACTTTTTAAATTGGTTGTAATATTAATAGCTTAAGAGAACTGGATTTATATTTATGGTGTTGATTTTCTCTATCAAATGCTAGACTTTGAAAAGTTATTACTGGTGAAATGTACAAGATAGACTAATTGAAGAGTATATAAACTTGAATCAGTATAAAGGAAAATTATGACAAACTGATCATTTTTAAATGTATCTGACATACAGGAGTTCCTGCTGTGGCACAGTGAAATCAGTGGTGTCTTGGGAGTGTTGGGAGACAGGGTTGATCCATTGGCCAGCAAAGTGGGCTAAAGATCTGGCATTGCCATAGCTGTGGCTTCGGTCACAACTGCGGCTAGGATCTAATCCCTGGCCCCAGAACTCCATATGCTGTGGGGCAGCAAAAAAGAAAAATGTGTATGACATACAGATGAATGTAGTTTCATTGGTCTTGCCCCAAAGTTGGCTACTTCATATTATAATTTGCTTTTGATGAGGATTTTTTTTCATCTTGCAAATTAATGATACAGGAAGTGGGGGATAATTTGCTAGTCAAGGTTTTTCAACCTGGTCATCAGTCTAGCAGATGTCCAACGTTGATTTCTCAAAATCATTTGCGATTGGAGATTTCTTGGGCCTCTATCTCCTGCTTTTCCTGTAGAAGAGTCTCTCCTAAATTCAGCTGAAATGAAAAGAGTCAAGTACAAAAAATATGTGAAAAATGTCTTTATACATACTGTAGTTATCAAACTATGGCCAATGATTCTAACAGGTCATATGGCTTATGAGCAATGGAAATTTTTATTGTTTATAAATTTATAATAATTAAAAAAGAAGGATGTGCACTAGAGATTATATGTAGCTAAAAAACTAAAATATATATCCTATGGCCTTTTACAATAAAATTTGCTAACCCTAATATAGTTAAGCGATGGCAATAACAAAGCATGTGGCAAAAGGATAAGCAAGTTAATGTCAAAATATCTACTAGATTTTATGTTTCTAAAACAAAATGTCTAATGACCTTATATAAAAACCTGTCTAGTCATTTACCAAATATTACAGCTGAAAACCAAAAAACAAATTACTTAATACAAAAACCTGGGCCTGATTACATTATGTTAATAACCAATCAAATTATTCACCACACAGTACAACCTAAAACCAAACCAACTCAAACTCTGCCGTCTTGTTCTCCTCTCCTCCCAGAGACAATTTTTTATATGATGGTATTCAATGGACCTAGCTGGCTAGATCTTCTGATTTGGTTACATGACCAAAAGGGCACAAAAACTGTGTTGTAAATTTCTGCTTTGGTCTCTTCCAAAAACCAAAATTCTACACACAAATACATGGGTTTAATTTGGAAACGTAGGACAGCTCATACATCAATGAGTAGGACCCTAGGGAGCTTACTCGTTGGCTATTCCTAGTACTCTTAATGCGTTCCTCCACTTCATTTATCCTGCGGTACTCTATCCTTTGCCTGCATATAAAAGTCTTTTGTGAGTATGTCTTATGAGTCCTTTCAAAGATCCCAACGTGAGAGTCTTCGCATAATTTCAGTACCACTTCCAGAATTGTCAATAAGATGGTAAGACCATAGCTTAATATCTGAAAAGATGAAGTTGAATTTATAACTTAATATCATAAGTCATGTTCTTGCTATATGCAGTTAATTATATACATCTCAATAGCTGTATTCCAACCAGTGCAGGCTGCTTATTTTTGTAGTTTTTGGTAAGCACGTAGATCAGTGAGTGGTACACTTGTAAAGGTAAAAGTGGCATTATTTGGAATTCTAAGATGTGCTTATTGGAGTGTATACTTTACTGATTGGCTGACTTTCATACATAGGAGGATGACATTGGTTTGTGTTCATTGAGGCATTATGCCTGTGAAAGGCAGTATAGTGTGTTTATATATCATGTGTGTATATGCATGCATATGTGTATGTATACATATATATACACACATGCTCACACACACACGTTGGTAATTTATTAATGAAATAGATGTATATATGTGTACATACATATATGTGTGTATAGTGTACTCATACATATATCTTACGAAGAAACAGAATAATAAGAGGAAAATACTGAGGCTAATTTTGTTTGACCTGTTATTTACAAAATTTTCATGTTCATATGGGACCTCAGAATTATGTGTCTTGCTTTAAGGTATTTTCAGGGCATTCCTACATACTTAGGTTTTTTAAATTTCTTTTGTTTCAGCAGGCACCATAATTTGTACTCATTTATATCTGTTGACAGTAGCAGCATTTAAATTATTAAGAATATAAGGAATAATATTCTCAGCAGGAGATTTTTCGGTTTAAACAAATAAAATAATAAAATGAGAACAATATCAGGAAACCAGAGTCCTAATTCTCAACTTCCATTAGCCAGAAAGTTCAAATACAACTGAACTTTAGAAAAATGGCATCAGGACTAAATAAGCTCAATTTCCCTGTAAGTTTTAACCCAGTTTAATCCTAAAATCAATAGAAACTGAAAACACAGTCAGAATCTTGGTCAAAAATGTTATTATAACCTTAAAAATAAGGGGCAACTTCAAATTCATAATTAAGGAGAAAGGGAAGAAAGAAAGAGAAAAAAGAATTTAAAAAGAAGGAAGAAATGAGGAAATAAAGAGGACAATTTATTTGCCCAGATGCTACAGCAGAAAAAATTGAAAAGGAAACACATAAAAGTGAGCTATAATGGATTATTCAAAGATTATCTGCTTTTATGTTATTAAAAATATCTTCAACCGGTTAACTCTGTAGACTTAGCTGCTTAAAATAAGCTCTGGAATCAGCTTAGTGCTGTGCTTAATACATTTAATACATTTTCCACATGGAAAAACAACCACCTCTTCTAACCTACATTGCTTGATGTTTTAAAATGTACAGCCCGTATTGATCCAAGAGAAAGTGATTTCTGTTATATTTCACAGTAAATTTTACATGGGAAAACAATCCTCAATGCTCCATTTTAACACAGGGCTTTCTCCCTCCCTCCAGTACCCTGCCACCGTGCACACGCGCGCGCGCGCGCACACACACACACACACACACACACTTTCTCTTCCCCAGCACAGTTCTAAGTTACCTTTTTGGGAAGTTCATGTAAATCAAATATTTGAGTATTTCACAGAGTATTATGTAAGAGAGTATTATGTATTATGTAAGAGAGAACTAAAAAACTAGTATTATATAGTTTATGTCATTACTATAAAAATGTTTATTAAGTAAAATAAAATGTAAATGAAACTGTCCGGACAGTAAATTGATGCCATCTTAGAAACTGACTATAATTCTATGTGTGTGTATCTATATAGTCACTATTGTAGTCATTAGAGTAACTAAAAAGGAAGATTTCAGGAATTTCAAAAACATAAACTTTAAGCTGTAACAAGTTCCCAAAAAGTTAAATTTACATAGAGTTGCTGCAAGACAGAATATTTAGACTTGCATATTTATTATTGCTTCAAGGTGCTGTATAATTTTTAGCAGTGTCATTTAATTGTTACTCATGGCAGAAACCAAAAAGTTAGTAACAATTTTTAAAGTTTTCTTATTTAGAAAATCTAATAATTCCTCAGTAGGGTTGAAATGTGTTATGACTAACATTTTAAATGAAATTGGCATTTCATAGTCTGCCTTACATATGCATCAGGTGACATAAAAACTGAGGCTGTCATAAAAGAATAACAAAAACAAATCCCCAAAGCAAAACAAAACAACAAAAGTGACAGATTGAATGGCAAGTGGAGCACTGAACCTTTCTAGCACATGCAAACACAAATCAATTATACTTAAATGTTTTTGAATTGTTTCTGTATGAAGTAGAGAAATAAGTTGCACAAAGGATAGCAAAAAAAAAATTGAACTTAGAAATATATGAGAAAATAATATACTACATTAAACTTATTATGTAATACTTTAAAATTTAGAATATGATGTGTAAAATTGGGGTTAAAAAGAATACATTTTAATATCTCAAAGATTTTTAATTTTTTAATTTTTTATTTTATCTGTTATAGTTGGTTTGTGTTGTTCTGTCAATTTCCATTATACAGAAAATTGACCCAGTCACACATATATAGTTTCTTTTTCTCACATTATCCCATATCATATTCCATCATAAGTGACTAGATATAATTCCCTGTGCTATACAGTAGGATCTCATTGCTCATCCACTCCAAATGCAATAGTTTGCAACTATTAACCCCAGACTCTTTGTCCATCCCACTCCCTCCCTGCCCCCTTGGCATACTTTTAATTTTGATAGACATGAGGGAAAGGAAAGAGGCTTGGACATATTCCAAATTTCCTGTAAACTAATATTCTAAGTCACCAATTACAAAATTTGCAATTTTGTGTTCTCTATTAACCTACTTCTAAAAAGCTCAAAACCTTGTAAATTTGTTTTCATGACTCCTTACTTTTACCTGTCTCTCTGTTCATTAGTTCAAACAACACTCATTTAGTTTCAGAATCCATTTTTTATTAAATAAAAATACGATGGAGTATAATTTATCGGAATCAAAACAGTTATTTTTACTAGAACTTTTGATCTGGTCATCACTAATCCTTTTTATTGCTTGATCTTTTTTCCTGATTATATGTGCAAAATTCTACATAGCTTTATTGATGCCAGATGGACAGTTTCCTCTCCCTTCTCAGATGAATTGACCAGTAATATTCACTTGCATTTTATGAGTTGTATTATGTAATCCCACTACTATTACCAGTTGTTTGCATCTGCTAATAATGCCTGACCACAGGCATTGGTCAGGCATTGATGCCTGATACAGGCATCAATCTGTATGAAAATGAGTGACCTAGTTAGTGGTGAATTAACACACCCATATTCTTACTTGGAAGACTTAATACAAGTTAAATAATTGAAGAAAATCTGATATAAAAGAAACGTGAAAAGTTCAATTTTTGAGTGGGATTGTAAGAATAAGAAGCAGTTAATACCGTCTTTATTTGTAGATGACATAAAATATTATAGACAGGCCTAAAGTCTCCACCAAAAGCTTTTAAAACTAATAAATATATTCAATAAAGTTGCAGGATACAAATTTAATATATAAAAATTAGTTGTGTTTATATAAATTAATAATGAATCATCTGAAAAAAAATTTAAAAATCCTGTTCACAGTAGCATCAAAAACAATAAAATAGGAATAAATTTATCAAGCAAGTAAAAGATCTGAACAATGAAAACTGGAAAACTGTGATGAAAGAAATTATCAAGGAAATAGATGAAAATTTAACCCGCATACATGCGTATAAGAAATAATATTGTTAAAATGTCCATACTCCTCAAAGCCATCTGTAGTTTCAGTGCAAACTCTATCAAAATTCCAATGACAATTTTTGCAGAAATAGAGACAATAATCCTATAACTTGTATGGAGCCACAAAAGATCCTGGATATTCTGAGAAATCTTGAGAAAGAAGAACTTCCTGAACTTCCTTAACTTCAAATTATACTACTGTAGTATTCAAAACAGCTAAAGCAATTAAAACAGTATGGAAAAAATCAACACTTAGACCCATGGAAAAGAATAGAGAGCTCAAAAATACAAGCAGGTAATGTAAAGTCAACTACTATTTGAAAAGGCAGTGAAGATACTCATTTGGGAAAGGATCATCTTCTCTATGAATGCTGGGAAAACCGGATATCCACAAGCAGAAAAGTTAAATTGGGCCCTGTCTCCCATCATTCACAAAAAGTAACCTAAAATGGATTAAAGATTTATACAAGCAATGGAACCATAAATGTCCCACAAAAAAATTATAGGGAAAAAGTTCCTCAACGATGGTTTTACAACTGATTTTTTGGATATGACACCAAAAGCATATACATAAAAAGCAAAAATCAATAAGTGGGAATTTTATGTCAATCTAAAAATGTTGGCAACAACAAGGTCCTACTGTATAACACAGGGAACTCTATAAGTAGTATTCTGTGATAAATCATAATGGAAAACAATATGAAAATTTTATATACCTGTATCTGTATAATTGAATCACTTTGCCATACAGCAGAAATTAACATTGTAAATCAACCATACATAAATAAAATTTAAAAAAATGTTTCAGACAGCAAAGAATCAATATCATACTGTTTTGATTACTGTAGCTTTAGTTTGAAGTCAAGGAGCATGATACCTTTAGCTTTGTTATTTTTTATCAAGATTGCTTTGGCAGTTCAGGGTGTTTAGTGGTTCTGTATACATTTTAGAATTATTGTTTCTAATACTGTGAAAAATGTCACAGGTATTTTGGTAGTAATTACATTAAATCCATAGATTGCTTTTGGTAATGTGCACATGTTAAAAACATCTTCCAATCCAAGGATCGGATATCTTTCCATTTATTTGTATCATTTTCACATTCCCTTATTAATGTTTTACAGTTTTCAGAGTAAATGACTTTCACTCCCTTTGTTTATTCCTAGGTATTTTAATCTTTTAAATGTGATCATAAATAGGATTATCATTTATTTTTGCTTTCTCTTTCTAACAGTGTTTAGAAGAGCAGTGGATTTCTGAATATTAACCTTGTACCCTACAACTCTACTGAATTCATTTATTCTAATAGTTTCTTAGTGATGTTTTAGAATTATCTGTATATAGTATCGTGCCATTTGCAAATCGTGACAGTTTACCTCTTCCCTTCCAATAATTTGGATGCCTCTTACTTTTTTACTGATGGTTGTGTCTAGGACTTCCAATACTATATTAAATAAAAATGGTGAGGGTAGGCATCCTTGTCTTCCTGATTTTAGAAAAACTGTTTGCCTTTCACATCTGATTATAATTAGCTGTGTTTGTCATACATGGCTATGTTGAGATAATGATCTCTCTATATCAATTGTGATAAGGATTTTTATCATGAATGGCTATTGAATTTTGTTAAATGCTTCTTCTGTGTCTATTGAGATGATCATATAATTGTATCTTTCCTTTTTTTTTAATGTGGTATACCACATTGATTAATTTGTGAATATTGAATGATCCTTGCTTGCATCACTGAATAAGTCCTACCTAATCATGGTGTATGATCCTTATGTATTGTTGAATTTGTTTTGCTAATTTTTTTGAGAATTTTTTCATCTATATTCATCAGATATATTGGCCTATAATTTTTTGGGAGGAGTGTCTTTGGTTTTGATACCAGGGTACTGATGGCCTCATAGAATGAATTTGGAAATATTCCATGCTCTTGAGTTTTTTAGAAAATATAGGGATTAGCTCTTCTTTAAATATTTGTAGAATTCCACTGTGAACCATCCTCTGTGGACTTGTTTGCTGAGAGAATTATTATAGATTCAAATTCTTTACTAGTGATTGGTCTGTTCAGATTGTCTATTTCTTCTTGATTTAGTCTTGGAAGGTTATGTGTTTCTAGAAATTTGTCCATTTCTTCTAGGTTGTTCAATTTGTTGGAATCTAATTGTCCATAGTATTCACTTACGATTCTTTTGCATCTCTGTGGGATTAGTTGTTAATTCTCCACTTTCATTTGTTATTTTAACTATCTCAGTCCTCACTCTTTTCTTCTTTTTCACCCTGGTGGAAGAGTTATTACTTCTGTTTTATCTTTTCAAGGAATTAGCTTTTTGTTTCACTGATCATTTCTACGTTTTTTTTTTCATGGCTGCACCCACGGCATATGGAAAATTCGGCGCCAGAGACTGAATCCAAGCCATAGCTGTGACTTACGCTGCAGCTGCAGCAATGCTGGATCCTTTAAGCCACTGAGCCAGGCCAGGCTCCAACCTGCACCTACCCAGAGAGCAAGCCCCCATAGACTCTTTTTGTGCCTGTGTTTGTGTGGGTTTTTTTTTAAGATGGAAAATTTTATGTTACACACACTTTTTTTTTACTTTTCATTTCACTTTGTTGTGTCAGTTTCTGCTGTACAGTGTCATGACTCAGATGAATATATACATACATTCTTCTCATATTATCTTCTGATTCTTAACCCACTATGCCTCCACAAGGACTCCTCTACTGTTTTTGTTTTGCTTCTATTATATTTATTTCCATTCTGATCTTTATTATTTTCTTCCTTCTGCTAATTGTGGGCTTATTCCTTTTTTCTTTTTCTAATTCCTCTAGATGGAATATTAAGTTGTTTACTTGAGAGGGAAGATGAATATACGTGATAGGTAGATAGATAGAAAATAGCTAGCTGTAGATACACATATGCACAGTAAGATAGCACTCAGACATAAAAATAGAATGAGGAGTTCCCGTCGTGGCGCAGTGGTTAACGAATCCGACTAAGAACCATGAGGTTGCGGGTTCGGTCCCTGCCCTTGCTCAGTGGGTTAAGGATCCGGCGTTGCCGTGAGCTGTGGTGGAGGTTGCAGACGCGGCTCGGATCCTGCGTTGCTGTGCCTCTGGCGTAGGCCGGTGGCTACAGCTCCGATTCAACCCCTAGCCTGGGAACCTCCATATGCCGCGGGAGCGGCCCAAGAAATAGCAACAACAACAACAACAAAGACAAAAGACAAAAAAAAAAAAAATAGAATGAGATTCTGCTATTTTCAACAACATGGATGGACCTAGAGAGAATTATGCATAGTTAAGTAATTCAGACAAAGACAGTATTCTATATTATCACTTATATGTGGGCCCTAAAAAATAAAACAAATGAATGTATATAACAAAAACAGGCTCACAGATATAGAAAACTGGTGTTGATCAGTGAGGAAAGAGAAGGGGAAGAGGGTGAAAGAGGAATTAAGAGATACAAACTACTATGTGTAATATAAATGAGTAACAAGGAAATATTGTATAGCACAAGGAACTATAGCCATTATTTTGTAATAACTTTGGAATATAATCTGTAAAAATATCGAATCACTATGTTGCACACCTGAAACTAATATAACATTGTAAATCAACTGTACTTTAACAGCAGAAATACAATAAATAAAATGAAAATGCAACCCATGGAGAGGGATAAATTTTCAAACCATATATTTTTATAAGGAAATAGTATCTAAAATGTAGAAAGAATTCTTACAGCTCAATAGCAGAAAACCAGTCAGAGAATATAAGGAGCAAAGGATCTGAACAGTTTTCCAAAGAAGACATACATTTTGCACACAGGTATGAGAAAGATAAACATCACTAATATATTTAAAATGCAAATTAAAACCATAATGAGATATCACCTTACACATGTTAGAATAACTACCATCACCAAGAGAGAACAATGTTGGCAAAGATGTGGAGAAAGGGAAACTTGTTCACTGTTGGTGGGACTATAATTTAGTACAGGCACTAGGGAAACAGTATGGAGGTTCCTTAAAAAAATAAAAACAGCACTATCGTAAGACCCCACTTCTGTCATTCCTACTTCTGGATATATATCCAAAGGAAATTAAAATAGGACATTGAAAAGATATCTGCATTCTCATGTTTATTGTGGTGTAAATCATAATAGCCAGATGTAGAAACAGCCTAAGTTTCCATCAATAGATGAATGGACAAAAATATATTTTATATTCATTATTATCTGGCATGAGAAAGAAATCCTATCATTTGTGACATCGATGGACCTTGATGGCATTATATAAGAGATTTATAAGTCAGACATAGACAAATACCATGTGATAACCACTGACATATGGAATCTAAAAGGCCAAATCATGAGAAGAAAAAGTAGGATAGTGGTTACCAGGGCCTTAAGGGTTGGGGAATTTGGGGAGATGTTCAAAGGGCACGAACTTGTAGTTAGTACGTGATTTGAGTTCTGGGCATCTAAGGCACAGTACCGTATTTATAGTCAACAATTATTATATACTTCAAAATTGGTAAGAGACTTAATGTTCTCCCCACAAAAAGAAATAACTATGTGAGGTAATAGAGGTCTTAGCTAATGCTATTATGGAAATCATACTGTAATATATAAATGTATCAAATCAATACTTCGTACACTTTAAACCTGATAATTTTTATGTATTAGTTATATCTCAAAAAAGCAAAAAAAAATAATCTTGGGAAAACATTGTTTAAACAGCTAAGCATTCACCAACTATACCATGTTGTCAAAAGCAAGATGATAATATTCCTTCCAAAATAAGTTATCAACAGGTAGGTTCAATTTATTTAGGTTCAAACAATTATATGGAGTTTGAACTATATAGGGAATTTTTTTAGAGTTTCCACTGTGGCTCAGTGGGTTATGAACCTGACTAGTATCCATGAGGACATGGGTTCTATTCCTGGCTTCACTCAGTGGGTTAAGGATCTGGTGTTGCCAGATGAGGTGTGGTGTAGGTTGCAGACATGGCCCAGATCTGGCATTGCTGTGGGTGTGGCATAGGCCGGCAGCTGCAACTCAGATTCAGCCCCTAGCCTGGGAACTACCATATGCCACAGGTGTGGCCCTAAAAAGCAAAAAATAAATAAAAAATAAAAACAGCCAAGTAATGTTAACGCAGTAGATGATGTGAATTTACAACCCATCCTTCTCGTTTCCGCTACCTAGACATTCATCTATACAATAGTTAGTGAGCATCTGGTCAAGGTTCTGTCCTATGTCTCCTGTATGTTTCTCAGTAGAAAAGCGCAGTAATAACTTCAGTTGGAACATCAGGTAAATTGTAAAATAGAGAAAAATTTAAAATATAACATATACACATTAATATAAGGTATGTGATATATATTACATAATATACACATGTGCATATATATGTATACATATACACCTATATACATATGATGTGTGTATGTGTATAATGTATATAACACACACATTGCACATATCTTATGTATACGTAATATATATACATTAAGATTTATAGTTTATAAATCAAAATAATTGAATTCTTATTTGCCCATATGAAAATTTTATAAAATATTTAACACATAATGTGCATTTTTCTAAAATTTTTGAAATGGCTATACTTCATTTTTTCATATTTAGAAAAATCAGTGTCAACAACAAGTGAATGTCATATTTTTAAATTACCTTATTTTTAAACAGTTAAGATTTCAGAAATCTCTGACAGAGATATTTCACTTCAATAAAGCTTTCTACACATATTTAGGATAAGTACGTTCTCATAATTTAGCATACACTTGTTATCTTGTGTTTTTGCTAATTAAACAAAGACCCTAGTGAACTGATTTTGTTTCACATACAGATAGAAAGATACATAGAAAGATGAATGGATGTAGACAGAGACAGAAGATAATCCTTTATGTATATCTGAAGCCTATGTTTCAAAAGACATCCTGTTGTAATTAGAGTGATTCAGAAAACTATCCCAAAACATTTTACAGTTATTCATTAGTCTATTTATAAAAATGCTTAGATTTTTTTAAAGTAAAAGTAATAGAGATTTATTAGAGAAAACCGGGAATAAACTGAGCAGATGTTATATTTTTGAAAGAGATGTCTTAAAATACTGCTTGCCTGCCTGCCTGCCTTCCTCCTCTTCTTTTCTTTCTAATTTTTTT
This sequence comes from Sus scrofa, assembly GCF_054392235.1. Taxonomy (NCBI): domain Eukaryota; kingdom Metazoa; phylum Chordata; class Mammalia; order Artiodactyla; family Suidae; genus Sus; species Sus scrofa. The sequence continues at coordinate 1,640,209 of NC_139392.1, forward strand.
CCTGTCTCTCCATGTGTCTGCAAGTAAATGAATATTCCAAGACAAGCCGCTAGAGTATGATTTGGAAAATTATGTCAGAGAAAACAAATGTCTTTTAAATGGCACTCTAATGGCCCCAAAGAGTTAATGAACCTGACATTCTCCATGAACCAGACTCATTTTAAAGACACCCTTTCACAGATGAGGTGTGTGGCTAATTATATTTGCACATTTGGCTAGCTGCTTAGTCATGCAAAGTGAGTGATATTATGCGCCATGAGTCACCACTGTATTGCCATATGGACATAATTTTCCAAATATCTATATTTTATCAAGACTTTGTGATAATAGTGTCTTACTATGTAATAAAATGTAAGATGATTTTTGTAAAATTGTTTCCCGCTATTAAATATGTTAGGAGTAACATTTTAAATATTTTTAAAGTGATTGTAACTATTGTAAAATTCTATTTTTAATGAAATAAATGTTGAAATGAAGTTAAACAGCAGTAACTGTTCTACTTTTTACATGGAAATCTCCATCAGGAGATTCTTACAGAGTCTAGTGAAGTATTTGGGAGGCATTCATGAGAGAGAAATCAATAGAGGACAATATGATTCATGCTGTCTTCTGCAAAGTATAACGCAGGTATACAGTTTCTTTCATAATCATTTTGTGACAAGTTCTATTTGATACAGAAAATTATCTGAACAGGATTAACAGTACATTTATATCACATTTTGAAATCAAGAACTTTGTATGTCTGTTGCTGACTTTAATGGCAAAATTTAATATTGACTTAACCTCTTAGGTTTCACCTAAACTGATAACTGTGAGCATCAACATTATACCAGCAAATTAAAAATGTAGGGCAACGGATTATATCAATTAGGGCTGTTTTTAAGATGAAATCTGAAAATCCAAGTCTAAATGAATGGTGTCTTGGTTAGGTAGTATAATGAATAAGATACATTGTTATTTAGTATTAGCAGAAAAACTGTGCAACAGTCAGAATTATTTTTTATTTCCTAGAATTTCTTTTTTTTATTCTGTAGGTATTTTTATAGTTCCATCTGATCTTCATGACACATACTGAAGATGAGAAATATTTTTTTGGATTGAAGTATAGTTAATTTACAATGTTGTGTTAGTTTCAGGTATACAGCAAAGTGATTCACCTCTACCTATCTGTATTCTTTTTCAGATTTTTCCACTTTAGATTATTACAAGATATTGAATATCATTTCCTGTGCCATACAGTAGGTTCTTAGTGTTTATTTTATATTAATAGCATGTATCTATTAATCCCATAGTCCTAATGTATTCCTCACCCCATCCTTTGCCCTTTGGTAACCATAAATTTGTGTTTTATGTGTGCATTTGTTTCTGTTTTGTAAGTTCACTTGTATCTTTTAGATTTCACATTTGATATCATATATTTGTCTTTCTCTGTCTGAACTTATTTCATTCATTGATTAAATTTAGAACATCCATGTCACCCCAAAGGGCAATATTTCATTCTTTTTTTATGTCTGGGTAATATTCCAATGTATATGTAAATCATATCTTTTTCTGCTGATCTGTGATGGAAACTTAGGTTGCTTCCATGTCTTGGCTATAGTGATGCTATGAATATTGAGGTGCAGGTGCACTTATCTTGTAAAATTAGAGTTTTCCTCTTTTCAGGGTATATGCCTAGGAGTGAGATGGCTGGATCATATGGCAACTCTTATTTAGTTTTTTTTAAAGGAATCTCCATGCTGTTATCCATAGTGACTACCCCCAATTTATATTCCAAGCAGTGGTGTATGAGGGTTCCTTTTTTTTTCGTATCTTCTCCAGTATTCATTACTTGGAGACTTTTAGATGACATATTCTGACCAGTAATGGGGTGATAGCGCGTGTGGTTTTGATTTGTGTTTCTCTGATATGAACGATAGGGAAAATCTTTTCACAGGCTGGTTGGCCATCTGTGTGTCTTTTTTAAAAGAATGTCTATTTAAGTTTTCTCCCTATTTCTTGATTTGATTATGTGTTTTTTTTTGTTTTTTGTTTTTTGTTTTTTTTAGATTGAGTTGTTGAATGAGCTGCTTGTATATTTTGGAAATTAAGCCCTTGTCCATCACACCCTTTGCAAATATTTTCTCCCAGCCTGTAGGTAATTGTTTTGCTTTGTTCAGGTTTCCTTTGCTATGAAAGAGCTTATGTCTGTCTCTCTCTCTCTCTTTTATTTATTTTTTTATTTTTGCTCCTATTTCTTTTGCTTTGGGAGACTGATCTAAAAAAATATTGCTGTGTCAGAGAATGCTTTGCCTACATTGTCTTCTAGGAGTTTTATGTCTTCTTATACTTAAGTCTTTAAGCCATTTTGAGGTTATTTTTATATATGGTATGAGGGAGTGTTCTAACTTCATTGATTTACATTCAGCTGTCCAACTTTCCCAGCACCCACTTGCTAAAGAGACTTTTTTCCATTCTTGCCCCCTTTGTCAAAAAACTGACTGTAGGTCTGAGGGTTTATTTCTGGACTCTCTATGCTGTTCTAATGATTTGTGTGTCTGTTGTTGTGCCAGTACCACACTTTTTGTTGTTGTTGTTAGTGTAGCTTTGTAGTATTCTCTGAAGTCTGGGAGGGTTATCCCAGGACTCAGGATTGCTTTGGCAATTTTGGGATTTTTATGATTACAAATAAATTTTAGGATTAATATTCTAGTTCTAAGAAAAAAGTTAGCGGTGGAGTTCCCTGGTGCCCTAGTGAAGTAAGAATATGGCATTGTCACTGCTGTGGCTTGGGTCACTGCTGTGGCATGGGATTGATTCCTGTCCCAGGAACAGTGCGTGCCATGGGCATAATAGGTAATTTGATATGGATCACGTTGAACCTGTAGATTGCTTCGGGTAGTGTGGCCGTTTTCACAATACTAATTCTTCCAATCCAGGAGCGTGGGATAGCTTTCCATTTCTTTGAATCATCTTCAGTTTCCTTTATCAGTGTTTCATAGTTCTCAGCATATAAGTCTCTCACCTACTTGGTCATGTTTCTTCCTAATTATTTTTGACACAACTTTAAATGGGATTTTTTAAAATTTTACTTTTTCTGATATTTCATGGTTAGTGGAAAGAGATACTATGTATTTCTGCATGTTAATGTTATTTTTTTAAGTTAGTGGCTCTCCCAAATTTTATAGTTTAATAACTTGTACTACATTAGCAGTTAATTTAATGTTACTGAAAAATTAAAATTTGTTAAATTTGGAAAATATCCCAAATTTCTTATTTGTGTGTATATGTGTTTACAATTTCATATGTGTCACTTAGGACTCCTGTGTTTTGAACAGACAGCTGTATAAGGAAATATATTGAATTGAATTAATTTTTAAAAATTGGTGCAAGTCTTGCACTGAGTATGGTTCAATTCCAAAGATTAAACAATACTATATGGTCAGCTTTCTTATCTGTAGAACAGGTTTTCTGCTGTCTTCAGTCTAAGACTCCTAGTATGACATCAGCCTTCATTTGATGTACCCGGCAGAAAACATGGGGTGTGTCTATGTTTCTCCTTCTAAAAAAATCAAATAAAAATATTCCCTTTCTCGGTCTGTTCTCATAGCTAAAAGGATGTGATTTTTACTTTGTCCAGCCTGAGTTTGGTTGATTAATTCTAAACTCAGGGATAAAATCAATTTCTCCAAGTATATAGATAATAATTGAGAATGAATAATTCTTCCAAGGAAATTGGCATGCTATTTCCAAAAATGCAGTGCATGCATGTTGAGGTGGAATAGCATTTCCTGTGTTAATCATGACATAATATGACATAATGTATACGTTGCACCCCCGTCCAGCCTCCTCCTCACCAAATATTTGATGGAATCACTTGACACGTTGTGGACACTGATGTCCGTTCTTTCTATTTCCTCTTCCTTGACATCTTGGCCCTCTGCTGCCTACCTCTTCTCTCCTGTATAGTATTGCTGGTTGATATCTGCTGCTATCTAATATTTTATCATTTGTTCAATTGATTGGTCAGGAATGACCCACTAATTATAGAAAGGTGTTAACTCTGCAGTTGTTCAAACTTTCAGGAGTTAAGTGTATGCAATTCTACAATTTTATGTGCCTTCTGATTTGGTGGCATCTTATTTCTTGTACACCTGATGTTATGTTAGTTTTTGTCGTCATTTGTCTTTTTAAGTAACCTTGACTTACGGAAATCATAAAGGCTGAATGCTCAGAAAAGACCACCACCAAGTTGAGAAGTGAGGCATGAAGGGACAATGGGGGAAAGAGAAAGAAAGGGAGGGATAAATGAAGGACTAATAACCCAAATGAAGAAAAACATTCTTCTATTCCCTCCTCAAACTTCCTGAAGTAGGTAAGAAGTATTTGTCTTTAAAGTCTCTAAGGATGCCAAACAATAATAAAACATCCTTTTATTTAAACTATAGTATAGTTGATTGACAATGTTTTGTCAATTTATGGTGTATAGCATAGTGAACCAGGCATATGTGTATGTGTGTGTGTGTGTACACACACATTCCTTTTCTCGTACCATCTTCCATCATGTTATGTGTCAAGAGATTGGGTATAGTTCCCTGTGCTGTACAGTAAGGCCCCACTGCTTATCCATTCTAAATGTAATAGTCTCCCCCTCTCAACCCCAAACTGTCCCCTGCCCCCTGGCAATCACAGATCTGTTCTCCCTGTCCATGGTCTATTTTAGTTTCATATATAGGATCATTTTTGCCATATTTTAGATTCCACATATAAGTCATATCATATGGTATTTGTCTTTCTCTTTCTGATTTACTTCACTCAGTATGATAATCTCTAGTTGTATCCATGTCGCTGCAAATGGCATCATTTGTCCTTTTTCATGGCTGAGTAGTATTCCACTGTATTTATGTACCACATCTTCTTAATCCATTCATCTATTGATGGACCTTTAGGTTGTTTGCATGTCTGGGCTATTGCAAATAGTGCTGCAATGAACATAGGGGTGCATGTATCTTTTTCAATGGAAGTTTTGTCTGAATATATGCCTAGGAGTGGGATTGCTGAATCATATGTAATTCTATATTTAGTTTTCTGCGTAACCTTCATACTGTTTTCCATAGTGGTTGTAGCAACTTACATTTCTACCAACAGTCAAGGAGGCTCCCTTTCTCCACACCCCTTCTAGCATTCGTTACTTGTAGACTTACTAGTGATAGCCATTCTCACTGGTGTGAGGTGGTACCTCCTTGTAGTTATGATTTGGACTTCTCTAATAACTAGAGATGTTGAAAATTATTTTTTCATGTGCCTGTTGGCCATCCATATGTCTTCTATAGAGAAATGTCTAGTAAGGTCAGATACTGTGAAACTCCTGGAGGAAAACAAAGGCAGAATACTCTTTGACATAAATCACAGCAACATCTCATTTGACCCACCTCCTAGAATAATGACAATAAAGACAAAAAATAAACCAGGAGTTCACATTGTGGCTCAGCAGTAACAAAATCCTACTAGTATCCATGGGGATGCAGGATCAATCCCTGGCCTCGCTCAGTGAGTTAAGGATTCAGTGTTGCCATGAGCTGCAGCATGGGCTGCAAATGCTCCTTGGATCTGGTGTTGCTGTGGCTGTAGCACAGGCCAGCAGCTGCAGCCCTGATTGGGAACTTCCATATGCTGCAGTTGCAGCACTAAAAAAAAGTGGGAAAAAAAAAGAAAAAAAAAGCAAGATAAACCAGTGGGATGTAATTAAACTTAAAAGCTTTTCCACAGCAAAAGAAACTATTTTTAAAAAATGAAAGGACAACCCACAGAATGGGAGAAAATCTTTACCAATGATACAACAGACAAGGGCCTAATCTCCAAAATACACAAACAGCCTCATACAACTCAACATCAACAACAAAACAACCCAATCAAGAAATGGGCAGAAGACCTAAATAAACCGTCTTTCATGGGCCTGGATTTGTGTTGCTGTACATAGTATCTTTTTTTTTAATGTAAATTTACTTTGGTACAAAAATAATTGAATATGGTTATATTTCACATAAAATAATCTAGAATTTGAAAACCCAAATTTATAGAATTTAGATTATCACTTCCCAAGTTGAGTTCAGAATTGTACATTTTATTTACAAAATGTTTACATTGTATTTTACCTTTCAGACATTTAGGTGAATATAAAGTGAAGCAATTAAGCCTTTTGCATCAATGTGAAACAACCCTAATATAAAAACAAAAGTATGTGTTCAGTGAACCAGGGCTTTAGAAGAATTCTTATGTGTTCACAAAATGAAAAACAAGGCTTTAAATCACTTTTGCGTGTCTCGATAGAAATAAATTTTATTCTAGTTTATGAAAACTTTTAAATTTGCTGTGTATAAGATACTATGCTAAACCTTCTGTGGACATAAATTCACCTAATGATTTTATCCAGGCATTTTTTTTTTTTTAATTGGAGAAACCAAGCTTAGACAGTTTAGGCTGTGTCCCTTTTAAAGGTACTAGAAGGAGGATCAGTGTAAAGCTCTGACATCTAAATCTTTTCCTCTCAAAGATACTTATAAATGACAGTGTTACAGTGTCATGAATAATTTATTATCAATATTTATGCTCTTTACATACAATGGCAGACCTGCTAATGAAATCAGTATAGTGAAAATTAGTGATTAATTTCATTCTTGTCTAACAATTAGTTTTGAAATAAGAATTATTCTAAATAAAGTTTTTTCAAAAGTTGAAAACATCCACATAAATACAAGCTAATAATCTATATAGCAAAATATATTTTTGGATTATAGACATAATATGTACCCTACATAAATAAAAAATGCATTTACTGTTTGCACAAAGGCTGTGATAACAAAATAAATGACCATACTGAAGATAGGAAGGCATGAATCTGCTTTTCTCACTTTTGATAATTTCACTGTGTTGTTCAAAGGTTTATTCTGGACGTTTGGAACTATTCAAGTGGATAATTGAGTTTGGGGGAACTCAAATGATAGATGGAATTGGTGTTAATTAAAGTACTTGCCTCAGGCCTTTACAGTGCTCTCTAAAAGAAAATAACATCCCCTCAAAGCAGCCACTGCCAAATTTTTTTCCTAATATCCTCTTCTAAAATGTAGAAAATAAACTATGTTCCTCTATAAAAATGATTCACAACCTAGAGACATAACATATATCAAATCATCTTCTTCATTTCCAAGTACACCATACAAAGAACTGTCTCCAGAAAGTGCTTTAAAAATTTAGAATGGACCATCTTAAAATAGGGAGCCTTAAAATAACAAGGTAGATTTCTAACAAAAAGCAATACATATTTCTATATTAGGAAGATGAAAAAGGCTGATAAAGTAGTATGCATATAGTGCATATCTGTGATACACAGATGGATAATGTAAGTTTTCTATCATGTGTTTATTATTTACTGGAGATGAATTTCAGCTAACTAGACTTAAAATTATTAGATATAACCTAACAAAAAGTTTATAGCTAAGTTTATAGCTAAGTAATTCCTTAAGTCATACCCAGAAGAGTTTTCTGATGGTGACTGATCCCTGGGTTCCTAGAAAAAAAAAAAAAAAAAAAGCTCTGCCAGGCTGCTTTTTGTTTTGGTTCTATGAACGACTCCTTCAGTAAACATATTTCATATTTTTCCCTTTAAATTATCTCCATTTCCCACCACAAAGGAATCTTAGCTGACATGCTTCTTCCTTTATGTCTTGTAAATTTTTTGAGATTGCATTTTTTTTCTGAAATACTCAGTTTTACACTGCTCCATTTGGTTATCCCCTTTGGCTCGACTATACCATGTATTCATATTTTCCACTGGAAAAAAAAATTCAGTGGTTAATATTTTTGCATTTATCACACTTATTTATTCATATTAACAGCATGTTTTCAGTCTTATTACAAGAAATTACAAGTCAAACAATATTGCTACAAATAGCACTATAACATTTAAGGTTAACTAAACATCTGCAACAAAGTATAAGGATAATGAAACAAAGTAGCTAATATAAAGCAAGACAGGGAGTGTTGCCAATATTTTCTCATATTATATAGAGAATAATTTATAAAAATATTGAATCATTACATTGTACATCTGAAACTAATAATAGGTCAATCATACTTCAATATAAATAAATACAAACACTTTTAAAATAAATATTTTTAAAATCCAGCAGAATGTCTGCAATTGAAGACCATAAGCATGTCATAACCATAATACCATGAATAACCAATAAGGAATCTCTCCTTCCAGAAGTGGAACTTGTGCTCCATATAGTAGAAGCTTTGCAGCTTAGCCAGCCATTGTTTATCATGTAAAATATTAGATCACTGAATAGACATTACTAGGGCATTGTGGATAAGTTGGTATTTTATGAATATCAAATTTTAGTTTAATTACTTGATTACAGGGAGTATACCTTAGTCATTACAAATATGAAAATCAATGTTTTGTACTTCATTTTCTGTTAAGAACAGGAAAGATGAATATTTTGAGACTTTTTCCCATTAAGAAGACTCCTTAGGATCTGTTGACAATTCTTGAAATAATAATGCTTTAGTTATCCATTTAACTCAAGTTTGCTTATATTCTACTTGTAATATATAACCTAACTAGCCCTCCTTGTGTGCAGTAGGTCAATTTAATATAAAATGGAAAACATTTAAGTCACATGAGTTATACGTATTCCGAACTGGGCTATTCATAGGATATAAAACAAAATATCCTATGAATAGGATATTTTTTGATATCAAAGTGCCATGGCCTTATATGTAATATATGAATTTATAGCATATTTTATATAAAGGAAAAAATCAATATGCACTATCAGTTGATCTCAAGTATTTTGTGTCACATCAGTTTTTTTCCTAACTTTGCACATAATTGAAATTTAGAAAGGGACTAGCTCCAGGTAACCCCACTCGCAGACAGTGACGTAAGAATATGAGTGCAGAAGATAGAAAAGATCACTCTTCTCACAAATGTAGCCTTTTCTGAGGGAGGCAACCTGTGTGGACAGCTACAGAAGGGTTGCAAAAGACACAAGGAAGTGAGGAATAGCATGAGTAATAAAAGGAAAATCAATACTTTAAAAGAGAAAATGGTATTTAGATGACGGAATTTTGAAAACAGTAGTTATTTATAATAATTTTACTAAGGTCAAACTTGCATCAATGACTTGTATTCTTTTCAAATTTGCTTGTAGGATCAGAGGTTATTCAAACAGATCAGATGATTAAGCAGCTTGGGCTAAGCGGGAAGGAAATGTTAGGAAAGCTTTCCAATAGTGGGCACAATAAAAGAAAGGTCATCAAAGCACATTTGTATTTGAACATTAAAGAGCACTTTGAAGTGCTTCCTGATGAGATTCCACTTAGTTAAATATTCTTCCAAAATGCTCTTTCATCACATCCAAACGGGGAGAGGGAGTGGGCTTGGGTTGGTATGGAGTGAGTTTCTGAACAGCTAGAGAGCTTTATGTTTCTATCAGATTCAGAATCTTGTAATTATTTCTCAGGTTCTGTTAAAGGGTATACATATATATGTCAGTTCTTTCCACCTCAAAAACAATGATATTTTAATCTATCCCATGATCTTTATGGGATCGCATGCTCTTCTAAATTAAGCAAATCCATCAGAAATGCATGCATTTACCAGTGCCCAAATTATATTTAATTGATTTGAATAGATGGTTTGAATTTATTGCTTGGGTCATAAAACAACCACTTAGCTAACTGAGTTAAAGCTTATCTCCTAATGAATATCTCCTACTTAGAGGAGTAATTCATGTAATAATGATTCATGGTCTTTTTTTGAAAACAACCTCATTTATGCTATTTAAACATAGGTCTACATAAAAGATTTCTGTAATTATTTAATTTGACTTACCTTTTTACAATATTTTACATTACAGCATGAGTCAGTTAAACCCTTTTTGTGTAGTTAGTACTGACACAGGCTGTAGAGCTAACCTCGCCCTTTAAAAGGGTGACTATAAGTAATGTTAAATCATTGTGTCAATGCATTTTTTTTCTGGAAGTAGAAATACGTATTTTATTTTGCTAATAAGATTCCTTAAATTCTATAGCACTTATACAATTTTCAACTTTCACATAGATGAATTCATATACTTACGTAATAGCTTGCTTTATTCCCTCTCCCTCTGTGTTGCACCTTCTTTCTCTCCACTGGTAACCACTTCTTTGTTCTCTATATCTCTGGGTCTGCTTCTTTGTTTTTATTCACCAGTTTACTGTATCTTTTCAATTCCACACAAAAGCGGTATCATACAGTATTTGTCTTTCTTTGTCTGACTTATTCACTCAGCATAATACCCCTCAAATCCTTTCATGTTATTGCAAGTGGCAAACTGTCATTCTTTTTTATAGCTGAGTAGTATTGCATTGTGTATATATACCATACCTTCTTTATCCATTCATCTGTTGAACACTTAGGTTGATGCTGTATCTTGGCAATTGTAAAAAGAAAAAATGATGCTACAGATACTGGGGTGCATGTATGTTTTCAAATTACTGTTTGTTTGGGGGTTTTGTTGTAGTTGTTTTTTGTATATGTACCTAGGAGTGGAATTACTGGGTAATATGGTAGCTCTAGTTTTATTTTGATAAACCTCCTTACTGTTTCCACAGTGGCTGCACCAATTTACACTCCCAGAAATAATACACAAGGGCTTCCTCTTCTCCACATTCTTGCCGGCATTTGTTATTTGTGCTCTTTTTTGATGATAGCCATTATGAAAGGTGTGAGATGACATCTCATTGTGGTTCTGAATTGCATTTCCAAGATGATTAGCAGTACTGAGCATCTTTTCATGTGCCTGTTGGCCATCAACAATTCCTCTTTGGGAAAATGTCTACTCAGTTCCTCTGCCTATTTTTTAATCTGGTTGATTTTTCTTTAATGTTGCGTTGTATGAGCCGATTTATATGATGGATATTAATCCTTTGTCTTTTCATTTTGTTGATAGTTTACTGTACAAAAACTTATAATTTAAATTCTCATTTGTTTATTTTTTTGCCTTTTTCCCCCTTTGTTTTAGGAGATGGATCCAAAAAGATTTTCAGATTTATGTTAAGGAGTGTTCTCCCTATATTTTCTTCCAGGAGATTTATAGCATCCAGTCTTCAATTTAGGTCTTTAATCCATTTTGAGTTTATTTTTGTATATGGTATTAGAGAATGCGCTAATTTCATTATTTTACATATAGCCATTTAGTTTTCTCAGCACTTCTTATTGAAGACTGTATTTTCTCCATTGTGTATTCTTGCCACTTTTGTCATAGATTAATTGACTGAAACTGTTTGAGTTTATTTCTCAGCTTACTATCCTGTTCCATTGATCTGTGTGTCTGTTTTGTGCCAGTATGTGCCAGTACTACATACGGTTCTGACTACTATAACATTGTAGTATAGTCTGAAGTCAGGAAGCATGATTCATCCAGCTCTCTGCTACTTTTCAAGATTGTTTTGGCTATTCCGTCTTTTGCATTTCCATAGAAATTTAAAATATTTTGTTCTAGTTCTGTGAAAAAATGCCATTGGGGTTCTCTTGAATCTGTAGATTGCATTGGGGAGTTTGGTCATTTTACCAATAATAATTCTTCCAATCCAAGAACACAGTATATGTTTCCATCTGTTTGTGCCATCTTCAGTGTCTTTCATGGTGTCCTAGAGTTTTCCAGGCATCTGTCTTTTACTTTCTTATGTAGGTTGGTTTGTTCTTTTTGGTTTTTTCGATTTTTGTCTTTTTAGGGCTGCATCTGACGCATGCATATGGAGGTTCCCAGGCTACGGGTTGAATTGGAGTTGCAGCTGCTCGCCTATCCCACAGCAACAGCAATACCAGATCCAAGCTGCATCTGTGACCTGCACCACAGCTCATGGCAGTGCCGGCTCATTAATCCTGGCGAGGCCAGGGATCAAACCTATATCCTCATGGATGCTAGTCAGATTCATTTCCACTAAGCCGCGATGGCAACTCCTACTTCCTTAGGTAGGTTTATTTCTAGGTATTTTCTTCTTTTTGCATATAATAATAAATGGGCTTGTTTCCTTAATTTGTTTCTGATAGTTGGTGGTTACAGTTGGTTCTATACAAAATTAATGTGCTGAAATGAAATGGGTTTCTAGACATTTATTTTGTATCCTGAAACTTTACTGAATCCATCAATTAATTCTACTAGTTTCCTGGTAGTGTTTTTAGGATTGTGTATGTATAGTATCATGTCATCTGCAAACAGTGACAGTTTTACCTCTTTCTTTCCAATTCAAATTAATTTTATTTGCTTTTCTTCTCTGATTGCTGTGGCTAGGACTTCCCAAAATATGTTGAAACAGGTGGTGAGAGTGGACATGCTTGTTGTGTTACTGATCCTAGAGGACATGGGTTCAGCTTTTTACCATTGAATATGGTGTCAGCTGTGGTTTTTCTTACATCGTCTTTATTATATTGAAATATGTTCTCTATAAGCCTACTGTTTGGAGTTTTTTCTGGATAGTTTTTACTATACATGGACATTTAATTTTATCAAAGGTTTTTTGCGTCTATTGAGATGATCGTTTGGTCTTTATTCTTTAGTTTGTTAATGTGGTGTGATACATTGATTTGTGGATACTGAAAAAAATTCTTGCATTCCCCAGGATAAATCCCACTTGATCATGGTGTGTATACATTAAATATATTGTTGGATTCAATCTTCTAACATTTTTTCAGGATTTTTGCATCCATGTTCATCAATGATATATTTGCCTACAATTATGTGTGTTTGAATCTGGTTTTGTATCAGGGCGATGCTGGCCTCATAGAATGAATTAAAATACGTTTCTTCCTCTGCAATTTTAGGGGAATAGTTTGAGGGAATAGATTTTAACTCTTCACTAAATGTTTGGTAGAATTCACCTGTGAATTTGTCTCTTCCTGGACTTTTTTTCACTGGGAGTTTTTAAATTACTGTTTCAATTTCAGTACTGTTATTTGGTATGTTCATACTGTGTATCTTCCTGGTTCAGTCTTGGAAGATTGTGCCTTTCTAGGAATTTTTCCATTTCTTCTAGGCTGTTCATTGGTGTATAGTTTTTGTAATAGTCTTACATGATCCTTTCAATTTCTGTGATAGCAGTTGTAACTTCTTTTTCATTTATTTAAGATTTTATTTCGGGCCCTCTTTTCTTGTTGAGTCTGTCCGGAGGTTTATCGATTTTGTTTATCAAAGAATAAGCTTTTAGTTTCATTGATCTTTTTATTTTTTTCAGTCTCTATTTCATTAATTTCTGCTTTGATCATTGTCATTTCTTTCGTTCTACTAACTTTGGGTTTCTCCTTCTTTCTCTAGTTACCTTAGGTGTAAGATGGGTTGGTTTTGGTTGGTTTTGTTTGTTTGTTTGGAGTTGATTTCTAATCTCACAGCATTGAGGTCAGAGAAGATGCTTGATATGTCTGTGTCCCCAGGGTGAGCAGTTGCCTCCCTCCTCTCTGGGGGACTCTCCATGACCAGCAGGTAAGTATGGCCCAGGCTCCCGTCAGATAATAGTTTTGCCTTGTGCCCTGGTGTATGTGAGATTGTGTATGCACCCTTTAAAAGTGAGGTCTCTGTTTCCCACAGTCTGCTGTGACTCCCGAAATTAAGCCCACTGGTTTTCAAAGCCAAATGCTCTGGATTCATCTTCCCCGTGAAGGACCCCCAAGCTAGAGAGCCGGACACAGGGCTCAGAACACTCACTCCTGTGGGAGAAGCTCTGCACCAGAATTACTCTCCAGTTTGTGGGTTGCCAGCCTTAGAATATGGGACTTGGTTTTATCATGAGCCTGCCCCTCCTGTCAGTCTCATTGTGGTTTCTGCTTTATGACTTTCGTTGTGTGAGATGTTTTCCGGTAGTTTCGGTGGTTTGGGTGTACTCCCAGTAGGAGGTGGGCACGGAGTCTTCTGCCTCTGCCGTCTTGGACAATCCCCTGCTTTCTTTTCAAGTTGGTAAAAAGATATAAGACTTACTCTTCTTAGTCCTGCATATCAAGCAGTAAAGCCTTTATTACTTAACCCTATAGAACCGCCTGACTGCCTCTGAAGACTGAATAATAAAGAAGCTGCTCTGAGGCTTTTGAATTCATGGGGATGTTTTGCAAATTTCCAAAGCTCTTACTCAGCATAGCTCTCTTCTCCTGAGCTGTTTTCCCTGAAAACTCCAGCTACCTTGCTCTTTTTCTTCCCAAACCCTCTTCTCCATTCACAGAGGTGTCATGCCCCATCAGAGTTCCATTTTCCTCTACGGTGTCCTCAGTGCTCTCTCCAAGCCATACTGGGACAAGTATACATTTTATGTGTCATTTTCTGATGTTTCTAAAATACTAGAAATATATGCATATATAAAACATACTAGAATATTAAAGCAATTCAAATCTATAAACACTGTGTGTCAATACTGGTAAAACAAAATGTTGAATATAAAAAGAAAATTGCAGAAGTAGGTGTCACTATTTAATATTTTATCACAAGAAATCTTACCATAAGAAATAAAATTTTCAATCTCTCAACTGTTTAAGGATTTCCAAATTTCCAAATGTATTATATAGGTTTTACCTCTGGAGAAATAGGAAGGAAAATAGGTTGTGGAGAAATATATAAAAATCCTTTTTACATGAAGTTATTTTTACTTAAAATGAAACAAAACAGTATTTTGAGAAAACCTGACAAAAAAGGTAAGATCTGACCAAGTTGTACTTTGAATTTATGATTGTAAGTTAAATTATTTTGTTGAGCTAGTGCATACAAGTCATAGTTGAAGTTAAAAGAATTTAATTATAGGCAGGAATGATAGGAAGGCTATTTATATGAGGCTTAGTTTCATACACTTTCTAAGCTTAAGTAATCTACAGAGTTTCCAGAGAGAACGATGACATAGGACTCACAAATAATTAAAAGTTGTCCTTACCTTCTCAGCTGGTGCTGGAAGAGTGGGGAACAGCATCTGCAAACCTCTGAGAAAAAAGGCCACAGACCCAAAATCTTTCACATAACCTTTTTTTTAGAAAAGGATGCATTTGTGGATAACAAAATTCAGGAAATAAAACATCAATTTATCCCAACAAGAGATAATGCTCAAGAAAAGAATCCAACTAAAAAATTCAAGCAGAACGTAAATCTCATGGTAGCAGTCAGTGGAATAATGAATTTCCCAACATAATTAGAGTATATTTTTCTAAGCTATGCTGATGGAAATAAACAAGAGAAGGAGTGCAATGAATATTACATATAATTAAGTAAATATACATTTATATCAATATAGTATGTATCATAGTGCGATGGCACACGTATATGTATTAATAGATAGTTATGAAATATCTGAACATTTATTATAAACCTTTAAAAACAAATGCATAATGTTGAAATAAAAATGGGAAAATAGCAATAATTTAAAATTATTATTAAACACTCTCACTAAAATTTAAGCATTCAGACTGCCCCTTATTTAAAAAAAAAAAACTCATTAATGAATAGAAGTAATGTAATTACAAGAGTTTTTAAATTGCTGTGTTACTGTGAAAAGAACATTCTGTGCACCTGTAAAATTTCACCCTCAAAGACCATACAGTGAGTCATCAGTCACAACAGATTTCACATACTGAAACCATTTAGCCTGTTTTACAGATCACAGTGAAATCATATCAATATCAAAATTAAACCAATAAAATGTGGAATTTTAAAATTATATGACTGATAACATTAACTTGTAGCAATATTAGGATGAATATGTATGAGTAAAATATGTACTAAAGTAGAAAAAGATTGAAAAAATAAAGCTAATAAATTAAGATTATACCATACTCACTGAAGGAAGAATTAGTAATATAACATAATAAATTTCACCAAACTATTCTATACATTCAACACAACCCCACATCCGTATCTTGTTCTTTGCCTATATTGATAAGCCAATCCTAAAACATATATAAATACAACTGACCTACCTAAGAAAAATCAAAGAGCAGCAACAACAAGGAAAGTGGTAACTTAGACTACCAGGTATCAAGATTTATTACAAAGCTCTGGTAATTAGGTGATTTTTGATATAAGAATAGATGAGTGGAAGGCACACAGTAAATGACCTAAATTATGACAAGGGTCACACTGCAGTGCCATATGGCAATGACCGTCTTTTCAATAAACAGTGGGTCACCTGGATATTCACATGTGTAAAAAGGGTCTGACTGCACTATTTTATGTTTGGTGATAGATTATAAAGCTGCAGTTGTGTAGTGGAATTCCCATGTTAACCACCCAGAGTTAGTACAGATTCCACAGGCTTAAGGGCGCATTTCCAACAAAGACCACTACAGATGACAGCCACAAGTTTGGGGATCTCTAGGCCACAAGCACTTCTCACCAACTTACAAATTCAGAGGCTGTATACACCTTCAGGTTTGATAATTCATTAGAATGACAGGACAGGTAAGATCTATACTTACTTATAGTTTTATATTAAAAAATACAAATCATGACCAATGAAATGAATGGACACATCAAGCAAGTCTAGGAGGTTCCAGGAAGCAGAGCTTCTGTGTCCTTTTTCCTTGTAATCAGAATGTATCATCTGCCTGGCATATTAGTGTGACTGATTGAACTATTGGACATGCAGTTCAATTTACACCCCGCCCCCCGCCGCTATTCCTGAATATTGGGCTGATATTATCTGGTGTAGAAGCCCAACACTGCAAGCACATGTTTTATTTTTCCAGCACAGTAAGTCCACATCTAACTACTATCTAGTGGCCACCACAAAGTCACTAGCATAAAGTCAGGAGGAAGCCAGCATGAAAACGAAGACCCTCCTATCACTTGAAAAATCACAAAGGTTAAAATTGTACCCCAGGAACCCAGCAAAAGAATGGACAGTTTATTTTTATTTTTATTTTTTGGAAAACAGAGTCTCATACCTCCCTCTTTTCCAGCTGCAGTACAGATAATAGTAGGGTACTTGAATATCTAGCTTTCAGCAATGGATAGACATCTAAATAGAAAATCAATAAGGAAACATTGAACTTAAAGTACATAATATACCTGACAGACCTAGCAGATAATTATAGAACATGCACTATAACAGCAGGAGAATACACACACCTCTCAAGTGCATATAGAACATTCTCCAAGCTAGATCATAAGTTGGACCATAAAATAGTCTTGGTAAAATAAAAGAAAATCAAAATCACATTGAGCATATTTTTAGAGCATAATTGTATGAACCTAGAAATGAATTACAATAAAGAAACCTGAAAATTTCACAAATACATAGAGAATAAAGAACATGGTACCGGGCAACCATTAGATCACAAATAGGTCAAAAGAGAAGTAAAAAAAAAAATCTTATATATCTTCTCAAAAGATAAGTAAAAAAAAAATATCTTGAGAGAGTCCAATATAGACAATACTCTAAAATTTATGAGATGCAGTAAGAGCAGTTTTGCGAGGGAAGTTCATAGTCATAAATGCCTACAGTAAGAAATAAGATCTCAACCTACACCTTAAGGATTCAGAAAAATAAGAACGAATTAAGGTTAAAGTTAATAGAAATAGGAAATATAAAAATTATAAATAAAATAGAGACTAAAAAGATAACTGAAAAAAGGTAGCAAGTGGTACATATGAAAGTATATATACAGTGGCTAGACAATTGGATATTTTGTCGCCATAAAGAAATCCTGCTATTTGTGACAATATTAATGGACTTTGGAGGCGCTATGCTCAGTGAAATATGTCAAAGACAAATAGTGAGTGATCTCACATGTGAAATCTAAACAAATAGAAACGGAGAACAAAGTGGCATTTGCCAGAGGGTAGGTGGTAGGAGGTAAAGGAAATGGGTGAAGGTACTCAAAATGTATAAACTTAAAGTTAGTAAGATAAATTCTGGCAGTGTATTGTACGGCATAGTCTTTGTAGTTAACAATGCTCTATTGCACTTACAAAAGTTTCTAAGAACAAAGGAGAAGGAATGAGCAATTTAAAGTATTCTTAAAAATGAGACCTCTCCTAATTGTATTAAAAATGAGAAATATTCAGTCAGTTAATGAGGTAAATTGTGTGAATATACTATGTGGGTATTGCTAAGAATTAGAGATGCTTGAGAACATGGGTAATTTTTTGGAAAAATATTAAATTAATGAGGATATGAAAATGCAACTAGAAAGATCAAAGAAAGACTATTTTCATAATGTGTCATATCTCATATTTTGTCATTTGCCTGAATTAATTTAATTCTCATTAGTTAAAAATTTAAATACATTAACATACTACCCAAGATAAACCTCCAAAAATACTGCACTACAATTTCTAACACCTTGACATGTTTGCAGATTCAATGAACATATTAAAACAAATCCGAAAAAGTGCGCTATTTGATTTTACTTATTTATATTCATGAAGTTATTCTTCTATGAAAAACATAACATTAAAAAAATACCCAAATTAAAGCAGAACATAATTTTCAAATTTCCATTTCAATTTGACTCTGTCCTAACTAGTAGTACTTTTGACTCTAGGGAAGCTGCATTATTTAATATGACACAGCATATAAATTATTTCCTAAGGAAGTTTTATGTAGTGTTTGAAGTACTAAGTACTAAAACTTGACTGTCTTATCATTCAAAAATGCAACTTGATTTTTTATTACATACAACGTATACCTTTACTGCGATATTTCTTGAACGAGGAATATAATCATTTATGGTGCAGTGGACGGAGGCCTCTCAGTGGGATACCTTTATTGTTAAAATAGTCATTTACATATAACTATTTCGTTTCTAAAAGAAATCTTTTGTAATTTTTAATGAGTTTTTCAGTGACAGAGACAAAGGTGAATCAACTAAAGGACAAACTTATAAAATGGTCAGAAGTGCATGTATATTTAATTAAGTGTATGCAATCAGCCACCTCCTTGTGATGCTAATTATACCTCACTGTGGATACAAAACTATAAAATACAGGTAAATTTTGATCAACCCCTCAAATTGTACAGCATAATATGTATAACTGCCTTTGTTGGAAGTTTCTTCCTGATGTTTCTGTGGAACTAGGCCTCAATCCATTGCACTGAGAGGGTTAGAAGTATTTGACTCAGAAGAGATTCTTTCTCTTCACAGAAGATACTTATTTCTCCTTGTGCATCAGAGTCCCACACTTACAGTGATTATCCTTGTGGGTAAGAGATTATTTTATCAATGGCTTGCACTCGTGCTCCAACACTGAGTTCCCGGCTGGCTGCTGTCACCATGGTTTACATGCTCTAGTTGTCCTGTCGTTTGAGGTGTTTATTTTATATTTGCTGGTTTTTTTTTTTTTTGGATGGATGTGCTGCAGTTGTGACTTGCATACTACCCCGGGCTATAAATTTCCACTTTTCTTCCTTGAATTTGGAGTTGAGCCCCATCTTTCTCCTGTACTGTGATCACCCATTGTGTTAAGCCTCCTAAGCCAAGTCTGCCTTGTCGTTTTTAATAAATGACAGGAATAGTGGTTTTTTTGGTTTTTTTTTAACAAGACGTTTATTTCTCTGCAGACGTCACCACTCGAGATCTGGATTTCCTGTTCTTTTCCAATAAGATTTCTAAGTCTGAAGCAAACGAATGCACAAAGACTTGTAACGTTATCATTTAAACCTGTGTTTTAATTCTCCAACGCACATTAGCAACTGCTTGTTAATTTCACTTGTGTCAGCCCTTAGCCTTTGATGTAAGAGCTTTTTAAAGTAAATGATAGAAACTGTTTTTCCAGTGCCTTAAAAATTTTAAAACATAAACCTCTTAGTTTGCCCTGGTACAAGAAGCAGGCAGCCAACCTTACAATTCTTACATATATTAACATTACCAGTATAGTAATGTTCTGAATTACAGAAACCACATCAGTCTTGATAGACTGCTTATGAGGCTATAATGCAGGAAGTGTCTGCGTACGTACGTGAGTGTCTGTAGTTTATACATAAAAACATGTACATGTTGATGAAACACACATGTATAATCTCTCGCAGGATCATTCAGAGGGTTGGAATTTCGGTAGTCTAAGGCTCCAGAAAAAACACCTCCCAGAATAAAACAGAACTGTGCTCTCTAGTAAGCTGTCGCCACTGCTGCAATCTGAAGTCCTGAGTTAGGGAGCTTTCATTAAAACCTCAGACATCAGAATACACTGACTTTCCCCGAATCACTACCAGCAAAGGTGATGCCTCTTGAATGCTCTTCTCTCTGAGCACTTCAGTTGCAAATCAACGCCTGGCCAGATGCATCCAACTAACAAACATCTTAAAACACAGACTTAATCTCAAATACCAAAGGATGCAAGTTTCCACATGTTAGAAATTGTTTGGGAGGAAATGAACAAGTTAATGTAGAATCAGCCACACTTACTTTTGTGATTTTTAGATGTATGGAATATTTTTCCAAGATAAAAATTCCTGATTATCAATCATCCCAGATACAGTAACAATTTTTATTTCCACTAGCTAATGTATTAATATTCCCCTTACCCACATTTTTTGTGACATATCTCATTTTATAATGTTTAAAATCCTGGTGGCTATAAATTATTGATAACCTAATCAATTATTTTGTCACACACTTTTATTATTATATATTATAGATAACTTTAAGCAAATTTTTTTATTTGTCTTTTTGGCTTTTCCAAGGCTGCTCCCATGGCATATGGAGGTTCCCAGGCTAGGGGTCTAATTAGAGCTGTAGCCTCCAGCCTACACCAGAGCCACAGCAAGGCCAGATCCGAGCCGCGTCTGCAACCTACACCACAGCTCACAGCAGTGCCAGCTCCTTAACCCCCTGAGCAAGGCCAGGGATTGAACCCACAACCTCATGGTTCCTAGTCGGATTCATTAACCACTGAGCCACAACGGGGACTCCACAAAATTTTTGCTATTTATGAAAGTTTTAAAAAATCCATTTGTCAAGTTCTTTGATTGGTATAGATATTAGAAACATCAGTATATGTGTGTGGATTTTTAAAAATCTATAATCTATCTATAAAGTCATTACTTTTGCTATATTCATAATTTGAAGCTGAGTTGCTAATTTTTCCTTTTTTGTTTTATTTTCTCTATTAGGCAAAAATTATTTCCTCTTACTTTTAGACTTGGTAGACTGAGTTGAAATGTGAAGACATCCCTCTTTCTAAGACATGAAGTTTTTGGTGAAAATACAACAAATAATACATATGTAGGTGCAATTAACATCAAGACACATGTCTTGAGACTTCAGAATAAAAGGCAAATGGTGTATAAAAGCCATGGTGAATATTGATTAAAACTGTGGACACTGAAGATAAATTAGTTGTTTTTAATTACTCAGTGAATTTTATTACATTTATAGTTATAAACAATCATCACAACCAAAGTTGATAGCATTTCCATCTAAACTATAGTTTTAAAGCCTGCCTGTTCCTCTAATCAGTTGTGTGATAATAGTGAACTTCCTTAGCCTCTCTGTGTCTGGTTATTTAACCTATAAAATGAAAACTAATAGGATTACCATTTTAAAATCTTAATGAGTACTCAGATTTAACATAGACTAAGACTTTAGAATAATGCCTTGTTACATAGTAAATGATTAATACATTTTAGCTGGTTTTCTTAACACAGTTTAGATCATAGCGCTATGAACCATGTTTTACCCACAAATGTGCAATGTAGAAGGCCTCTGACTTCACATGGGTTATTTCTATTGTCTGGGCCACGAAGGCCTATCCCACGTAAAACAGAACATATGAAGGTCATGCCTGACAGCTCATGAAACAACAAGGCAGCGTGGTACCAGTCAGAAAATCATAGCTGTAAAATTGTAGAAACCAACAGTTATGGGGGGGAAATGCACACAATCCTAAAGTGTTCTCGTTGCAGGGAGAATTTTTTTTCTTTTTTTGTTTCTTTTTATCAATATGAGAAGATGGTGGGTGAACCTCTTGGGATAATCATTTCGCAATATATGTAAATAAAACCACTATGGTTTATGCCTTAAACATGTATAGTGATATATGTCAATTATTTCCCAATAAAACTGGAAAGAATGATTACTTTTCCCTTTCTAGGTGGCACAAAAGGACTTTTCTGTTATCTTCACAATGAGAACCTGATAGGGCTCCTTAAAATGTGGTGGTCCCATAAGACTGGGCCCCATCAGAGTCTTTTTTTTTTTTTCCTTTGCTTACAGCTGCACCTGCAGCATATGGAAGTTCCCAGGCCAGGGGTTGAATTGGAGCTACAGCTGCGGGCTGCAACACCAGATCTGAGCCACATCTATGGCCTACACTGCAGCTTGTGGCAATGCCAAATCCTTAACCAAGCGAGGCCAGAGATCAAATCTGCATGCTCGGGGATCCTACATGGGGTTCTTAAATCGCTGAGCCACAGCAGGAACTCCCCCTTCAGAGTTTTTAACTCTTAGTCTACACTGAGCTTTCAGCACCTCATCAATTACAATTTAAAGTGGTCCTTCTGACACTGGCTCTAGTTGTAGCTGTTTGATTCTGGGCTTCTCCTTTTGATAAGCTGAGATTTTCTGTATCTGCCTGTATGTTTCAGCTTTTTCAGTGTAGCAATCTGCACAGAGATCTCAATTCTCTAATGGGTCTAAGAATTGTTTATTTTCTGTTCAGCTTTTCTGTTGTGGTTGTACAGATAGGGGTTATGACTTCTGGGCTTTTTACATGTCAGGTCGGACAAAGGTTTTTGATAAGAGCCCTCGCGCAGTTCTGTGGGGAAAGGCAAACATCCTCAACAAAGGAAACGGAGACAAATTACTGTCCATGCAGAAAAGAGAATAAGAAACTTGACCCCAATTTCACACCATTAAAAAAAAAAAAAAGGAGTTCCCGTCGTGGCGCAGTGGTCAACGAATCCGACTAGGAACCATGAGGTTGCGGGTTCGGTCCCTGCCCTTGCTCAGTGGGTTAACGATCCGGCGTTGCTGTGAGCTGTGGTGTAGGTTGCAGACGCGGCTCGGATACTGCGTTGCTGTGGCTCTGGCGTAGGCTGGTGGGTACAGCTCCGATTAGACCCCTAGCCTGGGAACCTCCATATTCTATTCCTTGAACTATATATACATTTTTCTTTCATCTATAAATTCTAAACCATAAAGTCATTAATTGAAACCTATTTTTGCCCAAAGTGGAACTAGATCACAAAATAATTAGCAATACACTTTTTCCCTTTTCCAAAGGAGGACATTTCCGTTCTCATTATTCACTGCATTAATTTATGGCTGATGTTTCTTTCTCCATCTCAATCCACTGTAAACCTGAAGCTAACACAAGTATACCCCAACGATATTTTTTTTAAAAAGTAGCACAGGAGTTCCCGTCGTGGCGCAGTGGTTAATGAATCCGACTAGGAACCATGAGGTTACGGGTTGGATCCCTGGCCTGGCTCAGTGGGTTAAGGATCTGGTGTTGCCATGAGCAGTAGTGTAGGTCTCAGATGCGGCTCAGATCTGGCATGGCTATGGCTGTGGCATAGGCTGGTGGCTACAGCTCCTATTGGACCCCTAGCCTGGGAACTTCCTTATGCCGTGGGTTAAAAAATGGATTTTAAGAAAACTTTTTAGATTTTTAAGAATGTGTTATCAGATTTTTCTTTTGCAATTTGAGTGCAACTTTTGTGTGTGTGTGTGTGTTTTTTTAAATCCCATTCTCTTGTTTATAGCTTTCCCTCTGTATTGGGTAAGGAAAAGAAGTTTTAGTCCCAGTTTGTTCTTCTATTACAATTCTTAGTTGATCTGTTTCTGACCATACTATTTCCATATCTGTTGAGGAAAAATACTGCTTTCCTAGAATTTTTCTTTTTCTTTTTTTTTTTTTTTTTTTTTTTGTCTTTTTTTTTTTTTGGCCATTTCTTGGGCCGCTCCCGCGGCATATGGAGGTTCCCAGGCTAGGGGTCCAGTCGGAGCTGTAGCCACCAGCCTACACCAGAGCCACAGCAACAAGGGATCCAAGCCATGTCTACAACCTACAGCACAGCTCACGGCAACTCCGGACCCTTAACCCACTGAGCAAGGCCAGGGATCGAACCTGCAATCTCATGGTTCCTAGTCAGATTCATTAACCACTGTGCCACAACGGGAACTCCAGACAGTCAGAATTCTTAAGTCACAAGAAGGGCTGGATCCAGCTGCTTTAAGCAATGAGTTCATCAGAAGGACATTGTGTAGTTCACAAAGAGGGTTGGCAATGAAGGTCTGGGGCACAGCAGCCAGGAGCAATGCCCTAACCACAACATAGAACTCGTCTGGTAATAAACTACAGCCGCTCCCACCAAGCAGTGGAAACTGTGCTTTGCACTACTGTCAGTCTGGGGTGGAAACTAAAGGTCACAGTAACCATTAACAGACACTCCTGGGCTGTATTCCAGCACCCATGCTTCTGGTATTAGAATCTTACACGAAAAAAAAAAAATCCGCTGCCACTGCATCTCCTGATAGTTCACAAGTACCTATTGAATCTTTCTGCAATAATACCATCTCCTGCGATCCATTTGGTTCATGACAAGCTCAGCACAGCTTTGTCCTGGAAAACCTGTGAAAATGTGCAGCTAAGTTCTGGCCTATGAGCTGAGAGAAGTGATGCTTGCCGCTCCATTTCAGCGCCTCTAGGAAGAAATAGTTACTTTCTGTCCTTCCAGCTCCTCCTTAACGGCGAGACGCCGTTAAATAGAGACGCCTCCTTAGACTCAACAGAAAAACAGCCTACAGAGGTGGGAAGACAACCCTTTCTTCCACTTCTAACTGCCAGAAATCAAGAGTGCATACAGTGCTGGAACATTTTGTATGCCTAAACTTCAGCTTCAACAGTTTGGGGAAAAAAAAATGCAGTTTGGAAAAAAGAGCACCGTAGAATAAGGTGGAATGGAAGAGAATCGATCTGTAGCTTCCTCGTAATGGACACTTGTCGCAGTCTGTGCCCTAGGGCAGTGCATTGGAAGCTGAGAAACTAATAATTTTCACCTATGTAATACTTGGGAATTTCTTAAATTATGAAAAAATATTAAATGGTGGGTAAAAGCATCTCAACTACTCCTCCTGAGCAATCTTCCCACATCCGAATCTGTAACCAACATTAAACCTCTGAAGATTCTTAGTTAGCCCCACAGTTGTCTTCTATAATCTTTATCAGTATATCCAATTAGCAACAAAAAGTTGACCTATGCATGTTATTGACGCTCCAAACTCTGTATCACTGCAATGTTTATCATTAGCACTTTGCTTAGAACACAGTAGTCATAAGGATTATTAATGACATGAATGAGCAGATATTGGAAAAAGCTCATTTTCATATTAGCCTTTTAAAATCGCTAATTATAAGAGAAATGCAAATCAAAACTACCATGAGATACCACCTCACATCAGTCAGAATGGGCATCATTAATAAGTCCACAAATAACAAGTGCTGGAGGGGGTGTGGAGAAAAGGGAACCCGCCTTCACTGTCGGTGGGAATGTGAACTGGTACAGCCACTATGGAGAACAGTTTGGAGATACCTTAGAAATCTATACATAGAACTTCCATATGACCCCGCAATCCCACTCTTGGGCATCTATCCAGACAAAACTCTACCTAAAAGAGACACATGCACCCGCATGTTCATTGCAGCACTATTCACAATAGCCAGGACATGGAAACAACCCAAATGTCCATCAACAGATGATTGGATTCGGAAGGTATATATACACAATGGAATACTACTCAGCCATAAAAAAGAAGGACATAATGCCATTTGCAGCAATATGGATGGAACTAGAGACTCTCATAGTGAAATGAGCCAGAAAGACAAAGACAAATACCATATGATATCACTTATAACTGGGATCTAATATCCAGCACAAATGAACATCTCCACAGAAAAGAAAATCATGGACTTGGAGAATAGACTTGTGGCTGCCTGATGGGAGGGGGAGGGATCGGGAGCTTGGGCTTATCAGACACAACTTGGAATAGATTTACAAGGAGATCCTGCTGAATAGCATTGAGAACTATGTCTAGATACTCATGTTGCAGCAGAACAA
Source organism: Sus scrofa (assembly GCF_054392235.1). Lineage (NCBI taxonomy): Eukaryota > Metazoa > Chordata > Mammalia > Artiodactyla > Suidae > Sus > Sus scrofa. Next base: position 1,666,264 of record NC_139392.1, read on the forward strand.
AGGGTGGGGGAAAAATGTATACATGTAAGGATAACTTGATTTCCTTGCTGTACAGTGGGAAAAAATTAAAAAAAAAAACAGTAAATATAAGATAGAATAAAAATATTAAGTATTTTTAAAGCAAAATACTGTTTCCCTAATGATTTGTCCTTATATTTTTTAACACGTCAATCATAAAGCAGCTTAATCAATCAAAATACTTTTCACGTCTTACAATTATAAACGTGTAATTTTTATTGAGTGAGAGATTCTTTAAATTCTATAGTGCTTTGCTACTTTCAAAAATTTCCCACACATAATTTTCTATAACCCCATAATGTCTTCAGAGGTGAATTCTACCAAACATTTAGTGAAACATTAGCACCTCTCCTTCTCAAATATTCCAAAAAATGGCAAATTGGAAGGAATCCTTCCAGACTTATTCAGTGACGCCACCATTACCCTGATACCAAAACACGACTAAGATATCACACACAAAAAGGAAATTATAGGCCAATGATGAACATGGATACAAAAATCCTCAACAAAATGTTATCAAATAGAATCCAACAATACATTTAAAGGATCATACACCAAGATCAAGTGGGATGCAAGGATTTTTCAATATCCATAAATCAACCAATGTGATACACCATATTAACAAATTAAAGAACAAAGACAGTATGGTCATCCGAGTAGATTTAGAAAAAGATCTTGATAAAACTCAACAACCATTTATGATAAAAATTCTCCAGAAAGTGGGCATAGAGGGAGCATACATAAACATAACAAAGGCCATCCTATGAAAAGCCGACAGCTGACACCGTGCTCAGTGGTGAAAAGCTTGAAGCAGTTCCTCCAAGATCAGGAAGAAGACAAGGACGCCCGCTATCACCACTTTTACTCCACATAGTTCAGGAAGTCCTGTCCACAGAAATCCAAAAGGAAAAAGAAGGGGGAGTAAGGAGGAAAACGGTCAGTCTTTGCAGGTGTTATACCTGTAACAGCACAAAGACACTGCTAGAAACCTAGAGCTCATCAGTGAATTTGGTAAAGTTGCAGGGTGGAAAACTAATATATACAAATCTTTTAAATTTCTATACAGCAACAACAATCAGGAAGAGAAGTTAACCCCATTTGCCCTCACATCAAAAATAATAAAATATCTAGAAATAAACATGCCTTAGAAGGCTGGATCTGTACTTGGAAAATGTTATGATGCTAATTAAATAAACTGAAAACAATACAGACAGATGGGAAAATACACCATGTTCTTGGATTGGAAGAACTGATTCTGATAAAATGACCATACTATCCAAGGCCATGTACAGAGTAAATCCATTTCCTATTGAAATGCCACTGGTACTTTTCACAGATCTAGAACTAACTTTTAAATTGATATAAAACACAAAGGACTCCGAATAGCCAAAACAATCTCAAGAAAGAACAGAGCTGGATGAATCACACTCTCTACTTCAGACTATACTGCAATGCTACAGTAAACATGTCTATATTTTGAAGTATTATTTCTCTTTTTGAGGGGATGATTTTATTACATGAGTATATAATCAAATCGAGTCCTTCCTTTGAGCTGAAATCTGTATGGTATTGGTTTAATATAACCAACAGCATACAGTGTAGAAGAAAAATGTGGGGCCCAAGATCAAGGTTAATTTGTGTTTCTAGCGAAGGAGATAAACATTTTCATGACTGATAAATTCCGGCACCAGTTTCTGTTTCACCCTGGGTGTTATATATATATACACACACTCACACACTGTGCACATATATACGTTTCCATGTTCATATGTATAACAAAGCACTGAAAATGTTGGGGACGTATGAGAAGGGTAAGCACTGAACCTCACTAAAAATAGCTTTACATTTTAAATTATTTTGTTAATATATTCTCTCTCTTTAAAGTCTTCTTCTCTGTCCTCTGAGGATTGATAACCATTCAGGGTCAAAAGAGGGTCACATTTTGTTCCCTTTTTCTCCTTTTTACATCTTTTTTGCTATTCAGTCTCTCCCTCTTGGCTTGCCCTGGGAACTCACTAAATATATAATAATATAAATAATATATTGAGATTATGAGGACATACTCACACATTTTAGACACTCTGCATTACAGGTGATGCCCAATTTAACTTACATCAAAACTTTATGGTAGAGGTGTTGTTATTATCTTTATTTGTAGATGGATGAGTTGTGTACTAAGAAAATTAACTTGTTAAAAATTTTGCATCTGGGAGTTCTCGTCATAGCTCAGTGGGTTAAGAACCCAGCTAGTATCCATGAGGATGCAGGTTCAATTCCTTGCCTTGCTCAGTGGGTTAAGAATCTGGCATGGGGGAGTTCCCATCGTGGCGCAGTGATTAACGAATCTGACTAGGAACCATGAGGTTGTGGGTTCGATCCCTGCCCTTGCTCAGTGGGTTTAGGATCCGGCGTTGCCGTGAGCTGTGGTGTAGGTCGCAGATGCGGCTTGGATCCTGCACTGCTGTGGCTGTGGTGTAGGCTGGCAGCTACAGCTCCGATTCGACCCCTAGCCTGGGAACCTCCATATGCAGTGGGAGCAGCCCAAGAAATGGCAAAAAAAAAAAAAAAAAAAAGAATCTGGCATGGCCCTGAGCTGTGGTGTAGGGTGGCAACTGAAGTTCCGATTTGAACCCTAGCCCTGGAACTTCCATATGCCGCAGGTGCAGTCCTAAAAAGAGAATAAAAATGTATCCGAAATATGGTCCCAAATTCCTGTGTCATCTACTTTCAGACAGATAATATGTGTAGGGATTAGAAAAACTTATAGAGTCCTAGACTTTGCTGTAAACATATGATGGTCGTGGTTATTGCCTCACACATTTGAAATACCTTCTTAGACCCTACATTGAAAATTAAAATTGCCTATATACTTTCCTGTAGGCTCTGACTCCTCGAGAGTAAGTACAAGGGGGGGTATGTTTGCCTTGTTTATCATTTTAAAATTAAGGCCTTCACAGTGTCAATTTTAGATGTTATTAACAAATGTTTATTGAATTAATAAATACATAGATGTATAAATAAGATAGCTCAAAAGAGATAGAATATTAGAAACATTATTGACTCAGCTGATTTGTGACTCCAGAATTTGGGTTTCAATATCAAAACCGTTTCATCTCTACGCTTAGTGGGTTGAAAAATCCACAACTAAAGGCTGATCATTAAGTGCTCTGGCAATATGAAGCCTAAACATAAATGGCAAGGGATTTCGCTCAAAGTTGTGAGATTGAGAGTTGAAACCACTATTTTACTGTACTTATTCATATTAAAGTCTCTTTTTTCTCTGTTCAAAATAACATGCTTATATCAACAAAAGATTTTCCATTTCAGAAGCATAATAAGTATATACACAAAGATTCTGTGGTCATGTTATTTCAAGAAATCTGTATAGAAATACAGTAATATTCAGAGATTTAAAATAATATTCTATGATTATGCTAAGGTGATCACTTTTAGATAGCAACATTTTGAATACTTTATGTGTCATAACATTATTAGTTTATGTTTTTAATGTTATTTAAATATTTTCATTTTGAATTTCCACTTAGGAAATCAAATTATCTAACTTGAATTTATTCAAACATGATTTATCTATTTGACTACTTAATTATATGACATTAAGTTCTTATCACAATTTAATGTTAAGATTCATAAAGGAAAGCATTGAAGACGCAAAAAAAAATTCTTGCTTCCATTATTTTCTAATTCAAAACTAATTCAGAAGAATATTTAAATCAGATCTTATTGTCAAAAAGAATCTTGGTTTCCCAGTGATTAATCTCATACATTTCCCAAGTTTGACTGTTTCTTTTTTTCGTCATTTTATTTATTGTATGGTTTTTTCCATTATAGTTGGTTTACAGTGTTCTGTCAATTTCTACTGTACAGCAAAGTGACCCAGTCATTCATATATATATTCTTTTTCTCAAATTATCCTCCATCATGTTTCACCACAAGTGACTGGTAATAGTTTCCTGTGCAATACAGCAGGATCTCATTGCTTATCCACTCCAAATGCAGTAGTTTGCATCTATTAACCCCAGACTCCCAGTCCATCCCACCCCCTCTCCCTCCATCCTAGCAACCACAAGTCTGTTCTCCAAATCCATGGGTTTCTTTTCTGTGGAAAGTTTCGTATCTGCCATATTTTAGATTCACATACAGATGATATCATATGGTATTTGTCTTTCTCTTTCTGACTTCACTTAGTATGAGAGTCTCCGGTTCCATCCATTTGCTGCAAATGGCACTGTTTTGTTCTTTTGTATGGCTGAGTAGCATTGCATCGTGTATATATACCACATCGTCCTAATCTGTTCATCTGTAGATGGACATTTAGGTTGTTTCCATGTCTTGGCTGGTGTGAACACTGCTGCACGAACACAAGGGTGCCTGTCTCTTTTTCATTGAAAGTTTTGTCTGGTTATATGCCCAAGAGTGGGACTGGTGGTCATATTACAGTTCCATATGTAGTTTTCTGAGGTCCCTCCATCCTGTTTTCCATAGTGGTTGTACCAACTTACATTTCCACCAGCAGTGTGGGAGGGTTCCCTTTTCTCCACACCCCTCCAGCATTGTTATTTGTGGATTTGTTAATGATGGCCATTTATGACAAACCCACAGCAGATATAATACTCAATGGAAAAAAGCTTAAAGACTTCCTGCAAAAATCTGAAACAAGACAAGGACGCCCACTCTCACCACTTTTATTCAACATAGAATTGGAAGTCCTGCAACAGCAATCAGACAAACAAAGGAAATTAAGGTATCCAAATTGAAAAGAAGAGGTAAAACTGTCACTCTCTGCAGATAGCATGATACTGTATATACAGAAAACCCTAAGAACTCCACACAAAAACTACTCAAACTGATCAAGGAATTCAGCAAAGTAGCAGGATACAAGATTAACATAGAGAAATTGGTTGCATTTCTGTACACTAACAATGAAATATTAGGAAAGGAATATAAAAATACAATACCTTTTAAAATTGCACCCCCCAAAAATTAAATACCTAGGAATAACCCTAACCAAGGAGGTGAAAGACTTGTATGCTGAGAACTATAAAACATTAAGCAAGGAAATTACAGAGGCTTCATAGAATGTAAAGATACTCCATGCCCCTGGCTTGGAAGAATTAATCTCATAAAAATGGTCCATACCACCCAAAGCATCTGCAGAGTCAAGGCACCCTATCAGAATTAAAAGACCCAGAATTGCCAAAGCAATCCTGAGCAGTAAAAACCAAGCAGGAGGCATAACTCTCCCAGATTTCAGGCAGTATTACAAAGCCACAGTCATCAATACAGTGTGGCCTGGTACCAAAACAGACAGACCGACCAGTGGAACAGAATAGAGAACCCAGAATAGACCCAGACACCTACAGTCCATTAATCTTCAACAAAGGAGGCAAAATTATAAAATGGGAAAAAGACAGCCTTTTCAGCAAGTGGCACTGGGAAAACAGGACAGCCACATGCAAATCCATAAAATTGGAACACACCCTCACACTTTGCACAAAAATAAACTCAAAATGGCTTAAAGACTTAAACGTAAGTCAAGACACCATCAAACCCCTAGAAGAGAACATAGGCAAAACATTCTCTGACATCAACCTTACAAATGTTTTCGTAGGTCAGTCTCCCAAGGCAACAGAATTAATAGCCAAAATAAACCCGTGGGACCCAATCTAACTGACAAGATTTTGCATAGCAAAGGAAACCATAAAAAAAAAAAAAAAAGACAACCTTCGGAATGAGAGAAAATAGTTTCAAACTATGCAACTGACAAGAGCTTAATCTCTAAAATATACTAACAACTTCTATAACTCAACAGCAAAAAAACCAACAACCCAATTGAAAAATGGACAAAAGACCTGAATAGCTATTTCTCCAACGAAGATACACAGATGGCCAACAAGCACGTGACAAAATGCTCAGCATCCCTGACTATTAGAAAAGACCAAGAGGAAACAGTCATTCCTCTGTGAACTTTACTGTCCTGCTCCCTGTGTGTCACTGACCCTTTCATTTCCATCCTCAGCCCACTGCCCCTTTCCCCTCTGTTTTTACTGGAGAAGGTAGTATGCTCACACGTGTTAGTACGTGGGCAATATTCAAAATTGTATTTCTAGCTTAGTCTAGGACCTACTTAAAAAAAAATGCTTGCACATTTGAGGCATATATAAGACTAATTATTCTTATTATTTGCAACCTCATGGAATATTTGTCCCTATACCTCCAGCACGCTTAGTGTTTTTCACCAGCTTCTGCCTTATCTTCATGTATAAATGTGAAAGCCGTTCAGCTTCCTCTTTTTTTAAAATCAATGATTTTCAGCCTTATCACCTATCTAAGATATATTTAAAATGTGTGAGAACAGATTTTATTGTCACAAAGACAGAAGTATCACTGGTTTTTAGCAGACCAAAGCCAGATGTCCCCAAATCCTGCAATACACTCGACAGTAATAAAGAATTATCCCACCAAAATGTCAATATTACCCATTTTAAAAGCAATGGGCTATCCACAGTGTGACAAGCTAAAATCTGGCTTTGGTTTTTTTTTTGTTTGTTTGTTTGTTTTTTCTTTTTACTGCTACAATATTTTTAATATTTATCTCTTTTTTCAACATCAGTTGCTATTTCAGTATGGTAAGATCTTGACCATTCTACTGCCGTGTTTTGTGAAATGTTGCATGAATTTAAACATTCATGTATTCAACAGTTTTTTCTTTTTTCGTCTTCTTAGGGCCACACCCATGGCATATGGAGGTTCCCAGGCTAGGGGTCTAATTGGAGCTACAACTGCTGACCTATGCCACAGCCACAGCAATATGGGATCGGAGCTGAGCTGTGACCTACACCACAGCTCACAGCATGGCCGGATCCTTAACCCACTGAGAAAGGCCAGGGATCAAACCTGCGTTCTCATGGATACTAGTCAGATTCGTTTCTGCTGAGCAATGATGGGAACTTCTGAACAAATTTTAAATGCCTTGATTATACTAGACATTTTTCTAGGCACTGGTGACAGAACAATGAATGTCAGAAAAAGTACATTCTTTTAAATACCTTCCTTCTTGTGAAATGAGACAACATGAAATTAAACAAGTTTTATAACAAAAGTGAGAGAGTAAAAATAATATGTAAAAATAAAAATACCATGTAGTAGGTAGCAACTGAGAAAGAAGGGGCAATTTTGAATAGGATGGTGGAGCAAAGACAAGAGCAATTATAACACTATTTTGTATTGAACCTGTAGGAAGCCATTGCAGATAAACTGGAAAGGGTAGGTTCTCCACGGACTGAAATGCGATGAGGTTGACTACATGGTCAGCAGGCAGATCTCATGGTCCATTTTAGAGAGAGACAATGCATTCTAGCATATCCAGGATGAGGCCCTGGCAGTTGTTTTGGTGCAGTGATTAATGTTCCCTAATGTTCACGCCCAGCAACTTTTACTCACGCAACTTTGATACAATGATTCCACTTATCGGATATGTTAAAAGATTGGCATATAACATGTAGGATGAGTTAACTGAGAACTTTTTCAGCGTTTTTAACCATGGACAGGTATGATCTCATTTAAAGAAAGACAACAACCCTGCCTGCTCTGTGAAACCTTGTTGGTGAGGAATGAGGAAAGGGAAAGGTGAGAAAGGAGATGAAAACCAAATAGAGATCTATTGCAGCCATCCCAGTGAGTCATAATGGAATGGGCAAGGGCCACCACAGCTCAAGTCCACACGGTACAGTTCACTCTAACAACTCCTGCCTGTTTTCTGCTTCATTGGTATCTTTACCTTGGCAGCAAGGTAACGTCTAGGAAGTTCAGCCGAGTGGAGAAGAGAACTGATGCCTGGGTATCTTGGTGCCTTTTGAATTGCATTTCCTTCTGCACCCTAACCTGCACTTTGCCGACACTAACACTGACTTGCCTTCTTCCTCGGAACACCGCACGGTGCCACACACTTGCTTTCCTCCTCAGCTTTCCTCCTCACCTGGAAATATTTAAATCCTACTCTTACTTCATCTGTTCATTCTTTGCACTCAGCTCAAGTGTAATCAACTTCGTCTTTTTTCTGAACTCCCAAGTTTACCAATTCATGAGCGCTTCAAGTTTTTAAGCGGCAAGTGGTTTAGACATAGAGACTAAACCTTATCTTCTGTCCCCATTGGTTATCTGGTTTAACAATTATTATGTAAATGACAGAATTTTAGAGTTAGCACAAGGCACCAGTGCATACCAGTGTGAGATATGGCAGGGAGAGACACTTTTTTCTACTGACTTTTCTGCTGGGAAACAGAAATATATAACACAATTGCAGTGATTCTTGAGGTTTGGGATTGACTTTTCTTTGAATGTACACTCATGTTTAAATTAGGCCAATTGTGGCATTGCCACTGGGGGGAAGTGGGTTAAGGATCCATGTTCTCTCTGTGGCCCCGCAGATTTGCTCCCTGGCCCAGGAACTTCTATGTCACAGGTGTGGCCATTAAAAAAAAAAAATTGGGCCAATTGTGGTTACATGGTTGTATGATTTATAATCTATCCCCAATCATTTACCTCACACATAGGTACTTTTCCCCAAAAAACACATTTTTTAAACTCATCTGTTTTTATTTATATTTGCATTTATAGTGCCTTCCTGGTATGTAGATATATATAGATTAGGCACTCAATAAATATTTGTTTAAAAGATGTTGAAGCTTAAGAGCAGCTTTGGTGGGAATCCAAAACATAAAAATTCAGTGTTCCTTAATTGCTGTTTCTTCACTGATGATCTGGAAAGTTTACACAAGGCTCTTTGTGTACTAGATCGATCAAATGCACCATGAATATTTATTCTTGAAGCAACAGGTGTCGCATCAGCTGATCGTGACCTTTAAGGATCTACCACATATGCTCATCACCTCTCAGTCTAGTCTCAATCTATTCAGATGTTGACATTTAAAATACAGTCACCATATGACTCTCCTAGTGAATTAAAATAACCTAGCAACTTGATGCCCACATCGTTTATTTAAGATATACAAGAACAAGTCTTCTTTAATAGCCCGATATTTTACATGATTGCTCTCTTTCTATGCAGTTGTACTGAGCTTCCATTTAAGACTTTCGTTCTTATCTTAGTATTTTATACTTCTAGCTTGAACGTATTTTATTGCTCTTGGTCATATTTATCGCCAACACACATGGTGGCTGCAAAGACTTTGTTTTCTTCCCTCTTGTTGCAATTCTTTCTAGTGTAATCTAATCATATTAAAACTGATTAGAAATTTCAAAATAAAAAAATTCCTTTAGAACTGTATTTTTCTTATTGAGATGAATGGAGATATTTTTTCTTGTTTCAAGTGGTTTTTATATCCCTAAGGATTACTGCTTTTGTTAGAATTAGTGTTTGTTTTCATTGGTATAGCTTCTAAGGAACCTTGGTCACCTAAGATAGTAGATGGAAATGGAAGGAACTTTAATGTGTTTATAACACACTGTCCTTCTAACTCATTTCAACCGTTAAGCCGAAATTTATAGAATAACCTATCATCACAAAGTATAATCAATGATCAACTAATAACTAGGCTAAGCCCCTTATCAATTTGTTAAAATCAAAGCATCAGAAAACATCTGGTACATAATAGAATTTGTTTCTCTGTCATTAGATTCCTGTTCAAATTTTCTGAAATTTTACAAATGCCTTTAGCAAGTCATAAGACATAATTTTACCTATTACACTTTCATGTAGAGAGATACTATTTTATCAGATTTACAATTTGGGGAAAATAAAAATTAGGATATCATTACATACATGCTATTACAATATTCAAATGAAATTTTTCTTCTTTAAATCTCTTATATGATTATATGGTTGTCAAAACCTTAAAATTTTATATATTTTCACTTTATTAACATTTTTAAATAATTTACCAAATGCAGTCATTGTCAAACCACTTAGCCAAATCAAATTCAGTTCTCTAGAAAATATTTCATTTTTCACTTCAAATAACATATGGATGTACACTTAAGAAATATTTAAAAAACAATATAGATATAAATTATGAAATTCAATTTTGAAGTTATAACCAACATCATTTACAGCCAATATAATTGTCTGTTTATAATAAACTATGAAATAAGATGGCACAATAGTTTCTCATCATCTATACTGAAATAAAGCAGTCTAATATGTTGTTAAATTGTTATTTATAAAGTGAGATGTATGATAAAAGAAAGTATTATTTCCAGCTTATATGTATGGATGGATATGCAGCTATTTGATTTTGAGATCTAAGTGTGATTAAAAAACATGAATAAAATAAGAAATAAATACTTTTTTTAGTTTTCACTATAATTTCTCTTGTATTTAAGGAAAAAGAAAAGACATACTGGTAAAATCAAATGAAATAGTCATAGTAAATAGAAAATATGAGAAAAATGAAAAATGACCATAATTGGAATAAATATTTTATGACATTTTAATAAAATTATGTATTAGCTATTTCATGGAGTTATGAATAACTTATCTAAAAGAAATCACATTTTTTTCTTTCAGTGTATCCTGAAAATGTTGACTATACAGGGAAGCACTCCAGGGACGTTTAAAAGATTTGGCATCATAAATAAATTTAGCTTTCTTTTTTTTCCTTTCCTTTTCTTTCTTTTCTTCTTCTTTTTTTTTTTTTTTGAATGCCTTTCCTTTCCAGATACTCATTCTTCCTTCCTAATGCTGAGTTCTGAGAAAGCTTCATTGCTTACTCTTAGACATTTTTAATTGCTTAATCATTTTTATCTTTTGATATTTTCTTTGATCTGCTTTTAAAGTCTCTACCTGAGGAGTACTGCATTGTTTGATAATTGCTGAAAGATGGGAGAGGAAAATCACTTTTAGCAACTTCTCTACCGTATCTTTGAATTTTAAATACCTCAACAAGTGCCAAATACTTTGCTTCCTAAAGCCTCATTAACTCAACAAAAAAAATGTGTGAAAAAAGCACACATGTTTTATGATATAATCAATCATAAATGGGGCTTCTGCAAGAACCCATCATTCTAATTGACACTTTCTTTTGCATCCTAGGTGGTTTCACACCCACGAGCCCCACATCAGAACAAAATCCAGGACAGCAAGAGGATGGACTTCTTTTTTCGGTGGGGGTTTCAGGGAAGAGGATGTGGGAAGGAGAACCTAGAGGCACAGAGACCAGTTTTAGTGAAGAGACCCAGGGAAGTTACAGATGTGGGCGTTTATTCTTACAGCGGTATCCACATGTCCTCCACTAACCTCGAGAGTTCCTGCAGCGCATGCCAAAGACGGTGGTGTCAGAAGTCTCAGCGAGGCTAGGGAGCATGTTATCGCATCGGCCTGAAACATGAATGGCTACTAGCCGACTCACTGTCCTAATCCAGGTAACTCACTGCTGGGGTGAGGAGGTGTTTTCAAGTGTATTAAGAAACCTCATTCATTATCAAAAGTTATCCATTTTCCACTATTAGTAGATTTCTGAGGTTCTCTTATAGAATATTTGACAATTATTTGAGGTGAGATATGTAACTCGGTTACATATAATTTTCTTAATTAACAAATAATTGTACCAGTTACATATTTTCTCAACAAATAATTTTGACTAGGTATTATATTTCAGGATTTATATTTCTCTATTATATTTCAGTATTGACTTCGTTATTTTGTCTTTTGTCTTTTTTTTTTTTTTTAGGGGCCACACCAGCGGTACATGGAGGTTCCCAGGCTGGGGGTCGAATGTGAGCTGCAGCCACTGGCCTACACCACAGCCACAGCCCTGTCATATCCGAGCTACACCACAGCTCACAGCAGTGCCGTGTCCTTAACCCACTGAGTGAACCTGCGTCCTCATGGATGCTAGTCAGATTCATTTCTGCTGAGCCATGATGGGAACTCCTATATTGACTTCTGCAGATAAAATGATGGACAGTAACTCCATTCTCAAGTAGTCTATAGTGGATCAGCAGAAGCAAGCTAGGGAGACACAATCAATGCAGAGAGTGGGTCAGTGTGATGGGTTTAACAGAAGGGCCGCTGGAAGAATACACATCCCGGTGTTGGAATAGGAGAAAGCTGCCTGAAGAAGAGATGGAATGCAATCTCTGGAGCGTGAGAAGAATCTGTGCAAACAACAGGTAGGTAGGAGCATGCTTTGAAATAAAGATCACCTGTCATCACATGAAAAATTTTCTAGAGTCGTTTACAAGGGTGTTGATCTGAGTCACGTCAACATAGTTCTTTCAATAGGTAATAGTATTTCCTAATTATTTTTCCAATCTTGTTACCTGGGACCCTGCTTATGGTGTATCTCTATGTATTAGAACTTTTATAAATATAAACCCTGCAAATGAGACAGATAATACACACAAAAGACTAACACAATTATTATAAGTGATTATAAAAGGTGGTTAACTCTATGCAGAAAATCTTGCAGTGTGTGTGTGTTTATGTGGGTGTGGACCTGGAGTGATGTGCAAAGTTCCATCTAGCCAGGAGTTCCCTTCATGGCTCATCAGTTAACGAACCTGACCAGGATCCACGAGGATGATGGTTCAATCCGGACCACGCTTAGTGGGTTAAGGATTTGGTGCTTCTGTGAGCTGTGGTGTAGGTCGCAGACATGGCTTAGATCCTGTGTTGCTGTGGCTGTGGCTGTGGTGTAGGCCATCAGCTACAGCTGAGATTCCACCCCTAGCCTGGGAACTTCCATAAGCCGTGAGTACAGCCCTAAAAAGCAAAAACAATAAAATAAAATAAAAATCCAACTATCTAAATTAGGTATTAATTAGGAAAAGTTACAAAAGTAGAGTAATTTGGAATTTAAAATTATTTAGGGTATGTTGCACTTGATTGGGAAACTAAATCCTCAGCAAATTGTGTTTTCTCCAAGTCCTTTGTTGACTTTGCAGACAGAACAGAGTTTGACAGTAAGTAATGACTCCATAGGTTCTTAGTTGTTCAGATAAATCAGTGTAACAGTCTGTGTTGCACTGACCCCAATTTTCAGTCTTTAATATATGACTAATCTGATCTTGCCTATGATTTCTTGACCCAATAAGCTTAGAACAGTAAGGTAAAAGTGCCTCACAAGGTGGGTGAATGACTTTATAACCGCAGACATTGGAGAAATAAGATGATGGAGTATTTTAACCCACAGCATTCATGTGTTTCCAGCCTAAAAAGAAGTTGTTTTATTGCTGTATACTTACTGTGTTCATTACTGAAGATTAATCTTTAAGAGAATATGAAATATGAGAGAGCCCAGACCACTAGGCATGATTTTAATTTAAAAGAGGAAATTTGAGCTGTTCAGAGTGTGGGATTAAGTCACATAACATAATCTTATTTGTTAAGGTTTGTAAGTGATACCAGAATGTGTAAGAGAACTTAATTTACTACATTTATTATTTTGCCTTATCACAAGATTTCTTTAAAGGCTTAGAAATAGTTCACTTGGTAAAAACCAATAGTATTTTGTAACATACTGAAAGGGCTGAAGATTATCATGCCACGTGCAGAACTATAAAATCAAATGTTAGTGTAATTTAATTAGCCACATTTGTAAATGGAATATGTTTAGGGGGGTTTAATATTTTAACTTGTTGCATGAAATATTAATTAAATCACAATGGAAATAAAATATGGTCCACAAATTTAAATTATAAGCTTAAAATAATCTGGTTTATCAAATGTATATGGTTAATTAAATTTCCATACACAATCAAACTGCAATTGCTCTATACACAGACATGTATACACACACTCACATATCCACAGAACATTCAAACATTCAACATTCAAAATGACACATATCAGCTGAGTGTCCTTGGGAGAATATCTTAATCTCATCAGTTTCCCTTTGCTGTAAAATCAGGATAATGTTAGTATCTTATCTCACAGAGTTGATTTGAACATACAGAGCACTGAATGGTGTAACAAATGTGAAAAAGATTCAGAAATTGCTTGACTTCAAAAACACAGTCCAAATAACTTTATAACCAAAACATGACATCACATTGCAGTCTACCACATTCAGTAAGGTTTTTTCTTCCTTAAAAATATCACTTATTTTATTTACTTTATCTGTGGACCTTCAAAATGAGATGTTATTTTGGGTTACAGTATTCTTTTTTTCCATCGCATACTTATTATTTCGAAATGCCATTTCTCAAATAGGTACAGGATGACCTATGTAACTCAAGTTTTTTTCACGTGTCCATAAATAATTATTGAATATCTTATGTTTACCAGGGTTTTTGGGTTTTTGGGTTTTTTTTTTTTTTTTTTTTTTGGTCTTTTTGTTTTTTTAGGGCCACGCCCTCAGCATATGGAGGTTCTCAGGCTAGGGGTCTAATTGGAGCTGTAACTGCTGGCCTGCGCCACAGCCACAGCCATGCCAGATCCAAGCTGTGTCTGTGACCCACCCCACAGCTCTCAGCAACGCCAGATCCTTAACCCACTGAGCGAGGTCAAGGATCAAACCCGCGACCTATTTTCTCACATTATCAGGCTCCATCATAAGTGACTAGACATAGTTCCCAGTGCTACACAGCAGGATCTCATTGCTACTCCATTCCAAAGGCAATAGTTTGCATCTATTGACTCCAAGCTCCCAGGCCACCCCACTCCCTCCTTCTCCCCCTTGGCAACCACAAGTCTGTTCTTGAGGTCCATGATTTTATTTTCTGTGGAAAGGTTCATTTGTGCCATATATTAGATTCCAGATATAAGTGGTATCAAATGGTATTTGTCTTTCTTTCCGACTTAGCTCACTCAGTATGAGAGTCTCTAGTTCCATCCAGGTGCTGCAAATGGCATTATTTCATTCTTTTTTATGGCTGAGTAGTATTCCATTAAATAAAGATTTTTAAAAAAATCTTGTACAAAACTGGTAATATCCTAAAATGGTACAAGCACTTTAGGAAACAACTTGATTTAATCCTTTAAGTTGTAAGATGCACAAATTCCATTTCTAATTAGCAACTATAGAAATTCTTGCATGACCATTCACAATAGCCAAGACATGGTCTTGGGTTCTCATGTACTGTATCTCATTTTTCTTAAATAGCACTTTTATAAGGAAGGTATTATTAATCTTTCATTTGACAGATGACAAAAGTGAAGCTTTGAGAGTTTCAGTTACTCGCTCAGGGCCTTGGAGATAGGAACTAGGGGAATTGACATTTAAAAACTTACTCATCAATTTTATTGTGCTAAAATGTCCCTCGTGTATTGAAAGGGAGAGTAAACTTGTGTGTCCATTAGTCTGACTTAAATTTCTACCTAGCATGTATCTATGACATGCTCTGATTATAACACAAATAACCTTTATATTGTGGAAGTTTTACTGAGGTACAACTGACATAAAAAGTGAACCACACACATTTAATATGTACAGTTTGATGAATTTAGACCTATGCAGCAATCTGTGATAGCATCACTGCTGTAGAAGGAATAGCCAATGCCTCTCAAAGTTTCCTTGTGCGATTTTGGTTTTTATGTTTTTGTTTTTGTAGAATAGTTAAGACAAAATCCATTCTGTTAAAATTTTGAAGTGCACAATACTGTATTGTTTATATAGGCATCACGTCATACAGAACACTTGAAATTATTCTTGCATAAGTGAAAATTTATACCCATTGAACAATAGCTTCTTATTTCTCCCACACCTCAGCCCCTGTCAACTACAATTCTACTCCCATCTTTCACGATTTCGATTGTTTTAAATCTCTCTTATATTTCTCCTTCTTAGACTGACTTATTTTACTTGGCACAGTGCCCTCCAGGTTCATCCATGTTTTTGCAAATGGCAGGATTTTATTTTCTAAAGGAAAATATTCAATTTTATATATATATATTTTAATTATATATATTCAATTATATATAATTGAATATATATAATTTTTATCTCTTGATGGACATGGGTTGTTTCTACACTTTAGCTATTGTAAATAGTGCCATGAACATGGGAATGCAGATATTTCTTTGAGAGATTGAATTCAATTATTTTGGATATATACTCTATAATTCTATAAATGTAGCTGTTGGATCAAATGGTAATTTTATTTTATTTATTTTTGCTTTTTAGGACTGTACCTGCGGCATATGGAAGTTCCCAGGCTAGGGACTGAATCAGAGCTACAGCTGACAGCCTGCACCACCGCATAGCAATGCAGCATCCAAACCACATCTGCAGCCTACCAGCTGACAGCACAGCTGGGTCCCTGACCCACTCAGCGAGGCCAGGGGTGGAGCCTGCATCCCCATGGATCCTCGTCGGTTTGTTTCCACTGCACCACGACAGGAGCTCCTTGTTTTTAATGTGTTGGGGCACCTCCATACCGTACTGCGGAGCAGCTACGCTCGTGTACATTTCCAGTCTGCGAAGGTTCCCAGGGCTCCTGGTCCTTCACCTCCTTTCCAACAGTCGTCACGTCTGACTTTCTAACAGCAGCCATTCTTATAGATACGCGATGCTGTTTCACTGTGCTTTTTTGTTTTCGTTTTTTCTTTTTACGGAGGCACCCGCACTACATGGAAGTTCCTGGGCCAGGGACTGAATTGGAGCCACAGCCGCCACCTATCCCACAGCTGTGGCAAAGCCGGGTCCTTCAGCCCACTGTGCTGGGTTGGGGGAGGGAACCCACACCTCCACAGAAACCCGAGCTGCTGCAGTCAGGTTCTTAACCCACTGAGCCATGGGGGAACCCCTGTTTCATTGTATTTTTATTTTCATTTTCTTCATGAGTAGTGAGGTTGTACACCTTTTCATACGCCTATCGGGAATTGGTGTATCTTTGGAGAAATGTCTGTTCATGAGGTCCATGATTTTATTTTCTGTGGAAAGGTTCATTTGTGCCAACTCCTTCGTCCATTTTTAAATCTTTTAAAAAATATTTTAAGTTATGGATATTTCTTAAATAATGCTGTACTAACTCCTTATTACACAGACGCCTTGCAAATATTTCTTCCCATTGCATAGGTCATCTTTTCCCTCTTTAGATTGTTTCCTTCGCTATGTAGAAGGTTTTTAGTTTTATGAGTCCCACTCGTCTGTGTGAGCTTTCTTTACCTGCGCTTTTGGTGTCATCGCCAAGCATCCGTTACCAAGACCGGTGTCAAGAATGGTTTCCGCTGTGTTTTCTCCCAGAAGTTTACAGCCCCCTCATGTGGAAGGCCTTCCTCTCTTTTGAGGTGACCTTGTGCCAAGTGTAAGACGGGGTTCCAGTCTCACTGTCTTGCATTTGAACATCCAGTTACCCAGCGCCACTGTTGAAGAACCGGTCCCATCGTGTACTCCTGGGGCTGCTGTCGAGGGTCAGTTGACCACACATGCATGAGTTTATTTCAGGAATCTGCATCCGCTTCCTTCAGTTTATATGTCTGTTTTACACCAGCCCAGCGGTGTTTTCATCACTGTATTTTGTAATACATTTTGCACTTAGGAAGTGTGATGACTTTGTGTTTGCTTTTCTTAAGATCGTTGTGGAACTTTCATGATTCCACATAAATTTTAAGATTGTTTAAAAGATATTAAGTGATATATATCTACATCTCTCTGAAAAATTTGTATATAACATACTTCAAATTATAAATAATTGTCTTATAAAGTTACAGGTATTCTGTCATCGTTGTTATAGACTAATACATGGATTAGTCAGAGAGATAACAGAGAAAACACATTTTTGTTTTTTCCCCATGAATTGCTTTTTAAAATCAATCTCACACATTACCTTTTTCTTTCTCCTTTGATACCTTTGGAATGAATTAAAGCATGTTTCAGGTAATTCCAAAGCTATCTCTAAAAGTCTAAGACCAAGAAGTTTTACAGTCATGATCTAAATAATTTTTAAAAATTATCATATGGCAAGATATTTGCTTCAATATTAAATATATATACATATACACACATATATAGTGTATATGTATAGGTCAGTGGTATATTTTCCCCCTGGCCTTTAATCTTATTTATTATATGTAGTAAAAGCTCTCTGATTCTAATTCATGTCTATTAGAATACAATGTATATTAAATAAATTTTCAAATTATTATTTTTAGTACAGAATAAAAATGTTTTTCAATAAAAGATAACAATATTAGAGACTATAATGTGTAATTTATTTTTTGAGTTTTAAGATGAATAGCCACAATTAGAATCTGACATTACAAAAACTAGAAATAAATGTATCCTTTAAATTATTAAGTAGTAAAAAATGGAATATTTAATACTTTTGAATGATTAACCATATTACTAAAAAAGTATTTTATTCTTTTCTAAGTATTAGTAAAGTTAATTGATAATCCTAGGAAAAAAATTAAGGAAAATTAGGAGATACTCTATTATTAGGTTCTAGTTCCTAACTAGCCTTTGCTGCCTGAAATGGGATATTTCAGCTTAAAATATAACTTACTTTTTATCATATCCCACTAACTGTGAATAATACACTAAAAATGTGACTTTGCAATTAAATAACAACATGAATCCTTCATGTCACTTTTGAGTTTCAGGCAACTTTGTGTTCAAAGTCATTTTAGAGAAGTTATAAAAGGTCCTTTTCCTGCAGACTTCACAGCATCTCCTTTCTAGCTCAGTCCATTGAAGAGAGCATCTTCAAAATCTGATCTTTTTTTGAGATATCATCAAAAGAAAATGACATCAAAAATCTTATCTCATACCCCTTTATTAGGAACTCTGTTCTCCTGAACATGGGAAAAGGGACAGATTCACAGTTAATCTAACTTCTATCTGTGAGTTTTCACTTGGTAGATTAGGGCCGATAATTTTGTCTTTATATAAAGAAAATAAATGACACAATTATGAAACAGTGTAAAGGAATAACTACCCTGTTATGTGTATAGTTATCTGCTTACCAGACTCATCTATGACATAGAGCAGTTTGTTACATTGCCATTTCACACAATATTTTTGAGTCTCCTTATCTTGCTTTATTTACCTTGGACATTTTTTAATGTTTATATCATTCCAATCTTATGAAGAACCAATGAGTCCTGACATCTATCTCTTGTGAACATTTAAAATACAACAGAACTTAAGAAAACATTGTAATTCAACTATAATAATAACATTAAAAACAAAAAAGTAAGAAAAACTGAAAAAAATAAAACACACAGAAAGGAAGAGAGAAGGGCAAAGACTAACCAATTATGGCGATGAGCGTGAAGATAATACAGAAGAGGAAAAGTATGTGGCTCCTCATTTTATATCTAGGGACATCAATTCCCAAAAGGAATAATGGTTTGAAGGTGTATGTCTGTGTGTCTGGTTGCTGTTATAAACCAATACGGAGGTGAAAGAAGAGGAAGAAAAATCTATGGGAAAAATTTTCTTCAAACTTTGGAATACTTCCCGGATAGAATGATGGGCAAGGTTTTATTTCTGAACTATTTAGTCACTAACCTGGGCAGAGGAACAAAATGGGAGTCTGTGTGCAATAAAATTATCGTTTAACATTAGATAGGCAAAAGAAGTTTCATCTCATCTCTGATAACAAAGTATTTCTTTGGATTATTTTAAAGTAGAGTTTCAATTAGGACATTCTAAGAGTATTTCTAGATTTTATAGACTTTTAACTTTTCAATAAAAACCTAAGATGATATAAGGCAAATGCTCATGTTGTTCACAGATCATACTTTATCTTCTTCATAGTTGTACTAAGGCATAATTGAGTCACAAAACCTGTGTAAATGTTTAATATGTACCATGTAATGAGTTTGGGCATATGTATATATCTATAATACTGTCACCACAAAGAAAATAACATATTCATTACTCCCAAATAAGGCTTTGTGTCCTTTTTATTATATGTGTGTATGGTTAGAATGCCTAACATGACATCTGCTTTCTAACAAAATTTTTAGTATGCAATACCATGTCCTTAGCTATAGCTACCATATAGATCTCCAGAATTTATTTGAGCACTCTTTAATATAATTGTTGACAATTTATCTGTTCAGGTATCTTGCCCATTTTTAATCGTTATTCATTTTTGCTTTTCTTTTTAGGTTGTTTTTGAGTCGTATGTGTTTCTTATGCATTTTTGAAGTAAATTCCTTCTCAGATAAATGGTTTGCAAATATTCTCCCATTCTTTAGGCTGTCTTTCACTCTTTTGAATTTATTTTTTCTGTGCAGGGCAGAAGCTTTTTAGTTTAATGTACTCATAACTATCTATTGTATATTTGTCTGTGTTTTGGTGTTATGTCCAAGAAACCACTGTCACAATGAATGTCAAGAACCTATTTCTCTATGTTTTCTTCTAGGAGTTTTACAATTTTAGGTTCATTTAAGTTCTTAATCCATTCTGAGTTGATCTTTGTGTATGGTGTAAGAGAGAGGTCCAATTTCAGTCTTTTGCGTGCACATATCCAGAGTTTTCTTTTCCCATTCTGTATTTTTGGCCCCTTTGTTGAAGGTCCATTGACTATATATGTGTGAGGATTTTTGTGACAAGTTTCATAAGGGATATTGGACTGTAATTGTCTTTTCTTGCAGTGTCCTTTTCTGATTTTAGCATCCAGGTAATGCTGGCCTCATAAAATAAGTTGAAAATGTTCCCTTTTCTTCAAAATTTTGGGAGCATTTGAGAAGGATTGGTATGTGCTCACCTTTTTATGTTTCGTAACAGTTACCAGAGAAGCCATGTGTTCCTTGGCTTTACTCTGTAGGGAGGTTTTTAATTATTGATCGAATCTCCTTATTCATTGGCTGTTCAAAATTTCTGTTTCTTCATTGTTCATTCTAAGTATGTTGTATGTTTCTAGAAATGTATTCATTTTTCTAGATTATACAAATTTATATACAATCTTTCATATAGAAATCATATCAAGTATGTTCCCCAACTACTGTAGTATGAAACTGGAGGTCAATAATTATTGATAAATAAGAAGGAAAAGTAGGAAATTCAAAAATATGCAAAGACCAAAAGGTACATTCTGGAAAAAAACAAAAAAACAAACAAAAAAACAGTGGTCTAAGAAGAAATAAAGAAAAACAGAAACCATCCTCAGACAAATAAAAATAAAACACAATATACCAAAATATATGGGATGCAGCAAAAGCAGTCCTAAGAGGGAAGCTTATAGCAATAAATACCTACATTAAAAAGCTCTCAAAGAAACCTAGTTTTACCTATCAATAAATTAGAAAAAAAAGAACAAATTAAATTCAAATTCAGCAAAAGGATGGAAATAAAAAAAAGAGAACAAGTAAAACAGAAAAAAATCATTGAGTTTTTTTTAAAAAATAAACTTGACAGAACTTTAAGAATAAAGAGAGGTTGTCCATCAACAGATGGTTGGATTAGGAAGATGTGGTATATATACACGATGCAGTACTACTCAGACATAAAAAAGAATGAAATAATGCCATTTGCAGCAACACGGATGGAACTAGAGACTCTCAAGGGAAAAACAAATACCATAGGATATCACTTACATATGGAATCTAATATATGGTACAAATGAACCTTTCCACAGAAAAGAAACTCATGAACTTGGAGAATAGACTTGTAGTTGCTAAGGGGTGGGTGGGAACAGGATGGATTGGGAACTTGGGGTTAATAGATGCAAACTATTGCCTTTGGAATGGAGTAGCAATGAGATCTTACTGTGTAGCACTGGGAGCCATGACTAGTCACTTATGATGGAGCCTGATAATGGGAGAAAAAAGAATGTGTGCATGTATGTGTAACTGGGTCACCAGGCTGTACAGTAGGGAAAAAACTGTGTTGGGGAAATAACAATTTAAAAAAAAGAATAAAGAGAGGTTGTAAATAAAGTGGAGATCAAAAAGGACACATTCCAATTAATGCCACAGAAATAAAGGGATCATGAGAATTATTTCTTTTCCTTTGTTTTATGTAAAAGAAAACTTAATTTCAAAGGAAAAATGATAACGTGATCTTTTTTCAATAAAAATTATTTCAGCATGAGTGATTTTATGTGATGCTAAGCCAATTACTGCTTATATTTTCTCCTTTTAAATTGTAAAAACCAAAAATAATCATAAACTTCTAAAAGATACTGTTCATATATATAAATAGCAAAAAATAGAATAAAATATAAATATTATAAAATCTACAAAAAATACATAGAAATTCCAGCATTGACTTTCTTTCAAAGTACCTAAAAATGAACCTAGAATGAATGAGAAACTATTTTTTTCTTTACATTTTCAAGTAAAAATGCAGTTTGTCAGGCATTTCAACTAAACAGTTGAACTCTCAATCATTTAAATTGTTCAAGACTCTTGAACATTTAAAAAAAACAATTAAACAGTGAAGCATTAGAATCTGAAATGCTTAGTCCTTTTCTTTTGCAAAACTCATTGCCAAAATGTCCCCATGAAAACAAACCCAATTCTTTAATTTTAGAATGTCTCTTTTTCAATTCTCCTATTGTGGCATCTAAATTCAGAAAGTACCAGGAAAAAAAAAAAAAATAAAGTTTTATGTAATAAAATAACATACTTTGATGGCTTTTGAGTTGAGTCACTGAATTCTAAATTCACCATTCAGCTGACATTTCTCTCTTGTTTAAAATAATCTTGAAACAAATAATGAATATTCACATGCCCTGCCACTTTAGTTGAGATAAAAGTCAAGAGAAAACAGTGGTAGAAAGAGAGCTTCTGTATAATACAATATAGATGTTAATACACATATATGTATATGCATATACACATACCATAAAATTGCATGATTCATTATTAAAGTCTTCTAATAGAAGAGTTTTGTACAAAGTTGGTTGACACAGATCATGCAAATATTATTCTGTTCTGAGTAAACTGTAAGAGGCAGGCACACCCACTACCCTCTTTGAGAATTCTAAACTATGGGTTAACATTAGTTTATTTAATCAATGGAACCGCACACTTGTTATTGTTCTAGTAATAGAAATACATCAGGAGTTCCCGTCGTGGCACAGTGGTTAACGAATCCGACTAGGAACCATGAGATTGCGGATTCGATCCCTGCCCTTGTTCAGTGGGTTAACGATCCGGCGTTGCCGTGAGCTGTGGTGTAGGTTGCAGACGCGGCTCGGATCCCTCGTTGCTGTGGCTCTGGCGTAGGCCGGTGGGTACAGCTCCGATTCAACCCCTAGCCTGGGAACCTCCATATACCGTGGGAGCGGCCCAAGAAATAGCAACAACGACAAAAGACAAAAAAAAAAAAAAAAAAAGAAAGAAAGAATACTCCAACTGGGAGGAGCTAAGTTTTTCCCAGAAAAAACATAATTTCTGAATTAAACATTAAAAAAAAAAAAAAAAAAAAAAAAAAGAAATACATCAAAGAAGGGAGTTCCCACTGTGGTGGAGCAGAAACAAATCCACCGAGTATCCACAAAGATGCAGGTTCAATCCCTGGTCTTGCTCAGTGGGGGACCCAGTACTGTGAGCTATGGTGTAGGTCTCAGATACGGCTCAGATCCTGCATTGCTGTGGCTGTGGTATAGGCTGGCAGCTACAGCTCCAATTTGCCCTCTAGCCTGGGAACCTCCATATGCAGTGGGTGTGGCCCTAAAAAGCAAAAAAAGAAAAAGAAAAATACATACATCAAAGAAAACACAAAGGTCTTTGCTCTCAGTATGTATGACAGATAAACAGCAAACAAAAAACACATGTGTTATTTAGTGAAAAATGCTACTGAGTATAAGTAAATCAGGTTGAGGTCCTGGAGATTAGTGTAGGCCTCATGGAGAATACTCTATTCAAAGATTGTCCCAAATGAAACAAGGGACCAAAAAGTGTCCAGTCATGAAGAATAGTAAGTATGCAGCCTCTGGTGGGGTTTTGCTTGGGACAGCTAAGGCACACTGGATGTGTGGTTTTAAGTGGAGAAGGAAAAAGGGAAAGTAGCAGAAATAAATTCTATGAAAATGGAGACAGCATTCTGATTACATAAAGTCTTACATGCCACAGTATGCCCCTTAGATTTTATTCTACATCTGATTTTAGTGCGAGCATTTTACCAGAATGATAACAAGATCTATGTTTTAAAGAATTATGTCATGTGGCTTAGAGAGTAGACATGGCAGGTTGAAGGACAAGTGTGGAAAGAAGGAGAACACGTGGGAATTAACTTCAGTAAGAAGTAACTGACTTGCAGAGTCATTATTGTTCCCATGTTTCAGATTTGAAAAATAAATGGCTGAATTACATTCCTAACCAGGCTAGTATGTGTTAGAACTGGGATTTGAATCAAGGCAACCAGAATCTACATTTTAACCACGTGACTATTATACTCTGGTAGCAATGAAGGTGGTAGAGAGAAAGCACTATTTCTAATACACATTCGGAGACAGGTTAATGAATTGGGTGTGTGGTATAGAAGAAAAAAATATGACACAGTATATATATGCACATTTATACATGTATTTACATAATACATGTATGTATATTTATATAAAATATATATTTAGATATATATATAGATAGGACAGATGAATAGGAAGGTAGGTAGATAGATATTTAAGGTGAATTTTTTTTTTATCTGAGCATCTATGCAAATAACAACTCCAATTACTAAGTTGGAAAAAACTGGAGACTTAGAGCCAGAGTGGGGAATGTGCACACACATTTAAATTAAGAACTACATATTTGACATTTATGTTGCAAGATTTCCATTATATACCCTCATGGAGGACTGGACTAGAGAGTTATTCCTGATTTTTAAGGCATTGAGAAATGAATTTAAGAACCATAAACATAAGTGGTTTTAAAGGAACTATTTTAAGGTGTTGTAGATGCAATGATGAAAGTGTCTGATGATATGAGAGCTCCCCAAGACCACTGAGGAAGCCTGGCCAATGTGGTCAGTAGAGTGCCAGGAAGTCGAGCAATGCAAATGTGTGAAGAAAG
The DNA here is from genome assembly GCF_054392235.1 of Sus scrofa. NCBI lineage: Eukaryota > Metazoa > Chordata > Mammalia > Artiodactyla > Suidae > Sus > Sus scrofa. The sequence goes on from NC_139392.1 coordinate 1,691,174, forward strand.
TGGAATCGACTTTGTCAAAAGCAGAAAAAAGGTTGAACAAGATGAAGCCTGAAGATTGACTGCTGGGTTTTTAAACAAGTAGGTGTCTGTTGATCTACTGATAGATATTCTGGTTGTTTTCATACGCTGCTATGAACATGAGTGCAATAATCTCTTGGAGAGTAACTATGTTCTCTCACACCTATGCCCAAAATTAGAGATGCTGGATCATATGATAGCTTTATTTATTTATTTATTTAGGTGATACTCGCAGCATGTGGAAGTCCATGGGCCACAGACTGAACCTGCGCCACAGCAGTGACCCCAGACACTGCAGTGAAAACATCAGATCCTTGACCTACTGCACTACAAGGGAACTCCAATGGTAGCTGTATTTTTAATTTTTTGAGGACCTTCCGTACTGTTTTCCAAAATGGTTCTACCAATTTACATTCCCACCAATATTGCTAAAGAGTTCTCTTTTCTCTGCATTGTACCCAGTACTTCTTATATCTTGTGTTTTTGATAATAGCCATCCTAACACATGTGAGACAGTATGTTATTTTGTTTTTCATTTGCCATTTCCTCAATAATTTATGATATGGAGTACTTTTTCATGTACCTGTTGGCCATTTTTATGTCTTCGGAAAATGTCCATTCAGCTCTTTTATCTATTCAGTAATTTGTATATTTTTTTGAGTTGTTTGAGTTCCTTATGTATTTTGGATATAAACCCCTTTTAGGATGTGTGGTTTGCCAATATTTTTGTTCTCATTCCATAGTTTACCTTTTAATTTTGTTCATGATTTTGAGCAGAAGCTTCCTATTTAGATGTAATTCCATTTGTTTATTTTTGATTTGGTTGTTTTACTTTTGGTGTCAAATACAAAATATTATTGTCAAGACCAATGGCAAGGAGCTTAACCTCTTTGTTTTCATCTAGGAGTTTTAAATTTTCAGGTCTTATGTTAGAAGTTTTTTTACATCATAGAGTTGATTTTTGTGGTGTAAAATAGGAGATCTAGTTTCATTATTTTGCATGTGACAATCCAGTTTTCCCAACACTATTTCTTCCTTTTCTATTGTATATTTTTAGCTCCTTGATATAAATTAATTGACCATATACACATGGTCAATTGAGCTCACTGCTCAGTTCTCCATTCTGTTCCACTGGTCTATGTGTCTTTTTTATTTATAGTTTTATAATATAACTTGAAATCAGAAAATGTGAGACCTTCAGTTTTGCTGTTTCTCAGGATTACTTTAGCTTTTTGAGGTCTTTCTCTTTTTTGGTTCCATACAAATTTTAGGATTTTTGTTCCATTTCTATAAAAATGGAACTGGAGCTTTGATAGCAATTACATTGAATCTAGAGATCACTTTGGGTAGTATGGGCATTTTATCAGTATTAACTATTCAATAAATGAACACAAGAAATCTTTTTATTTGTATCTTCTTTTTCTCATGAATGTTTTATAGATTTTGGTGTTCATATCTTTCACCTCCTTGTTTAAACTTATTCCTAAGTATTTTTGAAGCTATTGTAAATGGAATCATTGAATTTTTTTCAGATAGCTTATTGTTAGTGTTTATAAATGCCTCTGAGGTGTATGCTGTTTTGTATCCTCCAAATTTAATACACTTGTTTATTTTTTCTAACAGTTTTTGGTGCTGAGTTTTCTCTGTATAAGATCATGTCATCTGCAAAAAGGAACAGTATTATCTCTTTCTTTTTGATTTAGATGCAGTTTATTTTTCCTACCTAATGCTTTGGCTAAGACTTTTATTACTATGTTGAATAGAAATGCCAAGAGTGGACATTTTAATATTGTTTCTGATCTTAGAGGAAAACCTTTCAGTTTTATCAAGTGGTGTGTGTCATATATGGTAATTATTTTAATAAGCTAACATTCCTTCTATACCTAATCTGTTGGAGAGTTTTTATCAAGAAATCAATATAAATTTTAACAAATGCCTTTACTGCATCATGATATGGCCATTTGATTTTATCTTCCTTTTTATTAATGTGGTGTAACACTGATTGATTTGCTAGATTGAACCATCCTTACATCCCAGGGATAAATATCACTTGATCATGGTGTATGATCATTTTAACATGCTATGAAATTTGGCTTAAAATTACCCTGATACTAAAGTCAAATAAGGATCCATTTAAGAAGAAGTGCATGCAAATGTCTTTTATGTCATAAATGCAAAAATCCTAAACAAAACACAGCAAGCAGAATTAAGGTTGGCTTTTTTATAATGTTTCAACCTTTCTTACCTATTTATCCTGCCACACTATCTGCTACTATATGAAGAAATCCTTAAATGCTATATTTCTACAATTATTTAAGTCTCACTGGCACAAAAACTAATGAATCTGTTAGTCTTGAGAAAATCACAAATCAGTTCTTTGATCCTAATCAAAACATTAAAGTAGATTAAATCTATCCTATTTCATATCTACTTCATCATATATTTGTTTCTTACCCAATCACAGATTCATTCAGCAAATGACTGTTTTAAAACTACTGTGCTAGTAGTTGTCAAAGAGACAAGTGGAGATAAGCAATGTACCTGAAAAATAATCTACAGTATTATAGTAAAGATGATCCAATATCCTATGGAAAAAAATGGAGGCACAGAAAGAGAAATTACAAGAAATGTTTAATAAAGAGCTAGAAGATTTTAAGAATAAATTATAGAGGTGAAAAATACAATAACTGAAATGAGAAATGCACTAAAAGGAATCAAAATCAGAATCCATGGGGCAGAATAATGAATAAGCAAGCTGGAAGGCAGATTGGTGAAAGTCACTGCCACATAACAAAATAAAGAAAAGAGATTGAAAATAAATGAGGACAGTGTAAGAGACCACTGGAACAAAAGAAAACTCACCAACAAACACATTACAGTGTTTCCAGAAGGAGAAGAAAGAGACAAAAGTCCTGAGAAAACACGTGAAAAGATTAGAGGCAGAAATTTCCATAACATGGTAAAGGAAAAAGATATCCCAAACCCATGCAATGTTGAGAGTCCAATCACTATAGGACAAACCCAAGGAGGAAGACACTGAGGCACATAGTAATCAAATTGAACAAAATTTTAAAAAGATTAAAAGCAACAAGGGAAAAGCAACAAAAAATACACACAAATGAATACCTATGAAGTTATCAACTGATTTTTTTTTTCCTGACTCTGCAGGTCAGAAGGAAATGGAATGGTATATTTAAAATGATGAAACAGAAAAACCTACAACCAAGAATATTCTACACAGCAAGGGTCTCATTCAGTTTCCATGGAGAAATCAAAAGCTTTACAGAGAAGCAAAAGCTAAGAGAATTCAGTACCACCAAACCGGCTTTATAACAAATGCTAAATGAACTTCTCTAGAAAAAAGAAAAAGCCACAACTAGAAGCAAGAAAATTATGAATGAGAAAGCTCACCAGTAAAGGCACACATAGGATGCCACACATAAATATGATACCAAAAGCAACAATCATGAGAAGAGGAGGATACAAATGCAAGGTATTGAAAATGCATTGGAAATTAGGAGATGAGCAAACTAATACATTCTTACAATACAATTTTATAATATATTGCTATACCAAACCAATATAGTCCTACAATAGACTGCTATATCAAAACCTCATAACTGCAAACCAAAAATCTACAATAGATACACACAGAAAGCAGTCCAAACACAACACTAAAGGTACTCATCAATCCTCAAGAGAACAAAAGAGGAAGGGAAGAAAAAGACCTACAAAAACAACTCCAAAACAATTAACAAAATGTCAATAAGAACTCAAATATCAATAATCAGCCTAAATGTGAAGGATTAAATTCTCCAACCAAAACACATAGACTGCCTCAGTGAATACAAAAATAAGATTTATACATATGCTATCTATAAGAGACCCAATTCAAATCTAGAGACACATACAGACTATAAGTGAGGGGACAGAAGTCATTCTATGCAAATGAAAATCAAATGAAAGCTGGAGTAGCAATACTCATATCATACAAAATGAACTTTAAAATAAAGGGAGCTATAAAAGACAAAAAGAGGACACTACATAATGATCAAGCTATCAAACCAAAAAGAAAATATAACAATGATGAATATATAGGTACCCCTCCCCCATAGGAGTACATTAATCCATATAAGGCAAATGTTTATAGCCATAAAAAGAGAAATTGATAGTAACACAATAATAGTGGGGGACATTAACACCCCACTTACATCAATGGATAGATAATTCAGACAGAAAATAAGGAGAGACAGGCATTGAATGACACATTATACCAGATGCAATTAATTGATTATTATAGAACATTCCATCCAAAAGTAGCAGGATACACATTCTTCTTAAGTGCACCTGGAACATTCTCCAGGGTAGATCCCATATTGGGCAACAAATTAAGAATCAGTAAGTATAAGAAAATTGAAACCATATCAAAATCACTTCTGGCCACAGTACTATGATATTAGAAAAAAGGAAAAAGAAACTAAGAAACACAAATGTGGGGAGACTAAACAATATGCTATTAAACAACAAATAGATCACGGAAAAAAATCAAACATGCCTAAAGACAAATGAAAATGAAAGCACAATCATTCAAAACCTATGGCATTAAGCAAGAGCAGATTAAAAACTGAAGTTTATAGAAATACAGCCTTACCTCAGGAAATAAAAAAAATCTCAAATAAACAATCTAACATTAAAACTAAAGCAACTAGAGAAAGAAGAACAAATGAAAGCCAAAGTTCTGAGAAGATATTTTAAAGATCAGAGCAGAAATAAATGAAATAGAGACAAAGAAAACAATAGAAAAAATTAATGAAACTAATGCTGCTTCTTTAAAATATCAATAAAATAAGTAAAATCTTTAGCCTGATTCATCAATACAAAAGGGAGAGGACTAAAATTAATAAAATTAGAAATGAAAAAAAGGAGAAGTTACAACTGGCACCAAAGAAATACAAAGGATCATAAGAGACTACTATATGCAACTATTTGACAATAAAATGGACAACCTAGAAGAAACAGAGATGTTTTTAGAAAGATACAACCTTTCAAAACTGAATTGAGAAAAAACTACAAAATATGAATAGACCAATCACAAGTACGGAAATTGAAACTGTGATTTAAAAATTCCTACAGGACTGGACCTCAACTTCTCTCCTAAAAACAACAAAATTCACAACTAAAGGCTGAGCATTCTTCACCCAAATGGACCGGAAATCTTAAAAAAGATACCCTACTCCAGAAGAAAAAGAGGAGGCCCCATCAAGAGGTAGGAGGGCCAATTATGTGATATAAACAACCCCATACCTCCTGGGTGGGAAGCCCCAAAGACTGGAAACTAACTGGTTCACAGAGAATCACAGGAGTGAGAGTTCTGAGCCCCACATCAAACTCCCACGTATGGGGATCTGGCACGGGGAGAAAGAGCCCCTGGAGCATCTGGCATTGAAGGCCAGTAGGACTTGTGTGCAGGAGCTCCATGGGACTGGGAGAAATGGAGGCCCCATTCTTAAAAGGCACATACACAGACTTTCACGTGCAATGGGTCCCAGGGCAAAGCAAAATCTCCAAAGGAATCTGGGTCAGACCTGACTGCAGTTCTTGGAGGACATCCTGGGAATACAGGGGTGAACGTGGCTTGTTGCAGGGAAAGGACATTGGAAGCAAAGCTCTCAGGAATATTCAGCAGCTGTGCCTTTCTCTGGAGGTGGCCATTTTGGGAAAATCAGGCCCCACCCATCAGTGCTGAGAAGCCCCAGGGCAAACAACAATCCAGGTGGGATCACAGCACTGCCCCTCAGTAAACAGGCTGCCTAAAGACCCCTCAGGCACACAGCCACCTCTAATCCCAACCAGAGACAAAGCCCCACCCACCAGAGGGATTAGAATCAGCTCCACCCACCAGTGGGCAGGCATCAGTCCCTCCCTCAGGAAGCCTACAGCAAACCCCAGGACCGACTTCAGCTGCAAGGGGGGCAGCTACCAAAAGTAAGAGAGGCTACAACTCCATTATCTGTAAAAAGGTCACCACACCAAAAACCTATAAAAATGAAAGGACAGAGAACTATAACTCAGATGAGGGAGAAAGAAAAAACCCCAGAAAAACAGTTAAGTGATGAAGAGATTCTTAGCCTCCAGGAAAAAGACTTTAGACTGCTGATGCTGAAGATGATGCAAGGCATTGGAAATAAACTGGAGGCAAAGAAGGATAACTTAAAGGAAACACTGAGCAAAGAGATACAAGATAGAAAACTTAAACAAGAAGAGATGCAAAATACAATAACTGAAATAAAAAATTCACTAGAAGCAGCTAACAGCAGAATACAGGAGGCAGAAGAATGAATAAGTGAGGTGGAGGACAGATTAGTAGAAATTACAGATGCAGAAGAGAAAAGAGAAAAAAGATTGAAAACAAATGAAGAGAGTCTCAGAGAACTCTGGGACAATGTTACACACACAAACATCTGAATTATAGTGCTGCCAGAAGGAGAAGAGAGAGAGGGGGACAGAAAAAATATTCCAAGAGAAAATAGCCAAAAATGTCCCTAACATGACAAAGGAACTACTCACTCAAATCCAGAAAGCACAATGAGTACCATATAAAATAAGCCCAAGGAGGAATACACTGAGACACATATTAATCGAACTAATCAAAATGAAAGACAAAGAGAAAAATCTTGAAAGCAGCTAGGGAAAAGAAACAAGTAACATACAAGGGAACCCCAATAAGGTTATCAGCAGATTTTTCAGCAGAAACTCTGCAGGCCAGAAGGGAGTGGCATGATATACTTAATGTGATGAAAGGAAAAAAACCTCCAACCAAGATTACTTTACCCAGCAAGGCTCTCATTCAGATTTGAAGGAGAAAGCAAAACCTTCACAGATAAGCAAAAGTTGAGAGAATTCAGCAACACTAAACCAGCCTTACAACAAATACTAAAGGAACTTCTCTAGGCAGAAAAGAAAAGACAGCCACAAGAAACAAAAATACCACAAATGACAAGGCTCACCAGTAAAGGTATATATACAGTAAAGATACAAAATCATCCATGCACAATTATGTGACCAAAATCTGAAATCATGGGAAGAGGTGGGTACAAATGCAGGGCACTGGAGGTGAATTTGCAATTAAGAGACCAACAACTTAAAACAATCTCATATATGTGTATGTATATGTATATATATATATATATATATATATATATATATATATATAGACTGATATCAAAGCTTCAGAATAACTGCAAACCAAAAAATCTACAATTGATACAAAACAAATAAGAAAAATCAACTCAAATACACACTAAAGATAGTCATCAAACCAGAAGAGGTGAGAACAAGAGAAGAAGGGAAGAAAAAAGAGCAACAAAAACAAATCCAAAGCAATTAATAGAATGGCAGTAAGAACATACATATCAATAATTACCTTAAATGTTAATGGACTAAACGCCCCAACCAAAAGACAAAGACTGGCTGAATGGATACAAAAACAAGACCCACATATATGCTGTCTTCAAGAGACCCACTTCACTTCTAGGGACACATACAAATTGAGAGGATGGAAGAAAATATTTCATGCAAACGGGGATCAAAAGAAAGCTGGAGTAGCAATACTCATATCAGACAAAATAGACTTTAAAATGAAGAATATTTTAAGGGACAAGGAAGGTCACTACATAATGATCAAAAGATCAATCCAAGAAGAAGATATAACAATTTTAAATATCTATGCACCCAACATAGGTTCACCACAATATATAAGGCAACTGCTAACAACCTTAAAAGGACAATTTAACAATAACACAATCATAGTGGGGGAATTTAACACCACACTTACAGCAATGGACAGATCATCCAGACAGAAAATCAATACGGAAACACAGGCCCTAAATGAAGCATTAGATCAGATGGACTTAATAGATATTTATAGGACATTTCATCCAAAAGCAACAGAATACACATTCTTCTCAAGTGCATGTGGGACATTCTCTAAGGTTGATCACATCCTGGGCTACAAAACCAACCTCGGTAACTTTAAGAAAATTGAAATCATATCAAGCATCTTTTCTGTCCACAACACTATACAACTGGAAATCAACAATAAGAAAAAATCTGCAAAAAGCACAAACACGTGGAGACTAAACAACATGCTACTAAACAAACAATGGATCACTGAAGAAATCAAAGAAGAAATTAAAAAATACCTAGCAGCAAATGAAAATGAAGATACAACCCTCCAAAACCTATAGGATGCAGCAAAAGCTGTTCTAAGAGGAAGGTTTATAGCAATACAAGCCCACCTCAGGAAACAAGAAAAAGCTCAAATAAACAAGCTAACTTTACGTCTAAAACAGCTCAAGAGAGAACAGACAAGACCTAAAGTTAGTAGGAGGAAAGAAATCATAAACATCAGAGCAGTAATCAATGAAATAGAAACAAAGAAAACCACAGAAAAGATCAATGAAACGAAAAGCTGGTTCTTTAAAAAGATAAACAGCATTGATAAACCCTTAGCCAGACTTTTTTTTTTTTTTTTTACCATTTCTTGGGCTGCTCATGTGGCATATGGAGGTTCCCAGGCTAGGGGTCCAACTGGAGCTGTAGCCACCGGCCTACACCAGAGCCACAGCAATGAGGGATCCGAGCCGTGTCTGCAACCTACATCACAACTCACAGCAATGCCAGATCGTTAACCCACTGAGCAAGGGTAGGGATTGAACCCACAACCTCATGGTTCTTAGTCGGATTCGTTAACCACTGCGCCACGATGGGAACTCCCCCTTAGCCAGACTTATCAAGAAAAAAAGAGATAAAATCAATAAAATTAGAAATGAAAAAGGAGAAGTAACAACAATATCACAGAAATACAAAGGATCATAAGAGACTACTATATACAACTATATGCCAATAAAATGGAAAACCTGGAAGAAATGGACAAATTCTTAGAAAAGTACAATCTTCCAAGACTAAACCAAGATGAAATAGAAAAGTTGAATGGACCAATCACAAGAACTGAAATTGAAACTGTGATTTAAAAACTTCCAACAAACAAAAGTCCAGGACCAGATGGCTTCACAGGTGAATTCTATCAAACATGTAGAGAAGAGCTAACACTTCTCCTTCTGAAACTATTTCAAAAAACTGCAGAGGAAGGGATACTCCCAAACTCATTCTATGAGGCCACCATCACCCTGATACCAAAACCAGACAAAGATACCACAAAAAAAGAAAACTACAGGCCAATTTCACTGATGAACATTGATGCAAAAATCCTCAACAAAATACTAGCAAACTGCATCCAACAATACATTAAAAGGATTGTACATTCTGATCAAGTGGGATTTATCCCAGGGATGCAAGGGTTCTTCAATATCTGCAAATCCATCAGTGTGATACACCACATTAACAAACATGATTAATCAAAGCCATATGATCCTCTCAATAGACACGGAAAAAGCCCTTGACAAAATCCAACATCCATTTCTGATAATAACCCTTCAGAAAGTGGGTATAGCAGGAATCTACCTCAACATGATAAAGGCCATATATGACAAACCCACAGCGAACATCATTCTCAATGGTGAAAAGCTGAAAGAATTCCCACTGAGATCAGGAACAAAACAAGGATGTCTGCTCTTGCCACTACTCTTCAACATAGTTTTGGAAGTCCTAGCCACAGCAATCAGAGAAGTAAAAGAAATAAAAGGAATCCAAATTGGAAAGGAAGAAGTAAAACTATCAGTATTTGCAGATGACATGATACTATACCTAGAGAATCCTAAAGACTCTACCAGAAAACTGTTACAGCTCATCCATGAATTTGGCAAAGTTGCAGGATACAAAATTAATACACAGAAATCAACAGCATTTCTATACACTAACAATCAAAGATCAGAAAGAGAAATTAGGGAAGCAGTCCCATTTACCATCACATCTACAAGAATAAATTACCTAGAAGTAAACCTACCTAAAGGGACAAAAGACCCATACTCTGAAAACTACAAGACACTGATGAAAGCAATCAAAGATGATACAAATAGATGGAAAGACATACAATGCTCTTGGATTGGAAGAGTCGATATTATCAAAATGACTATACTAAATACCCAAGGCAATATACAGATTCAATGCAATCCCTATCAAATTACCAAGGACATTTTTCACAGAACTAAAACAATCCCGTTGCACCACAGCAGGAGCTCCAATAATTGAGGTTATGTTTTTAAAAATGTTCTTTTTTTTTTTTTTTTTTTTTTTGTCTTTTTGCTATTTCTTTGGGCTGCTCCCGCGGGATATGGAGATTCCCAGACTAGGGGTTGAATCGGAGCTGTAGCCCCCGGCCTACACCAGAGCCACAGCAACGTGGGATCTGAGCCACGTCTGCAACCTACATCACAGCTCACGGCAACTCCGGATCATTAACCCACTGAGCAAGGGCAGGGACTGAACCTGCAAGCTCATGGTTCCTAGTCGGATTCATTAACCACTGTGCCATGACAGGAACTCCTGAACAAAATATTTTAAAGTTTGTTTGGAAGCACCAAAGACCCAGAATAGCCAAAGACATCCTGAAAAAGAAAAATGGAGCTGGAGGAATCAGATGTCCAGACTTTAGACTATACAACAAAGCAACAATCATCAAAACTGTATGGTACTGGCACAAAGACAGAAATATAAATCAGTGGAACAGGATCGAAAGCCCAGAATTAAACCCATGCACCTATAGCCAATTAATCTATGACAAAGGAGGCAAGACTATACAATGGAGAAAAGACAGCCTGTTCAATAAGTGGTGCTGGGAAAACTGGACAGCCACATGGAAAAGAATGAAATGAGAACACTCCCTAACACCATACACAAAAATAAACTCCAAATGGATTAAAGACCTAGATATAAGACCAGACACTATAAAACTCTTAGAGGGAAACATAGGCCAAACACTCTCTGACATAAACAACAGCAACATCTTCTCAGGTCTACCTCTTAGAATAATGATAGCAAAAACAAAAATAAACAAATGGGACCCAATCAAACCTAAAAGTTTCTGCACAGCAAAGGAAACCCTAAACAAAATGAAAAGACAACCCACAGAATCAGAGAAAATATTTGCAAATGAATCAACTGACAAGGGATTAATCTCCAAAATTTATAAACACATTCTGCAGCTCCATACCAAAACAAACAAACAACCCCATCAAAAAATGGGCAGAACATCTAAAGAGACAGTTCTCCAGAGAAGACATACAGATGGCCAAAACACAGGAAAAGATTTCCAACATCACTCACTCTTAGAGAAATGCAAATCAAAGCCACTATGAGGTACCACCTTACACCAGCTAGAATGGCCATCATCCAAAAGTCTACAAACAATAAGTGAGGGAGAGGGTGTGGAGAAAAAGGAACCCTAGTACACTGTTGGTGGGATTGTAAATTGGTGCAACCACTGTGGAACACAGTATGGAGATTCCTCAGAAAACTAAACATAGAACTACCATTTGATCCAGCAACCCCCCTTCTGGGCATCTATCCAGAGAAAACCATGACTTGAAAAGATTCATGTACTCCAGTGTTCATTTCAGCACCTATTTTCAATAGTCAAGACATGAAAACAACCTAAATGCCCATGGACAGAGGAGTGGATCAAGAAGATGTGGTACATATACACAATGGAATATTAGTCAACCATTAAAAGGATTGAAATACCAGCATTTTTAGCAACATGGATGGACCTAGAAATTATGATGTTAAGTGAAGTCAGCCATACAATGAGACACCAACATCAAATGCTCTCACTGACATTTGGAATCTGAAAAAAGGACAGACTGAACTTCTTTGCAGAACAGATACTGACTCGCAGACTTTGAAAAACATGGTTTCCAAAGGAGACAGTTTGGGTGTTGGGGGCATGTACTGGGGTTGTGGGATAGAAATCCTCTAAAATTGGATTGTGATGATCATTGTACAACTATAAATGTAATAAATTCATTGAGTAATAAAAAAAGGAAAAAAATTATAGGCCAAAATCACTGATAAACATGGATGCATTAATTCTTCACAAAATACTAGCAATCCAAATCCAACAATATATTAAAAGGATCATACATCATAATCAAGTGGTATTTATCCCAAGGATGCAAGGGTTTTTCAATACCCATAAATCAATCAATGTGATACATCACATTAACAAATTGAAGAATAAAAACTATATGATCATCTGAATAGATGCCAAAGAAACTTTTGACAAAATTCAACATCCATTTTTGATAAAAACTCTCCATATAGTGGGCACAGAGGGAACCTACTTCAACATAATAAAGGCCATACATGACAAACCCACAGCAAACATCATTCCAAACAGTGAAAAGTTGAATACTTTCCTGCTAATATTAGGAACATGACAAGGATGTTCATTTTCACCACTTTTGTTCAACATTGTTCTGGAGGTCCTGGCCATAGCAAACAGAAAAAGAAACAAAAGGAATTCACATTGGAAAAGTTTGCAGATAATATGATACTACACATAGTAAATTCTAAAGATGCTACCAGAAAATGACTAATCTCATCAACAAATACAGTAAAGTTGCAGAATACAAAGTTAATACACAGAAATACACACATTTCTATACACTAACAATGAAGGATTAAAAAGAAATTATGGAAACAATCACATTTACAATTACATCAAAAATAATAAAATATCTGGGAGGACACCAATCTAAGGTATTAAAAGACCTCTAGTCTGAAAACTCTAAGAGGCTGATGAAAGAAATCAAAGACGACACAAACAGATGGAAAGATACACTGTGTCCTTGGAGTGGAAGAATAATACTGTCAAAAGCTACAGATTTAAGGCATTTCCTACCAGTTGACCAATGGCATTTTTCACAAAACTAGTAAGAAGCAGTTTTAAAATTTGTATGGAAACACAAAAGAACCTGAATAGCCAAAGCTATATTGGAAAAGAAAAAATGGAACTTGTGAAATCAGGCTTCCTGAATTTAGGCTATTCTAAAAAGCTTTGGATTTTTCTACAGACTATTCAAAACAGTATGGTACAGCACAAAAACAGACACATAGATGAATGGAACAGGATAGAAAGCCCAGAAATAAAACCACACACCCTTGGTCAATTTACCTACAACAAAGGAGGTAAGAACATATGGTGGAGTAAAAATAGTCTCTTCAATAAGCGGTACTGCGAAAACTGGGCAGCTATATATAAAATTATTAAATTAGTACATTCTCTAATACCATACATAAAAATAAACTCAAAATAGATTACAGCCCTAAGTATGAGACCAGACACTATAAAATTCTTGAGTAAAACATACAGAGAACGTCTTTGACAAAAATCACAGTATCTTTTTGATCCACCACCCAGAGTAATGAAAATAAAACAAAAATAAACAAATGGGGCCTAAAAAAACTTAAAATCTTTTGCCTAGCAAAGGGGAAACCATAAACAAAATTAAAGACAACCAATAGAACAGGAGAAAATATTTCAAAGAACATGCGGAACGTCTAAATAGACATTTCTTCGGAGAAGATATCCAGATGGCCAAAAACCATGAAAAGATGCTTAACATCATTCCTTATTAGAGAAACGCAAAACAAAACTACAATGAGGAATCATCTCACACAGGTCAGAATGGCCATCGTCAAAAAGTCTACAAGCAATCAATGCTGGAGAGGGTTCAGAGAAAAGGGAATCTTCTTACACTGTTGGTGGGAAAGTAAATTGTTATGGGAAGCAGTACTGATGTTCATCAAAAACTAAATGCAGAACTACCACAGTTTACAGCAGAGCAACTCCTGGGCATCTGTCAGAAAGATACACGCACCCACCCCAGTGATCACTGCAGCTCTTTTGACAACGGAAGCAACCTAAAGGTCCACTGACAGAGGAATGGATCAAGAAGTTGTGGTACATATATACAATGGAATATTACTCAGCCATAAGAAGAGTGAAATTGTGCCATTTACAGCAATGTGAATGGAATTAGAGATTACCATACTAAGTGAAGTAAGTCAGAGAAAGATGCAAATCATATTATCACTTATATGTGGAATCTAAAAAATGATACAAATGAATTTGCAAAACAGAAACAGACTTACAGCCTTGAAAACAAACTTAGGGTTATCAAAGCTGCAAGGTGAGGTTGAGGGATACACCGGGAGTCTGGGACTGGAATATGGACACTACTGTATATGGAGTGGATGATCAGTGCAGACCTGTATAAATCCACTCAATGTTCTGTGATAACCTATATGAGAAAAGAACGTGAAAAAAAGGGATATGTGTATATGTTTAACCGAGTCACTTTTCTATATCGAAGAAATTAACACAACATTGTAAATCGACTACAATAAAATTCTAAAAAATGAAAAAACCTACTGTGTTATAGGAACCATGCTGAGTTCTGAGATATTTAGTAATGAATGAGAGATATAATCCCTGGAGGCTTGAACTTTCAGTCTTGAGAGAAGAAAACTATAAGAAAGTAATACAAATAATAAGGGTAATACTAATGTATTGGTGTTATTGGGGCATATAATAGTGAGACTGACCCTTGTTTGTGGGAAAGAAAATCTTCAGTGATATTGAATGTGAAACCAGGTATAATAAGAATTATTGCAGCAACACAGATGGAACTAGAGAGTCTCATACTAAGTGAAGTAAGCCAGAAAGAAAAAGACAAATACCATATGATATAACTTATTTATGGAATCTAAAATATGGCACAGATGATTCTAACTACACAACAGAAACAGATCACAGCCAGGCTTGTGGTTCTGGGGCGAGCAGGAAGGGAGTGGGATGGGAGAGCGGTTCAGGATTTGGGATGCAAACTGTTATATTTGGAGTGGATGGGTAATGGGGCCCTACTGAACAGCACAGGGAACTGGGTGTGATTGGGTCACTTTGCTGTACAACAGAAACTGAAGAAACTTTGTAAATCAATAATTTATTATTTTTGTCTTTTTTCATGCTAAACCCAGGACATATGGCACTTCCCAGGCTAGGGGTCGAATCAGAGCTGTAGCTGCCAGCCTATGCCACAGCCACAGCCACGCCAGATCCAAGCCACATCAGCGGCCTACACCACAGCTTACAGCAACACTGGATCCTTAACCCACTGAGCGGAGCCGGAGATCAAACCTGCATCCTCATGTATATAGTCAGATTCATTTCCACTGAGCCTCGATGGGAACTCCTAAATCAATTACACTTTAATTTAAAAAAAAGTTTCCTCTGGCTCAGAGTGGAGAATGAGTAAGAGTTAGAACTACTGGATAAGCTGGTATTAGTAAATGTGAAGAGAAGTAAATGTTTTAGAGAAATATTTGTAAGGTGGAAACAACTAGTTTTGTTATTTGTTCCAATATATAGCATTTTATACTTGAGAAACAGTAGAAATCATTACTTCTGATTTGGATATGTTGTAGTGGTTTTCCCCTAAAATATCCATGTGAAAATGAATAAACTCTGGGTGATGAAGAGACAAGGCAAATAAATTTGCAGCTGTGCCATATGGTATTTGTCTTTCTCTGACTTACTTCACTCAGTATGAGAGTCTCTAGTTCCATCCATGTTGGTGCAAATGGCATTATTTTATTGTTTTTTATGGCTGAGTAGGATTCCATTGTGTATATATACCACATCTTCCGAATCCAATCATCTGTTGATGGACATTTGGGTTGTTTCCATGTCTTGGCTATCATGAATAGTGCTACAATGAACATGCAGGTACATATATCTTTTTTAAGCAAAGTTTTGTCCGGATACATGCCCAAGAGTGGGGTTGCTGGGCCATATGGTAGTTCTATGTATAGTTTTCTAAGGTACCTCCATACTGTTCTCCATAGTGGTTGTACCAGCTTACAATCCCACCAACAGTGCAGGAGGGTTCCCTTTTCTCCACACCCCTTCCAGCAATTGTTATTTGTGGACTTATTAATGGCACAAATGAACCTTTCCACAGAAAAGAAAATCATGGACTTGGAGAATAGACTTGTGGTTGCCAAGGAGGAGGGAGAGGGAGTGGGATGGATGGGGAGCTTGGGATTAATAGACACAAATTATTGCCTTTGGGGACTATGTCTAGTAACACTGGGGAGTATGTCTAGTCACTTATGACAGAGCATGACAATGTGATAAAAAAGAATGTATACATGTATGTGTACCTGGGTCACCATGCTGTACAGTAGGAAAAAAAAATGCATTAGGGAAATAAAAAAATAAAAGAAATTTGTAGCTGTTACTTATTTTGATGCATAAAGTCAAAAATTATCAGAAATTAAAGTTAAAATATCATTAAAAACACCTATAATGATTGGGAAAATGATAGTCCTTCCTATATAGTATATTTAAAATATGTAAAAGAAATATATATATATATATGTACTGAGAAAGCAATATAATGTTAAATTGATAAGTATGTCATGTGGAGACAAATACACATATAAATTAACCAACTAATGTGCATTTAAGATTTTTTTTAAAAACTTGAATGAATATTGCAAACAATAAAATGAAATTCCTTTATATTTGAAGTTAATTATCAGTGTGGCTTATTTTTCTGTACGCTTGCAAATTTCCTTTCCTAATATTTTATTTATAGATTATATTTTTCCTTATAAATGCATATATCTGATTTTAAAATGTTATACAAGAAACTTTTTACATATAAATCACTTGGTGTTCCAAAATTTCACATCTAATATGCAGTAATAAAGTACTTTTGCTTTTATTATTTACATTATTCTCAAGAAATTTAATGTCTGTTTCTTAAAGTAGACCATAAGATTTTCATGAGTAAAAAGTAATTACATTTTACTTTGCCTTTTATAGAATGATATATAGTGTAGATGATTAACGATAGAACTGAAACAATGATCAAGAAAAAAAGAACCAATACAGTATCTACTGAAGAAAAACAGAAATGTTTAATTTCAGTTATAACGGATGGCTTTAGTCAATGCAGATCATACTGTTAAATCTGTACTTTACAAACCAAAGTAATTTCTACCAGTAAGAGCCATTAGATTATAAAAAAATCAAAATCCAAACCAAAATACCTCTACTTTAGCAGTTTCTTTTATATTTAAATAGCTAATTGAAAAGCTCTTTTATGGAGTTCCTGTTGTGACTCAATGGAAAAGAATTTGACTAATATCCATGAGGATGCAGGTTCAATCCCTGGCCTTGCTCAGTGGGTTAAGGATCTGGCATTTCCACGAGCTGTGGTGTAGGTCACAGATGCAGCTCGAATCTGGTGTTGCTGTGGCTGTGGTGTAGGCCAGCAGTTGCAGCTGTGACTCAGCCCCTAGCCTGGGAACCTCCATATGCCATGGGTGTGACAAAAAAAGACAAAAAAAAAATGCTCTTTTATACCACTTGCTAATAAAAATAATCATTTCATTTGGAGTGGACAAGCAATGACGTCCTGCTCTATAGCACAGGAAACTATATCCGATCACTTGTGATGCAACAGAATGGAGGATAATGTGAGAAAAAGAATGTATTATAACTGGGTCACTCTGTTGTACAGCAGAAACATTACAGAACATTGTAAATCAACCATAATAATTTTAAAAATACATTAAGGAGTTCTCCTAGTGGCGCAGCAGATATGAATCCGATTAGGAACCATGAGGTTGTGGGTTTGATCCCTGGCCTCATTCAGTGGGTTAAGGATCTGGTGTTGCCGTGACCTATGGTGTAGGTTGCAGATGTGACTCAGATCCCACGTTGCTGTGGCTGTGGTGTAGGCCAGCAGCAGCGTTTCCAATTAGACCCCTAGCCTGGGAACCTCCATGTGCTGTGGGTGCAGCCCTAAAAATGACAAAAAAAAAAAAAAAAATTAAAACATAATTTCATACAATTTGTAAAATCTCATTTCATGATAACTAAGGTTGATTATGCTTATTTATCGACTCTTTCTGTTTTTCAATATACAACCTAAGGCATCATCTATGAATTTTCTTGCCAAAAATTTGAATCTCAGTGTAATCAATCCTCTAGACGCAAATGTTTATTTACAGGAATTTGGGAGATGAAGAAACAAATAATGTATATAAGAAAAAAAACACAAAGTGAAAAATCAACGATACGGAACATTCTCTCGGGCAAATGATACACTTTCTGACACAAGTCAATAACAAAGGATGTATCAAGAAGGGGGTCCTACCTGATTTAAAAATGAGAGAAAGAGACATTTTTCTTTAGATAGAAAAATAAATGGTAAGATAATGATTTAGCTGCTATTTGATATAGTTAAAATAAGCCATAAAACATGGATTTTATAGTATCACTTAGGCGCCGAAACCAGACTTCCTGCATGGACATCTTCGGCCTAAAGCCAGGGAACTGAGGACCTTCATCGAGGCGCAGTCTTGACGATTATTCGGGTTTCTGCTCTGGGCTTTCTGAGAAATACACATTTTAGTACCTTTGGCTCTTAACCTCTGCTTGGTGTGGCCTCCATATTAGCAAGCGTCAAGGGTGGAGTTAGAAAAATGGGAAAGTGTCCTGTGTCTGATGTTAACTATGGAGATGGCGTTGTGTTTAAGGCTGAGGCTGAAGCGCCTGCGGCCTGATGTGAAGGCTGAGCTACCATGACAACAGTGAAACCGGGTCACACAGCAGAAAATTTAGATATGTATTGCATTCTTTAGGCAAGATTCTGAGAAATATTAAGACTATCTTCAAGCCGATGCAAGGTAAGATCATAACCTGACCCATCAGTGGCCCACTGAGATCATGTTTATATGCATTTTACTCAGTACATTCAAATCAAAGTAAAAAAAATACATATATAAACATACGTATTTATATGCAGTGTTCATCAGTTTCACATATTTTATTGGATTGTGGAAAGCATAAAGACTTTTAAAACAAATTTTACATATAAAATTAAAATACCATTTACTTAATTCATTAACAATTGATGTATATTCCAGGGAAAATGCTGCCGTAATAAGTATTTTCAGCAGTTAATAATGGACAGCCCGAGCTCTATGCTAGATAATATGTCAGTAAATTTCATTTATCACATTATTTTAAAATTTGGGAAATATGAAGCCGTATTTATCAGTCATCAAAAGATCTACATCATTCTATTTACCAAAAGACGCATTGGTTAAGGTTCTGCTAGTATTCTGGCAAAACAAAAGCAAGGGGTATGTTATACTCAAAATTCCTAAGTGTGGAAGCTTTAATTCATGAGGAAATGGGAACCATTACACCCAAATCGCTCTACAGATCATGCAGCTGAGGATTTTTCTCATATTGAATATTGAAATATTTGCATGAGGTTTAAAATATTCCACACTAGTATCTAGCAAATACTGTACATGATTTACTTTCCCAATATGTGTAAAAATGATCAAATATTGGGTAAAGGCAATTTAAGAAATGAAATACAACTTTCCATATACATTTGCTGTTTATGCTTTATGCCTTTCATAAACTTTTTGAAAAATCTTTTGTTTACATCTGCTCTTATATTAATTTTTCCTTCATCCTGTTAGCTTTGGTTTAATTTATTCTTCTTTTTCAAGTTTCTTAAAGAATTAAGTTAGATTGTTGACTTGAGACCTTTCTTGTCTTTTAATGTGAGCCTTTATAGCTTGACATTCCCCAGTTATTACTGCTTTTGCTGTATTGCATAAAGTGTGGTATGTTGTGTTGTTGTTTTCATTTATCTTTAATCATTTTCTAATTTCCCTTGTAATTTCTTCTTTGATTCATCATTTTTTAGAGATTGTGTTAATTTCCACAAATTTATAAATTTTCCACTTTTCTTTCAATAATTCATTTCTAACTTCTTCCTGCTTGTAGTTGAAAAAGATACTTTGGATGATATCTATCTTTTCAAATCTATTGAGATGTAATTTGTGGCTTACCACATGGTCTATCCTAAAAAATGTGACAAATGCACTTGGTAAGAATATGTATTCCATGCTGTTGGGTAGTGTTCTGTATAAATCTGTTGGATCCACTTGGTTTATTGTACAGTTCCTCTGTCTGTTTACTTACCATTGATCTATATGGCATCAATAGTGAATTCTACCAAATATACAAAATAAACTAATGCCAATTCTTCTCAAACTTTGCCAGAGTTTGAAAAAGAGGGAACATGTCTAACTCATTCCAGGAGGCCTGATATCAAAGTCAAACAAAACCTATGCAAGAAAAGAAAATTACAGACCAACATTCCTTGTGAATACAGATACAAAAATCTTCAACAAATTACTATCAAACTGAAGTCAAGAGCACACTAAAAAAGTTATAGACCACAACAGGTGGGGTTTATTCCTGGGATGTAAGGTTGGTTTAGCATATGAAAATCAGTCACTTTAATATACCATGTTAGAAGAACGCAGAATGATCATCTCAACAGAAGAAAAAAATGGGAAGAAATTCAACATCCTTTCATGATAAAAAACATTCAACAAATTAGGAAGTTAACTATTTAACATAATGAAAGCCATATATGAGCAACCCATAGCAAACATTACACTTAATGTTGAAAAATTAAAAGCTTTTCCTCTAAGATCAAGAACATGATAAGGATGCCTGCTTTGGCCACTTTTATTCAGTGGAGCACTAGAAGTCCTAGACAAAGCAATTAAGCAAGAAAAAAAAAATAAAAGGCATCAAAATTGGAAAGGAAGAAATAAAGTCATCTCTCTGCAGATGGTATTATCTTATATGCAGAAAACTCTAAAGATCCCACACACACCCAAATGTGAAAACTGATAAATAAATTCAGCAAGGTTGCAAGAGACAAAAGTCAGTACATGAAAGTAAGCCTACAGGAAAATGCCTACACTTTGTTTCAACCAGATGGTAATGTTACTCTATCGGTATAAAGGCAAAGGTAATCAATCATCCATTCTTGGGCATTTTAAAATGAAAATCTGAATATTATTAAAAATAATACACCTATTATTCAATTAGAAACTGCTAGATAAAAGTGACTATAGTCACCTGAAAAAAGAGGAAGAATTAGACTGTGTGTAACCTGAAAAAAAAAAAAAAACCCACCTACAAACCAAATGTAGGTGCCCTGAGCATTTTACTGAAGACAAAGGTCTTACTTAAAAATGGAATTTATGAAACCTTTAATAAGCACCAGATAGAACGCCTCATATATGAACTATCACAGCTGCTGCCAAACACAGTAAGGTGATTCTTCAAAAAATTAAAATTAGAAATACTATATGATGCAGCAATTCCACTTCAGGCTATATAATCAAGAAGATTAAAAGAGGTCTTGAAGAGATATGTGTACACACATGTCCATGGCACACTGGTCTATAATAGCAAAAACATGGAAGCAGCCCTACATCCAATGACAGACGAATAGATAGGAAAAAATGTGGTATTTTCATATAATGGAATATTAACCTAAAGAAAGGGTAGGAAATTCTGAAATATGCCATAACAGGGCTATATCTAGAGGATATTACACTAAGTGAAATACCTCTGATTGTTTAAATCTTTCTACTGACTTGGGTTTCATTTCTTCTATCTTTTTTTTTTCTTTTTTTTTTTTTTTTGTCTTTTTGCTTTTTCTAAGGGCTGCTCCCATGGCATATGGAGGTTCCCAGGCTAGGGGTCGAATCGGAGCTGTAGCCTCCTGCCTACGCCAGAGCCACAGCAATGCAGGATCCGAGCTGCATCTGCGACCTACACCACAGCTCACAGTAACGCCAGATCCTTAACCCACTGAGCAAGGCCAGGGATCGAACCTGCAACCTCATGGTTCCTAGTCGTATTTGTTAACCACTGAGCCACGATGGGAACTCCTGTTTTTTATCTTCTTAATGCAGAAGCTTAGATCACTGATTTTAGACCTTTTCTTTTTCTAATATAAACATTGAGTGCTGTAAACTTTTGGTAACCACTGCTTTTCTTTATTCCACAGTATTTGATATGTTTTTTTAATTATATCATCAAAATATTTTCAATTTCCTTTGCATTTTCTTGTCTTTGTTATTTTAAAGTGAATGCTTTCTTTTAAAATTAATTATTTTCCATTCATCTAATAATAGATTTATAACTCGATACTGTTGTCACAGAGCACATATTCTTCATAATTTCCAATCTTTCGTAGTCTTTTAAAAAAACTTTTAGCAGATGGTCTACCTTGCTGAAAACACCATATGCGCTTAGTTTCACTTCTTTAATAATATGAAGAAAAATGCTTCTCTCTATATATGTGCACACTTATCTTTTTGATTATTCAGTGATAATATTTCTATATTAACATAATATTGCCATTGCCAGGATCAATGAGGGAGAGAGAGACTGAGATTTCCCGTTTAATTATCTAAAAGACTATGTTCATTTGGTCACTTGTAATACAAGACATTATCATTTCCCCTAATATCTCACTTGCAGTAATTATTACAGCTTCTTAATTTTTTGCTATCCAATGATATAAAGTTATAGTGATAGATTAATTACATTTCTCTGACTGTTAGTTAAGTTTAGGTTCTTTTAAAGTGTATATTTTTTCCATTTCTTTGAATTGACTATTGATATACAGTGTATCTTTTTTCTCTGATTATTAATCTTTCTGTGTTGATTTTAATTGTATTTTATTACGTATCATGACCCTGTAGCCCTGATATATTTGTGGCTATTATTTTCCCCTATTTATGTGGTATCTTGCTATGTATGTTTCACAAATCTCCATGTTGTATGGTATTTCTTAGAAGTGTGTGTCAGTGGATTATTTTATATCTGCTATGTTTTGTTTATTTTTTACAAAGGCCTTCTGATTTTGATATGCCTATAATCTAATTTTATAACATTTTAACTGATAAGTCTATTAGACTATTTGAAATTAATTTTTATATGATAGAAAGCATAATTCAATGTTTTTTATTTCAGTTGGATAAGTAGCTTTAATAATATTAAATATACTTTTTTATTCCCAGTGTATTGAACTTCTGTCTTTGTCTTGTATTGATTCCTATATAGACATCTCCAAAGAAGATATACAGATGGCCAACAAGCACATGAAAAAATGCTCAGTGTCACTAATTATTAGAGAAATGCAAATCAAAACTACTATGAGGTAACACCTTGCACCTGTCAGAATGGCCATCATTAATAAGTCCACAAATAACAAATGCTGGAGAGGGTATGGAGAAAAGGGTATCCTCCCACACTGTTGTTGGGAATGTAAATTGGTGCAACCATTATGGAAAACAGTATGGAGGTACCTCAGAAAACTGAATACTGCACTACCATAGGACCCAACAATCCCACCCTTGGGCATATATCTGGACAAAACATTCACTGGAAAAGATACATGTACCCATATGTTCATTGCAGCACTATTCACAATAGCCAAGACATTGAAACAACCTAAATGTCCATCGATGGATGCATGGATTAAGAAGATGTGGTATATATGCATGAATACTACTCAGCCATGAAAAAGAACAAAATAATGCCATTTGCAGCAATGTGGATGGAATTAGAGACTCCCATACTAAGTGAAGTAAGTCAGAAAGAGAAAGACAAATCCCACATGATATCACTTATATCTGCAATCTAATATATGGCACAAATGAAACTTTCCACAGAAAAGAAAATCATAGACTTGGAGAAAAGACTTGTGGTTGCCAAGGGGGTAGAGGAGGGAGTGGGACTGGGAGTTTGGGGTTGGTAGATGAAAACTATTGCATTTGGAGTGGACAAGCAATGAGATCCTGCAGTATAGACATGGGACATGATGGAGGATAATATGAGAAAAAGAAAAAAATATATATATATTTGTATGACTGGGTCACTTTGTTGTACAGTAGGAGTTGACACTGTAAATTAACTATAATGGAAAAAATAAAAATCATAAAAAATGTTCATAGGCAGCCTGACCAAGAAAATTAAACAACAAATGAATAGTGAGGATACGTGATATGTTATTCGCAATTATCCAAGAGCATTTTAATATTTTTAATAGCAAAGCTAAAATGTATTTGAGTGTAAAAATATTCTGAGACACTTTCAAGTGATTAAATACCCTAATCAAATAATTCTGCAATATTGTCTTTATTCCCAGTGACGTATGAGAAAATCCAGGAGTGCGATTTAGGTCTGGCCTACATTCAGAGACCAGCTCAGAGACCAAATATCTCAGTACTGAGGACGCACAAGAGATTGTACTGTGAGTACAGTCTCTCCTTGGTATTGATGTCAGGCTTTTCCATAGTAAACTCTGAGCAAAAAAAAGGAATACTACATTCTAAGCACCAAGGAAAGATCAAACTTGAAAGATTATATTTTTTTCAACAACTATTTAAATTAGAAGACTAAATTTGATTAGATCATGGCATAGCATTTTTTTTGGTCTGTGATAATATGACTACTGGTAACTTAAAACTGATAACAAATTGTTTCTCAAATTTTGAGGAAACAGAAAAAACTTGGAATCTAGAAGATTCTGACAATACTCAAAAGAAAAATACAATATATATGAATTGAGATTCATACAAATTAAGAATTATGATAAACAAATATTAAATTAGCCCATTGATTCTAGGCCTGAGATTACTGAAAAATATATGACTAAAATAACAGTTTTAAAACCACCAATCACAAAACAAATCCCCTTAGATTGAATTAGAACAAAAAAGATTTACCAATGTATTGTTTGAAGTTAAGCACTTGTATTTAAATTATGCAGTGATGTTGAAAATAAAAATGCAAAACAAAAATTTAAAAAAGAAAATACAAAGTAAAAGAAAGCCTAGATAATTTTAATGTAAAAATAATCAAATTTGAAAAAATGAGGAAAAAATAATATATATTTGTAAAATAAAAAATGAGAATAAGAAACATAATTACACTAAAGTATAAATCCCAAACAAGTAAAGTACAAATTGGAAAAATATATGCAGAAAAGAATGTAAATAGTCAGAATTACATTATAATAAAAACAGAAAAGCAATGCCACAAATTTTTAAAATAATCTAAATAACACAAACATTAGTTTAGGACTAAGAGAGAATATGTTATTCTAGAGAACAGAATATGTAATGTATGTAGTAAACTGCAATAAAGCCCTAAAAATCTGAAAAAGATCAACATTTATGAACCAGGTTCTCTGAATGAAGCCTCATATGCTTAAAAATCACTGAGGAGAAATAGAAACATGTTTATAAATTCATAAATCTTTCTGTGTATAACCCTTGGGCTAAAGTGGAAAGCAGGGTGATGTTAAATAATAAAGTAAATAATAATAAATAAATAATAAATAATAATATATAAATAATAATAAATAATAAAGTAAAAAATAAATAATAATAAGAGTAACAACACACCTTCGACACAGTAATGCAATACTCATTGCAATTTTTTTTAAGAAAATAATATTTAAATACGTCTAAGAAAAACAGTACAAACTGAAAGCATTTATGCTGTGCTATTAAGGATATTAACCAAACACAATCAGATTAATGCCACGGCCCTTCCTCTCAAAAGAAGAAAATAAAAATAGGGATTAGGAAAAGGTTAATAAAACAAAGAACCAACTATCAAACAATGTCAAAAATTAACAAAGACAAGAGCTGTTTCTTAGAAAATAATCAGAACAATAATAGTAAAAACAGAATTCTCACAGAACCTAGTTAAAAAATGTGGACTTTCAATAAGCAGAATGTGGTGTGTCAAAATTACGAAAGTTCAGAAGCGTTATGGATAATGCACTTAAAGTGAATTATAAGTAAACTCCAATAAGGTTTTTAAAACCTATTTAAAAATTAATTTCTACAGAAATGGCTACATTTGGCCAAAGAAGAAAAAAAAACTTTAATATACAAATAATGGCTGAAGAAATTGAAAATTTCATGCCGTAAAAGCTCTTATCTAAAATATTGTTATGGAGGAGTTCCCGTCGTGGCGCAGTGGTTAACGAATCCGACTAGGAACCATGAGGTTGCGGGTTCGGTCCCTGGCCTTGCTCAGTGGGTTAAGGATCCGGCGTTGCCGTGAGCTGTGGTGTAGGTTGCAGACCCAGCTCAGATCTGGTGTCACTGTGGCTCTGGCATAGGCTGGCAACTGCAGCTCCAATTAGACCCCTAGCCTGGCAACCTTCTTATATCGTGGGTACAACCCAAGAAATGACAAAAAAAAAAAAAAAAAATGTTATAGAAAGTTCAACCTACGTTATACTTTGAGGAAGGAAAATATAATTACTGTCAGATACAGATTGTTCCAAAGAAGAGATGATTGAAGACCCCTGAACTCATTTTATGGTGAGAGGAGAGACTCGATTTTAAAACTGGTTGAATCTAATTTTCTACTCAGTCTATTTATTGCGGTGATTCATGCATTAATATGTTTGATTCATTTTGCAAAGGTTTAAAAAACTAGGCTATGACTCTTAGCCTAAGATTTGAGTTTTGTATTGTTTTGACAGATATTCAATTTACTCTGAATTCAAATTAGAGAAAATCACTTTAGAAAAAAAAAAAGATACTATTTCAAAGAATTCGTGTGTCATACATTTATTATCTAATATTTTTCACTATATATATTTAGTTTTGTCATTATATTATGGAGAATTATTGTCTAGAAAATAATTGTATTGGTGACTCATTTATAATGAATGTTATGAAACTTGCACTTTCCTAAGAGTATTTTGGTGGCTTTTTTTTTTTGCATTGCTTTATATCATATTACCTTGACTTCATTTTTATCATTTATACATTCATTTGGATTGATAAATGTGGATTTTAAAGTAGTTTCTTCTTTTAAAAATGTTGACCCTGTTTTTGGGGAAGTTTTGCTATAGCTAGGAGCAAAGCCCTACCAAGCAACAACAAAAACAGACTCCTTCCCCCCGCAGAAAATAATTCAAAATAATACTCTGCAAATTTTACTTATTCATGTCTATCTATTGACCGATGAAATCTTTTGAAAAATTTTCATATATGTGTAAGAACTTTCTCAACAGAAATCAGAGGAACTTTTAAGCATGGGAAAGCATACATTAAATAGTGACAAAAAGAGAAAGAACATTCAGATTAATGCTAATTTCTGATTCTGCCATTTTGTTCAGTTTTCATTAATACTCGGCATACATTTCTCAGACTATCCTGGCACAAGCAGTGAGTCAGGCATCCCCATACAACCCCTGTTTTCCTCTGTGCCTAGCTGAGTGCAAGCCACACTCCTTAGCTCTGTGAATTGTGTCTTGACTTGTAGCAAACACATCCTTTAGACACCAGTCGTTTTGATTTCCTCATTAGACCGGCAGCAGCTAAAGCAGAACCTTACTCGGCCATGAAATTCCATCCTCCTGTACTTAGAGTGAAGTTGGAAAAATCATCTCTGTGGTTTTAAAGGGTTTTTGAGCAAAGTTTTTGCACCCTTTGCTGTTGAGCAGTTTTGGACAGATTCCCTGGCCTGCCCATCTCCTGTGATGGAAATCTTCCCATCAGCTCTTCACATTAAGTGGTATTTGAAGATGCAAAATGAGTCATACCAGCCTCCCATCAACAGACTTCCTGTACTTAATTGTTATTTAATTTGCCATTTTGAAGACAAGGAGCTATCAAATGGCTTTAATCCTTGAAAGGGATGGTCTTGAAAAATCTCTGTAGTCGCCTGTTGCAGCACCTACCCACCCCCCACCCCAGCCAACGCCTTTTTAATTTCCTCCAGCTTAAGGGCCTCTTTTCAGTATTATTTATATGCCACGCTCCGTCCTGCTGCAGACCCAAGCCACTCTATTTCACTGGGCTCTCCAAGGTTGTATTTTACCATCACTTCAGTTATTTCGTTCTTTCACATGCCATATCCTCCATATGGGTCGAGCACATCAACATTAGCTCATCAGGATCCGTTCAGGCCCAGATATAGTATCTGTTGCACTGCAGCTGTTCAAAAAAACCGTTCGATGAGTAATGAATATACTTTTATCAACTGAGTTCAGTTGCAAGGATAATTTTCTTCCCAAACTGGCACTTTAAGCAGATAAGAAACATTTTATTTGGCGTCTAAAGAAAAAAAAAAAAAATATATATATATAGCAGCTCTGATTATTACTATTTCAAGTATGTAAGACTCAATCTGCCTTTTAATTCCTGCCAGAATTATACTGGTGTATTTAAAATTGTGAATTTTCAAGCCAGATTACAGTTCTGTAGCTTCAATAATTGTTTCCTAGCTCATCACTCCTCTTTCACAGAGGCAGGCCAGGCCTTTGATTTCACTAGAGAGAGAAAAACAAAAATAAACTACCACTGATTAAGGAACTCTTTTAAGTCTAGACTCAGCCTGTTTGGAGAGAAATTTGCAGCCAGTTTTGTGTTGTCTTCCCTTTTCTTTTTGAATACAAAAAAGAATCTACGGTGGTAGCAGACCATGTGATTTTCCCAATGTGGGAAGGAGAAGAACATATTCTGAAAAAGATAATATTTTAAAACTATAACGTGTTCTTAAAAAGAACTTTTAAAAATAAAACAAAAATGTTTGAACATTTGAAACGTGAACAAATTGTAAAACACAATAATGAAGAAAATAATGTCACAATCTGCTGCTCTCTGCAACCAAAAATCACATTGAAATATTCAATGAGGCAAGTTAGATAAATATATGACATTTCTGCATAGTGAAATATGTAGGATAAACCTTTCCCAATGTAGCTGAACTTTATAACATGTGTGTGTGTGTCTATATATATAGATATATCTATCTATATATGTATCTCCTTGCAAAGGTTCTTGTAAAAAATTAATCTGTATTTAACTCTTAGTTCCATTCAGTGTATCTTTGTATAGATTATCTAAGCTCTCTGGTCTCAGTTGCCTCTTGTAAAATGTGAAGGTAATACTACCATTTATCTAAAAGTTTCAGATCACTGCTCGGATGTGTGAACATGTAACATGTATGTGTTATTAAGAGAGGAAATTTCTCTTGATCCCTGTATAACTTGACGAAAAGGCAATTTGTACACAGAGCTAATATTCAGGATTAACACTACAAAACATCGGTTGACTTCAGTTGGGGATCTGGGGTCAGACCACAGAGAACCTTGTGAGTTGGTTATTTTATTAGATCCTTTATGTAATTTCCCACCCTCTTCCTAAAGTGAATACATGGAAAACACCTAAATTTCTAATTTCTAATGAGTTGAGTGATTTAAAATCGTGTCTCTGTTACAACTTTATGCTTTAATTAGCATTTTACAACCTTATCTGCACTTTGGTATGTTTCTGAATTTGAAATTTTTAAAAAAAAATCATCAAAATTTAGTAATCTACCTTTTACAACATTTTTTAATGCTTCTTTATTGGCATTTCTGTCAACAATCTGTTCATCTTTTTTTTCAACTGTATTGTTAAATTAATGTTAAATTTGTTAAATGTATTAAACAAGTAACCCTCTTCTAAACATTATCTTTTGTTTTGTACACATTTTTCTCAATGTCATCTCCCTTTTGAGTTTGCAATGGTTTATTTCCTGGGTAGAAATATTTAATTTTATGTGGTGAAAATTACCTCTTCAGTCCAACATAGTTTCACTGTATGTTTTACATTGTTCTATTTTGTTGGTATTTTGTTTCATTTTTTTTATGTCTTGTTTTCAAAGGTTGAAACTAGCCAGTGTATCTGACAAAGTTATAGCTATTTCTTCTTTTTCATGACACAGCTTAGAGGTGCCATATTCATCCTTCTGGAAATTAGTTCTATTATACCTTTTTGTGTTTTAATAACAAATAAGCTCTTCATAACTATTCCAGCACTATTTTTCTTAAATAATTTATTCCCACTCATTTGAAATGATATATTAATTATATAATAATTAATAGTTTATATACAAGCTATTACATCTGGTGCTTACCAAAGATTTAATAAATTCCACTCTGCTGCCGCTTTATAATTTTTAACAAACTAATTTAATGTTCTATTTTCAAAATGTCTACTCACTGCAAATTTACTCTTCTATCAAAGCTACAATTGTTTTAAATTTTGTCCTATGAGTAGGTGATGCTCAGCACACCTAAATTTGACTTGTCTGCATGGAGGCCTGTTCTTTAGGTCAAATAAAGTCTAACTCTTTCTTTCTTCTCAGGTGACCTTAATCTAACAGTTTCTAATTGAATAATAAATGCATTATTTTTAATAATAATTAGATTTTCATTTTAAAATGCCCAAGAATGGGTAATACCATTACTTTCGCCTTTATTCATAATAAAGTAATGTTACCATTTTGTTGAAACTACTACAAAGTGCAAGCATTTTCCTATAGACATAAGACCTGGAAATTGTGCCGTGTTCTTTTAATGCTACTGAGATTCTCACGTCACACCTCTTTAATTCATCTCTTATGAACCACTAGATCCCCTAAGTCCTTTCTATTAATTATAAAGATCACTTGTGTTCTCAAGACTTTTAACAGTTTTAGTATATAAATTTTAGCGTATCTTTAATAATGATAAAAATTAATGTCTATATAGCAATCAAAATGTTTATGAGTGTGAAATAAACAGTGTAAGTGCTTAAAACACATTGTCCATTTTTTGGTAATTTACTGCTTAGGATATTCTGTTCACTTTTTCAAAAATAAGTTTAACTTTTCTGTCTTTATTAGACATGGACCTCCCTAAATACTTAGGAAAGTTTGAGTCAAGGTCATTTCTTGTCCTTGCTGTTCTATTATTTCAGGAAAGAATGACTTGACTATAAAATCCAGAATTCCATAAATATGATTTAATAATTAGGTCCAAAATTATAATTATATGCCTTCTCTTTTAGTCTTAAAATTCATGTGATATTTTACTTAAAATATGATTATCAAAATTATTATACTGTTTTCGGTGTTGATAGATGTTCTAGTTATCATGTCCTAATAATTTAGCCAAACAGCATTTTCCTAACTACTATATTATTTCACTGTTCCTTATTCTTGTGAAGGAAAAGTTTATGCTAAAGCAATGGCAACCTGACAGTAACACCTCAAGTGACCACTCACACAGACCATGGAGAACACAACCATGTAGTCTTTGGACACACCTAATTCTTTGATATAAGAGCAAAGAAATTAGGCTCACGTGAGCTGTGTTTGAAGTATAATGACCAATTATCTAAAGGTGCTTGACTAAAAGAACTCTATTGTCTAATATTGTTATTTGTTATGTGTTTATCAATTTCTATTGCTTCAACAAGAGATTGAATATCAGAGTTTAAAATTATTGAAAAAATTCCCAAGAAATATATACATAGGTTATTTAAATATTCTACATGCATATGCAGGTATAACCACATAGAAATCATTATGGTATATAGACCTAAATCAATTTTTAAACACAAGCATCAAAACGAATATGTATAGATGTTACACAGATTTTTTGCAATAACTGTAAAATCTATTCATAGCTCCTAAGTAAAAAATAAGAACATGAAAATAAGACACATATGCAGAAAAATCTTAAATAAACTAATGTCCTCATAAAAGTCTGTTTGGATACTCCAAATAAAAATTACTTTTCTCCAAGCTTATTATAATAACATAATTCATGTATTATATATCATCAATTACTTTTTGTCCCTAGTATTATTACCTTAGTTTCTAAATAGATCAAGACCTTTTTATCTCCATGCTTCTCCCTCTGCCTAAATACTCCTTTTTTCCTTCTCTCATATTTCTGTATGCATCAGCCTGACTAATGCTCACTCATTTCAAGTGGCAGCTTGATATTACCTTTCTTGATTCTTTCAGTTTATTTGTATTTTTCTCCTTAGAAGTTAGGAGACATTTTTCTTTTTCCTGACAAAGAAGGCAAGCCCTAACTATGTTGTCAATCGAAAAAAGAAAAGCCCTGTGGGGCGTGCATTTATTTATAGCGGATCAGGCTGTCAGCCCTTGGCGAGATATTTGGGGGCTGCTGGAAGGGAGCCATGCCATAGCATGCTTGGCGGCAGTGTAACGAGTCCCCTGGAAGACCCTTAACCCAAGAAGTGTTTAGTTACACCACGTCAGTAGGTGGATTCTGTGGCTTGGTTTGGAAATCTCCTCATGAGGGCAGGGCAGGCAGGAGTTTCACTGACTGCACAGTAGGGAGGTAGGGCAACATTTGCTCAAGTTACATGGGGGCCTGTTGGTGGAATAAGGGTGCATGGATTTCAAGAGCTTGGAGGATGGAGGACTTGCAGATAGATTTCCTCCCTGACTCCAGACATGTCTCTTGTTTGCACAACTGTGATTTCTTGAGGTTGTTCATTTGCCTTTGAATGCTTTTGAGAAACGCCCTTTAACCATAACCACACCTGCTTTTGGCCTTGAGAGAGTTGTACCTTGTGTAAAACAAAAGCCAGTAGGTTCTTCAGGTAACCCCCAGACAGGTCCAAACAGACTGACAGGACAAGGTGTCCTCTCTCCCCTCCTGGACCAGTGACCAAGGCCCCGCACGGAGGGTGTTCTGTGAAGAATGTCACCAGTGTGGCACAGGACCAGGGGAGGAGTAACTGAACACCCACAATGCTGTCTTATCATTTTAAGTTGCCCTTTTCCTTGACTGATATTCTCTTGATTGGTATAAATCTTTCCCTATTTTCTAGGATGCTGATAAAGTTTATTCTGACAATTTTTTTCTCCTTTGATCACTGTTTCTGTGTAAAAACAGTCCCTTAGAACGAACTTCTTTTTTCCTTTCCCTGATATCACCCCACTGACTGATCTTAAATGTACCATTTAAAAGTATTCTTATTTTTTAAGCAATGTTAAATTGATTGTTGACATATATTCAGTTTTGTTATATGCTGCATTATTTCTACCTTGCTAAGTAGATTGTGTTAATAATTTAAGAGCGTCCATCTAGAGCCATTAGTGAGGCTACCCTGTGACTCTTCTTTCTTATACTCATTTTGTCTGGATTTCACTAAACCCTGTAACATTTTCATACCATATGATGAGAATGGGTATGTTTTCTTATTTTCTATGCTCTAGAATAATTTGTGTAAGATTAAAGATATTTCTTCCTGAACATCTGGTAGAATTCAGTGGTAAAGTCATGTGAAACTGCAGTGCTTTATTTTGTTTTATTGATGGAATAAATGATTATAACTAATGAACTTTAATAGTTATAAGTAGATTGGTCTGAGTTAGAAGACTATATCTGAAGACAAGATTTTCCAGAATTTTTGTTTAAATTGCTGCCATCAGGAACTTGAAGATATTAAATTTATATCTTGGCTTTTGTTTTGTTCAACCACTGACATAGATTAAAATATATTTCTATTTAAGTATGCTTGGAAATTTCAGTGAAACCTTGTTTTATTTTCTCATAGGCAAAACATAGGTGCAACTCACCATCTACAGGTCTCCGTGAGTGTTGGGTTTGAAGACGTGTGTGCAACACTTACTATAGTCTAATTTTTCTCAAAACACAGAGCAAGGGCTACAATTACCACCCTCTTCCCCCCAATTCCTGCTGTCCTTAGATGGTTAAGATTCTTCTCTGAGCAAATGACCTCAGAAAAATTATAGTTAATGCTACCAATTTAGTGTTTTTAAGCCCTATGCATACTCCCGTATTTCTTGAGAACTAAACACTATTCATTTCAATGTTGTTTTTCCCATCTGGATTTCTAGGTGTCTTTTTTTTTTTTTTTCTTTACAGCTGCACCTGAGGCATATGGAAGGGGTTGAATCTTAGTTGAAACTGTGGCCTATGCCGCAGAAACACTGGATCTGAGCTGCACCTGCAACCTATGCCACAGCTTGTGGCAATGCTGGATCCTTCACCCACTGAGTGAGGCCAGGGGTTGAACCCGCATCTCACACAATGTCAAGTCCTTAACCCACGGAACCACAGTAGGAACTCCCTCTAGATAACCATCCATCTGAATCTTAGAAGTGTTAGAAAACACGTTCTGCAATTTCTAGAATAAGAACTTATGCTATTTTATTAGGACACTATTAGAGGTTCTGTTAACTAATTTTCATTTCAGACTTTTATGCAAATGCTTAGAGTTGTCATTTTCCTCTATTATTCTTTTCCTGTGCTTCTTAAATCTATTTAATAATCAGAGTTACGGAACGAGTTGAGCAACCATCTTCAGTTATCTCTTAAGATAAACTGTATCTTCTGATCCTTGGAATTTTAACCACTATTTGGATCTAGAACACTTTGTGCAGGAAGTTATTTACATACATTTCAAATTAAATACCTGTTTATTCCTCCTGTATCTCGAGGAACTCAGCAACCCTAGGTAGTAACGTATTCCTGGGGGCAGAGTGATATGATATTCTCACTGTGACCACTTGCATGAACTGAGATTGAAAGCAGTTTTTCCAGGGTGGGGTAGAATATTCCTGAACCACAGGTAAGGGTTAACTACCCCAAACTGCTGAACCTGAATCCACAGCAACTCTATTAACAAGTTCCCATGTTCAGCTTCTTTCCGAGCAGCTTTAACCTCCGACTGATTCACTTATGACAAGAGCTCAGAGAATGGACTTGCTGGCCAACGTGCCCCTCTTACTGCAGCCCCTCCCTCACCCCTTCCTGCTCTGAAGTGACATCACCTGTTGCCTCATCTGGTGTTTGGCTTCTGCTGGTTTTCCTGGAAACTCTCCATTTTATCTGGGTTCAGAGCCCTTCTCCCTCCCTGAGAGATGCGGTCCCGCTTTCAATCTCTGTTAGTTTATCCTGATTTTTATTTTGTGTGTGCGTGTGCATGTGCGTGTGTGCATGGGTGCGTGTGCATGGGTGTACCCTCTCACTCCTACTCATCACCAGCTATACAACTAGGGTTTTAGAATAGAATGCACCAGAATTACTGGTAAATTTTGCTTGAGGGATTCATGTTTTACTGAGGCTAATAACTAAAATGCAAATGTAAGAGACCTGATGGATCCCCAGATTTTACTAAATAGAGTTTTTTCAGTATGTGATTTAAAAAAAAAGTCTCTGTAGTTCACTTACATTGCTTTGCAAATTTTAGATGGAGAACAGGCTGGAAATCTGACAGGAATAAACTTTCACATAATTTTTTTCACTCTGTAACTGGCAAGATCAGAAATGCCATGAAAAGTAGACTGTCACACAGGATATTTTCTGCTTCAGCTGCTTTCTGAACTCATGCAGACACGTCGTCATATGCCTGCACACATAAAATCACATTCTCAAAAGCCAAAGGGGAAAAGTGTGAGGGAGAGAAAGCTGCATTCAATTATTCCAGACTCTGTCCAAAAATTAATTGATATAAGGGATATTAGCTCCTATTAACTTCGTCTTTTTTTCATTTATAAGGGGGATAATGAAATGACTGGGAATGTATTTTCTAACTGCTGTTTCCATTCTTTATAGTACAACTATCCAAGCCAACTCGAATTTTAGATAAAATGCAAAGTCAGTTTTTAAATAGGTGAAAGTCCATTAAGACATTCAGCTTCCACGCTCATTTAGCTTTTAGAGAATTAAGATATACCTAGAGAAATAGCCGAACACCAACATATTACTGAAGTCCCCACCTCATTTCATTTTATTTCACTCTCGGCACAATGAGTCCAGCTAGCGCAGTTCATGTGTTTTATGGAGCATTGAACTGGCAGCATATGAGAGAATCATGACCGTTACTGCTGCGCCTTCTGACAGTGGGATGGTCAGAGGCCAGTCTTCTGTCTTGAGGACTCCTGCCGGACCCGAGAAGACGAGGGATTGAATCATCCCAAAAGACGCATTTGTGCAGAATGAAGAGTGAACTATCAATTGAGTTGCACTTGACAGAAAATGGCACTTTTGCCCTTGGGCATCTTTTTGAGAAGAAGAACAAAGTTACATTTAATGTCTTCTTGATTTCATTCAATGAGCATTGAATTTTCCCAAACGCATATCGGAATAAATGGTATCTTGGTGTCGGTATCATTATCATAGAAAACAGAGACTATAAACACCTTGAAGCTAATTTCCGGGACTGAATTTCCTTATAGGAACGTGGTATAACTGACAAGGCACAGGAGAATTTCCACAACACTGAATTACAAAGACACAGGAAAATACTCAAATTCCCAAATAAAATTTAAAATACTTGTCAATGACACTCTTATTTCATAAGGTAGTGGTGAAAACACAGGCTCTCTGTGTGAAATATCATTACTGCTACTTACGTATGTATATTTTTTTACCTTTTGAGTTTGAAAAATAAAAGCTCTTTTGCATCTTCTGATAAGCCATAAAATAAATTCCCATGTTCTATTTTTGTTTTACTAGGGCTTTGGAATTCTACTCGCTTTACTAAATTGCCCAGTGTCTCAGCATTTTGGTTTGGATTCTGTTTTTGTCAGTAAACAAAACATTATATTATTTTTCAATTATTTCTCTTTCGATGTTAATTCAACATTCTATTCATGCCAAAAACCATACATGTGTGATGGTAGAGATTAATAGATACTGAATTGGTAGTTAATTGTTTTACAGTGATAATCATTTATGGTTTAGGATGGCTTCGGATTATGTATGGTCAAATCCATAAGAAGACGACTAATTTAAACGTATATGTAACAAGTGAAGTTTTTTCCTGAGTCAGTGGAAATTTACTTGTTATAAAACCAAAATGAGATTTTTAATCACCAAATAATACAGGAGCTAATGTGAGTAGACTTGATTGTTGAACCCATTACATCTCTATCTATATCTATATGTCTGTCTGTCTATCTGGGTGAAGTGGGATGGGGGCATATGTGTGTATGTACTGATGCTGTGGATTCTGAAATAAAGAATGATTAATATTTTTTTCTTTTAAAACTAGTTTAAATCCCTTTGTAACAAGCCTAGGCAGTCGTTAATGTCCTTGAGATATGCCCTTCACGTGTGTGGAGAGATCTGGGAAGAATTTAAAATTTCTAGTTTAAATATTCTAAGACATGAGGGGATAGAGACAGGCATCAAGGGAGTGAAAAAAGTTGCCCTCTGAAGGTGTTTTCTCAGTATTCCTCAAAGAGAAGTGGCACCCAGGACCCTGTAAAAGCTTCACGTGGGTTTCCCTTATGTGTGGTAGGGCTCTGAAGGTAGGTGTAAGCCTTCGGAGGCTAGAGTCTATAAAATAGCTGCAATGGGCCACTCTTATCAAGGATGGGATAGCGATAACCAAATATCGTAGGGGCCTGTGTGGACAGCAGAGTCGAAGGCGCATCTGTGACGGAGAGCTGCAGGGGTCGGTGCGTGTACCTCATATGTCCTTTTCCTGGCAACGCATATGCTCCAGAGGAAAAAAATGTAAAAGTAGTAGAGCCAGTCTTTATCAGGGTAGGGCAGAGCTGCACTTAATTTTGTATTCTAAGATAAATGATCTTTATACAACCAACATGCTTCCTTTCTTTGTTTTATCGGTTTTAGAAGAAATGCCTCAGTCTTTCTCCGTTTGAGACTAGCGTGTGACCTTTATCAAATTCCTTTTATTCTAATTTTCATCATGACTGATTGCTTCTCCCCCCTTCCTTTTCTCTTGTCAATGGTTCCTTTCAATGATAAAAACTGAGACCCAAGCTATGAACATCCTGAAATATCTCATAATCTTTTTTTAAGCCTCCAACTCATCTCAGGGGCTGGATTAGGAATTGCTTTTGTTTTTTAAGCTTATTTCATTGTGCCTTGCTGTTTTATCACAGAGATTACAGCACACACTATCTCACGATTTCTTTTTAATCCTTTATACCATTCAGGGTCTTTATTTTACATTCCTTGCATACACTAGCAAATGGTTGATTATACATCATTCCCCGTTAAGGAGGATTCATGTATATTTCCATAGGAATTGGCAACTGACCATGGCTGATTAATTCCATAAGAGCTCAGCCCAGAATATTCCTTTCTTTGGATTCATTATGACAGTGCTTCTCATCAGCTTATATGTATGGCTTATATTTATTGGTATATGTAAACCCAAACCCTTTATCTTTCAATCTGCGCCTGGCATGGGGCTGCCTTCGGACTTTGTCACGACTGTGCATTCTCCTTACATGTTCTCGAGCACATTTTCGTGCATTGTTATTACACACCCTTGAAGTGAAGTGTAGGTAAGCCGAGTTTCCCCTGGAGCTCAACAAGTCAACTTGCTTTCAAAGCATCTTCCAAGACACCCTGTCACCTCTTACTTTATTCTCTGTGTCTATACAAGTGTGGAAGAGGGTAAGATATACTTAGGGTCTGCAAAAATATACATGTTTTATTTAGCTGCATGTCAATTTCCCAACTATTGTTACTCCCTTACTATCACTGTTATACTAATGTTATATTCTATTCTGTGGTAAATATTGCATTACCAGAGTTTTTTTTTTACAGGAAGACAGTCTTTACAATTATTAGAGTGATTTTAATTATTTCACTTTTTTCTACTTTTTGTTTGTTAAGAGAAATTTTTTTTTTTTTTTTTTTTTAAGGCTGCACTTGTGGCATATACAAGTTCCCAGGCTAGGGGTCAAAGCTGCAGCTGCTGGCCTACACCACGGCCATGGGATGTGAGCCACAACTTGTGTCTTTGACCCACGCTGCAGTTTGCAGCAATGCCAGATTCTTAACCCACTGAGCAAGGCCAGGGATCAAATCTGCATCCTCATGGATACTAGTTGGGTTCATAACCCACTGAGCCACAACAGGAACTCTCGTTAGGAAGGATTTTGATCTTATGTAAAGGCAATTTTTTTCTTTTTTCTTTTTCTTATCAAAATAATTGTTTCCTCTAAAACTTTATAAATGTACCACCTCTCCCCCAGTTAACTTGAAATCAACCTGCCTTGGGCAAATATATGCTGTTTACTTCTGTTCTATTTCAACCTTACCAAGTGTAACAGATTTTTATTACACAGATCTGGAAGAATGCCCCTAACGGATTAGAGTGAACAGATGAGCAGTCAGAGGAAGTTTAGAAATTATATAAACAATAATATCTTCATGACCTTTAGAAACATCGCCTACCAACTAACTCATCACTTTGTGACTTCTGAAGTTATTACAAAGTAACTTCATGTACACATGCACTCCATGTTCATTGCAGCACTGTTTACAATAGCCAAGACATGGAAACAACCTCAATGTCCATCGACAGAGGAGTGGATCAAGAAGATGTGGTACATATACAAAATGGAATATTACTCGGCCATTAAAAGGAATGAAATACTGGCATTTTTAGCAACATGGTTGGACCTATAAATTATCATGCTAAGTGAAGTCAGCCATACAGTGAGACACCAACATCAAATGCTATCACTGACGTGGAATCTGAACAAAGGATAGACTGAACTTGTTTGCAGAACAGCTGCTAACTCACAGACATTGAAAAACTTATGGTCTCTGGAGGAGACAGTTTGGGAGATGCAAGGATGTGCTTGGGCTGTGGAATGGAAATCCTGTGAAATTGGACTGTTATGATCATTATACAACTACAGATGTGATAAATTCATTTGAGCAATAATAAAAAAGTAGCACTCACACAAGTAGAGAAAAGTTTTCAAATCGTTATTGCCCTGATTTCTGTTGAAGAACTTAATTTTTTTTGAGAAAACCACCTCAATTTATTTGATAGGACTTTCTAAAATCCATCTTGTTGAAAATCATGGACTGCTTGAAATACATCATCTGTTTGTGGCATACAAAATTCTTTAGAGGAAATACATATTCTTAATATATTTAAAAGATCTTTTTAATATATACTGCTAACTTTTAATTTTATTATTCTCCTTTTTAGACCACATAGGACACCAAAAAGATTTTCTCTGATGGCTGTTTGCTGTACAGATTTTCCTGTTTATGTTCCATTTCCACACTGAAGCTAAGTCAAGTGTACATACATAATTTGAAGAGTGAATTCAGTGCTTGTTCAGGCTGAAAGCTGTATGCATTTAGATAAGAGGGAACAAGGAACAGGAGGAAAAATAACCTTGCAAGTTGCCTT
The DNA here is from genome assembly GCF_054392235.1 of Sus scrofa. Lineage (NCBI taxonomy): Eukaryota > Metazoa > Chordata > Mammalia > Artiodactyla > Suidae > Sus > Sus scrofa. Next base: position 1,731,110 of record NC_139392.1, read on the forward strand.
CTGTTTGCTAATGCAATATGTTTAGCTAAATCAAATAACCCTTATTATGACTTTTCAGTTTCAAATTAACATAAAAATACAAAGAAGCAATATTTATAGAATTAATATTTTTCAAATATTGATTTGCCTGAAGTTATTTATTTTTACTGTAAATTTTGAAAAAGGATCTACTAATAACCGCTAGGGATGAAGTAAAGAAGATCTGACCCTGAAACATTTCAATCGTATTTCTATTTAAATGGCAGAATGCATACAATAATATTTTTATTGTTAAGCTAAAAATGCGCTAATAAAAAAGTAGTAGTGTAGCTTAGAAAAGAAATGTTTAGAGCTGGAGTCAACCGATCTGTTTTTTATTCAGTGCCTAGTGAACTGGGCATAACATTTTGTCTTTTCCTCATCTCACATTTTCAACATGTGAAACAAATATTGGGGAAGGTAAATGCATTATATATATATAAATATATATATATATATATTTTTTTTTTTTTGTCTTTGCTATTTCTTTGGGCTGCTCCCGCGGCATATGGAGGTTCCCAGGCTAGGGGTCGAATCGGAGCTATAGCCACCAGCCTACGCCAGAGCCACAGCAACACGGGATCCGAGCCCCGTCTGCAACCTACACCACAGCTCATGGCAACGCCGGATCGTTAACCCACTGAGCAAGGGCAGGGACCGAACCCGCAACCTCATGGTTCCTAGTCGGCTTCCTTAACCACTGCGCCACGACGGGAACTCCCATAATATATTTTAAAACAGATTTGAAACATTTGGACCTTCAGTGAGTGACATTAACTCCAAACAATGGTTATGTCAAGGGTTCAAGATGACCCTTCCTTTTTCTCCTGGAGATTAAACGAATATCTATATGTTTAACAGCAACTACAGTAAAGCTGAGGCTATTTTAATCACCAATAAATAAACAAAATAGTTATTTTGGTTGCTTTGTGCAACACAAGCTTATTTAATAGCAAATTTGACTATAATTATTATAAGCGGATCAGTACTCCTAAACAGTAAGGAAGAATTCTGATGATTAATTTCTCAAACTTTTTTTTTTAATCAAGAGGAAACTGGAATTTCATGGGACTGTCTTTCAAGACTAAGAAGATGCTAATAAAAATGTAATTAATAGGGAGTTCCTGTTGTGGCACAGTGGAAACAAATCCAACTAGTATCCATGAGGATGTGGGCTCAGTCCCTGCCCTCGCTCAGTTGCTTAAGGATCTGGTGTTGCTATGAGCTGTGGTGTAGTTCACAGACGTGGCTCGGCTGGTGTTGCTGTGGCTGTGGTGTAGGCCGGCAAATGCAGCTCCAATTCAACCCTGGCCTGGGGACTTCTATATGCCTTGAGTGTGGCCCTAAAAAGAAAAAAAATAATTAATAAACATAAATGTACAACAGTGATTGAGGGCTGATTTCAGAATACCAATCATGCAAATCTGCATTCCCAGGATAATTTCCTAACCACCCACCTGAAATCTCTATTTGCTCAGGTTGAAATGGTAACATTTTGAGATAGACACACATACAAACACATCTATATATCCTGTTTGGATAAGAGGATGAATTTTGACTTTATTTGTAAATCCGTTTAACACTGTCAAGAACAATTTTCTCTTTGGGACAGTTGTAAAGCTTGCTCATTTTCCCAATTCCTTGCTGCTCTCAATTAAATTACACCGATACATAAAGCAAATTACTACCACCAACACCAACAACAAAATTTTTCCTATTTTCGCTCCAAACCAACAAAATTATTGCACCTATTTTCTTTCCAAAGCAGGGTTTAAATTAAGTGTTACCCTTCATATCTTAAATGTGATGGCAGGTAGAAAACGGACAAGATTGAATTCACTTTAAAAAGACTGTCTAATAAAGTGTGAAGTTTTGTTTTTTTTTAATGTGGATAAGGAAAGACACTGTTGATAAAGAATCTAAGTTAGATGAATATTAATAAGCATTCTCTGTTTTCTTGTAGCTTGTGGTTCTAGGTGGAGAAATTATTTTCCGGTACTCACACCAGTGTGAAATCCAAGTGACATTTCAGGCCAGAGTCCTTAACGTAATATGATAACCCTTAATAATCACGGAAAACATTGTACCCCTTAAGAAAAACTGAGCTGAGAAGTGTCATTAGGCAGATGCTATTTATGGCTCCGTTTTTCATCTTTGTACAAAGTTGATAATAAACGTTTTACTGGCTTACATACAAAATGCAGCATAATGATGATATGGACATCAATGTCTGTAATAGAAGGTGACTTCGGAAAAAGAGAATGTATATTTGTGCAGAAAACATAAGAGGCAGATAATAGGGCTCGTTAAATGTTGATCCCAAGAGGGCAGGAATTATATAATAACACCTTTATGATTTATTCCTCTTAGTACTTACCGCTGTTAAGTAAAATTCCAAGGCTGAAAGGGATCTTAACGCATGCATTTAATAATTCTATTATTTTTACACATTCTTAACTGTTCGTAAATCCATAGCTTAAAACATCTCTGGTCATGGTGAATTCATTATGTGCTAAAGAAGTTTATCTTTATTCCCATGGCAAAATGCATACTTAATACATCTTTTGAGTTAAATAATTAATTTGCTATACAGTTATATGAACAGCCTAATCTATGGGAAAGAGGACGTCTATGAAAGCCACAAATTCCCTCATTTTTTTTTTTTTGGAGGATTCTCTGTTTAAGATTCTTAACAGCATTTCTCTACATATTTTAAGTATTTCAAAGAGACAGAAAGAGAGAGAGAGAAATTGGCATTCTGTCTTGAACTACTGATCCTATTAAATGCATTTGAATGGAACTCAGGTCCACCAAATTTTCTTTTTTAATGGAATTAATGGACTTTAAAAAAGAGTTACCAAAGGTTTCAAGTCATTCCCTCGCTTGTCTTTAACTTGACACTGATGCTGTGGAATAACTAATGTTCAGATCATTTTAAAAAATCAACAAAGACTGTGAGTTACCACACCAGTTAGCATAAGATCTTCAATGAGCTAATTATCACCTAAAACAAATTTGCAGAAATATTACTGTTATAAAGAAACACTGAAACACCAAGTATTTAGTCAATGGGCAGACCAATAAGATTAAGTACTCTCGCTGGTACTTATGTCCTTCCAACCAGGAGTCAAATCTATCTCCAAAGTAATAATAACATGTGTCTCTTACCTTCCTGCAACTCTTCTCTGTTCAATATCTTCTAGGAAGGTTGTAACTGTTGGCCAGCAACTGCAGCACAGAAAGCTGAAAAAGGAAGTGTTGGCTGTGGTCATTTTTGAAATGTAACCATTGCAACACTGCAACACTTAAAACCTTGGAGCTATCACATGCATTTGTGTAGTAGGAAGACGTATATATCTATTAGTTTAAAAACATAAATTAAGAGAAAGTTGATAGAATAATTCCACTGCGGTACAAAGAAAAAGTTTAAAGAGGGTCTTATTTAGCAGGTAGCCAACTCTGTGGGGTGTGGAGAACTTGGTGTTTTAAATTAATTATATATCTTTCAGAACCGCTTGGGATTGTTCTTAAATTAAATGCTCTCTTATAAACGGAAAATAACTCTCTTAAGAGAAGAGTACTATTGAATGCACATGGGGAAGCAGAGTATGTGTCGACGGAAATGGGTCGTTTTTCAGAAAGAGTATTTTAGCGCTCAGCATTTACAATGTCACTCCTGTAAACTCTGTCAAGATGAAAAGTCTTGAAAATTTGAATGCATGCCGCTGTCTCAAGAAAATGAGTTAAGCATCAGTGCTTTCTGGTGGCTATGAAGTGAATTTTTAATACAAAGTTCAATCATAGCTTTTTAGAGATGTGACAGAGATTTTTCCCAAATTAATGTGACAGGCTAATCTAATTGAAAAATTAACACTAGTCTATTTTCATACATGGAGATTTATCAGAATCAATGAAAAAAAATTTTTTTCTCCCTCTCTTAAGAGAATAGTCATGGTAACAAATCCTAACATTCTTGTCTTTCCTGATGTTTTGTGTATCAGGGAAGTGTTTAAAACCATTTCTTTCCTTTAAGAGCTAAACTAGGACTTGAATTTGAACAGGAAACCACACACACACATATATATACATAGTTTTGTAAAAATAGTTTTCTACACAATTGTGATTTAATTGTCCTTGGCAGAGTTCGGCTCCCATCATTCCCTGTTGCGTGATAGCCTTTGCGACTGTGGTGTGATGTGGGGTCATGAATGCGCAACAGAACGTCAAAGTCTTGTGGCAAAGAGCAAGAAACACGAAGCAGGAACATGGTTCTAACTCAGAAAGCCTGGATTCCCACAAACTGGGAATGTGCGATGGGAGCAGGAGAGCTCATCCCTTGTGTAGACAGAGCACCGCAGGATTGGAGGACCCACAGAGTTGACTGGATATGACTCCAGACACTGCGCACTGTCTTCACATGCAGGCGGCTGGGTGGTGCTTGCTGGGGGGATGGTACGCACAGGTACTTCTCGAGCTCTGCTACAGGTCCCAGCCTCCCTGGCAGTAGGTTGGAGCCTGGTCAGTTCAAGGACTGTGAGGGACAGCTATTTGCCACTTTTGAGGCTGTTAAGAGCTACTGTCCCTCCTGCATCTTTTTCTCTCCTTGGCTGCACTGCGCCCTCAGGCTACGTGTTCCACAAGGTGCAATTACGCGTTGAGGAAGAGCGGTCAGACACAGATCAGGACTTACAGGACTAAGACATACAGCTGCAAAAAATCAGTCCACCCAGGCCTCAGGACCTATTTGAGATGACATCTCGCGTTTGTTATCTGGATCAGTATGTCTTTATTTATGTGGGACATAGAGGCTTGAACAGTAATCTTAACTGTATACAAAGTGACATGGTGTCCGTAGCCCTTGCCCCCCACTTTAATGTGAATAAAGTGTGGAATTCCTTGACAATCTCAAGGGAGGGAGAGATTACCTTCCGCTATAACGAAAGAATTTTGCTTAAACAGATCGGATATATACCCTGAATCCAGGCCCACAGAATTTCAAACTGTGGGGAAATTATTACTTAGTATTTGAGGATGTCCTTTGTCTGAGAGAATTATTTTTGAGGAAATCACTATCATCGTAAATATAGCGATATTTAACGTCAAACCACTCCTATTATTTCTATGACTGTGAAAAGGTCAGGTAGGTCAGTGATACTAAAAATAACATGACAGAAAAACCTGATGGAAAATTGACAATATTTCATTTTCTTAGATGTAGACTTATCAGAAAGCAATGAGAGGACTAGAGAGAAATCTTTCTAAGATACAAAAATATCGATGTTTGAATAGTCAGGTGACGTATCATTGAAAAAAATCACTGTGGTGAAATAATTAAGACAATAAATTCTGTTTTTTTCCTAATATAGACACTGTGACAAGATATATATATATATGATTTTTCTTACACTTATAAGTGATTACATGAATGAAATACCTCAAGTTTTTTTTTGGACTAAGTATTCTAGATTGAATACACCTTGGGATTTTGGAAAATTTCCAAATTCCACAGCATGGTAGATGCAGATATAAATGACTAATGCCAACCCTTAATGATGTGGGTTTATATATTTTTATTTTTAATTAAGTAAAATTTTAGTGAAATGCACAGATTTTAAGTGTAAATTCTGAGTCTTGACAACCATGTACACATGCACAACTAACACAACAATCAAGATAGAAAACATATTCTCAACTATGTACCTGTGTGCACATATACAACTGTGTTGGTGTGTATACATATATGTGTGTGTGTATGCATGTACACATAATATATGTGTGTGTGTAAGAATGTAAACTTACCTGGAGAGCTAAAATCAAATTAGAAGATAGTCTGTTGGGCACATTAATTAACCTCTTACTAACAGGAACTGCCATGTCCTACATGCACATATGACCCAGCAATCCCACTCCTGGGCATATATCCAAACAAAACTTTCATCGGAAAAGATATGTGCACCTGTATGTTCACTGAATCAATATTCACAGTAGCCAAGACCTGGAAACAACCTAAATGCCCATCGACAGATGAATGGATTAAGAAGATGTGGTGCATATACACAGTGGAATACTATTCAGCCATAAAAAGGACAAGACAATTCCATTTCAGAAACATGGATGGAACTAGAGACTCTCACACTAAGTGAGGTAAGTCAGAAAGAGAAAGATAAACACCATATGATATCACTTAAATGTGTAGTCTAAACATATGACAGAAGTGATCTATTTGCAAAGCAGAAACGGATCATGGACATGGAGGCAGACTTGTGTTTTCTATGGGAATGCGGCAGAGTGAGGGGCTGGTGGGCAGTTTGAGATTGGTAAACTGTTGTATTTAGAATGGGTGGGTGACAGGGTCCTGTTGTGTAGCACAAGGAACTGTACCCAGTCTCTTGGGTAGGAACCTGATAGAAAATGAAAAAAAACAGGTGCGTATGAGTGGGTGGGTTATGTTGCTGTACAGCAGAAATTAAAGGAACATTGTAAATTAACTATAATTTAATACAAATTTCTTAAAAATTATTTAATCATCACAATGATCTTTGTTTTTGTTTTTTTTTTGTCTTTTTGCCATTTCTTGGGCCGCTCCCGCGGCATATGGAGGTTCCCAGGCTAGGGGTCGAATCGGAGCTGTAGCCACCGGCCTACGCCAGAGCCACAGCAACGCAGGATCCGAGCCGCGTCTGCAACCTACACCACAGCTCACGGCAACGCCGGATCCTTAACCCACTGAGCAAGGGCAGGGACCGAACCCGCAACCTCATGGTTGCTAGTCGGATTCGTTAACCACTGCGCCATGATGGGAACTCCTGATCTCTGAAGTTAAATTCTGTTATTATCCCCATTTTATAAATGAGGAAAGAGAAGCACAGAGTGAGGAAGTTCCCCAAGTCCCCAGACCTGGAACCCACTTGGTTCTGGTTGTGAAAGCAGAACACAGATCTTAGGTCACTCAGGACCCAGAGCCTGTGCTCTTGGTTTCTGAGTCACATCTCATCCCTATTTCTAAATAACATTCTTCATTTAAAGAAACAAGAGGAGTTCCCACTGTGACTCAGTGGAAATGAATCTGACTAGCATCCATGAGGGCACAGGTTCGATCCCTGCCCTTGCTCAGTGGGTTAAAGATCCAGCATTGCCTGGATCTGTGGTGTAGGTTGCAGATGTGGCTCGGATCCCACCTTGCTGTGGCTGTGGTGTAGGCTGGTGGCTGCAGTTCCAGTTCGACCCCTAGCCTGGGAACCTCCATATGCCATAGGTATGGCCCTAAAAAGACAAAAGAAATAAAGGAAGGAAGAAAGGAAGGAAGGAAGGAAGAAAACAGTGTTCCTGTGTAATTTAGGTCTGGGAGAGGGAAATTAAAAGACGGGCTTGAAACACTGTGTTTGAAAAGAAAGAAAAGAGTGAAAGAATAGTGGGGACATGTCCAAAGGACACAAAAATCCATCAGAAAGAGACTTTGCTGGTAAATCTGTGACACTTTGAGTGTGAAAATGAATACAAATAGTCATAGACAGCCAGAGATAATGACAATTTGAATAAAATAAAAATACATGGTTGGAGGGTGTGGAGAGGACATTTCTTGACTGCAGGCTGACCTCTGGCTGGACCCCCTTTCTTTTTTTTTTTTTTTTTTTTTTTTTTTTTGTTGTTGTTGTTGTTGTTGTTGCTATTTCTTGGGCCGCTCCCGCGGCATATGGAGGTTCCCAGGCTAGGGGTCGAATCGGAGATGTAGCCACCGGCCTACGCCAGAGCCACAGCAACGCGGGATCCGAGCCGAGTCTGCAACCTACACCACAGCTCACGGCAATGCCGGATCGTTAACCCACTGAGCAAGGGCAGGGACCGAACCCGCAACCTCATGGTTCCTAGTCGGATTCGTTAACCACTGCGCCACGACGGGAACTCCTGGACCCCCTTTCTGTCCTCAATTCCGCCTGCTGTTCTCTCTCTCTCTCTGCCTTTCTGTCTCTCTCTTTTGAAGCATAGTTGGCTCACAAGGTTGTCAGTACAGCACAGTGATTCAGTTATACATACACACCCATCCATTGTTTTTTCAAATTCTTTCCCATCTAGATTATCACAGAATACTGGGTAGAGTTCCCTGTGCTCTACAGCAGGTCCTCATTGGCCAATCATTCCGCACACCCCAGTGTGTGGTTGTGAAAGCAGAACACAAATCTTAGGTCACTCAGGACCCAGAGCCTGTGCATATGCCAGTCCCCAAACCCCATCCATCTCGCCCCCTACCTTGGTAACTCAAAGTTCGTTTTCAAAGTCCATGAATCTGTTTCTGTTCTGCACATAAGTTCACTGCCTACTATTCTAATACTAAGAGCTGTTTCAAGGATACAGCCTTGATAGTGTGAGGTGTTTTTGAGACCAACTGACTGAACCCAGTGAATGCTTCTATATAAACTTTGAGGAGTTGGGAGTGGGGTAGGTACAGAGACCTACTTGTCCTGCACCCACCCAAGACAAGCCTCCTCTGTAAGTAAGTTCCCTTGCTTGTTGAACCTACCACCTACGGATCTGGAGGGGTCTGTCTCCTTTTTGTTTCTCTCCTTGCCTTCCATGCACTGGGACCTGGTTCAGATTTCAAGTGGAAATTTCCCAACATTGCAAACCAACACCCATATTAGGAATTCTAACATGTTACATATATATATATATATACACACACACATATATATATCTTTTAATATATATATGTTAAGAAATAAACAAATGAGATTGAAGCAAAGTGCCAATTAGTAAATAGAAAAGGCATAATGTATATCAGAATTGTAACGGATGCTAAAACTAGTGAGTTAAAGTTTGAAAAGTTACCACATGTTACATAGATGAAAAGTATCTCTCAACAAACTATTTATTAAATATAAATAAGAAAAGAGTAGTTTTCCAGCATGGAAGACTAGTGGCTACTACCTTAAGTCTTGAAAACTTATCTCACTGTTTTGCGTTAAGCTGAAATCACATAATTCCTTACAAGATGCATTGTGAAAGACAAATCAGTTTATGAATATTCCTGAAAATTAAATACCTGAATATAATGAGTGTGCAATCCCACTTGGCAAGGTGTTTTACAAATTTACTGGCCAGTACACTTCTAAATTTCCAAGGTTAGGAAGCACACAGACACTGCTACATATTATGAGAATAAAAAGACTTGACAACTGATGGGAAAGCATGGTGCTGGATCAGAACTAGCACTGTGAACACCAGCAGCTGTAAAGGACATTAGCGGTAGAATAGGCTCTGTTTGTGTATACGTCGTATATGATAGCAATGAATTATATCACTTCTCTTTAAATGAAACAAAAATCCATAATTCTATGCTGATATATATTTGATATATATGAGAGAGGTTTAATTATACACATAGACGTGAAAAAATAAACTGTATAGAAGCTAAGTGGCAACTATTAACTAAAGGAATGATGTATTTAAATTATAATGGATACTAAAAATGAAAGTTTGATAAGAAATATAGCTGTAGAAATTATACATATTTATGTTCACTGATACATTTTGTGTGTATTCTCAGCTACTTATGTTCGTAAACATGTGTCTGTGAGTTGATTGACTCTTTCAGTTGATACATTATATAAATGCAAATACACAGAGGAAACTTAGTTCTATTTGTTGTCTGGACCATTTCCTCTCTGACTGTTCAAAATGCGTATGTTTAAGGTAATTGTATTTGATGTGAGATGCTCACACATGCATTATTATTTAGTTTGAATTATTGGCTTCAGAATGAATCAAAATCCTGCCAAAGTTGAAGTTTTCAGCTTAAGCCATATCTGAGTCATGCCAATCAGAAAGGCAGTCTGGAAAAGGTTGATACGGTGAGTAGAGCATTAATTTCATTGTTGAATAACTTAAAGGTGCTTATACAAATATTTCTTAAATCACACAATGAAATAAAACACAACCATTTTATTGTAGCTGGCACAGACTATTTAGGAAAAAAATTCAGGAATGGACAAAGAGAGAAAAAAAGCTGGTGGAATTAAATAGTGGGCTTCAGAATCATGCAGCTTATGGCTAATATCTTTATTGAGAAGAATCTTTAAAATAATGAAAGAATTTATTCAGGAAAGTATTCTTTTGGACTACTGTCTGCAGGGAAAACCAATCATATTTACATCAAGTTGTCTGAAAGAAAATTGACTGTCTATGTTCCATAATTATTATAAATCTGTGTATAAAAATTTTAAGTTAAATAATTATTTTCTGGACACGTTTTTCCTATTTAAACATTTATAATTCTCACCATCCTTATCTTACTGTAAAAAAAGAATAGATATGTACATATACAAACATAAACATACGCACATATATGTAGGTTTATGTAAATATCTCCATTTTGTAATTTAAATCTGTGCCACAACAACATTACGTGTCCTTGTTTAACATGGGTATTTTAGAGACTGGTGATACAAGTTCATGAAATTAATTGCAACAATTAATTCCATGTAACTCTTACCACATAGGTAAGAAGTATACTTTTTCCTTGCATAAAAGGTTAAAGCATACCAGGAAAACTCAGATGATTTAATACTAGATATTCATTACTATTTGCTATTAAATTTTTGTGTTACTTTATTATTGCTATTAAGTTTTAATGTGGATCATAAACTTTGAAACCAGAAGATAACCTGAAATAATCAATCCTAAACGCTCAGTTACGTCCTTCTCAAGAATCCAGTGATGTCAAGGTTACTCCTTTCGGAGGCGCAGACCCACACTTTGGGATGGGATGGGGTGGGGTGCAGAGGAGTCAAGCAAGGACATAGTCCAGAAACTGGAAGTAAGATTTAATCCGTTAGCTGACTCTGCCAATAACGAAGGGTACGTCTGAACCCAAGTACATGAAAGGAAGTTAGAGAGGAAAATCAAGTGGATGGTTAACGGAATCTGCAAAATATTAAACAACAACCGCAAAACTTGACCAAAAAAAAAAAAAAGAAATAAGAAAAAAAGCTCTTGCCACTCAAATTAATTATGGAATGCAAGAACTGGATGGTAATTAGTGATGGAGAAAGCATTCAGAACAACAACAACAAAATGCCCATAATTCCAGGAATATTCCTGTTCACAAATGCTTGTCCACAACTTCAAGGATTATGTGGAGGGTTGGGGTATAAAAATAAATGGGAAATAGAGATGTGTCTGGAAGGCAAATCCTAGGTTCCCTTTCCACTTGCTACAGATTCGGCATCAGCTCTCTCTGGCAAAAGAGGAGGGTGGTACCCTCGCACCTTCCTCATGCTTATCCTGACTACCCACAGCACTGTTCCTTAAAGGAGCCCAGATGATGCTTACCCATTCTTTCTTGCCATCAGTAAGAGAGGTGATGATTACGTGCTGTGCACTAGTTCAATCTCTTTTGTGTTGAGATGTTGAGAGTCTTGTCTAGTCCCTTTCAGGAAAATGGATGACCTGGTGTTCATTCCATGCAGACGAAATAGACAGCAAGCCATGTACCAAAGGATGTCCAAGTCAAAAGTACAGTCAACATTAGGGGAAAATCAAAGCCTACGACAGCAGGATAAAAAGGTGGGAGGGTCCCAAGAGCAGAGGTTCGCAGCCTCAGAAGCAGTGGAACAGGGAAGGAGCAAAGCTGAACCCGAGGAGATGAGGCCAGAACGAATAAGCAGAAAACAGTTTTGTTCTTTTGGGAGGATTCATATTTCCTTTAAAGGCTTAGTGCAAAATAGACCAGCAGAGAGAAATTAGAGATATTCAACTCAAATGTTTGTGTGTGTGTTCTTCAGTTCATCCAGATATAAGCCCATTCAAACACTTCTGTGAACATTTAGTATGGACTGTTAAACACGTGCTTCTTACTTCAACAGTGCATCTACTTAAGTATATCAATAGATTTCATCTCGTTTTCAATTCCCTGAAAATGTCTGATGGGACAAAATAGCTTTGGAAATTTCTATACAGTGCATTTTTAATAAAAATCTGTCATTATTATCATAAATCCAGATAGACTTTATAAATGAAATTTATTCAAATTATTTTGTCCTTGTGAATTCATAGTGACCATCAATCAATGGACAAAGTTACACTGAGAGAAGTAATCAGCCCTAAAATTATTAATGTGTGGCAATGATTTTTTTTTATTTTATCACTCCCACATTTTCTTCCAAAGGGAAATAATACAAAGGTCAGTGCTGTTTGTGGTGAAAACTTTTACTATCACGCTGTGGTAAATCCAACAGTGCTCACAAGTTAATTAAAATTTTACCCATTTGGCTGTTGGTAAATGACCTCTGAACAATATGGGTATAAAATTGTCTTACTTTATTTGTGCGATTGATAAAACATGTTTTTGGTTTGTGTGATTGATAAAAGCTGGTGGGCCTAGGGAGGAAATAACCAATAAAAGAATAAATCAAATAATATATGTATATTTCATTTTTTATTGGTTTCTATATTTTATTGGTTCCTGTATTTTCTATATTTCATTGTTTTATATGTTGACATTTACATTATTTTTCACATTTTTTTATGAGTGGGAAATAAAGCTTCCTTTCAAAGGTATGAAAAGAATATGAATAAGTTCATATTTTTCACACAAAAATTTCATGTGGTTATGGAGTCTTATTTTCTAATAACTTGTTTCATAATAATACTTTAAGGTTACTCTGGGAATTCCCGTCATAGCACAAGGGAAATGAATCTGACTAGGAACCACGGGGTTGTGGGTTCGATCCCTGGCCTCGCCAAGTGGGCTGAGGATTTGGTGTTGCTGTGAGCTGTGCTGCAGGTCGCAGACATGGTTTGGATTCTGCGTTGCTACGGTTATGGTATAGGCTGGCAGCTGTAGCTCTGATTTGAGCCCCCTAACCTGGGAACCTCCATAAGCCATGGGTGCAGCCCCCAAAAGTAGCAAATAAATAAATAAATAAATAAATAAATAAGAAAGTTACTCTGAAGGTATTTTTTAGTAACAAACAATATTATGTACAGATGTGGTGTGCAAGCTATACCAAGGCATACTGGGATACAAATTGTCATTAAAATTTTAACAGTGGAAGCTGCCATGTGTTGGAGGATAAAGAGACAACTGACATGCTATTTGAAGAAAGGAGTTTGCATGATAAATAACAGAATGAAAAGACTCTAATGAGCTGTAACAATGTCTTAAGACCATAGATGAAAAGAAATCTGTGGTTTTTAACTAACAGTCCATTGAGTGAATGAACAGGATTATAGACAGCTTGAAGAAGTTGGCAGAGTTAAGAACGTTTAGTTGGTTCCAAAACCAACTAAAACGGTTGGTGGAATGGATGCCCAACTGACACGTCAGAAAAATCACCTATGATTCTGTGTGGAAAGTTGATTAGGGACAAAAAAATGCAGTGAAAAGAGTCAACAACGAACACAATATGATAGCACGTCTATGTGTAACCTAAGTTATGGCACAAAGGAACCTCTCTACAAAAGTGGTTGTAAGAGGGAAGGGGGAGGGAGTGGGATGGCCAGGAGTTTGGGGTTAGTAGATGCAAACTCTTACATTTAGAACGGATAAGCAGCCAGGTCCTACCATACAGCATAGGGACTGCATCCGATCTCCTATAGAAGACCATGACGGAAAAGAGTATGAGAAAGAATATGCATATGTATAGAATCACTTTGTCATACAGCAAATTCAGCACAATATTGTAAATCAACTGTGTTTAATCAAAAAGAAAAGAAAAAATAAGTCTATCATCCTCTGTGGATGAGAGCTGGTGGAAGTTGGCTGGACCACAGAGGGGATGGATGGTTGGTGTGGAAGAAAATGGAGGGAACCAATTAAGGCAGTCTTAATCGAGCCACTGCATGGATTAAGACGTCATTTACCAGCTGGAAAGGACAGAAATTAAGAAGTCTGTTCATGAGCCTAAGTGTTGTGGAAAATTCTGTGATGTCTGTAGGGCAAACACTGACGATGTTACTTCCACTTGCATGGACAAACAAATGTAGATACATACAGACAGAGACACAGATACACAGTATGCATTAGGACAAAATTTTTAACATATAACAGTGTCCAACATTAAAAAGCATTGATATGTGTTTATCAAAGCACTATTAAAGCATGAAAAAAGAACATATTCATAACAATGGGTTCGTAAGTAGAGCTTTAAAGAGCCATAAATCAGTTTTAAAATGTAATTGATCCAATTTTAACCTGGAGTGTTAAATGCCAGAAAAGGTACAGAGAGCGTACGGATATGCATATAAAATTGTACATGAACTGGAGCTTTCCTCATAAACTAAATCTTACTCATACGACCCTGAGTTTTGACTATTTTCCCAGCAAAATAAGAATACATGTCCCAATACAAATCTGTATGCAAAAGGTTAACATGGGTTTAAACACCACATCACAGCAACCCACATGTCTGTGACGCTAAGGACTGAACAATCTATGATGCAGACGTAGCGAAATGCTACTAGTCAACAAAGTAAATGAATGGACCACTTTATCACTCAACAACAGAGGTGAATATCAAACGGATTAAAGGAGAGAAGCCAGACTCCAAGACTAGACACCGCAAGAGTCCATTCCCAGGCCGGCTCGAATAGGGAAAACCGCTGGGATGGGAACGTATGTGTTATTGCCTGGCCACAAGGTGGGAAGGTAAGAGGAGCTACAAAGAGAGATGAAGGGACTTCTGTCATGTTAAACACATGATGCATCTGGAATTCTCACCATGGCTCGGCAGTGAATGACCCCGACTAGAGGATCCCTGGCCTTGCTCGGCGGGTTGGGGATCCCTGCGCCGTGGGCTGTTCTGTAGGTCACAGATGCAGCTCAGACTCTGTGTTGCTGTGGCTGTGATGTAGGCCTGCATTAGGACAGAATTTTTAACATATAACAGTGCAGCTCCGATTTGACCCCCAGCCTGGGAGCTTCCATATGCCACGGGTGTGGCCCTAAAAAGAAAAAAAAAACGCATTTTTACTGCAGTGGCCATTATACTACTTTTGTAAAAATTCCCCAAAGAACTAAACGCAAATGATAAGTTCCTGTATGTAACTTTTAACTCAGTAAGCCAGACTAAAAAAATAATATGTACAGTACTGCTACACAGTTTATCACTATGTAAAAATGTCCTATGAGTGTGAAAAATTTAGCTGTATTTTTCAGATATTATCTACAAGGTGACCAGAATTAAATAACTCATAATGTCTTATATTAAACTCAAAAACATTTTAAAATGTAGGCTATGCATTCATTACTCCCTTGATAATACAAGTTTATCTTCTCATTCTTAATAGCAGAAAAAAAAAATTTTTAAAGCATTAACACAAAGGCCTTGCTCTTAAAAATTTCCTGGTGACTAAATTAATGAGAACCACATGTCTTGCACTTGAAAATAACAACTCTTTACAGTGGGAAGGAAAGTAAGAGGAAGTAGATAAGAAATTTAATATCCCATTATATGTGGCAAATGAAGTCGGTGCCAGCTTTGAATTCTACACATTACAGCTGTTGATTGCAGCTTGAACAGCGATATCAAAAATACACAGGTCTTAGTTTCCCTATATTTATCTAATTATTATTGACAAAAAATGGCATTTTTAAGATTTCCTTATTCTATTGGGGAATTATATTTTCTCTGAATACTATGCAATTTATTTATTTATTTATGTCTTTTTAGGGCCACAATCACAGCATATGCAGATTCCCTGGCTAGAGGTTGAATTGGAGCTGTAGCTGGTGGCCTACATGACAGCCACAGAAACAGCAGATCCAAGCGTGTCTGGGACCTACCTACACCACAGCTCACAGCACACCAGATCCTTAACCCAAAGAGTGAGGTCAGGGATTGAACCTGTGTCCTCATGAATACTAGTCAAGTTCATTAACCACTGAGCCACAATGGGAACTCCTGAATACTATGCAGTTTCAAAGATGAGTTTAAATAATCTTCCCTTGAATCTCAAAGTAAGATAAAAAAAAAAATAGTAAAACACAGATCCCCAAAGTGTGGGAAATTCTTTCTAGGAATTCTTGTTTCCTAAGTACCAATGATCGCACAGGTGTCTCTGTATATCCCCTTCTTCTCACTGGGATTATTAATAATTATGTTAATAACACGTTAATGACCCTTTTATTATGCTGCTTAGCAGTTATACTATTTACTATATATTGGTATAATAAGCTATATAATTACTGTTACTTACATAAAATTTAATGTCTGATTTTTATACATCCTTTTAAAATATTTTACATTTTGACATTTCTATAGTATTTATGTACAGTATATTAATGATCAAAAATTATTCTTTGCATCTAACAATTTTCTAAATCATTTTAATCTATTTTAACCATTACGTACTTTTTTCTTTTTCCATGCACACCTGAAGCATATAGAAGTTCCCAGGCTAGGAGCTGAACAGAAGCTGCAGCTGGAGCCTACGCCATAGCTTGTGGAAATGCCTGGAGCTTAACCCACTGAGAGAGGCCAGGGATTGAACTTGCATCCTCACAGAGACTACGTTGGGTCCTTAACTCACTGAGCCACAATGGGAACTCTGTAACTATTATTTTTGATACTACTACAGCATGCACTTTGATGCACAGCACTTTTAAAAATTAGTCGTTCAAGATCGATCTCTAGGAATTATGAAACGACTGGTTCAAAGACATGGATATATTTATAGCTCTAGCTAATTATTTCCCATTACATCAAATTGTCACATATAATTAGAGCTACATAAAAGTTCTGTAACATGTCAAATATCTTTATAACATTCCTTTCTCCCATTACTTGGGTGAAATTCCACTCAAATTTATCTTTGATTTACACAGAAATATTGTTGAAAAATTAAATGCAAATGAAATTGTCATCTAGCTGTAGAACCACAAAAGGAGCGTATCTAAGAAGAAATCAGAGTTACTCTAACATCAGGTTAAATAATGTTTTTCATGGGAAAGGAGTCATCTTTGGGCAAATGAAATACATTCACAGATTTTATGGGTTTGACAGCTTCCTGACAGTGTCAGGATTGAGATCAGAGAGTCAGAGACCAATATCAATTCTGCTTTAATAAGGTTGATGAATTTATAGCTTCTAGGACCCGAAGAGGAAGAATGAGATTGAAGACATCAATGAGACAATTCTCTCAAGTGAGTCCATTTGAATATCTTAAAATTAATTAAGTGTAACTTCTATAATGTTTTCCATTAATTTTGCTAATGTCACCCTCTTAGAGTTAGAAACGAACGTGTCTTTACGTGAGGGACTGGGATATCAACCATGGATTAATTTTGAATGCTATTGACCCAAGATAGTGTACACCTTCTGTCAGCCATGAGGAAGAAATACAAAGCAGCTGATCCTGATACTCAGAGATCATAGGAAGCAATGTGTTTTAAGAAAATCAAATGCCTACAGGGATCTAACAGTCAAGATAAAAGTTTGAGCCTGGCCAAAGATAAAAGAATAGAAAATACGAAATATTTTGACATACAGAAAACGTAGTCCAAATTAAAGGCACGTTACTTCCTACTGTTGAAGGATATGATCCAGCAGTCCCGCTCGTGGGCATATACACATGCAGACAGAGCTGCAGTTCAAAAGAAGCATGCACTCCTCTGCTCACAGCAGCGCTATTCACAGTAGCCAGGACATGGAGGCAGCCTGTACGTCTGCTAACAGACGAATGGATTAAAAGATGTGGTGCAGACACACAATGGACTACTATTCAGCCATAAAAATGACAGAATAATGTCATTTGCAGCAACATGGATGCAACGAGAGAGTCTCATACTAAATGAAGTAAGTCGGAAAGAGGCAGACAAATACTACACAATATCACTTGGATGTGGAATCTCAAATACGGCCCAAATGAACCTATCCATAAAACAGACACAGATTTACAGACACAGAGAACAAACTGTTGCGCCAAGCGGGGAGGAGAAGGGAGTGGGATGGATGGGGAGTTTGGAGTTGGTAGATGCAAACTATCACATGTAGAATGGATAAGCAATGAGGTGCCACTTTAACAGCACAAGGAACTATATCCGGTCTGTTGGGATAGAACATGATGGAAGATAATGTAAGAAAGGAAACGTGTGTGTGTGTGTGTGTGTGTGTGTGTGTGTGTGTATGAATGACTGGGTCACTTTGCTGTACAGCAGAAATTGACACAATCCTGTATCACCTATGCTTTAATATAAAATGGTTAACATTGTTTAAAAAATAAATAAATAAAGGGAAGTACTGGTCTCAAAATATCTAACTGCCCAGGAGCCTTGGCCCAAGAGCTACCTGTTTCTGACCCTTTGACATTTAAATTATTTACTATTATAGTAAAATATTATTGTATTTAAATGCTTACATTTTAATTTATACTCTACCATTGTTAACAGTAGTGATAGTATGATAGAAACATAAATCTAATCAAAATATTCTAAACACTTACTATCAAAAACAAACATTACAACTGTTCATTACTAACAAGCTGTAAATAGAGCCACCAGCATAAATTTTAAATTCTGGTCACTGCATGCAAAGCATGATATTTATGGTTAAATTATATTTTCCTTTAATTTGTAACTAAGTTTGTGCTTATGTGTGAATATATATTATTTTGGTAATAGTTTATAGGCTTCTATAATAATTACAAAAATTCATGTCAGAAATATTAATTTTATAATATGCTAAAGATACACTAAATATTATGCTAACTAAAATGTCAGTTAATAAACATTGATTTATGATCAACAGTCAACTTCTTAGTATTTTAGCACCCTATGACACTTATCAGCATCATATTATTTACTATTTATTGATTGTGCATTTTATTTTCTAAGCTTGTGAACTAGAATGGCCTTTTTCTTTAGGGAGTTTAATTTCAATTATCTGAGTGGCTGATCCACCAGAAAATATCTCTAGTCAACTTTGACATTCAAAATACATTTGAAATTTTCTAGAAGGGTAGTTACATTATGGAATGGTCAAATTTCTATTTAGACACCATTTCCCTTGCATCTGAAATAAACTAGTACAAGGCCAGAAAGGATGCTTTTATGTTATTCTCCACCAGCTAATATCCAGCATCCAAATCTCTGTAATTTACTATTAAGCATGTTTACAACTAATCAATTCAATCACTTTGCAGACATTGATATTGCTGACTAAACCCCAGAAAACAAAACAAATCAATGCTGGCTTAGTAACTTCATTCAAAATCTTTTAGCATAAATCTTTTGAACATAAAGAATCTGAGGACCTTGAGTGAGGTGTATAGATATTTCCCTAAACAGATTCATCAAGAGATAGAATGTGAAAAAAAAAAAATGAAAGATTATCTTTACCTAAAGAATAATATATTTTTATTCTTGGATGCACACATCTCTTTTTCAAGAAATGGAAGATATCTGTGCCAGGTGGGTTAGTAATAAGGTTGAGTTTTCCATGACTGAATAAAATAAGCTCATTCATTCTTCCTATTACCGACTGCTAGTGATTTCTATTGCCTATCCTTGCTACTGAACAATGAAAAACTTTTAAAATATATTTGCATATAATCACTTATATTGCTCTCAAGAAGTAATATTTGTGTGTTTAATTAAAAAAGATCTTATTCACTGGGCAATGGGTATTTCTAAAATATATAGCATTATGACTGAAAGTTTACTGTTCATTTCTTACTTATGGAGGTGATATTGTGATTTGGACATATTTTTGCCAATAGAGTTGGAGTGAGAAAGGGAGAAAAAAAACAAAAGGAATATAGGAAGGTCCAGAGAGAGAGAGAGTATAGAAGGAGAGAGAGGCATAAATTTATTTCTTTTTAATTTTTTGTTATTTCCCCAATACAAATTTTTTTTTTACTGTACAGCATGGTGGCCCAGTTACACATACATGCATACATTCTTTTTTCTCCCATTATCATGCTCCATCATAAGTGACTAGACATAGTTCCCAGTGCTACACAGCAGGATCTCATTGTTAATCCATTCCAAAAGCAATAGTTTGCACCATTAACCCCAAGCTCCCAATCCATCCCACTCCCTCCCCTTCCCCCTTTGGCAACCAAAAGTCTATTCCCCAAGTCCATGATTTTCTCTTCTGTGGAAAGGTTCATTTGTACTGTATATTAGATTCCAGATACAAGTGATATCATATGGTATTTGTCTTTCTCTTTCTGACTTACTTCACTCAGTTTGAGAGTTTCTAGTTCCATCCATGTTGCTGCAAATGGCATTATTTCGTTCTTTTTATGGCTGAGTAGTATTCCATTGTGTATATATACCACATCTTCCGAATCCACTCATCTGTCGATGGATGTTTGGGTTGTTTCCATGTCTTGGCTATTGGGAATAGAGCTGCAGTGAACATGTGGGTCATGCAGGACATACATTTAAAATAGAGCAATTCTTCAGAGTTTCTTGGCGGCCTAGTGATTAAAGATACAGCATTGTCACTGCTGTAAGTTCAGGTCCCTGCTGTGGGGTGGGTTCAGTCCCTGGTCCAGGGATTCTACCTGCCATAAGTGCAGTGAAAAATAAATAAAATAAAGAAATTATTTGAGGAGAAAGGCAAGATAGCAGAAGAGTAGAGGGACACGCTTGCCCTCTCCCACAAACACAACAAAAAAAACCACAACTACAGGTTAAATGACTCACACAGAACAGCAATTAATCACTGGCAGAAGAACCTAAAATCCAATAACGGCAAGAATCTCGTGACATTACTGGGTAAAACAAGAGAAAAGAGGAGAGTGAGAGAAGGTGAATCTGAGCTGGATGGACGCTCCTGAAAGGGAACTGTGGAGAAGAAAGGGATCCCGCACCCTGGAAAGTCACCTACTCGATGGAAAGATCAACTGAATTGGAGGGATCTCCAGATGCGCAGTAGTAAGTCTGAGTTCCAAAGAGCAGAGTGAGAACCGAACAGATCATCTGAACTACTGGCACAGTCACCAAAAACCGAGGGGCTTGGGTGGGGGCTGGGCACTGAGACCTCGGCTCCAGAGGTTAGTCCCCAGAATCGGGCTGGGGTGGGCTGTGCTGAGACTGCTTGGGGGACCAGGAACCGGTCTGTCCAGTTCTCAGGGCAGAGACTACCTGGGAGACTAGGAAGCTGAGAACTGCAGGTGCAGGGTGCAATATGCTAAGGGCTGGGGGGTGGAAAGCCACATCAGAGGGAACCTGGGAGAAGAGCTGGATCTGCAGGAGAGACAAGGCACCAGTGTTAGGGAGGGGAGGGGAGGAGGGGTGGGCCACCATACAATACTCCCCACATCACAGTGAACTCACTTGCCCACCAGCTATCAGAAAGCTGTGCTTCCCAGTGCATCCCCCTCCCCCTACCCTGTGGGCACGTGCAGGACCTGAGACTGCCTGACATCCAGGAGGGCTGGCCTCACCATTTGCAGGAAGCGAACCACTGCAGGGGCTTTCCCTGCCCTGGCATGCCTGCCCTCTGGAGGGGCTACACCCCCGCAGAGCAGCACCCAGCACTGCCAGCCCCTAGGAAAAGGCCCGCAGCCCAGAAAACCTAGTACAAGCTTGGCCTGGCCATGCAAATCTACCTCCATTGCCGTGTGATCCCACCAATCCCTGCTGCCCTGGGGAAGAGCCCCTTGGGTTCTCAGTGGTCCAGCTGGCTGCTCCCACCCTTGGGGGATACTGCACTCCTGTGGAACAGCTGACCAGCACTGCCAGCCCCCTAGAAGAGCCCCACAGCCCAGTAACACCAGAGCAAGCTCTGCCCAGCCGAGTGAAATCTGCTACCATCGTGGTGTGGACCTCCCAGTCCTGTCTGCCCTCAGGAGGTCCTCCTTTGCTTCAGAGAGACCCTGTCAGCCCCACCCACCCCCAAGAAAACCCACGCTGCCTCAAAGAAGACTGACCAACAACACCAGCTCTCAGGAAACATTCCACAGGAGTTCCAAGGCAAACCCTGCCTGGCCACGGGGAGTACAACTCCACCAAGAAAAAGAAAACAACAAGCAAGATGAAGAAGCTGAGAAACCACTCCCAGTCAAACCAACAGGAGATCTCACCTAAAGCGGTCAACAATGAAACAGATCTCTGCAGTCTGACCGACCTGGAGTTCAAAAGGGAAATAGTGAAAATACTGAAGGAATTAAGAGAAGATATGAACAGTAATGCAGATGCCCTCAGAAAGGAACTAGAAAATATAAGGAGGAGCCAAGAAAAACTAGGAAATTCATTTGCAGAGATACAAACTGAACTAAGGGCAGTAAAAACCAGAATGAATAATGCAGAAGAACGAATCCGTGATGTGGAAGATAGAATAATGGAAATCACTCAATCAGGTCAGCAGACAGAAAACCAAATCAAAAAACAGGAAAGCAATATAAGAGACCTATGGGATAATATAAAGTGGGCCAATCTACACATAATAGGAATTCCAGAAGGAGTAGAAAAAGATAAGGGGATGGAAAATATATTTGAAGAAATTATCGATGGAAACTTCCCAAATCTAAAGGATACTGGGTTCAAGATACAGGAAGCACAGAGGGCCCCAAACAAACTGAACCCAAATAGACCCACACCAAGACACATTATAATAAAAATGGCAAAAGTTAGTGATAAAGAGAGGATCCTAAAGGCAGCAAGAGAAAAGCAGAATGTTACCTACAAGGGAACCCCCATAAGGTTATCAGCTGATTTCTCTACAGAAACACTACAGGCCAGGAGGGAATGGCAAGAGGTATTTAAAGTGCTAAAAGGAAAAAATATGCAACCTAGAATACTCTAGCCAGCAGGAATATCATTTAAAATAGAAGGAGAAATAAATTTTTTTCCCAACAAACAAAAGCTAAAAGAATACAGCAATACAAAACCCAGGCTAAAAGAAATACTGAAAGGGCTTCTCTAAACCAAAAAGAAAGGAAGGAAAGAAAGGGAGGAAAAAGAAAAAAAAAGGAAGAGGAAGAACTAGGATTGAGGAAACCACAATCAGAGAGCAGTCACTCAAATAAGCCAGCATGCAGATTTAATCATGAGCATATTTCAAACAAAATAAAATTAACAAGAAAAAAAAGTCATCAAAATCATAAAATGTGGGCAAGGGATGTTAGGAAATAAATAGACCCTTTTTTGTTTGTTTGTTTCCCTTCTTAATTTTTAATATAGTAATGAAGTGTTTGAACCTACAGGACCATCAGGCTAAAACACACAATTATAGGAAGGGGTTAGCATTCTTTAAAAACAGAGCAACCACAGATCAAAACCCAAACATTGCATTTGCAAAAAATGAAAAACACTCAAGCAGAAAATAATTGGAGACCATCCAACCAAAAAAAGAAAGGAAGAATGGAGAATCAGAATCAACTGGAACACAAGGTTTAAAATAGCAATAAATAATCGTCTATCAATTATCACCTTAAATGTCAATGGACTGAATGTTCCAGTCAAAAGACACAGAGTGGCTGAGTGGATAAAAAAGCAAAAACCTTCAATCTGCTGCCTACAAGAGGCCCACTTTAGGACAAAGAACACATATAGATTGAAAGTGAAGGGGTGGGAAAAAATACTTCATGCCAATAGACATGACAGGAAAGCAGGAGTTGCAACACTCATATCAGAAAAAATAGACTTTAAAACAAAAGACATAAAGAAAGACAAAGAAGGACACTATTTAATGATTAAGGGATCCATCCAAGGAGAGGATGTTACTATCGTCAACATATATGCCCCAAATATAGGAGCACACAGATATATACAACAAATATTAACAGACATAAAGGGAGACATTGATGGGAATACAATCAGAGTAGGAGACCTTAATACCCCCCTCACACCAATGGACAGACCCTCTAGACAGAAAACCAATAAAGCAACAGAGATCCTAAAGGAAACAATAGAAAAGTTAGACTTAATTGATATCTTCAGGACACTACATCCAAAAAAATCAGAATACACTTTCTTCTCAAATGCACATCGAACATTATCAAGAATCGACCACATATTGGGACACAAAGCTAACCTCAACAAATTTAGGAGCATAGAAATTATCTCAAGTAGCTTCTCTGACCACAACACCATGAAATTAGAAATCAACCATGGGAAAAGAAATGAGAAAAAACCTACTACATGGAGACTAAACAACATGCTACTAAAAAACCAATGAGTCAATGAGGAAATCAAGAAGGAAATTAAAAAATACCTGGAGACAAATGATAATGAAGACACAGCCTCTCAAAATCTATGGGATGCTGCAGAAGCAGTGCTCAGAGGGAAATTCATAGTGATGCAGGACATTCTCAAAAAGGAAGAAAGATCTCAAATTGACAACTTAACCCTCCACCTAAACGAATTAGCAGAAAAAGAACAAAAAAGACCTAAAGTCAGCAGAAGGAAGGAAATTATAAAGATCAAAGAAGAAATCAATAAAATAGAGATTCAAAAAACAATAGAGAAATTAATAAAACCAAGAGATGGTTCTTTGAAAAAGTAAACAAAATTGACAAACCCCTGGCTAGACTCACTAAGAAGAGGAGAGAAAGAACCTGAATAAACAAAATTAGAAATGAAAAAGGAGAAATCACAACAGATACTGCAGAAATACAAAAAAACATGAGAATACTATGAACAACTATATGCCAACAAATTTGACAATCTGGAAGAAATGGACAGTTTTCTAAAATCTTACAGCCTGCCAAAACTGAATCAAGAAGAAATAGACCAACTGAACAGATCGATCACTAGAAATGAAATTGAAGAAGTCATAAAAACACTCCCTACAAATAAAAGTCCAAGACCAGATGGCTTCACAGGCGAATTCGATCAAACATATAAAGAGGAACTGGTGCCCATCCTCCTTAAACTTTTTCAAAAGGTTGAAGAAGAAGGAATACTCCCAAAGACATTCTATAATGCCATGATCACCCTCATTCCAAAACCAGACAAAGATTACACCAAAAAAGAAAACAATCAGCCAATATCATTGATGAATATAGATGCAAAAATTCTCAACAAACTTTTAGCCAACAGAATCCAACAACATATCAAAAAGATCGTACACCATGACCAGGTAGGGTTCATCCCAGGTTCACAAGGATGGTTCAACATATGCATATCAATCAATGTCATACACCACATTGACAAAAGAAAAGTCAAAAACCATATGATCATCTCAATAGATGCAGAAAAAGCATTTGACAAAGTCCTACATCCAGTCATGAAGTCATGATCAAGTCATGATCAAGACTCTCACCAAAGTGGGTATAGAGGGAACATTCCTGAACATAATCAAGGCCACTTATGACAAACCCACAGCAAATATAATACTCAATGGAGAAAAACTGAAAGCCTTCTCACTCAAATCTAGAACAAGACAGGGATGCCCACTCTCACCACTGCTCTTCAACATAGTTTTGGAAGTCCTAGCCACAGTGATTAGACAAACAAAAGAAATAAAAGGCATCCAAATAGGAAGAGAAGAGATAAAACTGTCACTGTATGCAGATGACATGATACTATACACAGAAAACCCTAAGGACTCAACACAAAAACTACTTGAACTGATTAATAAATTCAGCAAAGTAGCAGGACATAAGATTAACATTCAGAAATCAGTTGCATTTCTATATACCAACAATGAAATATTGTAAAAGGAATACAAAAATACAATACTTTTTAAAACTGCACCTCAAAAAACCAAATACCTCAGAATACACCTGACCAAGGAGGTAAAGGACTTATATGCTGAGAACTATAAAACTTTAATCCAAGAAATCAAAGAAGATGTAAAGAAATGGAAAGATATTCCATGTTCATGGATTGGAAAAATCAATATTGTAAAAATGGCCATACTACCCAAAGCAATCTACAGATTCAATGCAATCCCTATCAAATGACCCATGGCATTTTTCACAGAACTAGAAGAAACAATCCAAACATTTATATGGAACAACAAAAGACCCAGAATCACCAAAGCAATCCTGAGAAACAAAAACCAAGCAGGAGGCATCACTCTCCCAGACTTCAAGAAATATTACAAAGCCACAGTCATCAAAACAGTGTGGTACTGGTACCAAAACAGACAGACAGACCAATGGAACAGAATAGAGAATCCGGAAATAAACCCTGACACCTATGGTCAATTAATCTTTGACAAGGGAGGCAAGAACATAAAATGGGAAAAAGAAAGTCTATTCAGCAAGCATTGCTGGGAAAACTGGACAGCTGCATGCAAAGCAATGAAATTAGAACACACCCTCACACCATGCACAAAAATCAACTCAAAATGGCTGAAAGACTTAAATATAAGACAGGACACCATCAAACTCCTAGAAGAGAACATTGACAAAACACTCTCTGACATCAACATCATGAATATTTTCTCAGGTCAGTCTCCCAAAGCAACAGAAATAAGAGCAAAAATAAACCCATGGGACCTAATCAAACTGAAAAGTTTTTGCTCAGCAAAGGAAACCCAAAAGCAAACAAAAAGACAACTTACAGAATGGGAGAAAATAGTTTCAAATGATGCAACTGACAAGGGCTTAATCTCTAGAATATATAAGCAACTTATACAACTCAACAGCAAAAAAGCCAATCACCCAATGGAAAAATGGGCAAAAGACCTGAATAGACTGTTCTCCAAGGAAGATATACAGATGGCCAACAAGCACATGAAAAAATGCTCAACATCACTGATTATAAGAGAAATGCAAATCAAAACTACCATGAGATACCACCTCACACCAGTGAAAATGGCCATCATTAATAAGTCCACAAATAACAAGTGCTGGGGGGGCTCTGGAGAAAAGGGAACCCTCCTGCACTGTTGGTGGGAATGTAAACTGGTACAGCCACTATGGAGAACCGTTTGGAGATACCTTAGAAATCTGTACATAGAACTTCCATATGACCCCGCAATCCCACTCTTGGGCATATATCTGGACAAAAATCTACTTAAAAGAGACGCATGTACCCACATGTTCATTGCAGCACTATTCACAATAGCCAGGACATGGAAACAACCCAAATGTCCATCAAGAGATGATTGGATTCAGAAGAACTGGTATATATACACAATGGAATACTACTCAGCCATAAAAAAGAATGACATAGTACCACTTATAGCAACACGGGTGGAACTAGAGACTCTCATACTGAGTGAAATAAGTCAGAAAGACAAAGACAAATACCATATGATATCACTTATAACTGAAATCTAATACATAGCATAAACGGACATTTCCACAGAAAGGAAAATCATGGACCTGGAGAATAGACTTGTGGCCACCCCAGGGGGAGAGGGAGGGAGTGAGAGGAATCAGGAGCTTGGGGTTATCGGATACAACTTGGAATGGATTTACAATGAGATCCTGCTGAGTAGCATTGAGAACTATGTCTAGATACTTATACTGTAACAGAAGAAAGGGTGGAAAAAAAATGTATACATGTAAGTGTATCTTGGCCCCTATGCTGTACAGCAGAAAAATAAATAAATTTTAAAAAAATGAAATAGAAAAAGAAATTATTTTATAATCCAGGAAAGCTATTGTTAGAGATGTACAATTAAGAAATTTGTATAAGAATGTGCAAGGCAAGAGAAGTGTGAGACAAGGAACATTAATTACAACTGATCAAAAGTGCCCAGATGTTCTCCACCAAATATCGGATTTATGTTCTATCTGTGCTAGCACTTTCACAAATACACCCTGATTCCCAAATGACACTGGGAAGAATATTCATATTTTGTGTAGAATATTCACAATATGTGAATATTTTGTAGAATATTCATATTTTAAATGATATGGAACCTGATGTTTGGAATGCTCTGAAAGATGTCTGGGATATGAATCAAAACATTGCTTAGAAGAAACCTACCAAACCTTAGGTTAATTCACAAGAATATATGTACAAATTAGAAGATAGATAGATATTTTGATAAAGACAGTAATTTTAAAAGCCCTACAAATGCCTCTTTTAATTATTTTCTCATAGTGTCCCCATGAACATACTTTTCTTATCTTCTTCTAACTTTAAAAATAATTTAGAATTACTGTCTTTGAATTTCACATATATTTATAAATGCTTACATTTCAAAGAGAGAAACCAGTTTTTCTTTATGTTAAAAGGCTTTTATACTAGTTTTAATTGGCAGTCAGTTGATTTGCAAAAGGAAAATGACCATTATTATTGAACATGCTATGTAACTTCTTCAGTTTATCCTATTTTTTCCTTGCTACTAGTGCAGGAAGAAGGTATTAGTCATACTTTTACGTCTATAAACCATACTTGGTAATAGTAGTAAGATTTGCATATTTTTGTTGAACTTTTGAAACAGGAAGTTCAGGAATCTACTATCTTTAAATTCATAATAATCTCTCTGAATCACTGATGTTTAATTTAGTGGTTAATAATCTGTATTAGTATGAAATAATCTCGTATGTAGGAAATCACCCCAAATCCTTATTACAAGTATGAACAAGAAAGGATTAGTGGATTTCTCCCCACTCACATGTCAGGCCACAATTATCCATGTTGTGATAGGGACCCATTGATGTAATTGAAAAATTACTAAATTCTCTTTAATTTTATTCAGGGAGGATTTCATGCTTTTTATAGATATTCAATTTCAAAAGTCTGAACATAATAAGACAGAATTAATTATCTGCAAAAAATCTTGCTGTTTATGAAGAAATCCCCCCAATCAACTGAAAAATAATTATACAAATAATTTTTACACAATTCCAGAGCTTTCCAATTTATGAGAAACAGCAACTTAAAACAGACTATGGAGAGACAGGCTCAAGATCGAGGAGGAATAGGACATGGAGCTCATGTCCTCCCAGAAAAACATTAGAAGTACAACTGCAAGTGGAATGATTCACAGAGAACATCTGAATGCTAGCAGAAGACCTCAGACTTCCAAAAGGGCAAGATAACCTAGATGTAAGTGGGAGGGAGGAAAGGAAAAAGGAAAAGAGAAGTTGGGGGAGGGAGAGAGAAAGGAATTAGGAAGGGCCCGTGCTCCAGGAAGGGAGCTACAAAGGGGGAAATTTTCCCGTACCTTGTGAAGTCCCCTGACTGACAGAAAGATAAGTCGGGAAGTAGAGGGAGCTTCAGAGCCTAGAAGGAGAATGTAGTAACTGGTTTGTGAAAGGCAGAGTGGAGAACTACCTGCACAGAAGGTCAGCACCACTGCCTTGTACTCCCCAGCCTAAGACATGGGTGGGGGCTGGGTGCTGAAGCTCAGGCCTCAGACGTCAGCCAGGGAGAGGGCCAGGGTTGACTGCATAGAGACAGCCTGAAGAAGCTGGGATGTGGCAACTAGGGTGTACTTAGAAGAAGCCTGGGCCTTCCAGAGAGACAAGGAGCAATTGTGGGGGGCATGTGAGGAGAGGGGCAGGGCCACCATAAGAGCTTCTTTCCCTATGAGCACTCCCAGGCAACAAGCATCACTTACAGGAGCTCCAGGGGAGAGTTGAACCACCACTGCTAAGAGACCCTTGAGCAGGCACCAAGTTTGTCCCCACCATTCTGAAGTGCAAAAGGGCTGCTATATCTGCACACCATATATCAAAGAGATAATGGCCAGCACACACTGGTAAAAGACTAGAACACAATAAAAGACTGGAACATACTGAAAAGATATTTATATCCAAAGACAAAGAAGACGCCACCAGGAGATGATAAAATGGACACTTTTGCAATAGAATCAAATCCCATACCTGCTGGGTGGTCACCCACAAACTGGAAAATAATTTTATTATAGAGTTTCTCCAACAAGAGAGAGTCCTGAGCTCCATGTCAGGTTCCCCAGCTTGAGAGTCTGGCATTGAGACAAAGATCCCTCAGAACATTTAGCTTTGAAGGCCAGTAAGGCTTGAGTGCAGGGGGGAAAGAGAGATTCCACTCTTGAAAAGTTTTCACATGAACTGGAACCCAGCATGAAGCAGTGACTCCATAGGAGTCTGGGCTAGCTGTGGGTCTTGCAGGGTCTCCTGGGGAGACAGGGGTCAGCTGTGGCTCATTGTGGGGCAAGGACACTGGTGGCAGAGGACCTGGGGAACCTTGACCAGCATGAGCTCTCCAAGAAATTGCCATTTTGGCACCAAGAATTAGCCCCACCCAACAGCTTGTAGGCTCTAGTGCTAGGATGCCTCACTCAGGTTAAACAACCAGCAGGATGGGAACACAGCCCCACCCATCAGGAGATAGGCTACCTAAAGTCATACTGAGCCAGCTCTAACCACACCCTTTCACACAGCCCTGCCCAAGAAGAGGGAAAAGACATGGCTCCAGCCACCAGTGGGCAGATGCCAGTCCCTCCCACCCGAATAGCTGCAAAAGCCCCTGGACCAACTTCACCCACCAGGGGGCAGACACTAGAAGAGAAAAACTATGATCCTTCAGCCTGAGGACCAAAGACCAAAAACACAGAAAGTTAGATAAAATGAGACAGCAGAGAAATATGTTCCAGGTGAAGGAAGAAGATGAAAATCTAGAAGAACAACTCAGAGAAGGGGAGATAGGCAATCTATCTGAAAAAGAATTCAGAGTAATGACAGTAAAGAGGATCCAAGATCTCAGAAAAAGAATGATGGCACAGACCAAGACAATACAATAAATGTTTAACAAAGGGCTAGAAACAAACATAGATGAATGATACAATATACCAGAAGGAATCAATAGCAGAATAAATGAGGCAGAAGAATAAATAAGTGCACTGTAAGACAGATTCTTGGAAATCACTGCCACAGAATAGAAAGACGAAATAATGAAAAGAAATGATGACAGGAGTTCCCCTGTGGTTTAGCAGATTAAGGATCCAGCATTGTCACTGCTGTGGCTCTGCTTACAGATGTGGCATGTGTTCAATCCCTGGTCCAGGAACTTCTGCATGCTGTGGGCATGGCCAAACATAAAAGAAATGAGGATGGTCTCGGAGACCTCCAGGATAACACAGAACACACCAACAGTCCCATTATAGGAGTCCCAGAGGGAGAAGAGAGAGAGAAAGAGTCTAAGAATATATTTGAAGTGATTATAGCTCTGAACTTCCTAACATGGGGAAGGAAACACTCACTCCAGTCCAGGAAGCAGAGTCTCATGCAGGATAAACCCAAGGAGGAACATGCCAAGACACATAATGATCCAAACTAACAAAAATTTAAGACAAGGATAATATATTAAAAGCATCAAGGAAGATGCAACAAATAACCTACAAGGGAATCCTCATAAGGTTATCAGCTGATTTTTCAGTAGAAACCACATGAACTTCTCATTAATGCAGAAAAGGCTTTTGATGAAATTTAACACCAATTTAGTATTAAAAAAAAAAACTTCTCCAGAAGGTGAGCATAGAGGGAAACTACCTCAACATAATAAAGGCCATATGTGACAAAAGCATAGCTAACATCTTTCTCAACAGTAAAAAGCTGAAAGAATTTCCCCTAAGATCAGAAACAAGACAAAGTTTGCCACTTTTATTCAATGTAGCTTTGGGAGCTCTACCCATGGAAAACAGAGAAGAAGAATAAATAAAAGGGATATAAATTGAAAAAGAAGTACAACTGTCACTGCTTACAGATGACCTGACACTATACATAGAAAACCCTAAAGATGCTACCAGAAAACTACTAGAGCTCATCAATGAATTTGGTAAAGTTGTAAAATACAAAATTTATACAGAGAAATCTCTTGCATTTCTCTACACTAACAAAGAAAGATTGAAAAGAGAAACTAAGGAAACAATCTCATTTACTATCACATCAAAAATAATAAAATACCTAGGAGTAAACCTACCTAAGGAGGAAAAAGACCTGATGCTGAAAACTAAGATGCTGATGAAAGAAATCAAATATGACACAAACAGATGGAAAGATATACCATGTTCTCCGCTTGTAAGAATCAATATTGTCAAAATGACTATACTACCCAAGGTAATCTACAGATGCAATACAATATCAAATTATCAATGGCATTTTTCACAGAATGAGAACAAAATATTTTAAAATGTGTATGGAAACACAAAAGACCCCAGATAGCCAAAGCAATCTAGAGAAGGAAAAATGGAGCTGAAGGAATCAGGCTTCATGACTTCAAATTATACATAAAGCTCCAGTTATCAAAACAGTACGGTAGTGTCACAAAAACAGAAATATAGATCAATGGAACATGATAGAAACCCCAGAAATAAACTCAACATCACTAAATATTAAAGTAATGCAAATCAAAACCACAATGAGGTATCGCCTCATACCAGTCAGAATGGTCATCATCAAAAAGTCTACAAACAATAAATGCTGGAGAGGGTGTGGAGAAAAGGGAACCCTCCTACACTGTCGGTATAAATGTAAATTAGTACAACCAGTATGGAAAACAGTAGGAAGTTCCTTAAAAGACTAAAAATGCAACTAACACAAGACCCAACAATCTCACTCCTGGGCATATATCTGGAGAAAACTGTAATTTGAAAAGATACATGCACCCCAGTGTTCACTGCAGCACTATTTAAAAGCCAAAACATGGAAGCAAGCTACATGTCCACTGATAGGAATGGATAAATAAGATATGGTACATACATATAATGGAATATTACTCCGCCTTAAAATAAAAATGTCATTTGCAGCAATGTGGATGGACCTGGAGATTATTATACTAAATGGAGTAAGTCCAACAGAGAGAGACCAATATCATATATAACTTATATGTAGACTCTAATAAGAATGAGACAGTGAACTAATTTAGAAAATAGAAACAGACTCGGATTTTGAAAAAAAATATGGTTATAAAAGGGGAAATGTGGGGAAATAAGGAGTTTGGGATTAACATATATACACTACTATATAGAAAAGAGATAACCAATAAAGACCTACTATATAGCCTGGGAAATCTACTGCATATTCTGTAATAACATATAGGAAAAGAATCTGAAAAACACTGGATGTATGCATATGTGTAACTGAATCATTTTGCTTTGCACCTGAAACTAACACATTATAAATCAACCATACAGCAATAAAATTTTTAAAAATAAAACAGACTAAGGAAAAATGTGCCACATAAAACTATCATAAAATAATAATTTTGCCATGATATTTGAACATGCATTTGAACATTATATATTTGAATATTTTATTTCAACATAAGGTCAAAATCTGTATGACAATAAAAAGTTCCCAGTTTCTGACTGGATAAGCTGAATTAGAAAGGAGATACTGTGTATGTGATAGACAATATAAAACACTGAATGCTATCAATGACACTTCTTTCTAAATAAATTTGTGTTTAATGCAGTTCCAAACACAAAAATAGCTGAACAGTTTCTTTAAAATTTAATTATGCTCTATCTTCCTTTCTGTTTTCTGTTGAATTAGTTACATTCTTTTTGGAATCATTAGGATATTGATAATTGCTTTTTTCATAATAAAATATTAAGCCTACTGAAAGGAGGGAGAGGGGTAATTGCATGAAGGCAGTCAAAAAATATAATGTCCAGTTATAACAAACATGATTTCAACATAAATATGATTAACACTGGAATATAATACATATATTATATGTGAAGGTTTTCAAGAGAGTAAATTCAAAGATTCTTATCGTAAGGAAAAACTTGTTTCTATTTCTTTAATTTTGTGTCTCCCTGAGATGATGAATATTTCCTAAACCTACTGTGGTAATCATTTCATGATGCATGTGTGTCAAATCACTGCGCTGCACACCTCAATCTTGCACAGGGCTGTATGTCAATTATGTCTCAAAAGGGGAAGAAAAAATGGAGAATCAAAATGCTTTTCTTTAATTTTCTTTGCTTCATATTTACCTAAAAGCACAGTTAGCAGATTTTTTTCCTTGCTTTTCTGCTTGCTTGCTTTCTTTTTACAGCCACACTGCGGCCCATGGAAGTTCCAGTTCCAGGTGCTGAATCAGAGCTACAGCTGGGGCCTATGCCACAGCCACAGCCACAGCCACATGGGATCCAAGCTGCATCTGTGACCTACACTGCAGCCTGGGGTAACTCCAGATCCTCAGGCGGCCGAGAGGCCAGGGATTGAACTGACATCCTCACAGAGACAATGTTGGGTCCTTAACAAACTGAGCCGCTACAGAACCTCCCTTCCTTTTTGCTTTTAATATAACTATTCTGATTTACTCAGTTTAATGGACGGATGATCAGTGTTTGTTTTTCATGGACTCTTGTAAAATTGGTTCACAATAGGAAGCCTACGACAAGGCCCACGTGAACAGGGTCGAGTGATCCTTGACGCAACTCAGTGGAGAGGGGAGAGTCTTTTTATAAGTGTTGCTGAAACAACTGGACCTCCTCTAGGAAATGAATCCAGACACAGAACTAACATGCTTTACAAAAATTAACTCAAAAGGGATCACAGGAGTTCCTGCCCTGGCTCAGCAGAAATGAATCTGACTAGTATCCATGAGGACGTAGGTTCAATCCCTGGCCTCACTCAGGATCCAGCATTGCTGTGAGCTGTGGTGTAAGTCACAGGTATGGCTCAGATCTGGTATTGCTATGGCTGTGGCGCAGGCTGACAGCTGCAGCTCCGATTGGACCCCTAGCCTGGGAACCTGCATGTACCACAGGTGAGGCCGTAAAAAAGGCAAAAATTAAAAAAAAAAAAAAAAAAAAGGATCACAGACCTAAGTGCATAATTCAAGAATATAAAATTCCTACAACATGATGTAGAAAATCTAGATGACCTTGGGATTGGAGATGACATCTAGATTCTACACTAAAGCACACTTCATGAAAGAAAATATTGATAAGATGGACTTCATTGAAATAAAAAAAAATTGCTCTGTGGAAGATGCTATATAGACAAACCATCATTGTAAGAAAATATTTGCAAAACTCACATCTAATAAAGGACTTGTATATAAAATTTATTCAACAATCTTAACACTTTACAATATGAAAAAAATTGAAATTGAATAAATGGTCAAAACATATGTCCTACCAAAGAAGATATACAGATGGAAAATAAGCGTATGGAAAGATGTTCATCATAAGTAACCAGAGAAATGGAAATTAAAACAATAATCAGACACCATTACACACCTGTTAGAATGGCTAAAAATGAAAAACACTGGCAATACCAAATGCTGGAGAGAATGTGAACAAAAAAAAGAGATCCTACTGTATAGCACAGGGAACTATATCTAATCTCTTGGGATGGAATATGAGGGAAGATAATTCAGAAAAATAATGTAAATACATGTATAACTGGGTCACTTTGCTGTAGGGTAGAAATTGGCTCAACACTGTAAATCAACTATACTTAATTAAAAAAGAAAATACATAATAAAAGGTTACATAATGTATGATTATACCAATATGATATTCTGGGAAAGTCAAACATATGGAGACAGTCAAAAGTTCCGCGGTGGCCAGAGGTTCTGGAGGAATAGGGAAGCATAGACAGGTAGAATGCAGCAGATTTTAGGACAATGAAACTGTTTTCTAATTCACTCTAATGATGGAAACATGGAATTCCATATTTGTCAGAGCCCAAAAACGTGCAATACAGAGTGCATCCTAAGGTAGATACTCTGTGGACTTTCATTAGTAATACTGTATCAGTGTCAGTACAACTAAACTATCAGTAACAACGGTAATATGTACCATCCTAATGGAAAATACGGAAAATTGTGTGGAGGGAGGGGAAGAAGGAGCATATGGGAATGTTCTGTATTTTCTGCTCAATTTTTCTAAGAAATAAACCCTATTAATTAAGAAAAAAAAACTTAAAAAAGAAGGTAAAGATAATTTTAATCCTCTGCTGTCACTTCATGCTCATTTTATTAATTACATTGTTCAAATATTTAAATTGCATTTTTGCATATTTCATCTGTCAGAACTAATAGTGCTATAATTAAATCTCATTATTTTTGCATTTGTGTTTTTATGTTTTCTAGCAGCACTTAAGAGTTTAGCTGGGTAACAGTTAATGTTACGTTCTCCGCAACACTTTGTCTTGTAACTTCGTTTAATAATGAAGGCTTTTAGGAACAAAAATAAAATTAAAGTGTAATAAAAGTAATTAATTGAATTCCTTCCAATGCATTCAGAGTTCCTACTCACAACCTGCTCCCCTTAGTCTACCTGATGTGTGAGCTAAATTCCCATCATGCGTGCCGGGCACAGTTGATCCCTTTTAGACTCTCCTCGCTGGTAGTATTTGGTTAAGACAGACCCTGGATATGGAGTTTTCTCCAGTGTATGTAGACAGTTTTTGAAATACCTGCAGAATGCATGACAATTACTTCTTAAGCTATGTACTGGCCTTCCTCCTTCACAACTTAAACCAAGGACCATGTATTAGGTATATAGTGCTCCAAAACAAATTACAAATGAAATTCTTTTGTTTTTATTATTATTCTTTTAAAATAAAAATTACATATTTTTAATTTTAAAACACGATGTTTGGCTATACTTGTACACAGTGAAATGAAAACATCAAAATAAAACTACCATATGATCCAGCTATTCTTCTCCTGCATGTCTACCTAAAGGAAATGAAATTGGTACCTCAAAAAAGTGCCTGCACTCACTGCCAAGTTCATCGCAGAATTATTCACAATAGCCAAGATATGGAAACACCGTAACTGACCACTGAGGGGTGGATGGAGGAAATATATATACATATATTTAAAATATATAAAATATATAATACATTAACATATTACTTATTAAATGTACTATATATAACGAGGTATTATTCAGCCTTAAAAAAGCTGCATAATACCTCATTATATATGATTTTTATATTTTAAAAAAGAATATCCTCTTATTTTCCGCAACATGGACTAAATTTAAGTACATTATATTAAGTGAAAAAACCAGAAAGGGCAAGACAATCTCACTTATATGTGGGAACTAAAAAAGCGGAATACATAAAAGCTGAGATTAGAGAGGTAGTTGCCAGGGGCCAGGAGGGGGGGAGGTTGGTCAAAAGGTACAAAATAAGAATTACATGGATAAATAAATTCTAGGGATCTAATGTAGAGCAGAATGACTATAGTCGTGATTACTATATACTGGAAATGCGCTGAAACAGCAGAATTAGGAGGACTCCACACACACACACACACACACACACACAAGGGCCAACTCTACCAAGGGATGGATCTGTTAAAGAAGCATGTTTATTTTATAAAAATACATTGTTGCATCGGATTTTTAAAACCCACTTGGTCTGAGTGTCTCCAGAAGGCATTCCTCCCCCTAGTCCTGTCATCACTGAATTATTATTTTCTTGGCTGCACCCATAGCCTGTGGAAGTACCTGGGCAAGGGACCACACCCGTGCCACAGTTGCAGCCTGTGCCACAGCAGCAGCAACACAGGATCCTTAACCCACTGTATCGCACAGGAACTTCCCTTCTCTGGATTCTTTTTAGTTCTAATGCTAGAGTTCTACAATTTTATGGGTTTAAGGTCATTTTCTCATCATGTGTTTATTCTTCAGACTTATGACTATTTTTTTCAATTATCTTAAAATATCCTAGCATACAGAGAGTCTTAAACTTTTATGAACAAGAAGTTTTAGCAAAAGGAAGAGTTGCCCAATCTTGTCCAAGAGCTCTGCTGAGCTGAGAACTAAATTATGTCACTGCCCTGTGGAACAGGTACTGAGTTCTTGGCTCTGCTGCTTGCCAGCTGAGTGCCAGGAGGCCTGAGTCCTAAAATCTCGGTGCCCCCGTTTCTTTAATTACAAAATAGGTATAGTAACCCCATTTTTTCAGAAATGTCATGTTAGGTAGGATGTTGTATGGAATTCAATGTCACATTATACAGTCAACACTTTTTAAAAGTTAGCTTCTGTGTTTCTTGTAATTTGTAAGCCTTTTTGGACTTGAATCTGTGGTTCAATCTCAGCACTTAGGGATCTGTTCTGTGGAGGGTAAATTTTTCTTCTCCTTCACCGGCTGGGTTTTAATCACTTGCCTAACTGACGCACTTGTCTGTACATCCTGCACGTTCTGATGCACTAATCAGAACGTCTTGCTATTTCCTGGAATTCCTCTTGGGCCTGCCTTTATCCGGTGCACCTAACACCTGTCTTCTATTTGGTCTGTTTGACCGTAGCTCCTGTTCTGTGGCTATCACCCCTGTTTTGGATTAGCTGATTCCCATTCTGACTCATTTCCCACCTGATCTTCTTCCACACTTGTTTGAGGCTTCTCACCATCTCCATGATTTGTTATGTGTTACTTCCTACATTTACAGACACACTGCCTTTCACCTTGGTCTTTCAATAATGTAATCATGTCAAATAATGATACTGTCCTAATTCAAAAATACATTGCTTCACCTGAATATTGGGTTGATTCTGAAGATAAGATGTACAGCCTGGATAAAGGTATCTTAGATTTTGACATGTTAGCAGCACACTCAGAAGAAAGGGGGGCTTTTTAAAAATTTCGATGTCATTGGAGCAGAGTTGATTTACAATGTTGTATTAGTTTCAGGTACACAGCAAAGTGAATCGGTCATACATGTAAGGAAAGAGGGACTTCAATCACTTCCAGAACAGACAGCTCAGCACAGGTGGAATTCTGGAAAGGCAAAAGTAGTCATGTGTATGGAAAGAGATTTTTTTCCTCCCTGGCTTACGCGTTCTGTATATGCAAGTATCGTACAATTTTTTAGGCGAAAAATAAGGTTGGGGGAAAAAAGTATTTACCTAGATGCTTACTGAAAATTTTTACTGACTGAATGGTATGAATAAACATCATATCTACATTTGAATCCGAGGTTTTAAATGTTCTTAAGCCTAGACAACCTAATTAGATACAAATGAGACATTAATAATATTGCTAATTGCATCTTGCGTGTAAATATCCTATTGCTCTATAGTGCAAATCTACCACCTTTCATGAAAAATCATCAATGTGATGCACACAGTCTTTTAATTCCTTTTTTTTCTCTTTTTAGGGTCACATCTGCAGCATATGGAAGTTCCCAGGGTAGGGGTTGACTTGGAGCTGCAGCTACCGGCCGATGCCACAGCCACAGCCATATGGAATCTGGGGTGTATCTGTGGCCTCTACTACAGCTAGTGGCAATGCTGGATCCTTAGCCAACTAAGCAGGGAAGGGACGGAACCCACATTCTCATGGATACTAGTTGAATTCTTAACCTGCTGAGCCACAATGGGAACTCCTTAATTCCTTTTTATTCTATTTAACAGTGTATGCGTTTACTGTCACCCACTTCTTATTCACTAAATAAAACAATTTTCTGTGAGTCTGTTTCTGTCATTTGCAGCAAGATGAATGGACCTAGAGATTATCATACTAAGTGAAGTTAGCGAAAGACAAATATCATAGGATATCACTTATATGTGGAAATCTTTAAAAAGGATACAAAAATAGAAACAGACTCACAGACCTTGAGAAACTTAGGATTACCAAAGGGAACAGATCAGAGGGAGGGAGGGATGGATGGGGTTTGGGATTGGCGTATGCACACTGAGGTCTATGGAGTGCTTGGCCAACGGGGACCTGCTGTGTAGCAGAGAACTCTATGTGGTATTCTGTGATAATCTACTTGGGAAAAGAATCTGAAAAGAATGGATGTGTCTACATATGTAACTGAATCTCTTTGTTGTACAGCAGAAATTATCACAACTTTGCAAACCAACTCTACTTCAGTAAAACTTAAAAACAAAACAAAACCCTGCTTAATGATCGTGGGTTTTGTTGTTGTTTTAAATAGAGAGATATCACACAAGCACTTTTAGATAAAGGGTTGTCTCTTTTGTTGTTGGTTTTTTTTGGTTTAGAAGCTGGAAGCTCACATTTCATCACATGTTGACAACTGACTAGGAGGAGACCCCTCTGCACGGTCCAGGCATCCCTGGAGGCCACTGTCCCTGCCACTCCCCTGTACCCCGTTAGGCATCTTATTTCCCTTTGTGTTACTTATTGGCCAGTCATGAATTGATTAATTTTAAATGTAAGATTTAATATTATCTAAGACAAATGAGAAAAAGCCAGAGAACGACCTACACAATTTCCTAGTAGTTTTACCCAGTCAATTGATAAAGCTATACTGGTCCTAGCTTTCCAAGTAAGTTCTTTCACCATCATTTATAATTTTTGTATTGATTGACATAGGCCATGTTTACACAATAAAAGATATTTAAGACATTCGCTGGTCATTTAAAACGGCCAAATCGCAGGAAGATGCTTACTCTCTTGTAGGTGATTCTTAGGAGACTAATGTTTGGATGATTCAAAGTGTAGGAGATTTATAGGCA
Organism: Sus scrofa; assembly: GCF_054392235.1. Classification (NCBI taxonomy): domain Eukaryota; kingdom Metazoa; phylum Chordata; class Mammalia; order Artiodactyla; family Suidae; genus Sus; species Sus scrofa. The sequence goes on from NC_139392.1 coordinate 1,771,366, forward strand.
AAACAAAACAAAACAAAACAAAAAAACTGCAACAACAACAGAGACACCCCAATGATATAAAAGTAATGTAAAAGCCATAAAATAGCACATTCTAATAAAACAAACTGTTTGAGAGCCTGGTGCCACCACCTAGTAAAGAACCATACAAATATTTGGTATCAATGATTTTGGCACAAATAAATGGCATAAATGGATGATTTTGGCACTCAAGCTATATAAAATCCTCCTTCAAGGAAATTATTAGCTGTCTGTACAGATGGTGTTGATTTTGATAGATCTACACAAAATATTTTTCCAGTTGAGTTGTATGTACACATACACACACAAAATTCAAATATAAGGTACTTTTTTATACAGTTTAAACAAAAGAGTGAATCTATAGATAGGTGAAGTGATGTGGGAAATTTTTGTGATTATTCATTTTTACAAAACCCCAAGCAATTTTCTAATGCCTTATCATGTTTTGTTCTTTCCTTTTGAGAAAACTGCTCCTTCATTAGCTCTTAAATTTCGCTTCAATCTGTAAGCCATTTTTAATGCTGGGGAAAGGTACTCCTACTGACCTGTCATTTTAACATCATTTTCTAGAAATGAAGTGTGATTCACAGCAGCAGAAACCCCTAAGCTGTTCCTCAATTTCCATTTTCTCCCTGGCCTTTTGGCACTAGAACTCCAGACTTTGAGCTGAAAACCTCCCTATGAGAAAACTGACCACATTTTCCAATTTTTCTTCTAGCTAATTAGGGCCACGGTAGTAGATGGCCCCAAGGGACTAGAGCAAGGATTATGCATCCAACTCCCGGAGCACAGCCTTAAAGTGCCTGGTGAATCTCCCTTCTTTTTCCCTTTTCAGTCTTCTGTAAACAGAACAGTGTACCTATCAAAGTATTCAGCTCACTGAAATCTCACAAAAGGCGGTGAGCAGCAACCACATCAAGCAGCAGAACAGAGCTCCCTAAGCCTCTCATACTCCCTTCCGTTTTCCGGGTACCGCCCTCTCCACGGTCCAGGACAACCTCTCTTCTGATTTCTAGGAACACTGGATAGTTTTAGTTCACCTTATGTACTAACATCATGTAATCGTTTATTATTTGGGGGACCGTAGTCTTCATTACTGTGTTTCTCAGATTGATCCTTATTTTTGTGCATACTTGAGGTTAATTTATTTATCTTTCTAGGGAGTATTCTATTGCGTAAATATAACAAAATTCCAAAACGCATTACAGTAGATGTGGAATTATCAAACTATTAACCGATGGTGGTTGATACTCCGAAGAAAAGGTATTAATTCCAACTTTAACTGGACATGTTGAAACAGACATTGTAACGAAATGTGTCTTCATTTTTCCTATTTTTCTAAAATAATCATAATAGCAATGCCACTTTCAGAGAGGTGGAGTTTTTATAAAGGTGTTTCACATATACTAATTGTTGAAAATATCTTTGTGCATGCTATGGGGACAGCAAAAAAAAATTGCCAACTAAATAATAAGGTAGAAATAAGAGAACAATCTACTAGTTTGCAAACTATCCTTTGCCAATATTCACAGAATATATTTCCATGTTAATTAATGACTTTATATTATACATCTTTGAAGGAGGTTATTATTTTATCAAAGAAGATCCACAAATAAATTATCTTTTTACAGCACGGATACACACAAACAATACAATAGAAAAATAACAAGTAACAATGGACAATAAAAGAGATCATCAGGTTCTGAGTTAGGGCAATAGTGTAGTAATGTGTTTCCGTGTTTTTAACATTCGTTTTAAGTCTGAATATGTTTTTCCCACGTTGCTATTAAGAGTTCTTCACCATTCTGCATATGCCACCTGCAAAGAGCACCACCTGCAAAGAGCACCACTTTAATCTTTATCCCTAGAATCCATGTCTCCTTTCTTTGCCAAATTGGTCTAGACAAAATCTTACAATTTCTTTTATCCTTTATTTCTTTAGTGCCACTATTTTCCCAGATACTAAAGCCAGATACACAGTAACTCATTTCTTCAGCAAAGATTTGTCGTTTATGGACCCCGTTCTAGGATCAGGGATGATACGGAGATTAGAAGAGTCTTTTCATCTCCCTCTTTAGGTAACTGACTTTCTAAAGGCTACTAAAGGCACGTTCTTGCACCATGCTCACCACGGTGAATTCTGATGTTGGGAAAGGGGGCAGAGACTGCAGGGGCCCATTCAGTGGTGGGTGGGAGGCATAAACAAGGACCACATGGCTGAAGCCAGAGAGATGAGGGCAATGAGGACGGCTGATTTTCCCAGCAGCAGGATGCGAACGGAGGGATCGGGTGCCTGTTACATGTATCAGCTTTAGAAGATTTCCATCTGCAATAACAAATGGTCATGGAAATCACAGCAGAAACATGCCAACTAAGTCACTCCCAAAAGCCACCGTGAGTCTAGGAATGTTCTTTTCCCTTAATGCCACAATAAAATGTAATTCACACAGTTCTCTCCTCATAAACCGAGAAATCCTTTTACAGAGAGAAGCAGAGGGAGATTAGCTGAGTGACAAGGCCTGCTTGTCAACTCAGGTCCCGAAGTCAGCAGTGCCACAGAAATAAGAAGAAAGAGACACAGAAATAGAGTGGGGGTCAGAGGTCTACACCTTCGAGAGGCAATAGCCACCCTCTGAGCCAACTCATGGCTTTGTTTACTATTTTCTACTTCCTTGTACGTGCAGAGAATACATTGATATTCTACTTCAAACTTATTGGAAGCAAGATATGCTAGGAGAGTCATTCCTAAGCACATAAAGTAATCATAAATGTTTTAGCCCTCCCAGGCTGTAATTTGTTGTTTGCTTCCGACCGTCTGTGGCCTCTCCCATAAATCCCCCAAGGCTCCAGGCCTGAGAATGTCAGAGCTGATGGTTTTCCATCAGCACCCTCGGTGCTTCAGCAGTCTTGCTTTCAAGATGCCCTTCTTTGATGTTGTTCTCATTCGTGTTGCCTCAAGGGTCATGAGAGTCACAAGACTGTGTAAAGTATAGACTGACTGTCTATAGCCACTCTATGGCGCCAGTCTTTCCCTTCCATTCTTTGTCACGTTGCATGTTTATGCCTCCAACAGCTGAGAAAATAAAGCACTTTCAAATGGAAAGATTTAACAACATAAGCATTTAGAATAATGGACCTAATAATCAACATAAAGAAATTTATAATTATTTAAAACAATTTGAAAGTCTATTACCATATAGACTTAGCATTTCCTAGAGTGTCTTGCTTTTTTTAACCTTTATTTTACTTAAATATATTTCTTCATATTATAATTGAAAGAAGTTTGGGTATACTATACTTTCCATTCATATACAAATAACAGGATTTTATAGTGAGTAAGAAGTATTGGAGATTTAAGGTACTGGTTCAAACCCAATCTCTTTCCCTTAAGATAACAGGGTGAATAATTTTGAGTAAATAATTTAACTTGTTTTATGCTTGGTTGTAAAATGAAGGACACAAAAAAACTGCCTTTCAGAATGAGAACTATGAAATAGCACGTGATTATGTTTTAGGTATAACATATAGAAAAATCTATGTGTGTTTATTTATCTTTGCTTTCATACAATAAATTTTGTGAGAATTAAACAAAATGAAGAGCTGAAACATCACATCTCCAATTAGGGCAACATCTTCTAGAGTGCAATCACAAAGATTGAGGTATATTATTCCTAGAACGGATTTGCAGTTCTATTGATGTATTAAATATTCAGAATTTATTGAATGTCTACCAATGTGAGGCAATGTGTTAGGCACTGATTTGAACTAGGTCCGTATTTTTAATCAATTTTATTTCATGCAACCTACAAAATTTATGGTAAAATACAAAGATGTCAGTTTATGTGTTACTGAAATAAAATAGCCCAGTAATGAACCAGGAATGGGAGAAACCTGTTCTATTTCACACAGAAAATGTAAGACACATTTGTTCAGCTTGATGAAAATGCTTACTACGAATTTACACATTTTCTTAACATATGCAAATTCAACGGTTACTTCACGACTCCCTCTAATTTACAAAAAGCCTCGTCGTGACAATGCGATAAAATGAAAATCGTTCATTTTTAGGTAATAGAGCATATTTTTAATATTAACACGTCACTCAAAGTTAATGTAATTACTGCATCCAATGAAGCATGATCTTTTACCAAGATAGTTTTCTAGTCTCTAAGTAAAAACAATTTTCAGAGAGATGTGTACGTTGCTATGTCCTAAAACCTTCTCTTATTGGCATAAACCACTTCCTTTGGAAAGTAACATATTTTGTGAAATATATAGTGCATCGTTCATAACGCAAAATAGTTCTATTATTACAAACCAATTGGACGAGCAGGCTTTAGAGTTCTTCAAAATTAAAGTGACTGATTTTGTATTTAAGTAAAATTACAAAATTGGTTTCAAAGACAGTTTTCTCCTTTTAAAATTTAGTTTCAAGTATTAAATAGGTTGAAAGGATAATGATGGGCCTTTAAAGTTTAACTGTTTTAACAATGAAGACACTGAAAAAATTTTATAGACGCTTAAATTCCTCTTATATACTAATGGCCTAGTATTTTCCACTTGTCTGATATTTTCTTATCAGTCTGTTTATACTCAAGCTCGTATTGAATTTATACTTATCTATAACACTAATTTATTTCTACTTATATAACACACTTATGAAGATGGCATCTGCCAACTCCCCCTAAATCTAATCACTGAGATTGTGTGAAGTTCATGATGTACTTTTACCACCTCAAACTACTTATTTTTGGTGCTATCACATAAGCTCTCTCTCCAAATCTGCCCCCAAGGTCTCCTCTTTTGTCTGTGCCTGCTCTCCATGTGTCATGGTTTCCTCTCTGTGGCTGAGCCTTTTATTTTTCTAAATTACAAATTACATGCAGTTTCCTTCTAGGGATTTTATGAAAATCAACTTTGTTAAATCATAGGTACAATTTTTGTTCTACATTTCAAAATTAGTTGTTTATTAGTTTTTACAATTAAAGAAATCTATCCATATTCTTGTATAAATATGTACTTTTTAACCCACTTAACACCAGGGTTTTAAGACTCCTGGCAAGAATTTGGTTAAAAAATCATGTATTTAGGTGAAACATGAGTTGAAATTTCAATTTTTAATGATTGATTTTGCTGAAATATTTATTTTTGAGGACTCTTGAATGTCTTCATTCTTTTTTTCATCTGTTTAAACACTTCTGAAATCTTAAAATAGAATTCATACTCTTTCCACCCTAAAAATTCCCATATAGTTCTAATGCATCATTAATCAGTATATAATTCATTAATAAATAAAATAATGTACAAAATGCCCTAAAGTATGGCTGGTGATTGAAACATTAGTAAAAACACTGATGTTGGATCAGATCTGAAGCTTCTACTTACACACATGATATAGACACATTGGATTCAAGCTTTTGCTTGCAGAGGACAAGGACTCATACTCTACCAACAATGACTGCTGAGGAATGGGACGTGGCTACAGCCAAGAATCAGGTCTATCATAGTTCCGCTGGCCCTAATCCCTGATCCCAACAGAAGAGTAGCCAGTGCCTACTCTAATTATGAAAGCTAAAATCTCAGATCTAAAGGGCCGGGGGTCCCATTCTCTGGTCTGACACCAGGCACTGCCAGGTTGCTATGTGACATCCCAGGGTGTCACCCAGTTATTCTATTTTGTACATACAGCCAGCTATTACTCCGTCACAGCTGCCTCAAAACAGAGTGGCTTAACACCATAGCCATTTACTTGCTTAGCGTATCTAAGTCAGCAGGGCTAATTTTTTGGTCATGTCTGAGCTTATCCTTTGCCTCTGAGGTTGGCTGTCGGTAGGAAAAACGGCTAAACCTAGAGCAGCTTTCCTCATGTGTTTGGAAGCTGACAAGCTCCAGGTGGCGTATGCATCTTTCCTCCACTTGCCTCTCATCCTTCCTCATGCTAGCCTGGACTTGTTCACACTGCAGATGCTGATTCCAGCAAGGATGCAGAAGGTTTGCAAGGTCTCCTTAAGCCTAGACAATGGATTGCAACAATGCCATTCCTAATATATTCTATTAAGACACAAGGCCAGCTTGAATTGAAGGATTAGGGAAATAGATTCTACTTATTGGATGAAAAAGTCATAGTGAAAAATTAATGTTACAGACCACCATTACACAAAATATGCTCATGCCAAAACACCTCAATGGAACACCTTGAATATATACAATCTATTATTTGTCAATCATGCCATAATACAGCCAGGAAACACACACACACACACACTTTAACTGTCATATTACCTACCAAATAGCAGACTAAAAAATAGGGATGGCACAGCCACTCTGGAGAACTACAAAACCTAAAAATTGAACTATTGTAGGATCCAGCAATTCTGGTTTTGGCTATTTATCCAAAGAAATGAAAACACTAACTTCAAAATATATATGTACCTACAAGTTCACTGAAGAATTATTTATAATAACCAAGCTATGGAAACAACCCAAGTGTCCATTAATGGATGAATGAATAGAGAAAATGTGGTTTAGTTGAACCCAAATAAACTCCTTTCCGCTGGAGAAATTTTTAAAAAATGTATATATATAATTGTGAAATATATACATATTACATATATATGTAACACACACACATATATATATCACACACATATTATATATACACATATATATATTACACACACACACACATATATATATTATACACATATTACAATATTACTCAGCCTACAAAGAATAAAATCTTGCCATTGGCAACAACATGGATGGACCTTGAGGGCATTATGATGCTTAGTAAGGTACCTCAAACAGATAAAGACAACTATCATATGATCTCTCTTATATGTGGAATAGAAAAAAAAAAAAAAAAAAACAGAAAAAATCCAAGTCATCCATAGGGAGAATATATTGGTGGTTGCCAGGGGTTGGAGTGTGTGGTGGGAAAATGGGTGAATAATATTAAAAGGTAAAAGCAAATATATATAATGCATTATGAGCAAACAAACAGATATGGTTTATGGAGTTCCCACTGTGGTGAGCAGAAAAGAACCCAGCTGGTATCCACGAGGACATGAGTTTTATCCCAAGCCTCGCTCAGTGGATTAAGGATCCAATGCTGGCATGAGCTGTGGTGTAGGTCGCAGATGCAGCTAGGATCCCACGTTGCTGTGGCTGAGGCATAGGCTGGCAGCTGTAGCTCCGACTTAACCCCTAGCATGGGAACTTCCATATGCCGTGGGCGTGGTCCTAAAAAAACAACAACAAAAACGTTATGGATTAATGTATAAATAGTCACTGTTATTGTATGATTTTGTTCATTGAATAGTAATACATTACATTATACAATTTTTTGGTCTATTTTTGTCTCTTTTAGGGCCATACCCACGGCATATGGAAGTTCCCAGGCTAGGGGTCTAATCAGAGCTGTACCTGCCGGCCTCCGCCAGAGCCAAAGCAACGCCAGATCCAAGCCGCGTCTGTGACCTACACCACGGCTCAGGGCAATGCCAGATCCTTAACCCAATGAGCAAGGCCAGGGATCAAACCCACAACCTCATGGTTCCTAGTTGGACTCATATCCACTGCACCATTACACAATTTTTGTACAGTGTTTTCTATTTGTCAGACAGTACTCTAAATGCTTTAAGTTATGATTCACTTAACTTTATGAACAGCTAATTGAACTATATTTACTCAGCACAAGCATTTATTTATAGCTTACCACATGTCAAGCACTGTTTTGGGAGGAGTTTACAGCAGCATAAGCCGAAGTGAAGAAGACCTTCCTACCTCAGTTGAGTCTGCCGTCTCATGAGAAAGACGGACAATAACCAATACATAGGATGATCTATTGACCTGTTTGCAACAACGTAATTTGCTCTGGGCATTGAAATAAAAGTGGCAGTGATGTGCCCTCCTAGACAGAGATTCAGTGCTACTGCCCATGTTGTCACAATCACTCTTCTCTTAGAATTGAGACCAGAAAATCTCTCAAGAGTATATGTTTATTCACGGTAGGTCTGGAGTGGGAAATAATGAGAACAGAGAAGAATCCACAGTTGACCCCAGGTAGACACATGACATGACGGAAAAACAAACTTTTATTATTTTAAGCACTGGGATTTTCAGGGTTTTTTTTGCCTTTCAATATTGCAGGATACATAGTACATACACTATTAAAAACAGTTTGGAGATTCCTCCAAAAAAAAAAAAAAGGAAAAAAAAACTACCATATGATCTAGCAATTCAACTCTGGGTATTTTTCTAAAGAAAACAAAAACACTAATTTGAAAAGATGCATGCACTCCTATGTTCATTAAAAAACATGATATTCCTTATTGTATTTTTATGCTAAAATATAAACTAAATCATGCATATAGATTTATATAAAAATTTTGTGTATGGGAAAATGCACCTGAAAACAGACAAATATGTATTTTTTGTTCCATTTTCCTGGTACATAGGGAACATTCAACAAGCTAGACTATACTCTGACCAAAAATATAAATTTCACCAAATTTTGCATAACTGAAATTATATAGACAATGTTATCTGACCACAAAAATACTAAATTCAAGTCCAAGAACAAAAACATGTCTGGAATACATGCAAATATTTTAAAATTATACAACATACTGACAAATAATCCATAATCCAAAGAAGAAATTTAAGGCAGGTTAGAACATATTTTGAATCAAATGAAAGCAAAAGTAGAACATATCAAAACTCACTGAATGCAATTAAACTGTGATAAGAATATATATGATATATTATAAAACTTATGCTGGAATGTTAAAAGGTATCAAATTTATGATCTAAGCTCCCACCTAAATACCAACAGAAAAAGAGAACAAACAAAATAAACTCGAAGCAGAAAAAGGAAATAATAATTAGAAGAGAAAAACAAGGAGAAATAAAATATAATAGTGAAAAATTTAAAACCATATATTAGTTCAATGAAATAATCAATAACATTGATGAATTTATAGTCAGACTGATGAGAGAGGGAGAAATAGAAATAAAGGGCTCTGCAATTTGCTTATGGAAGAAAAAATTAACACTAGTAGTCTATGTATTTATTACAGCAAGTGATTTTTGTACTTAAAAACACTCACAGGGAAAAATATCAAGGTCCTGAATGCCTCACTAGCAGATCCTACAAAATATTTCAAAGATACATCAATTCACGAAAAATCTTCTAAAATATAGAACAACAGGGAACGTTTCCCAACTCTCATCCCGTGGACATTATAAGGATAATGATGAAAGAATACTATGATTAACGCTATGACCACAAATTCTAAAGCATAACTGACACGAACCAATGCCTTGAAATACACAATCTAACCAAACTCACTTAAGGATAAATGGGTAACCCAAATAAAGCCTATATTAGTAACTCTAAAAAATACAGCAAAAAAAAAAAGACAGTTTTCTGATGAATTTGACCATTTCATAAAGAAATGATACTAATTCTCTACAAATGTATACAGAAATTAGAATGGGGGGAACATTTCCTAACTAATTCTTTAAGGCTGACATTACTTTAATACCAAAATAAAAAACAAGAAAGAAAATCTACAGACCCGTGTTTCTCATGAAAACAGGTGCAAAAATTCTCAAAAATATTAACAAGTCAAATCTAACAGTATATGAAATGCATTATATGCCATGAACAAGTGAGACTTATGCCAGATAGTCAAGGATAATTCGACATTTAAAAAGCAATCAACATACTGCAGTAATGATGAGCTTTTCTAAACAGCTAGTGAGCACACAGAGAAAGCCAGCCCAACTCTGCAGGACTAGGAGAGACAATAAACTTGAGCATGCATCACTGCCCAAGGGAAAACAAAAGGGAAGTTGTCAGCACTGGGCCTGGCTTTGCAGGATCAAAAGAAAGCATGGAAGCTTAAGAATTCTGCCACAGGAGGAAACAAAATACGTGGAGCTGGTGTATTCACAGAAAATGTCAGACACCCTAACAAGACTGACCGAAGGTATTTCTCCACCAAAGCCAGTGTATGAAGACTGGAGGAGAAGACTTTTTTTTTTTTTTCTTTTTGCCATTTCTTGGGCTGCTCCCACGGCATGTGGAGGTTCCCAGTCTAGGAGTTGAATCGGAGCTGTAGCCACCAGCCTACGCCAGAGCCACAGCAACGCGGGATCTGAGCCACGTCTGTGACCTACACCACAGCTCACGGCAATGCCAGATCCTTAACCCACTGAGCAAGGGAAGGGATCGAACCCACAACCTCATGGTTCCTAGTCGGATTCGTTAACTGCTGCGCCACAATGGGCACTCCGAGAAGACTTTTTTAAAATGGGAAGACAGCAACACAAGACTTGAAGGTGCATGAAAAATCAAGGAAAAATGCCAACACCAAAGGAGCACAATACTTTTCCAGTAACTGATCCCAAAGAAACGGAGATCTGCTGTTTACCCAACAGAGTTCAAAATACCTAGCTTAAGGAAGCCCAGGGAGCTGTAAGAAAACACATAGAGAGAACTCAGTGAAACTGGGAAGACAATACATCAACAAAATGCAAAGTTTAACAGAGAGGTTAGAAGTCATGAAGGAGAGGAGAACCTAAAGGTAGTTTTGAAGCTGAAGAAAATAAGGCATGAAATGAAAAGCAACTGAGAGCATCAATAGCAGGTTGATCAAGGAGAAGAATCTGTGAAGTAAAAGACAGGACCTTTGAAACTAGCTATTCAGAGAACAAAATGAAAGAAAAAGAGTCAATAAATCCTGTATGAACTGCAAGACATAATTAAGAGGAAAAACAAACACGCATTGTTAGGTCCCAAAACAAGAAGAGAGGAAGAAGAGGGTAGAAAGCTTATCTAAAGGAATAATGGCTGAGAACTTCCCAAATATTCAAGTTCATGAAATAATTGGTCAAACCAAAATTTCAACCCAAAATGATCTTTTCCAAGATCTTCTATAATAAAGCCATCTAAAACCAAAGTTAAAGAAAGAATTTTGTATCAGTAAATGGGAAAAAAAGGATGATAAAAGGAAACCCTCACACGCTATAGTGGGTTTCTCAGCAGAAGCCTTGCAGGTCTGGAGAGAGTGGGATGGCACATTCAAGCAGTGGGAAAAAAAGACGCTGCTAATCAAGGATACATTACCCAGCAAAGCTGACCTACAGGAATGAAAGTGAGATACCCAAACAAACAAAAGGAAGGAGTTCATCACCAGAAAATGCTACAACGAGTTCAGTTGAAATGAAAAGATACAAAATAGCAATGTTAAAATAACAATAGCTATCATAATTTGTTAATACAATATTTAGAAACAAAATGTGGCATGAAAAATGCAAGGTGGGAGAGGAAGGAAAGAGCAGAGTTTGATCAGCATGACATTATCATCAGCATAAAATAGTTTATTATGCCTATAAAATCTTTCAAGTAAACTTCATGGTAACCATAAAGTGAAAACCTACAGTAGACACACAAAAGATAAGAAAGAAGGAAATCAAAGCATACCATTATGAAAATCATCATTTTGAAAGGAAGGCAGCAAAAGAGGAAGAACAGGGCAAGGGAAGGGAACTCTGAAACTGCCAGGAAACAATAAAATTGCATTAGTAAGCCCTTACCTATCAAAAGTTGATTTAAATGTAGACAAATTCTCCAATCAAAAGATACAAAGTGGCTAAACAGAGTTTTTAAATATAAACAAAACTTCCCCTCCCTGATAAAAGGACCCAACCAAATGCTGCCTACAAGAACGTCACTTCAACTTTAAAGACACACAGCGGCTCAAAGTGAAGGAGTAGAAAATAATTACACACAAAAGAAACCCCCAAAGAGCACAAGTATAGCTATAATTTTATCAGACCAAGGAGACCTTAGTCAAAAGTGTTAATTGATAAAGAAGGTCATTATGTAATGATAAAGAGGTCAGCTCATCAGGAGGTTATAAAAATCATAAATACATATGAAATTAACATTGGAACCAAAAATATATTAAGGAAACATCAATATATATGAAAGCAGAAATATACAACAATGCAATAATAATAAAGGACTTCAACACTCCACTTTCAACAATGAATAATAGATCATTCCCTCCAGAAATCAAGACGGACACATTATTGATTGAATTATTCTTTAGACCAAATAGACCAAACAGGTAAATGCAAAACACCCAACAGCAGCAGAATACATATTTTTCTCAAGCACACATTGAACAATCTCTAGGATAGCTCACGTGTTAATCACAAAACTAAAAATACTATTTGCTGGAGAGCATTCAGTGTAATAGAATTCTCATTTATCGCTGGTAGGAATTCAAAATGGTATAGACATTTTGGAAAACAATTTGTCAGTTCTTCAAAACTGAAGACAGACTTATTTCATCTAGCAACTATTTTCCAACTGACTTGAAATCTTATGTCCACACAAAACCTGCACCCTGATATATATATATAGCTATAGCCATAATTTTCAAAACTTGAAAGAACCAAGAATCCTTCAATAAGCAAATAGTTAAATGTTTTATATAGCTATAAAATACAACATTATTTAGATAATAAAATAAATTATCAAATAATAAAAAACATGAAAAAAATCTTAAAAGTATATTTCTATGGGAAAGACACAGGTCTGTAAAAGCTCCATATCCTCTAATTCAAATTATTAATGTTACTTTGTGCAAATTAAAACAAAACATGTAGGAGGTAGTGGGTTTCCAAGATGGAATGCAGAATGTGACAAAACAGCCTAAGTGAATTGCAGATGTCTGAAATAATTAACAACCTCATTAAATGGAATTGGTGGGGGGGGGGTGTCCATGACCTAAATAGCTTTTGATGTGAGCTTTTTAAAGTAAATGATACAAACTATTCTTTTTCCAGTGCCTGAAGTTTGTTTGTTTGTTTTTAGGGCTGCAGGTGTGGCATATGGAAGTTCCCAGGCTAGGGATTGATTCAGAGCTATAGCTGCCAGCTTATACCACAGTGACAGCAATGCCTGATCTGAGCTGCATCTGCAACCTACACCACAGCTCACTGCAATGCCAGATCCTTAACCTGCTGAGCCGGGCCAGGGATCAAGCCCACAACCTCATGGATACTAGTCAGGTTTGTTTCCACTGAGTCACAACAGGAATTATCTAAACAATGTTAGAACTGAGTAGTTTCTGAAAGACTAAAGACAAGGAAGCTACATAACCACTGTATTCTAGTTGTTGAGGTTATTTCTCATAGTGCTGTGGGTTAACAGTTCTGTTACTGTTACATATTGACACTGAGATGCAACACTTCAGTAAATGGATGGCAGAATTTTGGAACCAGGATTCTCACTATTGGAGTGGAAAGCTACAGATCAACAAACAAAGGAGGCTCGAATAGTCAGTGTGTTAGGGATTCACCTTGGAGATATAATTATGGATTCATGGGGAGCTTAATACAGATATAAGTGCTTATATTCAGAAATATTTCTAGGCGTGCATATATACAGGTTAGTACTCAAATACACTCTTTTTTAAATTTTAGTTGATTTACAATGTAGTGTCAATTTCTGCTGATTCAAATATATTGATAGCTGAGTCTAGTGGCAACAACACTTCAGTAGCAATGGTAATAATGCCCACAAATGATTTTCATTGTCATTCTCCAATTAAGGAAAGCACTACTCCTTGGAGAAATAATTTGGGGCCAGATGTGTATAAGCCATATAAAGTATGCCTAACTACTTGCAGTTCCAGAAATTGAGGAAGCACTAAAAATACAAAGACACATGCACACAGACATGGAATCTGTTGAAGGAACCAAATCAAACACCTCCCAGAAGGCAGAAGAAGAAAAACATTAAATAAACTAATAGTAGACTATAACCTAAGGTGTAAAATAAATATTATTTTGTATCAATAGTGATATAAATCATCAAATAAATAAACGAGAATGAATAGGCTCCCCGTGGAAACAATTCTAGGTGATTTATGTAGATACTCCACTTTCGAGAAGGTGGAGAATAACTCCTCACTCCTTAGGTGTGGTCAGCACATGGTGACTTCCTTCCAAAAGTACAGTATGTAGAGGAGAGAAAATAAGAAACTTGACAGGGAAGATACCTGATAAATACGACCGCAATAGGTGATCAAGTTTAACATCTGAATCAGCAAGTCAGAAGGATGGCATGTGCCTTTGACCCTGGAACAACACAAGTTTGAAGAGCTTGGGTCCACTCCCAGGTAGATTTATTTTCAATAAACACTCCAGTGCTACACAATCCAAGGCTGGCTGAATCTAGGGATGCAGAGCTGTGGACATGGGGAGCCATCTCTAGAGCTTGGGTGCCCACCAGTTTGGGTATCTGCAGTGGATGCTGGAACCAGTCTTCCTCAGGGGAGATTGCACTCCAGATATAATGGAAATGATACTTTACCTCTGTGATTTTCTCTTCAAACCCAAAACCTAGTAGTCTAACCATGAGAAAAAAAATCCAGTAGATGACATTTTACAAAATATCTAACCACTATTTCTCAAAACTACCGAAGTCATCAAAAACAAGGAAAGATGGAGAAATTGCCAAAGCCTAGAGAGATCTGATGTTCGAACAAAGTGTGGTACTTAGAATAGGAACCTAGGATGGAAATAGTTATTAAGGAAATCTAAATAAAGTATAGACTTTAATGACTAATAATGCATCCACACCAGTTCATTAACTGAAACAAGCTTGCCTTACTAATATGCCAATAGGAGAAACTGAGAATGTGTCATAACAGAACACTTTGTAGTGTCTTTGAAACCTTTCTGTGAATCAAACACTGTCCCAGGAGTTAAGGATCCTAGGACTGTGGCACAGTGGATTAAGGATCCAGTGTTGTCTCTCCGATGGTGCAGGTTTGCTCCCCAGCCCAATGTAGTAGGTTAAGGACCTGCCTTGCCACAGCCATGGTGTAGGTCACAGCTGCAGCTCCAATCCAATCTCTGGCCCAGGAAATTCCACATGCTATGGATGTGGCCATAACATTTTCCAAAAATTGTCCTAAAATTAAAAGTTTAGGGAAAAGTCTAGTCTATTAATGACCAACTCAGCTCAAAGTTAGTCATAATAAATACTTCACAAATGCCTATTGTGTGCCATACTCTCTGTATAATTCAAAATTACAAAGGCAAATCAAATACGTATAATTAGAAGGATTATTAGTTTAATTATGAAAGATGTCTTGATGAGTAAATTGCAGTTATCATTAAATGTGTAATCAGGAAATTTCTGCATTTATTGCTGGTAATTGGTATATTTAATGGTTCTGTAGAACATACTGCTGCTGATCAGCGAAAAAGTTCTTTTCACATCTGATTTTATAAGGCAAAAATCCTTCACCATAGAGGATTTAACATATTCTTCTTTGCATATCTATGTATCCATATCTATCTATCTATCTATCTGTCATCTATCTATCTATCTATATATATATATATCTCTATCCATTTATCTATCTATCCATCTATCTCTATCCATCTATCATCATCATATACCTATCATCTATCTAGTTTTTCCTGTATTCAGATTACAAATTGAAATAGAGAAAAGCACCGTTACACAGAAAGTTCTAAAAAAATAACCTTAACAGCTGATGTTTCACAAACTTGAAAAGCAGCAGTTTTTAATAAATAAGTATTCAACAAGTGAATGCTGTATTTGAAGAAATACATTGATAAACAATGAAAAGAATGTGGTTGGTAACAGTCAATGCCATTAGCATAGCTCTTCCCATGTACTTTACATGAACACGTTTAGAAAGGACTCGCATGTTTACTAGCTTTGGGGTGTGTACACTTCCCCTAAAAATAAGGAGATAGAAATTGATAATTAAATCAAACGTCATAGAATAATGATTTTCTGACTCACAAACGTAATATTCTTTCCTTATTTCTTCAGTCCACTATGTCTCCTTAGCTGTACCTTTTACTTAATTTTTACTTTTCGAATCTACTAAGAACATTTAAAGCTTTATAGTTTTACATCCTCAGAACATATTATAATAATCCTAATATAATCGGTTAGAACTATATTATTTGAAAGGGGCAGAAACCTAAACATTATAAAGTGTAGGCAAAAGCAGAATATGTTGTTTCTGTAAATAAACCATGGCAAAGGCACATGCAACTTGGATTTACGTATTGGAATAAACAACTCTATGCACACTTGGATTTTCTCTTAGATTATCTTCGCTTTTTTTTTTTATGTCAGTCTCATTCCTTTAGACCATCCTTTACTATAATAGTGGAACAGCTGCCAAATAGCATCTCACACTGTTGTCCTCCCAAGAGCAAACAGCTTTCTTTACTTAGCAAGAGTGAAACCCTTGGAAAGTACTTTGAAAGAGTCAAGAGACCTCTCCAGCAGTAAAATGCGATCATGTGATCAGTAAGTCTACAATTTCTACATTTGCTTAGTCATTCAAAAGTGTTAGTGGAGGTCCTGTCATATCCATGGCACACTTCTCAACCGACGCAAAATAACTAATACACCGTCCCTGCTCTAACTTATAACCTCGCAGGGCACCAAGACCATGACCACATGCGATTACTAAGTAAGGGTAGCTGTCACAAAAAGCAAGCCATAAAGGGCATGAACAAAGGAAAGACGTTATATTTAGTGTCAGATGGTCAGAGAAGGCTTCCCTGATAAAGCGACATTTAAGAAAGACTTGAAGGCAATATCAACCATATGGCTCTCCATATGGCTGGAGTGGGAAGAAACAGGAACAGTCTTCCAAGGACTGAGTCCCATCCCAATTTGTGCCAGTCAGATTCTAAAATAATAGGCTGACTATGCCAACTTATATTGCTTCTAGCTCTTCCTCTGTTAATCGCCATTTTTGGAATATTCTGATTACTTTTAATGTTTAATATTATGCTTATGGTAGGCAACCTAGGAATCATTTGTTCTCTGAAAGTTTGAAGAAAATACTTACCTGAAAGATAATTTGATATGGCACGGAGAACAGAGAGAAAAGGAGGTCTGCTTTATTTTTCACTTAACAAGGGATGGGTAGGGGAGTCATAGACATTTAGGAAGATAGAGAAAAAGCTGACAAAGACCGTGGGCTGTTGCAGATTCCAGTATATCTATATCCTAACAATATTTCATTCAATAAAGAATCTGCTTTTTCACATAACTATATACCTATATACCTTGTGTGTGATACAAAGGTTTTTTCCCACACAGGGTATATGGTCGTTTATGGTCCCCCCCCCCTGCCCCCCGGCCAGTTCCTTTCTGTCTTTTGGGTTGTTGTTTACCTTAAAGAATTTATTGCATTTGGAATAAGCTGAGTAAGGACAGGCCAATCTGGATGGTCCTGGAGGCTCAGGCCCTCTTCCTTTAGGCAACTGAACTCCAACTGGCTCAGCGTGTGTGAGGTAACTTTATTCTGTTAACGAGTCTTCAGTTTCCCTCCTTTTAATGAGGCTACTTCTCTGCTCCAATTGTGACATGCTTCCAAGTATCCCCTATGCTCTGTCATGCTACGCATATGTAGAGCTTTACAAGGCTGGGCTTTTTCTCTGCTAGACATTGGCCAATATGCATGCAAACTATCTATCTATGCTAACCCGAATTGTAGGAGAAAAAAGGGGGAATTCAGGGGACTCTCTAGACTTGATTACAATTTACTTCAATAAACCCTACTTCAAATCTGCACCTAAGACAGTAGTGGTACTAATATGACTCTATTGCATAATCTTTTGTTGCAATTTACATGTTTCCTAGTAAACATTAATTATTAACATATTCTTTCCCAAAAGCATTGTATAAAAATTCACAGATCAATTCTACTGGGATGCACTTGTGTCAGCCAGAAGTGGACGGCTGCAGTGCAGCTTCACTTCTGGGTGTGTCTGAAGAAGGTGAACCAATTGTAGGGTGCAGAAAGTAGAGCTGTAATATGATTCTCTCTTTTTTATTATCAAAGAAATGGCCAGAATCAAGGAAAGAGTTGCCTGCCCAATTGTTTGTTTTTAATGAAAGTGCCTGTATGAATGCTGTGTAGCCAAAAGGATGGAAAATGCCATTTATTAAGTTGTTGCCTCTCAGCTCCAAAGGTGAACTTTTAAATCTATGTTATGACTTAAGAACTGAGAAGTCTCAAACCCCATTTCTTGGGCCCAGTGGTTCCAGCTGCGTTAGCCAACAGGGAACTCAACTCTTCCTATTTTCTCCCTATTTTCTGTTTCTGTTCATTTGACTGCATGCTACATCTTTTTCCCGGCACCAACAGATCCTTTCTGCATTGGCACTTGAGCACAGTGTGCAGATTTCTAGAGCTCAGTTCCAGTGGCAACACTGACGTTATCCAGATGGCACCAGACCTGGCTCTAGCCTCAAAGACCCTACCTACCTTCAAGCTCAGCCAACACAACCCTCCATGGTGTCCCTCTGCCAAAGAGTCTCTTCTCTACTGTTTTCAACTCCTTCTCCTGTTTCCCCAGACTCAGGAGTGCTAGCTGTTTTCTGAGATTGCTGACTCTATGATATGCTAATATTCTCTCTGCTGCATTTTTGGATTAAATTCATAATTCTTTATACCAGTTAACAATTATTGATCCTAAATCCCTCTGCGAAAATAGTATGGTGTCTGTCTCCTCTCTGGACTCCCACTGAAACAAATAGGTAAGGAGGTTTTCAGATGGTTCGCTAAGTCAGTATGTACATGGGTAATTGAGATATAGTGATAAAGATACAGAGATTGAGATAGAGCTAGATACAGACCCTATTTAAGATTGTTTGAGAGGACACACACATCAGGTTATGAGCATAGGTTGCCTAGGATTTGGGCGAGGAAGAGATACCAGAGAGGACTGAGAGGAAATAAGATAAAAGAAAAGGGAAAGTAATAAGACGTTCATACAGTACCGTACAAAATAACTATACAAAGCAATGGGGCTACCTCATCTTCTCTTCGAACTTCACCATAGATATTTTAAGCAGATATTATTATTTTTCACTATTCAAAGAGAATGATTTCATTTACAGTTTTAAAGGAATTTTACTCAGTGTGTGGATTTTATGAAATTTATTTTCTCTATCATATCATTGTTTTTATACTTTGACATAAAAATGTTGACTGCAGAGTTCCCACTGTGTCCCAGCAGGTTAAGAGCTCGGCAGAGTCTTTGTGAGGATGCGGATTCGAACCCTGGCCTCGCCCAGTGGGTTAAGGATCTGGCATCACCACAAGTTGCGACGGAGGTTGCAGTAATGGCTCAGATCCCACATTCCCGGCCATGGTGGAGGCAGGCAGCTGCAGCTCCAGTTCGACACCAGGTACTTCCATGTGCCACAGGTGTGGGGTAAAGAAGAAGAAGACAAGAATGTTGAATGCGGTTCTGAGTCACCGTATTAAAATTCATTTTATTTGGCCATCTCATGTTTTGTAAAGTATTATCATTAATGTTAAGTTACTGGATTCACAATATTTAATTTATTACCAATTTGGGGTGGAATGTTGTGAATGAACTCTTATGTGTTTGTATTTTCCGTATTCTGTACTTGGTTCTAAGCTGGCTTGTGCTGCTTTTATAAGCTTATGGAGGGAGTAACTACTTTGTTAGACTTACATGTGAAATACGTAACTTAGCAGTTTTGAAACATCCACTGTAAAACTTTTGACATCCTGAGAGGTTTTTATTGCTCTTGAAAAGATGTTAAGAAATTACTTTTGAGTGTTCTGTTTAGACAGATACTTCAAAAGGATACTTCTTATATACTTTTGTGTGAAACAGTATTTTATCTATTTTGGCCTCAATGTGTGCAAGAACTCATGAAAACAATTGATTTTAGTATTTTGTATAAACTCTGGAACACAGTATTTTTATACTGAAGGTTTAAACTATTGCTAAATTTATCTTCTGACTATGCAAAACATGAATGAGAATTTTTTAAAAACCATCTAATTTTATTATGTAGATATCTGTCATATCATCCTATTACACCTTAAAGATGATATTTTCATTTCTATACATCTATTTTTTTTTTTTTTTGGTCCAGTATTTCTAGACCAGTGTAAATCTAAATTTTAGATTCAGATCTTTTTCTGTTCAATCTACTCTCTCAGAAAATGCACTTTTTGGAGTTCCTGTCATGGCACAGGGGAAATGAATCTGATTAGGAACCATGAGGTTGTGGGTTCAATCCCTGGCCTCGCTCAGTGGGTTATGGAGCCAGTGTTGCCGTGAGCTGTGGTGTAGGTCGCAGCTGTGGGTCAGATCTGGTGTTGCTGTGTCTCTGGCATAGGCCGACAGCTGTAGCTCCAATTAGACCCCTAGCCTGGGAACCTCCATATGCCGCAGGTGCAGCACTAAAAAGCAAAATAATAATAATAAAGAAAATGAATTTTTTGAGCTTTTGAACTGATGATATTATTTCCCACAATTACCTTTTATGTATTGTCCCATTTTTTACTCATATTTCTTTTTTTTCTGTGAGGCTCTCAATTTTTATTACTATCCCTCTGTTATAATTTTCTATAAGGACTAAAGGTGATGAGTTATAGTTACAACATTATGGGTATCACAATTGCGTATTGTACATTTTAAATCTGTGAAATCCTTACTTATATGAGCTTGTCATGTCTTATTCTGGACTACAGCTTTTCTCCAGTATAGACTCATATTGAATACTAATGACAGCCAGTAGCAATTACCTTCTAAAACTTATTGCTTTTATTTTTTTATTACATTGACTTTGAGAAACTTAGCACAGAAATTTTTCCATTTTTATTTTTAATTTAAGAATAGCTATAAATTTCATCATTTTTCAAAAAATATTCCAACATTTAAAATTTAATCATTTTAACTCCTACAAAAGAACATAGGCAAAACGTTCTCTCACATAAACTGTACCAATGTTTTCTTGGGTCAGTCTCCCAAGGCAACAGAAATAAAAGCCAAAGTAAACCAATGGGACATAATCAAATTGACAAGCTTTTGCACAGGAAAGGAAACCATAAAAAAAATAAAAATAAAAAAAGAAGACAACCTGCAGGATGGGAGAAAATAGTTTCAAATGATACAACTGACAAGGGCTTAGTCTCTAAAATATACAAACAACTTATACCACTCAACAGCAAAAAAAGCAACAACCCAACTGAAAAATGGGCAGATATAAGTAATATCATATGAAAAAAAGAATGTACACATCTATGTGTAACTGGGGCACCATGCTGTACAGTAGGAAAAAAAAAATATGTATTGGGGCAACAAAAAAAAATGGGTAAAAGGCCTGAATAGACATTTCTCCAAAGAAGATATACAGCTGGCCAATAAGCACATGAAAAAATGCTCAATATCACTGATTATTAGAGAAATGCAAATCAAAACTACCATGAGGTGCCATCTCGCACTGGTCAGAATGGCCATTGTTAATAAGTCCACAAATAACAAATGCTGGAGAGGGTGTGGAGCAAAGGGAACCCTCCTACACTGTTGGTGGGAATGTAAGCTGGTACAACCACTATGGAAAACAGTGTGGAGGTTCCTCAGAAAACTGAATATAGAACTACCATATGACCCAGAAATCCCACCCTTGGGCATATATCTGGATAAAACTTTCCTTGAGAAAGACTATGCACCTGTATGTTCATTGCAGCACTATTCACAATAGCCAAGACATGGAAACAACCTAAATGTCCATCGACGGATGATTGGATTAAGAAGATGTGGTACATATACGCAATGGAATCCTACTCAGCCATAAAAAGGAAAAAAATAATGCCATTTGCAGCAACATGGATGGAACTAGAGACACTCATACTAAGTGAAGTAAGTCAGAAAGAGAAAGACAAATCCCATATGGTATCACTTGTATCTGGAATGTGATATAGGGCACAAATGAACCTTTCCACCGAAAAGAAAACTCATGGGCTTGGAGAATAGACTTGTGGTTGCCAAGGCGATAGGAGGAGGGAATGGGATGGACAGGCAAATTTAAAAAAAAAAAAAATGGGAAAAATAGTCTTTTCTTTCCCAGCAATGGTAGGTGATCCACTAAATGCTGGAGTTATGTTATGCATCCATGTCAGCAGTGATGGAATTTTTAATGCATGAATCCATGGTGTGTAGATGAGGCATTAAAAATGCTGCTGTGTTATTCATGTTATTTTTAAGTGAGTACACACTAAGGACAAGACTTTCTGCTTGTTTGATTTTTATATTCTAGTCATTCAGTAACAATGGGAATAAAACTCATATCCTTGTCAATACTATGTATAATTCTGTCCACATGTGTTATTTGTACCAGAAGTACAATTCAGGTTCCCCACAGGCTATTGGTGGAACCTCATTACTTTGTTTGACAGGGTTCGAGAAGAAGGGTGAGTAAAATGCCACTGACTAGCTTTCAATTAAACTATATATCCAGGGTTCATCTCTAGAGAGCCAGCATTAATAGCAGATATCGTTCAGGGACAGTTTTCATTTTAGTTTGCTTTCTGCTGTATGCTTCTTTACTGAAGAGGTTTTATTACCTGGCAATAGCTGACTAATACAATTTGTACTCTTCTATAAAGGTGGACTCTAAATATTAATAACAGTATCAGTCATATATATATCTGATGACCTCTCTGAGAGTGAAATGGTTATATTCACATCCCTCAGGATACTTGTTTAAAACTTTAATATAAATATAATAAAATGTATCAATCATTGTCTTGTTTTTAATTCTTGCACTGTTGGATAAGGGAAGATGGTACTTTGAGAGTGAGAAGCACACAGTTTGGGTCCAAGTGCTTCCCCGGTGCCCATAGCCTTTATCCAGACTCTTCCCCCATTAGATTTCATTGCCTTAGTTCAAGTTGGGTATCTTCTCTTTGCCTCAGTTTCCTCATTTCTGAAGTACAATGTTTTAAAGAGTGCTTCGGCGAGGGCATGTGTGCACACACACGGATATTTATGATTCTAGACTTTTATTGTTCCTGCTAATCTGGTTTTTATTTGTTTGTTTTTAAATATCAGGAAAATCTTTAAGAAAGCTACCTACATTTCTGTTATTAGAATGGGGAATTTTATTACAGATTTTCAAAACAAAATTTGTTTCTCCTTACCACTGGGATCTGCTGTTACTTTTAGATTGAACAAATTCTGCACAAAATGAGCAACTGTTTTGAGCATTCTTTCACTAGGTCTCTGGCAGGTGCCCACCCAGTTTGGAGGAGGAGGAGGTTATAAAGAGGCAAAATGCAGGGATTGTACCCTGGTCGGTAACAGGCCCCTTACTTCTCGGTTTGCTTGTGGAATAAGACAAACAATGACCAACGACAGTCCAATCATCACTTTGTGATTTTTACAGGTAAGGTGAAATGAAACGCTGTGAGCAGGATTTGAACCTGCGCAGGGAAACCCCATTGGATTTCGCGTCCAAGACCTTAACCACTCCGCCATCACAGTTTGACTCTCTATTCCTATTAAGGCATTGAAAAACACATCCATGTAGGGCTGTGATTTCGAATCCTGCCTACAGATTCTGGCCACTCTTGCTTATGTGCCATGTTTACTTTAAGCAGCATGCAAAGGGAGATCACTCCCCAAACTCCATCAGATCTCTCCACTCAGCCACTTCCCTGCCTTAACCAGCTTATTCCCATCCTGCCAGGCTCCATGCTGTAGAGTCTCACCTCTGAGAGAAGGCAATATTCCAGCATCATAAGAATCCTAGAGGTTCTAAAATTTTCTGCAGTCTTCCTGGATTGCCTAGTTTTGCTTTCACACTCAGCAAGGAATGAAGTGAGGGTTGTATCGGGTGCCAATGATCTTACAAATACACTGTGCCTTGCTGCTGTGAAGGACAACTGGACAGGACCCACCAGTATTTCCAATGCATAATCTCGGATACAGCATTTCCAGAATGTAAAAGACAGACTTGAACACATGACTCCCAGAGGAACACTTTGCAGACTTAAATAATCTTGTGATAAAGACCTCGAAATTCACTCACAAATTAAAAAGCGCTTTTGAAAGGTTTGTTTTTTTCCTTAGCTGGATCTTGATTGTCTTCCTAGTCCTTCTACTCTACCAGGGAATTCAGGAATCCCCAAGGGTAAAGAAGAAAGAGGCTGTTGAAACTGGTGGCTTCCCAAAGTAGTCACCGTTCATCCCTCCTCCTTGTCCCCTCCTGGGCAGTTTAACTTTTGTGGGAGGTTCTCTGCAGTTCTAAATGGTTTCTCAGATTAAAAAAAAAAAAATTTCTTGCACTATAGGAAATCTTTCCTTTCAGGGGACTTATAAAGATATTTGGATTATATATATATATAATATTTAAGACTCTACTTTTATATTTAAGTATTTAATTATAGACAAATTGTTAGAATGTTGTATAAATATTTAGGTATACATTCAGCTGTCCCAAACTGTTTACTGAGTAGTCATTATGATCTTATATGCTGGCTTTGTCATTTTTCATTTCCATAGATCTGTAAGGCTGTCTAAAGGCTCTTGACTCATTATATTTATGCCCATGAACCTATACTCTGATAGACTGAACCCTTATCAATTTTATGTCTGCCATTATATATATTTTATATAATTATATTTACATAAGTATTTAAGACTAGTATATAAAAATGAAGTTTATTTTATAGGATCTTACATTCATGAACATTACAAAATTTTTATGCTATATAATTTCATTTTATATGAAAAAAAGACAGAGAACCTGAAAATAATGATTCCCTTGCTTCATCCTTATTAATCCTGTCTTTTTGTTTTACTTTATTTTGTGGACTTGTAGGAGAGTACTGAATGACAGTTATAATCTAAGCATCTTAAATTATGTTTTTAAAAGAAATGCTTTTACTATTTGATCATTATGGCTGTAGTTGGTATAAATTTTTGATTATTATTTATTTTTAAAATAAGAATTTTTAAAATATTTATCAAATATTTTTAATAACATATGACTTAATATTATTGAGTCCTCTACATCTATTGAAATGAATCATTTGTCATTTTTTTCTTGGTTATGTTACAATTGATATCTTGATTACCGGTTGCATTGACAGATTTTTAGGTTGTCAAAGCAGGCTTTTATTCCTTGAAACAACCAAATTTGGTCAATATATTCTAGCCCTTTTATGTTTTGATAGATTTGGGTAGCTTTTGTTCAAATTTGCCTATTGATGTATTTGCTAATAAGTAAAAATGGCTGTAGTTTACAATTTATATCTCCTAGGTAGTTTGTGCAATCAGGCTTATATAGCCTTAATAAAAATTAATATCTATCATTTTAGAGTTGTACTGGCTCAGAATAATATGT
This sequence comes from Sus scrofa, assembly GCF_054392235.1. Classification (NCBI taxonomy): domain Eukaryota; kingdom Metazoa; phylum Chordata; class Mammalia; order Artiodactyla; family Suidae; genus Sus; species Sus scrofa. Next base: position 1,796,651 of record NC_139392.1, read on the forward strand.
CCTTAGAGTGTTTAGTAAAACCCCCTATGAAATTATTGCTGATTTTTTATTGTTGTGTGTTTTGTGTGCTCATTTATATTTGTGGATAGTTTTACTCTTAAATCCAGTTTTCTAGTCATTACATGTTTATTCAGGTGTTCGGTTCCTTTTGAATGATTTCTAGGTAATGACTAGCTTTTGATAAAATCATTAAATTTATCAAATTTATTTAACTATCAATATGTGAAATCCCTGGGTTAAAAATAGTTCACATGCTCTATTTTTAAAACACTTTAAAGTATTTTTTCTTCTCTTTCACTCATTTGTTTGCTTTTTTTTGCCAAACCTGAGAATTTCGTATTCATCTTTTCAAAGAGCCAATTTTTAGCTACATTGAATCTCTCAATTCATTTTCCATTTATTATTTTTTCCTTGAACTTTATATTTTCCTGTTCCTACTCCCTTTTGATTTGTTCTGTTTATCTTTTTCTTACTTCCTATGTCTAAGTTTTGCTCATTACTTTTAGCCCTTCTATTTAAATATATGTATTTTTAAACCTTCCATTCTGATTTGTTTCTATTCTACATAATGTATTTTGTATGTCATTTTATTTTTTATTTTCAAGAATTGTCTAATATGTATTATATTTTGTAACTGTATATGTACTATTTAAAATGCAAATTACAGAGATGGGCAGCAGGAATTTCTGCTTCAATTTATAGTCCTGTTTTCTGTTATTTTTTGCTTCTAGCCTCTAGGGATTTTTCCTCATGTTCCTGCCAAGTCATTTATGCACTGAAAATGATGCTTCTTATATTGTGCACAGTATTATTTAGTATTTTATAGTGGAAGGTTTTTAAGGCTTTTTAGTTCACAAAATATATGGAAATTTCAAGATTCTATTAATTTATATAGCACTCTTCTCTGTTCTATACCCTACAATTTTAATGGAAAATTTCTATGACCCATTCCATGCTCAGATGATACATTTGGATCCAGTCTGGATTCACCTTATTAAAACACAGCCTGGAGTTCCTGTCGTGGCGCAGTGGTTAACGAATCCGACTAGGAACCATGAGGTTGCGGGTTCGGTCCCTGGCCTTGCTCAGTGGGTTAACGATCCGGCGTTGCTGTGAGCTGTGGTGCATGTTGCAGACGCAGCTCAGACCCCACGTTGCTGTGGCTCTGGCGTAAGCTGGTGGCTATGGCTCCAATTAGACCCCTAGCCTGGGAATCTCCATATACCGTGGGAGCGGCCTAAGAAATAGCAAAAAGACAAAACAAAAAACAAACAAAAAAAACATACAGCCTATTTGTCACAATTGATTATTCTACCCATTTAGACATATTTTTCTTCTTTTAGTTTTCAGAGCAATGAATTATCCTAATTTTATCTTTTCTCTTTATTTGCTCCCTAACATTTTTTTGTTTACAGAATCTTTCCTCTGACTATAACCTAAATTTTGCAATTCCATAGCACTTATATCTAAGCCCCTTTTTTTTTCATCTCTAAAGCTCAATTTCTATAAGAATTTACACATTTACTGAGTTTAATCATTAGCTCAAACTGATAACATAAACATCAAATGATAAATTTGTATTTCCAATGGCAATCTGGAAACTTATATTGTTGTAGCCCTTGTACCTCAACTTTATCTTGTTCGGGGTGAAATTAATCACAAACATCAAACTATTGCTTTTCTGTTTTTTCCCATCTCAGTAAAGTCACCACCGAAACCCTGGGCTAGAAATAGGTGTGCTTTTAGGAGTGATAAGTGTGATGTGAATACACCCCCGCTGAGAACACCTTGAATATACACAATAGACACAATTGGAAACTAAAATCTATGTAAAAAATGCCAGCAAGGTAACAAGGAATTGAAGTGCCCAGAATTTAAAGACGAGGGATGCCTAGTGTTGAGACACACTCTCTGTCTTCAGGTATTGGCCATTTCTAAAATTAAGGCTGAAATAATAAGAAGAAATAGGAGCGGCTGAGCTGCTATAGAGCTTTAGACATTCATATGAAGATTGACAGATAAAACTGTACTTCAAACACCAGTAAGAAGAACAATCACTGATAAATATCTTGGGTTTTCAGCTGGAACTCCCAAAGATCATAATGCAGGCATACGAGGAACCTATGAAATGAAGAGCTCCCAGAGAAACTCAAATCTACTTTCAGACAAGTTTAATCTCATGATTAAGAAATTCAATGAATTAATAGCAAGCTGAAGAATAATATGAGATGGTTGGAACATATGTTGGAATAAGTAACAACTGAAATAACGCAATAGATTCACATCAGATGAGACACACGTGAAGAAAGAATAAGTGAAATGAAAAATAACACAGCAGAAAATATACAAATTTAAACCAACAGGCAAATGAAAGAAAAATAGCATAAAATATATATGGAACATGGTGAAAAGATCATAGTATAATGAATTCCCCAAATAATAGAAGCAGTATTTGCAAAAGGACATGAAGCAATAGTGATTAAAAAGTTCTATGAATGAAATTCATGATGAATATAAATCAAACCACATGAAAGCAAATAGTAAACAACTGAAAACCAAAGATAAAGGGAAATCTTAAAAGCAACCAGACCTGGGTGGGGCGGGGGACGACATATTCCTTTTAAGAAAACAAATCTAAGATTTACATATGGTTTCTCAAAAGAAAAATTGTCACACACAAAAAAATGGAATTATGTCTTTACAGTACCTATACAAAGCAACTAATAACTTAGAATTCTATATGTGGCAAAGATATCTCCCTTCTATAATAACAGTAAAAAATATATTTTCTAATAAAAAAAACCTGAGAGACTGTCACCAAATGAAGCTTGAAGAATGTAGCAAAAGTCATTTTTGTGGCAGATACAAGCAGAGGTATTCAGAAAAAAGTAAAAGCGGTAAATATGTGAACAAATCCAAATAAAAGTTGATATCTGTAAAGCAATATCAACGAATTTAAAATATGTACACAATAAAATTCACAACACCTGTTGCATACAAATGTTCTGTGAATGTCATTTGAGATAATTTTTATTTTCATGTATTTTATAATTTTCATGTATTTCAAGTCTCTCATACATTTATGGAATTTTTATTTTTTTATTTCATTTTTTGTTTTATTTCTGCCATTTACTGAATGAACAATAATCAATCTCTTACTTTCTAAATCTGTCTCTTTCTCCTGTTTTGGTCCTATAACTAGATTAATATATATTCAGGTTTATAGCAATGTAGCAATTTTTTTATATTTGATAATAATACTTCTGAGCTATTTTTCTAATATTTAGTTTACTTTATCTTCTAGTTAGCACATTACTTGTGTATATAATACTTGCCTTTTTCATCCTTCAGCATTCGAGTTTCATATGCATGTTTAAGGTATTTCTTATGAACAATTATGGAATTTTTACTAAACACTTTATTAACAGGGCTCAAGAGACTATTTACAACTGGTTAAGTACTGCTTGTCACTTATTTTTTGGATTGAATTTTATTAAAAGACAACCCTGTTCATTCACTGACATATTGTCCATGGCTGTTTTCATGCTTCAACTGCAGAGATGAGCAGTTAATGGCAGAAAACACACAGCCAACAACGTCCAAAGTATTTACTATCCAGCTTCTTCCAGAAAGTATTTATCAACCTTGATCTAGACCAATAGGTTTTGAACTGGGTGTATTAGTACGTATACGTTTGATGTAACCACTATGTTTTGGCTGGGTCTGTGATTTTACCACGTTTCATAATCCTGCCATCTACTTCTCTCTCTTTCAACATTTTTGAACCTGATGAAATATTTTATTATCCAATTGTACCTTATATTTGCTTATTACCTGTGAATTCACTTAATATTCTTTTTGACCATCCAGGCATCCACAGCCAGGTACAGAGACCCTGATCCCAGCCATGGACCCTGAGGCACCACTGCAGGCAGCCCCACTCGGCCAAGGACCAGGCGAGATCAATCCCTGCCCAAGTCCTCGAAAACTGCCAGCAGAAAATAGTACACTTGGCAATGATGTCCTCCAGAAATGAAGGCAGCAAAGACATTTCTGGACAAAAAAAGCCGAGGGAGTTCGTCATTACCAGAACCGCCTTACAAGAACATATGTGCTAAAGAGGGAGATTTTCGAGTGAAACAAAAGGGAGTTAAGCAACAATAGGAAAACACATAAAAGCATAAAACTCACTGGTAAAGATCAATGTACAGTCAAATGCAGAATACTCCAATACTGTAATTATTGTACCTTTAAACTCTACAACACAAGGCTAAAGACAGGACTAGTAACATAACTATAGCTACAGTAATTTTCAGTGGATGCACAATATAAAACATGTGAACTAGGACATTGCTAGTATAAAATATGAGGGGAAGAGAAGTTAAAATGCAGAGCTTTTATACACAATTGAAAGTAAGTTGCTACTGGCTTAAAATAAACTGTTATATCTATAAGGTTTTATGTAAGCCTTATGATACCCACAAAGAAAAACCTATAGAAGATACAAAAAGTTGAGAAAGGAATTAAACCATGCTAATACCAAAAGGGGCCAAAAAAAAAAAAAAAAAAAGAATACAAGAAGAAAGGATCAAAGAAACTACAAAAAGTAAGAAATCAACCAAAAAAATTACAATAGTAAGTCAGTTCCTATCAATAATTACTTAAAATGTGCATGGATTAAATTACCTAATCAAAAGTTACAGTTCCTGAACAGATAACAAATAAGGCCCAACCATGTGCCGCCTAAAAGACACACATTAGCTTTAAGGCACACAGGGGCTGAAAAGGAATGCTTGGAAAAAGAAATTTCATGCAAATTGTAATCAGAAGAAAGCAGAAAGGTCTACACATATCAGATAAAATACACATTCAGTCAAAATCAGTCAGAAGAGAGAAGGTCACTCTTCAGTGATATAAGGATCAGTTTATGAAGAGAATACAGTAATTGTAAGAACTTATGAGTGCAACATTGGACTGTCAAATATTTAAAGCATTAAGAGCACGGAAAGAGGAACTAGTCAGAACTATGATAATAAGAGGATAGTACTTCATAACCACTTTTAACAACAGAAGGATCATCCAGAGGGAAAATAAATACAGAAACAGCAAATTCAATAACACGACAAACCACATAGACCTTGAAGATATATGCAGACATTCCATCCAGCACCACCAGAATAAATACACTTCTCAAGCGCATGTACAGCTTTCTCCACAACTGAACATATGTTGGGTTGCAAAGCAAGTTCTAATAAATCTAAGAAGATAAAAAGTATATCAAGCATCCTTTAATACCATAACAGTATGAAATTAGGGGTCAAGATTGCAAAATGAATAAACATAGTAACCAAACAATACGCTACGAAACAACCAATAATAAGTGAAGGAAATCACAAACAAAAGTAAAAAGTATCTTGAGACAGATAAAAAAATGGAAATACAACATATAAAAATTTATGGCATTCTGCCAAAAGATGCTAAGCGGGACGTTTATAGATAAGCAGCTACATTAAAAAAGAAGAAAGATTTCAAATAAATAACCTAAGGACTCAAATAAGCAACCTACATTGACATCTCAAGGAGCTAATAGAGGAACAAACTAAGTCCAAAATTTAGCAGGAGAAAGGAAAAAATAAAACCTAAAAAAACTGAGCAGAAATAAATGACGTAGACACCAGAAAGTCAATAGGAAAAAATAAAGAATTTTACTTAATATACCAAAATGACAAACTGTTAGCTGGACTGAGAAAAATAAAAGGGATTCAAATAAATAAAATTATAAATGACAGAGAAGACACTGCAACTGATACCACACAGATTCAAAAAATCATATATACTACTGAGAACAATTGCATGCCATCAAATTGGATGATCTAGAACAAATGAATGCATTTCTAGGAACATATATATCCTAAGACAGAATCATGAAGAAATAGAAAATCTGAACAGAGCAATAATAATAAGTAAGAAAACTGAATCACTGACCCAAATCCTCCCAATACTGAAAAGCTTGGGGTCAGAGGGTAAATTCTGGTAAATTCTACCAAACATTTAAAAAAGAATTAATGTCAATCCTCCTTAAGCTCTTCCAAAAAATTGAAGAGGGGAGAACACTCTCAAATTTGTTTCAAAAGATTAGACTTTCCATGATAAAAACTTTTCATAAATTAGGTATACAAGAAATGCACTTCAATGTAGTAAAGGCTACATATGACAATCTTATACATAGCATACTTCATGAAATCCTATCAAAATTCTAATGATGCTTTTAAAGGAGTAGAAAAAAGCGCTGTCCCTAAATTTATGTGGAAGCACACATGACTCTGAATAATTAAAACAATTTCAAGAAAGAAAAACAAAGCTGAAGGGATCATATTATCTGATTTTAAATTAGGCACAAAGTTATGGTAATAAAAATGCTATGACACATAGGCCAATGGAATAAAATATCGAGCTCAGAAGTAAACCCATGCATGCATATAAGGGCGCTTATCCAAGAACGCCACTAGCACATGGGGAATGGGTAGCCTCCTCAGTAAATAGGTTGGGGAGGACTGGATACCTACATGCAAAAAAATGAAACTGGACCCTTATCTTACATCAAATATAAAAATCAACTCAAAATGGGTAAAAGACTTCAATGTAAGACATGAAACCATAAACACTTAGATGAAAACATGGGAAAAACTCCTTAACATTGGCCTTGGTAATGACTTTTTTTGTATAAGACACTGAAACCCTAAGCAATAAAATAAAAAATCAAGTGGAATTACATCAAACCAAAAATCTTCTGCCCAGCAAAGGAAATAACCAACAAATGGAAAGTCAACTTACAGAACAGGAGAAAATATTTGTAAACCTTCTATTTCATAAGGGACTAATATGCAAAATATACAAAGACTTCATACAGCCCAAGAAAAAAACAAAACAAAATAACCTTATTAGAAAATTAGGCAAGTACCTACGGATGTTTTTCCAAAGAATATATGCGAATGGCCACGAGGTATGTGAAAAGCTCAGCATCACTAGTCATCAGGAAAGGCAAATCAAAGTCACAGTGAAATACCCCTCACACCTGTTAGGATGGCTGTTCCCTTAAAGGTAAGATATAATAGGTGTTGGTAGGGGTGTGGGGAGAATGGAATCCTTGTGCACTGTGGCTGGGGATATAAATTGGGATAGTTGTGAAAAACAGTGTAGAAGTCCCTCCAAACATGAACAACGATATGATACGGCAAGTAATTTCTCGGAATGTATCCAAAGGAAGCAAAATCAGTGTCTCAAGTGACATCTGCACTCCCGTATTTATTTCAGAATTATTAAAAATGTGAAGACATGAAAAATATGATGTATGATATGAGTTGTGCATATGTGAAATACGATTCAGCCGTAAAAATTGGAGAATCTTACCATTTGTGTCAACTTGGGTGAGCACAGAAGATATCATTCTAAGTAAAGGAAGCCAGACAAAGAAAGCATACACTGTATGAACTCTTAGAGGTGGAGTCTCAAACAGCTGAACTCCTACAACCAGAGAGTCGATGGTTGGGTCTCGGGGATGGGAAATGGACGGATGTGGGTCAAACAGTAAAAAATGTGGGTCATCATTTCAGGCATAAGATGAACAAGCCCCGGGGACTTAATACACATCCCTAGAGCAATGCACCGGAGACAATAATGACTCTACTTAACAGTATACGCAAACTTGAATTTTGCTAAAAGAATAACTTTTGTGTTCTCACCACACCAAAAACGAATAGCAAAAAGCCTATGAACTATACGAGGAACTGGATGTGTTAATTAAATTGTTTGGGGTAATTATCTCAAAATATATATCTGCATTAAACTATCACATTGTACATCTTAAATATGCATAAATATGGTTTGTCAATTAAAAAAAAGGAAAAGGAAGTTCATTTATCAAAACTGTTCATTAATACAGATGTAAAATCGTAAAGAAATATTAACGACTGAATCCTAAAAATAAAAAGGATAAGACGATAGACTTTGTTTTTTTTTCCTTTTTTTTTAGGGTTACACCCTCTGCATATGGAAGGGGTTGAGTTGGAGCTGCAGCTGCCGGCCTATACCACAGCCAAAGCAATGCAGGATCAACCTACACTGCAGCCCACAGCAATGCCAGATCCTTAACCCACTGAGTGGGGCCAGGGATCAAATCTACATTCTCATGGATACTCGTCAGGTTTGTTACAGCTGAGCCACAATGGGAACTCCAAGTTTGATTTATTCCAGGGAATTAAGGTCACCCGAACCTGTGAAAACCAATCAGTGTTGCTTATCCTATTAACAGAATAAATAGAAAAATGCAATATTCATTTATTAGATGCAGAAAGTATCATTTGTTGGGAGTTCCTGTTGTGGCTCAGCAGAAACTCATGTGACTAGTATCCACAAGGACGCAAGTTTGATCCCTGGCCTTGCTCAGTGGGTTAAGGATTGGGCATTTCTGTGAGCTGTGGTGTAGGTCAGAGACACGGCTTGGATCTGGCCGTTGCTGTGGCTGTGGTGTAGGGCAGCAGCTACAACTCCAATTTGACCCCTAGCCTAGGAATCTCCATATGCCGTGGATGTGGCCCTAAAAAGACAAAAAAAGTATCATTTGTTATAAAGTTAATAACCATTCATATTAGAGCTCTCAACAAAGTAGTATTAAGGTGGAATTTCATAATCGGATAAAGTTACATACATTTGCCTAACAGTTAAGAGTAAATTTTGGAATTAAATATACAATAAATGTACATGTAGTTTGAGCAAGTTAACTGATTTCTATCTTTCAATTTGCAAATTGCAAATATATGACAAAAAAGCAAATTATTGCTTTTGGCCTCTTTTCTGGTCCCATTTATTTTAAGCACAAAGACTAGCATTATGCAAGGATTCTGGATTAGTCAACACTGTCAAATATATCTCCGGGAAAGCAATTTTCCATGTTTCAGATTCAATGCTTTTAAAATGCAAATAATCTTAAGTCTTGAACTAGTTTCTGGTTGTCCTAAGATGGCATGTATATATTAATATATACATATTCTTAGACATTATAAAGCCATGTAAAATCGTAATGCAATATTTTAACGTTGTAAAGAGTTTAGGGTCTGAGAAATGTAAAACTTCTCTACCTGATTATGTTCCTCTCTGTAGTATTACTTTATTCCTATATTTACTATATTCCTATATTTAACGAAAGTTTTTGATTACGTGTACGGCCCTAGCCGAGGATACTGATTTAAAGGATACACATAACGTCTCCTCTTACGGAGATTTTTTTTCCATGAAGGGGGGTAGACATTCCTCAAACAATTATACAAATAAGTATTCAAATTATACATGTCGTTGTCAAACTATAAAAATGTGTTAAAATCCTTTGATGTAAGGACATACCAAAAATTAATGAAACTTCTTTGAAGGTATTGTGGAATCAGCCTATTTAAGTGCTCAGGATCCTTTATTTTTTATGTATATGTAGATAATATATTTTGATCATTGGTAAGACACCAAAATTCCTCTGAGGTACTTAATTATCAAAACATTTCTATTTCTCAATATATGTTCATTTTCATGACAAAAAAATAGCCATGTCCAGGAGATACTTTTTAAATAATGGAAGTTTAGTTAACTACCGACAAGTATATTGTTCAATACATTTATTAATATTTCTTTAATCATTAATCATTTGTATAAGAAAAATAGACCCTAAAAAGATGAAAATTTTAGACAACTTTGCTGATTTAGCCATTAATTTAAGAAAAATTTCACAATGAAAAGTACATAATCCTGTTAAGCCTCATTAAGTATATAATATTTGATTTTCTTCTTACGCCACTGTTAGAACCAGAGACCTTACTGATTGAAAGAGTAAAGTAATACAATTAGGCTAGGGTGTTTTATATATCTTATGGGACTCTTTTCATTAAGACATTATGAAGGCAACAAATATTTTATTAAAAATATTTCAACACATATTGAACACAAACTCTAAAAACAATCAGAGCTATGACTATAATTTTAATTACTAAAACTAAATACTAAAAAGTATGGTACAGACTACCTTTAGCCTTTGCAACTGTAGAATAATTCTGACCAACTCTAGATTTATCTTTCCTCTTAAATGCTTTTATGTTATTTTTAAATTATTATTTTTTAAAACTTGTCTTCTGGTTTTATTGAGGTATAATGGAAATACAGCACTGTGTGAGTTTAAGGTGTACAACGGAATGATTTGACTTGTATACATCATGAAATGATTACCACAGTAAGTTTCGTGAGCATCCATCCCCTTATACAGACAAAAAATAAAAGAACAAGAAAAAATTTTCCTTGTAACGAAAATTCTTTCAGATACATGCTTCTCTATATAGCATAGAACCCTGCTAATTATATAATCGTGTTTCACATTATATCTGCAGTGCTTATAATCTAAGATAACTAGAAGTTTCTACCTTTCCACCACCTTCATCATCATATAAAGATGTGACATTATTAACGACTGTATTCCCTGCAGGGTACATTCCGTCCCTGTAGCTCATTTAATTTGTAACTGGAAGCTGGTACCTCTTAAGCCCTCTCATCTATTTCACTCAATCCTCCCACCAACCCCACAGGTTTTTAATATCTTCTTTTGGAATCTTTAATCTCAGTGGCAGATTTTGAATTACTTGGTTCAGGGTGCACCTGTTTAAAATATCTTTTTTTTTTTTTTTTTTTTTTTTTTTAAGGGCGACACATGTGGCATATGGAAGTTCCCAGACTAGGGGTCAGATCAGCGCTGTAGCTGCCATCCTACACCACGGCCACAGCAATGCTGGATCCCAGCCATGTATGCGACCAAGGCTCACAGCAACACCAGATCCTTAACCCAGTGAGCGAGGCCAGGGATCAAACCCGCATCTTCACGAATACTAGTCAGGCTTGTTACTACTGAGCCATGATGGGAACTCCTAAAATACCATCTTTTTTACTGAGTCTTCAGATCAACAGAAGTTTTGTGCCCTTTAACAGTTTACAGTAAATGTAGTCAACATATTGCCTAAGACATTGTGTTAAATAACTATTATTTAAATGAGCTACTTTCTGACTTTACTTGAATAAAAAAGCCCAAGCCTTTCGACGTCCCAAATATACATTGGTCTTGGTCATGCGTGGTCGTCATAACGTTAAGAACATTTTCCCCGGGATAAGCACCGTGCCCTTGAACCTTGCAAAAGGAGAGATATTTAAGTTTCTCTTCATGGGAAGTAATCATTCCTTTGATGCCTAACATGAAAACTAGTTCCTTATAACAGCATATCGTAATCTCTGCTATTTAAGGTATTAACCAGGACCCTTCATTCAAATAGCAATGTTAGGAATGAACAAAGCATGGTGTGATGCATGATTAACTGAAACATTTCCCCTGGGGTTATCTGAAAAGAGAGCAAGTTGAATAGGTTCCTATGAAATCATATCTGAATATAAAATAACTGGCATAATTATAAATTTAAAAATTTATTTTTGAGATCCTAAAATATTTAAATCCAATCATCTTCCTTCACTTAAACTTATTAAGAGGTAGAAATAAAAGGGGATAGTTATGCTATATGTGTGACCATATCAACATGCATGTTATAGCATTTTTCAAACTGATTTCTGCCTGTTTAAACTGTATCCTGAAGACAGACAGAGAATGAGACAGAGGGGGAGGGAGAGAGAGGGGGAAGCGAAGAGAGGGAGGAATGAGATTTTAAAGACTCTTCAAATTAATTTGGAACATACCAAATAGTTTATTTCTCTTGGTAATTCACACACATTGTCTGTGTATGAAGGACTGAGCTATTCAGTAACAAAGAAATGCGTTTCACTTTGCTTTATACCCTATTTCCCAAAAACTTTTGAGAGGAGGCTCTTAAGGAATCAGAGCTGGAAAAGAGCCTTTCCCAGTCTGTGTAATGTGGTTCCCCCTCCCTGGGTGTTGGCTCCTTCTGCCGCATCAAAGGGATCTCAGCTGGGAAAGCAGGTGGCTGATAAGAAGGGAGTTTGGAAGGCTGCCTAGATGTCTACCTGAGAGAAAGCTACTCTTTGTGTTTTGATTTGGGGAGTTTTCTGTCCCAGAGAGCTGAAACTCACCCTGATACAGTGGGGCCTTCTGAACAGAAAGTCGATGTAAGCCTACTGATCTAGGGATTTTTTTTGCTGCAGGAATTGGAGTCTTGTGCAGTATTCTCAATGTGGGCTGCACATCACACCTGCAGAGGTTTTAAAAAACATTCTGATGTCTAGGTGCCAACGAAGACCAAAGGGCTCTGAAAAGGTGGCCTGGCATTGACAGTTCCTAAAAGCTCTCTCAGGGATTCCGTGATAACACAGTCAGGGCAGGGAACTACACCTCAAATGCTTCATTTTTTTACCCTTAGCTGAAGAACTCCCTGCAAACCTTTTATTTCTGCTTCCCCCATCCCTGGTCTCACTACAAGTTTAAGGGTTTCACTGTGAAATTTCTGTTGCATTCTCTGCTGAAATTGCAAAGACAAGAAAACCTGATTCACATGAATAATGAAATTTATCCCTATTTACAGACAATGTTAGTCCTGGTTTTGGAAAAAATGTTGTGTGTTTTCACACTAGGTCAGGTCCTAATTTGCTGGCCAGCAAATGGCTTCTTGTTTTGGCCTCAGGGAACTAAGTCTTCACCCATCATTTATATCCTCTGGAGTCAGGATCACAGGTGACACACACACACAAATCAACCAAAACAAACAAACCAAAAACCCCTGTGCACTCCTGTGCAAACAATAGAAAGGCTCTTTTACAAATAATCTATGCCATAAGCCATGGTTTTGGAAGTTGTTCTTAATATTGAATATCATATAGTTTCTTGGATGGAAACACATACATATATTCTTCCTCCAAAACAAATGCTCTCAAATATTCCCCACTAGTGTAACCTAACAACAATAAATACAACAGACCAACAAATTTAATCCCAGTGTGGAGAGTAACTCCGTGCCATTTCAATGTAATTCGCCCCTCGGTGTATCATAGGGCCCAATTTATTTTATTTTTGATTAGTCTCAGAATTCACAACATCCAATTTTCCATTTCCCTTCTAATTTTATTCCCGACCCAACCTCGATAGTATTTCCCAGCCTTCTTCAGTCTAGGGAAGTATTGCTACATTTAATCAATACCAATAGAGCCTATGTAAAATCAACAGGTACAAACAGAAAGCTGGCAGTGCTATTCCTGTTGGAAAAGGTCAAATTATCAGAAATACTGCCAGGCAGCGCTACCCACACTTCATGGAATGGTGCCGGCTGGCACTTTAAAACCAAACACTTTTGCATAATGGGATATGGGACGGGATTAGTGAATTTTGTGAACTTTGGCACCACTGTATTGATGCACTGCTGTTTGTGTTATTGCATCTAACTCTCCAGGTCAGCAGTATGACTGCCAAAAAGTCTAGCCCCAGCGGGGTGAAAATCTACTGTGTTCCACTCCTACCTGGTAAGAACCCCTAGGAAGAGCCCTCTGAGGTCAATCTGGAATTATTTCACCCTCCTTTCTAAGGTGTGACAGCTGCACTATGGTACTTTTTATTTCAGTAAACACACACCTGACTCTAAAGAGGAAATATATATATATATATATATATATATATAGTTGCTTTGCTAATACCTGCTCTAAGTCATTTACCTTCCATCCCATGCTGGATAGAGAAATTTTATTTTCCACCTCACAGTACTGCCATAGCCACCTTCAAACTCTCTGTTTTAGGACACGTGGTATTTCCCAAGCAATTATACTAAAGACATGTAAGGGGCTGCAGGTGCTTCAAGAGAGGAGGAGGGTGTGGGAAGGAATAATAAAAGAAAGCACGCGTTCATCAAATAAGAGAACAAATCACCCAGGGCTTAGTGGAGATTAGACTAAATTCAGGTCAATTCGAGGAACCCCTAGGCAAGGCTCTATGATTGCTTGCTTTAGTTCTATACCAATAACAGGAGTCAAATCTTCTCCACTTAGCTCATTCCATGTGTCATTTGTTTTTCTTTGTTTCATCAACTGATGGATTCCATGACTATTCTCAGTTTTCTCAGAGATAGATTCTGTTTTGGCCAGCTTACTTCCAGCGCTGCCTAAATATCTTTTGTTCTCACCCAAACACTCTGGATTTGTGTGCCAGTGAAAGAGCTCCCTCTTTGTCCCAGCTTTAGAACTATCTCTTGCTGAGGGCAATTAAACGCATAGGAAAAAGAGGAGTTATAAATAATGCGTGTACTCTGTATGTTACGTTAAGTAAGACACTTCACAAAACCAATAGCCGTGTCATGGCAGCATGTCATTGTATCGAAATGGTGTTGCGTTTGCTTTGTTTTTAAGTTAGTATAAAAATAGAACTCCAGGAGTTCCCGTCGTGGCGCAGTGGTTAACGAATCCGACTAGGAACCATGAGGTTGCGGGTTCGGTCCCTGCCCTTGCTCAGTGGGTTAACGATCCGGCGTTGCCGTGAGCTGTGGTGTAGGTTGCAGACTCAGCTCGGATCCCGCGTTGCTGTGGCTCTGGCGTAGGCCGGTGGCTACAGCTCCGATTCGACCCCTAGCCTGGGAACCTCCATATGCCGCAGGAGCAGCCCAAGAAATAGCAACAACAACAACAAAAGTCAACAAAAGACAAAAAAAAAAAAAAAAAAAAATAGAACTCCTCTTTCCACCTCTTTTCTGTTTTTATGGTAAATATTTTAAGTCCGCCGTTATGGTTTTTTTTCACACTGACCATAGTTGGAACCTCAAATTTCTTCTAACTCAGTACTTCAAGGAAATGAAACACCTGTTAGATACATAACATGACTTTCCATCTCTAAGTTGTCCCTGATTTTGAAAATTACTTGATTCAACAGATAAAGACAAGTTACAGGATGGATATAGAGAAAAATATGCATATAGATTTTACTTTTTTGAAAAATTTTACGGCCACACCTATGGCATGTACAAGTTCCCAGGCCAGGAGCTGAATCTGAGCCAAAGCTGCGGCCTACACAGCAGCTGTGGCAGCAACAGATCCTTAACCCTCGGCGCCAGGTCAGGGGTGGAACCTGTGCCTCCACAGCAACCCAAGCCGCTGCAGTTAGATTCTTAACCTACCGCACCATGGCAGCGACTCACACATTTTACTTTTTAATTGAAATCAATAACAAAACTTAGTTTAGATATCATGAAAATTTTGATAGTTTAAATACAATAAAGACTACCACAGATATTAGTTTAAATATTGCAATTCCCATTATCTGAAGAGAAATATTCAAATGCCTTTTGTAATTTTTCATGGCAAGTATTTGATAATTAATGAAGAAACAGTTCTTGGAGTTCCCACTGTGGCATGTGAATTAATGATCCAGCTTTTCTCTCTGGAGGCACGGGTCTAATCCCTGGCCCATTGCAGTAGGTTAAAGGATTTGGCCTTGCTGCAGCTGTGGTACAGGTTGCAGCTCCAGATCAGATTCAGTCCCTGGCCTGAGAACTTCCATATGTCAGGGGTACAGCCCAAGAAGAAAAGATAAATTAAAAAACAAGCAATTCTTCAGGGGTCTCCTAGTCTCAGTGCATCTTACCTTTGTTCTGGGTAAGCAGGTCAAGGATTTTGTACAGTAAACAATCATGGGAAATAGAGAGAGCGTCTCGCCTTAAAGTTGAAGACAGATTTGTTTACTGTCGAGAATAAGAAAAACTCTGGCACAAAGACTGGAAGTTTGCTAGAAGCCCCTCTGAGTGAAAGCTAGGCCTGGGTTTCCTCAGCTGTGATGTAAACCCATCAGGCACACCTCATTCACCTTCACGCCCTCCTCACCCACCGCCAGCGATGTGGGGCTGAGATAAGGGAATGAAGGTGGAAATCCGCTTGCTTCTCCAGCTGTGAGCGAGCAAGACTTTGCCTCTAGCATAGGCGACCAACATCAGCATCCAGGAAACGCCCCTGTGAGCTTGCAAGTATGGCAAGATCTCCACCGCCCCAGAGTGTGACCAAGTGCTTTCGAAGTTTAATATAGGAGAGAAGAAACAATGGCATTTGTAGCAACGTGGATGGACCTAGAAATTCTCATGCTAAGTGAGGCCAGTCAGACGGAGGGACACCCACATCAAATGCTACCACTTACATGTGGCATCTGAAAAAAGGACACAAGGAACTTCTTTGCAGAACAGACACTGACTCACAGACTTTGAACAACTTATGGTTTCCAAAGGAGACAGGTTGGGGGCTGGGGGGGATGCACGGAGGGTTTGGGGTGGAGATGCTCTAAAACTGGGTTGTGATGGTCATTGTACAACTGTAAATGTAATAAAATTCATTGAGTAACAAAAAGAAAAAGAAAAAAGAACACGACGAAAGATAATATAAGAAAGGGAATGTATGTATATGTATGACTGGGTCACTTTCTCTACAGCAGAAATTGGCACGACATTGTAAATAAACTATACTTTAAAAAAAAAAAAGAAAAAGAAAAAAAGAAAGTCCAGTATAGGGGGAAATAAGAAGAGTCAATGGGTGCAGGGCTTTTGTTACACAAGACAAATAAATCCTAGACGTCCACTGTACAGTATAGTGCCTGTAGCAAACAATATTGTATCTGTCTTTCTGTGATTTTTACTTGTTTTTAATTTTTGTTAAAGTATAGTTGACTTACAGAGCTGTGTCAATTTCTGCTGAGCAACAGAGATTCAGTCATACATAAATATGTATATACAGATAATTCTTTTTCGTATGCTATTTTCCGTAATGTTCTATCCTAAAATATTGGATATGGCTCCCTGGGCTGTACAGCTGTGCAGTAGGACCTCATTGCTTATCCATTCTTTTTTTTTTTTTGTCTTTTCTAGGGCCGCTCCCATGGCATATGGAGGTTCCCAGGCTAGGGGGCTAATTGGATCTGTATTAGCCAGAGCCACAGCAACACGGGATCCCAGCCGCATCTGCAACCTACAACCACAGCTCAGGGCAGCGCCAGATCCTTAACCCACTGAGCGAGGCCAGGGATCGATCCCACAACCTTGTGGTTCCTAGTCGGATTCGTTAACCACTGAGCCACGACGGGAACTCCTGCTTATCTATGCTAGATGTAATAGTTTGCATCTACTTATCCCAAACTCCCCAATCATCCCACTCCCTCTCTCTCCCCCTTGACAACCACAGGCCTGTGCTCTATGTCCCTGAGTCTGTTTCTGTTTTGTAGATAGGTTCATTTGTGCCCTATTTTAGATTCCACGTATAAGTGATATATGGTATTTGTCTTTCTCTTTCTGATCTACTTCACTTATGAGCATCTAAATATCCATCAACAGATGAATGAAGATGGTGTGGCACATATTCACAATGGAATACTACTCAGCCATAAAAAAAACTAAAATAATGCCATTTGCAGCAACATGGATGAAAAAATTAGAAATTCTCTTACTCGGCGAGGTTAGTTGGAAAGAGAAAGACATACACAATATTGCAAAAATTTGTGAAGAAGGGTAGGTCCTACGCTAAGGGTTCCCATCACAAAAATAAAAATGAATAAAGAAGGTTGGGGGCGTTTTGAAGGTGATAAGTAGGTTTATGGCAGAGATTATGGTGATGGCTGTGCAGGTGTACACAGGCCACGCAGATGGCCAAGCTCATCGAATGGTACATGTTACGTGTATACAGGGTTGTTGTTGTTTTTTTTTTTTTTGTATTTCAAACAAAAACAAATTCCTTAATAAAATAAAATTTAAAAATTAATATGTATGATTTTTCCTTTTCCTCTGAGAATGTGTTGTGTGTACAAATAAAATTTAAAACCATAAGAAATAATTAAGAGTCAAGTAGTTTTATGATAGAAAACTAGAAGGCACCAAGTTATTATTCCTATGTCTATTTTTTAATTTATTGTGAAATATATTGTATACTCATGAATGTATAAAATACTTGTGGTTTCCTTAAGGAAATGATATGTACGCCATCACAAATGCGTTAAAATTAACAATTCATTTTAGAAATCTCTTTTTCTCATCACAAGAGCATCCCGCGGCCCTTTAAATAACTACTCTGTGGTGCTAACTCGATTGCTTTTATTTACCCATTTATCTTCCTTGTAATTTAGCAATATGTTACAGCAACTATTTTGAAAATTCTCATGTGTAGACTTATTGAACTCCTTTGATGAGTTGCTTTTTTCACGTGATATCACATGTGTAAAATATAGCCACGCAGATTATTTAATTCTCCTTACAGTACAGCTTCATATAAATATATGTGCCCCGTCTACTCTTGAGTGCCTACTACATTCTTTATAAAGATTTGCCCTGAAGAAAAATCCTGCAATAGATAATTTTGCATATATTTCCTGGTGCCTATGTGAAGAGTTTTTAGAGTTTTCTAGAACCTAAGAGGAAAAACCTGGCCCACATTTGAAGGGTACATCTGATAGAGTGAGGCTTCTTCAAGACTCTCTTGGCCACTACGCTGTGGACATCTGCTTGCTAATTCACACACACATAAATAAACACACACATCCTGTCATATACAGAGAACTGACGCTGGAGGTGTATTAAGTCTATCTGGCAAAAATACATCTCCTCATAACACTATATTCAAGGATTGGATAGGCTGTATTATCTGATTTATTTTAGACTTCTTTAATTTCTCTCAATATGTGATATATTGAAATTTCCCCCGAAAAGCCACAAGCATATTCTCTTAAATTTATTCCTAAATCTTTTACATTTTTGGTGCCTATCTAAAATATATGCTTAAAATAAGTTTTTATGTTCTAACAATTTGTTGCTGTCATAATACTGATTTTTTGTATGTTGATTTTTCTATGAGCAAAACCTGGCCAAAGTCCTTATGAACTGTCATGATGTTTCTGTGGATATTTTCCTGTTCATTTCTTTCCTGTTTTTATAATATTTACTTGTTTACATTGGCTAGATAATCCAATACAATTTTGAACTGAATTGATGGTAGTGGGCAAATTTATTCCTTATTCAAGGGAAGACATGCTTTTGAACATTTGCCATGAAGTCTAATGTCTGCATCATTTTTACATAGCCTTTACCAAATAAGAAAATTCAATGTTATTACTACTTTGCTAAGAATTTGCACCAGAGGTTTTAATTGGTCAATTTTTTGCATAATGTGAAAATAAACTCTTATTCATTTTGTTTTCTTTAATGTCTAAATGTGGTCAGTTGAATTGATTTTCTAATTAGTTTTGGGGGGAGCAGCTGCAGTATATGGAAGTTCATGGCCAGGGATCCAACTGGTGCCACAGCAGTGACCACATAGGGGCCTTAACTGTGAAGCTACCAGGGAACTCCTGCTTTTCTAATTTTAAACCAACCTTGAATTCACCGGCTAACTCCTATGTGGAACAGGATGCATTGTTTTTACAATAGGTAGTAAATGGTTGGGCCCTGCTCAAGAGTTATTAGGGGGTTAGATGACATTAGTTGCACCCAATATCCTCCACGTCTTGATTTCTCAGCAGTGATGTTATTTGGAGGTGATGATGTCCTTAGCCCAAGGGATGTTACTTCCCATTCGCCTCTGCAGCCAGGAGTGGCCCCGCTCTGCTACTGCTTTCTAATCAATGGGACATCAGCAGACACCTTGTATGGAAGTTCAAAGAAAGGTGGGGAAAGGAAAGTAGCATGGATTGGGGTGGGGGCCATCTGCCCTTCTTTATTTCTGCTTTCCGTGAGAGAGATGATATGGATGGATTCCAAAAGGGTCCATGGATCATGATTTAGTCTTAAAATTTCAAGCCATGCACATCCAAACCGAAAGATACAGAATATATGGATCCCTTCCAAGTGGGAGGTGTGTCTCCAGACTTCTGGGGCCTACCTTCAGACTTCTTGCATTTATAAGACTGAATCTAGGACATTTAGGTTCTAGAATCGAGACAATAAAATAAGCCTTCTAACTCAATGCTTTATGGATATAAATCTCAAACACCACACAGATGCCTTCCTCTCTATGTGAAGCACAGAGTGGGGTATAATATTCCTCTCCAAGATTTTAAGATGTTGCAAAAGTATAGAAACTGCAAAACATTTAAACTCGTAAATAGAAACCTCTTCACTTTCATTTTTTTTTTTTTCAGTATTTCGGGTTATATCAACAAGGCAAAGTATTTAACATCACACGAACACTTGCCAATCTCTAAAAAAAGAGAATCAGTTGTTTCACAGCTAAAGGAACATTATGTTTATGGCTAATTTCCATTTATTACAAATGACTTGCTTCCCATTCATTACGACACACCTCTTTTAAATTCATAAAAAAGCAAATTATTTTATAGGGACAACAGTAGGTGTGTTTCAGTAGAAATGATCAGTATACTGGGCACAAAATACTGAAGTTTGAACACCTTCCTCCAGAGAGATTACATGGGATTTTCATGAAGAATGCACAAATTGGCACAGGAATTCTAGGATGTCAATTTAATTTTAATAAACTATAATACAGAGACTAATATTTTAACAGAGAGAAAAATTTTGTTGGGAGGCAGCCTGGGAAGATTTGGGGAGGCTATTTTCTAACTTGGGGACTAACTGGATGGTACAAAAGTTCCATCATAAGAACATGGGAGAATCATACCGTATCCATATGTAGTTTTTTAAGGAACCTCCATACTGCCCTCCATGGTGGTTTTACCTGCTTATATTCCCACCAACAGTGTAGGGGGTTCCTTTTCCTCCACACCCCTCCAGCATTTATTGTTTGTAGACTTGTCACTGATGGCCATTCTGACTGGTGTGAGGTGACACCTCCTTGTAGTGGGGTGTAATTAGGAGGTTGGGATCAACATACACACACTGCCACATATAAAATAGATACGTAGCAAAGACCTAGTGTATAGCACAGAGACATCTGCTCAATACTGTGTAATAACCTACATGGAAAAAGAACGTGAAAAGGAATGGATGGACGTATATATAACTGAGGTACTTTGCAGAACACCTGAAACTAACACAGCTTTGTAAGTCGACTATACTCCAATTAAAAAAAAAAGAATATGAGAGGCGGCGGCTCGGGGCAAAATAAAATAATCTGGTTTCTGAGATGCTTTTGGATTCGTTTTGTGAAAACTTCTTCCAAAAAAGACTTTCCTCTCAAGTATTAATTTGAAGATGTAACACATGGTATGGATTCTGGGGGAGGGCATGAACTACATTAAAATCTGAAGGGATAAGAAAGACAAACTGCGCTCCTGTCCTGTGGCTCCAGTAGGTGCTCTCCTTTGCACGGATTTTACCTGATCAGCCCTGGTTGGGATGAGATGTGAGCTTCCTGGCTGATGTCTGCAGAACTGCCCTCATTTCATGCCCAAATGAAGCAGTCAAAGGAACGCAGTCAGAACAAAGGAGGAGAGCGTGCCCGATGTGCGGCTAATGGGAGAATGACGGGGGCAGGCTGTGAAGCTGGAATAAGCTTGTGAAGCAGGGCTGAAATCCTCACAAAGCAGCCTTCTGGAAGTTCTAAGGCAAGAGCTACCTTTGTGTGCCTCAGCTCTCATCAGGAGAGAGTATGTGATCGAGCTGCTCATACATCATGTACACAGAGCAATTCATTTTAGCAGGTCGAATTATCAATAATAAAATAGGAAAGAGGATTTTGAAATGTTTTAGCAATCCATTTCAAATTTACTCTGGGTTTTTAACTGCATAACACATGTACCTTTCTTTGCTCCTCCGAAGGTTTTTTTTCCTTTCTCATCAGTATTTTAAACCTAGCGGAAAATTAGAAATTGTAATGGGAATGGTTGAAATGTACAGTATTTTTTATTTATATATAATTATATTTAAATTAAAAATGCAAAACTATATTGCTTTCACTTCTCTCGGTTTTCATAGAAGTTCATTTACAGAATACATTCTTTTACATTTAGATTATGTATTAAAATCTGTATTTCATCACAGCTGACTTTTGTGGCGGTCTCCCTTTGTTATAACAAAATGTGCTACACCGGAGTCTTAATTTATCAAATACTTTTAAATTTTGTGCTCTATTTTTTTATTTACATAACAAGTCAATCAATAAGCAATTATTTTATTAGCTTATCTTATTTGTCAGGTTCCGAGATTATTTGTAAGTATGAGTAAGGATCAGCCTAAGCCAATACTAAGAGCTTTGGAGAACTGCCTTAATTAGGGCATGTGCCCCCCTCAAAAATGAAAATTGGGTAAGCTGGGTATTTGGTTTTCCTTAGAATATAATTGAGTTCATTTAGCTCAATACTTCCTGCCAGGACAATTGCTAGTAAATTTATGGTGGTGAATAAACAAACACGTTGCTCACTCTCCCGGCGCATATAAAAGAGTAATTATTCAGTAAAGAAAAGTATAAGACTATTCATATTATCCAGTCTACAAAGGGAGATTTTTCATCATAAATATTTTAAATTTTAGATCTTTTCTAAAGTGACAGGAAAATTCTCATGACTATGTTTTGTCATAAAATGCAAGTCGTTTCTATTCCACAGGTTTTAAACTATCTTTCTTCCCTCCACCGCAGCCCTCACACTTTTTACACACTTTTTTGAGGTTCCTTTTGTGTCTCCTCCCAAGACATCGTCTCTTGACCGTCTAGATAACGTAGCGAGGGAAGCGGACACAACGTATCTGTTCCGAATGTACATTTATGCTTTATACTGTGGGCTTCATCACCCAGTTTGCATCTCCATCTATGGATTTATCTGTGTCTAAGGAAAAGGAAACGTACTCTCATGGGTTAGGGCAGGTGTAGGGAGCTAAACAATGCTTAAAAACACAACTCTGCCACGAATTCACCACTTGCCTCTGGGCAGGAAACATGATTTCTCTGTACTTCATTGTACTCATCCTTAAAACAGAGGTAACAAAATCACCTGTTCTATAAAGTTGGTATGAACATTAAATGTGAAAAGTAGATACATATACGACTACGCGTGGGCATACATATATATGTTTGCATTTGTGTTAAATGCTTCCAAAGGAGTCTAGCAAAAGTAACCACTTATGAAATCATTCACTTCCTCATTAATACAACTTTCTTGATAGCCAGATACATTTCATCCAACTGCATATAAAGTATTCATTCTGCTTTCCTTTCAGTGGGATGCTAGCAAGTGAGACCCATGATATAGACTGATGTATCTTCACTTCTCTGAATGGAGTTTGCTTCAGACTCCTGACAATTATTCCAGGAGTGGCAACGAACTGCTCTTTTCTGGCTGCCTCACATACAAGGGTCCACTAGCAAATGCATGGCGCCTACCAAAATTATATTGAGGCCAATACGCACACCAAATACGCTTTCGTGAACATGACCGCCTTTTCCTTCTGAAATAACACGACGCTGCATTCTGACTTTCTAAAAACATGTGGCCATTTTCTGAGACCATTTTCCATGCTAGAAAATTTTCTCATTTAATGACATGGTTAATGCCCTTCTGAGCTAAAGGCTGCCTATGAAAGATGAGAACAAGCACTGAAAGGAAGAGCAGAAGATATTCATCAATAACAAGTATCCGATGCTTGCCCGCTAAGAACACCCACGTGTGTTCATCGGAAATAGAAGACTACATAGCAGTAAAGCACCCAACCCTCCAGCTGGGGGGTTTCCTTCGTGGTGCGGTTAAGGATCTGGCATTGTCACCGCACTGGCTGGGGTAACTGCTGTGCCCCTGGTTTGATCCCTGGTACCTGACTTCTACATGTCATGGATGCAACACCACACATACCCACACCCAAAAATCAAATTCTCCAGCAGGATTTTATTTTGGCCACTGTGTGTACTCCTCTTCCCTCTGCTTTACTCAACCTATTTAACCTCATTTTTCAACTCCTGGTTTTAATTAATATTTAATTCAGCTACGCTCTTGACTGAACACTGTGAACTATCTAGAGGCTTTGGACTTTCCCATTACTCTATGGGCCCTGGCTGAGCTCTGCCACCCAACCCCAGTGTCCCCACCCTGAGTTCAGTTCATTCTGATTTCAGTCTGGCTTAGACTTAGGTCGGTGGTTGTCTGCTCTGTGCCTTCCTCACCCTCAAGCCTTTACTCAACTTGGTGCTGTCTGGCATAAGATCAAGTATCTCTGAGGCATAAATACATGTTTGTTGAATAAGAAAATAATTAAATAATCTCGTGATGAGGTAGACTTTCTACTAGAATCATGTTAAAATAGACAAAGTTTTACAGAAATAAGTTCAATGATGACATCAGGTAGCTAAGATGAAGAAAAATCTAAAAGTAGTATATCACTAGCTAAGAGAATGTCTCTTTTTTAAAATTTATTTTATTAGATATAGCTATTTGCAGTGTGGTACTAGTTTCAGGTGTACAGCAAAGTGAATCAATCACACATATAAATATACTCATTCTTTTTCTCCCAGATAGGTTATTACACATCAGTCAAAAAATGGGCAGTGTCTTTCCTTTGAGGTCAACAGTTCTGTAAACTTTGACACACTACTTGAAAATACATATTTTTATTTATAAATGTACTTACAATGAGATCAGTTAGAATATGTATCAGAATATCTGTAAAATAGACATTGAACTGATATTGTCATATCTGACATCCCTGCTTACTTTTCACTTATTTTATATATTCTTTTGCATGAGTTTTACATGCACAGCTGTGTAAACGTAAAATACTGCTAAGAGTTGGGAGTCAAAATGTGAGTGATGCCCTCATTTTCTCTAAGAAGCTGTTCTAAGTAACTAATAAACCCTCATGAGCCACCCAAATTTTACTTTGGCAAATATGTAAAATTACTGTGCAGTGAATGATGTTTGCATCCAAGAAGTTTTAATGTATACATTAAATATAACTTTTACAACTGGAAGATAGAACACTACACAACGTGAGTAAATAATCGATTATACTTTCCATAGAACATCTATATGTGGAATCATTGGGATGTATACATTATATTGGTTACTGATTAACTTCTCTGCTTGAATAAATAAAAGTCACCAAGCTGATATCCGTCCCTCTAGACACCCTCTATCTACATCGTTTAATTGATGCAAGTCCGTGCTTATGAAGGCTTCTGTAAATACCCTGAAATATGTTTTAAAAGAATGGCACATCCCTCTGCATTATTCCTCTCAATTCTTGCCCACATGCAGCAAAAATGTGGAGGGGTGTGGACGGGTACTGTTCTGAAAGCGAAGTGCTGCGCGGCTCCAGCGTAGAGCCAGTGGTGCCTGGTGCAGGGATGGAGACGGGCAGGCTCTCTAGGCAGGAGCCTTCGGTTTGCGATGGGAGTGGTTCTGGGTCAAACCTCAAACCAACAGTGCCTTAGGGTGAAAGTTGCAGCTCCTGTTTGGGGGCTTTCAATGAGCCTTTCTGGTCCCCCTCCGAGTGAAATACACACGCCTGCCGGTTGCCCTGGGGATCGCAATCTTGATCACAATCAAGAGCCAAGTCTGTGGCAGCGCAGAGCAAATTTTATTTACAGCCTCAGAGAGAAGGGGGCCATCCTCCGGTGGGGACTGGCTCTGGCTGCACCCGGGTCTTTCCTTATACCCTCATACCGCGGATGTGTTTGGGGACCCCGATTCTCCCATCCCACGCGCACCAATTTTTCCTGACCCAGCCCCCTGCAACGTGGGTAACGGCTGGGCGCCCTTTGATCTCCGTCTGGGGGCATGTTTTGATCTTCCTCCTGGTTTGGGGCCCATGCTCATCTGCATGGGGAGCAGGCTGTAGGCAAGAGCTCTCTGAAGAGCCTGCCTCATTTCTACAGGGAAGTGCCCCAAAGACCACGCCTTCCATGTGCACGGGTGGCCTCACTGTTTGATCACGTGCCTCTTGTTTTCGGTAATGACAATGGCCTGTTTCAAATCCCCTGGGTCTACTTTCCTGTCCCACCCTGCCTAACACAACCACGGAGGTAATGAATATAATTGTACCTGTCTTTAGAATATGTATTTTACATTTCAAATTGGAAAACTTAATAGAAACATCAAAAATCGGAATGGAAATCCATTGAAATTGGAGCAATAACGGCGCGTATTTAAACCATGGACAAAATGACATCTCCCTTGGCAGAAAACTAACTTTGTGTTGTTTCAAGTTATTTCCCTACTCGTGACGTCATTGGCCCATGCCACTCTCCACTCCTTTTTATCCACCGTGCCATACTGATGCTGACATTTGGAAAGTGGCATCCACACAGACGATTTTTTCTAAACTATTATTTTTAATCTTGACATAGTCAGAAAAGGAACTTCTCTGGCACTTTACTTCTGGTTCTGCAGCACATTAATCAGCTTGGTGAAATGTACCTCCAAGCGTCGGTGGGAAACCAAAGGGGAACAAGTGTTCAAAGGAATCTCTACGGTTTTTTTCCTTCACATGTGAGGCTCATCTCCACCAGTACAGCTTTCTCTCTCTCTCTGGGCATGCGACCCCAATACCATCTTCCTTCTATGGTGTAACTAATTTTAATAAAATGAAACATGAAGTTGGCACACACATTTTTCAGTTCATCAATATTTAAAATGCCTTCTTAATATTGGGAAGATAATTATTGTGGACTCTAATATGATTTATTTACAACTCCAAGCTTCCTCCATAGAATTAATTTTTCTGATACGTAATAAAATAATTTTCAAGAAATAAATGGAAGAACATATTCCTGTGTACAATAAATAACTCTACTTTTATTTGTTTCTCTTGACGGTCTACTAAATTGCAGTTTACCCCCTAATATGTTTCTTAGAAAAATGTGGTTATACATATTTAAAGTAAATTTAAAAACATTTAAAATATTTACATTTCCAAATATTTAATATATGTGGATTTCAAATATGTCCACACATATAAATTAAACTGCATTGGGACATTAGTAAACTTTGGTTTCATCTTTCACTTGTTGCCGTTAAGATGTACTAAAACTACTTACAAAGATTATCTACGTTGTTGACAGGTAGAAAGACGGAGTTTGACAAAAGCACCGAACTTGTGAATGCAGATAAATTTAACCAAGAAAAGCTGTTTCACGTTCTTATGTAATACACACCTCCCCCCGAACACAGAGAGGTAAATCCGCAAAGACTTTCTATTAACTAGTAACGCTGTTACTTGGGTCCCTCAAGCAGAAGCAATCATTTTCTACAATCTCTGAGAGTTACAGAAGATAATTGCGACAACCACCAGAATCCGAACGGCTAAAGCAATGCGAGGTCCACATGAATAGAATGATTAACAGATATTCCAAGTGCAGAAAATTAACTTGCCTAAAATATAAAAACTTAGATTTAATGTATCATCCCTATTATGAAATGATTCAACAATGAATCATTTCGTACAATTAATTGTACTTTTCTGGAAAATGTGTTCTGAAATTTTATCTGCTACCCATGCCTACACATGACTCCTCTACCTACACTCTTTTAAAGAAGAAAAGATGTGTTATTTTCCTGGACTGAACTTAGGCAAGAATAGCGCACTTGCTAGGTTGAGTGCACAGTAAAACATTTTTGAAAAATATGTAGAATCAGTGACACTGTGCAATATTAAATAAACTTCTTAGCCTCAGGCATCAAGGATTTGGATGTTTGATGTTTTTATATTTACTTTAAAAATATTATCTTTGAATGAGATGTTGGATTAAGAATCCTACTTATTCATGTATGAGTTTATGTAGGAAAGAGGCATATACCTGAAATCAATCATCACAGCCCTTCATGATAGTGAAAATTTTCATTTATTTAAAATATTTTTCTTTGTCGTCTTCAAAATACTGTGTGTGACATTTCCACTTCCAGCAATAGTGAATGTAAGATATTTTGAAAAACAAAGAAACGTGTACTACGTAACACATAGGAATGCTGGATAAAAACATCATGAGCCCCTAAGAATAAATATAGAAACCATTACTTGCAAAATTGTAATATGACTTATAAAAAAATTAAATCTGAAATGCAAGACAAATATTTATGCTCAAACTCATTTAAGCAACACTTTCAGGCCCATATTTCTAGAATACTGCAGGGAAATTCATCTTACAGCAATTCCTAGACTCAAGGATTCTACTTACTGTGCAAACAACAATCTAGGTTTGCAAACTGACCCGCCCTGCCAAGACCACTCAATGACCAATTCTAGTTCCCCAATTTTTTAAATATTTTGCCTTAATTTCCTTCTAAGACACTTCTCAGTTCCCTTGTTATATGTTCTTTGTTGTTTCATTAAGCAAAAGCCAAACTTGAAGTAGAGGTATGTTTTTATTGGCAATTGGCCAGGGGGCTTCTAAAGAATTAAAGGTTGTACTTGATTTGGCCAAGATATTCGCAACTGTGGACTCAGGAAGGTTAAGGCTTGACAGTTGAGGGGTTTTTTTGTTTGTTTTTTTTTGGTAATACAAGTGCCCAACTTAAGCTTTGATCACTAAGACATCCACGTCAATGAAACAGACCACCGATAAACACAAAACAAACTGCCAACCATGGGACTAGCTAAAAAGCCAGGACTACATCGGGGCATGCAGGACCTTCTCTGCCCCAAGCAGTCTCCCTTGATTTAAAATCCTAGTTGGTTCAGCTAACTGGCTTGCTTCCTTCTTCCTTCCCCCATTCCTTCCTTCCCTCCCTCCTTCCTTCTTTCTCTCCCTCCTTCCTTCTTTCTCTCCCTCCTTCCTTCTTTCTCTCCCTCCTTCCTTCTTTCTCTCCCTCCTTCCTTCTTTCTCTCCCTCCTTCCTTCTTTCTCTCCGTCCTTCCTTCTCTTTCTGCCTATGTTTTTCCTATGTATATCTCAGGAAGAATTTTAATGAAGCAGATTCTTGCATCTTCTCATTCACAGAAAAGCACTACAATCATTGGCTTGAGTTATCTGTTCTTTGTGATTGGCAGTAATCTTTTGCCAAAATGTATGCTTCTCTGCACGAACGCCATAACCAAAAAAATCACATACAAATTAATTCTCCCCTACCTCTCAGAGCAGTTCCCTTAGAGCTACCGAGAGGCAGTTTCCTGGGCAACAATTTTTAGTAGGGTCCCTGAATAAAACCTAAACTCACAACTCTTATGTTGTGTGTTTAAATCAACAAAACTTTGGATATTTCATTGATATCTACAAGGTTGACTTTTTTTTACTTTATCCTAAGATTAAATCCCTCCATGTCTTCTTGGTTGTATGATCAGAATTATACTTACTTCCTTTGGTCAATGTCTGTAGAAATAAGAATAATTCTAATATAATAGGATTATTATATATGCTTGTCTGTTAAACTAAGTTCATAAGGCAGAAGACAGAGAGGAAACACATTGGTCTCCTGAAATCATCTCAGGGAATCCAAGTTCCCCTCACACTGGTATCATTTGCATAAACTACGTGAGGAATCTTTTCAAAAGCTTATAAAGATGTTTCTGCGTGTTTACTGTATGTGAGCAGGTGGAATTGAAAGAGAACTGCTCTGCGTGTTCTGCATTCTGGGAGGATACCCATGTCTGCACCAAGAAGTTCTCAAGCAATGCTTCACTTTTGACTATTGAAGTCAAAATAAACTGATGGCTGATAAACTTGCATTTCCTCCCTACTGGGTACCATTTCTCCTTCTTGCGTTTATCTTTCAACCTGGCCTAACTTCTAGCACAACTATAAATTTCATCCCAGGGATAAACCCAAGCACCTATGGTCAACCAGTATATGACAGAGGGGAAGAGTTTGCAATGAACAAAGGCCCTTCAATAAGTGGTGCTGGGAAAACTGGACAGCTACATGTAAAAGAATGAAATTAGAACATTCTCTAATACCATATACAAAAATAAACTCAAAATGGATTTAAGACGTAAACAAAGGCTGGAGTGTGTAAGAGGACATAAGCTACGGCAGTATTTTTTTCTTTTTTGATCCACCTCCGAGAGTAATGAAAATAAAAACAACAAGAACAAAAATCAAAACCAAATGGGGCCTAACTAAACTTAAAAGCTTCTGCACAGCAAAGGAAACTAAAAAAAAAAAAAAAAAAAAAAGAAAAAAAAGAATAGACAACCCACAGAGTTGGAGAGAAAAATCTTTGCAAACAAAGTGACCAACAGTATGGAGGTTCCTTAAAAAACTAAGTATAGAACCACCTTATGATCCAACAATCCCACTCCTGTGTATCCATCCAGAGAAAATTCTAATTTCAAAAGATACGTGCACCCCAGTGTTCATTGCAGCACCATTCACAATAGCCAAGACAGGGAAGCAACCTAAATGTCCACTGACAGAGGAATGGATAAAGATGTTGTATATATATATACAATAGATTATTACTCAGCCATAAAAAAGAACAAATAATGCCATTTGCAACAACATGGATGGACCTAGAGATTATCATACCTAAGTGAAGTCAGTCAGACAGAGGACAAATATCATATAATATCATTTAAATGTGGAATCTAATAAAATGAACTTATCTGTAAAACAGAAACAAACTCACAGATCTCTAAATGAAATGTGTGGTCACCAAAAGGGAAACTGTTGGAGGGGGAATAAACTGGGAAGATGGCATTAACGAATACACACCACTACAAACAAAACAGAAAACCATCAGGAAGGACCCAGTGCACAGCACAGGGAGGCCTACTCAATGTCGTATAAAACCCTATGTGGGAAAAGGGAATGGCTGTGTTTCTACGTATAACTGATTCACTTCGCTGTGCGCATAAAACTAATGCAACGTAGTGAATAAACTATGCTCCAATATAATTTTTAAAATATATAAATTTCAGTTACCGTTTAGGGAAATTTTTAACATGAGAAAGAGTTTTCATAAGAAATTACCTCAGAAAACACTGATATTTCAACTATTTAGTTCTTCTAAGGCAAACTTTTCTGTAGAAACATCAGCCCTGAAATGATTGTCTTGCTTGTGATTGGAGCTAATTATCTTGATTATAAGATTATTGGGTAAGAAAAGGATTGGAACATTCAGAGCTATGAAACAACATTTTAAAGTCTATAAATACTTGATTTATAGATAGAGATATTTACAAACTGTCCATGTAACACCTTCAAAAAGTATGACTTTGTACAAATTACATGAGCTAAAATATTCATTTGTAATTTTCTTTCTACCTAATTCTATTATAGTTTAAGAATAGTCTATCTTTATATGCCTAGAGTTTATTTCCTCCCGATTGCTCTTTATGTCTCATGTATTAAAGTGTTTACATATATTGTTTAAGATTTAGAAAAATATACAACTATTTTAACCAAATGTAATTATCACAATGGGTGATTTTCCAATTGTCTGGCCTTGTAAATCTCTTAAAATATTATAAAGACTACTTCAATGTAAATTGCTATCTCAACATCCTTATAGTCCTCAAATTACAACCACAGTGAGCTAATTGATAAATCATCCTCAGTCTCCGCCTAAACTCACTCTAACACTTCTGCTTGTACTTAATACAGTGTAAAGTAGCCGTAAATTAACAGGTAAAAGAATGGATAGGTAAATGCTTTTGCATTTTGTAAATGTTTATGCTAGTTCTAAAGGAATTTAAAAGGGTGATACCATATGCAGTTACGGGTCACCAATGCGATCTTTTTTTTTTTTTCTATAAAGAAAAAAAAGGAAAATTTTGTCCTAAAATAAGTGTCAACTGTTCCAGAAAAAAAGATATTAAAAAAGAAAGTTGTAAATATAGTTTAAGTATAGACTGCTTGATGGGAAATAAACTTTATTTTTGTAAGATTATAACACCTACAAAAAATGAAATGGGAAGAATCAATTAAATTATTTGGTCAGCCATAAAAAAGAAGGACATAATGCCATTTGCAGCAACACGGATGGAACTAGAGAATCTCATCCTGAGTGAAATGAGCCAGAAAGACAAAGGCAAATACCATGTGACATCACTTATAACTGGAATCTAATATCCAGCACAAATGAACATCTCCTCAGAAAAGAAAATCATGGACTTGGAGAAGAGACTTGTGGCTGCCTGATGGGAGGGGGAGGGGGTGGGAGGGATCGGGAGCTTGGGCTTATCAGACACAACCTAGAATAGATTTACAAGGAGATCCTGCTGAATAGCATTGAGAACTTTGTCTAGATACTCATGTTGCAACAGAAGAAAGGGTGGGGAAAAAATGTAATTGTAATGTATACATGTAAGGATAACCTGACCCCCTTGCTGTACAGTGGGAAAATAAAAAAATTATAAAAAAAATAAATAAAAATAAATTATTTGAAATTTTGGGCAAATTTAGCAAAATATGATATTATACTAGGTTATAAAACTCATAATGGGTTATACAACAATTAAAAACTCAATCCCATCTTTAAAAAATGTAGAAACACAGAGATATTAATTTCTGCTAAGCAGGGATAAATCTAAACAATATTAATAAAATTAGAAAAATAGAAGAACCCTAATTCCTGGTTTGGTGGGAACATTCCTAACTCATGGATAAAAGAGGAAATCAAAGCTGCAGGGAATGATATTTGTGTTATAGTTTAGTTTATACAAAGGCAATTTTTATTACACTTCACAAAAATATTTTCTTAGTTAATTTATCAAAAGGGTTTATATGATTTTCCCTATATATCAAATCAGATCACCTAAAGCAAACACTTGTTTTTCTTTTTGATCATTCTATCCCACATTTTTTAGTATTATCTTTACTTCTGTTGCTGTACTTATTCATTAACTCCCTCAGAATGGTGCATACAAAGAATATTTAGAGAATTTGTATGTCATAAATTATTTTTATTACAGCATCTTGCATACTTTCTAGCTGGCCTCAATAGTGGTTCTCAGCCTCAGCACTATTGGTGTTTTGGGATGGATAATTTGTTTAGGAGCCTGTCCTGTGCATTGCAGGATGTCTATCAGTATCTCTGGCCCTTACTCATTAGGTATCAGAAACTCTGACAAACTAAACTGTTTCAATTTGTTCCTCTTGGAGAAGAGGGAGTGTATTGTTCCTGGTTGTATAGTATTCTCTGCTCTGTTTATAGCCAGCCTCCTAAAGGGCCCCTAAAGATTCCTGCCATTCACATCTTTGTTAGCACATGCTCACACTCCATCAGAGTTAGTCTTTGCTTTGCAACCACCAGCCCTTGGCAGGAATGATGGTATGCCACTGCCAGCATGAGGTTGTAAAGGGACCACGGCTTCCATCTCCAGACCTCTCTCTTGGACCGTTTGTTCTGAGGGAAGCAAGGTACCATGTTGCATGTAGCCCAGTGCAGACAGCTCACAAGGTGGGGATCAGAAGCCTCTAAAACGTCAGTGAGTAACTGAAGCCACCAACAACCATAGAAGGAAGAAGCAGAATCTTTAGCCCCAGGAGAACCTTGTCATGACTATAGACCCAGGAGCTTAACTTACCTGGTGAAAGATGCTGAGACAGAACCACCCAACTGAACTCTTAGCAAATCTCTGATCCACAGAAACCGTACTATGTTAGGCATTTGGTATTTTAAAATGCTTCGGAGTGGGGTAATTCATTTCACATCAGTGTTGAACTTATCACTAATTCCTGAGAGGTGTCGCTTTTATAGAAGTCTGTGCCTTCACTCAGTCTATTGCTTTCATGTTTTCATTGTTTTATTTCTGTCTACAGTTTGCTCAAATTGTTTTTATGACCAAGATATAATGACGCCTTTTCCTTGAAGATGACCCTGCAAGGAGAAGCCTGTTTACACTTCTATTACATAACCTACCATAGTTTTACTATCTATGTATATCTGATTATTATGTTCACTAATACCTCTTTTCACATTGAACTAATCGGTGAGTAAACAACAATGGAAGAATTGTCACACCGTGGAAAAGTAAAGAAAAACAGCATAAACCTAAATTTGAGAACAAGGCAGTATTTCTTTCAGGCAATAAAAATCTCTTCATAAGCACAGCCACTCCATTTAAAAAATAAACACAGGTTAGAGACACAGAAGCAGTGCACAGATTCACAAGCCAGTAGTAACACTGAATTTTCATATTAGTGCAAGTAGCTACCTGTTAGGTGTGTGGCCTTTGAAAATACACTTAGATTTTAATGATAATAATGCATAACTCCCAAGGTGATACATTATCTGGGGTAGAGCTGGTACTCTATCAAGTTCAGGTTGCTTTCCGCTCACTTTTTAAACTTAAATCATGACCTATACCATTTTTCTTCAGCTATCCTCACGTTCAGCTTTTTCCCGTGCTCACTGGTTCTGCCTATTCACATGCGACAATTCACAATGCTTCCAAGGGCTAACTTTTCCAGTGATTTCACCCCGATTATAATTACTTATTCTCGCAACATCTAGAATCCTTAGAAATCCTTTTAACGCAATGCAGGGCATGCTTTGTCGTGCTTTGCTCTCTTTCTCACCTGCACTTTAAGTCTTCTCGAGCCACATTTTTCAGGTCTTCGTTCCCATTCTCACCAAATAGAGTTGTTCAGCACAAAACATACAATCAATACACATACAAAAATTGAATGATTTCTATTTTGCTGCAGTGGCTGTACCTCTAAAATGTGAGCAAGAAATGGCCATGATAGCACATTCTCCTTGGAATATTTGCTCATTCCAACTAAGATGAGACTATTTAACAAAAACATCATTTTACTGCAAGAATAGCAATCACGGTTCTTTTCATTTTACCATAAGACAGACTTTTACTAGGTGTTTTATTGATGGTCTAACCTATCATTTTCTAACCATGGGAAATGAAAGTTTATTTTCACTCTATGCTTCAAGATTAAAAGGCTATTTTGTGACATTCAGACATAAGGTATATCTGGTCCCTGGTGATATGTTCAACCATCGATGAGGGTGCCTTCTTTAAAATTTGTTCACTTCAGCCCTCATTAAAATATCCAGTGTTTTTCTAAAAGCAGCTTCATGTAACAACAGCATCAGGCATAGAGCCATTCCCATGGTTAAGCGCTTTGTGGGGTATATTCAGCAGAACCCATTGAGCGCAAATAGCTTTCAGAGCTTTTGTCAAAAAGATCATATTATTAATCCATTATAGCATCTGATTACTACGTGATCCAAAGACTGCAATTAATTTTCCTCACAAATAACACATTACATTATGAAGCCTTCCACATTCTCAAGCCCCTTTCAGAAGCTACTTCTTCCATCTAATCTTCCCTTATTTCCCAGTTCAAAAATAAGCCCTTTTGTCTCTGCAGGC
The DNA here is from genome assembly GCF_054392235.1 of Sus scrofa. NCBI lineage: Eukaryota > Metazoa > Chordata > Mammalia > Artiodactyla > Suidae > Sus > Sus scrofa. The sequence goes on from NC_139392.1 coordinate 1,831,803, forward strand.
GCAGCACGGCTATGCCCAAGGAGTCACGTTTTCCATATGTATCTTGAATAGAAGTTATTCCCATTCATGTATTTCCATGTATTCTATGGACTAGCACATACACGCCTTTGTGTATTTATATGTGTGTTTATATGTGAAAAGCAGTTTTAATTATTTCAGAGAGAAAGTGCTCTGAAGATGATTCAACTTTTCTTTCTTTATTGTATGTTATTTTTTGCTTTTTAGGGCCACACCTGCAGCATATGGAAGTTCCCAGGCTAGGGGTCTAATCAGAGTTACAGCTGCCAGCCTACACCACAGCAACACCAGATCCCACCTGCATCTGCAACCTACACCACAGCTCACAGCAATGCCAGATCCTTAACCCACCAAGCAGGGCCAGGGATCAAACCCACAGCCTCATGGATACTAGTCAGATTCCTTTCTGCTAAGCCACAATGGGAACTCCTGATTCTACTTTCTTATCAACAGTGGAAGAGTCACTAAAATATTTAAAATCATGTTCCTTTTATTATGAATTATGATAAACCTAGAAGACACTGAATATGAAAAAATTTAAATAAGAAAATGTCTAAATAAATGTCATACTGAAAGAAAATTTATTTATGTGTGGGTTTATATGTAAAATGACACCCACCTACAAATAGGTCTAAATTGTATTCACATTCATAAACTGTTTATTTCCTTAAAGGAGGAAATTAACAAATACAAATTCTGTATACAGATTCACTGGATTAAAGGTAATTTTAAGCATATAATCTGTCCTCAGATGGTGTAAATTTTTAAAACCTAGCCATTTAAAACATGCTTTGAGATAACATTCTGATGTCTATTAACTTACTCCCATTGATGAAAATTTACTATAAACTCTAATTTGCACTATTCCTTAGAGTTTATTTTAAAATCCACAGTAATCTGGAACTTTTTCCATTGAAATGATACAAATGATCATATCTCACTGCATTTCCTTAGGTATCTAAATCTATATTTGACCCATCTTCACTTGTTTTCATCTTCTCTTTAAAAGTAAAAAGGTTATCTGAGATTTGACTATTTATTTTCCTCTCTATTGAGAATTCTTTTTATACCTTTTTTTATTACTCAATTACATTTATAGTCATACAACTGTCATCACAACCCCCCAATTTTATAGCCTTTCCATCCCAAACCCCCAGCACATCCTCCCACCCCCTAACCTGTCTCCTTTGGAAACCCTAAGTTTTTCAAAGTCTATGAGTCAGTATCTGCTCTGCAAAGAAGTTCATTGTGTCCTTTTTTTCAGATTTCACATGTAAGTGATAGCGTTTGATGTTGGTGTCTCACTGTCTGACTGACTTCACTTAGCATGATAATTTCTAGGTCCATCCATGTTGCTGCAAATGCCGTTATTTCCTTCCTTTTAACGGCTGAGTAATATTCCATTGTGTATATGTACCACCTCTTCTTGATCCACTCCTCTGTCACTGGACATTTAGGTTGTTTCCCTATCTTGGCTATTGTATACAGTCCTGCATTGAACACTGGAGTACATGTATCTTTTCATCACGGTTTTCTCTGGATAGATGCCCAGGAATGGCAAATTCTATTTATCTATATTAAGGTGGGCTATTTAGGAAGTCATCAGGCCAAAGGTGTTTTGGTGAAATTCCAACAGAGAAATATGTGCTAAAAGCATATGAGAGAAACCACCTAAGAATGACATAATTATCTGGTATGAAAGAGGAGGCAAAGGAAGAGGAAGAACTTAGAAAATCATTGTTCAAAAAAAGAGGGGTATTAAACACCTGCAGACGGCTCCTGAAGCATCATTCTGATTTTTTTCCTACACCCACTCCCCTAGCTTTTGTGTCTTATTCAGAGGGTCTGCTAGAGCGACAGCAGCTCCTAAATGGCGATGGAGGAGGAAGAACACTCAGAGTGTAAAGGAGGAGACAAAGGAAGCACCTGTGCCAAAAGGTGCACCACTGCAATGGTGGCCAAGTCAAAGGGAAAATCCTTTCCGCCTGCAGCATTCCAGCTCGACCAACGTGGAGTCCAAAAAGCACCAGGGCATGTCACATGACCTAATTGTGACCCTAAAGATTGCCGCTTTTGAATACAAATGTTCCGCTTAAGACTGACGAATGAGCGGAGTAGTTCCATTAACCGTGTCAACATTATCCTGTGGCATAGGTACCTGTTGGGGATTTTAGGTATCTGGACTAGCAGTAAGCTGGGAAATATTGCCACTCCTCCAGAAAATGTATCATCAATGAAATTAATGATTAAAACCTGCATGTATTGGGGACAGTATGTTGGTTGTAACGACTGAATTAATGATATGCTATTGGTCAAATTCTTGTTCTTATATTTCCTAATTTTGTAAAATATTCACAATTATATTTGCTACCAAAAAAAAATCTAGTCTCACTGAACACGGTTATAGAAATGGTGAATGGCTAAGCGATAACTGGAAAATAAAGACGGCAGTAATAACAACCAGAGCAGAGTGCCCAATATGGGTGTGGGGCTGCCAGTAGATTCTAAGAACACTTGTTTGGTATTATTTTGCTTTATTTATTTTAGGAAGACAATGTTATATGCGGTTACTTGGCTGCAAGTAAATTCTCTAGAAAGATTCCAAGGGAGAGGTAAAAGCATCAGTGGTAAATTACCTTGGGAAAAAGTAATACTTACTAATATTTCTGATTTTTATAATTCTAAGCATGATAAACGTAAAGAGTAAAAGAGAAAAAAGATGAATGTGAGGCAACATGACATTGTCAGTATCAACGAGTAACATAATAAATGTTTTATGTTGAAAACACATCCTATTTTCCAGATACATCTTTAGCGTAAACTGGACTGTTGAGAACACCAGGAAATCATGCGCTAACCCAGAAAACAATTAGCATTTCCACAATGCTGTGAGTTTGGAGAGTATGTTGCCTTCACAATATTGAACAATATGAAATAGTTCTCTCGAGATCTTACAGGTGTAAAATGGAAGCAAAGTACTCTCAAATTACATTTAACTGTTGTAATTTCTCTACCTATATACTACCTATACTCTTCCAGAACTTTGTCCATAAAGTTTCATAATCCAATACATAAAACTATACCAAATCTAAAAATATGACAACCCAAAGAACTACAACTGAGGCTCTTTAAAAGTAAGTGCTATTTAGAGTGTTATGCTACACAAACCTTGGATTACGTGCCTGCCTGGTCTATTAAAAAGCATATTGCTGATATAAACAGAATTAATTAATATACTAATGTGAAAAGTAGAGTCTCATTGACTCTAAAATATCTTAATTTTCTCCTGCTCTATTTCTTTACCATCCATTTATTCTCTCATTTAAATAGTAATTACACACATATATTGTGAATACATTTTATTACTCCATACTATACCTGCTGTAAGTTAAATTATATTTTCCAAACCATGCCTAGACGCAAGTGCAAATGATGGTACCTACAGGTATTTCCCCTAAAGAAGCAGTTCCTGCAACATTGCTCAGGAGAAGTAATTTTTATGACTCCTTTTCTTTATTTTTAATGTAAGTGCTATATTTGCAGAAGAAAAGGAAATATCTTCCTCTGTCTGAGCTTGGAAGTAACCGTCATTTTCTCAGTTTAAAGAAAACGAAAGATTTGACCCAGGGACTTGACAATGGCAAGATAATTGAGGGAATTTTGGCAAATCGTGTCTCTGTAATGTGGATGCCTACTCTGGATTACATATAGACAACCACTTCAAGTTATGTATTAATGAGATAGAAAAGATCTTTACCACATGAATAAGCTTATTTGTGCTTTAATGCTAAGAAATCAGTAAATATGGTGATCTCTATGGCTGTACAAACATTTCGAAAACTAAGCAGAGGTAGTACTTTGAATAGTAATCGTACCCTTTAAGTGGAAACTGAAAGTCGGAAGCCACGAAAAAGACTAAGTCTGCAGGACTCCTTGACCCACCCAGACCCAGACCCGCAGTTTCCACCTTATCGGACCTGCACGGGTGAAACAGCCAAGCCCTTGCAGTGGTTGACTTGCCCAGTTCACAGCCAGCCCCAAGAAGAAAGTTAAGTTTTCTGCTGTGATCGCAACCCCCATACTGGAGCTGGAGAACTCGGCGTGTGACCCCCGCCTATAAAACCTGCTTCTCTCCCAGCGATGGAGTCCTGAGTTTTACTTGCTCGGTGCTCCTGCCACTCTGTTGGTCAATAAACCCTCCTTGTGACCTTGCTGCCCCCGCCTCTGCCTCCTTCCTCCCAGCCGCACCATCCCATGTTGTCATTTTTCTCTCTCCTTCTTAGCACTTAATTGTTTCAAATTGGTAGAGATGACCTCTTTCCAAAGAAAATATGGTACATTTTTTCTTAAAAGTTTAAGTTGCCCAAGTGTCATTTAAAATGAAATTTACTAAAAATAGCTTGAGGAGTTCCCGTTGTGGTGCAGTGGTTAACGAATCCGACTAGGAACCATGAGGTTGCGGGTTCGGTCCCTGCCCTTGCTCAGTGGGTTAAGGATCCGGCGTTGCCGTGAGCTGTGGTGTAGGTTGCAGACGCAGCTCGGATCCCGCGTTGCTGTGGCTCTGGCGTAGGCTGGTGGCTGCAGCTCCGATTGGACCCGTAGCCTGGGAACCTCCATATGCTGCGGGAGCGGCCCAAAGAAATAGCAAAAAGACAAAAAAAAAAAAAAAAAAAAAGCTTGAACTTAAAATTTAAATGATGTACTATTTTTTATTTTGTAATGTGAAGACAAGTCTCTAGCTATCTTTAGACTAAAGTGAGCTTCCGATTTTAAGTTCGTGTTTACTAACAAATGGTTCGGGAAAGAGGTGACTCACCCGAGTGAAGCAAAACATCCTGAGTCAGCATAGAAATCTGACTGCAGCAAAGACAGACTCTGAAATTAAAAATTTAACAATGCACCATGTTGGTTCAATCTTGATTCACTAAGATGGTTCAATATTTCAATATCACTACACAGAAATTTATCTGCTTCTATTAAAAACTATTAGTGAACTTAGGTCTTGGCAGGGTAAGATCTATAAGGTTAAAGAATTTTTTAAAACATTACTCTAACACCTTATAAAAGGAACACATTCACAGGTATTGATCCACATAGGAACTCCTCATGGCTGTAGAACAAATAACAGTGATTATTTTTAATTAATTTCTAATAAGCTACCACGACTATGTATCATTGCCTATTGTGAGAGAAATATTTAGAAATATATTCAAGAACTACTGTTACTCTTTTTAAGAATGAAGTCTGATTTGCCAAAGCATTTAGACAATTAAAATCCTTCTCATAAAAAGCCAGCCAGTCATAAGCTCAGTGCATAATTATGAAATATAAGAAGTAGAGTTGCTTTGGGCTTTTAAAAACTATTTTTTCAGTCATGATTTTACACACCCCATCCGTATTTTTATTACGCCTCCCTTACTCTCCCTGTTTAATCCATGTATCAATGTAAACATTACATCTCCCTCCTGTCCGGCTTATCTACATTTATCATTTAATTTCATTTCCACCCTCCCTCTAGCCATCCCAACAACGGACAGAAGTCATCTGTTCCTGCCAGTGGGTTGATCAGCCTGGAAAATAACCTCTAATTAACTCTTCAGAAGAGTTCTTTCAAGAAAGCACTCAGCAAGCTCCTGAGGATGTTACCAACTCCTCGTGTCTTGTGTGCAGGTGACTGGAGACTCCAGAGCAAGGTGAGTGACCATGAAGCATAAAAATCCCTGCGAGGCCACGTATATCTATGTACTTGTACACAGAGAGATGTGTATGCGTATGTGTGTGTGTCAAGTAAATGAGTTATATAAAAACAAAACTGGAGTTCCCATTGTGGCTCACTGGGTTGAGAACCCAACATAGTGTCCATGAAAATGCAGATTCAATCCCCGGCCTTGCTCAGTCGGTTAAAGATCCACAGGCTGCAGGTTGCAGCTGTGGCTCAGATCCCACGTTACTGTAGCTGTGGCATAGGCCTCAACTGCAGCTCTGATTCGACCCCTGCCTGGGAACCTCCCTGCGCTGCAGGTGTGACCATAAAAAGAAAAAAACAAAGAAACCACCAACAACAAAAGTGATAAATAGTCAAAACCCATCACCTTCAAATAATTTCACTACATTTCACTATCCTCTATGCCCTAAGGTAATTTCCACGTGTCGTATCTCTACTGCACAATTTTTCCCAACTCCAACAGCCTTGGAGCAAGGTGCCTTTTCTAGAGAAGTTAGGCTCCTGCCCTCCCGTAGAAACTGGGAAATAGAGGTGCTCTCTTTCTGGGTGACTGCATTTCAAAGGGATGGCTCTCCAGTCCCTGAGAAAGACGTCCTGGGTTGTAAAACAGGCGAGAGGCTTCTAAAGAGATTTACACCTCAAAGACCACAGAGAAAGGATTTACAGTGACAAGCTTCCTACAGTAAATGCTCTAAGAGGAGGGAGGTCAGGGGTCCAGAATCAGGGAGAAGCCTCTTTAAAATGGAATCAAGCTGTGGGGCATGTGAAGGTGCTTCTTGCTTAGTCGCTTGTTTCAAGCAGTTCTTAGGATAAACTCATCCATGCAGTCCAAAGTTTGCGTATGTTTTCCTGGTACTTTGTGACTGTTTTTTTTTTTTTAATGCACTCTTTAATTGACCAGGAATTAGGTTTAATATGTGGCCGTGTCATTTTCTCATTCACTTCTTGTATCACACATTTTATGTGTAATTAAGATTGTCTACATTTTTGTATTACTAGGTATGGCCATTTCTGCACCAGCAACAAATATTTTGTATTGATGCTTAATGCGGTTTTAAGACTAATTATTCTGTAGTACCCTGTCAACTGAAAAAAAAAAAAATACACAACTTAAAAGTTTAGAATTATGTTTTAATCAGGCTATGAGTGAGGGCTATAGCCCAGGATACAACTTGTCATGAGCTCTGAAGAACTGTTTTAAAGACTTAAGAGAGAACCATGAGGTTGTGGGTTTGATCCCTGGCCTTGCTCAGTGCGTTAAGGATCTGGCATTGCCGAGCGCTGTGGTGTGGGTCGCAGATGTGGCTCGGATCCCGCATTGCTGTGGCTACAGATCTGATTAGACCCCTGGCCTGGGAACCTCCATATGCCGCGGGAGCAGCCCTAGAAAAGGTAAAAAGACCAAAAAATAATAATAATAATAAATAAATAAAGAGTTAAGGGAGGAGCCAAGATATGAAGGCGTTTGTGCTAAAAATAAAACATGTACTTGGAGTTCTCATCCCAGCGCAGCAGAAATGAATCCGACTAGGAACCATGAGGTTGTGGGTTCGATCCCTGGCCTCGCTCAGTGGGTAAGGATCCAGGGTGACCATGAGCTGTGGTGTAGGTCGCAGGTGCAGCTCGGACCTGGCATTGCTGTGGCTGTGGTGTAGGCCAGCAAATGTATCTCCTATTCGACCCCTAGCATGGGAACCTCCATATGCCGTGGGTGTGCCCCTAAAAAGCAAAAACAACAACAAAAAGCAGGTGGTGGACCATCAAAAGATGACCGCTCATCAAAAATGAAAAAAAAGAAAACAAAACAACGCAGACATCTCATGTTAAAGATTTTTGTGCTTCTCTAAGTACGGAAAGATGCAAGAGTCTAGGTTCCCTGAAATCATTCCTTTGATGTGCATCTTAACTATTCAGGGCCACTGTCCTGCTTTTCTCCAACCAGAATTTCCCTTTGGGAGCAGCTATAGTGACGGATGGCTTGATGGATACAATGTTTCTTATCCACTGCAATGGCAGTCACTATTTTTAGCGTCCACAATATTCTTTCCTGATCCCAGATAGTTCTAGATTGCTAGTGTATTTTTCCCAGACACAAAAATTGGAACAATCCTCAAAACTTTCTATCACCTTCTCACGTAATCTTACTTGGGTTTTTATTTAATTATATTACTTGTATAAATAGAGGAAGGGGGAATTTAAGCCTTTCATGCAGGAATATGCATGAGATACGTATTTTTTTAAATAGTGAAGATGTGTAGGTCCTCTTTATATTCTTTGTAGAGTGGCACATAGTTCTTCATATGTATTTTCACAAATCATCTATATTTCTATGTTGAAATAGGATTTTTAGTCTTCTGTCTCTTTGGATGCATTTATACCATACAATTTGCACTATCTGGCTATTTGCTCACTGTGTATATAATCCTATTTTCAATAATAAGTAACTCACCTAAGGTTCTTTTATCCTGCTTATTGGGCAAGTAAATGAAAGAACATGGGAAGCTCCACCCAAAACATCCATAAACTAGAAAAGTGATTTAGAATAAACAGAAAAAAACATCGTTCAAATTGTCAACCAAACAGCTGCTGTACTAATGAGGAAAGGAGAGTGTGAGTATAATACATCTGTATTTTTTCTGATCGTAACTCATCAGAAATTTCATCTGCTGACACCAAAATCAAGCTCTATAAACTATGATGGATGTAATTAAAAAATAAAATACTAACATATAGTTGCCTATAAATAAAATAAAAGTGTTGTGCAGGGTTTTATTTATATGTAAGAATATGCTATAACATTTGCTTTTTGATGGGCTTCATAAAATGCAGTTTAGTCCATTTGAAGCTAGGTAATTAAGTAGTAATTATTGTAATATTCAAAGTCATTATTCAGATGTTGCATGTATGTGGTTAATTAGGTCTCCATTTGCTAATGCAGCATTATTATGCTTCTTTCATCAGAACTGGAAATACAGTTCATCCATCTCATAATTTTAGAAAATGACAAAAGTAATCACACTCTTATTTCAGAACATAAAAGGAGACATTACTGTGGTTCATTGGGCAAGATTTCATGAAACAATGACCATGGATGCAACAACCCCAGGTGTGTGTCTTTGAGCAAAATGCTGTGCCGTGATGTCACTCTCTCCACCTCAGTACTTGAAAGTCACCAAAGTCTCTTCAGCTTAGTTTTGCTCCTGTTCTACTGAACACGGTTTACAAACAACAGTCCTCTATGGTCAACACAAGACGATCTTTCATTAAAAAAGGATGAAATAATGGCATTTGCAGCAACGTGGATGAAGCTAAAGATTATCTGCCTGAGTGACGTCAGACGGTGGAAGACAAAGCTCATATGATATCACTTCCGTGTGATCTTAAAAAAAGGGTACAAATATAAACCTATTTGCAGAACAGAAACAGATCACAGATTTTAAAAATCTTAGGGTTACCAAAAGGGCCCAGTGGGGAGGGGCGGGGATGGACTGGAGGTTTGGGATTGGCATGAGCACACTGAGGTGTATGGCCAATTGGGGACCTGCTTTCTAAAAGCACAGGGAACTCTACCCAATATTCTGTGATAATCTATTTGGGAAAAAGAATCTGAAAGACAATGGATGTGTGTGTAAGTAAATTTATCACTTTGTTGTGCAGCAGAAATTGTAACAATGTAAATTACACTTCAATAAAACTTTAAAAAACTGAACAAAAAGAGAGACGACCTTCCAGAAACACTCTTCAAAACATGACTAAGGACTCATGTGATACACTTATATTTGGAGTATTAGTCTGTCTTAGTCAGCTTGGGATGCTGTGACAAAATACCGTACAGTGGGTGGCTCATACAACAGACGTTTCTCACAATTCTGGTGGCTGAGAAGTTTGCCATCGGGGTGCCAGCATGACTGGGTTATGGAAAGAGATCTCTTGCTGGCTTGTAGGAGGGTTCCCTCGTGCTAAACGCTCCCATGCTAGAGAGGGAAGCTCTGGTGTTCTTTTCTCCTTGCAGGGGCACTCACTCCATCCTGGGGACTCTACTTCTGTGACTTCATCTGAACGTGATTCCTTCCCAAGGCCCCATTTCCTAATACCATCCCTTTGAGAGTCAGGGCTTCAACATATGAATTTGGATGAACAAAAAGAGTCAGTCCATGTTATAATCTAGGTAGTTTCTCTACCTTTCCACCCTATTCTGATCTCTCAGGGGTACCACAAGACCGGTGTTTTATATCCCATAACTGCTACCTAGATTAAAACAAGAAAAAGGATAGTAAATATTCTAATAAAGTCTCTAATAAAAATTCAGTGAAGATTCAGTCTTCACCAAAGTGAAATACAGAAATATTTCCATAAGAACTGGAAGAATTTAAGTTTTTGCCTTCATTTTGTTGTTTCTGATTAATTTTTTTTATTCTATTCAAAAACCACCTAAAACCAAGTATGACTAGAATTAGGCAAAACAGAAGGAAAATTCCTAACAAGTAAAAAGTGGAGATACTGAAGGCTTTGCAAAGAAATTAAGACCTTCAGGCCCCGAGATTAAACAACAAAATGGACATGACTTGTCACCCAAGTGTTCTGTGTGGTATCTTACAACTCCACGGCCCCTTCCTTACCTAACTCGTCTCATTTATGAGGAGTCAAGCTGTCTCTTCTGTTTGTTCAGTATGGTTTGAAATAATTAAAACCCTGTTATGGGTTTGAAATATGCATCTCCAAAATTCCTATGTTGAAATCATAACCCCAAGTGTCTCAGAACGTGCCCTTCTTTGGAAGTACGGTCATTGCAGATGTGCTACCTTAAGACGAGGTCATAGTGGTTTTGAGTGACGTGCTAATCCACTAGGACTAGTGTCCTCAGAAAGAGGAGGGATCTGGACACAGATACACATGGGCAGAAGGTCACATGAAGATCAAGGCAGAAAAGGAGAAAAGCCATGGAATGCCAAAGAATTCCAGTCAACACCAGAAGCTAGGAAAGAGGCATGGAACAGATTCTTCCTCAGAACTTCCAGAAGGAACCAACTTTGTTCATCTTCATCTCTGATGTCCAGTATCCCAAACTGTGAGACCACCAATCTTTGTTTCTTAAACTACCCAGGGCTACTGTGGTAGCCCTGGCAAAATAATGCAGATACTATGCAAATGAATACTCAACCAAAGAGAAAATGAGTTCACTTGTGGGATCCTTAGACTTTCTCAGACCCGTTCCAGAACCAGATTCATCATCCTATGTTATGAAAATGTCTTAACAACACACTGACACTGGGTTGATAACATCTTAACATTTATGGTTTAAAACATTAAAATATTCATCAAAGAGTTTGGAAAACAGTTCCAATTCCAAGTCTGATCAGTAGGAATGGGACAAAAAAGAAAATGATGATGAATGTCTAATTGCACTATTTTAACGCTTTTTACCTCTCTGCCCATCAATGATGATTTGGTCACTTTGGGTAAAGCTACTGTAGTTACCTCAGTATTGACCAAAACATCTTTAGTATGTAATGAGGAAAAAGATATGCGGTAACGTTTTATATTCACAGGTGTTCTATTTTTGTTTTGAATAAGAAAATACGAGTTGATTATGCAACAGTGATCTACCGGTGAATACATCAGAATATTATGGTTTTAAAGCAAGATTTAAAGACCGCTCTGGTGCTAAAACTTCCTCTGAAAATTTTTAAAAGAATACAACAGACCTTAGAGATTTTGAAATTACGTATAAATTAAGACCTGCTTTCTTCGTAAAGTCTGTGGTTAGAACTATGATTTATTTGTCACTCCTACTTGAGTAGTTCAAGTGAAGTTGAAATTGAAAAACCAATACAAGTATTTTTAAATCAATTTAAAATAAAAAGCTGCAAGGATTATTTTCACTCAGCATCACACATGTATCACATGTTGTCTCTGGTGGTTTGTAGAATCCTGACATTTTGACTTTGTGAGCCTCCTATTTGACACTGTTTTAAGATTTTATGACATTTTTGAAGGCTGTGTTTATGATAGCCCTCTGAGCTGCTTTAAAAAAACAGTGTTATCACGTAAACATCTTTGTCAAGGGCAATTAAAGATAGAAGAACATCAACAAAAATACATTTAGAAACAATCTCCCTAAATCAGTATTTTTTTCCTTTGGCCTTATATAATCTTCTTTCTAGTGACTCCACAGTCTTACCACTGCTTTCAAAAGAGATTGATTTAGCCACTGTCTATGTAGTCAATTCCCAAAAATGACATGGAAAAATATACATGAGTTAGATCTTTTTTCACTTTCATTATTGACATAAAAGAAACTATATCCTGAAATATTGTAGAAAGTTTCATTGTTTTTAAAACTAGGAAAGAAAGAAAGAAAAAGAAAGAAAGGAAGGAAAATAAGAATACATGTAACTTCCCCCAATTTAATTCTTGGCTTCGTGTGAATATAAGCTAGCTCCTGGAATTCCTACTGTGGTACCATGGGAATCAGACTGCAGCAGCTCGGGTCACGGATGAAGACGGGTTCCATCCCTGGCCTGGCTCAGGGGGGTTAAAGGATACAGCGTTCCTGCCGCTGCACTCAGATTCAACCCCTGGCCTGGAAACTTCCATATGTATAGGTGCGGCCATAAAAATCAACAAAAACCCCACAAAACTAGCCCCTCATGAATGCCTGTAAAAGAATAGTAACAACAATAACAAAAACTAAACTAACATATGATCACCTAAATTGGGAAAGGAGAGCCAAGGAAAATCAATTAGAAACAAGTCAATGTCAATTCCGTAGACTGATCAGAGTTCATGCTGGCATTGGTACGATACAGGACATTGTTTATTGACCTGATTAATTTGGATAATTGCTTTGACTACAAAAGGTATTACTTTTGCCTATACTCTCTGTGGAATTCATTCTTAAAATTGCATATACTTTTGAAGAAAAATGTAGTTTCTTTTTTTTTTTTTTTTTTTGGCAGCACCTGTGGTACATGGAAGTCTCCAGGCCAGGGACCGAATCCAAGCCATGGCCATGGTAATGCCACATCCTTAACCCACTGCACCACAGCAGAAGCTCCACAAAAATGTAATTTCTATCTGTAGCATCTCTTAGCAATGATTAAATGGATAATTGTTTTATTCTAGTAGGTTCACCCACCCTAAAACACAGGACTATAAACTGTTACTTCAGTGGAGAGAAAAACAATACAAATAGGAAAAACACCGTACTTTTATCTACCACCATGAAACATATTACTCCAACACATAGCAGGCCGTACAACCACCATCTTTCAGCTCAGTGTCTGCGGAACAAGAAACCAGACACAGTTTAGTGTATGTCTCTGGCTCAAGTTTCCTCAAGCACTGGCGGGCAAGCTGGCAACCAAGGCTTTTCTAACAACTTGACCGAGACTGGGATTCTGCATCCCAGCTGCCACATGGTTACTAGCAGGACACGGTTTGTCATGTCAGCACCTCCAGGAGGTTTCCACGTGCCATGTCAAATGGCATCCCCAAGACAATGCGAGGCAAAGGAGAAGGGACACCAGACAGAAGCCAGCACTTTTTAATCACTTAATTTCGGTGGGACATCCCAGAATTTCTGCCATAGTGGGATGGTTAGAAGTGCATCAATAAATCCAGCCAACGCTAAGGGCAGGAGGAATTAACAAGTGTGCCAAACGGCAGCGCTAACAGGGGCAACCTTATTGTCTGCCTACCGTGACCATCAGAGCCCGTGTATATACCCAAAAAAAGACTTCAGCCAAGCAAAAGGATACAAATGTGCTTTAAAAATAAAATGACATAATGCCATTTGCAGCAACACGGATGGAACTAGAGACTCTCATCCTGAGTGAAATGAGCCAGAAAGACAAAGACAAAGACCATATGATATCACTTATAACTGGAATCTAATATCCAGCACAAATGAACATCTCCTCAGAAAAGAAAATCATGGACTTGGAGAAGAGACTTGTGGCTGCCTGATGGGGGTGGGAGGGATCGGGAGCTTGGGCTTATCAGACACAACCTAGAATAGATTTACAAGGAGATCCTGCTGAGTAGCATTGAGAACTTTGTCTAGATACTCATGTTGCAACAGAACAAAGTGTGGGGGAAAAACTGTAATTGTAATGTATACATGTAAGGATAACTTGATCCCCTTGCTGTACAGTGGGAAAAAAAATAAATAAATAAATAAATAAAAATAAAAATAAAATGAATTTCTTTACCCATGAAACATCATGCATACACACACATATATATTCCAAATGCATTCAAAAAACATCTACTTTATAATATTTCATGCATATTAAATTAGAGAACATATCCAATGTTAGCAGAACAACTAAAGTTGGGAATATGGTGTAGGAACAAGACTGCTGCCCTGGGAACTGGACAGAGCAAGGCCGTGCATAATAGGCTCATTTGCATAAATCCCAAGGCCTTCTATGGAATTCACTTAAGAAAGACTTAGGTACTAATAGGCTCTAAGAATTAGTGACACCAACAATGATTAGAGCTAGTATTTCACCTTCAAGATGAGACCCCGAAAGTAGAAATAACCATGAAGGAGGAAGAGCGAGAGTCTCTGGGATTCCAGTTATCTCGTGCTATGCGATGACTTTATTTTCAGCATTAAATCCAAATTTTTGACTTCCTCTAGCGAGGTCTATCATTCCTTCAACTATATTTACAGAAGATGCTGTAAAAATAAAGGGTACACCTGACTCTCAGGAGAACAGCTATCAAAATTAATTGCTGTAATTTTCACAGTTATGTCTGACAAGAAGAATTCTCCTTATTAGAGATTAAAAATGTTGAAATGAAAATAGACAAGAACAAAGTCATTCAAGCATCCATGCATGGAAAGGGAACTACCAAAGACTTTTTAGAACAGAAACTTTCATACTTCACCTCCAAATATTAAACACTAGAATAGAATTAATACAGAATCGTTGGAAAAATAGCTTAGGATTCGCGGTTTTAAACTCAGTCATGAACTACCCATAGGTGAAACAACAGATGGATAAATGATCACAAAGAAAATAACTGAGGAAACATCACATCCATGTCCATTTCCTGACAGGAACATAATTAAAGAATAATTAAAGATTCGATCCAACCATTGATAAAAACAGGCATCAGTAAAGGATTCTAGGATGGAAAACTATGGCGTAGAAGGACGTACAGCAGGCTCTGAAAAGAAGAAGGCATCGTCCAACTGCATACATGTTGTTAATGTGGGATAAAACAAAAAAAGAAGCCATAAATAATTTGTAAGCAAACATATGTGAGGCAAAAACAAAAATTTTAATACTAAAAATCTGGTTATGAAGCTTGTATATTACTAATAAATGAAAGACATTTGGAAAGATATAGGAAATGGAAGTATATATATATTTTGAAAATACATGGGTAACTATCAATAGATACTCTTTTCTTTGCAATTAAAGTTATGTAAATACAGGTAAATAATTTAAACTGTAAGTATAAAATATGGTGAATCATATTCACCAAAATCATTCAACGAAAAAATTAATCAATCCCTGAATATATGCTGTAAAGAGAAAAAACAAAAACCATAAAAGCATAAAATGTACCAACAATTGTGATGTACAAATCATATCTACACTCACAAATTTAAAAAGTTCCTATTAAAAGAAAGTAAGTTTAACTTAAAGTCAAAATTAAAATCAAGTTCTATGACTTCAGTAATAAATGTATTTATAATATAATGACCTAGAATAGATAGAGGCAACAGTAATTCAGCAAATATTTGATTCTGCCTATAGCAGCCCACTCACCAATCAAAACAGAAAAAAATTTTTTTAAAGTTATAGTACTGCCCTTTGAAGCTATCAGTGAACTATCAACAGAACAAGTATTGCAGGAGTCAAGCTCCTAAAGAGAAAGACATTGGGAGGAAGAAAATATTTCGTTTCCCAGACTGCAGGCTGGATTCCCAGGCCGGCCCTTCTATGCTCCATTACCCTGAGATGAACCGTGGGCTCTGTTGTCTTCCAGAGCCCAAGGAAGCACGGCAGCTAAAAAGCACGAAGCACTTACACTGAGGCTCTGACCTGGTCTTTGAAATCACCACCACTCAGGGGTCATCTCCTGTTCTCTCTGAAAACCTCTGCTCTCCATGCCAAACGCTGCTACTTTGGAAAGGCTCACAGGAGGTTTTGTGCAAACTTCTGCAGTGCCGTCTTCCACTCTGGACTTTTGTTTCCACTTCTGCTTCTCTCACTTCTCACACTAATATTCATTCCCTATTTTGTAAACTTTTGGACTTAAGCGCATCTTTAAAATCCTTTGTGAGGTGTTTCCATGGCATTTAAATGGTCTCTAGAAAGTTCACACGGGCCAGGAAGCCCTACCTTATTTGGACACTGAAAACTTCTCCCAGTTTTCGCAGGGAAATACTTCTTCTCACTACCTTAGCTCCAAAACCTCTCTGTATCTATGTTGGCTTCCTCCAAGGGGTCTGAACATGCTTTAAAAAAAAATTATTGGAGTATAGTAGTTGATATACAATTTTGTGTTAGGTTCAGGTGTGTAGCAAAGTGAATGAGTTACACACATGTAATATGACATATAAAAGAATGGGCGTATCTATCCATTTTTCAGTCTTTTTCCATATAGGTTCCTACAGAATATTGAGTAGAGTTTCCTGTGCTCTACTTAAGTCCTTGTTAGTTATCTGTTTTACATACGGTAGGGTCTATATGGTAATCCCGCCCCTATGTTCATCACAGCGCTCTTCACCATAGCCAAGAAGGGAAGCAACCTAAGTGTCCGACAACAGAGGGATGGATAAAGAAGATGTGGTACATCTACGCAATGAAATGCTACTCGGCCATAAAAGCATGGAATGATGGTATCTGGATAAACAGAGATCATACTAAGCAAAGTCAGACAATTAGATGAGATCAGCAATACGTGCAATCTCATAAAAAAGATATCCCCAAAATTTGCAAGATAGAAACAGACTCACAGCTTGTGAAAACAAACGTGTTCAGCCAAGGGGAAAGGTTGGGGGAAGAAATGAACATGCTTTCTAACTACAGACATTTGCAAAGTAGTCGAAATCGTAGCCTCACTCTCAGTTGCTTGCCTAGGTAAGCTGTACTCATTGTCAAGAGTAGGAGTAATTCCTTCACAAAAAGAGAGTTTATTGGGGAAGACATTCTCGAGCATGCAGACTGGCTGGCTTCTCCTGTTACCTGCTTTGTTGCACACTCTGTGTCATTGCAGCACTCAGCAATAGTACCCAGCAGAATTACTGCAGGCAGGTTCGTAGATGCCAGCTATGACATTTAGAATGGCTAAGTAATGGGGCCCTACTGTGTAACACAGGGAACTATATCCAATCGCTTGGGATAGAACGTGATGGAAAATAACACGAGAAAAAGAATGTACTTATACAGATGACTGGGTGACTCTGCTTTACAGCAGAGATTGGCACAGCATTGTAAATCAACAATACTTTAACAAAAAAATGAAAATGTTTAAAAAAGAAAGTGAAAAAGAATGATCACAGGCAGAACCCAACAAATGAAAAGTGAGTGCAACTGAAATGCTACATGACATTGTGATACAAAAGTACAGTTTCTCCAGAGTCTCACACCTATGGCTCTACCTAATTATAGAACTATTTATTCATAGATGACCAATTATGTTATTAAAGAGTCTGTCAAGAAAAGAAACAATATCATTAACCCATATTGCAAGCTGATGGTCAAGCTTAACTATATGTTTTTCTATGATTAAATTGTCTCTAGTTACCTTCAGAAAGAGCTGGTAAAAACAGGTGGGAAAGTGAACAATGGGGAGGGTACAAGGGCATAAAGAGGATTCGCTTTATCAGTTTATTCCCTGGGACTTTCGAATTTTGCTTTTTTTGCTGTCGTTTTGTTTTTGTTTTTTTAATTACTTACTGAATTTTATTACATTTATGGATGAACAACCATCATCACAACCAAATTTTACAGCATTTCCATCTGAAACCCTCAGAGCATCCCCCCAGCCCCCCCACCTGTCTCATTTGGACACCATAAGTTTTTCAAAGTCTGTGAGTTAGTATCTGTTCTGCAAAAGAATTTCATTGTGTCTTTTTTTTAGGGACTTTCAAATTTTGATCCACGGCTAGATCTTACCTGCTGAGAAGTTTTAAAAATTACGTTATCCAAAGGAGAAAAATTACTGCATTTAAAGTTTTACAAATGGTCTGATAATTCATATTGCGAGCATAGTTCCATTATGTTTTAGAGCTTTGTCAGAAAATACGGAAAAATTTGGAAGAATTTCCTATCTTGGAAAAAGCATCAGCACATGTGGGTCCAAGTATGGGTGACTCCTTATTAAGTAGTTTGAGTGTCAGGTATCAGCAGTATGTACTAGGAAAAAGCATGTAATTCTGAAGCCTGCTTAGTACTTTTCACCTATAAAGCGGAGCCAAACCATCCTTACCGTTAGAATTATCAAATTCAGTGACAGACATTTATATAAGGACATGTCAGGGCTAAACAACTAACTACATATTCGATGTTCATCGTGGCTAACAGTGAACACTGAATAAAAGTTTTTCTTTTCCTCACTGAGGTAACATGAGACTCATTATTATGGTAATTTGATTAAAAAACAAGCCACAACATATAATTATGGAAAGACTAATCTGAGATATTGATAATTATCTAGAATGTTGTATAGCCACATGTGCTTATTACCTTCTTCCAAAACACATAATCAAACTATATCACTTGGCTTTAAATATATTTTTCTTTCTTTTTTTAAGTAGTTAACACTGTGAAATAAACATACAAAGCAAAATTCTATCATATGTTTTTCATATAAAACTCACAATAATATATGTACACTTTTCTGCTTTGTATTGAAGGGAAAATTGAGGTCTTTGACTTCTGCAAGAAACCCAATTATACAGCTAAAATTACGCTGCAGTCACATGTCATAGGTACACACGACAATAAATTTGCTCAATATTACTATTTTTTGTCCTCTCAATGAAAATCCAATTTCCATTTTAATGAAGTTTTGAGCAAATACCATACACAATATACTTTAATATTAAAATCTATGCAAGTCTTACTTTGTTGGTAAAATAAGTATTTTTATGTGTGTTCTATCAATTCCCTCTATCCTTTACAGATTATCCTTTGTATACCAAGATAACACTATTAACCAGCCATCACCTGGGCAAGCACATTTGCTTGTTTTGTCAGTAGCAGTGAAAGTTTTGCCCTGAACAATCTTCATTCACGCATCCAACTCCTTTTGTGAGATATGAGTGTTTACAAGTCTACGACGAGAGAAAACAATCGTGCCGTTTGTGATTGAGCCAGGTCTTTAGATCAGAATTGAAAATAATTTAGGACCACAATGAAAGGCTAACAATCTCATTGCTTAGAACTTTAACGGATCACAGAAATAAGGATGTTTTACAGAATTAACGTTTAAGCTATCGAGAACTTAAGTGAATAATATAAAACATGAACTCCTGACTGCTAACCAAGAAGTGTTTGATCTTTGATGGCAATGTGGTTGTTTTAAATAACTGACGTCACCAGAGTTCACATAAGACTCACAGACCAGTACTGTTAGTTCTTATAGGTCCTGCTGTCCTGCAGCACCGGAATCTCAGAATAGGAGTTCATAGGAAGTATTTAATCAAACAAAGATACGCTTTGATGTGGTGTTCCCTACTGAAGAATTTCTTACTGTATTCATTCACCTAATTGAAAAGTATTGAGCCTTTAAGAATTACAGATGAGGCGAATCTAAACTAAACACAGAGTCGTGGACACTGCAGGACGAGGAGTGTAGAAGGAAGACTTGCACGCGTTTTATGTTTCCACCTAGTTACATACATCCATCCATAGATACCCAAACCAGTTCCATAGGGCATTAAAGATGCTATCAAGAGAAGTGATGCTAGCATCCGAGAGAATTACAGGCAGAAATAATTACCCAAGTGAAAAGCAAGTATGGCCAAAATGCTATCATAGCGCTGTAATCCCCAAGGAATCTCCAGGTTCTGAAGATTTCATTTCACAGCCACACCTGCGGCATAAGGAAGTTCTCAGTTTATGGTAGAGTCAGAGCCACAGCAGCCCACCTACCCCACAGCCAGAGCAACAGCACATCTGAGCCGCATCTGGGACCTACACTGCAGCTTGCAACAATGCCAGATCCTTAACCCACTGAGAGAGACCAGGGATCACACCCAAATCCTCAGAGACAATGTGGGATTCTTAACCCACTGAGCCACAATGGGGACTCCCAGGTTTTGAAGATTTCTGCAGAATCTCTTAAAATAATCCAGGAGAGCACATAACTATGAGGAATGGCAAACATACATGAAAACAAACAAAAGTTTAGGAGCTCCCATCGTGGGAGCAAAGCTGACTAGTATCCATGAGGACGCAGGTTGGATCCCTGGCCTTGTTCAGTGGGTTAAGAATGCAATGTTGCTGTGAGCCACGGTATGGCTCTCAGGCACAGCTCAGATCCTGCATTGTTTGGGCTGTGGCATAGGCCAGCAGCTCCAGCTCTGATTTGACCCCTAGCCCAGAACTTCCATATGTCATGGGTGTGGCCCTAAAAAGGCAAAGGAGAGAGAAAGTTTAAATTTGTTTTGAAAAAATGTACAGTTTAAATAGTAAAGCTCATAGATGCATCTAGAAATTGCAGTTGCTTTCGTGTTTTGAGTCAACACGTAACACATTTTACTTAATAGGCAAATGGGATCAACCAATAAAATTGCTTGGGATCAAGAGTGAGAAATTAAATATATTCAATTATTTGTTTATTCAATTTTATGAGGGACTCTGCCAAATTTTCATCACTCATATAAAGCGGGATGGGATTATTTGAGTGAATTAAATGGGCAAATCCTCTGCCTTCTGGAGCTTACCTGTGTTACAACACAGGAAGTGACCAATGGATACAGAGGAAAGAAAGAAAATACACTTAAAGGTTTTCCTTAGAGGCTGAACATCCATTTTCCCCAAGCTCTAAGTAGTCCAGATACTTTCCAGACTTGAGAAGACAGTATTGTTATTTGGGGAGGATTATTGACCTCATATGTTAACAAAGCTATCATCTAGTGAAAGTAAGCATTTTATACAATTCTGAAGGAACATTTCTTAGTATTTATTCATTAAACTATGAGAGATTATTGTTTCCTGAGTTGATGTGCAGAGCTAATGCATTGGGACAGGCAATTTTGCCAAAAATAGAGAGCATACATTGATATGTAGGATCTTTAGAGGTGAAGAAATTGAGAAAATGAATATAACTTTAATTCTTGGAAAGCACAGACATGTGTATATTGGTAGTAAACTACACCGTATATATGGTATCAAATTAACCATATTTAAGTGGACGGATCAGGCACATTAACTACGTCGACATGGTTAAGTAACCACCTCTGCCATTCACCGCCAGAACTTCATCTTCCAAATCTGAATTTCTGTACCTGTCAAATAATAACCCCCCTCAACCCTATTCCAGACCCTCAAAATGGCCTTTCTTTCTGCTTTTATGAATTCAGCAACTCTCGGTAGCTTAAGTGGATTCATGCAGTATTTGTGGGTTCGTTTTGTGTGTGTGTGTGACTAGCCTATTTCACCCAGCACAACATCTTCAAGATCCATCCATGCTGTAGCATGTATCAGCATTTTCTTGTTTTTAAGAGTCATTAATCATCTCTTTCATGTATGGATGTGTCCATTTATCCATCAGTGGACACTTGGGTTGTTTCCACATTTTGGCTGTGGTAAGTAATGCTGCTATGAACATAGGCGAACAATTTTCTGTTAAAATCCTTTCTTTCCATTTGTCTGGGTACATACCCAGAAATGTGAGTGTCAGATCACATAGCAATTCAGTGTTTTATGTTTTGTTTTGTTTTGTTTGGTTGAGGAATATTAAAGTTTTCCACAGGGGCTACACCACTTTACGTTGCCACCGGCAATGTACCAGAGTTCAATTTCCCCACCTCACCCCTGCCGCATCCTTGCTAACACTTGTTATTTTGAAGTGTTACATGTATGTATGTGGTTTTAATAATAGTTATTCTAATGGGTGTGAAACGGTCCTTCCTTTTGGTTTTGATATGCATTTCTCTGATGGTTAACGATTCTGAGCATCTTTCACCTGCTGATGGATCATCAGCAGTAAAGGTCTGAGACGACCTCACTCACCTACGGGGCCTGGCTTCAGAGCATGGGGGAGACGATCCGTAGAACCAAGAACCCAGGGTCAGAATAAATGAGTGGTCAGCAAGGACCCACCGGACTTGCACAGTCATGAGGAAGCATGCTCAGGGGTCAGTCGCATTAGCAACACCTTCGGGATCTAATAACCAAGGCCATGCCAGGACACCCATAGTGAGAATCTAAGAGACCCTGTTGCCACTTACAACTCCTACCACAAGAGAGCAGGATGAAGCTGGGGGCTTCTTCACGTTGCACAAACAGTGTATTCTATCTATTGGGAACTTGGCGTCTTATGATGGGTAATACAAAAAGCTCTACTTTTGAATGGGGCCTGGAGCTGGAAAAGCCAATAATGAATGCCCTGCTGTTCAGGCCATACAACCTGGATGACCCTGCGATGTTACATAAAAGAACCTAGCAAGACTTGCGTCATCGTAGAAATCTGGTGGCTGTTTTTGAGACACAGACGTGATAAAAGGATACAATAATAAGAAAGGCAGAACACACTTAAAACCCTTTAAATACTGTTGTTGAATTAGAATACAATGTATAATTGTAAAATTGTTTCCCTATTTTATCACAAAATTAGTAGAAATACATTTGATCTGAAAGATTTATGTGCAATTTGCCTCCTATGCTATAACATTTGTCAAGGAAGTCAATATGAGAATTCAATCTGATTTAAAAACTAGGAGAACATGAAATTTGAAATCCAACTATCTGTATAAAATCACATGTTAAAAAGCTATATAAAATATAAACATAACGGAAAATCACTCTTAATTATTGATGGATATATTAACTTGAAAATGTACCACAGTTAGCTATGTTATTGCCGAAAATATCTATTACCTGCCATAAATAGAAAGTGAATATACTCCTGAATGGCAAGAAACAAAATATATAAAACAATTGCCATGTTTGTACACATATAAAAAAATACAGGGGTTTCTCATGAAATTAAAAATTGAACTACCCTATGATACAGCAATCTCACATCTGGGTATTTTCGCAAAGCAATTTAAATCAGCATCTTCAGAAGGTATCTCCACACCATGTTCACTGCAGCATTGATCACAATGGCCAAGATATGGAAACAAGCTAAATGTATTTTGATGGGTGAATGCATAAAGAGTATATATTTTATACATAATTATGAATATTATATATAATGGAGTATTTTTTATTCAGCCATAAAAAGAAGGAAATCTTGCCACTTGTCACCACATGGATTAATCTGAACCTGCGTATCATTATGCCAAGTGAAACAAGCCCCCACATGGAAGGACACATACAGTATCACTTACATGTGGAATGTTTGAAAAAGCCAGTTATCAGAGATGAGGATGCTGATTGCCAAGGGGTTGAGGGCAGGGGAAAGGGGGTGGGTAGTGGTCAAATGGTGTAAAATTTCCACGACAAAACCGATACATTCTGAAGATGCAATGAACAGCAGAATGACTATAGTTCATAATATGATATTGTATAATAGAAAGTGGCTCAGGACTTCTTGTTATGGCACAGTGGGATAAGGATCTGGCATTGCTGCAGCTGGGGCATAGGTTGCTGCTGTTGTTCAGATTTGATCCCTGGCCTGGGAATTTTCATATGCTGCAGGTGCAGCGGAAAAACAAAACAAAAACTCTAGAGGAAAACATAGGCAGAACGCTCATTGAAATAAATCACAGCAACATCTTTTTTGATCTATCTCCTAGAATAATGACAACAAAAACAAAAATAAACCAATGGGACCTAATTAAATTTCAAAGATTTTGCACAGCAAAGGAAACTATAAGAAAAAGAATTAAAAGACAACCCACAGAAGGGAGAAAATCTTTGTAAACCATGCAACCAACAAGGGCTTCATCTCCCAAATATACAAATTCATAAAACTCAATAACAACAAAAAAAAATTGAAAAATGGGCAGAAGACCTAAATAGACATTTTTCCAAAGAAGACCTACAGATGGCCAGTAGGCACATGAAAAAATGCTCAACATCATTAATTATTAGAGAATGCAAATCCAAACTACAATGAGGTACCACCTCACCATGGTCAGAAAGGGCATCATTAAAAAGTCACAAATAGCAAATGCTGCAGAGGGTGTGGAGACGAGGGGACCCTCCTACACTGATGGTGAGAATGTAAATTGGTACAACCACTATGGAAAACTCAGAAAACTAACTCTAGAACTACCATATGATCCAGCAATTTCACTTCTAGGCATATATCCAGATAAAACTTTCCTTCAAAAAGATACATGCACCCCTATGTTTATTGCAGCACTCATCGCAATAGACAAGACATGGAAATAACCTGAATGTCCATTGGCAGATGGATGGATTAAGAATATGTGCATGTACACACACAAACACACACATGTGCGAATACTACTCAGCCATTTTAAAAAAAAATGGCATTTACAGCAACATGGATGCAACCAGATATTCTCATATGAAAAGAAGTCAGAAAGACAAAGACAAATAATATCTATCATTTGTATGTGGAATCTAAAATATGGCACAAATGAAACAGACTCACAGGCATGGAGAACAGACTTGCGGTTGCAGGGGTGGGGAAAGAAAGCTGGATGGACAGGGTGTTTGGAGTTAGCTGATAAAAACTATTTCCTTTAGAATGGATAAGCAATGAGGGTCTACAGTACAACACAGGGAACTACATCCAGTCTCTTGGGTAGAATATGATGGAACAGAGTATGAAAAAAATAATTGTATAGGTATGTATATATGCAGCTAAAAATTAAAAAAACCACCAAAACCCGTTGCTGAGTAGATCTTAAGCATTCTCATGCTCTCTCTCTCTCATACACACTCACACAGAATTAACTTTGAGGGATGGATGTGTTATGATTTTCAGTGGAAATATATACAATTATATTTGTCATCTTTTCCTCAATAAATTTTTAAAACTCATTAAACGAGCAGAACAAGCCAAAATAGTTACAGAATATTCACCACTTAGCCTGCTTGGCTTAAGGAGGCACATTAATTATGTAGAATTATTTTATAAAAATAGAAAAAAATTTTGGAAAGACTACAATCCAAGTGGCAGAACTCAGATGCATTTTATATGAATAAGTATGCATTTGAATAAATGTTTGTGTTAATTTTTTAATTCACAATTTTCTATACTAAATAAGTAAACAGCTTTCAAGATGTTCACTGAAGCTGTTTGAAAAGTGATGACAAAACACCAAGTGTTAATGACGTCTCAGTGGTTTTTACAGATTACCTCAAAACTAATTAGGGGAATCTTCTTCTTATCAGAGAAAACTTTTTTCTGTCTCATTTTTTGCTCATTTTAACTTACTTTATCCATGAGACAGTAATAGATTGTAAAAACCTTAATAATCATTTATTTGATTTTTACCTTTTTCATTTTAATTTTTTCCAGTCTATCGAAAGTCCTGAGTTCCCAACAGTGCTTACATTTATAGAAGACAACTTAAAAAAAAAAAAAATTAAAAGAAAAGCTACAGTGTTTTCCCCTCAAGAAGGAGCCTCGTTACCTGGTTCAGAAATGAGTCTATTTAAAGTGTCCAGTTATTTCGGACAAGGGAATCATTAATTCATGACCTCGCATTTATCACAACATTTAAAAACTGCCCACCATATTCCAGGCTTCCCAGCAAAGCGCTACACTGTTCCCTTCTACTCACCTAGTCACAGTGGAAAAACTATTAATTGACAGGAATAAATTCAGTGTTCTGAACAGCATTTCACAGGCACAAAAGATTGAGCTCTCTAAGCACCTTATCAACTATCACTATTCTCCTATCATGAGCAGTAATCACCCATCGGGTCTAGTTTTTCCTAACGTCTTGAGGAGTGGATTTTATATGTATAAAATGCACCTGTCTTCTGATGTATTAGGAATTTTTACTTGAATCATGCCTTGATCAGAGGTTCCTAATTCAGTAAACTTTTATTTGCTGAGGGCGTCTTTCTATCTAATGTGTTCTATGAAAAAATAATCAAGGATCAAGGTTGTTGCTATAGTTCTTTCACAATAGTTCATAGTATGCTATCCTAAAGCAGAATTTTTTTTTGGGGGGGGGGCATGTTCTTGGCATGTGGAAGTTCCCCAGCCAGGGTTTGAACCCACACCACAGCAGTGACCCAAGCCACAGCAGTGACCACAGCAGAACTTCAACCCTGTGAACCACCAAGGAACTCCAAAAGCAGAATTCTAATAGGAGAAAGTCTCATCTATTTGCCACTTCTGAACACTCAAGTCTGAATATACTAACACAAAAGAAACTCTGTTTTTAATTCATATCACATTCTTATGGCAAATAATTTTTTGTGTGTGCTTTTTTAGGGCTGCACCCGTGGCACATGGCAATTCCCAGGCTAGGGGTCAAATTGGAGCTACAGCAGCTGGCTTATGCAATAGCCACAGCAATGCCAGATACAAGCCATGTCTGCGACCTACACCAGAGCTCATGGCAATGCCGGATCCCCAGCCCACCAAGTGAGGCCAGGGATTAAACCTGCATCCTCATGGATACTAGTCAAATTCATTTCCGCTAAGCCACCGTGGGAATTCCAGCAAGTAATTTTTTAAGCTTTGAAATATCAAGAAATATCTAATTGTATGGATGTAAACAATATTATCTGTAATCATGTTTGTGATCATTGAAATTTATTTTCTATTATTTAATTCATTTATACAAAATTTTATACATATTGGAACATTTATTTCACCTTTACTAACTTTGATATTAAATTACCCTTGTTTTCTTAATGTTTTTATAATAGAAGATTTACTAAAAATTTTTAGTGAATTGTCTACAATGAGGCTACTTACATTCCCTTTTTTTCTTTTCAATTGCTTTTAAAGAATCTTTTTTTTAATATATATCTCATGTATCAATATTGTATTTATTCTATACTGAGAGCACTGTTACTTAAAAAATAAAAGATCGTATTTATCCTATGAACCATACATTTACATTTGAAATTTGTGTGTGTCTAGAAATAAGACTTACAGATCAGATAAAATATGTGTTTATAGGTAAACAATCTGTAATATATGGGCCATCTATTTATATGTCTGTGCCTTTAGCCTCTGTCTATTATGCTCAGATAACCAACTTATGGAAAATTAAATTTCTCAGAAAATTAGCTGGGAGGAAACTTTATGATGCTATGATTTGAAAGAGGCTCTTGAATGCTCAAGGACAAAAAATATAGTGTCAGAAAGTCCAGATGCTTATGACTCACCATGCTCCATCTCCTTCCTCCAGTAACATGGGTCAAATCTTCAGGTTGATAAGAGCCTCTCTTCAAGGATGGGAAGGTATCAAGAGGCTCAGGTGGGATTTGTGGATTCCTGAAAAAAAAAAAAAAGAAAACAAGGCTATTGTAGTTTGAATAATCTGGAATTGGTCCCAAATCTTAGAAGAGGAAATATAATTCAGCATGGTTCCATTTCTTTTCTTGCCTTTCTCAAAGACTCAGAGTCTAGCTATAGGATGCTAAAAAATAAACAAACAAACAAAAACTCATTAATGAAAAGTTCATTTATTATAAAACATCAGCAAAACGTAGATGAATCCAATTTCTCATGCCAGGAGTCTTTACTCCTTTTCCTTTATCATTTTCCTAAAAGTGGAGACAGTATTTGGTAATTTCCTGCCCTTCCTTAGCCCTAACTCTGGTAGATGATCATATTGCTAATTGTTGGGCTGGGCACTGCTTCAGGGTCAACCCAGAGACAAGGCGAGACACTTTCTAGGAGTGTTACCCATCGATCTTTATGATCCTCAACTGCCATCCCCCCATCTTAGGGAGTAATTTCAGCCATCCATGTGTGCTTCTGGCAGGAAAGAATATCCACATTGTCGCTGATGCCACACGCTTTACAGCCGATATTGACGTGTGAGCTGTCTTTGGTAAGGCCATGTTCACCTTGTTTCGTTGAGGTTTTTGGTGTAAGAGTACAAGTACGTAAGATGAGTTCCTGTCCATCCATACTTCAGAAAACACCCCTTGAAAAACAGGTGATGGCTCTTTTAAGGATAAAGATCCAATTTGCTAGTTCTTGGGTCTTATCCTCACACACGATCTTCATCTTCATACTGTGCTGCAGTTTTTAGGATGGCAGAGCTGGCATCTATGTGGTTAATGAAGGACTTAGCATGATCAGAGAAGCCTAAGACACTAGCTCATAGGTTATTAAGGATCTGGATGTTGCAGCAAGTTTACTGCATATAGTAGTAAGTTTCCTGCAAGTAATCACTCACTGTTGAGAGGCCTGAACCTTCTACCCAGCTGTTCTATGCATTGCTCAATACCCATGACCTTAATTTGGTAAGACAATGTTGGACACTGATCACTTAACAAATCACGGATAACCCTTAGCAAGGCTCTCAAAGAGAATATTCAGCTCCCAATCTCGTTTTTATTCTACAGTGGAGACAAAGGGCCAGTTCGGAGCTTTTAGACTTTCTCACTAAATAGTCAAATAGCTCAAAGAATCATCATTGTGTTCTTTGAAAATCAACAACAACAACAAAAAGAAATTAATACATCGTATACTTAGGTAATTTATATCTTTGACTCATTTGATTATCAATCATTGCTATCAATGGGGAATATTAAAATAGTTAGGGTATTTTTTTCATATGGAGATACAGTTGGTCTCTATTACAATGATAGAAATTCTCATGGAAATATTAGGAAAACACTTGCTCTGGCCAAAGAGATTTTCACTAGACTGGATTCTACCTCCTGAGGAAATAATCTTATCCATTGTTCTCCATCCACCTTCTCTCCACCCTCCCTGTCCAATAACCTCCTTGGCCACACCTGACACAGAAGATAAAGACCATCGTCTTGAAGAATGTACAGTTTCACAATCTGTGTGACGCTGGCGATAACTTTTGGATGTAAAGGCAATCAAGGACTGTTTATCATCATTTTCAGGTAAGAAACATTATTTCAAAGAAGCTGAAAGTCAAATGACAAACTATTTTCAGCATTGTGTTATGCAGTATCTATTAATATTCTGTAACCTGATTTTTGTTGCAAGCCAGAAAATTCTCCAATTAAATACAGAGATGTTGTAATAGACCAGTAATATGATCCAGAATATAAAACAATGAATATATGAAAAGGGGGCAAGTAGTGCCACTTTTAAAAACTCTCATTTGGGAGTTCCTGCTGTGGCACAGCAGGTTAAGGACCTGGTGTCACCACAGCTGTGGCATAGGTCACATCCGCAGCTCAGATTTGATGCTGGACCATGAACTTCCATAGTCCATGCATGTGGCCAAAAAAATTCTAATTATGAATCCTATAACTACAGGTGTCACAGAAGTTTTGACACTTGTTTGCAACTTGTGTTAAGTAGAGAATATAAAGAGGTTTGCACTTAAGCAAGAAGATATGAAATGGCAAATGGCAAAAATCTACGCAAATTTACTAGATATTACTGAGTACAGAGAGAACATATTATTATAATCAAAAATAAACATAAGCTGTAAAATGAGATACAATTTTCATTTTAAAAGGTTGTATTCATTTTAAAATGTGTTGTATGTTCAAACTAGACGTGTAAATCCT
Organism: Sus scrofa; assembly: GCF_054392235.1. Lineage (NCBI taxonomy): Eukaryota > Metazoa > Chordata > Mammalia > Artiodactyla > Suidae > Sus > Sus scrofa. The sequence continues at coordinate 1,861,359 of NC_139392.1, forward strand.
AGAAAACACGTGTGTGGTGCCTATAAAATTAGGTGTGTGTGAAATACATTAGGATTCTAATTTATTTGCTCTGTTTTTAATTGCTTATGTGTTCCTTTGTGGTTTTTCATTATAGCCCTATTGCCATTCAAGCAACTCATTAACCTCTATTATTAGGTGTTTTCCCCACAAAAATACCCTCTGCTTTATATTTAATTACCTTTTCCAAATCCCAGAGCCAGGAGGCTTCTAAGATGATAAGAGCAAATGACTATGGAGTGGAAAGCATGTAGATAGAACAAGAGCATATTTATTATTAAGGAGTTATGATCTTAATTATTAAAAACATGAAAGCAGATAAATGAAAAGATTACATTTAGCATTAGATGCATTTCTTATAAAAATGCCTAGAAAGGAGACATCTACTTAGCGTATACTAAAAACATTTATGTCCATCTATGCATCATGAATTCTGAGTACTTTTAGCATAAAATACTTAATTTCAAAGTGATAATGCTTATTAATTTCATTTTTATCAAATGATGATTATACATGACACTAAAGTAACAGTCAAATTTGTTTAAAAACTCAGTCACTTAGAATACATAGCCACCCAGTGTGGCTGTGTGCTTGTAGGCAACAAATTATTTTGATATTACTTCTGGTTCGGTAGAGAATAATTTAGCACCCTACCACATCTCCCTATTAAATAGAATGTTTTGATACATAAAGCTATTCACATAATGGTAAGATGGGCAATGCTCTTTTTCCTTAAAAGGAATATGTTAATATCACAACATAAAAAAATTTTTTAAGCCTGCACCTATGGCATGTGCAAGTTCCTGGGATGGGGCTGAAAGGGAGCTGCAGCTTCAGGCCTAATTCTCAGCCATAGCAACACCAAATCTGAGCTGCATCTGCAACCTATGCTGCAGCTCACAGCAATGCCAAATCCTTAACCCACTGAGCGAGGTCAGGGATTGAACCTCCTCCTCACAGAGGAAATAACTGTGTCCTTACCCAGCTGAGCCACAACTGGAACTCCTAGTAAGTATTCTTCCTGTTACACCAGGGTTAAGGACTAACTTACAGCTAAAATTTTATGCTAATATAATATGATACCATCGACTTGAGCTTTGAATACAATTATTATTTTTTCCACTCAAAACTGACCCAAATTTTGGCATAAAAATAAATATCTAATAAAGACAAATTTCTTTTCTCTAGTGTGCACACATAATGATTACCTGGGTTTATGGATCACAGAATAGAATATCACTATTATTCTACACACGCCAATATTTGTAGATCAAAATATAACTCAACTGACATAATTTCTGAAAGGTCTATACCACTTTTTCCATGCTTCTCATCAATACACCGATGCAAAGTCATTGGCAATGCAAATTCTTCATCATAAAATGAAAGATTAAATCAAATAAAAATGCAGTGTTAACTTTTAAAACCCATGTTTTAAAAATAAACATTCCACTGACATTTATGAGGCATCAAATAAAATAGTCTCAGGAGTATCATCATAAATGTGACTTCACAGAAGTTAAAGTCATAAATTCCTTTGCAAACTTTTATGAGGCTAAAGAAATAGAAGCTAGTATTTGAGAAGGCTGGAAATTGCGGTGTGACAAGAATTTCTAATTGTTCATTTTTTGCAATATACTCCATTATCGCCTAAAGAAATAAAGACTATTGTTCCATTTTCACCTCAAACAGAAAAAAAACTCATCAAATATGAAAATACGTTGATTATTCTACATTCAAATAGTTTAACTGGACCTAGTTCCACAATGGGAAGGGTATGGAGTTTTCTCAAAATCAGTTATTTTCTTCACTAAGTTTCTCATTTTTCCACTCTCGCCAATATCTGAGTACTAACTGTCCTTCTCCATTCATTCAGCCTTTTCTATCAGTGGCCAACTAAGGCCATGAATGCCTAGGAGAAGACCTTACAGCGGCCTCAGGGAATCTGTGAAAGGTAATTCACCAGTTGTTAAAGGCTTCATCGTTATTTATATGACTCTTCAGCGAATTTTAATAGGTTTTTTGGCTCTCAACAAATTGACATTTCATCTGATCATTGATTAAAAATGTGTTTTATCAAAAATAGAATTATTATGTACATAGCTTTATAGGATTAGGACCTAGTAAAGGTCAAAATGTACTTTATCAGTTCTTACTTTAAGGGGAAACATCGAGATTTCCATTCTGATGGGAAAGACCACCCACATTGCTTTTCTGTAAAAAGAGCACTTTGGGTCTACCTGATTGTTTATTCACCAAATGACTTCCACTATCTCCTGCTCAGTTTACATTTAGAATACGTATTTGACAGTAATGTGGAAACCTTCAGAATTTAAGAGATTAAAGTTTAGAAAGACAAAATATTTCTTCACTGATTTAGGTCTTTTTTAAGTCTTCATTAATATTTTAACGTTATCTTAATTCGCGGATGTTAATTTATTTCTGAATCTTACTTCAAAAAGCATTTTTCTCATTACGCTGTCATGAGGTTTTCCAGTTATGAAAAACAAAGCTGATTTGTATGCATTTACTTAGTTTCTTGTATCAGGTCACATTTTTTTTTAGTTCAATTGTGTCTCTTTGACTGGCTTTCTTGACTTTCTGGGTAAAAATGCCGTAGCTTCTGAGAGCGATGATAAGCTTATTTCTAAATCCTATCTTTCTCTCTCTCTCTCTCTCTCCCTCTCACTTATATAGATAGATAGAGATTTAGATACATATAAAGCCTTTCCTGATTTTTAAATGAGAGAACAATATTTTAAAACATTTATTTCTCACTATATGGAATTTTGTTCTATTTACTGCTCCATAACTAACCAACCCCAAAGTTATTGGATTTAAAACTTCTAAAAAATCATTTAATTACCTCTCACAAGCTCCTTGGGTCAAGAATTCAAGAAAGCCTCAGCTCAGCATTTCTTGCTTGGGGCTTGTAATGGGACTGCAGCCAGATGGTTGGCAGGAGCAGGAGTTGGGGGGCAGGGCACTTAGATGGAGACCGGCCAGCTCACTCTCTCTACTTACAGCCTCTCTATGCCATCTCTCCATGGGCTGGCTTGGGCTTCATCTAAGCATGGCACGGTCAGAACATGTAGATTGCTTGTCACCAGAAGGCTTCAGGAGCGAATACACCAGAGAGCAAGGCGTACATTTTATTACCTTCCATGACCTAACGATGAAAGCCAGAGTGCATCACCTCCAAAGTACTCTATCTGCTGACCAACCAAAACTTCATGAATACTCAGGAGATGAAACAGACGCATGGGGTAGTTGTCAAGTAATTGGGGGTCACGTTAAAAAAATGTAACTTCTGGGAGTTCCCATTGTGGCTGAGCGGGTTACAAACCCATCTAGTATCCATGAAGATGCCAGTTCGATCCCTGGCCTTGCTCAGTTGGTTAAGGATCCTGCATTGCTGTGCCTATGGCAGAGGCCAGCAGCTGCAGCTGTGATTTGAGCTCTAGCCCAGGGAACTTCCATATGCCACAGGTGCAGCCCTAAAAAAGCAAAAATAAAATAAATAAATAAAAATAAAACTCCTAGCATTTTGGGTTTTTTCTCCTTGAATACTTTTTATAATGAGAAGAATGTATTCTATGTTTAGTTGAATATTCTTCAATTCTTTCAGTTAGAAGGTATGCATTTTAGATTTTTTATCAATATCAATATGATAAATGTGTTACACTTCCCAAAATATTTCATCTTTGCCAAATGCCAGGCTCACGCAGAAGTGACTCACACAAGGTCGCTGTCCTCTGGCAGCTGAGACACACCAACCATGCTGGGTCGTCTCAGTTGCTCTTTACAACCCAGGCCTCCTTTTGGTCAGAGTGCTGACTGTCCTACGAGTTGCTGAGCGTTTTCTTATATTTAGTCTATTTACACCCTCTTTTCACGAAACCTCAAAACTTCCAGTCCCAACCCTCCGTGAACAATCTTGGTTCTTCCTTCACCAAAAAATACCACCAAAACAAAGGCTATCAGGAGGCATACCTAGTGTCATTTGATTGTAGAAATTTCCCACATTAGTCTGCCCTCATATTCTTTCTTTCAGTTACAGTGGGTGAATTATTTCCACTGCTCCCTTTCCTTCATTTCTGTACGAGATTCCATCCTTGGACCTACTCAGAGGTTACGCTCCTCCACTTAAATCTGCTCTTCCTTACACTATGACTTTTTCTCTACTGGGGCCTTCCCATCGGAATAGAAATAGAGCACTGCCTCTTCCATTTTAAAATAAAATTCTCTAATTCTATATGCTCCACTGCTTTAATTCTCTTCATTGCGGGGAGGGGGGGAGGACACCATTGAAGCCTTTACTAAACTAGAGGTCTGGCTTTTCTCTAATCCAGCCACCTTCAGATCCACTGAAATCTCTATTTCTACAAAGACCCTTGAAGCTTTGTCTAGGTCACCATGGTCATTCCCAGTCCCCATCCTACGCTCACTGCAGCATTTGATACAATCATCAACCTCCTTTAAGGCTTCCTGCACAAATTCAAACTCAGAAGAGTAGATTGCTTTGTAACTTACTTTGTCTGACAGGATACGAAACACGTAGGAGCTTCCTTTTTTTGTTCATCACGTTCCTAAACTAATTTAGAGAAACAACACTACTAAAGTGAGTGCCAGGGATGAAACAGTCCGTATCAACAAATGCATGTAAAAGGTCCCTTAAACTTAAAATGTCCTTATTGCGGTTCCCATCATGGCTCAGCAGTTAACGAGCCCGACTAGGAACCACGAGGTTGCGGGTTCAGTCTCTGGCTGCCTCGCTCAGTGGGTTAAGGGTCTGGTGTTGCTGTGAGCTGTGGCGTAGGTCACAGACACGGCTTGGACCCTGAGTTGCTGTCACCTGTCCTACAGCTCGGATTCGACCCCTACCTTGGGAATCTCCATGTGCCATGAGTGAGGCACTAAAATAAAAAAAAAAAATAAAAAAATAAAGCAAAATGTACATATTACTCAAAATTCTCCCTTTTTAAAGATCTACTTAGCAACATTCTATAGGAAAATTCTGAACACAGACTAATGATTTCCTCTACGTTTATCTTGTAACCAACCCTGAGGGGCTTCTGGGCACAAAAGCCTTTCTGGGTCCCCCATTTCTTGTTTTTAGGAAATGGGTCTCATTCAGCCTCCATGGCCTTCCCCGAGTTCCTAGGGGCAGTTCAGACAGTTGCTGATCAGCAAAGGGAGGGATGCAGAGACCAGGGAGGAGCAGTCAGCCTTGGGGCGGGGTCCTGGCTCCGTCAAGGGACACACATAATGATGCAGGCATCTTACACACCTAAGAGAAAAGCTATATTCCTTATGCTTCTTTTAGAAATGAATCCTTTACATGCACCAGCTTAGAGTCCTTCCTTGTCCGTCTCCCTGAGTTAATTGCACCTTGAACATAATCCCGTGTAAGCTAAAGATGAGGCACCCTGAGCACAATTGCCTGTGAGGTAAAGATTATCAGCCCATGATAGTTTTTAGGAACTTTCCTAGTTTGTTCTAATCGCTGACGGTGTGTCCTTCCTGCAAGGGCTGTCAGTCTGGGCAGTCAACCCAGAAGACCACCACAGGATCAGACCAAGGTCGCCTGACTCCAGCTTTGGCGACTGAGATTCCCCCAAAGAAAGGAGAATGCTTGTTGCCCCAAGCTTGACTCCTATCTGAAAAACTGGTTTTTTCCTTTTTGCTATAGAACTCCCAGAAGTGCTTCCCAATTGGGGGGGGGGGGGAGGCACAGACTTTAAGGATTAGCCTGCTGTGACCCCCTTTGCCTGGCAAAACAATAAAAGCTATCTTTTTCTCCTTCACCAAAACCCTGTCTCCATGTTTCTCTTTGGCACCTGTGGACACAGGGCGAGCCACGACAGCAGTATCCACCCCCAAAATAATCAAAAAATTATTTAATCAACTTAAGACAAATAGGAATGCTATATAAACCAACACATATATGCCCTCAACTATATGCATGCATATATGCATACACACTTAGGGTTTTCTTCTTTGTGTGATACTTTTGTTGAAATTTGATTTGATGTTAAGACCACTTCATAAAAGTCTATTAGGAAGTTGTCATGGATATCTCTAATCTCAGTTAGTTTCAGTAACAGAGTTCCTTGGTCTTAAAAATAAGTTAGCCCTCCCCTCTTTGCTTTTGAGTTGGGAACAAAAAGATTAGGAGTCACCGTGCAATCCATTCTCCCCCCTTATCAGGGACAGCCAGAGAAAGTAAGAAAGATGATGTAGCCAAATCGTCTCATAAGATGCTAACGATACACCTCTTGGAATACATAATATGATTTACTAGTGGAGGGTCTTTATCTGGTCTGTCTAGGTTAGATTATGTTAAGCTCACCCGGTGTCTATGGCTTCATGGAGCATGGTTCCCTGAAATCTTCATGTAAGCTACATAATTATTGGAGTAAAACATGCAGGTGTCCTATGACTGAGACAGCTCCCTTTTGTGTGGGCCCGGACCACTGTCAGTCACTCAAGATGCTAAATCTGGTCCAGAAACCATTCACGCAAGCAAGAAAGGACCTCAGAGGTGGCAACGAAATCCTGGACTCCTCTGTGCTTTCCCTCTGCCTCACAATTCCTTTTGCGCATAAAATTACTAGGACGCTTGGAATTGGTGACACTGCTGATTCTTGTGTCTGATTTGGAAATCCGACCCTTCCTGTTGTTTTATGATCTCTGGTATACATTTTTAATTGTGATGTAATTTCACATCTTAAGGAGAGTGTAAGCAGAGTACAAGGAACTCTTGTATGCCCTTTATTTAGGATTATTTATATTTTGCTCCATTCTTTTTCTATAGACATATATATAAAGACATATTTTCTATATTATACACATACATACATTTATAGTTCATATATTATACACATATAGAGTTCACATATATTACACGTTAAAATTAAATACAAAATAAAGACCAGACTTGAAAATTCCCTGGGCAGATACAACCAATAATGCTACTTAAACAAAAGTAAATTTAGCTTATTCTACAAAATAAGTGAAACTTAACTTGGGTTGCTTTTATAAATGCTTCTAAAATTTCAGAAACAAAGCCTAAGCTCTTTCCCCAAATTGGCATGAGCTACCATTTTTAACCAATTCCCTATTACTAGGAAAACACTGTGCTATAATCCATCATTATAGAGAATAAACTGTGCCTGTATTTTCACTATATAAGCTGTTCTATAATGATGGACCTCTGAGCCTCATCCCATGGTTGGTTTAGAACCCCAGTTTGCAAACTGTTCTTACATGCACAAAAAACCGCTTAGTGATTATTGTTTTATTAATCTAAAATGTTTTTAATTTTGCTTTTTCTGGATTTCAGGTACAGATATATATAGTATGTATATTTATGTACATATATAACTATGCGTATATATATTATATACTTTAAAAGAGTGCATTAAAAATAGCATGCCCTAAATAATTTACTGTGTACTTCCTACATTCAAGGCTAATATGTTACACAACTAAATTACAATTAGGAAGTCTGGATATTGTTGATTTGTACAATACTAGCATTTGATCCAGTAGTTCTGCAAATGCCGTCCTCAGAGGCAGGAGGTTTTTGAGACTCTGAGGTCGGCGAAATCAAAATCATACTCACGGTAATAATAAGACAATACGGCCTTTTTTTGCTGTGCTGACAGTTACATCAATGATTCAAACGCTAGGGTAGTGAAACTGCTGGTACGTCATCATGAATCAGTGAAGTAGCACTAAACTGAGTCATTATTGTATTTTCCACTCTCACAAATTTCCAAGGGAGGCAAACAGAAGCCAAATGTCCTTGATGAAGCAATAAAATTGTTAAATTTATTAAAATCTCAACCTTTGGATATGCCTCTTTTTTTAATAAAATATGTGATGAAGTGGGAAATAGGGGTTAAGCTCCTCCAATGTGTTTATGTTGATTGTCTTCTGAAGAAGCACATGTGTGTTTCTTTGAAATATGAGAATCAGCTGCTTCACCATGCGACGCCATTTTTTGCATGAAAGAACCCACGGCAGCCAAACTCTGGTATTTCTGGCTTGGATGTTTGGTAGTTTCTTAAAAAGTAAGGAATTGAACCTGTCACTTCAAGGGAATTGGCAACATGTGTTTCCAATGATAAAATTCAAGCTTTAAAGTTAGAATTATTGGCAACTGGTATCCACCACTGTGATTTTGACAGATTACCAAAGCTTAAAGACTTTCAGGAGAGGTCAGTGGTGATACGAATATCATATAATAAAATCTGTCTATGTTAGGAATATCTAAAAACCTCAGTTAACCATTCAGATTTGATAGAATAGTCATGGATAGGTTTGAAGTTCAGTTTAAGGTGTCTTGCCACTTTTTTCTTTTTCTGTAACTCCTTCCGTCCCTTCATTGTTTTCATTGAGTACTCCTTATTATTCTATTTCCTCAATTGGCTGTTTGGATCATTTTCCCCCATTAGATATTTGGACATACACCTGTAATTTATTCTAGTCTACTGAGAGTTCATTTTTCACCCAATAATTTGAAATATAAGTACTTTACAAAAGTACATTTCCATTTACCCTCTGACACCTTGTGCTACTTTTGTCATACATGTCATATACATTCTATGTAATATTGTTATAATACAGACACTAAGTTTTTCTGAGCATGTAATGCTGATTTAAAACAAACAGTAAGTAAATAGGAAAATACAAACTAGAAAAAAAGAAACACATTTACCCATAGGAATCAATGTTTAGATGCTCCTGACTATATAAACGGATAATTCTGTGGTGAATATCTACAATTTATTTATGGGACATTAAGTAATTATAGATCTACCAAATAGGGAAAGTGTTCACAACGTAGCTATTATACATATAGTTTTAATTTCGACAGAAGGTTGAAGTGAAAAGGGTGGGAAAAGGTGGTGTGTAAAATTAGGATGGTAACACGTTTCTCTCAAATAGAAGTGATTAGTGATGCTTCTTGAATTTAATGTGAGAAGGCACGTAAATCCAAAAAAGAATGGATCATAAAACTTTTTGTTTCTCTGAAGAGATAATGGGAGCTGGAGGCAAGGGTATATCTTTTAATCCTTATCATTTTTAGGGGGCGATTGATAGATATTACCTCAATTAGGAGAATCAGAAATTCAGAGAAGCTAGGATAATATTTACATATTTGAAAATGAACACCAGTTAAACGAAAGAGAAACCTGATTAAATATGCATGACTTGGAGTTCCCGTCATGGCTCAGTGGTTAACGAACCTGACTGGGAACTGACTAGGAACCGTGAGGTTGCAGGTTCGATCCCTGGCCTCACTCAGTGGGTTAAGGATCCAGAGTTGCCGTGAGCTGTGGTGTAGGTCTCAGATGCAGCGCGGATCCTGTGTTACTGTGGATGTGGTGTAGACCAGTGGCTACAGCTCCATAGACCCCTAGCCTGGGAACCTCCATAGGCCCCAGGTGGCGTCTTAGAAAAGACCAAAATAAACAAATAAATAAATAAATATGAATTACTTTTAGTAATAGAACTTGGAAAGAGGGAAGCACTGGGAAGGAGACTTGATTTTCATCTTCTTGTTGGTTTTTCAAAAAAAAATCTAGCCATGTATTTACATTATTTTCTATCCCTACCGTGATAGATTAGCACACATGCAAAGACGAAGGCAACACAAATCTCTTACCTTTCCTGTCTGTAGGTCTTTAACGCACGTCTCACGTCTCGTTAGACTAAAGTCAAGATGTCAACAGGCTATGTTGCTCCTTCAAGTCCCAGGGGAGGAGGTTTCCTTGCTTTTACCAGCTTCCAAAGGCTGCCCATCTTCCGTGACTCACAGCCGTCTCCCTACATGGCCAAAGCCAAATACGCAGACTCGCTCTGAGCACCTTCCCCAGGCGCAACCCCCTCTCCTGCTTCTGTTCCGACCCCCTCCTCCACTTTTAAAGGCTCTTATGATACAGTGACTCCACCTGGGTAACCCAGGCTACTCTGTTTAAAGTCAGGTGGTTAGAAGCCTTAACCTGCCCTTTCCAGGTCAACTAAGCTTTCACAAGGGAATAGGCTGTGGACATCTCTGAAAAGACCAGTTTTTGCCTCCCGCAGTTGGGGTACTTAATGTGAATTTTCTTTTTTTGCTTTTTAGGGCCACACTCACGGCATATGAAAGTTCCCAGCCTAGAGGCTGAATTGGAGCTACAGCTGCCAGCCTATGCCACAGCCACAGCAATGCCCGATTCCAGCTGTGTCTGCCACCTACATCACAGCTCACAGCAACACAGGATTTCTGCCCCACTGACAAAGGCCATGGATCAAACCCACATCCTCATGGATACTAGTAGTATTCATTTCCACTCTGCCACAGCGGCAACTCCCTAGCATGAATTTTAAAACAATGATATGAAAATATGTTGCCTAATGAATAATAAATTCACACCTACTACTTTCAGCTTCTCCTAGTATTTCTTAAAGCATGGCCTGTATCATGCACATCACCTGCATCGGACTTAACCATAGGAGAGCGGGTTAAGGATCGAGGTTGCCACAGCTCTGGCAGAGGAAGCGTGGATTTGATTTCTGGCCCAGGAACTTCCATATGCTGCAGGTGCAGTCAAAAAAGGAAAAAAAAAAAATCAACTGTGGAATATCAAGCGTCGGGGTCCAGCTTTAATGAAGGAGAACTCGGAGAGTAGATGACAGTATTCTGGGTTTTCACCAGCATCCCCAAATAATTTTAACACATAACACATCAAAATTTGAAGTCTACTGGTTCAGCCCACTGGGGGGGGGAGGGGAGAGTTGAGGAAATGGCTTCAGCTGAGGGATTTCAGAGCAAAGAGGGCACAAACTAACACGAACTCTTTATCCTTAAACAGGCAGCTGAGAAAAGTTCAACATGTAACCAGTACTGAGATGACATTTCCTAAAAGAATATAAACAGTGAAAAATAAAGAGAGTGAAATAGAAAGGACATGCCAGATCCTACATACTGTACATTTTCTCTAAAATGTTTGATAAATGAATCTTGAATAATGAACTAACCGTTTAAGAAGAGCAAAATTAAAACCGGCAAAATGTGTTCCCAGGAAGCCTAAAGATTCACAAGTGATAAATCTGAACACACAGAGAAACAATGGATCCCCATATGAATTAGTAACAAGGTATATGCTTTGTTCTGAAAATTATTTGCTACTTTTTAACATTTATAATATACATTTTACATTGTAGTGTAGAAACTTATGCTAAATAATTTGTCCCATATAAAATATGTATCTGTTTTAATTTAAAAAAGGGACCAGTGAACACTTTAAACAGTACTATTTCTGTTTCCTCCTTTCTTGTTTATGCATGAAAAGTCTGGCCACAGTCACTATACTTAATGAACAATCATTAATCACCTAGGGGCAGACACTAGCAATAAAAAGCAAAGCACATGGGAGGAATTTCAAAGGGACTCTGGAATGGCCCTGAAACTTCAAGTTCTTTGGCATGATGGAAAAGTCCATAAAGACACTGAATGGTGAAAAGTAAAAATGCAACTTTAAAATGCAATCGAGTCATAAAGGAAATGTTTCTTCGTTTATCCTTTTGGGTCTCTTAAGCTTTTACTCTAATGGGCTCTCTGTATCACTAGCGTAGAATTTGTAACAGCTTTAAATTAAGGTCTTTGTGGCCAAAGCTAATGTTTCGTCCTAGACTATCACATGCTTAAGGGCAGAGATTATATCATGTGTTTGTGCGTGTGTGTGAGACTCAGAATACCCAACATTTAATAGATGTTGAAGAAAAGTCTGTAATATGTGTGTGTGAGACAAAAAAAGAAAGGGCAGAATGGCTAGTTTTTAAAAGCTTTTTCTGGCGTTCCTGTCGTGGCGCAGTGGTTAACGACTCCAACTAGGAACCATGAGGTTGTGGGTTTGGTCCCTGGCCTGGCTCCGTGGGTTAAGGATGCGGCGTTGCCATGAGCTGTGGTGGAGGTGGCAGAGGTGGCTCGGGTCCCGCGTTGCTGTGGCTCTGGTGTAGGCCGGTGGCTACAGCTCTGATTCGACCCCTAGCCTGGGAACCTGCATATGCCGTGAGAGTGGCCCTAGAAAAGGCAAAAAGATAAAAAATAAATAAAAGCTTTTTCTAAAATGACTTTGTTTAAATAATTTCTTTTATTTAAACAAAGTAGCTGTACAGTCTCACTTGTTGGTTTAGTTGTTACTCTTTCCCATCACAAACATTGCAAATTAATTGAAGACAATCTGTTAATAACTTCATAAATGCAAAAGGAATATTTTTCTTAAAAAATTATGGTTTACAAAAGTATTGAAAATTTTACTTCAACGAGCTCATTAAAGTTAACAGATTATGTTCATGTTATGGACTCATATTAAAGAAGCCAATGTATAACTAAGTAGGATTAACAGAAAGAAGCCTAATCCTGCAAATATAATTCTGATGAGACAAGAAATCATAATACTCGTAATTTTAAAAAGAGATTACTCAGAGTTCATTGCCCTAATAATCTTTTGAAAATAGGCTTTTCTTGAAACCAAAGTGTAACAATGCATTGATTAAGAGGAATATTTTCTGGAGTTCGCTGTAGCACCATGGGTTAAGGGATCCAGCATTGTCCCTGCAGGGGCTCAGGTAACTGCTGTGGCATAGATTTAATCCCTAGCCTGGAAACTTCAGCATACTGCAAGTGTGGGGAAAAAAAAAAAAAAAAAAAAAAAGAGTATATAAAATACTCTTAAAAATAAAAGTGATTTATGTTGCATTTTTAATATATCCAAGAAACATTAAGATATAGAGTGTAGGGATACATGTTAATTAGAGAATTTAAACTCAAGATTCATGCAATATTTTGGTCATTAATTAAATAAGTATTGAAAGTCACTGTAAAGATGTTAAGAAAATATCTAGCCACTTAAAACGAGTTTAAGTATGCTAGCTAAAGCCAGTGACTTTCAGAAAAAAACCAACAACTGTGAATGCTTACTGTGCTAGCAAATGAACTTATAAACAAAATAGAAAGAGACCCACAAACATAGAAAGCAAACTTCTGGTTACCAAGGGGCAGGAGGGAGGAGTGAGGGGCAGGGAGTTTGGGATTAACATATGCACACTGCTATATGCAAAATAAATTATCAACAAGGATCCACTGCATAGCACAGGAAACTATACTCAATATTTTGTAATAACTTATAAGGGAAAAGAATCTGAAAAAAAAACACGTATATGTATGTATAACTGAATACTCTGCTGTTCTCCTAGAACAATCATGACATTGTAAACGAACTATGCTTCAATTAAGAAAATACAGAGAGAGTTTCCATTGCAGCTCAGCCATAACAAAACCAGCTAGCATCCATGAGGATGTGGATTTGATCCCTGGCCTCACTCAGTGGGTTAAAGATCTTGAATTGCTGTGAGCTGTGTTGTAGGTTGCAGATGTGGCTCCAATCTGGAGTTGCTGCGGCTGTGTTGCAGGCCAGCAACGGCAGTGGTTCCAATCTGAACCCTAGCCTGGGAACTTCCACATGCAGCAGGTGCAGCCCTGAAATGGAAAGAAACAAAGAAAGGAAGGAAGGAAGGAAGGAAGGAAGGGAAGAAGGAAGAAAGGAAGGAAGGAAGAAGGAAAATATAGAAACAAATCTAGAGGCCTGAAGCAATGTACACAAAGTTCAACATCAAACATGGGTAGATCCAACACTTGGACCCTGACCTTGGACTTCCGGGCTTTTCTACAACGGATGAGAGAGAGGGCGGACAGACGCCTTCCCAAGCTGGCGATGGCGAACAATGGTATGTGCTGTGTTATGTCAGCGTCACATTTCAGTGATTGCTGCAGGTATGTGGACGTTGATATTGCTTATCCACAGAATATATCTCAGCCCAAGAACCCTGTTAAGAGTAAGGGATGACTCAAACTTGCTTGCAGTATTTTAAGTTGTTTCCTTAATTGTTTTTATTTGGCTTCATCAAGTTTGTTTGGAGGTGGACTTCTAAATATGCCTTTGCAGGGGAGTTCCCGTCGTGGCTCAGTGGCTAATGAATCTGACTAGGAACCATGAGGTTGTGGGTTCGATCCCTGGCCTCGCTTAGTGGGTTAAGGATCTGATAGCACCGTGAGCTGTGGTGTAGGTTGCAGATAGGGCTCGGATCCCGCATTTCTGTGGCTCTGGCAAAGGCCAGCAGCTACACCTCTGATTAGACCCCCAGCCTGGGAACCTCCATATGTCGTGTGTGCAGCCCTAGAAAAGGCAAAAAGATAAATAAATAAATAAATAAATAAGTCTTTGCAGAATATCATTGCTATGTATTGGCATGTAATATTTTCAAATAAAATTTTTCTCTATAATATGTAAATGAGGAGTTCCCACCATGGTGCAGAGGAAATGAATCTGACTAGGAACTATGAGGTTGCTGGTTCGATCCCTGGCATCGTTCAGTGGGTTAAGGATCTGTTGTTGCCATGAGCTGTAGTGTAGGTCACAGACATGGCTCGGATCTGGCATTGCTTCGGCTGTGGTGTAGGCTGGCAGCTGCAGCTCCAATTAGAACCCTAGCCTGGGAACCTCCATATGGCACGGGTGCAGCCCTCAAAAAAGACACACAAAAAATATATATGTAAATGAAAAATAATTCAGAGTACCTACTGTGGTGCAGTGTGTTAAGAATCCAACTGCAGCGGCTCAGGTCACTCCAGAGGCGCAAGTACCATCCCTGGTGAGACACAGTGGGTTAAAGGATCTAAGGTTGCATGGCTGTGTGGTAGGTCACCACTTTAGCTCAGATACGATCACTGGTTCAGGAACTTTCATATTCCATGTGTGTGGCTGAAAAAGGAGGAAAAAAAAAAAAGCCATGTGCCATGTGCTCAGATGGTGATATAACCTTGGCAATGAGCAAAGATTTCCAATTCACCAAAAACACGACAGCCCTACCAACCGACAACTGTCAGATATTGCTTGAGCTAGAAATAAACTTATAATGACAGTCTTAGGAATATGTGTCGTAGAACTTCAAGAAACATTATAAAATGTTCTGTATATCATAACCAGTGAGATTAATTCTAGTTGTGTTAGTTTATAATGCTAGTTATTCTATTTATATTCTAGTTATTATTGGTTTAAAACTTGAAGATTACTCATTGTAATTCTCCACATTGACGGTAAAAAAATAAAGGAAAAAAATTACCTTGAAAATTACCAGAAAATGCATGTGACAAAATAAGACATCCAAATTATGATTTAGGAAAATATCCCTTCCAGGAGTTCTCTTGTGGATGCAGCAGGTTAAGAATCCAGCATTGTCACTGCAGTGGCTTGGGTCACTGCTGTGATTGAGGCAGGGTGGGTCCCTGCCCAGGAATTTTCACACTGGGGTATACTTGACTTACAATGTTGTGTTAGTTTCAGGTGTACAGCAAAGTGAATCAGTTCCACATATGCATATATCCATTCTTTTTCAGATTCTTTTCCTATATATAGGTCACCACAGAGTACTGAGTAAATTTCCTCTGTGCCATACAGTATATTCTTATTCCTAGTCCCTTCCATATATGGTAGTGTGCCTACGTCAAGCCCAATTTATCCCTCCCCCCAATATTCCTCTTTGGTAATCATAAGTCTGTTTCTGTTTTATGAATAAGTTCTTTTGTATCATTTTTATTAAATTGCACATACTATTGATCACATATAATTATCTTTCTCCGTCTGACTCACTTCACTTAGGATGATAATATCTAGATCCGTCCATGTTGGTGCAAATGGCATTATTTTATTCTTTCTTATGAGTATTTCAATAGATGCAGAAAAAAGTTTTGACAAAATTCAATACCCATTTCTGATAAAAACTCTCCAGAAAGTGGGCATGGAGGGACCCTATCTCAACATAATATAAGCCATATATGACAAAACCACAGCTAACACCATTCTTTTTTTTTTTTTTTTTTTTTGGTCTTTTTGCCATTTCTTGGGCCGCTCCCATGGCGTATCGAGGTTCCCAGGCTAGGGGTCTAATCAGAGCTGTAGCTGTCAGCCTATGCCAGAGCCACAGCAACGCGGGATCCAAGCCGTGTCTGCGACCTACACTACAGCTCACGGCAAGGGCATATCCTTAACCCACTGAGCAAGGGTAGGGATCGAACCAGCAACCTCATGGTTCCTAGTCGGATTCATTAACCACTGCACCATGACGAGAACTCCGCTAACATCATTCTTAACAGTGAAAAGTTGGACACATTTCTGCTAAGATGAGAAACAAGACAAAATGTCCATTCTCACTACTTTCATTCAGCATAATTTTAGGAGTCCTAGCCATGGCAATCAGAGAAGAAAAATAAATCAAAGGAATAAAAGAAATCCAAATTGGAAAAGAAGAAGTAAAATTATCACTGTTTGCAGATGACATGATACTCTACCTAGAAAATCCTAAAGACACTACCAGAAAACTGTTAGAGCTCATCTGTGATTTTGGTAAAGTTTCAGTATACAGAATTAATACACAGAAATCCACTGCATTTCTATATACTAACAGTGAAAGATCAGAAAGAGAAATTACGGATGTAATCCTGTTTACCATCACATCAAAAAGAATAAAACACCTAGGAATAAAGCCACCTAATAAAAAAAAAAAAAAAGACTTGTACTCTGAAAACTATAAGACACTGATGGAAGAAATCAAAGATGACATAAACTGATGGAAAAATATACCACGATCTTGGACTGGAAGAATCAATAGCATCAGTAGGACTATAATACCCAGGACAGTCTATAGATTCAATACAATCCCTATCAAGTTACCAACAACATTATTCACAGAACTAGAACAAAATATTTTAAAATTCATGTGGAAACACAAAAGACCCCAAATAGCTAAATCAATATTGAAAAAGAAAAGTGGAACTGGAAGAATCAGGCTCCCTGACTTCAGACTATATTGCAAAACCACAGTAATCAAAACAGTATGGTACTAGCACAAACATGAAATACAGATCAGTGAAAAAAATAAACCCAAGCACCTATAGACAACTAATCTATGATGAAGGAGGCAACAATACACAGCGGAGGGAAGAAAGTCTCTCCAATAAGTTTTACTAGGAGAATTAGGCAGGTATATGTAAAAGAATGCTGGTAATGTTTTGATTTCTTGTTCTGGTTAATGAACTAATTTAAAATATGAAAATACTTCATTCTGTAACCTTACAATGTGTATAATATTCTTCTCCTTCAAATTAAATTCCTGAAATGGACTTAGAGGGTTGTTTTTTGATTTTTTTTTAATTTTGTTTTAGGGTTTGTTTTTTTCCCCCTCGTTTCCATGTACGTTTTAAATCACTTACCCTATTCTAAACTGTATTCCAAATGTGTTGCTAAATCCAACTGAAATATCTGTCTTATCTGTATTGATATCTTTCTCAGAATTAAAATGGTAAGAATCAATGCTTTTGACTGTTTCTTCATTATGTAAATACTCTCTTAAATTTATGTTCATCAAACTGCCCATCTCCTGGTTTGTTCTTAGATTATTAACTTTGTTGTTAAATATTGGTGTTTCTAAAGACACCTTCTGAGTTTACCTCTCAGTGATTCATATAAGACATTCAGATACATAAATTTAGTCATTACAGATTAAACCAATGACTTCTAAATTTTATTTAGAAATTTACTTAAATGTATTTCAGCCTATTTATTCCTAATTACCCTTTCTACAAAAGTTAGTTCAATCTCAGCAAGCTCAAAATTTTATCATGATTTTTCCATCAAACCTATCTCTCTTCCAATATTTAAAGTCTCTGGAAATGACCCAGTCTGTCCATCACTCTGAATGCTAGAAGCCAATACTTGTTCTTGACCTGACTCTCTCATGCTCCACAGCCAATCTATCCCTAAACCCACCCATTGTACCTCCAAAATAATCTCTCAGACGGAGAGTTATTCTCTGTTTCTATTTCACCATGACCCCTAATTCAATTATTTTTCTTTTAATTTTATGACCATACCCTCTGCATGTGGAAGTTCCTGAGCCAGGGATCGAATCCAGGGAGCTGCAGCTGCGACTTAACCCACTGCACCACGCCATGGATTGAATGTGCGCTGCTGCAGAGACGACAGCAGATTCTTCACCCACTGCACCACAGAAGGAACACCCTGATTCAATTTTTAGCTGATGTTGACCTGAACCCCTGTATTTCCTCCTTTGCTGTTCTTTTCTCCTCCATATTTGGTCCCTAATAATCCATTTCCTACACCACAGCCAGAAGAGTCTTCTCAAAACACTCATCTAGTCTAGTTATTGGTGATCCTCCTAGATTCCTGTTTCTGGGATGAAATAGCTGGAAATAGCTGCTGTTTTCCACACACTGCTGAGCCCCTCCAGGCAGTCACTCTGGGTCTATGTGAAAGGACTCACCAATCTTGGGAGCCCCTCCCAGGAATAAACCTACCCACAAGAAGCAAGCCCTGGTCCATGACTGAAACAAATATCAAAGATACTCACTCCTTGCCAGAATTTGCAACAACTCTGAAGGACAGTCCCAGACTCTAGGCTTCCTGCAAAACAGGCTGTGACCTCGGTTGGAATTGCATGGTGGGTCAGCTGCCCTCTCAGCACAAACCTGCCTTTTTATCAGGTATCCCTAGAGAGCACAGCCAATACACTGACTGCTTAGAACGGTCTATCTCTGTTTCCAGAAAGCCCAAGAAACCTCATTTCTAAGAACGAAAACCATTTCACCGACTTCTTGGTTTTTAGTACAACTCTAAAATCTTCAGGTGGTTTACAGAGCTCTGCAGGGAATTTTCCTCACCTATGCCTCTTGCCCTGAGCTCCAGCCACATTAGCACGTTTTTAATGTTTCAGAGCAAGATCACCTGCAGCAACCCATTCTTCGTCTGTCCCTTCCTCAACATGCTGTTAACTCCGAATCCATCCTCAGATCTCAGTGTCCCTAGTGGGAATCAATTTATATTGGTTTCCAGGCCAGTCCAATTATTCTCTCTCTACTCATATTTTTTATTACCTCACCCTCATTATGTGGTATGTGCCAGAGGTCAGGAAACTGTGGCCTATAGGCCAAGCCAATCTGCTGCTTGTTTCTGTGAAGGATTTTTCAAAAGGAAGCCGTGCCCGTAAGTATTGTCTGTGGCTGTTTTCACGACAATAGCAGAGCTGAGTAGATGCGAGAGAGACCATTCGGCATGCAATGCCCAAACCATTATTATCTGGCCCTTTATAAGAAATATTTACTCATACTTGCCCATGCTCCATACAATATTGCATGTGAATAATATATACATCACACATGTGTGTATAAGACATATGTAAACATCACGTAGTATAAACTACTGTAGACGTAGCATTAGGATGGTTTACTATCTCTGTAATAAAGGAAGGATGAAATAACAGACGCAAAAGCACATAAGTCATGGGTAAGTGATATGTACAGAACATGTGTCTGACAGAAATGCAGCAGTGTAAAACCATGTTAAACACACATAAGAACTTGAAAGGTCTTCTTTTTTTTAGTTATCAAGATATTGATATAAAATATGCTATTGTTGGAGTTTCTGTCGTGGCTCAGCAATTAACAAACCCGACTAGCATCCATGAGGATACAGGTTTGATCCCAGGCCCTTGCTCAGTGGGTTAAGGATCTGGCATTGCCGTGAGCTGTGGTGTAGGTTGCAGACCCGGCTCGGATCCTGCATTGCTGTGGCTGTGGTGTAGGCCAGTGGCTACAGCTCTGATTCGACCCCTAGCCTGGGAACCTCCAGATGCCGTAGGTATGGCCCTAAAAAAAAACCCATTCTATTGCTGTTGAGGTTGGATGTCTACATGTTTAGTGACTACTTATATTTTCTCTTTGTACTTTACCTTTTGGTCTACTTAGTACTGGAGGATAGTGTGATTTTTAAAGTATATGAGATCTTTGCTTGTGTGTAAAAGATGGACACTTGGCCTTCTCTTTGCAAATATTTTTCCAAGCACGAGTTGTGTTTTCTAATATTTACATATATATTTCACACTCGATGTGGCTAAATCATTGTGTTGTAGCGTATATATGTATTTACCTTGATTTTTAATAGAGTTTAAATAATTTTTCATTATTTTTCCATGATTATAGAAATAGAAAGGAATGTGGGAGCTATGTGTACATACACACATTTTTAATTTGATCTAAACCCATGTGGCTGACATGGTGATTGTTAATGTATTAATATTTCGACTGTTTATTTTCCTACGCTTTTTCACATTTAAAATAATTAATGTTTTGGATGGGCGTGGAGGCTACTGGCTTTTATTTCAGCCGCATTTACGTGGTACCTGGTGTGAAGCACCTTGAAGATGTTACAAAGTGAACACAAAGCTATTCGGGGCGGCAAAGGTAACAAGAGTCATCGCTGACATTTAGCCAGTGGCAATGAATCCTTCCCCCAAACCCAGGAATGAGGCACTTCTATGATCCGCACTTGGAGAGGAGAAAAGCAGGGAGAACAGAGACAGGAAGCGCTTTCCCAGGGTTCGTGGAGAAGCCAGGACGTGGGCCTGAGCCATAGGACTTGTTCAGTTCCTGTGTGTGTAATAATACATACCAACGTCTTTGGTGGGCGGAGAGAAAATAGAAAAGCTATTTTGTAATTTTTTTTTTTTACTATTCAATTTTAAAGCTCATCTTTTTAATAGCAGTTATTTCATTATAAATGCCTCTGAAACTCTGTGACCCAATGCAAGTCCTTCCCTGATGGATTGAAACTTTTTTTTTTTTTTTTGCCTTTCCTAGGACCGCTTCTGTGGCATATAGAGGTTCCCAGGCTAGGGGTCTAATTGGAGCCGTAGCCACCAGCCTACACCAGAGCCACAGCAACGCGGGATCCAAGCCACATCTGCAACCTACACCACAGCTCACGGCAATGCCGGATCCTTAACCCACTGAGCAAGGGCAGGGACTGAACCCGCAACCTCATGGTTCCTAGTCGGATTCGTTAACCACTGCGCCACGACGGGAACTCCGGACTGAGACTTCTTATTTGTTTTTTATTTATTTTTTTTAGGCCTCCACTCATGGCATATAGGGGTCAAATCAGAACTGTAGCCGCTGGCCTATGCCACAGTCATAGCAAAGCCAGGTCCAAGCTGTCTGTGACCTACACCACAGCTCATGGCAATGCTGGATCCTTAACCCACTGAACGAGGCCAGGGATCAAACCTGCTTCCTCTTGAATCCCAGTCAGATTCGTTTCCACTGGCCATGACGGGAACTCCATGAAACTTTGTTATTTGTAAATGCTCAGGTCCAAGCTATAAAGTCAATTTAAGAAAAAATCCTTTTGCCTCTCCTGGGGGTAGAAGAATGGACACAAGCCTAACACCTCAGGGCGGACTGTGGTTGCAGCCACATTAATCAATCTGCACATGAGCCCATCCAACTCTCGACCTGATAAATCCTACCGCAGAGACACTGGCCATCAGCGAAGGAAGGTCCGCGTTCTCGCTCCCAAGACAAGGGGTCAAGTCGCATTAGAAGGCACCGCTGAGCTGGCACTTTGGCCTGTTGGAGAGGCCGCTCCTGGCTCTCTTCTGGAAGCGATATCTGAGACACAGGCGCAGATCCCCCAACGCACCCAGACCACACCTTACGTTTCTTTAAGATGAGAGTTATTGCACGTCTTCTCGCTGCAGTTTCATCGCTCTGGTCCAAACACAGAGAAAGGCCTTCCTCACAGTTGCCCTCTTTCCTCTGCTTCTATGCTTTGCTGCACACCTAGCTGACTTCACGGGGTCCTGCTCAAAAACAATGTTTTCTACCTGAATATTCCACACGCTGTGGCTTTCAAATTACTTCACCTGCAAGCACGTGAGGAAAGATGTTTGTAGGATGAAGGATGTTCTGCTCAGACCAGGCATCATCCGTGAAGGGGCACGACCTTGAGTTGCAGGGACCGTGTCTCCTCATTTGGTGACATGGGACACGATGCATCTCCGTGTGTGCAAGTGTCTTCCCAGGCTTTTCGATTTGCTGGGAGCTAAACCCACAACGTGGTGGGAAACTTGATATTCCTGCTAGAGATTCACTCCTGCTGCCTTAGATGGACCACGTGAACTGTACACGGCGTCTTTCCTTCCCCCAGGGTCCAGTTTATCAGGCGGGAAAAGTAAGCTGGATTCCCAGGGAAACTGTGTGCCTAAGAGCGTCCCATCTCTTCATTTCTATGAAGCTACTTTCCAAAAGGGAAATACAAGGGGTTACTTCCTGAGTTATATATCCTGTGTCCAGTGCCTCAAGCAGAACTTTGTTCTTTGGCTCCCCAGGGACACAGCAAATTTATTAATTCTAGAGAGAGAGGCTCGAAAGCCTAAACATATATACATACTTTTTTAAATTTTATACTAAAATTAATTATACTAATTATTTTTTCAATTACTAGCACAGCTCCCATCATGGCTCAGTGGCAACAAACCCGACAGTGTTGAGGAGGATGCGGATTTGATCCCTGGCCTCACTCAGTGGGTTATAAGGATCCAGTGATGCCACGAGCTGTGGCGTAGGTCACAGATGTGGCTTGGATCTGGTGTTGCTGTGGCCGTGGTGCAGCTCTAATTCTTCCCCTAGCCTGGGAACGTCCATGCGCTGTGGGTGTGGCCCTAAAAAGACAAAAACAAAAACCAAGGAAACAAAACAAAACAAAAAACCAAAAAAACTAGCATGATGCCTTTTTATCGTCTTTTCTAAATCATTATCTTCAGTTCGTATGTGTTTGTTTTGTTTTAAGAGGGGAAAGGACACATCTGTTCTCCCTCATTATTTGTTTTTTCTGTAAAATTAAAGGAGGACAGAATTTGCTCTGCCTCTCTTTGTGCTTGGGCAAAATAACTCCGCTTTAACTGAGACTGGTTATATCATTGTCTACTACAAATTTACATGAAAGCTCAGGGAGTGAAATTCAGGAGTTTAGGTTCTTAGATCCTAGTTCTTGAAGGCTCATCACTTCACAAAAGGCCATTTTCTGAGTTTGGGTTTTTTTGTTTTTTGGGTTTGTTTTTGTTTTTGTTTTTGTTTCTTTTTTGGGCTGCACCCATGGCATATAGAAGTTCCCAGGCTAGGAGTCAAATTGGAGCTGCAGCTACTGGTCTACACCACAGCCACAGCAACAGGAGATCCAAGCCGTGTCTGCCACCTACACCACAGCTCACAGAAATGCCAGATCGTTAACCCACTGAGCGAGGTCAGGGATCAAACCTGTGCCCTCATGGATGCTGGTCAGATTCATTTCCGCTGAGCCATGATGAGAACGCCCCATTTTCTGTATTTATAATGAGATTCATCATTTAATGTGAGGCAACTTTTCAATGAGGATGATATGGTCATTATTTAAGTCAGACTGTTAGTTACAACAAGGCACCGTAGCAGCTAGAAAATGACAGATATTATAAACAGACGAAACGTGATCTGATTTGTTACTGACAGGAAGATGCAAAGGCCCCTCTGATGGGACTTTTCAATCTGAGAATTACAGTAGGTCAGACCGGAGAGTTAAAACACCAAATGAAAATTTGTAAAGCTAAGGAGTGGAAAGTAGGGGAATTGAAAGCCATTCGTCACTGTAACGCTTCCCTATAGACTGAGAAGAGATAAGGGATTCTGTTCACACAAGAATTTCCAGTTTATCCGACGCAAAATTGTTTTTCTTCTACAAGATTACATTGGAACTTATGAAGCTGTTGCCGATAAAAGTGATAGGGTTTCGGAGTTTATGAAAAACAGTTCCTGTGATAACCCACAACTGAATTCTGCATTCCCAAAGTGAGTAATATCCCTCCCAGTCTCTTTACATGTCAACAAATACTTATCTCATAACTGATCCATCCAACCACAGCAAACCAGGTCAAGGTATGAAAGAAAGTTAGCCCAGGTTAACAAATTTAAGAAATACATACCATTTATATAGTAAGTTTTTGGTCTGCCTGTGTTATTCCAGGAATATGTTTCTTTGCTTTATAGACATACATACCTTTTTTTGGCTTTTTAGGGCTGCCCCCTAAAGGGCCGCATATCGAGG
This sequence comes from Sus scrofa, assembly GCF_054392235.1. NCBI lineage: Eukaryota > Metazoa > Chordata > Mammalia > Artiodactyla > Suidae > Sus > Sus scrofa. The sequence goes on from NC_139392.1 coordinate 1,885,418, forward strand.
TTCCCAGGCTAGCGGTTGAATTGGAGCTGCAGCTGCCAGCCCGTGCCCCAGCTACAGCAACACAGAGCTGGGTCTGCAATCCACACCACAGCTCATGGCAACTCTGGATCCTTAACCCACTGAACAAGGGCAGGAATGGAACCTGTGTACTCATGGATCCTAGTTGGTTTCATTACCTCTGTGCCACTTCCATCATGGGAACTCCTGCTTTATATTTTTAAATTTTTTTCCCGTTTCTCACTGGACAGACTTAGTTTAGAACAGAAGTCAAGAGGTGAAATTTTTTTTTTTTTTTTTGTCTTTTTTTGTCTTTTTTTTGTTGTTGTTGTTGTTGTTGTTGCTATTTCTTGGGCCGCTCCTGCGGCATATGGAGGTTCCCAGGCTAGGGGTTGAATCGGAGCTGTAGCCACCGGCCTACGCCAGAGCCACAGCAACTCGGGATCCGAGCCGCGTCTGCAACCTACACCACAGCTCATGGCAACGCCGGATCGTTAACCCACTGAGCAAGGGCAGGGACCGAACCCGCAACCTCATGGTTCCTAGTCGGATTCGTTAACCACTGCACCACGACGGGAACTCCAAGAGGTGAAATTTTAAAATTTCTTTCTCCTCAATATGTTTGTTTACTACCATACTTACTATTGCTGACCTTTTAATTTTTGAGCAAACCATCTGTGCAAATGAACTGTGCCAGTCGCAGTTATCCTAGAAGCCTTACTGAAATTCTGTGCTATTTAGAAGTTTTTGGAAGTGATTAAATCAGAGAAGTCTTCAAATTCACACACACACACACACACATACACCCCCCCCAAACCCAGCTAAACATGATGGAAGATAATACGAGAAAAATAATGTATATATATGAATGAATGCATCATTTTCCTTTAGAGCAGAAATTGACACACCATTGTAAATCAACTATCCTTTAATTTGGAAAAAACTTTAAAAAGAAATAAACACTTTAGTAAGTTAAAAAAAACTCAGCTAGTCCTCAAAAGAAACACTATACATATAACTATACCTATATCTGTATCTACTACTCTATCTATAGATAGATGCTAGATAGATAGATAGGGAGAGAAATGCTGTTTTGAATATGATATATTACCCCAAACTGCCAAATTAGAAAAATCAAGCAAACTAGAAAGAGACATCTTTGGAGTCAGCAAGCGTAGTTTCACTGTGTGATGTAAGACATATTTAAATGTAATCGATTTCTGAATGAATGGAAAAGGAAAAACTGAGAACGAGTGTGAAAAATCTACCTTGTTTCTAAGCGAAATAAGAGTAATTTCCACAACTAGAGCGGCCTGTGAAGGTAAAGACAAGGGCTTCATCCCAAATGGGAGAACCTCATGCATATTTAAGGGTCAAGGAATAAAATGAAACATAGCGTATAGCACAGAGAACAAGGAATAACCAAAGACGTAACGCTGATGCGAGGAAATTCACTAGGGAAATAGGCCTTTAATAGGAGAATGGGCATCGCTTTCTCTGTAACATGAGGGCAGTAGAAAGGAATAGGCACATTCACAATTAAGTTTCCTTGGCTAGTAGGTTGTCAGTCCATCTGCCATAAAAATGATTCATCTGTATTTCTTGGCTGTTCATCACAACTCCTGTACAACAGCCATCAAGAGACGAAGAAATAAAAGTGGTTAGACAATGGAAACCACAACATTTTGAAATTCAAGTAGAGAGATTAGGAACAAGAGTGTTTGCTTTGTCACTTCATTCCAAAAATGCCTACGTTAATCATGTAGAATTCAGAAGCAGGATTAGTGCAAGTGCTGAGCAATCTGAAAATTTTACCTTCAAGGGTTTAATGAAATCAGAAGAGCTTATGATGCCTGCTGGTTTTATCTGGCTACCACTTCTGCAATAACCAAGATTTATTCAGGTAAGAAATGAAGAGACTCTAAGGTATTCAGCATCCATTAATTCATTATCAAGAAGGAATCATAATATTGATAATCTGGAGGCTCACCTGCCCTTTTCTCTGTCCATGGTGTCCTCAGAGAGGAGATACACTTATTTTTTAGTAGTATCCTGTAACCTATACTACAAGGTTTGGATTTATATGTCAAAGATGAAAACTCACTGGTAGATTTTAAATAGACCAGATACATATATGAGGAGGACAGATGGTGACAGGGAAGGGAGAAGCACGTGGATGTAACCAGGAAAGTGGGGCTGGGGCTCAAACTAAGGGACTGGAAAATGGAAATGAAGAGGAAATGCTGAAGCGAAAGGATATTTAGAAGAAGGCGTCCACACAGTGGGGTTTTTGATTCACTGCAACGGCTGCATTGTTGCATAGAAAGAACACACTCGTCACTGTATCCACAACTTCATGTGGTCCCTAGGCAAAGTCTCGTCGCTGATTGAAGAAAGATTGAACACAATCCTGGAAGAAGTTGGGCATTTCTCTCATTTAGAACATGATAATGTGATTTCACTTCTCACTTGCTCTGATGCGACCTACCTACAATTCATCATGATATACTATCAGGGTTACTCAGTGTGGTATCTTCAATTTGTAATTAAGGACATGAAAAAGAACATTATGTGTTGTGTGATTTTTACAAAGAAAATTAACAAAAGGGCAGTACATTTAAAATACTTACACTAGAACCTGTGACCATATATGAATTACATGAAAATGAATTCCTCACACTGTAACATAAATATGTTTTACGCTATCTAGATCTTACTTAGGAAATAATGACTGTAGCAAAGCTATTCTGCCTCACTGCCCTTTACGAAGAAAATGCATTATTTGAATTTTAATAGAAGACACTTCTTTAAAACTTTTATTTGGCTGGAATAAATCTTTAGGATATAATTTAACTTAATTGTTCTCCTGTCATTCATAAACTACTTATGTTGAACTCATGTAGTTTATGATGTCAGCAGAAACTAAATTATACCCTTGTGTTCAGTAGGGAATCATTTTTTAAAAAGTAATCTGACATCAGAAAATAAAAATCTTTTTCTAATATACGATAATTGTAGTTCATTATGAAAATAGAACAAACTGCCAACACTCTCATTTTAGAAAAAAAAAACAGTATGTGTGAGCGCAACTGATTTAACAAAATAATAAGTTTGAAAGGGGAAATTACTATAAACTGGCCATAAAATCTCTGCTAAAATCATAATCAACACAAAATAGCTTATAAATATACAGTTTGACCTCTTTACTACTGTGAGAAACACCCCAGAACATAAAATATCAACATATTATCTATTTGAAAACTTGTAGAGTTTTTGTCTTGTTTCTAGACAGACTATTACAAATCTTAATTGATGAGTCTAAAATTGAGCAAATTTAACTTAAACACCCACTTTTCATTTTATTTTATTTTATTTTATTTTAATTTTTAGGGCCGCACCTGAGGCATATGGAGGTTCCCAATCTAGGGGTCAAATTGGAGCTGTAGCTGCCAGTCTACACCACAGCTCACAGCAAAGCAGGATCTGAGCCGTGTCTGCAACCTACACCACCGCTCATGGCAGCACTGGATCCTTAACCCACTGAGCGAGGTCAGGGATCACACCTGCAACCTCATCATTCCTTGTCGGGTTCGTTAACCACTGAGCCATGATGGGAACTCCCCACTTTTCATTTTAAATTCAGTATTTGCACATTTCCTTCAACCCCAAGGAACAATCAACCAGTTGCCATTAAACTTGAATGAATTTACAAATTGCCTGCTTTTGCAAATAGCCGAAGACTTTTACAGTCATGTGTACTTTTGTCAGCGGGGCTATGATTTGTACTTAACTGTCTCTTGTTGGCAATATATGGAACTTGATGAGCAGGTAGATATGAATAACAATGTCATAGATCAAAACATCATGCTGTCCAAAAAAGAAGTGTGTTTCTCTTTGTGTGATATATGTTTGGATTAGAAACTAATGACTCATATTTTTCCCAATTTTTGTTGTTGTTGTTGTTGTTGTTGTAAGGGCCTCCAGCAGTATCTGATCTCCATTCAACTACAGGTTCTGAAACAGACTGCCAGTCTCACTCTTGGACAGCAATCCAGTGTTGTCTTCTGAAATCTTGGTCTTACCTACCCAACAACAGAGAGCATTTTTGGCAAATTTAGCAACTATCTTGGCCATATAATTTAAAAACCAAGTTTAAGAAGTCCTGGGGAAGTTCCTTGCCTCTTTATCTCGGCCTCATCCTCATGGTTCTTCACAGCCAGGAAGGCACTCTAAGATGTGGAACTCCCTTTTGGAGCCAATAGAAGGAAAAACCTGGAATATTCTTCTCCAAGTTCTGTCTTAATAGGTCAGAATTATTCACCCCTTTCACCTTTTAAAAATTATTATTTAATGTAATTAAATTAAAATAAAAATGAGTTCCCGTGGTGGTACAACAGGATTGGTGGCTTCTATGGGGCACTGGGACACAGGTTCAATTCCTAGTCCAGCATAGTGGGTTAAGGGTCCAACATTGCCGCAGCTGTAGCATAGGTCACAACAGCTGCTCCAATCTGATCCCTGGCCATATGCCACCAACTGGCCGAAAAAGAAAAAAAAATGAATGAATGAATGAACCTATTCCTTCCACTCCCCACCCTTTGCTTCTGGCAAGTATCAATCTGTTCTCTGCATCTATGAGCTTGTTTTGTTCTGTTTTGTTTAATATATAGTCACCTTTCAGAGAAATCAAACTGTATTTGTCTTACTCTATTTGGCTTCTTCCACTTAGCATAATGTTTTCAAGTTCCATCCATGTTGTCCCAAATAACAAGATTTCATTCTTTTTCATCAATGAATTATACATATATATTTATATCTATCTATCTATCTATCTATCTATCTATCTATCTATCTATCTATCATCTTTTTGTCATCCATTATTAAAAACTTAAGTTGTTTCTGTATCTTGGCAGTCATAAATACTGGTGTGATGAACATAGGTGTGTATATCTCTTTTTAGAGTAGTGTTTTTTGCTGGTTTTTTTTTTTTTTTTTCCAGATCAATGTCCCAAAACTGACTTGCTAGATCCTATGGCAGTTCTATGTATATATCAAATAATTGCATCAAAAAGAATAAAATAACTGTGAATAACTTTAACCAAGGTGGTAAAAGACCTGTATCCTGAAAATAGTACATTAATAAAATAAATTGAAAATGAAACAAATAAATGAAAAGATACTCTATGCTTATGAAATGAAAGAATGAATATTGCTAAAATGTCTACATTATACAAAGTAATATAGAGGTTCAATTCGATCTCTATCAAAATTAATGGCTTTTGTCATATAAATAGAACAAACAATCCTAAAATGTTTATGGAGACAATCAATGGACACACTGGGGTTGCTTCAACGTTTTGGCTATTGTGAATAATGCTGCCATGAATACGGGTGCACAGATAACCCTTCAAGACTCTATTTACAACGCTTCTGAGTACATTCCCAGAAGTGGAATTGCTGTACCATACAATAATTCTATTTTTAATTATTTAAGAAGTCACCATGATGTTTGCCAAAGTAGCTCTACAATTTCACATTCCCACCAAACACATCCTTAAAAACACTCGTTATTTCTGCTTTATAAAAATAGTAGCCATTCTAAAAAGTATGAAATAGTATATCATTGTAGTTTTAATTTGAATTTCCCTAATGATTACTGATTGTTGAATATCTTTTCATGTGCTTATAGGCATTTGCTTGTCTTCTTTAAAGAATCAACTAAGTCTGTGCCCATTCTTGAATTGGGTTGTTTGTATTTTTGTTTTTGGATTTTTAGGTGCTCTCTGTACATTCTGTACACTAATTGCCTATCAGATAGATGAAATGCAAATATTTTCTGCCATTCTGTGTGTTCCCTTTTTACTCTGTTGATGGTGTCATTTGATGCAATTAATTATTAAGAATAATTTTTATGAATTCTATTTTTTAAATTTGTTGCCTAATGCTTTTTGATATCCTATTCAAGAAATCACTGCCAAAAAACAAAGAAAAAAGAAATCACTGCCAAATCCAATGCTGTGAAGCTTTCATTCTTTGTTTTACAGATTTAGCTTATATATATAGATTTTCAATCCTTTTTGAATATTTTTATACATGGCATCAGGTAAATATCCAACTATATTCCTTGGCATGTGAATATCCAGCTTTTCTAGCACCATTTGTTTTAAAGACCATCCTCTCCCCATTGAATAGTCTGGCATCCTTGTCAAAAATTATTTGAATAGGAGTTCCCCTTGTGGCTCAGTGGTAATGAACTTGACTAGTATACATGAGGATGAGGGTTCAATTCCTGGCCTTGCCCAGTGGGTTAAGGATCTGGCATTGCTATGAGCTGTGGTGTAGCTCACAGATATGGCTCAGATCCTTTGTTGCTGTGGCTGTGGTATAGGCCAGCAGCTCCAGCTCCTACTGGAACCCTAGCCTGGGAACTTCCATATGCCACAGGTGCAGCCCTAAAGAGCAAAAAAAAAAAAAAAAAAAAAATGAACGTATATGTTAGGGTTTATTTTTGGGCTCCCTGTAGTAATCCACTGGTCTATAGTTCTATCTTTATGTCAGTACCACACTATTTTGGATTACTGTAATTTTGTAGTAAGTTTTAAAATCAGAAAGTTGAGTCTTCCGGCTTTATTCTTTTTCAAGATTGTTTTGGTTCTTCTGGCTTCCTTTTCTATACACATTTTAAGAAGGGTTTTTCTATTTTGGCAAAAACTATCATTAGGGTTTTAATATGGATTTAATTCAGTCTATAGATTGCTTTGGGTAGTATTGACATCTTAATAATACTTAATCTCCCAATGCATGAACATAGGATGTGTTTCCACTTATTGATATCTTTAATTTCTTTCAGTGATGTTTTGTACTTTTCATTGTGCAAAGCCATACATTTCTGTGGTTAAATTTTTTATTCATCCAGCTAAAGATTTGTCAATTTTTTTGATCTTTATAAAAACCAATTTTGGGCTACATTGATTTTTTTTTCCTATCATTTTTCTATACTCTATCTCATTTATCTCCAATTTAAATTATTATTTTCTTTCCTTGCTAGCTTTGCATTTAGTTTGTCCTTTTCATAGTTCCTTAAGATGTTAAGATAGATTATTGGTTTGAGAGCTTACTTGGTTTTTGTTTGTTTGATTTGTTTTGGTTTTGGGGGGCACACCCATTGAATATGGAAGTTCCCAGGCCAGGGATGGAATCTGAGCCACAGCTATGACCTATGCCACGGCTGCAGAAATGCTTAACCTTAACCCTCTGAACCACAGCAGGAACTCCCAAGATCTTACTTGCTTTTTACAATGTGATCCACAGGGGAAGTTTGATTGCTTTTTAATATAAGCATTTATGGCTATAAATTTCCCCTTTAGCACTGTTTTTTCTATATCCTATAAGTTTTGCTCTACAGACATACCTCATTTTATTATGCTTTGCTTTACTGCATTTCATAGACGTTGCATTTTTTACAAATTGAAGGTTTTTGGCAACTATGTGTTGAGCAAGTTCAATGGTGCCATTTTTCCAGCAGCGTTCTCTCACTTTATGTCTCTGTGTTACATTTGGGTAATTCTCACAATATTTCAAACTTTTTCCTCAGTGTTATATTTTCTATGGTCATCTGTGCTCTTCAGTGTTACTATGACCTACGACTTGCTGAAGGCTCAGATGATGGTTGGCACTTTTTCAGTAGTGTCTTTTTAATTAAAGTATACAGGGAGTTCTGTCACAGCTCCAAGGAAACAAGTCCGACTAGTATCCATGAGGATGGGGGTTATATCCCTGGCCTCACGCAGTGGGTTAAGGATCCAGCATTGCTGTGAGCTCTAGTGTAGGTCACAGACATGGCTCAGATCCTGTGTTGATGTGGCTGTGGCATTGGCTGGCAGCTGTAGTTCTGATTTGACCCCTAGCCTGGGAACTTCCATATGCTGCAGGCTCAGCCCTAGAAAAAAGCAAACAAACAACAAAAAAAGTATATACATTGTTTTAGACATGACCCTATTGTACACTTGCTAAGTTACAAAATTGACCAAAATTAATTACAGTGTATTAACCAAGACATCCCCTCAAAGTTGCAAGCCCTTAACAGACTCCAGAGTTCCAAAACGGCAACATCAGATAGCAAGTGACATTGCCCTCTAGATGGAGAGAGATCCCTGGTGCTTCTCATTCTACCATCTTCCCAGAATCCTTCGCTGCTTGTGTACTACATCCTCCTGAGGACTTAACTGCACCAAAACCTGCCTCACTGAGATGTGGGTGTAACCATACCCCAAACTACAACCCCTTATTCTTACTAAATCTTGATGGTACACGTTACATAAGGAATCGTGAAGAGGTCACACGAAATCTGGAAATCTGGATCATGTCACACTTCCATTTCTTTGGTTATTATTCAAGAAATCTTATCATTTTTAAGTTAAGCCCAAATCTAATCACTATTATTATCCAATTAATTTAATAGTTTTAGAATATGCTTAAAATTTGAAAAACAATTTCCTAATTAATATGCTAATTTTTTTACAGTTTTGGTTTTCTGTTGAATTTTAATGTACGCAAAAATATTTTAAGTTTAATGTCAATATTAAGATGCACAAATGTATCAGTTGGAATTTCTGCTGTAATTTTTTTTTTTCATTTTATGGCCACACCTGTGGCATATGGAAATTCCCAGGCTAGGGGTAGAATTGGAGCAGTTGTGCAGTTGTGGCCTACATTACAGCCATGGTAACACCAGTTACAAGCCACCTCTGTGACCTGGTCACAGCTTGTAAGCGATGCCAGATCCTTAACCAACTGAGTGAGGCCAGAGATTGAACCCGCATCCTCACAGAGACAACATTTGGTCCTTAACCCATTGAACCACACAGGAACTCCTGCTTTCAGATATCTTAATGTTGGCAGTAACTGCTTTAGTTTGCATTTGTCTGAATGTAATTTTAGCAACTTTGTAATAGCAAAAGTCTGGAAAGGATAAAACTTCTAGAAACAGAGGTGTGCATAAATATATTGATACATAAGACTTCCCTGAAAATGATTAAACATAAAAATATTCAAAAATATAAATTTTTTATAATATTGAATGGTAAATAGATTTTTAGAAATATGATTTTCTTTATATTAATTTAAAAGACTAATAAATTATTTATCCATAGTTTTATGAAATTCAGTGTGTATATATTGAGTCATATGTACATAAAGCATGGACATGATAAACAAAAGTTAAGGAAAATTAAAAAATATTCAGTGAAAGAAGGCAGATGGAGAAGATGGAACAGAAACATATAGGTACCTACAATTTAGTGACTTTACTGTTTTAATTTTCATGTTGTGTGGTGGCTTACTGGCTACTAATATCATTATTAAAATAAATTTAGAGATTGTCATGCTTGGAAAAGATACAGTGTTGAGATAGAAGCTTTAGGAATGGTTTAATTCTCTACATCTAAATTAAATAAGTGAAACTGCAAAAACCCAGACCATACAGAAGAAGCTCGAGGCTCTTGATTTTTAAAGTATATTAATTAAGACAATAAGCTGCTTGGGTCACAACAAGCAAATTAGCAGAAAAGCCTAGCGGTAAACCACTTTGCCAAGAAGAATCATTCTTTGAGTACTGGAAAAAAATGTAAAGCACTTTACAACCACTGTGAGATTTTATATACGGCAACTCTGAAATTCCTACAGACTGATAAAACCAAGCTATCAAGGAGGAAAAGATAACATCATGAATTGCTGTTTTGATGAATAACAGTAATATCATGGAAAACATTTTGACATATCTCATGAGTGAATACAGTTTAAGCTGTATTTTCTTTAACCCAGAGACTATATTCCTAAGCATATAGATGTTTGAAATAGGGTCCATGTCCCTGATGCTGTGAGAAAACTCTCCAATTTCTGCATAAATACACACACACACTTCTAAAAATTCTCCTTTCCCATATACTCGGTTATAAATTCTATTGGCCTGATAAAAAGCCAACACCATTCTCTTTGTGACCACCTGCTGGTTGTTTTTTTTTTTTCCCCCTCTTACTCCAACTTTCGACCCTTCAACAATAGTCAACTTCGCTTTAGAAAAGAGAAACCCACTCATTGTCCACCTGGAATCTCTGCATTGTGCTCTGCAAAGCACCAAGCGAAGTGACAATGGAAAGATTGATTTCAGGGAAGTTTCTTTCATCTTCACTGAGGGAACCGAAAACCTCCCTTACAGCTTTCTATCTTCCTTTCGGACAGCAAAAAGTAATTATTTTTAGGGAAGCTGATTTTTTTTTTTTTTTTTAATGTAACAGTGAGAAGATTGCAAAGGAAATGTAACGTTTCAAGGCTCCCTCGATGGAATGTGCAAATCTACATTCCGAGAGCTTTCAGAATCAGGGTGCATGACACCATTAAGTACTTACCTGAATCGGTACCCCATTTATTGAATTTACCCTTGGTTATGCTCTTGTATTAAGCAACCACCAAGTTTCAGCTGCTTTTAACAATGAGAACTCCTTTACCTTTCTATCTACCTGGTGAGTGGTTTGCTCCAGGTAGAGCTGCATACCTCTTCAGCCTGTATCCAGGTGGAAGGAACACTGGCATGGGGACATTTCATTCCTATGCTAGAGGGAAACAAGAGATTGTGTGAAACTTTTCAATGACTCTTAAAACCCTTTTTTGGAACTTGCTTCCCTTATACTGCTGATTCATCATCTGTCCGAGGAAAATTCACAACCAAGCCTAGTGCCCAAGGCAAGGAAGCCCAGAAATCCACATACGAGCAGGCAGGAGGATAATCCTTTATGGGAACGGCAGTGACTAATTGGGAAAATAATACAGGCTACCATACTACTCTTTCAGCTGTTCAACAAGGTTGACTACTGTTAACAAACAGTAAAATTATGCACTAGCTGCAGGAACAATTCATCATCAACAGTATATACTTTATTTTCTATAAAATATGTAGAAAAATTCTGACATGAGATCTTATTTTTATTGAGATACTGATTACTCTCAAAAGCTAATAAAAGATAAATTAACACATACCTACACATTCACTAAAAGGAAGACATGCCTTATGACCTTGACTTGATTAAACAACTTTATTTATTTATTTATTTTTTCTGGTCTTTTTGCCTTTTCTAGGGTCAATCCCACGGCATATGGAGGTTCCCAGGCTAGGGGTCGAATGGGAGCTGTAGCCATCAGCCTACACCAGAACCACAACAACGCGGGATCCGAGCCACATCTTTGACCTACACCACAGCTCACAGCAACGCTGGATCGTTAACCCACTGAGCAAGGCCAGGGATCGAACCCGCAACCTCATGGTTCCTAGTCAGATTCGTTAACCACTGTGCTACGATGGGAACTCCCTAAACAACTTAAAAGACACTATAACTTACATTGCCTTATTACAAATGATGAGAAATAAGATACTGAGATAGGTAGATATACATACATATCAGTAGCTCAGTAGCTCTTAGGGCTACACCAGAGGCATATGGAAGTTACCAAGTTAGGGGTCGAATCAGAGCTGCAGCTGCCGGCCTACACCTCAGCCACAGCAATGTGGGATCTGAGCCACTTCTGTGACCTACACCATAGCTCACAGCAACGCAGGATCCTCAACGCACTGAGTGAGGCCAGGGATCGAACCTGCATCATCATGGATACTAGTCAGATTCTCTTCCGCTGCACCACAATGGGAACTCACATATTTTGACTTTATAATTTATTATAAAAATGGATACATTTTATATTTGTGTGTTGTTAATTAACATATATTTCCATGTTTTTAATTACTACTCTGATGTCTCCCTGAAAGTCTCGTTTTCTCTGTGGCTGCTCTAAGAATCCCTCAAAGTGCATGTAGTACCTGCACCCTCACCTACATGAACTGAACTTTGGTGAAATCTACCTCATTGAGCTTTCCATTACGTATGCCATGTTATTTGTCCCGGTATTCTGTTAATAAGAAGCCCTGTGTAGGTAACTCTTGTTCTTAGAAGCATGGAGACACATTTCTACTGTTCACTCTCCATCATTCTATTGTTTTGAGAGGTACGTCTCACTATTGCCCTAGAGAGGGTATAACCATCTCCTCTTCTCTGATCTAAATGCATGATGTCTTAGTTTGGTTTCCCCAGAAGTTGAGTCTGAGACAAGGATTCTTTTGAAAGCAGTTTGTGTTTGTAGGAAAGAATAGCCAGTTGGAAAGTATAGAAGCAATCCAGGTTAGGCAAACATTCAATAAAGCCCAGGTTAGGGAAAGAGTCAATTAAGATATATACATATATAACTTTATATATATATGATGAACTCTTATCAAAGAGCCTTAGAGGAGTCCACATTGTGGTTGAATGGGTTAAGAACATGACAACGTATCCATGAGGATGTGGGTTCACTCCCTGGCCTGGTTCAGAGGGTTAAGGATCCACAGTTACGGCAAGCTGCAGAGTAGGTTGCAGATGTAGCTTGAATCTGGTGTTGCTGCGGCTGTGGTGTAGACCAGCAGCCACAGCTCAGTCCCTAGCTTTTATATGCCATAAGAGCAGCCATAAACACAGGGGATTAAAAAAAAATAAGAGCACTTAGAATAACCTGTAATCCAACAAATAACATTTATTGGTTCTATCTAGTGCAGGAGGGAACTTGAGAGGAGCCAAGGAACTGCTCAAGAAGAGGAGGTAAAGGATATTTTGTGAGGCTTGGGCTCCAAAGAAGAACTCTGAGCAGCATGTAAGAGAAGCAAGACCAATTCAGGATCATTTGCTATTTTTGAAGCAAGACTGGGAGAAGCAAGAATTAAGTAGTGACTGCAGCTGCAGAGCAAGCAGTGTTAGTGCATTCACTGGTTAGAAGCAAGTAGTCACTTCCAGAGGTCATTTTTGCCATCTCAGAGAGGTTTTTCCCTCTTTAAATCCGGTGGAGAAATTCTGGGAAATAGTGCAACACACATCGCAAAATTACTTTCCCTAAGGGGTCTGTGAGCCAGAGTTAGAGATGAACTCCCCTGGGCTGCTAGTTGAAGGGGGATGGGGTGACAGTACCTGCCTGTCCTTCAAGGAGCCATCCCCATGTTCACATTTTAAAAGCCCTCAGGCACAAAAACGCAGACACTGGCAATGCAAAGTCTCTAAGAGCACCCTGAAAAGCTCAGGGAAATACTGAGAGCATGGGTGTGGTTTGCATACATACCTGGGTGTGTTAGGAGTCGATATTGGTATAGTAGTTTGAAAAATTGTCAAGTTCAAAGCTGATGACATGTGTACTCAAAGATCTGTCCATTCTTATCCGAGATATAAGGACCAATAAATGCCTACATACATATATACACGAATGAACATTTAAAAATGTGCATAGCAGTGTGATTTCAATAGCATTGGTTGTCAACAACCATAGAATTGACTTCAAAATACAGTGGTGTGAACATATGTGGGAACATCATGCAGTAATGGAAATAAACAAACTACTATTACACCTGCCCACTTGCATGAATCTTATCATGAAAATATTGGGTAAGAACAGCCAGACACAAAATGGCACATACTGAGTGATTTGATTCCTATAAAGTACGAAAACAAGCAAAAATTGCCAAGTATAGAAGTCAGGATGGGGGAGTAGGCAGTGATCAAAAGGAGACATAGTGTGGAGAATTTATGGAGTGTTTTTCCTTCTATTTCTAGATCTGGTTGTGCTCACTTGGTAATAATACATTGAGCTATGCATTGTGGTTTGGTCACTTTTCTGCACAAATGTTATACTAAAAGTTCACCAAAAAATACATTGCATTGCTTTGTGTACCTCCATTACTGGAACGCACCTCATTCAAAGTCTGCAAAGACTGAATTTATTTTTTTTTCCCAGCCTCTACCTTTCCAGTAATGGGCTGAAATCATGGGGAGACATGTCTGCTTTGTGGAAAGAAAAAAAAAATTTCCTCCGAAAATTTGTGTCAAGGTCTCAAGCAGCAGGAGAGCCAGAAGGTATTTCATTGCATTCTGAAGCCATCCTCCAACTTGGCTTTCATCAACCTTAATGCTAATTTTTGAGTTGTGCATATTTCCCTTCTCTCTCTAAATCACTAGGGTTTCTGCACGTGGGCAGGGATGATTTTCTTTTAGGTCTGTCCATTTTCAGTGTGGCAGGCCAGTGACTCTTCAGAAGTATTTTCAACCTCTTTTAGGGACCCTGGGTTCTTGCCAGTAGGCCTACAGTGAACATAACTTCTTTCTTTGGCACTGGCTTCTTGTAAGCTGTTTTCCTTATCTTCATACGTGCCAGATCCCAATACATCAGTGAACACACACTTCCACACACCTTGCAGGTGTTCTTTGCTTTCTAGAATTAAATCTTTTTTATTCTGGGTGAAAATAGGCATAAGGGATGGCAACATGCCCCATGCCAGGCATGGAAATCCCTACTCCAGTATTTTTTCTTTCATGGGAGAATAAACCCTTTCAGGTTTAAAACATTCTAGCTAAATATCTGTGACCAATAATTGAGGGCATCCCATCATTTATGTGCTTGTGAATGATTTTGGTTCCTACATTTTCTATTTTACTACCAATTAATAGAATTATTTGGGTTTATACCATGGTAAAAATGCAGCTAGTTTTGGTACAAAGTTACAATAGAAAACTATATGAAAGGGAAAAAAATATGATACATTATCTAACTTTTTTTTTCTCCTTACTCTTATTTATGTATTTATTTTGCTTTTTTAGGGCCTCACCCGAGGCATGTGGAAGTTCCCAGGCTAGGGGTCAAATCAGAGTTGTAGACAACAGCCACAGCAATGCAGGATCTGAGCCACATCTGTGACATATACCACAGCTCATGGCAACGCCAGATCCCCAACCCACTGAGCGAGGCCAGGGATCAAACATGCGCCCTCATGGATACTAGCTGGATTCACTTCTGCTGCACCACATGAGAACTCCTCTTGTTATTGTTTGTTGATCAAATTCTCCAATTTCTTTCCAGGTTTTAATCACATATTATTACATCCATCATCTTTTTTCCCCCATTGAATATACCTGATATTTGTAATTTTTCTAAAAACAAGTAGCAGTTTTTGATTGATTCCAATTATACGTTAAATGTTTCTATTTTATAGTAACAATTATGTTGTAAGCACCTATGATATGGATTTTTTACTTTCTGTGTGTGTGTCATTTGGGCTGCCCCTTGGCGTATGGAGCTCCCAGGTCCAGGACTGGAGCCGTGGTTGTGATGTAAACCACAGCTGTGGCAACACTGAACCCCTAACCAACTGTGTCAGGCCAGAGGTCAAGCCCACTGCCCGCAGCTCCCAAGACACACCTATCCCATTGCACTGATTTTCTTTACTACTTTTAAGTATCTCTGCAGTCATATGCATTGTTACCATTACAAAAAGGTGGCCATATTTTATAAAATTTAAAATTAAACATGGGAAAACAGTATAAAAATCAAGAAATTTATACAGTACAGCTATTTCTAGGATGAATTTCTCTAAGAGGGAATTTTTCAATCGAGAGACTTCAGGAAGGCATAAACCTGGGCACAAAAGCCTTTGTGTATACATTTCTTGTTTTTAGGAAATAGGCCTCATTTAGCCTCTGAACACACAATAATTTGTTAATAATGATTGAACTTCCCTTTGTTGGATGAATTGTATGCAGTCTATTAAATATGCTTATGTAGAGCACTGTAAAGAATCAAAAAATGGGCAGAAGATCCAAGCAGACATTTCACCGAAGAAGACGTTCCAATGGCCAAAAGGCACATGAAAAGATGCTCAACATCACTAATTATAAGAGAAACACAAATCAAAACTACAATGAAGTATCACCTCAACCAGTCAGAATGGCCATCATCAAAAGTCTACAAATAGGAGTTCCCATTGTGGCTCAGTGGTTAACAAACCCAACTAGTGTGCATGAGGACACAGCTTCAGTCCCTGACCTTGCTCAGTGGTTTAAGGATCTGGCATTGCTGCGGCTGTGGTGTAGGGCGGTGGCCACAGTTCCCATCTGACCCCTAGCCTGGGAACCTCCATATGCCATGGGTGCAGCCCTAAAAAGACAAGAGACAAAAAAAAAAAAAAAAAAAAATCTACAAATAATAAATGCTGGAGAGGATGTGGAGAAATGGGAACCCTCCTACACTGTTAGTGGGAATGTAAATTAGTCTTGGCGAACAATGCGGAGGTTCCTTGAAAGACTACAAATAGAACTATGGTATGCTACTGCAATCCCACTCCTGGGCATACATCCAAAGAAAATCGTAATTTAAAATGATACATCCACCTTAGTGTTCACTGCAGCACTATTTATAAAGCCAAAACATGGGCACAACCCAAACGTCCATCAACAGAGGAATGGATAAAGAAGATGGGGTACATGTGTACAGTGGAATATTACTCAGCCATTAAGAAGGATGAAGAGAATGAACCATGTACAGACCTAGATATGATCATACTCAGTGAAATAGGCTGGAAAGAGAAAAAGATCACATATCACTTACATTTGGAGTCTAATTTTGAAAGTGATACAAGTGAACTCCTTTACAAAACAGAAACAGACTCACCGACTTAGAAAACAGACATATGGTTACCAAAGGGGAGGAAGGGTGAATGGGAAGGGATATGTTAGGAGTTTGGGATTGACAATACACACTACTAGGTAGGAAATAGATAATCAACAAGGACCTACCATACTGCACACGGAACTCAACTCATTTTGTGATAACCCCTATGGGAAAAGAATCAAAAAAAGAGTGGATATCTGTATACATATAACTGAAATCACCGTGCTATACACCTGAAGCTAATACAAAATTGTAAATCAGTTACACTCCATTATACAATAAAAATTAAATTAAAAATAGAATATGCAATGGGTCTGATGTAGGACTCGGGTTCTTTGGTAAAGGAAGGTCAAAGACTTTGAACCAGTGTGATAAGGAATGTGTTTGTATCCTTGAATGGATTAACTTCAGTCCTACATTGCTTTTTTTTGTTTTGTTTTGTTTTTGTCTTTTTGTCATTTCTAGGGCTGTCCCAGGCATATGGAGTTTCCCAGGGTAGGGGTCGAATTGGAGCTGTAGCCACCAGCCTACACCAGAGCCACAGCAACTCAGGATCCAAGCTGAGTCTGCAACGTACACCACAGCTCACAGCAACGCTGGATCCTTAACCCACTGAGCAAGGCCAGGGATCAAACTGGCAACCTCATGGTTCCTAGTCAGATTCCTTAACCACTGAGCCACAGTGGGAACTCCAGTCCTACATTGCTTTTGTTCCACCATTTTCCAGTTCTGAAACCCTTAGTGTGTGCTCTGCTTTAAACCTTTGTGATTTTTTTGAAAACACCATGTTGTTAATAGATTTTTATCAGTTGATTTATTTAGAATCCTAGCTTCCAATCTGTGATTTCAAATACTGCCTATGGCCGTGTGATCAGTCTCATAAAATTGAATCCTCCCAACCTGTATTCTCTTGGATCCTTTATTAAGGCAGCTGCATTGTCTACACACAGTCATTTCCCTCTTTATTATCTGTTGTAGGTATGAAGGTTCAAAACCTTTCTTTCTAAAATTCAGAATATACAAAAAAACAGACTTTGCCAGGCCAAGGACCTCCTGGGCCACACCATTACATGTCTCCTAGAAGCAGGAGCTCAGGACCAGCTCAGGCCTTGATCATATAATACACGTCTGCAACTGTGTGTTAAAGTGAGCAGGGCCCTTTGGGGCCCCTGGGCACAGAAGCCTTTGTGTACACATTTCTGTTGTTAGGAAATAGGCCTCATTTAGCCTCCAAGGCCTTCTCTGAGCTCGGAAGGGCAGGTTCAAACAATTGCTAATCAGGGAAGGGAGGGGATGCAGAGACAAGGGAGGAACCAGTCAAGAAACAACAGAGCAGCCTTGGGGCAGGGTCCTGGTTCCTCCTCAAGGAATATACATAACAATAGCTTTTTAATTTTTTTATGTTTCGGTTTTTAGGGCTGCACCTGGGGCAAATGGAAGTTCTCCTGCGAGGGGTCAAAAGGGAGCTACAGCTGCCAGCCTTGACCACACCCACAGCAATGCGGAATTCAAGCCTCCTCTTCAACCTACAGCACAGCTCACAGCAATGCTGAGCAAGGCCAGGGAGGAACCCATGTCCTCATGGATACTAGTTGGGCTCCTTACCTCTGAGCCACAATGGGAACTCCCATTATCTTTGAGTTCTTCTGCAGAACTAAGCCCCCCAGCAGAAGCAAAGTGTTATGAAGCCTTCTTCACTCCAGAAAGGAGGAGGCCCACAAGAGCCAGATCCAGGTCCACTAAACACCAGGTTTGAAGAAGACGCCAAGCCTGCATCTACGCTGATTCTTATCCGTGGGCCTTTCCACTCCGCAAACTATAAAACCACCTCCTATTCTCTCTCCAAAGAGGGCAGAGTCTTTAGGGCTTTAGCCTGCTGTGGCCTCACTTGCCTGGCAAAGCAATAAAGCTGTTTTGTTTGTTTGTTTCTCCTTCACCCAAAACTCTGCTTGGCACCGGGTGGACAGAGGTGGCGTTTTGGCAACACTTGTTTCACATCGTATGTTTTCATTCCAGTTAAGGCCAGAAGATCCTGACATAGATGAGAGGAATAATAAATCAAAGGTGATTAAAATGTCATTTAAAATTATACAAAGGACTTTTTTTTTTTTTGAACAAGATAACTCCAGCTTACTCACTGTGGGTTTTGGGTGTTCTCTATTTTGATAGCAAGTCTGACACGATTCTGATTTATATTCTGCAATTGTGACTTATTTGATTTTAATGCCAATAATGGATGCAGAGAAATTCCATGTCATTCAATCCCTGCATTACTTTCTCATCATAATAAAACATTTAGTAAAGCTATAGCAAATAAAATATGACTATCATTTTACTGCTAAATGCTATCTTGAGTTACAACTATGATAAGAACTATTATATTTTGTACTATGTATAATATTTCAATAAGTATATTATTTAAATATTGATCTGCAAAATAAAAAAAAAATCACCCAGAGGCTTTCTGCATGGTTGTATGACTAAAAATGATAGCCTTAGAAGAATTATATTATAATTTAGGCAAACAAATGATAGAAAACATCACAAAGGGCTCGGGGTACTAGAAATCCAACTTGTTTTCACTGAAAAACAACATGTGAAATATATTTTAATATTTTATTCATAGTTTATCTTATTCAATGAAGACATGATTTGCTTAAAGTATATCCTTTTTTAAGAGAAAAGTGTTAATACCACTTGGTACGAAAGAATCAAAAAAAAAAAAAGAGTACTAACATCCAAGATCCAATTTATGAATGTTTTCACAAAAAGTAAAAATGTTCAACCTGTCTTAAGTCTTTGCTACAATATCCATGTCAATTAACAAAATCACTGACATGACCCCGCAATCAAAACCAAACCTCCCGATAATGAGTAGTAAACGGACCCTCGTTGGAAGCCCTGTTGAGGATTTTACACGCGGCGGCTTTGGGAGAAGCCATGGTGTCCCTGTGCTCGAGAGGGGCCACTTCGCTCTGGTTCCAGGACAAGTGAAAGCAATGAACGCGTAGACATCTCCGAGGAGCTGAATGATTTCTGGCATTTATTTGTCCGGGTAATCCCTCAATTGTGTGTTTGCGCACTCACACCTTAACAAGTGCCCCCCACAGGACTTCGCTTTATTGATCTCTAATGGTGCCGAGCCACGTGGGTGGGAGTTCTCTGTGACACCAGGAATCCAGGCCACCAGAGCAGCTCAGCCTAAACAGGTACCAGCAAGACCGCTTCCATCACAGCCAGATGCAGCCAGAGGAGAAAGGGAAGCGTGAGTGCCCTGCAGAGACGGTTTGGAGTCATAACTGAGAGATGCTCTCTTGGGGCACAGCAGGTTAAGGAGCCGGCATTGTCACTGCAGTGGCTCGGGTCATCCCTGTGGGTTTGATCCCTGGCTGGGGAGCTTCCACATGCCCCAGGCATAGCCGAAACACAAAACAAAACAAACAAAACCTAGTTTAGACGTCTCTGAGCTCACTCCTCCTCCTGTCTCCAGGGTGGGCAAATAGCCCCCTGGCTGCATTTAAGTGAAATGGGGGTGGGGAGTGAAGTCTCAAGGTGAGCGGCCGTCTGCCAAGACCGTCAGAGCAAAGAGCGGGAACTGGGAAGCCAGCCATAAAGCTGGCCACAGAGAGATGCATTCTCCTTCCAAAAGCAGTGAAAAACTAAGGACATGGGACACATATCCTCTACCACGCAGCTATAACATATGGTGAAATAACACATTTGAAACGTTTTTAAAATGACGATGGTGATGATGAAGGCTTTTATTTTTTTTATTTTTTTACTTCAGGGCCACACCTGCAGCATATGGAAGTTCCCAGGCTAGGGGTCGAATTGGAGCTGCAGCTGCCTGCCTTCAACACAGGCATAGCAACGCCAGATGCCAGATGGGAACATCTGTGACCTCTGCTGCAGGTTGTGGCAACACCAGACCCTTAACCCACTGAGAGGAGCCAGGGATCAAACCCACTTCTTCCTGGATACTAGTCAGGTTCATTACTATTGAGTCACAACGGGAACTCCCACTGTTAGTATTCTGATTTAAATTGCAATAGATATAGAGTGATTTCATCAGAAATGACAGTTTTGTGATATGATTTCCCTAACCAGTTATATAGCTGATATATTATTATATTAAAAACATATGGCTTATTCATATCCTTCCTTAAATTGTAAATTTTGTTCTGAATCTTATATTCTTCTGTTTTATTTATTTGCAGGGTTGTGTTAATATTTTTAATTTTCAATGGCACTTTTCCATTTCCATTTCTATTAACTCCAAATATAAAAAAAATCAAAGCTGCATTAAAACTCTTACCAAATTTTCTTAATATTTTAATATCTTATTCAAGTTCATTATTTACTTAGAAATGTAATTTGTCCATGTCTCGATATTTGTACATATTTTTAAAATGCCACTTTATTTTATTTCTTTTATTTTTTATGGCCACATCTCTGACATATGGAAGTTCCCAGGCTAGAGACTGAATTGGTCTACACTGCTTCTACAGCAATGTGGGATCCGAGTTTCATCTGTGACCTGCACTGAAGCTTGCAGCAATGCTGGATTCTTAACCCACTGAGCAAGGCCAGGAATCGAACCCACATCCTCATGGACACTTTGTCAGGTTCTTAAGCCACTAAGCCACAATGGGAACTGAAATATTTATACATTTTATTTAGTTTTTTTTCCTGAAAGAATTATCTTGGTGGTTTGAAGAAATGTTACATCATTATGGTGGTCCAATTTTATTTCTATTTTTTAGAGACTTGATTTCACTGGCTTTAGGTGGTAATGAATTCAAATATGACACATGGTAAGGAATGCATTTCTGCCCAGGTGGGCGAGGAGCAAAGGTGGGGGACCCATGAAAAGTCTCCTGAGATGCGTGTGTGTGTTTGAACAGGTGTTTACACATGAAATCTCGGAGAGTCCGTCATCCCTCAGGCACCTTGAATACTCTCTCATCTGGTCCATCTGCCAGTTCCAAAGGTGAAGTGCAGTGCAGCAGTTCTAGAGAGAGCTACCTGTGAATTGTGCTGAGAGGCTCTCACGTCTCCTGTTCAAGCCTCAAGCTGCCTGGAAAATGAGGACCTTCCATGCTCTGTCCCAGAGGCACACTTTTTTTTTACCATGTTGAGTATTTGGTTCCAATGTTAAGTCAGGCTTTTTGTTGTTGTTGAAACACTACAGTGGGAGATTGAAAGGAGAGGAACCATGAACCTGCATTTAGTCTGCAGCATCCCCTCTGGTAATTGCGTTGACTTTTTTTTTTTTTTTTTTTTAGATTTGTACCTGAAGAGAAACAAAGGGGGTACATGGTCTCATATTTACAGAGAACACAAGCCAGAAATTGATGTTTTGGGAGACATTCTGTTTAAAAATGTCTTGTTGGAGTTCTCACCATGGCACAATGAGTTCAGAATCTGACTATAGTGGCCCTGGCCACTGCGGAGGTATGGGTTCTATCCCCGGCCCAGTGCAGTGGGTTCAGGGACCCAGGGCTGCTACGGCTGTGGTGTAGGTTGCAGCAGGGGCTCAGATTCACTCCCTGGGCCCAGGAACTCCCATATGCTGTGAATGTGGCCATACAATAAAAAAAGAAAAAAAGAAATCAAACCTGTTTAAATATGAATATGCTCCAAAACATCCAATAATTTATTATCCAAAATGCTTCGAGATATATATTTTTATTTAATATAAAACTGTAGTTTGTTTTTTCCTGAGCTATGTCTTTCTGAAATATTTTTAAAATTTTATTATTTATTTAATTAATTAATTTATTTATTTATTTAGTGGCTGCACCTGTGACTTATGGATGTTCCTGGGCCAGGGATTAAAAGAATCTGTGAATGAACCCAGCTGCAGCCATGTCAGATCCTTTAACCCACTGCTCCAGGCTGGGGATCGAACTTGCACCTCCACAGTGACCTGAGCCTCATAGTCTTATTCTTAACCCACTGACCACAGCAGGTACTCCTGAGCTATGTACTTCAATGCGTGTGTGTTTGCATTCCTATACTTAAGGTATTACTTTAAAAAACAAGCTCAGTTTAGATGAGCATCATCACAACACACATGTAAAACTTGGGAATTTTTTAAGTTCAGAGAAAGGAAAGATGATTACATCAGAAAAGATGGGTTATAGTTGCTGTAATACAAACTAACCCCAAATCTATGTCATAAAATAATGACGGTTTATTTCTGGTTCACGCTGCAGCCACAGCGCACCAGGTGTATGGTCATGCTGTCCTTTTTTCAGTAATGAGATTCTGGGAGTATCTCCTTCCGGAAATACAGCCTATGATTATGGAGGAAGGACAGAGAGAACAGAGCGAAACCTGCACTCACCCTTCAAGACCAGCTAGAAGTGACCAGTGGTACCTCCAATTTCATGTCTCTGGATAAGTAACTCACTTGGCCAGACTTAACATCTGGTGAGCTGGGAAGCGCAATCCTACCTCATGCCTTGAACAAAGAGAAATGAAATGTTTGCTTAGGGATCGTGCTACCTCTTACCACCGCATCCCTACCTCTTAGTCCACTCGTCTTTGCCCATTGAAAATACACTGTGGAAGAAAAAAAAAGTCCTTTCAGTGATAGCATCAAGCTGTTTCTATACCCTTAAAGAAGAAGAAACCCTATAATGACAATAGAAACTGCCGTGTGAAGCAGAGGAGGACGATGGGATCCATGCAGAACGGTCCTGAAATCCCACCAGGGATATCCTGGGTGGGTGTCCTACACTAGGCATAGAAAATAGGTCTTGAGCAGACCCTTAATTTTGTCTCCTGGGAGAGAAACATGGTCCATTTATCTCTGTAGAATTTTCTACCCTCTGTGTGTTATCTTTCTTCATTATAATTTTTGCCCTGTAGTAATTGGACACTGGCAAATGTTCTTTTCCTCATGGCTGAGCAACTTTCTGAATTTGCTTTCTCCCTGTAAGTAATTGGTGACTCCAAGGCCATTTTAAATCTCAAAAAGCCACAGTCCCTTTTAATGGGTAACAGACAAATTGTCCCAAAATAAACACCCTTAAGGAAACATAACAGGAAGGAAGGAAGGAGGAAAGAAGGAAGGAAGGAAGGAAAAAAGGAAGAGGAAAAAAGACAAACAAGAGCATTGGAATGGAGAGGAAAATAGGAAGGGAGTGGAATTTTAGCAAAAGAATAAAAAAGTTATTACACAAAAAATGTAAACCCCTAAGAGAAGTGCATGTTACTTTCTACAGTAGAAGGAGAAAAACAATGCTGCAGATCAATATTCGAAGAGAAAATGTCTGAGAAATTTCCCAAAATTTCAAAGAACAGCAAATTGTAGATCCAAGAAATCCTGTGGAGTTAAGACAGGATTAAATTTAAACATGCACACACATGCAGTATTTCTTCATAAAATTTCTGGATTAGAATGCAAACAACATTAACAGCAATAATTGTTCAGGATGAATCATTTAGAATTGAAATGTCAGTCCTTTCAGAGAGTTTTTTTGATGGTTCAGAGCATCTGTTTCTGTGAACATTTACTCTCTGAGTTATAGACAATTTTACATATGCTGTGATGTGTTTTAATCTATCTATACTTCAAATACCTGGCTTATTGTTTACTGGAAAATGAAAAAAAAAAATCTCTTAAATTCACGTTCAGTGGTAGCAATTTATTTTGCTTAATCATCCCTGCAACTGAATTGAAAAGTCTATAAAAAATAAGTCAGTGATCGATAATATTTTAATTTGTAGCCCTGAGGTAATTACCAATTGACAACAAATCCTGGAAATAACCTTTGAATTAAAAAGCAAGAAATCAAATAATATTTATATGCATGCAACTAGCTTCTTGTTTTTAAACTTAAGTGTAGATTTAATACAAAGATGAATGTGGAAAACAAAAAATATCGAAGGACATTGTATAATAATTCTTGTATGATATATACTTATTTATTTATTTAATTATTTTAGGGCTTCACCCCCAGCATATGGAGTTTCCCAGGCTAGGGGTCGAATTAGACTTGTAGCACCAGGCCCACATGACAGCCACAGCAACGCAGGATCTGAGCCTTGTCTGCGGCCTACACCACAGCTCAGGGCAATACCGGGTCCTTAACCTACTGAGTGAGGCCAGGGATCGAACCTGTGTACTCATGGATACTAGCCAGATTTGTTTCTGCTGAGCCACGATGGGAACTCTGGTACATACCTCTTTTTAAAGGTAAACATATATTTTTTAACCTTTTTCTTTCTTATTTTTTTGGGGGAGTGGGGGACACCTCTGTAACATATGCAAGTTCCCAGACCAAGGATTGAAACTTCACCACAGCAGTAGCAACACCAGATCCTTAACCCACTGAGCTATAAGGAGATTCCATTTACTTTTGATATAAGTAAAAATATAAATTTACTTTATAAATTTCTGTAAATTTATTTGAAATTGGCTCATATTTGTACACTTATAATTTAACTAATATCTAAATTCATTAAAATGTCTTATTGAACTTTCACGTATTCCTGTGAATGACATATAATAGGCAAAAACATTTGAACAGCTGTATGTAAAAGATTGAAATTAGAAACTTTCTCCTACCTTATACAAAGCTAAACACAAAATGGATGAAACACCTAAAAGTAAGACTTGAAACCATAAAATTCCTGGAAGAGAACATGGACAAAACACTCTTTGACTTAAATCTTTGCAGTAATTTTTGGATCTATCACCCAAAGCAAAAGAAACAAAAGCAAAAATAAACAAATGAGACCTAACTAAAGTAAAGCTTTTGTACAACAAAGGAAACCACGGCCAAAACAAAAAGATAACCTGTGGAATGGGAGAAAATATTTGCAAATTATATGACCAATAAGAGGTTACTATCCGAAAGAGAGAAATAGCTCATACAACTCAATATCAAAAAACAGAACAAAACAAATAACCCAATTAAAAAGGGGGCACGAGGTCTGAAGAGACATTTTTCCAAAGAGGAAATGCAGATGATGAACGAACAAATACATGGAAGGGTGCTCCGCAGGGCTAATCACCAGGAAGACTCAAGTCAAACCGCAATGAGGTACCTCTCAGGACGGCGATCCTTCAAAAGCAAACAAATAACAGACGTTGGGAAGCACGTGGCAAAGGATACAGCGCCTACTCTTCGATATTCTCTGAAGAAAATTCAAAATATACATGCGCCTCAATGTTCAAAGCAGCATGATTTGGAATAGCCAAGATATAGAAGACAACTGCATACCCATCAACAGATGAGTAGAGGAAGATGCGGATACAGACACAGCAAAAATTACTCAGCCATTAAAAAAAAAGAATGAACGTCTGTGATTTGCAACAATGTGGGTGGAACTAGAGGCTATCACATCAAGTGAAATAAGTCAGATGGAGAAAGATAAAGACCGTATGATATCACTTTTAAGTGGAACCTAAAAAATAAAACAAACGAATACACATAATAAAACAGAAGCAGACTCACAGACGTGGAAAACAAAGTGGTGACTTCCAGCGGAGAGCAGGAAAGGGAGCAGGGCAAAACTGGGGTGTGGGAGTTCCCACTGTGGCTCAGCAGTAACAGCCCCTACTAGTATCCATGAGGATGCGGGTTCGATCCCTGGCCTCACTCAGTGGGTTAAGGATCTGGCATTGCCTTGAGCTGTGGGTAAGTCACAGAAACGGCTTGGAACCCATGTTGTGGTGGCCGTGGTGGAGGCCAGCTGCTGCAGTTCCAATTCGGCCCTTAGGCTGGGAATGTCCATGTGACACAGGTGTGGCCCTAACAAGACAAAAAAAAAGGAGATGGGGTATGGGATACAGAGATAAACACTACTGTATAGAAAATAAGTCATCAGCAAGGATATAGTGTACTGCACAGGTAAAGAGAAACATTACTTTGTAATAACTTTAAATGGAGTCTAATCAATAAAAATATTGAATCACTATGTTTTACACTTGAAACTGGTACAACATTGTATATCAAGTGTACTTCGATTAAAAAAAATTAAATTGTCAAAACTCACGAAATGTGTAACAGATATTTCTGTATGATTTTTTATTTTCTAAACAAGTCTAGATTTATTGTCATATGTTCAATGCCCCTCGGCTCTTTTTATTTATGTGTTTATTTATTTATTTTATTTTATTTTTGCACCTTGCAGCACGTAGAGTTCCCAGGCCAGGAATCAGATCTGAGCTGCAGTTGAGCCCTACGCTGCAGCTGAAGCAATGCCGGATCCTTTTAACCTACTCTGCCGGGACAGGACTAGAACCTGCGTCCCGGTGCTGCAGAGAGAGCAGCCATCCTGCTGTGCCACCGCGCAAACTCCTGATACATTTGTTAAGTAACATGAATTTGATGGCTGTGGATACATTTAAACAAATGAACAAACAAACATGGATGAACATGTATT
The DNA here is from genome assembly GCF_054392235.1 of Sus scrofa. Taxonomy (NCBI): domain Eukaryota; kingdom Metazoa; phylum Chordata; class Mammalia; order Artiodactyla; family Suidae; genus Sus; species Sus scrofa. The sequence continues at coordinate 1,912,379 of NC_139392.1, forward strand.
TATGTTTTACCCCATAAGTGAGGCCTGAATGACAATCTTTCATAGAAGTACCTTTAAAAGTCAGATATGTTCTCAAAAACATTTAAATGTTGCATGCAAAGATAAGTCCAAATGTCTACCACGAGAGACTATTTGCAAATTGGCAAAGAGCCGTGAACAGAGCTGCAGAACACTTTGTTTGCTCCCTGCCACTGTGCGTGAGAGGCCGTGTGCCTTCCCGAATGTTCCTGACTTGCCAGGCCTGTCAGATATGTTTGTTGGAGCTTGGAAAGGACGCCTACCATGGGCTTCGTTCTTGGCACGGGTGTCGAGAGAGTTTTAGGAAACACATCTGCGTCCACTGCTATACATTTCAAACCCCAGCAACAGCATTTGCAAGAAGAAACTTAACTTGAGGTTCAAGTCATTGAAATTTTGTACTTATTTGCCTTTCAGTATCACTTCCTTTCAGGAAATTTTATTTCCTCTTTTTGAAACATACTTGATCTTGATAATTTTATTGAATAACATTGTTTTGTCTTCAAATCATATACTTGATCACATTTCCTGTTGCATTATTGCACTTCAAAAAACGGGTTGCAGGGTACATGTGGCACATGAAAACAGCTCTCATGCTGAAATTTCTAATAAATTATATTAGAAATGAATAAAATATAAGTAATTTTCATGTTTCATAATAACATTGGCTTTTTATTGCCAAAGTGATCCACCGATCCTTAAAAAATTCGGAAAATTCAAAGGGCTACTAATAAAATAATGTTCAATTAAGTTAACCACATACATATTTGATTAAAAATCATAGATAATAATTATACAATTTAGAATTATAGAAATAATTAACTACTCAATCATTTTGCCTGTTTCGGATGAGCTACAAAGTAAAACAGGTAGACGACAGAAGTCTACGGTTCTTGAGTGTTAAAAATGGCCCAGCATTCTTCGTTCACTAAAGATCTCACATGAACTGCAGAAGCGAACTCTGGAGAAGGTCAAAATCATACATTCGGAGGAACTAAAACTAATTTAACTTAGAGTGATATTATCACCAGCTGGATATTCAAATCCATATTTCACACAGACATTTAGGCTTTCATTTCCACTTAAGCTTTGGTATCAGCCCATTACCTTTAGTGGGAAGGGTCAAAGCCATTAACTTGGCCAGCTTACATAGAACCATTCACATAAAAGCCGCCAAGACAGAATTTACCTGGATCTAAAAAAATGTAATGCACTAAACGAATAAGATAGCCCACTAAGGAATAATCCAGGCCTTTCTGTTTTATCGAGAAGAATGAATTTGTGTAATTTACGTGTTATTGCTTAAAATAGAGGGATAGTTGGATTCGATGGTAATTTGCTAAGAATCTAGCTTCTCTATTATCTAATCTATCTATCAGTCTCTCATCTATCCTAACATTGTCTAGCTTATGTGACTCTTGCTGGCAGATAGCTTTTAACTGTCAACAACTTTCAGAATTGCCTCTTTTGAAATGAGTGTCTTCCCTCAAGGTCATGCCCCCTTGTCAAGGTTGCCTGCATCCAGTGACTCATCCACACGGGGCAGAAATTCCTTGCCTTCTTTCTCCAACTCAGGACATCTCTGTAAGATCGTCCCAACTCTAGAGATCCTTATAGAAGCCTCCTTTGGAAACTCTATCTCAGAGATCCCAGGAAATCCAACCTGTAACAGAGGCCAGAACTCTTCAGGACAGAGCCAAATTTAGGCCATAATAATCCTGGTGCCTAACAGTAAGTTTCCAGTGCTGTTTGCAAGTGACTGATGGATAGTCCTAGGTACACACCTGAGAACAAACACCCCACTGCATGCTTTCTATTAGATTGTTTTTGGCAGGATGTTGGATATGCTTTTAAAAGCCACCTGAACACCTAAAGAGGCCAAACCTGATCGTTAGGCTCCATCGCAGAGAATGACACTCTGTATTTTCTCCTGAATGGTAGTGAAATTATTGCTACGAAATGGAAGATGCCTTGATGTTTTGATTAATTTTCTTATAAAAATATGAGCACATATAATTTTTCTTTAGCACATGCCATCACAGTCAGGTTGATCCCTTAAAAAGCACTTGAAAATGGCAGAGTGACATGAAAGTGTGTTTTAGAGAAAAAGGCAAATCTATAGTTTAGCAACTTTATTTTGTAACTTTTCTCTGAGCACTCAAAATACTATTTGGTTGAGTCATTAAAGCAGTGGCAAGTGTTTATTATTCTGAAAAGAAGCTCTTCATTCCAGCTATGTAAAGAATTTGCAAACTAAAACACTCATTTACAAACGCCATCGCATTCCAATGGGTACTTAAGAATGCCTCTGACTGGATAATTTCAAATTTTTGGCTTTTCTTTGAGGGGCTGGGGGAGGCCAGCACTCAGGGCATATGGAAGTTCCCAGGTTAGGGGCTGAATCAGAGCTACAGCTGACAGCCTACAAGTGGAGATAAAGAAAGCCAGGAGAAAGGAAGGTAGATGGTCCAAGAGGAAGACTGTGCTCTGGGCTTCTCCATGGGGTGTTGGTAAAGAACTGAACCGAGGTCCTGACCGGGGAGGAAGCCTGGGGGCACTGATGATAAGAGAAAAGAGCAGGAGTTCCCACTCTGGTGCAATGCGACCTGTGGCATCTTGGGAACCCTGGGACACAGGTTTGATCCCCAGCCCAGCACAGCAGATTAAGGATCTGGAGCTGCTGTGAGCTGTGGTGTAGGTCACAGATACGGCTCGGATCTGGTCGTTGCTGTAGCTGTGGCATAGGCCGGCAGCTATAGCTTCAATTCCACACCTAGCCTGGGAACTTCCATAAGCCACAGGTGCAGCCCTAAAAAGATTAAAGAAAAAAAAAAAAAAGATACATGAACCCCTATGTTCATAGCAGTACTGTTCACAATAGCCAAGACATGGAAGCCATCTAAATGTCTATTAGAAGATGAATGGATGAAGAAGATATGGTACATATATGCAAGGGAATATAACTCAGCCTTGAAAAAGAATGAAAGCACATTATTTGCAGCAACATGGATGGATCTAGAGATTATTATACTACGTGAGGTCAGATAGCTAATGATAAATGCCATATAATATCACTTATATATGAAATCTAAAATATAACACAAATGGGAGTTCCTGCTGGTCATGGTGGGTTAATTATTCAGCTTGTCCCTGTGGAGGTGCCAGCTTGATTCCTAGGCTGGTGCAGTGGGTTAAGGATCTGGCATTGCTGCAGCTGTGGCATGGGTTGCAGTTCCAGCTCAGATTCAGTCTCTGGCCCTGGAACTGCCATATGCTTCAGCTGCAGCCAAAAAAGAGAAAACAAAATAAAAATTACAAAATAAGATACAATATGACACAAATGAACTTGTCTACTGAACAGAAACAGACGCACATAGAGAACAGACTTGTGGTTGCCAAAGTGGAAAGGGCGGGATGGTTTGTGAGTCTGAGATTAGCAGATATAAACTATTATACATAGAATGAATAAATAACAAGGTTTAGCGCAGGGGATTATATTTAAAATCCCATGATAAATCATAATGGAAAAGAATATGAAAATATATATATAATTCAGTTACATATATATTCAGTTATATATATAACTGAATCACTTCTCTGTACAGCAGAAATTCAATATTGTAAATCAGCTATACTTGAATAAAACAAATTTAAAAAAATTTGATTACTTTAAGGTATTACTTTTTTTTTTCCTCTGTAAGTTACTTTTTTCTATGCTTCTTTTTTTGCCTCTTTTCTTTCCCTTTTTCACATCGTAATTATTAAACCTCAAGATTCTGCATTTAGCTCCTCCCAAACCTCACAATTTCAACTTTCTTGTCTACCTTTTCATGTTCACTTCACTGCTCTTATGTGACATGGAAACTTGCCCTATTTTTTTGAACTTGTTAACATACATCAATATTTAATGTTATTGCTATTTTTTATCCAGAATTTGAGACATGTATACTGGGTGAGAATCTTCCTTAACTCAAAATGATTCTGGACCAAAAAGTCCATAGACAAAAGAGAAATGATAAACAGATAAGCACACAGACAGATGTGAAGCCAGGAAGAGTAGAGAGTGATGGAGAGGATGAAACTTTAAGAGTCTGCATCACTCTAAAGGGGTTGGAAACGAATGGCACATGTTCTTTTCAGGTTTTCATTAGACTTTTGAAATGGGATAATGGTATCATCACAAGAGTTTTAAAAGTTAGTTAATGATAAAAAGTATTAAATACCACCTAATTCTATAGAGAATGAAACTGAGCAGGACCCTGAGGGGCTCCTGGGAACAGAAGCCCTTCTGTGGGTTCCCTCACCTCTTGTTTTTAGGGAATAGGCTTCAGTCCCCAGGACCTTCCAAAGTGCTGGTCCAAGCAACGCTAATGAGGGAAGGGAGGGGATGCAGAGCCAGGGGAGGACAAGTCCAGACAAATGGTGCCGCCCGGGGGCAGGGTCCTGGTTCCTCCTCCAGGGATACGCAGAAGAATATCTTTGAGCTCCTGTGCAGAACTAAAAACCCTAACAAATGGAAGATTAATTAACTACCTTAGGAAGCATTCTTGTTCTGGAGAGAAAGTCACAATTTGATAACGTCAGGAACCACGGAAGCTCATCAGGAGACCAGCAGAGGCCAGATTAAAGGAATACCAGGCTTGCACACACCCCAATCCTTATTAGCCACCCCACTATTGAAACTGTACACCTGGAGTTCCCGACATGGCTCAGTGGTTAACGAATCCAAGTAGGAACTATGAGGTTGCAGGTTCGATCCCTGGCCTTGCTCAGTGGGTTAAGGATCCAGCATTGCCGTGAGCTGTGGGTAGGTTGCAGATGCTGCTTGGATCCTGCGTTGCTGTGGCTCTGGTGTAGGCCAGTGACTATAGCTCTGATTCAACACCTAGCCTGGGAATCTCCATATGCCATGGGTGCAGCCATAGAAAAGACTAAAAAACAAAAAAATTCTTCACCAAATCCTCCTGGGGGAAACACACAGTTTTTGGAGGCATTAGCCTGCTGTGTCCCCCTTTGCCTGACAAAGCAATAAAGCTGTTCTTTTTTCCTTCACCCCAAACTCTGTCTCTCAGATTCAGTCTGTTGCTCAAAAGCCAGGTTTCAACAGCAAGACAGACATTCATCTCAAATATATTCAAATCTTCAAGAAACTTAACACATTTTGATGTCATAACGCGGAAATGCCTTCAGCATCATGCTGACGACTCTCCCACAGGCCAGTAGGGTCTAAAGGTGAATCCAGCATTTTGAAGATGGTCATTTAAAAGCTTCAGAACTAATAAATAAAAGCTTCAGCATTATTAATGGCCATCTCCTCCCTCTCTTCTGTATAAACATGATTGCAGTGGGGCAACAAAAACAATGTCCGTGTCAGAGAATATTAAGTAGGGTGAGAGTGCTTGGGTTTTGACCTGGGGTGACAATAAGAACAGAAACTTAAACAGATTTTATTTACTATCGTAACCACATTCAGATTTACCTTTGGGAGACTATTTTGTTAGATGCACCCTGCAGAATACCAGCACATCAATTTCTACTTCAGTTCTGGGTAACTTATGATCGCCCTGTGATCTCACAGAGTTTGCTTTTACAGTTAGATATGGATCGTACGGGTTCAAACAATCCCTTTAAGTGCCAAGGCTAAGGGTCAGATGACAAGAACTTCTCAGACATAAAAACTTTTGATTTCATAGATGGCTTTTTTTTTTTTTTTTTTTTTTTTTTTTTTTGATCTTGCCTGTGGGCGTGCAGAGGTTCCAGGGCTAGGGTTGGAATCTGAGTGACAAGAGTGACTTGAGCCTCTGCAGTGACAATACCAAATCCTTCACCTGCTGCGCCTCCAGGGGAACTCTCCTAGGCTTTGGGATGTGTTGTTGTTGTTGTTCTTGGAATTTTAGTTTGTTGCTCCATTGCATCAGGTATGCAAAGAAGGATTTACACACAATTTTAGATAACACTTAACAGCAGTATACCATTTTAACCTAAGGCAATAACGGGGGGGGGGGGGGGGGATGTTTTCTAACTGTTTTGCTGTTGGTTTTAACACCTTATCATGTTTCTACTTCTTAATTGCATGTGGAAAAAAAAATGTAAATAACCTGACAACAGAGGTAGTAAAATTCAGTGGGTGTATCAGTTTCCTCTTGCTGCTTCTGAAACAATAGAAAAAATATATTGGTATAGTCCCCATTCGCCAACAGAGCTCCAAATACCCCTGTAAATAGGGATGCCAGGAGAACCTTTGTTCTCATGTTTAGTCTTTGATCCTGGTTCCTGACACACAGATCCTAAGACCTTTGTAGTTTTCTCAGTGACGGGAACATCGTTTTCCAAACTCTTGATGGGTTCCTAAGTAGGGGTGGTTGCCAGAAAAACCAAGCTCTGATCAGAAGCTTGGACATTTCAGCCCCATTTCTTGTTCTTGAAAAAGGGGCTGGAAATGGAGTCAATAGTTGGTCATACCCACGTGGCGAACCCTCCATAGAAATCCCAGTTAGTGTGGGCTTTGGAACTTGCATGTCGGTGAACACACCCGGGGAAGGACTCCAGGAGGGTGGCCCAGCCCAGCCCCAAGAGAACAGGTGCTTTTGCACTCTGGACTTTTCCAGACCTAGCCCTGCGTATCTATTCATCTGTTTGTCCATCTGTACTGCTCACTATACTTTTATTACATAACAAACTGGTAAGCATAAGTGTTTCCTTGAGTTCAGTGAGCTCTTCCAGCAAATGACCAAGTCAAGAGAGGTGTCCTGGGGACTCCTGATTGGTAGCTGAGTTGGACGGAAGTTACCAATAACCTGGGACTTGTGAGTGGCATCTGAAGTGGGGGACAGTCTTGCGGGACTGAGCCCTTAACCTGTGAGATCTGTGCTAACTCTGGTGTCAGAACTGAACTGAACTGCAGGACCCCCAGGTGGTGCCACAGAAAACTGCTTGGCGTGGGGGAAACACCCACCCAGCAGATGTCATAAATATTGCGTGTATGCGCAATGGAGAAACGCAGTGTTTTTCCCTGGAGACTGTCTTTATAAATTGCCACAAACTTAGTGGTTGACAACAATGCCATTTATTGTATAGTTCTAATGGGGGCTAAAATCAACGTATGGGCAGGCTGAGTTTCTTTGTGGACTCTCCAGGGGAGAAGCTATTTTGTTACCTTTCCATCTGCTAAAGACTGCCCATGCTTTGTGGCTTTTCCTCCTGCCTCTTCAAAGCCAGCAATGGCCAACAAAGCCTTGCTCGTGAGGCATCAGCCTGACTCTGCCTTCTCTTTCCCTCTTCCTATTGAAGGATCCTTGTTTTTACATAAGTCCTACTCCTATAATCTGGAATATTCTCTCTACTTTAAGGTCAGCTGTTTAGCAATCTCAATTCTATTGGCTGTCTAAATTCTCCTTTGCCGTGTGATACAACCTATTCGAGGGCGCCAGGTGGGCATCTTTGGTGGTGAGTAGTGGGTGGGATGGTCGTGGTGGCTATTCTGCATTCCACGGCATGCATCTGCATAGCTGATTTCAAACACAGATTGCTATTTCACTCAGATAAAATTTTTTACAACTTATAAATACGGTAATGCTGGTAAATATGGCATACTGAATATTTTACCTGATCCTTCCCTAAATACCAATGAAATAATAGTGAGAGACAAAAAAAAAAAGGTAAAACAAAAAACACTGTGAAAAAAGTGACAACAGAAGTTTTAAAGTTGGACAAAGGGGAGTTCCCGTCGTGGCGCAGTGGTTAACAGATCCGACTAGGAACCATGAGGTTGCGGGTTCGGTCCCTGCCCTTGCTCAGTGGGTTAAGGATCCGGCGTTGCCGTGAGCTGTGGTGTAGGTTGCAGATGCGGCTCGGATCCCGCGTTGCTGTGGCTCTGGCGTAGGCCGGTGGCTACAGCTCGGATTCGACTCCTAGCCTGGGAACCTCCATATGCCGCGGGAGCGGCCCAAGAAATAGCAACAACAACCACAACAACAACAACAAAAGACAAAAGACATAAGACAAAAAAAAAAAAACATAAAGTTGGACAAAGGAAAAAGCCATAGTTGGTTGATAAAGGATTTAGCGTAATACATGCATGCAAAGCAGCAATGTCCTTTCTATCAAAGGAAGTCTCGGGACTCCACTTTGCTCTGGTTTCGCCTTCCTGCGACCCCCACCCTCCCCTTTCCCTCTTCCCTGAGGAACAATTTGTTCCAAATGCACCAACCAGGAAGAATGTGAGCCCTGACTTGGCCAATGGGAAGGGGACAGGTCCATCACCTGCGTTAGGGAGAAATAGGGGAGGGTCCTTTGTTCAGCGCACACACTTTTTGGAGCACCTGCGCCCCTCTGCAAAAGTAAAGAGCCTTGTCGAGATCTCCCCGTGTTCATGTGTCTCCTTTTTTGACACTGATGATCCGAGCCATGTCCCCAACACATACAAGATAAAACCTCACGCTGTAAAAGAAATAGCACCAAGACCAGTAACACCTGCGTCACAGAACTGAGCAAAGCCTCAGGAATGGAAAGCAATACCATTGAAAGTAATTTTGCATTTGGTGAAGTTCAACAATATATACTTTTAAAAATCTGAGATAAAGTCACTAAAGCAAGATACGGTTTTATTTTTCTTTTGTGAAAAAAAAAAAAAAAAAAAAAGTGAGGTAGGTAGTCCAGGGCTTAATGTGGTGTTACATATCCTGTTCCAGCTTTCTTTTTCACCATTCCACTGTCTTGCTTTCATTCTCAGCTTTCCCTCATGATTTAAGACGATTGCAGGTACCTTCGTTATCACACCCTCATAGCAAGTTAGAGGATGGAAGGATAAAAACTTGGCAAGAAGACTTTAGTAGAGTCAGCAATTTTAAAGCAAATGTCTTAAAAATGTTGCATATGTCCATCTGTCTCACTGGTAAGACTATAGAGAAGACATTTAAAGGAAAACCACTATCTTTTTGAGGAAAACTGGAAAATGCAATCTTTATTCCAAAAATCAATATGTCCAATTTATGGGTATGTGGGTGGACATTAGCAGTCACTGACACAGAAATGTGGGGACAGAGACCCAAAGTTGTGAATAAGACCATCTGAACTCTAGATTCCTCCTTTTACTTTGTGTAGCATACAACTGCCCCTTCTCCCTTTGCTAGGACTTGAAAATTTAATTCCATGAAGAGTTTGAAAATCGGATTTTTCTATAATGTAGACAGGCACCAGTAAAGATGAGAACCACTGGGTGCTGTCAGCTAAAAACAGCAGGATTAGGTCAAAACCTGCAAAAAGACTACGAGGACACCCGGGCCTTTCCCCACTGGGTGCTGTCAGCTAAAAACAGCAGGATTAGGTCAAAACCTGCAAACAGACTACGAGGACACCCGGGCCTTTCCCCACATGTGGTCTTCCTTTCCAGGAGAAGAAGTCAACCCACAAAGAAAACCTACAGATACTGCCTTTAAAGTTTGCCCCCTAAAGAGACGGCCCCTGCACTGTCCATTAATCAGAACAATGACAAACGAGCCCCTTCCAAATACCCAGCGTTTCGAATGAGCTTTTTAGACCTTAATATCATCTGACAGCCAAGGATCATTGAACATCAGAGGAAAACCTCTAACAAGAGAGAGAACCAAAGTAAAATCGTCAAAATAATACAAAGAAATAAAGGACAGAGTCGAAAAGTTCATGAAACTGCGTGCTTAGGATGGTAGAAGACTTTGCACCCATAAAATAGAAACTTCATACAGGTGTGTCTGGAAAAAAGCAAATGCAAAAGAGGAAAAAAGAAATGTAGATGCTTTTTGTATTAGTGATATTCGTTGAAACATTACTCTCCATCTCTCCCCTCGCTCTCCCTATATCCTCCTCAGCATCATTTATTCAGGGTCCAGTCTAAGTGCTTCGCTAACATTCTATGCCACGCCCATCAACCTCGATTGGACGACTCCAGTAAAATTCAAGCAAAAATGTGCTTCCTTTTGGAGTCAAGGAGGGAATTACAGCCTGGAATAGGAGAACAAAAATCTCAGGAATAAAATAATACCATTGCTTTTTAAGTCTGTTTTTACATCATTAGTGAAGAGTGAGGAAGTGACAAGACATTAAGTTCGGAATCTGAGTGAAAGTTAAGACCTGAGAAGAGCCTCCAGGCATAGAATCGGCATTTGCTCTTCTGATGGGGTCTGGGGACCAGAATAACAGCTTTGAAATCCCAGGGCTTAGGTAGCTGGTAGAGTAGGACACCCAACTCCACCTTAAAAATATGGAACTCGAAAACTCTACCACCTCCATGTAAGTGTGAACCCGAGATCACTCTTAGGGTGATAACGTCTGACCTGAACTTTCTTTGGCTAAAAAAAAAAAATCATAGTATTAAAAAAAAATTGAGCTGACTGATAACGAACTACACATTATATTATGTAAACAGTCAAAAAGAAAAGTCTGACAGCTAGTAAAACACGACTCTATAAAGTAGACTAGGAGTTCTCCCTGCGGCTCAGTGGGTTAAGGACCTGTGCATCCATCATAGCTGCAGCTGAAAGTCAATGCCTGACCTGGAGACATCCATATTAAATGGCTGCAGCAAACATAATAATAATAATAATAATAATAATGAGACTTAAAAAAAAGAAACTTAGGAAGCAATACAAGTCAGAGATTTTAGAAAAGTGAAGCGTATTTTCTGATACCTCAGAAACATAGTTCATTTCGGAAACACAATCTTCTTTTGTTAACTCAATTTATGTATAACCTATGGCAAGGGAGCTGTTTCACACAATTCCAGGGAAAAAAATATTTTTTCCTGGAAGACTGAATAAAAGTAAAAAAACATGCACTTTGGGTCAGAGGCAAATCCCAGAGGGACAACTTTAAAATAAGGCCACACAACAAAAAGTATAGCAGGATCAATCGCCCTGGAGGGGGGCCGGGGGAGGAGCCCCTTTGTGTCCGTCCTTTGACCCACGTGCAGCATGAACCCAGGCCATCAAGCCGCACAATGGCAGGTAACTGACTGACTAAGACACCTGAGGCCAGAGCACTGGGTCTGGTGAGGAGAACGGAGTGATGGAGGCTACGAGGCAGAGAGAGAGGGAAGGGCAGAGGAGGGAGCCCAAAGGCTCCACGTGCTCCGGATACGAGGAAGAGCTGGGCCGCAGAGGGAGGACCCCCAGCCAAGAAGCAGGACTATCGGACCCTTGCGTTGTTTCCCTGGACGGAGTGAAGGAGGGGAACCCTCTCAAATTCCCACCCCGACACCAGATGGGCTGTACTTGGAAACTCAAGTCCGCAGGAACAATGGACGCACGCTGGCACCAGGCACACCTTTTTTTTGGTTTGGTAGTGGACTTGGTTATACATTCCTTCCACAATTACAGGGGAGATGTGTACCTATAGACTGGTTCCGGTTTTCTCATTACAAAGCAATCGCTATGACTTCAGGTAGAGTTTTACTTAGAATGTCTAAACAGTAGGACAGTTCTCTCCATGAGAAGACTGACTGCTGGAGTGGATTAAAAGCTTTCAGCGAAATCCCCTGTTCATTTATATCAGAGTGGGAGAATTTGATTTTCCTTCCAACAGAAATTGGGGTTTTATCCTGTTTGTGTTTCGAAAGGGCATCCTAAAATACCATGATTTTATGCCATGCTACTATTATGAAACATTTATCCAGCTTAATTTTATAGGTTACTTTCTGACCTACTCAAATATGTTCATCCATTTCTAATTGTAACAAAAGTACTTTGAGCCAGATTTTATTATCAGCTGATAGTCTATAAAACAAAGGCATTTTAATACCATTAAACTGTACATCTATTAATTTTCTCTTTTTCTTTTAAAAATAATTTCTATTTAGAAACTGATTTCATAAAAGTAAAAGCCACTTCATGTTTATTCCTCTTGGAAATCCGTATTTTGTAATTATTTGAAAATATTAAATACATTAAAGTCAAGTAACCTTAACACCAGCAGCATTATTATTCTCAGGTTCTCTTCTCCCAACTTTCAAACTTGAGACATTTTGACATGGGGCCAGAAATAGGACTGCACCAAATAGTTACATGCCAGCAATTCATAAGTAAATTGAGATAAATAACTCTAAAATGGACAGTTTCAGGAGTTCCCATCTCGGTGAAGCGGGAACGAAACCGACTAGGAACCACGAGGTTGTGGGTTTGATCCCTGGCTTCTCTCAGTGGGTTAAGGATCTGGTGTTGCCGTGAGCTGTGGTGTAGGTTGCAGACGCAGCTCGGATCCCTAGTTGCTGTGGCTGTGGTGCAGGCTGGCAGCTGCAGCTCCCTTTTGACACTTAACCGGGGAACCTCCATGTGTGCAGGTGTGGCCCTAAAAAGACAAAAGACAAAAAAAAAAAAAAAAAAAAAAAAGACAGTTTCTGGCTGCCTTCTGTGTTCTAAGCATTTTAAATAATGCAATATGATACTTTCAATACAACTAAGACGATTTTCCTTTCCTCTGTTTTAAAGTTGGGGGGGGGCGGAGCTAGGACCGAAAGCGAATGTAGGCACGGCTGGCATGCTGATGGATTTATGAGAGAAAGCCCTGTGCCTCACATCCCAAAGCTGCATCCCAGGAGGAAGAAGTCAATTCATCGTCAACCGCATGAGAATCTTTGCTGTACTTGGGACGTTCCTAAGGCAAGTGGCCTGGGCAGCCCAGGGTGTTTGCAGCCTGGCAGTCATTTTATCCTTTGTTTTTGCAGTTTCCCAGCTTGGGTGCAGTAACCGGGTATTCCCAGTCCTCCTCACTTACTACATGTTCAAATGATTGTACAATGTCTTCTTTAGATGCTCTGAAAAACACTGGGTCTTTATGAACTGTTATGGTAAACAGATGCTAACCTTGATAAAAACTGTTCTTCCGGGTGTGCCCTTCTTACCTGAATATATCAGAGAGCCCCCGGCAGGCTCTAGGCAGCTTGTGATATGGACAGGGCTTTAGAGATTTGCCCCAAAGCTCAGAGAAAGCAGCAGGGGCAGCAGGAGCCTGTGACCGTCATGCTTCGGATTTATATCAATTTATTTCAGCTCTTCGGCTTTGGTTACAAGTTATTTGGCTGCAACATGGGTTATCTCACCCTCCCAAAGCCCATCACACTGGTCCACGACTTTGATGGAATCGTCTCGTTTTCTCGACAAAAACTTGCAGAAGGGAATGACTCACGTTTGGTAGTTTGTTTAGTAAGATGCTTTTGCCAGAGATGGAAAATAACTCTTGGTTTACGGCCAGACACTGGTGGAGACTATACACTTGATCCTGAATGGGAGCCAAGATTTCCATTATCAATTGTGAATAATTTGATCAACAGAGCCATAAATTACGGCATGCCTAGCCTCATTTCCTCATCAGGTAGATCTGATTTACAAAGACTTGGGATAAGGATGTCCCAGGGTCCAAGAAAGTTGCATGAATGGTTGCTTGCCTTTCCAAAATGCCCATCCCTGCCGTATTCCATCCTTCCCTCAACCCAGTTCGGACTTCTGGGGTTTATGTATTCACCATGATGCTGTAAGGTGCCAATGTGAGCGGGTTTGTTTGTTTGTTATGTTTTTCTGCTTTGCGATCCCGTATAGCCAACTGGCTTCAAGGTCTCTATGGAAGGTCCTATTTTCCATTGGGTTTGTGCAAAGTCTAGAAAGAAGAAAATCTAAGAGGAGACCATTTCAGTGTTTTAAGGAAAGACACGTCTTTTCAACAAATCACATATAACAAGTGTTTTCACCGAACACGCATTTTTCTCCTCACTGAAGCTGCCCTACCACTAATGAGCACCCAATATGCTAGAAGCAGGAACCAAAAATGATCCCTCCCTTAAAGAAAGAAGGAATACTTTTACTGCCTGGGGTCATAGACTAGATGCACAACTAGCAATGTGGACAGATCTTAGAAAAGAAAGTTCTTACTGAAAGACGTATAAGACGTACAATAACGTAAAATTGATAGAAATAGCAACAAAAATATGCACCCAAAATAATGGACCCTCTTTTGCAAGAATGTATTATAATAAAAGATACATGAGAATGGATGCTTATTTATGTATTTATTGGCTACACTTGCACATGTGGAAGTTCTCAGGCAGGTGCTAGGCTATCAGGGAACTCTGAGAATCATTATTTCATACAGGGAGAGGATAGTAAATGATGGTTTTAACTTGAATGAGAAGGAAGGAAAGAGGGAAGGAAGGTAAGAGGGAGGGAATGAAGAAAGAAGGAAAGAATTAGTCAATGATTCAAAATAAATCGTGGGATTGGCATAGAATCCTAAGAATAAAAGGTGCTCTGCACTTATAAGGACATTTTTCTTAAGATGTGCATCTAACATCTAAGAAAAAAACCAATAAGATGTATATTTTTTAACTAAAAAAAGAAAGAGCAAAGAAAAGGAGGGCCGTAAAAGACATAGGTTAATGGGATTAATGAGTTATACAGTTACTGCCACATGTATACACTGAGGTACCCTTACTAAAACTAACTTTAATAAAATATAATTAAGTGGGAGTTTCCATAGTGGTGCAGTGGAAATGAATCCAACAAGGAACCATAAGGTTGCGGGTTCGATCCCTGGCCTCACTCAGTGGGCTAAGGGTCCAGCGTTGCTGGGAGCTGTGGTGTAGGTTGCTGGAAGCGGTGATGTAGGTTGCAGACGCGGCTCAGATCTGGTGTTCCTGTGGCGTAGGCTCGAAGCTGTAGCTCTGCTTTGACCCACTATATATATATATATAATTAAATGAAGGATTTAGTGGAACTATTTGGGTTTTATCTAACTTATAAGACATGGGAGAAAGCAATTCTGGAGTTCCTACTGTGGCTCAGCAGGTTAAATACTTGACTAGTATCCATGAGGATGGAGGTTCGATCCCTGGCCTTGCTCAGTGGGTTAAGGATCTGGCATTGCCATGAGCTGCGGTGTAGGTTGCAGAGAGGTCTCAGATTGGGTGTTGCTATGGCTATGGTATAGGCTGGCAGCTGCGGCTCCAGTTCGACCCCTAGCCTGGGAAATTCCACCTGCAGCAGGTGTAGCCCTAAAAAGAAAAATAAAAGAAATAAGAGAAAGCAATGCTATGTATCAAATATGATAGACCACAAGGCAAATCCTGTCCAAATACACACAAAAATGTACCATAAATGCTTGTTAAAGGAAATTAATCTGAAATGTTTCATTATATCTGTAACAAAGGATTTTTAAAAATAAGGCATGCTAAAAAAAAAAATATGGCATGCTGTTTCCATTCATGCAGATTTTTTTTTTCTTAGTTTTGTCAGAATTGGTGGTGCTCAAACCAAAATTTAAAAGAGATTATAAATTGTTAGTAATTTCAAATGTTGATTCCATCATATCTACATTTCCACTTCATCACTGATGACATCACGATAACATAAACACATAACAAAAACAAAACATAACAAAAAAGGTATAAAATAACAATTGAGCTATTTAATGTTGACCTAGTTAGTGGGTAAATCTCAGATACTCTTTTTTTTCTACCTTTTAAAAAAAATCTATTTGTATTCCATTTTGAACAAAGGTTATTCACTTGTCTTCAAGGTTATTAATTTTTTTCCTTTGTTGTATCTAGTCTGTTGCCTGTACATCCAATGAATGCTTCTTTTTTTCTTTTCTTTTTCTTTTTAGGGCCACACACTTTGGCATATGGACGTTCCTGGGCTGGAGGTCGAATTGGAGCTGAAGCTGCTGGCTGACGTCACAGCCACCACAATGCCAGATCGGAGGTGCATCTGTGACCACCGCTGCCGCTTGCAGCAATGCCGGATGCTTAACCCACTGAGTGAGGCTAGGCATTGAAGCTGCCTCTTCAGGACACTGGGTTCGGTTCTTAACCCCCTGAGCTACAAAAGGAACTCCTGAACGCTTTGTTTCCATTGCCATCTATTTTCTACAATTTCTTTTTGTTTTTAATTAATTTTAATATCTGCTAAAATGATCTAGTTGTGCACACATGCTGTCTGTATTTTCCATTTTCTCCTTCGACACCTTTGAAGTTATGTGAAGTCCTTATAATCCCAAAGCCTCAGTTTCTCTGTATTTGTTTCTATTGTTTCTCCTCATCTTTGGTTTACTCGCTTCTCTGCATTCCTCATACACTGTACTGTAGGGCCCACAATGTGTGTGAAAAAATCAGTATAAGCAGAAGTGACTAATTTATTATTTACTAAGGTGGGTGAGTGACAGTAGACACACCCCAGGCTGTCATTTCCAAGCAGGAGATAGATGGTCCCAGGATGAGCAGCTGTAATCTGTTCCCCATGGACCAATAACTTCAAGATAAAAGCTGCATCCTGCTTGGATAGAGAGAGCCTCTGTGTCTCACTCTTGAGCTCAAGGAGCCCTTCGGAAGGACACACTTGCAGAAAGGTTCCTCATAGGTCGGAGGAAGGAGGGGGACCAGATCTCGGTTCACGGGGTGTCAATTTTCCAGAGACGCTTGTGCCAAAATCCATCCTGAGGGCGGAGCCCTAACCCAGGCCAAAGCCAGGAGAAGCAAGATGATTGGCCAGAGGAAGCCTGGAAGGACCCCCCCCCCCCCAGGTGATTTAAAAGCCCCCCGAGGCACGTGCCCCTCTCTCTTCCTCTCTTGCTCTGTCTCTGTCTCTACCTTTCTCTGTCCCTCTCCCCCCTCCACCCACCCCCAGCCTGCCCGTGCTTTCTTTGCACCTGTCTTCTCTCTCTCCTCTTCATTTGCCTCTTTACCGTCAGTCTCTTGGCTGAATTCTTTCTCCAAAAGACAAAGCTCTGGGGACCTACATCGAATGGTTAGGGCTCAGCGTTCTCAGCAGACAGCCACCAGAGAAGAGATTCAGGACACATATGCATAGGCTACCATGAGTTCTCTAAAAGATCAGCTAATTCTTTCCTTATTTTTCCCTATGGTGGGTTTTTGCTCCTACCATGCAAGCAAACGGGAGCACAGCCACAGGTCTTTTTGGTCTTTCATAAGGAGCTGTAACCAACCCAAACTTGTAGATGAGAGATCTTTGCATCCTCAGCCCTGTGAGGGTTTTTAAATACTATGACTTTGTCGCTTATCCTGCTTCTTACCTACTTTCCATAGAAGTGGTAGTCCATAAAATAAGGCTTTAAGTTTATTTATTCATTACTTATTTCTGTGTAAACAAACTGAAGAATAATCTATGGACACTTTAAAAAATCTCAATCAGAATTTTGCTTCATTAAATGACCTCGAGATGTGAAGTAAGCCAAACGGACCATAAGAATAAGTACTGGAAATTCTGTAAGGGTAGTTAAGCCACACAGACTGATAGATGGCTAATATCTTTACTCATTTACTTTTAAAATACAAAACCAAACTTCCATTTTATCTATCCCTTCATCTTCTCCTCCTAACGTGCAACCAAGCACCGCCCTGTGGGGCTCCTAGTCCCCATTTCTTGTTTCAGGAAACAGGCTCATTCAGCCTCCATGACCTTCCCTGAGATCCAAAGGGCAGGTTCAGACAGCTGCTGATCAGCGAAGGGAAGGGATGCAGAGACCAGGAAGGAACAGTCGAGACACAATAGAGCAGCCTTGGGGCAGGGCCCTAGTTCCTCCTCAAGGAACACATGACAATACCGTTGAGTTTTTCTGCAGAACTAAAACCCCGAACCGATGGAAGCTATGAGCCACTTGAAGGAGCATTTCTTATTCCAGAAAGAAGGAGGCCACCAGAACCAGTTCCAGGGTCACTAAACACCAACTTTAAACAAGAATGTAAGCTTGAGGAGTTCCTGTTATGGCTCAGTGGTTATGGAATCCGACTAGGAACCATGAGCTTGCAGGTTCGATCCCTGGTCTTGCTCCATGGGTTAAGGATCCGGCGTTGCCATGAGATGTGGTGTAGGTTGCAGACGTGGCTTGGGTCCCGCGTTGCTGTGGCTGTAGTGTAGGCCAGTGGTTACAGCTCCGATTCGACCTCTAGCCTGGGAACCTCCATATGCCTCACGATCAGCCCTAGAAAAGGCAAAAACAACAACAACAAAAAAGAATATAACCATTAGAACACTTCACATTCTCTCTCAAAGGAGGACGCAGTCTTTAGGACATCTGCCTGCTGGGACCTCCTTTGCCTGGAAAGCAATAAAGCTTTTTTTTTTCTCCTTCACCCCAAAATCTGTCTCCACATTCCTACTTGGCACTGGTGGGTAGAGGAGTTTCCACCACACAAGGGGCTATTGATTGTTTTGTTTTGTGAAATAGATGAATATGTAATCCATTCATGGTCAGAAAAAAAAGTTTATTATATAAGATGATTGGATTTGAAATCACTGTCACCACGCTGATTATGGTTACGCCATAAGTAGAATATTTAGAGTGTAGGCTACTAAAGTCTTTAGCTCTAAGCAATCAATTTCTTAATTTTGGAATACGTGCACTCCCTCCTAAAAATTAGCATCAAAATATAATTCTATTCATATTAATTGATGCGCCAAGAATCACCTCCATTGTTTCATCTTTTCCCCAAGCGCTACCATATAAATTGGAACATACACTATAATTTAAAAGAAATGGGGATAGATAATTACTTTGAGTCCTTAGGGTCCAATAGCATTTAATAGCCTCCTTTGAAGCTTTTCAAGAGAATGCCAGTCTCAGGTTTCTAAAAAAATGTACAGTAATCTACATCATCACTCTCCAGAATAGACATGAAGTGGAGACCTCTCACCTCAGGGACTGGTTTAAATGACATTTAAATCACACCAATTGACTTGCTTATTTCCCACAACCTCCTGTCTGTTCATATGC
Source organism: Sus scrofa (assembly GCF_054392235.1). Classification (NCBI taxonomy): domain Eukaryota; kingdom Metazoa; phylum Chordata; class Mammalia; order Artiodactyla; family Suidae; genus Sus; species Sus scrofa. The sequence goes on from NC_139392.1 coordinate 1,931,147, forward strand.
AGAATCAGATTCAGTCCAAATGGCAGCAGACACTTTAAAGCGATTTCAAACTAGTTTTTTTTCTTTTCTTTATAATTTAGATGGGGAGAATATCAAGGACCTGAAGCCAGTCTTGTGTCACATCACATGTCATTTGAGTAGAAACAATGTGCTTAGATAGGATCCTTCAGTCCTGAGATCCAGCACAGCCCTCAACGCTCAACAACTGGTGAAAAGCAAGTTTCCTTAAAAGCACAGCTGAGTTTTAAAAAGGAAAAAAAAAAAAGATAAACACTAATTAACATGAATTAGTATTCCCAGTGCCACATAACTTCAATGCTTCAGGGTAGAACTTGTAGATTCAAATTTTTATTTTATTTTTTAAGTGAGGATTCGTGGAGGGGCATTGAAATATCTGAACATTAGCTTCAGAAGCTAAAACCTCAAAAGGGAGAAAAAAAGTACAAAATCACCCAGGAAAAGCATACCTTCTTCATAGTTTCCATAAAAGTCACAAGGCATGCGGGATAATGTTTTTAAAAGTTATAGACGATCATTTTAAAATTTGAAAAATAATGGAGAAAAGCGTTTAGGGTAAAAATCTCATTATCTTAGCCTTTATGTCCAAGATAACATTTTATTTATATTTTGTTTTCTTTTCATGCTTTCTATGTAAAATTTAAATTAATGTAATCATATATTTATATACCTACATTTCTCTCTCTATATATAAAATATGTGCATATATAATTTTTGTATACTTGCTCATTTAGGTTATCTTATGAATATGTTCCCATGTCATTTTTTTTTCCACAAAGAATTTTTATTTGCTCTATAATATTTACTCATTTGATTACATTTTATTTACCTTATTCTATTTTGGGATAATTAGGTTATTCCCAATTTGCTGATTTTATATAAATAATAAAAAATGTTTATAGCTCCCATAAAATAACTCTTTTGTAAATGGTTTGGTTCTACTTTTAGTTTTTCCTTGAAAAAAATCACTGAAAGTAAAATTACTATGTCAAAGCCAAAAATTATAGCTATTTTAACTTGTATGTTACCCATTTACAAATACATGCACAGAAAGACTGCAGTGATTTATAATCTGATGAAATACGAATGTGTCTAATTTATACGCTCAGAATTGTGTCATTGTTTTTTACTACTTCATTGGTTTGGTGGTTAAGAACAAACAAACGAGACAGAAATAGACTCACAGACATGGAAAGCAAACTCCCGAAAGGGAAAGGAGGGAGGGATGAATTAGGTATTGGGATTAGCAGACACACCCCAGTGTATATAAAATAGATAAACAACAAGAACCCACTGTATAGCACGGGGAGCTCTTTCAATATCTTGTAATAACCTACAATGGAAGATAAGCTGAAAAATAATATAATGCAAGATCATATATATTATCTATAATATATGTAACTGAATATTCTATGTATGCATATATAAATATATATGAATATGTATAAAACTGAATGACTTTGCAGTGCACCCAAAACTAACACAACAGTGCAAGTCAACTGTACTTCAATTTAAGAAAAAAAGGATATCTCACAGTTTCTTTATTATTATCATGATGCTGGTGATATTTATTTATTTTCCTTTCTTAATACTACTTGGCATTTTTGTTTACATGGTCGTCATATGCTCCTACACTGCTCAAGCAAAAACAGCAACACTCAAGTCTTAAACTGTTAAGCCCTTTACTGCTGATACATCATTAAAAACCCTGTCTACTTAGTGTTCGCTTTCACATCCTTGGGCTTCAATAGACCATAGTTGGTCTGTGTGATAAATGAGTACATGCTAAAGGCATAAACAAACATGCAACTGCTCCCTTGCCATTTGAAAGAGGAGGCCAGGTACAGCCACATGTAAAAGAGTGAACTTAGAACACTCCAACACCATACACAAACATAAACTCAAAATGGATTAAAGACCAACATACAAGACTGCCTCCTATAAAATTCTTAGAGGAAAACAGGCCGAACAGTCTCTGACAGAAATCATCGCAATATCTTCTCAGATTCAGACTTCCCTTCGTGGCTCAGTGGTTAACGAACCCAACTAGTAACCATGAGGTTGCAGGTTCCATCTCCAACCTTGCTCAGTGGGTTAAGGCTCTGAAGTTGCCATGAGCTGTGGTGTAGATCTCAGACCCGGCTCAGATTCCGCATTGCTGTGGCTGTGGCGTAGGCTGGTAGCTACAGCTCCAATTCGACCCCTAGCCTGGGAACTTCCATATGCCATGGGTGTGGGCCCTCAAAAGAAAAGAAAAAAAATCTTCTCAGATCCACTTCCTAGAGAAATGACAACAGAAACAAAAATAAACAAATGGGACATAATTAAACTTAAAAGTTTTTGCACAGCAAAGGAAACCCTAAATAAAACAAAAAGACAACACACAGAATGGGAGAAAATATTTTCAAATGAAGGGATCAAAAAAGGATTAATCTCCAAGATATATAAACACTGCCTGCAGCACAATATCAAAAAAACAAACAACCTCATCAAAAAAGGGGCAGAAGACCTACACAGACATTTCTCCAAGAAGACACACAGGTGGCCAAATAACACATGAAAAGATGTTCAGCATCACTCATTATTAGAGAAATGCCAATCAAAACTCCTATGAGGTACCACCTTACACCCGCCAGAATGGCCACCATCAGAGTCTGCAAATAATAAACGCTAGAGAGAGTGTAGAGAGAAGGGAACCCTCTTACACTGTTGGTGGGAATGTAAATCCGTACAACTGCCGTGGAAAACGGTATTAAGATACTCAAAAATCTGAAAATAGGATTATCACTCCTGGGAATCTTCCCAGAGAAAACCGTGACTCAGAAAGGTACATGTACCCCAATGTTCATTGCAGCACTATATATAATAGCCAAGACATGGAAGCAACCATAATGTCCACTGACAGAAGAGTGGATAAAGAAGATGTAGTGCATATACAGTAGAATATTACTCAGCCATGACAAATGAAATAATGCCATTTGCAGCAACATGGATGGACAGAGAAGTTAAAATGCTGAGTGAAGTTCCTCAGATAGTGAGAGACAAAAATCATATGTTATCATGCACATGTGGAATCTAAAAAAAGGGATACAGATGAACTTACTTGCAAAACAGGAACTGACTCACAGACTTTGAAAATTTATGGTTACCAAAGGGAACAGATTGGTGGGGAGGGACGGACTGGGGGGTTAAGGATGGAAATATTCTAAAATTAGGTTGTGATGATGATTGTACAACTAAAATAAAATTCATTGAATTAAAAAATAAAGTGGTAAAAAACTAAATATTAAAGCAAAAAACCCAATATTATAAATATTGCACATGGTATTATTTCACATAGTATAAATTACATAAATTTACTCTAAAGTGAATTATTTTATCAAATGTTTTACTTTACAGATATTTATCAGTTATTGGAGTGTGTTTCAATTTTGTTTCTCCTGTACAGATCACATACACAGATGGCTTGCAAGAGAGGATTAAAGACCGGAGCATTACAAACAAATAATCCTTGTATGTACTTAGGAACGCTTTCTCTAGGTGAAGGTCTGTGCATTTCATTTCGTCAGATCCGTAAATCACTAGACTTAGATTTAGTCCATAGGACTTGGTGAAAATATCACCGGATTTTTGTTTAACACCATAGGTGTGACCAAGTGATTTCAAAGGGAAAATTTACATGTTTCCCGGATGCCAGTCTATGCAGGTGGTAAATACCCACCGGTCTGATACGTCTAATGTTAGTTTGGTCTAGCACTACCTTAAGACTTGTTGAAATTAACTACACAGAAAGATAGAATATTTCACTATTTGTCCTGCCAGCCAAATTCAACAATAGTGACTATATCTTATACTGCCCCAATAGCAAGAAATCTCAAGACGCCAGTTAAAAATTTTGTCTATATCCTTACTCCATAAGATGCAAGAACTTTAAGTTATTTGGGATGGAGGGAGGGCAGAGTGAGAGTCAGGAAGTAGAACCACCCCAAACCAAAAATGGCTGCAAGTCTATTTATTAAATATTTCTGACAGTGTTTATTATACTACCTGATTTTCATCAAAAAAAACCCTTAAAATAAATAATGCTATAGAATGAACATGTTACATATCAGTCACAGGTAGCTGCATCTAATATTACCCATGTATAGTATGAATTATCCGTCACATTAACTTAGGTGGTGGGTACTGTCATTCTTTTTATTTTGCAGATAAAGGGGGTGGGGTTTAGAGAGGTTAGGTAGTTTGTACAAGGCCAGACAGTGTTGCTCGTCTTAAACCTTGGGCTGCAGGAGTAAAAAAATCTCCACTTTTACCATTAATCCTGTCATCGTCTCTCAATATTAGACTGTCTTCAAATAATATACTGAACCAGAGGAACTATCTGTATTCCATTGCTACGGCAACTCTGTCATTATAATAACCAATTATTACAGCTATGTGCTCTAAAAAACTCTAGAAGAGTTAGAGGCAGGAAATGGCATCAGCCCCCAGTTTTTTTTTTTTTTTTCTTCATTCAACAAACGTGAACCACAGCTTTGAATTTCATCAACACACACCATCACGTTGTAGACGGAATTGAAAAGGAAATGAAACACTCACGGACCCGATCTCCTTCCATACATCCACGCAGGTAAAAAAATATGTCTTTGTCCTTTTTTAAGGTAGTAAAGATTTTCCTTGGGGTCTTAGATTTCAAAACTACAGTTCATTTCTGGATGCAAATGTGAGCACAGAATATCATTCTGTTCTTAAGCCGGTGGAATGAGAGGCAATTTACTGACTATGAGCTCAACTGCAGGATCCTTAAAGAACCCGTTTGACTGCATCTGACTGGTATTCTTATTTGACGACAGCATTAGAATTAAAACCTTCGATTAGTTTTCTCAGACAGTCCTCAAACAGATGACACAGAACCAATCCATCTGGAGACTGCAGCCTCATTTTCCGACGTAGATGCGTAGGTTACTTAAAAGAACGCTGTTCAGTCTCTCAGTGTCTCTGTCTAACAAATTGTTAAATACTTCAGTTCACCCCTCGGTGCAACATCAAGGATCCGGTCATTTTGTGTACTTCCCTGGCTGAGACTTCATGTACTGAAACATCATTGACTCGCCGTGCAAAATACCAATGTGCTGCTCTTTGAAGAGAATATTTTAATCAACAACTTGCTTGAACTTTTATATCCTCAGGCAAGAGAAAGACCAAAATGTGTAATAAAATATCAAAGAACATTTTCAATGATAGCTCTGAATCAATAAATATTGTAAAACCTGGGAGGCGCATTAAAATTTGCACATGGAATAAGAAAAACTTATTGCTGTCCCTTCCAATTGCCAATATTCAGGAGCCCGTACCCAATTTTGCTTCTTACTTCTTTTGCATCTGCCCCATTCAGGCACGTTTTAGCCCATTTTGTTTTTGCACTTATGTAGAACAAGCCCCGTTTCTATACTCGCATCACCATACTTCCATTTGAAGTCACGCTATGTATCCAGATTTAATGGCAGGATAAATTGAATAAGCCACATTGAAAAGAATTCTTATCAGCCCCCCATGTAAGAAGGCCCCCAATAAGTCTCCCCCCCCCCACACATAAGTCTTTAAACCACTTAAATCCCAACTTTTCATAGTAAATGCTTCATGCTCAGGTTTTAATACTTTGGAACTGTTCTTGCCCACTGCTTTTAGACGTAAGTCATTCGCCCAGTAACTCCTTTCGTGCTGACTTCTCAATGCGAAGATTCTTGGCATTTGCTCCCTCTCTCCTCACTATTTGTTCCTGTCTGAGTCTTGTCTACTTTTCCCTATTCCTCGATTTAAATCCTGACATTATCCACTGTTTGGTTTAAGGATCCCTATAAGCTTTTGTTTATGTGGGTTTTAATATACTTACCATCTTAGAAGTTCAAGACTAGAAACACAATTTTTCTGTTTGTTACCATACGCTGTTCGGGTTGAGCATGGGAAGAAAATCCGGCCTCACTGCAGACAGGCGACAGGAAATGGAGAGCCTTGAAGACTCCCTGGCACATCCTTGGCATCGCCTAGAGGTCCTCAGGTTACAACTGGAATTTGCTAGATGAAGTTTCTAGGTAAGACCCACTCCCCCTATTCTCTGATTCTTTTCTCTGAGGCCTCGAAAACATGAATGCATGCCCTGCATGCAATGTCACTGCACCTACGTTTAATTTTTTACCTCCTTATAATGCATGCCTTGATTTTTCAAATTATAGAATAATTTTGATATCGTCACAGTCTCCTGGGTCCCCATCTCATCGTAACCAAGCATTGGAATGGTGGAGGTTTACAAATTTGTTAAAGCAAAGTACATTTTTAGAGAGGGAGACAGGACTTGTGCACTCTGCTTAAAATGAAAGGGCCTGACTTACTCTGCCATAGTCTTTATACCCCACAAAGGGACCTGAGTGGGGACGCAATTTGGTCTTCTCCTTGGTCTTGGGCAGGAGACCTGACTTGCATGGGGAGCAGGTTATATGGTGGCCAGAAATGGGCGACATTCCTTCCCCAGCAGGGAGTGAGCAGCCCAGGCTGGGCAAGGTGGGGGAGGGGCGTCACCATGAGACCTGGCCAGAGGTTCCATGCCCTTGGAGGGACTTGAAGACTGTAACGATTTTATTTATATCTGCAAGTGAAGCAGTACACTGCATGCTTTAACACCAGGTTTCTGTAGCAAGATTTCCTGGGCTCAGCCTGTAACTTACAATAGAGCAAGTTTCCTAACCGTCTGTGCTTTAAACTTTAAAAGAGACGCAATAATAGTACTTGTGTTATTGAGTTGTTTTGAGATTTAAACACCCATAAACACACAGCGACACACACACACACAATCACAACAGAATCGCTTTTCCTGATACTGTTTTATTTTTTTCCCAAATATGGTAGGAAAACTACTGTATGTTTTTCAGCAGCAAAACATCAACTCTACTATGTACGAATTCATATTTATAGTAATACTTTAAAACTTATGAAAATCAGAAGCTAATAGTCACAGTACATAAGATTTGGACGAGAGCCAGGATTTTGAAATATATCCATCTTGCAAAAATGTGAAAAAACAATCATTTCTGCACAATTAAACACAATTAGGTGATGGTCCCTTTTAGCTTCATCACAGTCAAGTGGTTTATGCTAATGGGGCCTTTCCTTAATGGGGTCTATCCTTCCTCCTCCCTCCATCATAACCATCTGTCACATGAGTCAAGGTCTCAAGATGATGAAGAAGTAACTCACAGAAGAAAAATAATATTTAGGTTAATGATGTACAGATTAGAGACTATGTTTATTACACCACACATTCAGTAATTAAACTCAGGAAAAACAAGGACTCTATCCTGATATCTACACACACACACACACACACACACACACACTCTCTCTCTCTCTCTCTCTCTCTCTCCACCTTGTTCTTTACCCGGTTTCAGCCCCCGAGGGCCCATCCTGTTTGAATCACATCATGTGCACCAGTGTCTTTGGTTTCTCTTAGGTTTTACCAATAGGAAGATCTCACATGAGATGGGAGATAAGTGGACAGCGCAGTAGGGATATTTGCTAACTTTTGCTCTTTCCTGCCGGGCCTCATGGGTTAGCTGCAACCCTGATTGCCTCATTCCCTATGCTTTTACTCTCTCCTGGTTCCAGCGCTGTTTTTGTTCCCTTTTCCTTCATATTCTCTCTTGTTAATAGTTCCTGGAAAAGACCCGTAATTCCATTTCCTTGCCGTCAAACCATTTTGAAGAGAGAGAAGCCAATGATACCAGTTGAAATGGTTCAAAATGTGTTTCATGTTGAATGAATTTTAGGTTTCAAGAGACATCACAACCTTTCAGTGTATGCTTATTAAAAATGAAATTTAATGGAACAATGAACAATTCAATATGCCGGGCACTCTACCAGATGGGGAGAAGGCAAAATGTATATTGTATCTGTATTTCAAGAGCTCACCACTCTTAGACTCTATTATTATACTGATAGTATAAAATTATAGTACATGAAACGTTTCAACTCCTAAAGGATCCCAGAGATCACTTAGTCCATTATTGTACTTTTCTAGATAGAAAACTAATATCCAGGGAGTTAAATTGCAAATGAATATGTGTGCTTTTTTTAGGATATAAGAGAACATCTGCATTTTCCCCTGGATCATCTTAACAATTCATGAACCTACAGATATTAACATTTTCTTTGCATTTTCATAATTATATTGGAATGTGATTTAACAGTGCACAAAAAGAAGCTGTAATACTTGTGAAAGCAACGAAAGAAAATGTAGACTATTTCATTGTCCTTCATATGCAGCCTTTCCAAGAAAAATAGGAGTACATTTATAATAGACTGATGGAAAGACTGATTTTTTCGGTGAAAGTATTATAATTTATGTGTAGCAAATAGAGATATATATGTACTAAATATCAATATTTAAATTAAAAGTGATGATATAAAGTGGGAAAATAATATGTGTAACACATGCAGTAAGAAAATAATCATCCTTGACAAGGGATTCATCTCCAAAATTTATAAACACCTTCTGCAGCTCCATACCAAAAAAACAAATAAGCCTATCAAAAAATGGGCAGAACATTTAAACAGACAGTTCTCCAGAGAAGACATACAGATGGCCAAGAAACACATGAAAGGATGTTCAAAATCACTCATTATTAGAGAGATGCAAATCAAAACCACTCTGAAGTACCACCTTATACCAGCCAGAATGACCAACATCCAAAAGTCTACAAACAATAAATACTAGAGAGGGTGTGGAGAAAAAGGAACCCTATTACACTGTCGGTGGGATTGTAAATTGGTGCAACCACTGTGGAAAGCAGTATGAAGATGCCGCAGAAAACTAAACCTAGAACTCCCATTTGATCCAGCAATCCCACTCCTGGGCATCTACCCAGAGAAAACCACGACTCGCAAAGACACATGTACTCCGATGTTCATTGCAGCACTATTTGCAATAGCCAAGACATGGAAACAATCTCAATGTCCATCGACAGAGGAGTGGATCAAGAAGAGGTGGTACATATATACACAGTGGAATATTATTCAGCCATTAAAAAGAATGAAATACCAGCATTTTTTGCAACATGGATGGACCTAGAAACTATCATGCTAAGTGAAGTCAGCCATACAATGAGACACCACCATCAAATGCTTTCACTGACATGTGGAATCTGAAAAAAGGACAGACGGAACTTCTTTGTAGACCAGATGCTGACTCACAGACATTGAAAAACTTATGGTCTCCGGAGGAGACAGTTTGGGGTTGGGGGAATGTGCTTGGGCTGTGGGATGGAAATCCTGTGAAATCAGATTGTTATGATCATTATGCAACTACAGATGTGATAAATTCATTTGAGTAATAAAAAAAAAGAAAATGAAAAAAAAAAAAAGAAAATAATCGTCTGAATGAAACACAACAAGGAGGTGAACAGCCTATGATTCAAAATGATGTCCAGCACGTGTAACATCTAGTGTTGAAGAGGATGGCTGAAGAGGGGATATCTAATATGCTGTTGAAAAGGGAGGGAAAGAAACAGATGCATTTTGTTTACAGCTCATCCACATTGCTTTTAATTAGCTTCTAGTAAATATAAATACTTAAAGACATAGCCGCAGAAGGTCTTTTTTTTTTTAATTTCTTTATATTCACAGCAAAAATCAGTGTCATGGCCACGTAAGGTTTTATTGAAAATATCTATATTTTTATGCATTAGTAAAATGTCAGTACTGGATTCCAAAATTTCAGGTGAGAAAAGATCATTTCTAATATTCTTCAAGAGTCGGAAACCCACAAAGGGCCTAACATAGGAAGAAAAGGGTTGCAATTTTAATTGAGAGCTTTCTCCAGTAAAGAAATTCCCACATTAAAACCTACTGATCTTCTAAATTTTATTGTAGTGTACTTTTAACTCTCATTAAGTTCGTTCAATTTGAAATCACATTTTAAGGTCTCAAATAGAACAAAAACTCCTAGGTGATACCTATAATCTTAAAAGAATTATTAAAGAAGGAGTCATGACGGGAAAAAAGGACTTCCCATCTGGTATTAAAGAAACCAAAAGAGGAAGAAAACCCCACATTTTCCTTCTTCGGATCACCATGTTAGCTTCAGCGCTATGCAAAAAAACTGTGCCTTTCATATTTCTGATCGTTTCCACCCAGAAAAGTCACTTTTTTCCTTAAAAATGTTTATCATATAAAATGTACTGGCTCACAGTTCCAACTTTAAGTTTAGAAGAAATAGACCGCCCTGAAAACACATAGTTCCAATAGCACATCCTCGACATGCAGTCCAATGAAATTCCGGAAAATACCCACACCGTACACTGAGAACAGCTGGGAACTCCAGACATCTGTCTGCCTTTTAGTCCTTATCTTCCAAGCCTAAGCACTGCTTGACCTCTGATTCATGTAGGTTAATTTTATCTGTTGTCGAATCTCCTGTGGACAGGATTACACCATAAATACTCTTTTAGGTCTGGCTGCTTTCCCACAGCGGTATTTCTGCGAGAGCCTTCCACGTCTCTGCTTAGAGCAACTGCCCATTTTTATTGCTCTATAATACAGTATCGCATGAATGCAAAACGATGTATTTATCCATCCTACAACTGAGAGACGTTTGGCTGGCTTCCGGTTGGGGGAAATATGAATAATTTTGCTATGAAAATTGCTGTGTGCTTTTTGGTGAAAACCTTATGGATTTTTGTTGGATCTGTAGTGGAATTTCCGTATCTTACATTGAAAAATCCGCCCTTATTAGTGACGTTCAAACACCTTTCCAAAGTGGTTGTACTAATTAAAACTCCCACCTATCAGCACTGTTCCCGAGATTACGTTCTTTTAAATCATCTCGAATGCAGTTAAAAATGTATTTTAAAAGTTTAGCCATCATGGACCATCTCCCAGAGAGAGTGCCGACTCTCCCATTTTTTATTTCATTTGTCCCTCGCTAGTGAGTAACGAAGCTTATGCTTGCTGCCATTTGGATACTATCTGCCATAAAGTCTCTTTTGACATTTTTTACCATTTAGAAAAATAATTTATGGTGGGAGAGATCAAGATGGCAGAGTAGGAGGGCATGGGGCTCACCTCTTCCCGCAAATACATGGGGAACCCATCCGCAAATGGAGCCGTCTTCGCAGGGCACCTGGTGAACATGGGCAGACGGACTCAAAAGAGCTAGAAGGACGGGAGGGACTACCACGTAACCAGGGAGGATGAAAAAGAAGGAACAAAAGGGTTAGGGAGGCGGAGATGTCTGGGGACCTGCACCCTGGAGGGGAGCCCAAGGCGAAAAGCGGTTGCGGCCCCAGGGACCTTGGGAGGCTCAGAGGGGAGCGCGATGGCTGGTCTGCAGCAGGGGGGGCAGGAGGAGGCGGACGCGGGGTCGGTGCCATCGCCTGCAGCCCAGGCCTGACCTGCGAGTCCCCAGGTGAGGGTGGGGGCTGGGGGCTGGGGCTGGAGAGAGGGGCTTCGAGAACAGGCCCAAGGAGAGGACGGCTGAGGGCTTTGCGAGACAGCCTGGAGGAGAGGGAGGCTGGAAGAGGGCAACAGGGCATGTGTGGGGGGGAGGCGTTCCCAGCCACCCGGACGCAGAGGGCCGGCGACAGGTGCCCGCCTTTCCCCTGCCTCCGTGGGCGCTGGGAGAGGCCCCCGCCTGGGCTGGGCTGGGCTGAGCCGCCCTGATGCTGCCTCCTCCCTCGGCCCCAGGGTCCCACCTCCACTGGACAGGGTCCTGTGCCCCTGCTGCCTTGGGAGTGGTGGCCGGTGCGGATTGACACCTCGGGTGCTGGCTGGGTAACTTCAGCCCGAGTGGGACCCCCAATGGACAAGGGCTCCTGCCGCTGCGTACATGCCCTCACGCTGGGTCAGTCCCTTTGCCGAGCGCTTCAGAACCCCCTGCTCTGTGTCTCGCCTGCCCTCACGCACAAATATCTGAACGTCTATTCCAGGGCACGCAAGAGGCCGACTGCTCGCAGGCAGATCCTCCTGCTCTGGGAGAGGGCGTGAGGGCAGCAGCGCCCGGCTTCTGCCGTGGCCTTTGCTGGCGTGGAACCGTGGAGCTACCCGCAAGCCTGGGCGAGGCCATCAGGCCTCAGTGTTCTCCACCTGTCCTGTCTGCTGGGGAGCCCCCTGCTTTTAAGTGGGGACTGGCTGGGGGATCGGAGAGCCCAGAGTTCCCATCTCATTGACCCGGGTATTTGCATGTGCAACACAGACCTGGCAGAATGAGAAATTCGCTATCCCTTGACCAGGAGCAGAAGAGAAGGCTCATCTTGGTCACGGTTCTCTGAGGTAGAGCATCCAGTGTGTGTATTATATTCCAGTCTTTGACGAGAGAAATTCTCAAGTGAATCTTTTGCAGACGGAGATTGGCTGTCATACGCATTTGAAAAAAATAAAAACCCCACCGAGTATTTATATACATATGTATATGACGATATATGCACACAAATTCCTCCTTCACAGTGAAAATTCAAATACGAAGAGTTAAATTGACTTGTTTGCTGAATCTACTTTCTGAAGTGTTGTCTTTATCATTCTTTTTTTTTTTTTTTTTTTTTGTCTTTTTGCCTTTTCTAGGGCGACTCCCACGGCATATGGAGGTTCCCAGGCTAGGGGTCGAATCCGAGCTGTAGTCCCAGGCCTACACCACAGCTCACGGCAACGCCGGATCCTTAACCCACTGAGCAAGGCCAGGGACTGAACCCGCAACCTCATGGTTCCTAGTCAGATTCGTTAACCACTGAGCCACGCCAGGAACTCCATCTTTGTCATTCTTATTTTATATCAGCTTAAGTACAACACAAAGAAGCTACAGACAAGTATTCCTTCAAATCAAAGGGCCGTTACATCCACAGGAGGGGGCAGTGGCTGTAACAGAGAGCTGGCTTTCAAACGGCAGAAAAAAAGGAAAAGTATGAAATAAAGACAAAAGAATTCCCAACGTATATACGAGATGAGGTCCTTTTAGTGCGTCACTGAGCCTCTTTTATTTTAGCAAACATTTAGGTCTCCATAATATATAGGGCAGACCTAAGCGAGTGTTCTAAGCGTTACACAGCAGCTCCATCAGCTGTTGGTGCCAGGGGTGTTTCTTGTTCCTACACAGGGTGTTGGAATATATCACAGGGTGTGAAGCAAGAGACCGCTTTTATTCTGGAGTAGGAACAACAGTGCCTCTAAGGTGTGAATAACTAAGCCAAGCCCCTGTGCTCTAGGCAGGCACAGGGAATACAAGCAGCCAGGAAAATTCTTCTTGGCAGAAAATCTGCTCTAGAACAAACAGGTAGGTCCTCACTTAGCTCATGGAACCTTCCCACTGCCGTTTGCCCAAATGAATGGTGACTCTACCTGGTAACTGTTACAGTGTCATTTAAGTCTGGTCCACATGGAGGTTTTGAAAGGTAGTTTCTCCATTGGAGTTAGTGACTTTCTGAATCATTCGTTCGGTTCTGTCCTGCCTGACTGCATTTGAATTGAACTAATTCAAAAAAAAAAAAAAAAAATCTGACCGGCATTTTAAAAAGAAAAGAGCTTTGTTTTGGAAAGTTTTAGGCACTGGAGATAAATACTCTGTACGGCAATCACGACCTCAGTAAATCCACAGGAATGAGTTTAAATTTACGTCTCACTATTCAGCATGGAACAGGATAGTGAAATTCAAGTAGTAAGACTTCTTGAAACTAGAGAAATAGTTTTAAATTGTTATATTTTAGTTATCTAGGAATAAATGATATTCTTCAGCATGGGATCTAAAAGCACCATTTCCTTTAATTATTATTGATGAATTCTTAGGATGCTTGTAGAATGGGCAATGAAGTTATTTGCAATTTATCTTTCTGAGCATCTGAGAGTATTCCTAGAGTATTCTTTTTTTTTTTTTTTTTATGGCCATGCCTGCAGCATATGGACATTCCCAGGCCAGGGGGCGAATGGGAGCTGTAATGCAGTAATGCTGGATCCTTAACCTGCTGCGAGATGTCAGGAATCGAACCCGAACCCACGTCTCTGCAGTGACCCAAGCCACTGCAGGCAGATTCCTAACTCGCTGTGCCATAGTAGGGACTCCTAATTATGTTATTTTTATTTTTGGCTGTGCCCATGGCATGTGGATGTTCCGGGCCAGGAATCTTCCTGGGCCAACAGTAGCAACCCAAGCCACAGCAGTGACAATGCTGGATCCTTAACCTGCTGTGCCACAAGGAAACTCCAAATTATGCTAGTTTTAAACAAAACAAGGTAATTTAGGGATTAAACCTTTAGCTGATGCATCCATATGCTACGTAAATATCCCCACATATTTTTACTCCTAATTCTCTATTACATCTTTCTGGATTATAAATGTAGGTTATAATTACTGTAAATTGTGTAGTGTTGAGATGAACTTGAAGGGCATCTGACTCGATATCACCTCAAACATGAAAAACCCTTCTTCAATGTCCCAGTGACAATGACAAATTCTTTGATTGGTCCTGTCTCTTTCTCCTTGAAATTTTGTTTTTATCGCCTCAAATACTGGCCTCTGGGGTGACAGAGGATCGAACAAGTTCCCTATGACTATGTTTTTAAAAACACACTCATTGTATCAAAACATATACAAGGTTTTATATTTAAAGTGTTTCTTTTACGGCAATTATAGTCATGAGCGAATGATTTGTTTTAAATTACATATATTGCAACATTTTGAAAAGCTGCTGATAACACAGAACAAAACGTATTCTACATCTGTCAGTTGCACACCATTCTTATTTGTGGGGTTCAAAGCCAAGCAGGATTTCAAACGCAAGATATTTATAAAGAGAGAAAAGAATGGCTCCTTGTCATGGGGAACAGCCATAACTTTCCTGTGTTCTTACATCAAATGTCCAAGTTTGGCTTTTCAGATGCCTTGTGCTCAGACGACTTATGAGTTTCTAATTTCGCTGCTCCGCTCTTTTTGGAGAGACACTGCGCATATGATCTGTGAGTGTCAGGGATCTCAGACAGTTGGCTACCTTCTCAAGTTTCCAGGACTGTGTACCTCTCACCATTCCATCAGTCCCCCCCCCAACACCATGCTTTCCTTGACACGGTCTCATTACCCTTATCTGCTCACACTGGCGTCACAGACAAATGACTGACTCTTCCTATGTATATCATAGAAGCATGCTCAGCATGTTTCCTGCATCAATTTGAAAAATTAAATTCTTAATCACGATTTTATAACGTTTGAACACTTTCAGTGTTACATTCTCTGATTGTTGTCTTAACTGTTGGAAAGAGATATTTCACACCTAGTATGACAACTAAAAAAATAAAAATAAGAGGAATAACAGGAGCCACAGAGCCCAGTGGTACTTTTATCAACTGTCACTCTGAAGTTGTACAACAACAAGAAAATACTCTGCTTTTGCAACATCTGTGGAGTCAAAACAGCGAATTTCTTTCTACCCTCAGATCACTCAGCAGTGACTTCAAAATTCCAAAGAGCTCTCATAGCACCTGCCTCAGCACCGTATATTTTTATTCAAATAAACACACAACGCCAGACTCTTTCTTACATCTAATATTTATGTAGACAAGTGAAACACACAACTATGTGATCATCCGTTAAAGAGTAGTTATTGAATGTTTATAGGGACTATTCCAAACTTCCTTTCTTGTTAAAAAGTGCCCCCACTTTTTTCACCAACCATTCTGGGTTTCATTTCATATGGTTACATCTATCCCATGAAAAGAAGAAAAAGAAAAGTCAGAAGGAGAGGCAGGTGGTTCTGGGTCGGGTCAAACTGGAGGAGCATCACACATTGAATGTAGGAATCGGTGAGTCATCGGACCCTCGCAGGGTTAATTAAAGGAAAGGACTGCAAAACACAATCATGTGGATTCAAAAGATGATTCGGGACAAGCGAGCAGGTGCCGAGGACGGAGAGCCTGAGAAAAGATCTAGGGCATCAAGCAGATGCGACCAGGAGGAGCCCAAGGAATTCAAAGAGCTGCCAGTGTTGATCTTAGTTGCCTGTGAAGCGAGACCATCCACATGTGTGTAAAGGGGCTGAAAGAAGATGAAGGTTTGAGGGGAGTAAAAGGGAAATAATTGGCTCCGTCAAAAACGGGGAAAGAAGCCAATTAGGGATAAATGAGATTACTGAGTAGGGCTGAATCCATAGCCAAGGTTAGAAATCACCAATGTGGATGGGACAAGTAATACCATTATGTTACTTCTCTCTGTTAGACGTTGGCTGCCCAGGGGCTGGGCAGGGACCAAAGCTGATGAAAGAACATTCCTAGGAGTGAGGGGTACAAAGAGAGAGGGCATGAGAGGTTATTTTCGGGTCTCAATTCATTCTTCAGCTGATTCGGAGGGTCCTTTGACCAAGACGAATAACTATGGATTTTTCAAAGCATCTCCTATATGCTAAGCTTGTGTTCCACGTTTCCCACCATCTCCCTTTACCTCCCAAGGAGTCGGTGGAGGGGTGACAACCTCTTTTAAAAACAGCTACACTGAGTTTTGAAAGGTTCATCAGCATTCCAGTGTTAAATAGTCCAAGGTTACACAGGCACATCCCAGTTCAAACATAAGCTTGTTTAATGCCACAGCCCACAATCAAATAATGTTCCCTTGCTTTTCTGGAGGCTTTAAGATTTCAAGGCTTGGCTTTAAAATGAAGAACACACTTTGGATTGAAAGGATGTTATTTGCACAGGTGTGTTCAGTCTGTGAACCTTCAGCTAGCTGATACAATTCTGATATGTGGACTTGTCTGAATGTATTTTGTACTTCACTACAAAGTATGAAAAAAGGAATGAGAACTCTGAGGTTCGTTGAATATGTCTAAGAGGTTCTTTCAGAAGGTCATTTTTTTAGAAGCAGGCGTGATACCTAATAATTTTTGCTTATATTCTCAATATCTTCACCAGTATTCCACTTCTTGCTAGATACATTATTTTGAGTGACACAGTTCACCTTTGTACTCTCATATTATCTCATCTATAAAATGATGAATTTAGAATTCTTGAGTTATAAGGAGTCTTTGAGCTGTATAATTCTATGCATCTTTTTTCCCTCTCTCAAATTTGATTTTGGGTTTGGAATGTTTGGAAGAGAGCATACTTGAGCTCTCTTGAAATGTGCAAGGATGATTAAAGTTTTATTACATGCATAAATCTCAGAAATGTATAATCTCTCTGTCATATGTATTAGCAAAGAGTCATCCAACCCTTCAAAAATAGAATTTGCATTTTAAGAGATGCTTGAGTCAAGATGTCATAATTTATATATTTAAGCTAAGCTGAAACAATAAGAGAACTTTCAAATAAACAGAAGAAAAGCAAAATAAACCTGGACTTAGTAAGAAGAGGCTTTATCCGGAAGGATTGTTGCCACGTGGACAAAGGACTGCAGAGGGAGGGGGATTATTGCAATGGTGATGCATTCTCTGATCATAAAACTGAATGTCTCAAGATTTATTTTTTAAAAAAAGAGAGGTTTTCTTTTGCACAGGGAAGTCAAGGCTAGAAAGAATTGTGGAAGTAGAAGGAAAAGTGTAGGAACTGGGAAGAAAGGCTGGTGTGAGCAGGCAGTGGAGCAGAGCACGTCTTCTCCTAAAGCCTCCTTTCCAGGGGGCCCTGCTGAGGAAGGCTGGCTGCTGGCCCAGGATGGGGGCGGGCCAGCAGCTCCAGCGTCAGGGGGAAGGAGAGCCTCTTAACCGGAGTTTGGTTCATCAGCATTTTATTCTGGGTACTTAGGACAAGCAGGTCAGCTAATCGTTTAGGAACCAGGGTCAGATTTTGGTCTCATTCTAGGTCAACTAAGAGAGTATCCAGGAATCTTTATTTAAGTCATGTGGGGAAGGGTGGTTTTTGCCATAAGTGGTTTTCCAGAGCACAAGGGGGAGGGCATGTCTTAACCTTTGCTGTTCTTCAGAATCAGAGGACTCAGGTGAAATCTACACGGTCAGAGTTATAAAATAAGTGGTATCTATCAAAGTCTTACTGGAGGAACATAGTGGCAGCACGCGGAGATATTTTACGAATGCACTGCTGTATTATTTAATCCTGATGTTGTACTGACTCTGAACAAGAACTGTGGCCGCAGCATTTTTTTACATAATGACCGAAACAGTACAAAGTGCAACGATGCCTTGATGTGCTCAGGTAGAAACTGGTGTATGTGCTAGGACCGTACATTAAATAGAAAATATGCTTTATACTCAGCAGACAAACAATACAATTGGAATCCATTTTTTTTTTTGTCTGTCCATGTTAAGAATAAAACATATTGGAGATATGATTTTTTTTTTTTAGAAAATCAGGATTTCACAGTCTAAAAAGGAAGTGTTTTCATCTTTGTCGGTTTTATTGAGGCAGAGTTGATTTATAAGGTTGCAACCATTTCTGCTGTACAGCAAAGGGATCCAGCTGTATACACACACACTTCCATTCTCTTCATAAACTCACACTTACTTCTGCATTTATAAAGTAGTTTCTGGGTTCTGCTCCTTCTGTCGAAGGGACCCAATGGATGGATGACCCATTTGGGAGAACTGTATTCACAGCCCTTCCTTGTGAAACAGGATTCTGTGGTTTCTCTGGGTCTTGCTCCTCAAGGTTTTCAAAACTTCATGGAAAATAGAGCTGCCAAAATGTATCTACTGTGTGATGTCAGTTAAAAGGATGGTTCCAGGGCGCCTCTGACGTGCTGGCCCCAACTGCCTCCCCTTTCCTTTCTTTTTGCGGTGTGATGATTTCCTCCTATTTTATGCCTGTGTTTTGGTTTTTGTGAATGTAGCGTTTGTTTTTGATCTGTTGGTGCCCTGTTTTGCAAGTGTGTTAACCCCTTACTATATCTACTTGCTTAGACTGATGGCCATAGAAGCTCAAACTCTTCTTTTAAAAGAGAGTCTAGATTTTCTTCCTCTCCTTCCGCACCTTTTATGGTTTGAGGTCCTTCTTTGCATCATCATGTTGAGGCTTTGCCTGTATTTGTCCTTTCCCTGTATTTATCGTCACTTTCACAAACAACAGTTTCTTTTTGGTTGGTTGGTTTTCCTTTGGAGCTGTATACTGGCTTAAGTATCTGTATACTTTTCTTTAGATCTGTATACGTTCCAGTTGTCATCTCCTCCATCTAGTGTCTTCTTAACTTCCTTCCTATGTTGAGGAGACCTTTCAGTATTTCTTTTAGAATGGGTTTATTATTGCTGTATTCTTTCAGTTCTTGCTAACTGAGAACTTCTTTATTTCTCATTTTATTTTAAGTGATAGTCCTCCTGGGTAGAGAATTGTAGACTGCACATTTTTCCCCTTTTAGAACTTTGACTATAACTTGCCACTTCTTTCTGGACTGTAGTGTTTCTGTAGAGAAATCAGCTGACAGCTTAATGGGAATTCCCTTGTAATTGACTCCTTGCTTTTTTCTTGTTGCTTGTAGAATCGTCTCCTTACCTTTAACTTGTGCCATTTTAATTACAATATGTCTTGGTGTAGGTCTGTTTGTGGTTCATCTTATTGAGGTCCTCTGTGCTTCCTGTATCTGGATATCTGTTTCCTTCTTTAGATTTGGGAAATTTTCAGCCATAATTTCTTCAAATATATTTTCAATCCCCTTTTCTTTTTCTTCTCCTTCTGGAATCCCTCTTATGCATAGATTGGCCGGCTTTATATTATCCCATAGATCTCTTGTATTGCTTTCATTTGTTTTTTAAATTTGTTATTCTGTCTGCTGTTCTGACTGGATGATTTCCATCATTCTGTCCTCCAAGGAACTTATTTGTTCCTCTATATTATTCATTCTCCTGTTCAATGCCGTTAGCTGAGCTTTCTTCTTGGAAATGAATTTTCTAATTTTTCTTGGCTCCTCCTTATAGTTTCAGGTTCCTCTTTAAAGGAATTTTCATTATCGTCAACCGCCATTCTAAGTTTCTTCAATATTTTCATCATCTTCTTTTTGAACTCAGTATCTGTCAGACTGCCGAGGTCTGCTTTTTTTTTTTTTTTTTTTGTCTTTTTGCTATTTCTTTGGGCTGCTCCCGCGGCATATGGAGGTTCCCAGGCTAGGGGTCGAATCGGAGCTGTAGCCACCGGCCTACGCCAGAGCCACAGCAACGCGGGATCCGAGCCGCATCTGCAACCTACACCACAGCTCACGGCAACGCCGGATCGTTAACCCACTGAGCAAGGGCAGGGACCGAACCCGCAACCTCATGGTTCCTAGTTGGATTCGTTAACCACTGCGCCACGATGGGAACTCCCCCGAGGTCTGCTTCATTGCTTGTTCCTTCAGGGGAATTCTCCTGTTCTTTGAACTGGGAATGGTTTCCATGCTTTTTCATTTTGCTGTATTTTTCTTACCCTATGAGTTTAGGGGAAACCATTGTCTACTGTAGTCTTGGAGGACTAATTATTATGTGGGAGCACCCCTGGGTAGCTTGAGAGGGCTTACGGTTTTTCTTTTCTTTCCTTTTTTGGCATGGGAGCTGCTTTTGCTGTGGATGCTTGCTGTCTCTTTCCTTCACATGTGCAGGCTGTTGTCCCCTTGATGGGGGTGTGCAGCTGCATGGCCTGTGCATGCTTCCAGGGAGGAGGGGGCAATAAGCAGCACCTACAGGCAGTGCCTGGTCTTGGGGCCCTTGGCAGTGGCAGTGACCCTACGGAGGTAGGGTGGTGCCTGGGGCCCTTGGCAGTAGCGACAGCAGGGCGTGGGCATTCCCAGGGAGGTGCAGGCGAAGAGCAGCACTTGGTTGCTGGGTACTCCACCCTGGTGACCCCCGAGTTAATCCATTTTTATAAGCATATACTATATCCCCAACGTGGTGCCAAGAGCAGAAGACACAGAAGTGAACGAAATCGACCTAGGACTGCTGTCCATGAACTTGGAGTTCAGTGCGGCAGACAGACCCTCTTATTAAATACACTGGTTATGTTTATGTCAATAACTACATCAATTATTGAAAGAATACAAAGATTTTTGAAGGAAAAATGTGGGCACAGTGGAACAAATAACTAACTTGGGGGAAGAATTCAATGAGACAATTTATTCTCAGTTTTTCCATAAAATATCTTTTTGATCTTGAACAAGGGCTTGAAAGACGTGTTTCTGGATATCATCCAGTATAATCCCTTATGTACAGAGAAATAAAGGAAACTGCCGTATAACCCACTCTGTCATACACGTGTGGGATGTGTCCTTTGAGGGAGTGGAGTGAAGAATAAATAAGGAAACGTGCAAGTCCTCCATTAATGTAAATCATTCTCAGCCTTCTAGTGCGTTCATTTCAGAGATACCTGTACCCTGAGAGAGGTAAGCTGGAATATCTGTCCCTAGACGAAATGGTTCCAGATTTCTGTTGTATCAGATTTCCTGGGTTTGTTTTCTCAGGCGCTCTTCCTTTCCTCTTGCTGTTGGGTCCTGATTTTATTTTCTCCTCCCACTGCTTGTTTGACACTTGTCTGCAGCACAACATCCTCTTCTAACGTTCTAGTTCCTTTGTTGTTGTTGTTGTTGTTGTTGTTGTGGTTGTCTTTTCTAGGGCTGCCCCCTCGGCAGATGGAGGTTCCCAGGCTAGGGGTCAAATCAGAGCTGTAGCTGCCGGCCTAAGCCAGAGCCACAGCAATGCGGGATCCAAGCCGCATTTACGACCTACACCGCAGCTCATGGCAACGCCGGATCCTTAACCCACTGAGCAAGGCCAGGGATCGAACCCACAACCTCATGGTTCCTAGTTGGAGTCATTAACCACTGTGCCATGATGGGAACTCCTAATGTTCTAATTCTAAACTCTTAGAGCCTGGAATCCATACCAGAGCTTCGTTTCTTTGTTTCTTTATTCAAGATACAAGTATTAAGCACTCCGCTAAGTGCTGTTGAGTCAGAAATGAAAATACTTGATCGCTCCTGAAGAAATTCATGGAATCCAAGCCACGGCTATCAACCCTACTAAAACTACATGAACTATAGATGGGGAACTTTTACCAGATGGATAAACTGGCATTATTAAAATATCGATAATTTTAATCAACACATTTTAAAGTAAAGGATGTATTAGAAGCCATCACAAATCACACCTATATTGCAGAATGAATCTTCCCCCACTGAATACAGCCATGTAATCAAAAGCCAGATGCATCACAGGCCACTAATAGCAGCCCAGAAAAACCCCTCAACCCTGCTCCATTCACAACCCCATCTTCTAACACCTTAGATTAGTATCATCTCTTTTGGACATTTGCACCAATTGAATTAAGTAATATGAAATATTTTGTTTCTGTTACAGGTAACCATCATATTTTTCTGTTGCTATACCATTTGCATATATATTTTTGGTGCCCATATGTAGGCATTTCCTTTGAGACATGGACATGCATATCCTCAGCATTATTAATATTTATGGAGGAATGTGTCTATAATATAAATAACTTGGCAGAGTGAAGATAAGCGTTTTCACGTTTATTTTTGTAAAAAAAAATCATGTCTACATTACAGGGTCTCATGATTCTCATACTTAAGGAGCCCCTACATGCTAAAGAAAATTACTTAAAATCCCATCTAAGAACCATTTATATGAACACTTAATAATGTATTTAATTATATGCCTCCCTGGTGTTTCGTGTATTTTCATGTATTTTCATGTGTTTCATGTATTTTCATGTATATATATATATATATATATATATATACACACACATATATATTTGATCATTTTGTTGAATCTTGTATTTAACCTCATGGGGTTTTTTTTGTTTTTGTTTTTTTGTCTTTTTGCCATTTTCTTGGGCTGCTCCCACAGCATATAGAGGTTCCCAGGCTAGGGGTTGAATCGGAGCTGTTGCCTCCGGCCTGCACCAGAGCCACAGCAACGCGGGATCCAAGCCACGTCTGCGACCCACACCACAGCGCACGGCAACGCCGGATCCTTAACCCACTGAGCAAGGCCAGGGATTAAACCCGAAACCTCAAGGTTCCTAGTCGGATTCGTTAACCTCTGCGCCACGACAGGAACTCCCTTTATGTTTGGTTTTATCGTAAGTCCTTTTGGTATAGTTAGTGCCTGGAGGCAAAGAATGATAACAAAGGGGACACATTCCATACACAATCACGTATTTTACTTTTCCAAAAGTACAAAGTGATTAAATTATACAGCATCCCTGGAATCAGAAGGGAAGTAAAGAATGCATCCCCTTCTCCTCTGAGCGTCACCTCTCTCTGGAGGGTAGAACAACGTGCTGCCTCCCTTTAGGCCCAAGAACCCGGCCCTGTAGTTTAGCAGAGAGACAGGGAAGGGTAACAGCTGCGCTGGAAACTGGGAAGAATCGGCAAGGAAGCCAGACACAGTCACGCAAGTCAGAGTCTGACCAGGAGACCGAAGTCATTCTTTCCTTTTTTTCCCACTTAAGTTTTAAACATTTAAATGAACAAATGCTCTTTGCACTTTAGTTTTCCTCTTCCTGCCAAAACAAAACAAAAACCCAACCCTTACTTTTCTATGTTTAGTTCTCAAAAACAATCTTTCTCTGATTCAAAACTGAAAGTACCTGTACACACAACTTACTAGGACTCTTGTGGCAGGTTTTGACAAGCAGTGCATTGAGTGATGGCATATTTTCTGAGAGGACAGAAAAAAGAAAAAAAAATTCAAATAATTCATGTGATTCCTCGACATAAAACTCTAAAATGCAGGGATTGAATTAGGAACTTGAAATAGCCCTTGAGGCACCTCATTCTTGGGTTATAGCATGTTCTAAATACTTGAGTATTTTCACTTGACTAATTATAAAGAATTTATGAATTATAAGCCTGAAGAACAGGGAACAATCTCCAGAATATTTTAATTGAGTAGGTTCTAAGCCGTAATGGGGTGGCAACTCTAAGTTTTTGTATATGTAAGGGGAAATATGTTTGTTGTAGTTTCTCTGCTAAAAAAAAAAAAAAAAAATCGGGAGTTCCCATTGTGGCTCAGCAGGTTAAAAACCCAACATAGTGTCTGTGACGATGTGGGTTCAATCCCTGGCTTCACTCTAGGAATCTGGCATTGCTGCAAGCTGTGGGGTCGGTCACAGATGCAGCGCGGATAGGCATAGGTTGGCAACTGCAGCTCCAAGTTGAGCTCTCATCCAGGTGTGGCCATAAAGAGGGATGAAAAAAAAAAGACTGAATTTGGTAGCAAACTGCTTGGAAGAATATTATTAGCTATGATGTCATTATCTTTAAAATAAAATTAAAAATTTTTTTTTTGGATTTTATTATTGGTATTGTAGGATATTAAAGCAAAGATCCCAGTTTCATCCTGACTGAGTCAAGTACTGGTTGAATAATCTTAAAATCTTACTCTAGAGGCAGTACTTTTTTTTTTTTTTTTTTTACAAACTTACAGAAGTCACTGGGAAAATGAGGTTTTGAAGGCAGCAGGATTGTTTTGAAGGCAGAGATGTCACTTTATAACTTGTGAGATGACACATACTCACTGTTTCACTTAGTGGCATTGATTGTGACCAAAACGGAAAGAGAAATACACAGACCTTTCCATTTGTGGCTTCAGGTCTGCAGCAGAAAATCTTTCCAAACTTATCTCCAAATCTTCTCAACTCACGAGCTCTTTCTTCCTCGGTGACAAATCATGCCTACAGCTCTGATGGTTCCACGCAAGGGAACTGGACTGGGACGAGCTTCCTCTGTCTCTTGTGCAAAGCCCGGCTCTGTACTTACCGCCTATCCCTTAGCAGCTGAAAGAAGGCAAACAATCCCATACTTCGCTCAACACTGTCTCCTTGCTTGCCTTGTCTCTCCAAAAGATCTCACCAACCTATTTTAAGCCTATTAAGCCTTATTGCTTTTATAGCTACAAACTAACTTGGATACATTGCTCTTTGCTCGTAAAATGGAATATACCTTCCTGCATTCCACCTTATATAATCACTGCCCACTCCACAGATGACGGAGGAAAAGAAAAATCATGTGTGTTATAGCCGCACATGTAATAGACCCGGGGGGGCCCACCCCCTGTTGCGGTGAGGCCTCTCGATGGCCTTTGCAAGTGGAACTAGGTACCCCGCAGCCCACGCCGGAGAAGTGGAGGCTGCTGTGTTCTCCCACGCGCCCCTCATCTCGAAGTCCTTTGAGGCAACTTCCTAAACAGGTCTCCCGACCGCCTGGGTCACGTGGATCCCAGCGTCAGGAGCCACCTCTACATTTAAATCACGACTCAGCTGAGCCCCCGCCAAAGCTCTGGAACAGGCCTTCCCTACGCTTACGCGCCCCACGCTGCACACGCATTCTCCCGAGGGGGTCTTCTCAACGTGGACCTATGAAGCCCCCCCCCCCCGCCCCATGGCTGATCTCAAGCCAACAGAGTGTGTGCGGAACTGGGAAGAGATGTGGGGAGAGGTCCCCCATCGGTGAGCCAGGGCCAGCCCGAGCTAATACCAGCCACCAGCGCCAGTCTCAGGCCAGGGCCTGCCTTAAAGCGCCTCTGTTCTCTGTCTGTGTGGCTCCGAGGGAACCCAGCCAAGCCCGTATGGAAGTTCCCAGGCTAGGGACTGAGTCAGAGCTGCAGCTGCAAGCCTACACGACAGCCACAATGGCAACGAGGGATCCGAGCCACGTCTGTGACCTAAACCACAGCTCACAGTAAAGCAGGATCCTTAACCCACTGAGCAAGGCCAGGGATTGAACCTGTGTCCTCGGGTTTGTTAATGCTGAGACATGACGGGGACTCCATACATACAACTTTTCTGTGTTCCTATAGCATCCTGTAATTCATTGTAACACTCACCAAAAAAAAAAAAAAAAAAAAAAAAAAGATTTTTTTAATGTATTCTATTTATTGCTGTAATATTTTGCTACATGATAGTAGCAGCTGTTCTCTCATATCAATTGTCATTACTTCTTTGTCAGGTAGTGTATAGCTCTTTCTTAGTAGGTCATCAAGAAATATCTGTTACTCCTCCTGCAGCGCAATACCAAAAAAAACAAACAACCCCATCAAAAAATGGGCAGAACATTTAAACAGCAAAAAACCCAACAACCCCATCAAAAAATGGGCAGAAGATCTAAACAGATGATTCTCCAAAGAAGACATACAGATGGCCAAAAAGCACATGAAAAGATGTTCAGCATCACTCATGATTAGAGAAATGCAAATCAAAACCAGGATGAGGTACCACCTTACACCAGCCAGAATGGGCATCATCCAAAAGTCTATAAACAAGAAGTGCTGGAGAGGGTGTGGAGAAAAAGGAACCCTAGTACACTGTTGGTGGGATTGTAAATTGGGGCAACCACTGTGGAAAGCAGTATGGCGATTCCTCAGAAAACTAAACCTAGAACGACCATTTGATCCAGCAACCCCACCTCTGGGCATCTACCCAGAGAAAACCACGACTCGCAAAGACACATGTACTCTGATGTTCACTGCAGCACTATTTGCAATAGCCAAGACATGGAAACAACCTAAATGTCCATCGACAGAGGAGTGGATCAAGAAGATGTGGTACATACACACAGTGGAATTATTCAGCCATTAAAGTGAAGGAAATACCAGCATTTTTTGCAACGTGGATGGACCTAGAAATTACCATGCTAAGTGAATTCAGTCAGACAATGAGACACCAACGTCAAATGCTAATGCCTACATGTGGAATCTGAAAAAAGGATAGACTGAACTTCTTTGCAGAACAGACACTGACTCACAGACTTTGAAAACCTTATGGTTTCCAAAGGAGACAGGTTGGGGGGTGGGGGGAAGCACTGGGGGTTTGGGATGGACATCCTGTAATATTTGGTTGTGATGATTGTTGTACACCCATAAATGTAATACAATTCATTAAGAAAAAATTTGTTACTTTATATGATTATATATCTCCCAAAGTAGATGATAAAAAGCTCAAGGATAATTAAAAATGGACTAATTCTAGTCTTGTCTAGAGACCACGGTTTGGAGAAGGAAAATGTTCTCCTTACTCGGAGAACCTCAGGAAGCGCTTATTAGGAAACCAAAGGGGGACCTTGTGCTTGTGCTTTGGATGAGCCCTCTGAAAATGGCTCCGCCACTGTCTTGTGCCAGTTTGATACTACCATTAAGACAGGAGTTCCCATTGTGGTGCAGCAGAAAGGAATCCAACCAGGAACCATGAGGTTGTGGGTTCGAGCCCTGGCCTCGCTCAGGGGGTTAAGGATCCAGCATTGCCATGAGCTGTGGTGTAGGTCTCAGACCCAGCTTGGACCCTGCATTGTGTTGACTGTGGCTGCACTTCCAATTCGACCCCCAGCATGGGAACCTCCCAACGCCGCTGCAGACGTAGCCCTAAAAAAAAAAAGGTAATATATGTGATTCATGTTAGCTGTAAGGGCTATGTGTGCTCATTGTCATCCTGCTTATCTCAACTTTAAGCATAAAGCACAAACAAGTGAATTGAAAACTGTGCATCATGTAGCATGTTATAATGTGACTGAAACAAGCATTACAAAAGTAAATTAATACTGTATAGCATTGTGTAATATTCAAATAGCTATATCATTAACATGCATTTTATTTCTGTGAAGTTTAGGTACTATCGAGATTTTTATCTGCAAATGATACCTCTTCATCATCATTATTATATTTTTTAAACTGCTAGTAGAAGTTCATTTTAACAATCTCTTATTTTAACACAGATTGTACAGGTCTGTTCAGTGCCCAGACCCCAAACCAACTAGAGCCGTCAGCCCCTTTTCTCCCAGGAGAGCTATAGATTCACTTTATCTGCCCGTGACCTAAATCCAGTTCAAGGAAAGAAAAGGTCCCTGGGTTCCCACCATGCTGTTTTACCACCACAGCGTGGAAATTTATTTGGCTTTAGCCTTTGCAAGCTGACCCGCTGCAGTTCCAACCTTCCAGATTTTATATATTCAGTTTGAAAAAGGCTATTTTTTTTTTCAAAAGCAGCTAGCTGTTAACAGAAAGAAGAGAAAAACAAGATTTATCTTATCCTGCTCCATCCCAAACAAGGTGCAGTGCTTTCTGTGACTTCAATTTGACAGGTAAAGCCCTGCGCAGGCAGTAGCATCACTGCTTGTCACTCTAAGTCAGCAGAGTGGAGAAGACAGCAGAGGATAAGTAAGCGTAGCCAGTAACTAATTAAGATTAGGAGCCAACAGTGAAAGATTTTCTAAATCCAAGACACCCAGTCCTGCCGTATCTACCATAATACAAAACATCCATAACTGCCATGCAACAAACTCATCTTGGAAAATGTAACTTTTTTTTCTGTAAATTTTTAAAGCAAAAAATGGCAGATGAAATGAGAATCTGCAAGTAAGGCAAAAAAAAAATGTGATAACTTTATGCCTTTATTTTATAAGCTCGTCGCAGGGAGATATCAATATTGATTTGTTCCACATTAGGAAAGCAAAGATTTCTATCCCTGATTCCCAATATTTAAAATAATATTCTCTCTCTTTGTGTGTGTCAACATTTGAACATATCTTCACCTTAACATACTTGATATAGGAAAGCCAATATATTCCATGGCGTCCCATGTAGTCCATTGTGAAATTCTCCCCCTGATTTATTTTCAGAGTTGTTTCTATTACTTTCCTTTTTCTTTTCTTCCTTTATTCATTTGTCTAAAATTATTTGGGGAGCTTCTTTTCTGTATCTGGTCCTTTTTGTACAGAATACATTGTACAGAAAATGCAGGAGTGATAACGTGTAATTATAGTTTGAAATCACCTGCTAAAATTTTGTTACGAGATATGCACTAGGAAGCATCCAACCTAGCTCCTTTTTTGCTCTCTCGTTCCATACATTTTCTCCTTTTTTTTTTTTTGGCCATGCCCACGACAGGTGAAAGTTCCTGGTCCTGAGATCAAACCCACCCACAGCCACAGCCACGCCACTGCCGGATTGCTTTACTCCCTGCTCACTGCTCTGCAAGAGACTCCATCCCATGCTTGAATGTATTTCCATACCAAATAACTTCCCAGCCTCCAGCCCCACGTTTGCTGGATGCCTATTGACACACGTTGAAAGAGAACATTCTTCTCTCTTCCTCGTCGTATTGTCCATTTTTTTAGGGAAGGGAGGACGCATTGCTCTAGTGCTCAGAAATGAAAATAATATTTTACTTTATGGGTATTTACTTATTTATTTTTGAGGCCAGCAAGGCAAATGGGTTTATTTAAAGAGAGATGGGAGAGAAGACAGGTGTGAGAAGAACTCTGGTAATAGTTGCGGAGGAAACACAGGCAGAGTCCCGCTGGGGGTCTGGGGGCTGAGAGGGAGGCAGAGACAGCGACCAAGAGAGCAAGAGACAGGACGAGAGCTGGAGCTAAGAGTTGAAGATCAGTATCATTTCTGCCTTCTGGGGAATAAGGAATCGGCAAGACTCACGACTGTTTCCACACATTTATCCTTTATCCTTTCTCACGTGCTACCCCTCGGTTTTCCCACGAATGTCCTGCCCGGGTTGCTGGGAATCCGAGGTAAGTTCTGTTCAGATCACTTAAAACAATGCGCGTTCAGTGCCGGGACACAGGAGGTTGAAAAGCACTGAGCAGAGCAGCAGCCTTTCTCTTTGAGAATCTTCCACCCGGGGGCACACACACTGACCCCCCAACCAAGGGAACGATTTTGAGCTGAAGGGTCCTACTCACTTCCTGCTGGGGGAAGTTACACTCCCACGTGGAGGGTACAGACCGATGTGTTCTGGCACCGACATTCACGATGGCTCCGCTGCATTCCCTACAGAGCTGCCTTGAGTCGATGAAGCTGCAGGTCAAGACTTCTCTGTAGTTCAGGAAGTGGGTAGATATTTCGGTCCCCTGAGGTGGCTTTTCATTCTTAGATTCTATCGTCACATGGCAAAGTCAATCCGTGTCCGTTTTTCATACTGATTCCATTCATTTGATCCCATGTTGTCAGTTTGCATTCTGCAGACCAGCTGGTGACCATTTGTCACAGTAGTTTATTTTTGTAATTTCTTTCCATTTCAGTGTTCTTAAATTGTGGTCTGTGCATCGAATGGCAAAGGTTTTAGCACAATGAATAGTGATTAGGAAAGGTAAAAATATTTCTCGTCATTTCTTTTTTTTTTTTTTTTTCTTTTTGGGATCATACCTACGGCATATGGAAGTTCCTGGGCTAGGAGCTGAACTGGAGCTGCAGGCCCAAGCCACAACCCCAGCAATGCCAGATCCGAGCTACATCTGTGATCTACACCGCAGCTTGCAGCAATACTTGATCCTTCACCCACTGAGCAAGGCCAGGGATCAAACCTGCATTGTCATGGATACTAGCTGGGTTCTTAAGCTGCTGAGCCACAAGGGGAACTCCTCTAGTAATTTCGAAATACCTAAATGACTAAATTCTAATAACAGAAAACCAGTGTGAAATCTAAGCCTACAACCACAGAGCCAGCCTCTCATCACTTTCTTCCCCTATTACCTCCTCCGGGTTTTTCTTGCCTTACACTGGATTTTCAAGGATTTCAATGCCCCTCGCATGATGCAAAGAACTTAGCCTCCACCTTCACAGATTCTGAGCAGTCCGTTATGCATATAATTGGCATGTCTTCCTGTTAGTTCCCACTGTAGGATCGGTGGCAAAATGAGGACATGGAGCCTGCTGGTCTCTCCCCATAAATCCCATGAACTCAAAGTACACCATAGCGCTCTCGCCTTTCTGTTCTTCTAACGCCACGAGAAACTAGAAACATCCAGCTAATAGGATCCCCACCAGCAGTCATAAAGCCCCCAGATTAGCAGAGATCCTGATTCTGGAGATCAAGTCACTCATCGTAAAAGTGGGTCATTGTATGTGACTGAGGGTCACTGACTCCAGCCCTTCATAATCAGATGTGCAGCCAGCCTACATCAGAACGAATTTAAGAATGTCATGCCTCATTTAGAGCTTGTGTTCTTCCTTGAAGGAATGCCTGTGATTAAAATAGAAATAAAAAAGCGCTATGGGACCGAGAATAGGGGATGGTGGGATATAACATTTCAGGTCATAGGCTTTGTACTGGCATGCGTTTTTTCTTCCCTGGGACCTTCCAGCATATTCCGCAAGGCCACAGCCATTCAACTTCAATCACTCTCACTAGAGCCCAGGAACTACACAGGAAGTGAGACCAAGAATCTTTTTTAAAAATTGTACTGGAATATAGCTGCCTTAAAATTGTGTTAATTTCAGGCATGCAAGAAAGTAAATCAGTGATGCATATGCATATATCCCTTCCTTTTCAGATTCTTTTCCCATATAGGTGACCTCACAGTTCTGAGTAAATTTCCCTGTAACAGGTCCTTGTTCCCTGTCTGTTCTCTATACAGCAGTCACATGTATCCATCCCAAGCTCGTCATTTGCCCCTTCTCTCCCACCCCCAACATTTCCCCTTTAGTAACTGTAAATTCGGTTACGAAATCTTTGAGTCTGTTTCTGTTTTGTAAGTTCTACTGTATCCTTTCTATGAGACTCCACATATTAGTGATCTCATATGATATTTGTCTTTGACTGACTTAGTATGATAATGTCTAGGTCCATCCATGTTGCTGCAAAGGCCATTATGTCATTCTTTTTTATGGCTCAGTAACATTCCATTGCATAGATGTATCCATGTTGCTGCAAAGGCCATTATGTCATTCTTTTTTATGGCTCAGTAACATTCCATTGCACAGATGTACCCTATCTTCTTAGCCACTCCTCTGTTGATGGACAGTTTGGTTGCTTCCATATCTTGGCTATTGCAAACAGTGCTGTGATGAACAGTGGGTACGTGTATCTTTTCGAATTATGGTTTTCTCCAGATAGATGCCCAGGAGTGAATTGTTGAATCACATGGTAGTTCTATTTTTAGATTTTTAAGGACTCGCCCTACTGTTCTCCATAGTGGTTGTATCAATTTACATTCCCACCAACAGTGCAGGAGGGTCCTTTTTCTTCACCTCCTCTCCAGCATTTATTGACTGTAGACTTTTCGGTGATGGCCATTTTGACAGGTGTGGGGTGTTACCTCATTGAAGCTTTGATTTGCGTTTATCTGATAATTAGTGATGACAAGCATCTTTTGCAAGTGCTTTTTGGCCACTGCCTGTCTTCTCTGGAGAAATGTTTTTCAGAGTTTCTGACCATTTTTTAATTGGGTGGCTTGTTTTTTGATATAAAGCTGTGTGAGATATTTGTATATTTGGGAGATTAATCCCTTGTTGGTTGCTTCATTTGCAAAGATTTCTCCCCATGCTGTGGGTTGGCTTTTCATTTTATTTAATGGTCTCTTTTGCTGTGCAAAAGCTTTTACGTTTAATTGGTACCATTTGTTTATTTTTGTTTTTATTTTCTCTAGGAAGTGGACCCAAAAAGATACTGCTATGATTTATGTCTGAGTGTTCTGCCAATGTTTGCCTCCAGAAGTTTTAGAGTGTTTGGTCTAACATTTAGGTCTGTAATCCATTTTGAGTGTATTTCTGTGTGTGGTGTTAGAAAGTGTTCTAATTTCCTTCTTTTATGTGTAGCTGTCCAGTTTTCCCAGCACCCCTTACTGAAGAGCCCGTCTTTTCTCTGTTGTATATTCTTGCCTCCTTTGTTGTAGATTAACCTACCATCTGGGCTTTCTATCCTGCTGCGCTGGAGAGCGAGGATTTTTATGCACGTTCATTAATTGAGAGAATACACAGTATACATTTGAGTGTATTAGAAAATTGAGGAATCTGACCGTGGATCTTCCGCATGCGCTGGGTGACTTCTACAGCCCAGCTGCTTACACACCATCTAAGTCTATGATGTTGGATTTTTTCACCAGGAGGTAGAAAGATATTCACACTTTTAGGAGCATGGTCTTCCACCAAGAATAATAAAAGACTGGACTGTTCACTAACGCTATCTTCTGCTAGAATCTGTTGTAATTCTTTACCACCTTAAACCAGTCTATTTCACACATTTTAGCAATGACCATTTATGAGATAGGAGAAACTGAGCCATTGGGAACGTGGATTTGTTAAAAATATGTCCCTGACTATGGATGTCTTTAAAAGTGAGCAGTTTTTCTTGGCTTATGGTAAATGGCTCCGATAAATACACTGCCTCCATAATTAAAAGAGCATCACAGCACACGAATCTCTTCCCTGGGGATATCTGGGGACTGTTAAACTTAGCCCAGTCACTGAACTCCCAGAGCCTGTGCAGGTCTCTGTCTGCAATAATTCCTTCCAGGTGTCTGTTGTGTTTGTGGTGCGTGAGGTCTGAGGAGCGCTTCCAAGCCGCTGGGGGTCAACGGTCGGCCTGTGACTGTTACTGTTTTATTCGGCATATCTACTTACTACGATATTTATGATATTTCACATACTATATTTTATACTATGCTCTTTAATGTTTTATGGAACAGTATTTTGCAGGTAATATAGTAACCATGAGTTACGAGAAGAGTGTCAAATACATACAGAATACGAGTCTTAGTGTCATGAGTAGATTCAACAAGCGTGGTCATCCTGCGATGGTAGTGGAGTTCATTCCTAAGATATCAAGTCCCCACATTAAATACCAATATGTAGGGCGTTCCCGCCATGGCGCAGCGGTTAACGAATCCGACGAGGAACCATGAGGTTGCAGGTTCGATCCCTGGCCTTGCTCAGTAGGTTAAGGATCCGGCGTTGCCGTGAGCTGTGGTGTAGGTTGCAGACGCGGCTCGGATCCCGTGTTGCTGTGGCTCTGGTGTAGGCCGGCGGCTACAGCTCCGATTAGACCCCTAGCCTGGGAACCTCCATATGCCGCCGGAGCAGCCCTAGAGAAAGGCAAAAAGACAAAAAAAAAAAAAGAAAAAGAAACCAATATATACACTCTGAACAGAAACATCCTTCCTACACTAAATTTTTTTTTTTTTTTTTCCCTAGTGGAAGGGTGTGGAGTGGTCCCTCATAATGGTTTTAATTTAATTAATTTTTTTGGTCTTTTTTTTTTTTTTTTTTTTTAGGGCTACCCCCGGGGCATATGGAGGTTCCCAGGCTAGGGGTCGAATTGGAGCTATAGCTGCTGGCCCATGCCACAGCCACAGAAATGCCAGATCTGAGCTGTGTCTGCAACCTACAAACAGCTCATGGCAACACTGGGTCTTTAACCTACTGAGCCAGGCCAGGGATCTAGTCAGATTCATTTCTGCTGAGCCACAGTGGGAACTCCCATTTTTAATTTTAAATTTACATTTTGCCATGTGCTTAGTGTGTATATGCTCTGGTTAAAACAGCAGACATGTGCAGAAAGGACACTAATAAAATAGGGACAGATGGACTTTCCAACATAATGATACATTAGTTTTATGTTCCATAGTGTTCTAGAAATATAGCTTGTCTTCAAAAACAGCATTAGCTGAACCATTTGCAGGGATGAGAAGTTGTAAAATGCATCCGCCCCACGCATAATTTACAGATCACATCCGTAAATTACAATGAGCAGAATATAGGCCTTGCTCACATAATCATGCTGAATAAAATCATATTTTAATTTCTGTAGATAATCTAACAAAAATGCTTGTCCCGATTTTATAGCATTCGTTTATGCAGTGTGTTCTGGGCATGGAGAGAAAGAGGAAATCCAGGCACGGCTGACGGTTCTTTTCAAGCCACGTGTTACCAGAGGAGCATCAACAGCTCCATCAGCGACACGTAAGGTGCCCTTTGATGACGCAAGAACCAGACTCTGGGGGAGGCCAGGGAAAGACCACTTGCTGCGGATGAAACGCTCTTTCCACGCGCGGTGCCCACAGCCACGCCGCCTGCGTTCAGAAATGGCTGCAGGGAGGAAACTGAGAAAAATCAAAGCGCTGTGGTCTGCTTCTCACACTTTCCCAGCCTAGAATCCTCTGTGTTTATGGAATGGGCATGTAGACTACGGGCCTGCGACAGGATAGGCAGGCAAGATTTGGGAGATGAGATCTGTGGAGATTTTACGTGCTCGGTTTTGTGTGTGTGTGTGTGTGTGTGTGTGTGTGTGTTTCGCTTTATTCTGTACCCAGGGTGGGGCTGTCAACTATAATAGAGCTGGAACCAGGGGAACAGACGTGGGGAAGAGGAGAATGATGATCGGATGACAGCAAAGCAATTGAGCAACTTATGGTCCGTTGGTTGAAGAGAACATTTTAATGACTCCACCGAGAAGAGGCGCACTGATGAGGATGCTGAAGGAAATTTGTCCTGGGGAGACGGATTCGAGTGAAAACAGGGGGTCAGGCCCGGGGGGCGGGCGGGGGGGAGAGAAGAGAAAACAGCCAGTGGGAAGATAGCAAAGGAGAAGCAAAGTTCCGAAGAGAGCTGTCGACTGGATAAACGGGAAAAGGAGAATGTTAGCTGAAGTTAGGAAAAGAAATCGGAGCTTTAAGGGAACAAAGTACGTGTGGCAAGGAAAGAAGGATGCTGAGAAGAGTGCTTTGGTGCTGTGTATTTTATTTTTAGAGATTTTTAAAAATTGTATTGTATTGACGTATAGTTGACTTACAATGTTGCGTTAGCTGCAGGTGTATATCAGAGTGAATTAGCTATACAGGTACACATATCCGTTCTTTTTCAGATTCTGTTCCCATATGGGTTATGGCAGAGCATGAGCAGAGTTGCCTGTGCTGTTACAGTAGGTCCTTCTTACCTATGTATTTTATGTAAGTATATATAGTGCTGTTTCTTTTAAGAGGCTGAATAGGGGCAGATGTGTTCAAGGAAACAGAGAAGATAAAAACGTTAGGAGAGAAAACAAAAACAAAAACATTAGGAGATTTAAATGATACAAAAAAAAAAATGACCAAGTTATTCAAGGGACAGAAGAAAGAGAATAATATCTATCTAACCTCTCTCTGTCTTTTGTTTTGGTTTTTTTTTGGGTTTTTTTTTTTTTTTTTTTTTTTTTTTGGTGTCTTTTTAAGGCTGAACCCATGGCATATGGAAGTAAGTTCCCAGGCTAGGGGTCGAATGAGAGCTGCAGCAACCAGCCTACACCACAGCCACAGCAACGTAAGATTGAGCCATGTCTGTGAATTATAGCGCAGTTCACGGCAATGCAGGATCCTTAACCCACTGACTGAGGCCAAGGATTGAAGCCATGTCTTCATGGACACTAGTTGAGTTCGTTACACTGAGCCACACCGGGAACTCCTACACTCTTTTTTTTTTTTTTACAACAAAGTGATTTAGTGATTATATTACAAATTAATAGAAGGCTACTGAGAAGCAAAAATATTAAGTATCTTTCCAAGTATAAATGAATGATACAAGTGGGATTTTACTCAAATCAAATAGCCAAAAAATAGATTTGGATAGAGTGAATGATGGATTGTTGGAATAACAGTCAGGATAAATTACATTTGCTGCACTACAAATTAACCCTGCAACCTCAATAGCTTCATCCTACAAAGATTTGCTTGGTTTTCTCTAATTACATGTCCGGCATGGGTCACTGGTGGGGTGTGGGATGGCTGGCCAAACAGACTGTGTGACTGTGGTCCACACCGTCACTTTCAAGTCAGACACAGGCTGTAGCACATCGAGTGGCGTCACTGTTAAGGGAGAAAGGCAGCTGCAAACGTCACTGCTTCTCTGCCTTGCCCCGCAGGTGCCTCACGTCCTTCTGGTACGTGACCCATTCATCCTATCGTTGAGACGAGCTGAGACCTAGGACCTGGGACCCTTTGCCCCCGTGGCTCCAGTGCTTGCCCCTAGACAAACACCTCCTCCAGCAACAAATACAAAGGGACTCTGGGGGACTAAAAGTAACTGCACACCTATGCAGTCAGGGCAAATGATGGGCGAGGAGATACAAGACACTAAAAAGCCAATGGCCGCTTCTGAAGAGCAAGAGCAAAGGCAGGGCACGCTCCATGCCCCCTACACGGAACAGCCCCGTATAAGGAACCAGCTTGCCCCCCCTCCTCCCCTGGCACTCTCAGTGAGTGAGCAAGCAAAGAAAACTCTGCTTGTCTCCCCCACACCTCCCCCCACCCTCTCCCCTCCAATCAAGTATCTTGAGCCTAAAATTTTGGATATTAAGAGTATCCTTGACCTATAGTAGACACTCAACAGCTAATTTTTTCAAATAAGTGAATGAATCATATAAACAAGGAAAAAAAGAGACAACATATTTCCTAGTTTGGTTGTATACATGAAATCAGGAATTCTTCAGTTTGGAAAATTTTTTTCAAAGCTTGCCAGGAACAAAATAAAGCATCTTATAGGAATCATTGTTTATTCACATGGGTCATAATCATATTTTCTAGAAACAGGGTAAAATATCTAAGGAGACAGGGATCTCTAGGATGACATAAACAATGACATCCGTACT
The DNA here is from genome assembly GCF_054392235.1 of Sus scrofa. NCBI lineage: Eukaryota > Metazoa > Chordata > Mammalia > Artiodactyla > Suidae > Sus > Sus scrofa. The sequence continues at coordinate 1,968,458 of NC_139392.1, forward strand.
AAAAGTTTATGGTCTTTGGAACACAGGAGAAGTATTTGTAAATCCTTAAAACCTTACTTTCGTTAAGCCTCCAAATAAAAATATACTCTATCATCAAAGAACAAAATTATTTTAGGGAGTTTATATAATAATTAAAATATTTGTAGTTTTTTTTTTTTTTTTGTAACTTGTGGTTTTCATACAGAGAAAATATGTACTCATGACTTTAAACAGTTTGCGAAACTGACCAAAATGAAAGACAAAGAGGAAATCTTGAAAGCAGCTAGGGAAAAGAAACAAGTAACATACAAGGGAACCCCAATAAGGTTATCGGCAGATTTTTCAGCAGAAACTCTGCAGGCCAGAAGGGAGTGACACGATATACTCAACATGATGAAAGGAAAAAACCTCCAACCAAGATGACTCTACCCAGCAAGGCTCTCATTCAGATCTGAAGGAGAAATCAAAACCTTCTCAGATAAGCAAAAGCTGAGAGAACTCAGCAACACTAAACCAGCCTTACAACAAATACTAAAGGAACTTCTCTAGGCAGAAAAGACAAGACAGCAACAGGAAACAAAAATTCCACAAATGACAAGGCTCACCAGGAAAGGTATATATACAGTAAAGATACGAAATCATCCATGCACAATTATGCCACCAAAATCAGAAATCATGAGAAGAGGTGGGTACAAATGCAGGACACTGGAGATGAACTTGCAATTAAGAGAACAACAACTTAAAACAATCTCATATACATATAGACTCTTACATCAAAACTTCAGAATAACTGCAAACCAAAAATCTACAATTGATACACAAACAAGGAATCTCTGGAGAAGAAATATATCTCATAGTAAATAAGTGCATAATCCACCATGAAGGGGGTCATTTGACATCATTCTTGGAATGCTGAAGTCTTACATCTGATTCTGATTTCCTCTCCATCAAAGAATTTATGATAATTATAATTAAACAATGCCACTGTACAATTAAATAATACAGGTCTACAATTGTATTGTTAATAACCATTTCTCTCCATGGTACAATGTAAGGTCTATAATGTCTTGCTTATCACATCACCTAGAATGGTGTAATGCCTACATTGAAGAATCAATAAGATGTAACAAATTGTGAGGACATATTTATATAGTTACTCTGTTTTTTAACCAATTTATGCATTTTATATTTTACTTATTTTCAGAGGGTATATTATTTTTGTTATTCTTACCAGTTATTCTTTTTATTATGCTATATAAAATATTTAATGGTATATAAGGCCTTCTTTATAAATTTTAGTTGCACAATATACACAATTTTAATATAATGCTAATTTTTAAAGAAAAATTGAAATGTAATGGATAATACTAAAAAGTAAAGATGAAAGCCATACAAAATGGGATAAAGTATAGAATTAATTTCCTATTTGTCTCAGCATATTTTCCATTCCACTTCTCTAGAGGGAGTCACTTAATCTGTTTCTTAAGATCCATGATATAATAATTTGTGTGAATGTAATTGTGTTTAAATATATGTATTTTATTTTGTAAAAAAATAAAAAAAAAGTCTTTAAAAAATAAATAAATAAATAAGTAAATAAATAAACAGTTTGCCAACCTTGATTGTACTTCATGGCCCTTGGCTAAGAGTCAGTAATTAAGGTATTCTTTTTTAAAGTTGTTTTTTTTTTTCTTTTTCGTCATGCCTACAGCATATGGAGGTTCCCAGGCTAGGGGTCAAATCAGAGCTACAGCTGCCACCACAACTCGGGATCTAAGTAAGCCACATCCGCAACTTATGCAACAGCTTCTGGCTACACCAGACTGTTAACCCACTAAGCAAGGCCAGGGACTGAACTCACATCCTCGTGGATATTAGTCAGTCAGTTTCGTTACTGCTGAGCCACAGCAGGAACTCCAAAGTTTTACTGATGTATAGTTGATTTAACACGTTGTGCTACTTTCTGCTGTACAGCAAAATGACCCCGTCACACACATACATACATTCCCCTTCTTTTTTTTTTTTTGTCTTTTTGCCTTTTTCCTTTTTTTTCTGGGCCTGCTCCCGCGGCATATGGAGGTTCCCAGGCTAGGGGTCGAATCAGAGCTGTAGCCACCGGCCTACGCCAGAGCCACAGCAACGCGGGATCTGAGCCGCGTCTGCAACCTCCCCACAGCTCACGGCAACGCCGGATCCTTAACCCACTGAGCAAGGCCAGAGATCGAACCCCCAACCTCATACACACCCTTTCTTATACTATCTTCCACCATGGTCGATCCCAAGAGATGGGCGATAGTTCCCTGTGCTACACACAGGGTATTATTTAATCTCACTATGTTTTGTATATTGAATAAGATGTTATATGGATTAAATAAATGGAAGTACAGGATGTATGGTATGCGAATTGACATATCAGTGTAGAATATCAGAAACTAATAAAATTTACATTAAATATTAATATGAAAAGATACAATTTAGGGTAAATTTTATTATTTTCTTTAGATACTTCAGACTGTGAATATTTAAAGCTAATTAATGATTATAGTCACATTGTCCTGATTGGTATTTTTTTTTTTTTTTAGGGCCGCACCTGCGGCATATGGAGGTTCCCAGGCGAGGGGTCGAATTGGAGCTGTGGCTGCCGGCCTACACCACAGCCACAGCCACGCCGGATCCGAGCCACATCTGCAACCTACACACCGCAGCTCACGGCAGTGCCGGATCCTGCCACCAAAATAATGTAACATTAGTTTATACAGAAAATGCTATTATTAATTGTAAGTTTATTTGTTTTCTTGGGCATTTAATCTGAAGCACACAGGTAATTGCCTTATAGATTAACAAAGACGTTTGTGGCAGGCAGGTCTGCGTTTCTACGGCTTTAGGCTATTAACACACTTGAACAATGTATTGTAGTGTCTTCAGTGCATTCTGTTAAAGAAATATGACCAAAGATGTAAAGGCGATTAGTAATGTATTTCCTGTGCAGAGTGGAAAGTTCAATAGAAACATTAACATAAACTTATAGAATGTCAGGTAAAAAATGTTAAACGTTCAATAAAAGTTATCTCCCATCTGGGTAAATTTGTTTTCCCTTTAACAATATTTTCAATTTAAAATTAATAGACAATTTATTTTTAATGAGGAACTTTTAAAATATCGTCTTGTTTTGTATACACTCTCTCAATTTTAAATCTCTTATTTTAAAAAGCACTTAGTCATTCTAGGATGGAGCAGTCTCCGGACATCAATTACTTCGCCTCCAATACACCTCTTCTCTCAAGGGAGAGGCCACCCATCCACGACCTTAGCTCACAGATTCCCAGGGTCCTGGGTTGAACAGGGCCCCCTCCATCCCCAAAAAACCAGGATCTTTGCAGTTTTAAGGCGAGGATCACGCGTCAGTCCTGGATAAACGTGAGCCCTACGTCCAACACCAGGTGTCTTTAGAAGAGGCAGAAGAGGAGACACAGAGACACAGGGAAAAAAAGCCATGTGAAGATGGACACAGAAATTGGAGGGATGCTGCGTGAAGCCAAGAACGCCAGGAACCCCCAAACTAGAGGACGCAGAGAAGCAGTAGGCCCTGCTGACACTTCAACTCTGGACTTTTGACATCCACAACTAAGAGAAGAAATATCCGTCATTTTAAGCCATGAATTTTGTGGCAATTTCTGGTGGCAGCTGTAGGAAACTAATACACAAGCCGAGGATTGGTATCATTCTAAAACTTCTTCTAAAGATAATAATAAAACAGGAGTTCCCGTCGTGGCTCAGTGGTTAACGAATCCGACTAGGAACCATGAGGTTGCGGGTTCGATCCCTGGCCCCGCTCAGTGGGTTGAGGATCTGGTGTTGCCGTGAGCTGTGGTGTAGGTCACAGACGAAGCTCGGATCCTGCGTTGCTGTGGCTGTGGTGTAGGCCAGTGACTATAGCTCTGATTCGACCCCTAGCCTGGGAACCTCCATATGCCATGGGTGTGGCCCTAGAAAAGACAAAAAAAGATAATATAAAAATATGCTTTAATCTGCTGGTGTGAAAAGAGCAAATTTCTGGTGAGTTACATATCTTGTATAATCATGACCTTCATCCTCAGTAAATGGATACAGATACATTAATTCATGACAATCTTCCGTTTTTATTTTAGCAGTGCCCACAGCATGTGGAAGTCCTGGGCCAGGGATCGCACCCACGCCACATCAGCAACCAAGCCACTGCAGTGACACTATCAGGTCCGTAACCCACTGAGACCCGTGGAAACTCCTCATGACAGTGTTTCTTAATGTTGTTTCATCACCTGCCTCTCACCAGGTGTAATGTCATACATTTTCCTTCTAATCACCTCCATAAAACTTTAGTATCACATATAGCCTGTATAGCTGTACACCTGAGCTGTAACGAATAAAATAGTAAGAGTTTTGTCACTGTCCCCTAAGGACCACTGACCCCATTGAGAATGCATTGTCCATCAGGTGAGACGCAGAGGTTGCGTGACTTGCCTTGAGTCAAGCAAAACAAGGGACAAGGAGAGAACCTCAAACTAACGTTAAAAGTTGTGTTTAACCCTGTGATTCACCACTGCTGCTTTGCAATTACTTACCTATGTGACTTCAATTTTAAAGATTATAATCAAAATTATGTTTTTCCTAAGCTACAAAATCCTGCCTTGGAACAACTAACCATAGTCTCTTCTCTGACTATTCAAGGAATAAATAATTATGAAATCATAGCCAAATGGACACTGTACAAACACAAAAGTGTGACAATACACAGAGACACAAACCATCTATTTTCCAGTTCTCTGGGCACATTGGTAGCATAGAAATATTTCTGGGTTATTTACTTTTATTTTTAGTATATTTTAATTTTTGGTAATTGGGGGGTTATTGGATCAGTCCTTGGAAAACCTACGCCAGAGACAGAGACATGCACTGAGCACAGATGCTCTGTGTATGCCGGAAGTTTACTGAAATCTTACCTCCTTCCCCCAGCTCAGTCTCCGAGGGCACTGGAATTACATCACTTATTGCCATGTATCATTATTCATACCTGGTATGTCTGTCATTATCTCGAAAGCTTGCTCTAAAATCAGATTTGAGTGAACACCGAGCAAAGTGGGCCAAGGAGGAAGTGAGTCCCTCCAAACTCTCCCCTGGTGAATTTCCCTGCAATCCACTGTGAATGATCTCGCTCAGGAAACTGTCCTAAGTTTCAAACTGGTGAGGTTTTTCTTCTTTCATACACCGCGGGTCCTTTCTCTAGTGACCCGGGAAGGGAACAGTCGAGGGTCCCCCTTCACAGAAAGCCCTCCTTTCATGTCCACCTCACGCATCTGCTCACTCTCTCATCAAAGGGGAGCCGCCTTTTCCACGCTGTCCTCAATACATTCTCCCTCTCTCTTTGCCTCTAAGCCACAAATCCCTGCCTTGGGTCTACCGCCCAGAGGCCCTGCTCTTACTCTCAAGCTCCTGCAGGGATTCAGATCACGGCGCAGAAAACAAAACAAAACGGAACAAATCCGTTACCCTTAACTTCAGCAGGTGCTGTAGCGCCTCTTAGCAATGGAACCCCGATCAGACACCCACCTCTGTGCCCGGGTCGTGTGTTTAGGCTTTAGCCACCCTTTCCAATTCACAGAGATCCCCATTCAACCCCACGCTGCTCACATCTAAGAGGAAACTTCATGATCCTTCTCCTGCTTCCCAGGACTGCATATACCATCACAGTTCCGGAGTAATTGTCCCAGCTAAGCCTTTGATCTCATCTCCTGTCACCTTCGACCAAAAATTACACACTTTTGTCTTTGGTCCACCCTCGTTCCTGAATCTGCAACACCAGCATTTTGGAGATATTATTCTGTTATCTTCTGGCCAGTTTGAATGCAGGTGTGAAATGTATTGTCAGTTAAATGACTGCTTCTTTGTGTGGTACTATGTCTTTTCTCAGCTTTTTTTTTTTTTTTAAACGGAAGTTTTTACTTTCCAAAAGAGAAGAGAAAATTGTGTAAGGAATCCCATACATCATCGCCTAGCTTTAAAAATTATAGACATTTTTCCAACCTGTTTTATCAATGTGCCTTTCCCCCCCGCTTTCCCCCATTTGGAATATTTTCCAACATATTCCAACCTAACATAATAATCATAATAGATTGATGCCTAGTCCATATAGAAAATTTCCTTGTTGACTAAAATGCCTTTTTACGTTGACTCATTCAAATAGGAACGAAAATGAGATTGACAGGATGCATTTGCATGTCTTATCTCTTAAATCTCTTCGCCCACGTGATTGCTTTATCTTTTTCCTTTTCCACTTATTTGCAGAAAAAGCTGAATCACTATTACAGATACTTTCTGGATATAGCTGATTGCGTCCTTATACAATCCTTACGCTTGTTCCTCTTCTTATTAAAATAAATAAGCAAATAAATAAATAAATATGTAGCCGGATCTTGGGACTTGCTTAGAAAAGAGAATTTTTTTTTTTTTCTTTTTGCAAGCATCATTCATAGGTGAGGCTCCCACTGCATCATATCCATACACACAAAACACACGTGGTGTAATTTCAAGGTTGGTAAGACTGCTCAGCAAGTTCAGGTGTTGGCAATGTGGGCTAAATCATAAAATTTCTCATTAACCTTTTACATAGTTGCTGTGGCATCCTCTCATGATAACGGGCTAGACCTCTCATTCTTTCACAGGGTGCCTTTTTTCTTGACTTATTCTGCAGAAGCATGTTTTCCCTATTTTATATGCTTACAAAAAGAATTTATTTCTCCACGTTAATTTTGAGAGTAAGAAATTGGATCCTTAGAGCCCCAAACTTGATTCTATAGTTTTGATGTAGTTTAATACGTATTAGGCTTAATTCATTTGAATGCTCAAAGGGTTCCGCTCTCAGGTAGGGAGAACCCCTTCCGGTTTGTTTCTCTGTCATTTTGGACATAGTCCCCGCAGCTTCCTGCTTTCTGATATCCTACTCCTTGGCTGCATGTGGACCTTTCAAGCCTGATCACTGAAATGTTCCACCACCATCTCCTTCCACCCCTCGCACTTCCAATTCTTTTAAAAAGAAATGACACTGAGGAATCGCATTCTGAGGGCTTGGTATGCGAATTATGATCAGAACACCATTTTCCAGGCATTTTCAGTGGCGAGCTAAGAAAAATAGATGTCTCTGAAAGAAAAAGTAACTTGAATTTTAAGAATAGATTGATGTACTGAAACTTTGAACCATTTTTACTCTGGTTTCATTTTTTATGCTGAAAATCTTGTCTCTCAAAACATTAGCATATTTTCTTGCTTGCTCTGTGCTACAGTATACCTACAATATGTTCAAATGGCAATAATAATATCAACAGAGAAATAAGATTCCCGAATGAAGTTTCACCTGTATTTACGTATCTGTACTCTGCATCTAGGTTTACCATCAATATACATGTGTTTTAAGATCATTTTTTATACTTGGTTTAGTTGCCAATTTGCTATTGATGCGATGTGTTTCATTTCCAAGGTTTAGAAATTATATTTTATCTTTGCCTGTAATATTGCTTTCTAAAGTATGTAGAAAACTTAAGATTCTTTCAAAATCAGGAGTTCCCGTCGTGGCGCAGTGGTTAACGAATCCGACTAGGAACCATGAGGTTGCGGGTTTGGTCCCTGCCCTTGCTCAGTGGGTTAACGATCTGGCGTTGCCGTGAGCTGTGGTGTAGGTTGCAGACGCGGCTCGGATCTTGCGTTGCTGTGGCTCTGGCGTAGGCCGGTGGCTACAGCTCCGATTCAACCCCTAGCCTGGGAATCTCCATATGCCGCGGGAGCGGCCTAAGAAATAGCAAAAAAAAAAAAAAAAAAAAAAAAAAAAATTTCGGAGTTCCTGTTGTGGCACAGTGGTTAACGAATCCGACTAGGAACCATGAGGTTGTGGGTTCGATCCCTGGCCTTGCTCAGTGGGTTAAGGATCCCGTGTTGCTGTGGCTCTGGCTTAGGCCGGTGACTACAGCTCTGATTAGACCCTTAGCCTGGGAACCTCCATATGCTGCTGCGGGACTGGCCCTAGAAAAGGCCAAAAGACCAAAAAAAAAAAAAAAAAAGATTCTTTCAAAATCAAAACAACAAAATAAGGCACATGCAGTGAGGTCTGACTGTCCCCTTCACCCCATCCTGTTATTCTCTCTGCAGCAGGTAACCGTTTTTCATACATTCGTTCTTCTTCTTCTTCGTCCTTTCTGAAATATACGTAGAATATATAATCCATGTCATTATATATTATCTAGATAGTATTATATATTCTATTTCAAGTGTACCTTGGTGGAGACCATGGAAATGGATGTCCATGCCAAATAACGGTGTGATTTTATTTTTCTTCCTGTTTTTATGTTTCTTTGTCTTGGGAGTTCTTTAGTTTCACTATAATCTTTTTTTTTTCATCTTTTCTTTTTAGGACCACATTTGCGGCACATGGAAGTTCACAGGATAGAGTCAAATTGGAGCTGCAGCTGCCAGCCTAAGCCAGAGCCACTACAGTGCCAGATCTGAGCTACATCTGCAACCTACACTGCAGATTGTGGCAATGCCAGATCGTTCACCCACTGAGTGAGGCCAGGGATCAAACCCGCATTCTCATGGATACTAACTGGGTTCTTAACCTGCTGAGCCACAGCGGGAACTCCCTTCACTACAACGCTGAGTTTTAGATTTATTTATTTAAATAGTCCCTGTTGGAACAAGCTTACTCCACTACAATTTAAAGATTTTATTATTTTTGTTTACATAGTATTACATGATTTTCATCTGTCCCTTAAATTTACTTGTCTATTGGGATTTTAATTTCATGACAACATTTTTACCTCTAGAATTTTTGGAGGGTACTTTTTCAAATATGGCCTTTTTCCTTTTATTTATTATTTTTTAAGATCATGTTTTACTATGTTTTTTTTTTTTTCCTGTCTTTTTGCCATTTCTTGGGCCGCTCCTGCGTTATATGGAGGTTCCCAGGCTAGGGGTCTAATCGGAGCTGTAGCCGCCAGCCTATGCCAGAGCCACAGCAACGCGGGATCCAAGCCGCATCTGCGACCTACATCACAGCTCACGGCAACACCGGATCCTTAACCCACTGAGAAAGGCCAGGGATCAAACTCACATCCTCATGGATACCAGTGGGATTTGCTGCTGCTGTGCCACAGTGGAAACTTGCCCTTTTCCCTTTTAAACAATTTGCTTTTATAATCTGATGGAGTCTAATAGTTCGCTTATCTCTTAAGCCTTTTATGCACACATTTCAATGGCCCATCGCGTGTGGAGATGGCAATCATGCCCCTTTGGGTGGCAGTAATGGCTCCCACGCAGAGACGGGCAAACCCGGGATTAATGGGCCGTGCCAGTTACACACGTTGGGAAATCTGTTATAAGAAAAAATATATTTGACCATTTGCACAGAGCCCTCTAAGTGCCTGCACTCTTGCAAGTGAGGGGTCCTGAAGCTTGAGCTTCATAAACTTTATGGTAATTCTGACTCCAGTCACACTTCAATTGCTGCCTCAAGGATATATTCCATGAAGTCCTTTCAATGCAAAGACGTCCAGATACGTTCCTCACATCTATTCTTGCCTCCTCACTCTGGCCTTGGGCACATGGGCAGAATTTCTCTCATTGTGCCATCTCTTCCGACCCCAAGGGAGAGGCTGAAAAATGACCCCCTCTCCCAGGAGATAACCATGTCTTAATTCCTGGAACTGGCGGAAAAGGGTCTGTTCAGATTAGATTAGATTAAGGATCTTGAGATAAAGAGATGATTCTGGATTGTATGCGTGGGTCATCCTACCATCACACGGATGCTTATAGAAAGGGGACCAGGTGGGGCGGCAGGGAGCACATCGTTGGGGCACAGGGGAGGGGCATTGTCCAGACAGAACAGAGGAAGATTTGAAGGTGCTGCACTTAAAAATTGGAGTGATGCAGAGTTCCCACCATGGCTCAATGGTGAACGAATCCCACTAGGAACCATGAGGTTGCGGGTTCGATCCCTGGCCTTGCTCAGTGGGTTAAGGATCCGGCGTTGCTGTGAGCCATGGTGTAGGTTGCAGACGCGGCTTGGATCCCGAGTTGCTGTGGTTCTGGCGTAGGCCGGTGGCTACAGCTCTGATTCGACCCCTAGCCTGGGAACCTCCATATGCTGCGGGAGCAGCCCTAGAAAAGGCAAAAAGACAAAAACAAACAAACACAAAAACAAACATTGGAGTGATGCAGGCACAAATCAAGGAAGAAAGGCAGCCATCAGAAGCAGGGGGAGTCAAGGAAGAGATTTTTCTCCAGAGCTGGAAGGAACCTGGTTTTGGCCCAGTGACGCTGGTGCCAGACTTCTGGCCTCCAGAAGCGTAAAAGAATAAATACATGTTGCTTTAAGCGACAATGCTTGTGGCAATTTATGACAGCTGCCCGAGGAAACGCATGCACCCGGTGTGACAGGAATTTCATTTACTCTTTCGCGGAATTCATCAAGGGAGGATCAAACACCAATGCAATTGCCCAGGGACTGGGACCACGTGACCGTGTCTCCACGCGGTGATGAGAAATTCTCTCCTTCCATCACGTAGAGAAGCACAGACCTGCTGCGTGGAGGCCACTCATTTGGAAGGGGGAGGACAGACGTCTCGTGATGAGCACTGTCCCCCCGTGTGCCCGGGGCCCTGACTCACAGGTATCTTGACAATGGTTGGGAGAAGGCGCAAGGACTCGGACAGTCTCCTCCACACCCTCTTCTCTGAACCTGGCTCCCATCGTCCCTCACCTGATTTCGCTTTGCCCAGACCCAACATTCTGGCGAGGGTGCTGTGGATTTCCAACATCTTAAGCCCTCCAAAGGTGTCCTGACCCACTGAGAAAATGACATGATTCTGGGAGTTCCAGTTGCGGTGCAGCAGTAATGAACCCAAATAGTATCCACAAGGATGCAGGTTCCATCCCTGGCCCCACTCAGTGGGTTAAGGATCTGGCATTGCCATGAGCTGTGGTGTAGGTTACAGATGTGGCTCAAATCTGGCATTGCTGTGGCTGTGGTTTAGGCTGGAATCTGCAGCTCCAATTCGACTCCTACCCTAGGAACTTCCATATGCCACAAGTATAGCCCTAAGAAGACCAAAAAAAAAAAAAAAAAAAAAAAAAAAAAAAGAAAGAAAAAGGGAGAGAGAGAAAGAAAGGAAAAAGAAAGAAAATTAAAGGAATCCATACTACCTCAAAGAGGATTCACGCTATATATCTTGTTTGAGAGGAGCAAGTGGGTTTTCCACAAAAAATGCAGCAATTTAGATAAACAATCTACTCCCTTAGATTTGCATTTTCTAAATTTGCCTTTAAGACCATTTTATACATGTTCTTGTTAATGAGAATAATATCAAAGAAATGTTTAAGCTACAGAAAAATCTGTTAATCTCAATTTTAATGTGACTAGCTTATCAGTTAAAGTTTTTGATTTGATTTTCTATCTCATTCTAGATGAGGTTATTCATTACTTTTCTTTTGCAAAAGAGACTATAATTTATAACTCCCTATTTCCAGTGGCTGTATTTTAAAATACAACACACACGGGCACTGTCGAGTGAATATTTATTAAGGTTTTTTTTTGTTGTTGTTATAGATAGCATTCACGTATTGGGAAAAGCTAAATGCATTTTAACTTCTTTTCCTCCTACATGATACACATTTTAAAAGTGTCCACTATCAGAAGGATTTTACACTAAAATGCAATCATTTGTGATATATGTTTCCTGGGCTCTGCTTCATAGTCTCACTTGTCAAGGGCAGTGATGAAAAAGTGAGAGTGAACTTCCCCAAAAGCTTCGGAAACACATCTTTTTAAGCGTGCAGTTGATTTTCTCTTACTCCATGTCCTCAACAGGAGATATATCACTTTCTGAAAAGCACCAATAAAATGCGGATAACATTAGGTCAGAGCGATCATGTCAAGAAGTCTCCTCCAATTACTAGTATCCGAAAGTCAAATGAGGGGAGTTTCATTTCTCGTCCTTTAACTCGTATGAAAAATCTGAGGAAAGACTTTAAAGTATAATAACCAATGAGTCTTTTACTAGAAAACAAACACATTTTATCACAGATTCCTGAAACCACCATCCTGGCAGCTTAGGGGACCCACGTGTCATTGTCACGACACTTCCTGGATGCAGTCATTTCCTCTCTGGATGCAGTCTTATCGGACTCAAGCATATCATTAGGGACGCGTAATTTAGAGTCAGGATGTACACGAAAAGAAACACGTTGAATAGAACCATGTGAATATCCTGCCAGGAAAGAAGATGATAATTCCAAAAGTGCAGGGGTAAGACTGGCAGTAACCACAGGAGCCTCCACCACGTGTTAACACACGTGCTGTGTGTGCCTCAGCTCCTGGGAGAACACGGCCACAGGGTTAATACAAGTTGGGTTTGCAAATCCCTGCCTTTGCCTTTCTGTCCTTCCAAATACCACTGGGGGAAAGACCGTGAGCAGATACACACTTACAGCAGAGCTGTAAAAAAGGAAGGGTGCTGTCGGTAATGACTGCCAAGGGGAGTTCCCGTTGTGGCTCAGCAGTAAAGAACCCAACCAGTATCCCTGAGGATGTAGGTTTGCTGCCTGGCCTTGCTCAGTGGGTTAAGGATCCGGCATTGCTGTGAGCTGTGGTGTAGGTCGCAGATGTGGCTCGGATCCCACATGGCTGTGGCTGGGGTCTAGGCCGACAGTGGCAACTCCTAGGCTGGGAACTTCTACATGCTGCAGGTGTGGCCCTAAAAAGCAAAAAAAAAAAAAAAAAAAAATACAAAAAGAAAGAAAAAAAATAAAAGACTGCCCAAAAAACCCCCACAAACCCCAAATTTTGCACTTAGAACTGTGGTTAGGAGTAGACGTGAGAGCTGGTGGTAGAATAGGGAAAAAAAAGATAGTGTGTTCATCCCGAATGGTGAGCACCGATGCCACTGTCTGCCTCCGTTTGGAGCCAAGAAGAGTCACTCTGCGAGGTGAGGTGGAACACGCCTAAAATCAGTGGCAGAGCTGGAAAATCAGAACAGGGACCGAGGGGACGTGTGGCCACCAGGAGAGCGAGCGAGCGAGGCCTTGGAACTGGCGAGAAACTTCCTCTCCACAGCCCTCCCTCTAACGCCCTCATACGCCTTCGCGGCCAGGGCTCCAACCCCTGTCCCACTCATTGTCACTTGCCTGGGGACACGCACTCCAGCCGCCAGCCTTGAGGGTCAGAGGGCTAAGAATCACCAGACATTCATGGGGTGCCTTTGGCTTGAGAGTTTGGAAACATCTTCCAGACAACAAAACAGTCCAAGAAACAACCATTTAAAGTAAGAAAAATTCGTAGATACCAAATAGTGTGAGGATGTTTAGACACCGTCAAAGAAGAGGCGGCGATAACAATTTTGGCAAAAATTAAGAGGTGTTGAAAGGCATGAAAGAACATTTTTAAAACTCAGTATTTAAACCTAATAGCAGAAAAGCATGGCCGCAGGTGGGGTCACTGGGCAGCAAGTATGAAAACACGTTGTAAAGGGAAAGCGTCACAGATTATAAAACAGAAGTCCTCAACCTTGGCTCGGCCTAGTTGAAGAAGGCAAACACAGGAGTTCCCACTGTGGCTCAGCAGGTCAAGGACCCAACGTTATCTCTGCGAGGAGGCAGGATTGAACCCTGGCCTCTCTTAGGGGGTTAAGGATCCGGCATTGCCGCAAGCTACGTTATAGGTTGCAGATGTGGCTTGGATCTGGTGTTCCTGGGGCTGTGGTGTAGGCCTCAGCTGCAGCTCTGATTCGACCCCTAGCCCAGGGAACTTCCATGTGCCGTAGGTGCAGCCTTAAAAAAAAAAAGAAAGAGTGAAAATACGAAGAAAAGAGAAGAAGGCATCATCGAATTAGTAATGTCATAAGAAATTAGATATTTTTGGCACACAGTGAAAATAATGAAACATCTCATATACCTAAACACAAAATAAATAAGTATATGAACTCCAGTAATAAAGAAAAATTAGTAAGATTTATTGAAAGAACAAAACAATTGACACACCAAACAGGTTAATTATTAAATGAGTACTTGATATTTTGGTCTCTGATCTTTTTCCTGGACAAAAGCAGATGACGGACAAAAATCGTCTCAGCTCTGAAGAAAAAAGTGATTTATGAACACAGATCCTGCCCATGTTAAAGAAAGGAAAATACACAAGTTTAAGGGTGAATTAAAGAAGTTTCCCTAAATGTAAGAACTCAAGATATTGATACAAGATATTCACGTGAGAAAACACTGACAAACAAAAGAAACATAATAGTAAAATAAAAATAAAAATTGGTAATAAAACTGCAAAGATGACCTTTCAACACAGAGTGAAAATGCTGAAAAAAATGTACAGGTGGTTTCACAATACATAGAAGATTGCAGGGGCAAATGTATGCAGTGAAAGCTTCCCACAAGTAGGAAGAAATTGTAAGAATTGATTTATGTTCAGCATTCTTATAAAAAAGTAGGACAGAGGAAACTTTTGGAGAGGATAGTTAGGCTTAGGGCATTGGTGATAATTTCATGAGTGTATATTTCAACCCAAACTCATCAAAATGTATACATTAAATATGTATTGCATTTTTGGTCTATCAATCATACCTCAATACAAGTATTTTTAAAAAGAATTGAATGATTTTCATCATTGGTTAAAGAAAAGTCATTAACTATGTCTCAAATCATAAGACTATCTTTCCGTTTCATCCTCCCAGGATGCCAAGAAAAATGAGAAAAGGTTTAGATCTACACAAGCGTGGTATCTGCTAGAAGCCTGAGAACAAGGCGTGTGAAATAGCAGCGGTCACTTAGACAGGTTTCCGCAGGACGGAGAGGAAGCCATGCTGAAGAACCAGGAAGCAGGTGCTCAGGACCAAAGCCTTAACGGAGGAGACCAGAGAGGAGAGCAGCCCTTCTCACCATGACCAGAAACATCCAAGCTCGCTGAGTGTGCAGAGCAAGTGTGGACCTGGGTGGGGCTTTCAGGTAATACAAGGAGGTACAGGAACCCCGTGGCTGCCTTTCCAATGTTGATCCTCCATGCATAACAGACAGGAATCCGACGATGAGACCCCCGGTTTTCTAAGGAAATTGAAAAGCATGACGGAAGACACCAGGGATTTTAGCGAGAGCGGTGCTTCTCAGCTGGTTGGGTGGAGGGCACCCTCACGGCTGTTGCCCAGCTAACCGCCCCCCACCAAAATTAGACTTGTAATTTGATCCACGCCTGCCAAGCATCATCTCTAATCAGCCCTCCCATTCTGGGTAAGGCCTGTACAAACCAGTTGGTAGGACAGCAAAGGAAACCCATTTCAATGACAAACACAAATTGGCTTTCATAAGGGTAAATGGACACCCAGGAAAAACATGAAAAGGGGAGATGGATAAGGTACCCCCATACACAGCGAAAGTAGCTCTGGGACTGCGAAATGATTTAGGAAGAATTATGGTTAGTGTCATCACAGAGAGTTTCAGGACAATAGTCCACTTGAAAAAAGTAAGTGTAATTGAGCAGGAAATGAGTTCTTTAAAATTAAAAAGAAGACTGAAGAAATAAAATGAATGCCAAAGCAATTCTGATGAACAAACACCAAGCGGGAGGCATCACTCTCCCAGACCTCAGGCACCATTACAAAGCTGCAGTCACCAAGACAGTGTGGGACCGGTACCAAAACAGACAGAGAGACCAATGGAACAGAACAGAGAACCCAGAAATAAACCCAGACACCAATGGTCAGTTAATATTGGACAAAGGATACACGAACATAAAATGGGAAAAAGACAGTCTTTTCAGCAAGCACTGCTGGGAAACCTGGACAGCTGCATGCACATCAAGGAAACTAGAACACACCCTCACACCATGCATGCAAATAAACTCAAAGTGGCTGAAAGACTTAAATATAAGGCAAGACACCATCAAACTCCTGGAAGAGAACAGAGGCAAAACATTCTCTGACATCAACCTTACAAATGTGTTCTCAGGTCCATCTCCCAAAGCACCAGAAATAAAAGCAAAAATAAACTAGTGGGACCCAATCAAACTGAAAAGCTTTTGCCCAGCAAAGGAATTAGAAATCTTTTATAACACAGAGCAAGAAGCCAAATATAATTTTTAAAAGCATAGAAAATAATGCAGGAGATCCAAGATCATCTATTAGAAGAAACAGAGCAATGGGGGGGGGGGGGTCAAATATTTAGCAGTGTCCTAAAAGAGGAAGTTTCAGAGCAAAAGGAAGGAGAGTTAGAACTGAGATTTGATAACATTTCTTACACTTTAAAAAAATTATAAGAAAAAGTATGTGGATGATCTTTGTGAGAAGGTGAGGCAAATCTTTTCTTTTCTTTTTTTTTTTTTTTTTTTTTTTGGTCTTTTTACCTTTTCTAGGGCCGCTCCCATGGCATATGGAGGTTCCCAGGCTAGGGGTCTAATCAGAGCTGTAGCCACCGGCCTATGCCAGAGCCACAGCAACGTGGGATCCGAGCTGCCTCTGCCACCTACACCACAGCTCACAGCTTAACCCACTGAGTGAGGCCAGGGATCGAACTCGCAACCTCCTGGTTCCCAGTTGGATTCATTAACCACTGAGCCACACGGGAACTCCAATATTTTCTTATTTATCTAAGAAAAGATATGAAATTAAGGCAATTATAACCTCTAGGATAAAAATAAAGCTGTAGAAGAAGTGCAAATAGGAAATAAGTTAAATATGCTGCAATTTTAAGCAACTTATGAGAATTAGAGAAAGAAAATCTAGTTGAACTTGAACTCTTATAACATCCTCCTTTAGTGAAACAGAATCACGTATCTATTCCCATGAGACATTTCTATTTCTGTTTTTAAAAGTCCACAGCCTCTAGTATTCACTAGCATTTTTAAAAGGCCATTTTGTGGCTATAAACCCCTTAATAAATACTCTATTTTTTTTTGCTTTGGACATACTCTATTTAAGAGTAAGAATAAGGAACAGACTTTGGCTAACATAATAGAATCCTGCTGGAATGACAAAGCAAAAGTATAACCATGAGGATATATTTTTTCCCACAAATGAAAATCCACATGGGATTTAGTGTTCATCATTTGAACAGATGTGGGCTCTTTCACGGGATGTCTGAGAGTGACACACTATCTCAGGGGCAGAATTATCTGTCTTAGGAAGACAAAATTCACGGCAAGCAGGAGTGATAACTGCATGGAAATATGAAAGTGGAGTCTCAGTAGAATGTTGCATTTAGAAACAGCAAGAAAGGTTGACTTCAGAAGCAGGTTACATTTTTGGATTCATTCTTCTCATATATTCTTTTAAAAGTCTTTCTGAACTGCAAGCACAATTAACTCTATGTGGTGACAATGAAAGTCAGAGTAGTACCAAAACTGGCCCTTTGGAAATCTATCCATCACTTGTGGGGATAACATGAAATATTTTTAAGAATTATTACATGCTAATATGTATGCTTTAGAAATGCAGCAGGGTTTATAAACAAAATCATCACCAGCTAGTCATATATGAAGAAAAAGTTGATAGAGAATGCCAGGGCTCCCACTGCTGTGATGGGAATTTAGGCTAAAGGATTAAGCCACTATTTTATCACATAAGTAATGGTCGCTTAGAAAAGTGCTTATCGAGGAAATAAACACAATCTTACCATTGGTTGGTTAAGATTTCCAGTGCGGTCTTATATATTAACATCCGAAAGAAGACCGTAAACTTTATAACCTTTCTAATCTGTGAATGGAGATAGCAGCATAAAAATAAGAAAGACAAAACAGAAATAGAAAATATGGGAGACTGTTAAAAGTCATGACTTTGAAAGGCAAACGATCGTGACGAGAAAGACGAAAATGTCGGAACAGGAGATTATTATAATAGGCGGTATTATTATCATTACTTCAGCTTCATGTAGCTGATGAGCGCCATAATGATAACAGAAATTGTGCTTGAGGTGAATAAACAGTATGGAAATTACTGCCTAAACTCGGCTGGTAATGCTCAATTCTTAGTCTCCCAACAAATGTTCAAGGGTCTGTGTCACTTGTGACTGCAGCTTACCCCTGTGAGTACTTAAGAACACCACACCTGCTGCGACCTGATCTTTCTCAATGTCATTGTCTGCCTAAATACTTCTTCATATCCGAACCCCATGAAATTTCTGGGTCCAATTTTTATTCCATTTCATCTATAATTGCTCACAGTGACTTGGGCATTTATCCACTACCCTTATCTGCACTTTACCATTACATATTTTTGGCCAATCCTTTAGTATTTTCTCACTTCCTCCATTGTGCCCTATGTCAATGGAAAACAAATCACAATGATCAGAAGAATTAGATCGTAGCTCTAATTCTGCAATCAATTCTGGATTCTCAGCAGGTGAAATTCTGTTTCTTGCTTATAAGATAAAGATTTGTATCTAGATAACTTACCCCATAGACATAACTCTACAACTCTCAGTTTCTTATTTCTTTCACATACTCTAAACTTCTGCAAAATGAAGCAATGGCATTTTAGACGTAGAAGGGACATTACCATTCGCCCAATTCACCCCTTTCCTGGCCGTAGCGATGGCAAACTTGAAAGCTGAATTCATGTTACTTCCTTGTCCGTCAACTGCTTTGTGAACATTTTCTATACTAGACATTGTGCCCAGTCCTGGGAAAATCAGGATGAATAAGTCTTTTAGGAATGTACAGTAATGTGAAAGAAATGAAAAATAAGTATATAATTATTATACTCATTAAAGATATTATTAAACATAAAGCTATGAATGGGAAATTTTTGAGGAAATGACTGAGGAGTCAGAAGAATATTTATGGAAATATTTATGCCTGAACTGAATTAGAAAGGACTTGCAAGAGGTAGATTCATTAGAATAAGCGAAATCCAAATTTTTAAGAGCCCCTTCCTGCTACATTTAAGACTCATGTGAGGGAAAAAAATGGGCTTTAGTAATCATTAATTGAATCGAAATTAAGACCTCCAAGAGCTGGATTCACAAACAGCATGTTTAGATAGAACTCTGAAAACATCAAGGAAAAAAATGTCCAAAGAGAATGTAAAATTCCCAAAATAGGCTGGGTAAATTCTTTTGGAAACATGTCATGCTCTTCTTTGAGCGGAAACAGATTCAAGAAGACCAGCAGAGTAATACATCTTATAGAGAAGGACTCAGAAACAGTAGCATTTTAACCAGTCCATAAATCAAATCCCAGGCAAGCACAACACAGGGAGAAGAGCAGTGCTTAGATCCAGGTAGGCAAGCAGGTGGATCTGGAGTCCTGACTGATCGAGGTCCATGGGGTTTCGCAAAGACTGAGTCGGGACTCGAATGGGAATGGGTCGCTGAAGTCTACTTCATTAGACTGAAAGCGCACAGGGTGAAAAAGTGAGTCAAAAGCAGAGAAGAGCAGGGTTAACGGGACTTTAACCTGTGGCCTCCGGGCAGAGGGTCCTTCCTCTTAGACTTGATTCTCTTTGCTTGGATGGACGTGGAGGATGAAAAATCCTAAAGGTTTGCATCTCGGAAGGGCAGAGCCCTAGGAGGTCAGTGGAGGCATCGGAACTGAGTCTGGTGCGTCAATTCTGACAGGATGATACCACAAACCCCAGAAAGCTACTCTACTCAGATGACAGACGCGAGAACAATCCGTGACCTTATAGCTTCACTGATAAATTTTATACTGAATATGAATGCCCTTGATTCATTTATTACTACTTCCTCTTTTCCTTACTGACAAGTGAAAAATGAAGCCCAAGAGCTCTTTTCCAGCCAAGAAAAAATAAACAACACACAGCTTCTGATTCCATCTGCGCCTCCTGCTTTCTCTCCAAAATCATCAGATTTTTGCAGTAGAACCAAAGAAAGGTATGAGGTGCAATCGTGACTCAGAGTCCGGGAGGAGAAGAGGGGCCAGACGGGTGGCACTGAGATGGTCATGAGACAAAACTCTTGTCTCCTGTGACTCTGACAAGAGCGTCCTCTGGGGAACAGGGGTGTTTATTCCAGAGAAAGACAGTCAGGTGAAGTGGCGTCGGCACAGGGGCTCAGCTTCTAGTTCCAGCTCTAAGGTCCACGAAGTTCTGGAACTGTTTTCCAGTCTGTGCAACAGAGCCTTTGGGCTAAGTGCCCACTGAGGCTCCATTTCTTTCTTTTCATTTCTTTCTTTTTTTTTTTTTTGTCTTTTTAGGCCTATGAAGGTTTCCAGGCTAGGGGTAGAATTGGAGCTGTAGCTGCTGGCCTACACCACAGCCTCAGCAATGCGGGATCCGAGCCGTGTGTGCAACCTACACCACCACTCGTGGCAACGCCAGATCCTTAACCCACTGAGCGAGGCCAGGGATGGAACCCGTGTGGTCGTGGATATTAGCCAGGTTCGTTAACCACTGAGCCACAGTGGGAACTCCTCTGTTTCATTTTAACAGTATTTCACAGAACAGAATTTGTGTTTAAAGACAGTGGAAGAAAGGCTTCTTATTTATTTCCCTCTTTTGCATCCCACAGACCATAGCAACAACAACAGCAAAAATACAGAAAGATGGAGAATTGCCTCAGGGTCAAACAATGACAGATACAGCAAGGCCAGTGCTCTGAAAGCTGACCCAGGCTGAGAGCTGGTGGTTTGGACTTTTCTTTTCTTTTTCTTTTTTTTTTTTTTGCCATTTCTAGGGCCGCTCCCGCAGCATATGGAGGTTCCCAGGCTAGGGGTCGAATCGGAGCTGTAGCCACCGGCCTATGCCACAGCCACAGCAACACAGGATCCGAGGCTCGTCTGCAACCTACCCCACAGCTCACGGCAACGCCGGATCCTTAACCCACTGAGCAAGGGCAGGGATCGAACCCACAACCTCATGGTTCAGGATCCTGAGTTGCTGTGGCTGTGGTGTAGGCCGGTGGCTACAGCTCCAATTCGACCCCTAGCCTGGGAACCTCCATATGCCGCGGATGCGGCCCAAGAAATGGCAAAAAGACAAAAAAAAAAGTATGGTAAAAAGATTTCTGTTAAGCATTAAATATATTTAGAAAGAAATAGAAGCAAAATCTCTAAAAAAAAAAAAAAAACAGAATATAAATGCCATGAAACTTTATATTTTAAAATTACCTCTAAAATCAGAAGACGGATGATTGGAAGGAAGTCAGTGGTAGGGTACATACTAATTTCCCCATTTTCTATAGCAAGAGCTTGCTTTATTGAGTCTAATTTAAATTACAAATATACAAATGATACTAATCTCGTATTTTTTACTTGTTGGTTTCCGAGAATCGTTGTTAATTAACCTCCTTTATGGTAAAGAATCACTTACTGAAAATCCTTCAATGTCCCTCAATTTTTTTCTAATTTTGTCAGAATCAACTTAGACATAATAGTTTTAATATTGCATATGATAAACTGATTTCTCGTTGTCCTTAATTCATCTTTGTAAGTAAGCATATTCCCAGAGCGCTCTCTCACGTGATCTTCAGCAAGTATCAGTAATGCTTTTTTAGATGTTGGCATTGCTGGTGGCTATTAAAAAAATTAGCCTTACATACCTTATTTTTAAACTTTATGTTTTGCATTTAGCAAGTCTCATTTTTAAAAGTCTTTGCAAAATTGAAAAAAGAATACTCTGAGATAGGCTATCCCACGCTGATTGTGCAGGATGGTTGGTTTCACATCTGCCTCTGTTGTCAATGTGTTGCCTGCAGTAACAATTTGGAGATTATGAATATAATATATCTCTTACTGTTCTTGAGTGAACTTTTACTATGATTTGACAAAAATTTCATTTACGTCCATGGAAAAAACACTAAATTGTTAGCCATAAATAACCATGTAGACCGCTGTAGTTAATGGCAGTAGTTACTATATCGCTGTTAGTTTCACTTTAATAACAGAATGGCAAATACAAGAATATAAATACATAAGAATATATATTAATAAATATAAATAAAATAATCTATAAGAATGCTGAATCTTATCCTTTCTCCTCAGGCTGTCCTTAAGCCAACATGTTCAAAAAACAAGAAAGTGTGAGTTCCCATCGTGGCTCAGTGGAAACGAATCTGACTGGCATGCATGAGGATGCAGGTTTGATCCCTGGCCTCACTCAATGGGTTAAGGATCCGGCGTTGCTGTGGCTCTAGCGTAGGCCGGCGGCTACAGCTCTGATTAGACCCCTAGCCTGGGAACCTCCATATGCCGAGGGAGCAGCCCTAGAAAAGGCAAAAAGACCAAAAAAAAAAAAAAAAAAAAAAAAAAAAAAAAAAAAAAAAAAAAAAATTAAAAAAAAAAAAAAAACAACCAAAAAACCCAGAAAATGTGAGTTGGGAAGTTTTAACTAGCTAATGTAAAAATCTTAATATCCCAGAGCTCCTGTTGTGCCTCAGCAATTACGAACCCAGCTAGTAGCCAGGAGGATGCGGGTTCCATCCCTGGCCTCCCTCAGTGGGTTAAGGATCCAGCTTTGCAGTGAGCTGTGGTAGAGGTGCAGATGTGGCTTTGATCTGGTGTTGGTGTGGCTGTGGCTGTGGTGTAGGCTGGCAGCTGCAGCTCTGATTAGACCTCTAGCCTGGGAACTTCCATATACCACAGGTGCGGCCCTGAAAAGCTTTTTTTTTAAAAAAACCAATATTCCTAATATTTCTCATATCAATTATAGAATTATAATTTATCTGCAGTCTATAAGATTTGACTCTGTTCATTCCCTCCCTGACTCACTGCCTTCTGGATACTTTTTCAGATAAGCAAACCTTAGTATATCTGTTTCTTGCCTAAATCCCTTCAGTGTTTTTCAAATTTTTAGTCTTAGACAACCCCACTCCCCTCAGAGGGTGTTAGTCCTTTTAGCAGATAGTCAATTAAGGCCTGAGACATAGTTTCAACCAGTCACCTAGTGCCAACTCAGCTCCACAGAAACAGACAAGGCTGCTTCATGTAAAAGCAGGGTTCCTTAAGAGTTGCTAAGACTTTGGCTAAAACATGCATCAAAAGGCCAGGTGGCCTGACCCACCTGAGTTGACAAGGATTCACACTAAGTTAACAACAGTCAGATCTGAAGACCACACAAATGGGGGGAACCAGTGTCTAATATGGGCAGCTCCCATATTAGGCTTAGAGTCAAATCTTCCCATTATGAGCTATTTTTTTCTCCACCATTAAGAAATGGTACATGTGGGAGTTCCTGTTGTGGTTCAGTGGTTAACAGCATCCATGAGGCCGTGGGTTCGATCCCTGGCCTCACTCAGGGTTTAAAATCCAGCCTTGCTGTGAGTTGTGCTGTAGGTTGCAGACGCAGCTCGGATCTGGCTGTGGTGTAGGCCAGTGATTACAGCTCCAATTCAACCCCTAGTTTGGGAACTTCCCTATGCTACAAGTTCGACCCTAGAAAGGAAAAAAATAAAAATGAAATTGCAAATGTAAACATAGTTCACCGAGGTAAGGAAGGGGGCATTGCCTCAACATACGGAGTAGACCTAAGTCTCTTCCAGTCGTTCTCAGAAAGAGCAGCCTCTTGCTAAGCTGCAGATACCAGGCCTCCTTTAGGTTAATGGCCTCTTGACACCTCAAGATCCCTGACTTCCATAAACTGCCTACAATGCAGACCTATTTTAACATAAGTTTGAGAGAGTAAAGCGATGAGAGTAAGGTGCTCGCATTTCACCAAGAACAGGGAGGGTGTTTGCTCTAGGTGATCTGTCCTTCTATCATTTTGGTATTTCTCTCTAGCTTTCTCTCTTCTGAATTCAGCCGTCATGAGCTGTCTGTGGCTGCCTAACCTCCTTCTGCTCTTTTTGTAGTGTCCCTGAGAATCCCGCTACCCTCACGTTGAATTAATCGCTCAAGGTCTAAATTATGAAAATGTTAGGGGTTCCTAAACATACATCGTACCATATACATTGTACCCGTGTATCTTTTTCGTTAGCCTGTGGGTCAGTGAAGAGAGTTTTAACACTGATGCCAAATACAGTGAGAACCAGTACCTCCCATTAGTAAGGACATACTCAAATTTTGTCACCTAAACACATCTCTGAAGTTCATAAGTTATAAGCCACCACTGCCGAAGACGTTTAAAGTCATGTTCTACGGGATGGCATATAGAAAGTTCTGGGGTTAACCACAGTAGCTGATCAGAGCCAATACCAAACAAAACTAGCGTACGGTACTAAATGAAGCTAACTGAATATTTTCTACTGTGGGGAGAGAAAAATACTTTTTCCTTTTCTCTTCTCAGTGCTTAGTTAAGACCCATGTAATAAAAGACAGATTCACGGGAGAAAACTATACAGAAGTTTATTAACAGGCATACCTGAGAATACTTGAGAAATACCCAAGGAAAAAGAGTAGCTGGAAGAGGTGGTTTAGAACTACGGCTAAATATGACCATCAGCTAATGACAAAGGAAAGAAAGCTGTGTGGGAGGGAGGGGAGAGGCAGTGAGCAGAGGGGACCAGGAAAAGCACGGTAAACAGGGATGATGCTTGTTATACAGATTTATTTTATTTTACTTTATTAGTAGTAGTGGCAGTATTTTTTTTTTTTTTTTTTTTTTTTTTTTTTTTTTTGCTTTTTAGGGCTAAACCCAAGGCATATAGAAGTTCTCACGCTAGGGGTTGAATTGGAGCTGCAGCTGCCAGTCTACACCACAGCCACAGCAGTGCAGGATCCAAGCACATCTGCGACCTACATCACAGCTCATGGCAACGCCAGATCCTTAACCTAGTGAGCAAGGTCAGGGATTGAATCCACAACCTCATGGATATTAGTTGGATTCATTTCCGCTGAGCCACCATGGGAACGCCTATACAAGTTTAAATGGGTAACTTCTCCACTGATAACGGTCCCAAATTTTCTCTAGGGAACAAAAAGATACATTTTACATATAAATAATAGAAGTATCTCTTCCAAAAATGTCAAATTAGCCTGTATCCTACAGATCTTCCAAACCCCAAAAAGAAAACCCAGCTCCAAGGGAACAAGACCTGAACAGAAAGGAAGCAGAGCTGTTGCCCTGAATTCCTATGTGCCTCTCGCTCCAGGCATTTAACAGTCCACCTGTGGTGCTGGGAACGCCGAGGTGCTGAACACAGATTTCAGCAGCCCATCAAAGGGGGAATAAAGGAAACTGAATGTGAGACCCGCTAAGGGGGAGGAATGCTGGCAAACACGCTAGCTTTTCATTTGTAAAACCTGGAGACATAAGCCATGGAGAGAATGGCAGCCTAAAAATAGACCAGCTCTCACAAAGACCGAAATCACACCAACGTTGAGCTCAACCTGACTGAATTATGGTAATTTGCTCATAACCCACATGCGCCCCAGAGACTGCAAGCCAAAGACAGCTACCCACAGCATTACCAGACATGCAAGCAATAGCAGAGTTTAGGGCTTGCAGAGCGGAAGCATTTTTTATGAATACACTAGGCCATTAGTTGCATTTGCACTAAATATCAGTGAGATATAATCAGGTCTCAAAAACATTGGCATCCAGCTTTAAATAAGCTGACTTTCATATTAAGTAAAATGGACCTCATTGGGCTGCTCGTAAGGAACACAAGAAAACTTCTATAAAGGAAGATGATCCAATATGTTACATTATTTCTAGAAATCTTCTACTATGTTCAGAACTCAACTTAAAAATGGAAAAACAAGAGATAAAAATAAATAGGTTGATGATGATGATAATGACAAAAATAAAGATAAAAAGGAAACAGGCACAAAATAGTTCCAGAGGAAAGCTAGATGTTGCAAACTTAAAGTCAAGACAGACTTTAAGTTGCATTAATATGTAAAAATAATAGAGGTAAGTTTTTATCAGGGAATTGAATTCTATAAGACGATTTTCATTTGAAGAAGGAAAAAGATGCTACAGGTGAAATTAACCATTTAAGAGTTAGAAGGGACAGCAGAAGAGACAGCAGAACACAAGTTTGTATATCTGAATAATAAGACAAATGAAAATATCCAGAAAGACGCCTGGAAAAAAAAAAAAAAAAACAGATACCATGAACAGGTCTAACATACGTGTCACTGGAGTCCTAGTGGAAGTAAAGAGAATGAGTCATAAAAATTATTTAAGGAGTTCCCGTCGTGGCGCAGTGGTTAACGAATCCGACTAGGAACCATGAGGTTGTGGGTTCGGTCCCTGCCCTTGCTCAGTGGGTTAACGATCCGGCGTTGCCGTGAGCTGTGGTGTAGGTTGCAGACATGGCTCGGATCCCGCGTTGCTGTGGCTCTGGCGTAGGCCGGTGGCTACAGCTCCGATTAGACCCCTAGCCTGGGAATCTCCATATGCTGCGGGCGCAGCCCAAGAAATAGCAACAACAACAACAACAACAACAACAACGAAAAGACAAAAAAAGACAAAAAAAAAAAAAATTATTTGAAAAAGAAGAGCGGATGATTTTGAAACTAATCAATTACATCTAGTCAAAGATTTAAGGAGTTTTTCAATCCTTAAATGGAATATG
The DNA here is from genome assembly GCF_054392235.1 of Sus scrofa. Lineage (NCBI taxonomy): Eukaryota > Metazoa > Chordata > Mammalia > Artiodactyla > Suidae > Sus > Sus scrofa. The sequence continues at coordinate 1,994,921 of NC_139392.1, forward strand.
TACGAGTTCCATCACAGCACAGTGGGTTAAGAATCCGACTCCTGTGGCTTGGGTCATTGTCAGGTGCAGGTTTAACCCCCAGCCCCGTGCAGTGGGTTAAAGGATCCCTCACTGCGGCAGCTCTGGTGTAGGTCACAGTTGCGACTCAGATTCAATTTCACATGCTGTGGGTTTAGCCATAACAAAAATAAAATAATAAAATTAAAATAACATATATTATAGGAAAACATCCAAAATATCAAAAAGAAAGAGAAAATACAATAAACAATCAGATGTCTTTAAAAAGTATTAACAACTGACCTGGCAACATAAATGCAAGAAAAAAGAACACGTGATAATTTTTTTTCCTGAGTGCTAAAAGGAAAACCACAACAGAAACCAACCAAGCAAGGATTCTACAAGTAGTAAAACTTAATCTATAAAAATGAAGGCAAAATAGCAACACATTTTAGGCAAACAAAAACTGAGGGTTGGAAAAAAAAATGTTTTGCAAGGAAAAGTATATTACAATGGAGAAACTGGACTTCATTAAAATTAAAACCTTCTGCTCCAAGACAATGTCAAGAGACTGAGAAGACAAGCCAAGGACTTGGAGGAAATATTTACAACAGTCACACTTCTAAGGAATTCTTATCCCAAACATGCAAGGTACTCTCAAAACTCCACGATAAGACCAACAAAGTAAATAAACAATGGGCCAGAGACCTGAACAGACACCTCGCTGAAGAAGACAGACAGGTGGCAGGTAGGTGTATGAGAAGACGACCTGTGTCGTGTCACGATGCCACAGAACAGTAACCATCAGATCCTGTTTCCCAAAACATAACTGTCTTTTTTGTTCTCCTTAATCAGCTTGTGCTCTCTCATAATAATGGTTTTTGCCACATCCAAAGGGTCATTTTCACTGCTGGAGTATAACCTGCATAAGTGAGTTTATTTGATCTATTTCATTGTTACTGCCCCAATGACCAGACAGCCCAAAGCACTCAGCGGTTACTTCATATATATTATATATACATATATACACACACACACACACACACATATAGTGAAAAAATCAAAGATTATTATATTAAGATACTATAGGGAAAACTTGAGAAGCTTTGGTCAGTGAGACCTGTGGCATATAAAAATTAATTACAGTTATCAAGTCATGTGACTGTGGGTACTAATACCAGCAGCATAAAAAGCTGACTGGAGAGCAGATATGCAGAAATTGAGGTCTTAGCTGGATGCTGGGAGGAAAAAAATTCCAGGAGATTTGAAAGTACCAAAGGTGATTCCTGAGGAGAGGAGGAGACAGGATGAGTCAGGTAAGGGTGCTTGTAAAGGTTGCAAGGGGGGTTGAATTTCCAAGAGAGATCCACAAAGGAAAATAAAATGCCACACAATAAATCATTCATCGGCAGAAAGTATATATTGTGCTTATTTTGATTTGTATCATTTTTGTTAATATTGCAGTTGACACACTCTAAGTCAGAGTGATCAAAGCAGAGATACAGCGGGGAGTGAAAGACGACTGGAAATCCTGAGGGTGTAATTTATTCCAGTTCACCCAGCGGAGAAGCGGCAGAGTAGGAAGAGCGAGGCTTTGGCTTCAGCATCTGTGCTCCCAGCCAGAGACTCTTTTGACTCATTGCAAATCGAAAAGATGGAGAGAGGATGGACGAAACCCAGGAAAATGCTCACACCCAGGGGATAAAGTCCCTGAAAAAGCACTTACAGAGACTGAGAAATGACGGCAGAGCCAGCCAGGATCATATAGTACCACAGAAAATGGACTTTTTTCAATATAAGACAGCAAGGCCATGGATATGTGTGGAAGAGGAGGACGCACTAAGAAACTGGAGGGCTCTCTTTAATTTTTAACATCTGCAGTTGAATAAAAAGCTGACATAAATTAGGCACCTTACATTTAGAAAAGGTGTCTAAGATATTAATTATTCTCCCTCTCTGTTCTCTGAAATGAAAGAATTCATATTCACGAACCCTTTTGCTGTTTGTCATTTTGACTTTTAGATCTCAAGGTTGTTCTTTCAATACCCATTACAATGGGAACTGTCAGCTACTTAGAGCTCTTTTAAAGACATAATACAGCCTTTGCTGCCCATCAATTAAAATAAACAAGAATAAAATTCTATTTTTTTTCCAGGCTGCCAGAATAATAATTCTTTTCTAAAATTTGGCATTTATATTATCCAGAAAAAAAAAATGATGAACGTTCTCATCATTCTGAGATTTTTTTTTTTTTTTAAGCTGATACCTCCACTTTAATGTGTTCCTAAGATATCACAAGCCAAGGTTTGTGTTTATCGCAGGGTCTCAGAGACAGGTGCAGGCAAGTCAGGCAGTGTGTGCGTCCAAGTTTCATGGGAATCATCTAAAGCATCAAGACCTCCCAGGCTCAATGCAAGAAAAAGTCTGAACGCAGTTGGCTCAGTCTTCACCCACTGGTTTCCACCTAAGAAATAGCTCGGCTGAAGGTCAACTGAAAGGAACTGTAGAAAGACGTGCTGCACAGATTAGAGGTCAACAGTTTCCAGCATCTGAAGGACTGACCTTCACTGGCCAATATAAATTGCCCTTAAAATATGTAATAGAAATGACGCAAAGGGGGAGGGAAGCCTAGTAAGTGATGGAGAAGGACCGACTTACTCAATGAAGGAGGCACTTTTTTGTTTTAGGGCCGAACAGGAGGCATAGGGAGGTTCCCAGGCCAGGGGTCGAATCACTGGCCAACACCACAGCCACAGCCTCACCAGATCCTTAACCCACTGAGCAAGGCAGGGATCCAACCCGCATCCTCATAGATACTAGTCAGGTTCATTTCTGCGGAGCCACGATGGGCACGCCTAAGGAGGCAATCTGAAGATATTTTCCAAATTAACTCTCTTGGAGTTCCCATTGTGGCTCAGTGGTTAACCAATCCGACTAGGAACCATGAGGTGGCGGGTTCGATTCCTGGCCTTGCTCAGTGGATTAAGGATCTGGCATTGCCGTGAACTGTGGTGTAGGTCGCAGATGCGGCTCGGATCCCGCATTGCTGTGGCTGTGGTGTAGGCCGGTGGCTACAGCTCTGCTTGGACCCCTAGCCTGGGAACCTCCATATGCCATGGGTGCGGCCCTAGAAAAGGCAAAAACCAAAGAAACAAACAAAAATTAATTCTCTTGGTGGAGAATAGAAAGTCATATAAAATACTCAACTGGAAGTAGTCCATAATCTCCCAGTATTTTTTGCCCCTATTTACGCCCCTCCCTAAGGGCTCAGATTCAGCCACACAACGAAGATGGGATTTCTCCGAGCGCTTCAGTGCCACCCCCCCACCCCCTTCATTTCTAATCCCTCCAACCGGTTCTCCGTCCTCAGCTCTTCACCCTTCGGAAGCGTTTCCCTCCAGCACCCACCCCCTGCACGTGTTCTTCCCTTTCGCATTGTTACCCTGGGAGTCTTTCCTCATTTGTCTTGCATAGCATGTGTGCAAAATCATCATTTGCAAGCATCCTTTACTGGCTTTTCTTTCTCTCCGGATCACAACCTCGTCGCAAGGAAACAAAAGAAAAGCCAAGCGAACCTCCAAGCACTCCTTGCAACCCCTTTTCTCACGCTTTTGCGCGCTCGCTTTGGACCATCTGCCTCACGGGACAGCCTCGCAGCCCACCTCTCGGGCGTGACGCTTAAATCTTCAGCCCTTAACCCACGAGATCTTCGCCCACGACCCGTGTAGAGGAGCTTGTGGGTCTCGCCTTCTAGACTGTTCACTCCAGTGGCGGCTCCATGGGCCTCCCTCGATCCTGCTTTCAAAACGCGATAAAACGGCGCCTACGCTTCGAAGGCGCCTGCTGCGGATGCAGGCACCTCACCCACCTAAGAGAAAAGTTACATTCCCTGCGCTTCCTTTAGAAATGACTAGTTTCAGTGAAAACTTGAGCCTTCTTTGTGCTTGTCCCTGGCTCAATTGCACCCGCAACGCAATCACCCTGGGCTACCGATGAGGAGGCATCCTGAGCACAGCGGCCTGTGGGTAAAAGATTACAAGCACGTGAGTTTTTAAGAGACTTCTCCTAGATGGCCCTCAGCTCTGAGCAATACGCCCTTTTTGCAAGTATTTTCATTGTAGGAAGAAATGGAGATATGATAAATCTAGAAGACGACCGGGGTCCCGCTGAGACCTAATCACACCGTCCTGGATGACGAGGAGATTCCCCCAAAGAAGGAAGCGGCGTGTTGGCCCGCAACCCTGACTCTTCCCTGGAACCCTGCTTTTTTCCAGTTACTATAACGCCCCCTGCAGTTCTTCCCAGTGGAGGACACACTGTTTAAGGCATTTGCCTACTGTGGCCTCCGCAGCCTGGCAAAGCAGTACAAGCTGTTTTTTCCCTTCACCCCAAACTCTGTCTCGGTGTTTCTATTTGGTATCAGGTGCACAGAGGCTGAGTTTCAGCCACACTCCTTCATAGGAAAAAAGCAGCATTTTTAGCTTCTCTGTCTGTAGGGTGTGCGACAATGTCCAGTACCCACTGCTCCCTTTTGTGATTTTTTAAAAAGTTTTTCTACTGCATTACACGGTGATCTGAGAGAGGAGCCTAAGCCATTTACTCACCTTTATCTTTTCTATTAGATTTAGCTTAGACGCTTTGAACGCAGAGAGCCCTTAAAAAATGCCAGTTGTTTTCTTTGACAATGAGATCTTTAATCTCCCTAAAACCTAATGGGAAACCATAAATAAACTCTAAACGTGGTGTCTCTAAACTGGGAATTGCCAGAATAAATTAGCTATATTGTGCTTTCTCTTTAAGAAAGTACATTATGTCTAATTTAGGCTTTCATTGTGAAATCTACATTCAGTGTTTTCTCTGAGACTAGGTGTTCTTCCTGTTACACAAGAGATTTTTTTCTGAACAGTGTAAATGAAAATTAGTGGAGGTTTTTTGGGCCAGTTGAATATAGTTTTAAACATACTAGAATGATTTCTCATGTAGGCCTAGAGTGAGATGGATCAGTAATTTGATATCCTCAAATACATGCTTGGTATACTGAATCTATGATTTGTAGGTTGTTTAATCAGAACATGCATAAACTTTTCTTTCTAATACGCATATTATAAATGCATTCCTTCAGTACTATTCCAAAGATTCTCTCATCATCTTTCAGAAAATAAACTTTTTTCCTCTTTTTATTTACTCATCTTCTCTTTCTTATATCTCAGCTCTTCTATTCACCTCCTTTTCCACTCTTTCCTCCTTACTTAATTCTGTCCACATCCTGCCCTTCCAAGAAACTGGGGGGTGGGGGTGAAGGAACGAAAGTTGCAACAGTTCCAACCCTCTACTCTCCCCTGGTGGTTCTCTTAACAACCAACCCCCATCTTTGGGTGTTTTCAAAAATCACCCAATTAACATAACTGAAGACACTTTCCTGTCTCTCCACACTTAAATTCCAAGCTTTTCAGAAGGAACTCTTTGCCAGGAACAGCGCTACAGCCCTAATGGATATTTCTTATTATGAAAACACAATATCCTATCGTCTGGGCTACTTCCTGCTCTGATATTTTAGAATAACACTGCTAAGGAAGATTTTTTTCAAGAATGTCAGGTAAAGATTAGTTATGCTGATCAGGGTAGCCTTCAAATGCAGATTTAGTTTTATTCAGTTAAGGAAAAAAAGAAAGCATTCCTCCCATCTTTAGAATGTAAATGGCCAAAACTACACCTGGAAACCCTGCAGTTAAGAGACATGAGCCAACAGAAATGGACGCAACCCGGTAAATCAGCTATACTTTAATAAAAGGGGGGGGGGGGGCGAGAGAGAGAGAGAGAGACATAGCCTGAATAAGCCAAGGAAGGCACAAATTTTTGAACTTAATTGTATTTTGTTCGAAATAAACTGTGACAGTTTAGGGACATGACAAGGTATCCACGTTTCCAAAGTCTCTCCCTCATTCTTGTCTCTGGCATAGAGTTGATTCTCAAGAACCACTTCTTGGAAAGAATCACACTTCTCCTGAATACATTCCCACTGTTACCCCTCATCTCCCTTTTATTATAAGACGTTCGGCTTTATACACCCAGCTTTTCTTTTAAGAAGAAAACAAATTTGACATTTCCTCCATGAAATGTGTCTAGTCTTTCACCTTCCGTTCTCAAAAGTTGGTTAATTAAGAGTATCGCATATTCCAGGCGTTCCACTTGTGGCTCGGCAGTTGACGAACCCGAGCAGCATCCACGAGGATGCAGGTTCGATCTCTGGCCTTGCCCAGTGGGTTAAAGATCTGGCTTTGCCGTGCTGGAGAAAAACAATGCCTCTGGCTGGGATGGTCTGGGTCGGTAAGTGAGACACATGGGCCTGGGGCGATCTCGACAAGGCCCTGCTCTTGTGCAGAAGGGCGCCGGTGCTCAAAAACCATGCAGGAAGAAGAAAACACCCTTCTTACTCATCCCTGATGCAGGAGGAATATCTGTCCCCTTCCCATTGGTCAGGTCAGGGCGCACCTTCTTCTTGGTTGGCTGATTTGAAACAAGGTGTTCCGGGGAGAAGCGGGAGAGAGGCGGGTGCAGGAGGGTGTCTCAGACAAGCAGGAAGAGAATGGACTCACCAAGACTTCCTTTGGGAGAAAAGACCTACGTTAATTCTCACAGCCCTGAGCTGTGGTTTCAGTCGTGGACGGGGCTTGGATCCCACATGGCTGTGGTGTAGGCCAGCAGCGACAGCTCTGATTAGACCCCTAGTCTGGGAACCTCCAAATGCCGCAGGGGCAACAACCCCCCCCAAAAAAAAGGTAGTGTGAATTCCAATATATTAGACTTTTATTTCCCATAACAAGGTTTACAATAATTTAATATGATCTGCTCTAAAATAGTTTAATGCAATAATTTAGTAAGTTCTGGTCCGGACATTCAAAGACCGTGCAGTTTAATGGAAATTTTATTGTTTTCACAGTCAACATCACAACATCATCGGGTGCCCAGATAGGTAATATTTTCTTACTCCTGAAATGTTTCTGTTCCTCCAATTTTACTTGTGAGAAAAAGAAAATTATCTCTCACTACCTCGCACATCGACAGGTGAGAGAACTGATTCTTTTCTTAAGTGTCAAGTGAGATTCAGATAATTGCTCCAAACTCAAGATGACTCATCCTCCATCTTCCCTTCTCTCCCATCTCACATGTGAGATATTGCAAAATCACTTTGGCTTTGCTTTAAAAACATCTCTAGAATCTGACCTCTTTTCCTCATCCCACTGCTGCAGCCTCATTTCACCAGCATCGCGCACCTGAAGGAACACGGGCGCCAACCCTCCCAGCTTCTGTGGTTCATCCACAGACCGTTCCAGCGCTGCCACTAGAAAAACCCCTTGACAGCACAAGCGAGAGAGGTTGATCCTATGCTCAGTACCTTGTTACGCTTCTCTGATTCACTGAGAGTAAAGCCTACCACCTTCAAAGATGCTTGGAAGGCTCGACGTGACGGAAGACGGCCCAAGCCCCTTTCACTCCACTCCACTCAGTCCTCCTCATCCATTCTTTTCACAGTGCTCTCCTTCCTAAGGCTAACACACCGACCACACCGCATCTGGGCCCCGCCTGTTATCTCCGCTACACAAGACAAGCACACGCACACCCACACTGCATCTCGTCGTATTTTTCTTTATAGACTTTGTACGTCTCTATAATAATACATAACTTACTTATTATACTTTGCATTGGTATTTTCCCATTAGAATATAAGCTCCACAAGGGAAGACATCTTACCACGTGTATATTATACAGTTTTATAGAAAGCTCTACAGATATATCCCAAGAGACTCGAGACTGGCAGATATTAGGTTCTCATTAAGTTATTGCATGAATGAGTGAGTTAATGATTCTGAAAAGCAAAGTCCTAAAGTTACATGTAAAAGGTAGAAATTGGAATATTCAATCAGACATCACAATAACCCTTACAGCTTGAGGGTGGCTTCCATTCCTACCTATCTGTTGAATTTATATCCCAGTTCAATTATTGCAGAAGTAACTTTTGAACCAACAAATGGTATGTAGTTCCTGATTCATAGTGAGAATCATGAGGCTTTCTCTCGTAAAGTCATGAGCATGAAAGAACCAGGGTAAGCTATGATGTATATCCAGGAATATCCTGGAAGGGAGTTATTCAGAAATTCACAAAGGTAGGAAGTCGCTTCAGCATACTGGGCTGGATATTACGAGCAGAATGTGAAGCCCCAGTGAAAAATCTGGTGACAAAATAAGCAAAGAAGTATCCTGTGTGGCAAGCAGAATACAATTACTACCAATGCACTCTGTAAATGACCAAGTATTTTTTAAGTGGCAGTTGTCCAACCCCAGTAGGTAGTAACTTTAGGTAAAGAGGAGTCCAGAGATAAGCATAAAAGCAGGAAAACAGTCACATTAATCAGAAACATAGGCTAGGGACTTTGACCTGTGAGTCCCATGGTCAGCCTGTGAGCGCTGCAACGTGGCCGTGTTACAGGTCCCCTGCCCCGTGGCTGGTGCCCCATTCAGTGTCCTCTCATTCCAAGAGCATCTGTTCTCATACAGCATCTACTGCGAACCTTGTAGTTTTCATAACCTACATCCTAACATTCATTTACTGGTAGAATAACTCAAGGCATCTTATGATGTCACTAAGATCCATTTTTTAAAAGAAGATCACATCATGCTTGGATGTTACGTGTCTTCGCAAGAAGCACATTCATGGCTGCTGGTCAACATATCATGTGCACACCTACAGGGAGAGTCAATACTTACGTCTTCTCACATTCAGAGCAGTGAAAATGTCAGCATGCTAGGCATCCTCATAAGACGACAACCTTCTCGCTACTCCAGCACACAAGACAGTTAATTTAATCCCTGGTATAAGGGCAAACTCAAGCAAGTCTAACTCCCTCATGGCTTCTTGCCACAGCTGCTTGAAGGGGAAAAGAGAGCGAACCACATTTTTATTCCTATTTAAGCTCTAGAGTAACAGGCTTGCTTTTTATAGCCAAACAATGCTTTATCAGTCGCACTTAAAAGACACTGCCTGCCATTTCTAATATTTACTGTGTCATAAGTGATTGATAGAAACAGAAGGGAATACAGTTTTAAAGACAGAAAGAGATACGGCTTTTGCCAAATTCCTTCTGAGACTCAGGATGTGAAATCTACCAGTGACAGCTACTTTGGAAGAAGAAACGTTTTTAGTTAAATTTCAAATTAGGGAAACAAAGGTGACACCAGGTAAGGGGAAACTACTACTTATTTGCTTTCAGACTATAAATTCAAACTGTTAAGCAGATAATATAACTACTTCTCTTTCAATAGATAGATTGGAAGGTCAGTCACGAAAAAAATGCAGAGGCCTCCTTCCTTGTGACAGAACATAACAGAAATCTCAAGGGCTGATTCTGGAAATGATATTTTAAGTGAGGGCCATGTACACTCATGTTCCCTGTTTTTCATACATGAATAGCACCCCTGTTTGCTTTTATGTCCTATTATATTTCTAAGTTGTACTTTTTCCCCCTAGAAACCATCTCTATTTTCCTTCAGTGGAAAATATCACCTCAACTAAAAAAATTGTTACCTGGCCTAGTCAAAACCCTAAACAAACATGCATAGTTTGAATCCTTTTTCAGTCTATATTTAGAAAACCGAAAAATAAAGCAGTTACTGGCTCCAAAATAGACTTTATTATCACTGTTTTTTTAATTCATGAACTAAAAAAATAAAAAAGACCTAGAGGGGAGGGGGCAAAGTCCACTGGTTACAAAAGCTGGATGAATATAAGGGATGGAAAGGTTACTGAGATAAGAGCCAACAGGACTCTCCTACGCATCGTTTCATAAATGACTAAGTAAGAACTCATGAAGTAGTTTGTTTCCATTTTCAAGGATCATGTAATCAAAGCAAAACTTTGCCAAGATTTTTTTGAAAATCTCAGCCTCGTCTAGAGCTCGGTAAGTTTAAGAACTCTGAGACTGTCTGGGACCATGTCGACACTTCCTACAAATGCTCACGAAATCATCCTTCAACTGATAATACTAATATCCCCTCTGAAGACACAAGGCGCGCTGTGACCTGCCCCACCCAACTGCCTCGCTGCCCTCACTCGCCTATTTTAGTGCTAGAGACGCAGAACAGAGCAGAATATCCTGCATGCAATATTCTCTCTCACATCTCTCGGACTCTTCTAGTACTTTGAAAGGAAAGGATTTTGCTGACCCTGTTTCTTTAATGAAAAAAAAAAAATCCATATTTATCTTCAAAGAATCAAATCAAATATCTCCTGTCTAATTCCTTTCCTGGACCTCTGAGATGGACGGAGCCCCCCTCAGGTAAAATACAACCCAAACATACCATTATAATATCACTGCTTAGCACACTGGAAATTATCTGTTTTCTTTGGGCTGCCTCTTCTACTAGACGAGAAGGTCCTTAATATAAAAAGCCTGGCTTTATTTATCTTGGTCTTTCCAGTGCCTGGTACAATGATTGGCACTCACCAGGTATTAAAAGAAAGAAAAAAACCTGTCATAAAATAATGAGATCATGCTCAGGGCTAGGCTGCGGGTCACAGGGCAAACTGCCCCGACATCAGTGGAATTAGCATTTTACTTCTTCTTGCTTCCTTCATGCTGCAGGAGTCACTGCACAGCATTAACAAAATAGCAAGGACAGTCTTAGGGAGGATTACATCCTCCTGCAGATGGAGAAACATGTTATAACACTTCCTTTTGCCTTCGCTTCTTCTAAAAGATAAGCAGTTAGCATGATGGTTTAAAGTTCTGTGATACATATAATGAAAGAGCATGTGGAGTAGGAGAGAAACCAGTGTTTTGAGGAACTTCATCAGTGAGATGCTGTGGTTTGTTTTCTGGAGATGCAGCCTCTTGGTTCAATGTAAAGAAGTTTCATGCTATTTGTCCTGATTAGGACTAAGGCATTCTTACTAAGGAAATCGAGTGGAATATGAGAAGGAGGGAGTGGTGCAGGGGAAGAGAGAGAGAGCGAGAGAGCGAGAGAGCGAGAGAGCGAGAGAGCGAGAGAGCGAGAGAGAGAGAGAGAGAGAGAGAGAAAGAAAGAAAGAGAAAGAAAGGAAGAAAGAAAAATATTCAGGGGGGTGGTATTTAGAGAGAAAGGAAGGGAGGGAGAGAGGAAGCAAGCAGGCAAAGAATTGGGTCTTTCCGTTGAAAATGTAGCAGGTGCAACTCGGCAAGTCGGGTGTTCCTGCCGGGAGAGTGGCACTCGCTATGTACCTCCCTTACCCATTTTGGTGCTTTTTCCATCATGGCATCTACATGTATCATCACTGGTCAGAACTGTCTGTAGGGAAGGATTGGTTGAGATCATCCCATTCCTTTAAGGCTACAATGATGCAACCTCATTAAAACCAAAGGGAATGTGGAACCCCTGGAGAGTTGAAAGACACAAAACTGCTCACAGGTTGGGTCTACTTTCAAAGAATTTAAAGGCAAGGATCATTTTCCTGCTACTCAGTGGCAGTTTTGCTTCTTATCTCTAAATATTTTTCTGCTGTTTGACAAGAAATAAACAAAACAATACTAAATCTTTCAGAGGGTATATTTCCCTGCAGCCTATATTTTACATTTGATATAAACATTTTATAGCAGGTGTTGTACACGGTGATTTTGATTCATTTTTCCTATGGAAGGAAATAAAAATGATAGGCTGAAAGATCCTGGTATCTAAGATCTTAAAGCATTAACCACTTCATTGAAAGTTATAGATTATATTAAAACTAGGCTAGAGGCAATGAAAATACTCTCTCTATTGTAGCATCAATCGTCTTAACCTCAGTTTTCCTTAAAACATGAAAGCCAATAATTCTGTTATTGGAAACAGCTTGACCTAACGTTGCATCTATGGTTACTCAATTAAATATGAGAGTAGAAAACAAATACGTGGAGTGTTTTAGATGCTGATGAAAACATTTAAAATATAAATATGAGGGCAGTGATGCGCAAATGCTAGTCTTAATTGTTAACACGGAATATAAAATATAGAAACACCAATTACAGCTTTATGACACTCAGTCACCAATGTCAGCCTTAATCACGATGCTTGTTAAGCAATTTTCTGCTCTGACATTTTATTTTTCCGATTTCCTCACCCAAACACCAGAACTTGTATTCAGATAATCAAAAATTTGTGGAATGTTATATTGTTGACATCATCTAGGGAATTCCCTTAACCAGGCTCACCTCCCTCAAAGGTGTATTGGATGACAAATTCTGAAGTGAAATCATTCATTGTGAACTGCACATACAGAACTTGACCCAAAACTTGTTTGTTTCTCTTGGGACAAATGTTCCTTGTCTTGAATATATGTTTATCAACCAGCAACTATAAGTTAATAATTTGAACCATTTTAACAGGTGTCATTTCATTTGTTGATCAATACATGGGATGGGTAGGTGTTCCTAAACTTAAAACATCAAAGACAGTATATTAACATAATAACAGTCATTATCACTCAAAAGCCATTCTGTTGCACTGAAATAAACATCCACTGCAGGTGGAAACCCTTAAGGCATTTAACAAGGTGAAAGTGTACAAGGATATAGGTTTTGAGATATTTTGTTAATGACTAGATGCAAATACAGAGCACTTTTTCCCACTCTGCTAATAGTTATTATTAATACTTAACTTTTCTTTTTTTTTTTTTTTTTTGTCTTTTTGCCTTTTCTAGGACCGCTTCCCATAGCATATGGAGGTTCCCAGGCTAGGGGTCGAATCAGAGCTGTAGCCACCGGCCTACACCAGAACCACAGCAACTCGGGATCCGAGCCGCGTCTGCAACCTACACCACGGCTCACAGCAACGCCGGATCCTTAACCCACTGAGCAAGGCCAGGGATCGAACCCACAACCTCATGGTTCCTAGTCGGATTCATTAACCACTGCGCCACAATGGGAACTACCTATTAATACTTAACTTTTTAAAAATACAAATAATCTTTAATCCCAGACAGTTTTAGGGAAGAGTAAGAGAAAATAAACTGTATCTATAATTATATGGTGCTACCATACCACAGGAAATTTCAGAGAAGGCAAATCACCAATATTGCAGAGAAAAAAAAAAAACCTCATTTCTAAAATTCATCAAAAAAATTTTTTTTTTCTTTTTAGGGCCGTACCTGTGGCCTATGGAAGATCCCAGGCTAGAGTCGAATCGGAGCTACAGCTGGGGCCTGCACCACAGCCACAGCAATGCCAGATCCGAACCACATCTGTGACCCACACTGCAGCTTGTGGCAACGCTGGATCCTTAACCCCCTGAGGCCAGGGGTCCAACCCTCATCCTCATAGATATTAGTCAGGTTCTTACCCCACTGAGCCACAAGAGGAACGCCTCGTCATACTTTTTAATTAAAGACCTCAAATACCTCAGCCACAGGTTAAAGGGTAGAAGACAAAAAGACGAACAAAAGCCAAATGTTCATGTTTTCAAATCTTAATGTGCATTAGAATCAGGGAGTTTGTTAAAACAGAGATTCCTGGGCACTCGTTCCACACCCACACAGGTCTAGGAAAGTATGGACCATGCCCACAGGGAGCCCTTGAGCCAAAGCTGCCTGTTGGGGGCACCTGCGTTAGTACCCCTTGGTGCTCAGCCCTTGGCTAGGAGCAGCCTGTGAACCTTGGGCTAGGGAAAAATCAAGCACAGGCAGTTCCTGTTGTGGCTCAATGATCTAAGATCCTGGCATAACATCTGTGAGGATGCAGGTTTGATCCCTGGCCTCGCTCGGTAGGTTGAGGATCTGGCATTGCCACAAGCTACAGCATAGTCTGCAGATGCAGCTCTGATCCAGCGTTGCTGTGGCATAGGCCTCAACTGCAACTCTTTTTTTTTTGTTTTTTTGCCTTTTCTAGGGCCGCTTCCATGGCATATGGAGGTTCCCAGGCTAGGGGTCTAATTGGAGCTGTAGCTGCCAGCCTACGCCATAGCCACAGTCAACTGCAACTCTTGATTCAGCCCTTAGCCTGGGAACCTTCGTATGCCGCACCTGCAGCCAGAAAGAGAGAGAAATGAGATCCTGCTGTGTGGCACTGGGAACTATGTCTGGTCACTTGTGATGGAGCCTGATAATGTGAGAAAAAAGAATGTATACACGTGTGTGTAACTGGGGCACCACGCTGCACAGTAGAAAATGGACAGAACACTGGAAACCAGCTATAATTGAAAAAATAAAAATCATTATATATATTAAAAAAAAACCACACACACAGAGAAAAAAAAGTCAAGGGCAAATAGAGATTGTCTGTGGCTGGGGGGCTCAAAAGCAGAAACGGGAGGGGCACCTTTTCATGGTCTCCATCACCTTCCACTTCCGATGTGTGCCACCAGGAGCCCAGAACCAAACGCATGCATCTGGATCCCATACCCCTTGGCTGCCACCGCTGCTGTACTCCCAGCGCCCACCTTGCAAAGCAGGCTCTTCCAAGAGTTCCATGCAGAACGCAGGCTAAAACCCTCCGTGCTCCAAGAGATCAGCACTGTGTTTCTTTGGTTTGGCCCTTTTCCTTTCCCGAAGTCGACTGGACCTCAGGAGCTCAGAACTACTAGATTTTTATTCCCTTCCCTCATGGGTGGGCCTTATTTTTTTTTTTTCTTTTTAGGGCCACCCTTGTGACATATGGAAGTTCCTAGGCTATTGGCTGAATCGGAGCTGCATCTGCCAGCCTACGCCACAGCCATGACAACGCTGGATCCAAGCCTTGTCTGGGACCTACACCACAGCTCACGGCAACGTGGGATCCTTAACCCACTGAGCAAGGCCAGGGATCAAACCCACATCCTCATGGATCCTAGCTGGGTTCTTAACCTGCTGAGTCAACAGGAATTCCAGTTGGGACTTTTCATATGTCGTATTCTCCCTTCTTAGTACCACAGCTGGAGTTTACTAAATTTCTATGACCCAATCAACAAGAAATTGTCTTTGCTAATAGAAAATGAGTGAACTAAGAAAATCCTCTGAAAAGGCTTGATGTTCAAGACTATTTTCTTAAAATACTACTCTGGATATTGAAAGGTGAATAGACTTGTTCCCTCTTTCTCTTTGAATACCTCCTAAACATCCTATTTATTTCTGAAACAAAGGATGTCTCTGGCAGATTAAAGAATAATCCTGAACAAGGGAACATGAAGTCGAAACGTAAATATTTTTAAAATATTTTATCATCATTATGCGTCAGGACAAAACACAGACAAAACCAAGCAAAGGATTTTAAGTGCCAAGTGGGGAAGTGATTTACACCAAAGAAAAGACAGAAACAGCTGTACCACTTTACAGATCAAGGGCTGGAAATCTGCACTTTTCAGCCTTCCTGTGGCCATCACCGAAGAATCTCTCTAGCCTGCTGGTGATGGGGGGTGGTGTCAAAATGCAATAGGGGCAAGGCAGGCACAAAGCCCTTAGTGCGGAGGTTAGCGTGAGATTAGCACTGTCATCAGAGCAAGCGACCTTTAGCGAAAGACTGCCAGAGGTCCCCGTGTGCCAGCAGTGGTCCACATGGCAAAGAGCAGAGGGGATGCGGGGCACCTGGAAGAGGCTGAGGGCTGGGTCCTTTGGAGCTCCAGAGCCCACCTTGCCCAGCCATCCGCTGGCCTGGCCAAGACCCCATCTCTGCAGGCTAAGGGTGGCAGGCTCCCTGGGGAGCTGTCCTTGGTACCCAGCCACTGTTTGCTTGGCCTAAGGAACTTGAATGGTGGCTGGTCCCAGGCACCTTGCTCCCTCAGGGACAGCCAGGCAGGGTCTGGAGATGTGGCCGGGAGGGTACTGCTAGCTGAGATCTGCCTCTTCAGCCAGGCCTGGGCACTGGTGGGAGGACACTCCCAGGCAGAGGGACCAGCTTGTCCCCCTGCCCCCAGCCAGGCCTCCGGGCACAAGCTGATGTTTGGGACTTTGAGCCAGTAGGATGAGGGTGAGGCTGTCACTTTGCTCATGGGATTTGTTATGGGCTAACAGCCACGAGGAGGCATGGAGATAGTATTTAATGCCTCCCCTTTCCTTTCTTAGATGATACCCCTTCAGATAAAAAGTTGCGGAACAGAGAATAGCATTTGTTTTGATGGAGGTTTACAGAAACATTGGGATCTGACCTACCTGGACAGCTGCAAGAACAAAGGATCTGACTCTACGAAGTTTGCAACTGCCCATGCCCCTCTATAAAAAGGCTTTGCTGAAAGGCTTTGAGAAGTTGGGGTTCTTAGGGCATGAACCACCTGTCTCCTTGTCTGCCCTGCGGTAAACCTTTTCCTGTTCAAACGGTCATGTTTTAGTGGTGCCTTGGGCACATGGACTTGTGTTTGGTAACAAAGACAGGGGGTCAGGGACGGGAGAGCATCATTACAGTAGGACACCTGTGATACACGTCCCTTTGCCTGAAGATTGAGAAGTGGCTGTCTTTTCTAAGGGTTTTGAGAGGGAAGTTTTTTTGGTCTCCTTCCCAGGATTTCTTTATTCTCCATCATAAATGTACTTTTCTGTTTGTCTGTGTTCCTTTACCTTTCTCTACCATTTTTTCAGTCCTACCTTCCGCTACTCTTTCTAGTCGAGGGGCTTCTCCCTCTGGCCGACACAGGCTTGCAGTATTCACAGATAGCAGCAGATTGTGAATATGCCTCAGCTGCGGCCACTGCTGAATGAAGGGAGGGTAGAACTTGAGACCCTAAGCACCAAGAAACACAGAAAAGCCACCCATCCAGTCTCACCTCCAAGCGTAAAATGAACATAGTGATATTCCTGTAGATACAAATGAAACGCAGCTCTTTAAAATCATAAGGATACTTTTTTTGCAAACTCTCAGTTTCTGGTGGAGTATGAATTTGGGCTGAGGGTACCTTTTTATTCTGAAATGTACATCAATCCTCCCTACTACCAGCAAAAAGAAATCAACCCAAGTGAAATGAGTTTTTGACAGTTTTAGTTCATTTCTTTGAATTCACTTTGCCCTCTGCAGGACTTTGTCACCAAGATGCCAAGAACGGCTTTCCGCCCAAGGGGCAATGTTGAGTACGCAGGACATCTGTCTACCTGCCTAGAGAACCAGACCCGGGGATCCGTGTCTCTATTTCAGCCCATTGCTGATCACCAAGCCCTCCGCTGTGCCCTATCGTGACCCCTCTGTCAATAAGAAAAAAACAATGTGTGGAGAAGAGCTTCTTGTAGTTGAATATTTTTCATTGTGTAAATATTTTATAAGATATATTTACAAATTCTTTGGTTATCTTCTGCTGCTAAGAGTTCTTAAATTATTATAATTACAGCATGTGTAATGTAAACATGAAATTTTAAAATACACTAAGTAAGCTGGCCTTTGGAGAACAGAGTAAGCTTTTGTAACACCTCTTTTCAGTTGTGTTAACTATACCACCACCTAACTTAAAATGTTAATGAAAATGCACCCTTTAATTTTAGGTGGGGCCTTGATTATAAATTAATGTATCTCTAGAGTACATATATATATATATATATTTTTTTTTGTCTTTTTTTTGTCTTTTTTGGGCTGCTCCTGCAGCATATGGAGTTTCCCAGGCTAGGGGTCAAATGGAATCAGAGCTGCAGCTGCTGGCCTACACCACAGCCACAGCAACGCAGGATCCAAGCCTCATCTGTGACCTGCACAACATAGCTCACAGCAGTGGTGGGTCCTTTAACCCACTGTGAGCCCAGGGCTGGAACCTCGTCGGATTTGTTTCCACTGAGTCACAGGGGGAGCTCCCTGAAATAGAGTTATTTGTTTACTGTCTTTTCACATATCACACACCCAGAAGGTACGCTCTGGACTTACTATTGTGTTTCTGATAAGAAGCTTATAAAATACATGCTCAACTCTTTCTCCTGGAGTTAGCAAGATAACACAGGTATGTAGATAAGCCATGGGCAAGGGCTAAAGGACAGCCATTTAAAATCAGAACATATTTATAAATGTATTTTTATCACAACCTGCCTGGTTCTAAAATGAAGAAAGCTTGGATGAGACACGTCTGTCCATTGCTGCTCTCTCTCCAACCTCGTTTGCTCCTCCACCTATGCAGAGAAGTCCTTAGAGTGTCGTCTTGTTGGATGTCTGACTTTGTACACATGGTTTTTTGCTTAAAGTATCTATTCTCCCTCCCTTGACTCACTGGTAAATGCCTGCACTCTTTATTATCACTCATTCATTTTTTTAAATTCAAAAGTATTTATTGGGCACTGCGGGGAGCAGAGAAGATACAAGGAGCCGAGGAAGGGAGCTTGCCTGAGCGGTGCAATTCTGAAGGCAGGCTCCTAGGTACCATTCCGAGGGCAGGTTCCTAAACAAGGGGATGCCTGCCCGTAGGGCACAATTCCGAGGTCAGGCCCCAGAAGACAATAAGGCTCGCCTGCTGACCTTGGTGGGGAACTGAATTTTCCAGGAAACAATTTCCATTCTGCGCTGCTGAGTGGGGATTGTTCCATGGATGACTTAGTCTTTTCTGTTATTCACTTGCTATTCAGTTTTTTCCTCAGTCTTTCCTGATTATTTGCTTATTATTCTTATTTCCCATTCTTACTTTCCTGTGGCGATTTGTGATTTAACAAAATTACAATAATAATATAATAAGAATTTCATTCTGAAGGACTTTCCCCTATTTAAATCCAACTTAATGAAAACATAGTGTTTATCTACTAACTAGTTATGCAGTAAACTTTAGAGCTACGATTTTAATGAGGTTCATAAAAGTTAGACATATATTACTCTTGATCAAAAGAAACCCAGCTGTGAGTTTTGTCCTTGATTTTAGAAGCTTGTAGCAGTAGCTGGCTAAGTTGATTTGTATTTTCTCACACTGTCTCCCTGCCAAGACACTTTGAAGATAGACACTAGTCTGAAGACAAGAATTGTTATGTTTGTGGCCTCTTCAGCTTGTAAAAATTGGCTGGCCATGAAATGATTTGTGATGGGTCTCCTCTTTCTCACAGGATATGTTGTGCCTGTTTGTCCTTGAATTGTACTCATTAAATTTAGTTAAACTGAAGATTTTAAAACATGACATATTGCTACTGTACCATGTGATCAAAAACCAAAGCCTAATAGTTAACCAATGTACTTTTAACACTATGATGTAATCTGTAATGAAAAACTGTCTATGTAATCAATCACTTACGCCAATAAAGTTTGGGCAGTCCAGCGCCCTGAAAGAAGGGACAAAGAGGCCGTCTCTGTGCATCCGCCGACACCGTCCATCCCCACAGGAACACCCTGGCTGCTGGAGCTGGACTCCGGCAGGGCACTATATGGTAAATACCATTTTTAATTGCTGGTGATATGGCAGCAGACAAGAGATACGAAAATTCTTGCCATTGTGGAGCCTATATTTCAGTATGCGAATATGGACAGTGCACAAATAATTATAATAACTACAGACAATTTCAAGTGATGGGAAAAAATAAAGCACCAAAAGAATACAAAACCCACTACAGGTTTCAGGAAACAGAGGACTGACAATTTACTGTAAAGTGGTTTGGGAAGGTCTTCATGAGAATGTGCAACGGAACAAAGGTTCCTCGGCAGAGGAATCCATGCAGACATCTGCAGGAAAAGCACCCAGGTGGTGAGGCTGGCAGGCTAGACGCCTTGAGGAGGATGCAAGTTTGTGTTCACGAAGTCGTCGGGAGACCAGGATGGCGTCAACCGAGCCAGTGCAGAGGAAAGAGGTTGGAAATGAGGTCCCCCGATGAGGGAAAAAGATGGAAATGCCATAAAGCCTTGTAAGTAGGGACGTAAGCTCTTGCTCAGATAAAGGAGTGAACCTTTGGTAGTTTGGCGAAAAGGCATTGCATAAACTGGTTTATGTTATACTTATTCTGGTTGCTAATTATACAATAGTCTCTACAGGGACAGGTGCTAAAACAGGGGTACGAGCAATGCAAGCGAAAGATGGTGGGGACTCGGCACAAGGTGATAATGGGAAGGTGGGAGGAGATGGTCAGAGTGTGAAGGCAGATGCCGCAGGTGTTACTCGCCGACCAGAAAGCGGATGTGACAAGAGAAAGATGAGCAGTGATGATTCATTCATTCCGATGGTTTGGGAGAAGCCCACCACAAGGCGCTCAGCCTTCTCTTACTCTGCCTTCCGCCAGGTCACCCTTCTCTAGATCAGCGAAAGCCACACACACATCTCCATATAAACCGTAAGTGAGCCTCTTCTAAAATGCCCTATGCTAAAGGTTTATGGACATGATTCCTTTGAAGGGAATACGATATTATTATCCCCATTTTATATGTGAGGAGACTACACTCATCACACCGTAGAGCCGTGAATTTTCATGCTTTTGGAGGTCCCTGAACACTATGCTATATTTAAGGATAAGAACACGGCTGTATTAATTTCTGTGGGGTAAACATCTAGAAAAATACCTCACTCTAAATTGCTTCTCAGTACTGTCTTGAATAAATGAACACAATTAATTAGTTAAGAAGTTTTTTTTTTTAAAGTGGAGTGATATGAATGAAGGTAAAATTCCTTACGACATCATCAAATACGTATCCTTATGTGACCTACAGATCTATTTGATGTTCTTCCCATTAGCATTTAAAAAAGTAATTGCTAAAAGATTATATAATATCTATTCTCTTAGCATGGCAAAAGTAATATGCATATATTTTTCTTTTGCAAACTTGGCTTGAAAACTAAGAATAATTTGTGAATTTACCAATAGTTCTTCTACCTATGAGTTTATATAAATGCAGGCTATTTAAGACATAAATAAATGTTTGCCCATCTTGGGCAGTTTTTCATTATATGACATATTTCCTTTTTCTTTTCTTTCCTTTCTGTCTGTCTGTCTGTCTTTTTAGGACCATGCTTATGGCATATAGATGTTCCCAGGCTATAGGTCAAATCAGAGCTGTAGCCGCCGGCCTACACCACAACCACAGCAACACTAGATCTGAGCCACATCTGCGACCTACACCACAGCTCACAGTAATGTCAGATCCTTAACCCACTGAGGCAGACCAGGGATTGAACCTGCGTCCTCATGGCTGCTAGTCAGATACATTTCTGCTGAGCCACATGGGACTCCTCCTTTTACTTTTCAAATTACTAATTTAAATTAATAGGTAATGATAAATATAACAGCATGAAATAACAAATAATGTGTATGTCCTCTTTGATTTAGAGTTGATTCTAGTCAAGGTTGTGACAGCCTGCAAAAACTAAGGGAGAAAAGATTGAGCTCAATAAATGAAGTATGAAAACTAAGTAATAGTTGCTATTTTTATATCACTAAAATCACTAGTGGCTTCTTTCATGTTGTACTAAAATTAACGCATTAGTAGTATTGGCCCTGTGCCTAAAATTATTTGAAACCTGGGAATAAAGATAACTGATTTATCTTTATTCTCATGTCATTGCTATTAGTTGGAATAACTATGCCACTGTAGCCTCTCTTTAACCACTGCCATTTTCAAATATATTTAATTTATTTGTTTATTTTTGCCTTTTTAGGGCCACACCCGTGGCACATGGAAGTTCCCAGACTAGGAGTCAAATCAGAGCTGTAGCTGCCGGCCTACACCACAGCCACAGCAATGCAGGATCCAAGCCGCATCTGCAACTTACACCTCATCTCGCTCAACCCACTGAGTGAGGCCAGGGATCGAACCCGCAACCCCATGGTCACCAATCAGATTCAGTTCCACTGAACCACAACAGGAACTCCTCAAATATATTTTAATTAAATGTTATCTAGAGCATTTTCTAGATCATTACTGAATATTTGGCTAAGTCTTGTGACAAAACTGACTTTTATGTTTATCCCATGCTACCCAAGAATTATTTTGCACTGCTTCTTCCTACTAATTCAGTCCTAGAAAGACACTTCAGTTTTTTCCTATAAAATTAAAACAGTAGAGAACCAAAGGCAATAAACTCATCCAGAGCTTCTTGTCCGTTTATGTATCAAAGCCCACATACAATTGTATTAGATACATCAGGTCTGTAGGAAGCTGTGGGCAGAGCGGGGCCATCGACATACCCGGTGCTCTTGTGTGGCCTGCAGAGCTACAGATGGTGATGGAGCAGAAGTGTCATCTGGGGCACACACCACCCTGCTTCACGAAGTGACAGGTGTCTCATTCTATTTCAGAACAGAAAGCACTATCATTGAGTCACTATCATTGTATGTTATCTTAGTTTTTAAATTATTTGGCTTAATCCTAAAACCAACACAATGATGCGCATTATTTTATTTATCTTAAGGATGAGGAAACTGAAGCCGTGGCGGGGTGGATGGAAGTGGCCAAGTTTACTGTACCCGTGGCAGAGCCTGGTGTGGAGCCAGGTCCATCTGAGTCTTCATGTCACCTTCCACCCATGTCGCTATGACCAACCCTGTCTGGAAATTCTCAGAACCAAAATGTATCGAAAACTCTACAGAAGACAAAAAATGACCCTTTATTATTTTATAAGTATTTATTTTTAAAATATATAAATATACAGAGTTCCCGTCATGGCTCGGGAAACGTATCTGACCAGCATCCATGAGGATGCAGGTTCGATTCCTGGTCTCACTCAGGGAATAAAGGATCTGACATTGCTGTGAACTGTGGTGTAGGTCACAGACGTAGCTTGGATCTGGCATTGCTGTGGCTGTGGTGTAGGCCGGCAGCTGCAGTTTGGTTTGGCCCACTAGCCTGGTAACCTCCATATGTGGAGGGTGCAGCCCTAAGAAAAAGGCAAAAAAATAAAAAACACACAAATATACCACATTTGAAAATATTCTCTCAAAAGAATAGTTTTATATATATATATAGCAATTAAATGGAAAACAATTACATGTTAACTGAAATTACATATTAATTTAAAATACGTAATTGAATTATATAATCGACATATACATAATTTTCTAAAATTGAAAATTATACATATGTACATATGTGTACATATATAATTCAACTATATATTTTAAATTAATAAATTTTGATCATTTCACTGCAATTTTTTCTTAGTCATTGGTATCTATGATTCCAGTTGTTATATTGACTATGTTATATTTCTGCAAATAAAAACTGATGTAACCAAATAGTTTCAATTTTTCTATTTTTGAAATGTAAGTTGTCCCCCCAAATTTGACTACCATAATCTGAGTTGTCCAAGCTTTATTAGGGGCTTGCTTGCTTAACTGTGCAATGCAAAAATATCACTCCATCTTTGGTACACAGAATAGATTGTAGGGGTCTCAAATTGTACAAAGAGAATATTCAAAACGTTGGAGAATTATATCCAAGACATGATGGGAGCATGAATTAAGATAGTCCCTTTGAAAAGTGAGGGTAGGATTGAGAAATATACGAGAGGTGAAATAGAAAACATTTGACAATCAATATAGTATCAGGAATGAGTGATCGGGAAGAATCAAAGACTATGCTTTCCATTCTGGTCTAAGTTGCTGGTCATTCAGGAGTGTCTTATTGAGATGGGGAACACCAAGGAGAAGCAGGTCAAAGGAAAAGATCATATGTTGAATTCAAAAGGCTGAGTTGGCTGTGTCTACCCAAAATCCAAGCCAAGAAACACATGGTAAATAAAAGAAAGATCTTGGCTGGAGATACAGATTTGGGAGTCATTGGCATACAGATACATAGAATAAGAAAGAAACTGGGAACCTTTGGGTAGAGAGGGATAAAAACTTACTAGGGTAGAATATTGGTCTGGTGTGGGTAACTGAATGAACAATAAAAAAGAATAATGGATTGAATTTAAGACAGTGCCATTTTTCTAATCAAGGTCTGAGTATCAGAGCAGATTTGGATAATTGTAAATTCTAGGGCATGGTCATATTTTACTTAGACGAGGGTGAAAAGTCATTTAACACAGAGAGGTCAAGATAATGAAAAGCTATAAATATCTTCTCTATGAACATTGACACCTCGGAGATTAATGGCAGCTCTTGAGATACAGATACAATTATGGAATTGGATACTCGAAGACAGCAATGAATGAGCGCATGGTGAGATGGTGATGAGCGGGAAACGACAGCCTGAGCCACAAAGAACATGCACTTCTCCAAGGAGTGGAAAAGCGAGATTTCCATTTTTTTGTGTGGATTATGCCCTTTTATTCTCTGCGTCAGCTCCTGTCTTCTCAGACTCTGACATTAGTTGATCCTCGGGACGGAAGGACGCGTCTCTTCCCAGCATAGAAGGTGGGATCAACCCCTTCATGTGTGTTCTCTTTTCCTTCTCAATCTCATCAGTTTGTTGAAGGCATCTCACACAGGCATAGCACCACCCCCAAATGCGCATGCAACTTTATATCCTCCTGGTATTTATAAGTTATATAAAATGTAGCCAGTGACTTCCCATGTGGCGCAGTG
Organism: Sus scrofa; assembly: GCF_054392235.1. Lineage (NCBI taxonomy): Eukaryota > Metazoa > Chordata > Mammalia > Artiodactyla > Suidae > Sus > Sus scrofa. The sequence goes on from NC_139392.1 coordinate 2,019,285, forward strand.
GGTTAAGGATCTGATTGCAGCACCGTGGGTCTCTGCAGAGGAGCCTGTTCGATTCCCATCCTGGCACCATGGGTTGAAGGATCTGGCACTGCCTCAGCTGAGGCGTAGGTCACAGCTGTGGCTCAGATTCCATTCTTGGGCCCAGGAACTTCCATGCCTCAGGCATGGCCAGTAAAGAAAAAAAAAAAAATGTAGGCAGGAGTTTAATGTTGCTTAATACACATTATCCTTCTTTTATTCCTACAGAATCCATCTCGTCACATGAATTAAAATAAAAAGCCTTTGTAGTATATTTTCAAAATAAATAGTTACCGCATTAAAAGCATATGAGACAATGCTAGACATACGACCAGTACTCGGTAAATATCAGGTGGATGCTTAAGCAAATCCTTGCAACCATATGGACAACAACACTGGGGCCAACCCAGGGTTTCCTCATCATCGGAAATAACCCATGAATCCCAAACTGAATAACTACTCTTCAGATAAACTTGTAAAAAACACCTCATCTATTTAAAGTTACTATGTGAGCCTGGTTGCCATTTTCCCACACTTAGGACTAAATTACAGTCCAGCTACGTATGTAATGTTTACCCATATCCTTCACCCAAAATGCGGGAATAAGAAAGATCGACATGGATCGTGATGAAAAAACATGACGCCTCTTACAGGGTCAGCTCTGGTGGAAATCACTGACTATTAGCATCAACAAGTAGAATGATCCCAGATCATGGTAAGTGCCCTGACATCTGAAAAAGTCAACTGAATGATAAGAAAACACTGCATGTGACTATTCTATACCATGTTTCAGAGAGCGCTTGTCTGAGGAGGTGATATTTGAGCGGAAACCTGAAAACAACAGAAGTTAAATCATATGAATATGAGAGAAAATCATTCCAAATAGTCACAGCAGGTGTTTAATACTCTGGTTTTGGCACATTTGAGGGAGAAAAATAATTCTGTCTAATTTGAAGTATTCTAAGGATTTGAATTTGTTGGTTAGAACAAAAAAGCTTTCTTTCTGGAGTTCCTGTTGTGGCTCAGCAGTACCGAACCTGACTAGCACCCATGAGGACGTGGGTTTAATCCCCAGCCCCTGCTCAGTGGATTAAGGATCCTGTGTTGGTGCGGCTATGGTGCAGAATGGCAGCTGAGGGTCTGCTTCATCCCCTAGCCTGGGAACTCCCGTATGCTGATATGCTGCAGGTAAAAGCTTTCTTTCAAGTGACATTGGGTTTTTATCACCTTTTCTGATTCCATTCCCTCTCCTACGCCCTGCCATGGCTTCTTCTGTCCTCAAACAGAGCTTCCATAGATGGGCAGTATTTCCAGCCTACATGGTTGGTATAACTTGAGAGTGAGACCACCTGTGTCTGAAGACCTTGTTTATGGAAGTGTTTTAAATCACAGATTAAATTTCTTTCATAGACATACAGACGTTCAGATTACTCTTTCTTGAGTGAGTTTTGGTAGTTCGTGTCTGAAAAGTTGGTCCATAGTCTCTAAATTGTTGAATTTATGGGCATTGGGTTGTTCTTAGTATTATCTTATTATCCTTTCAGTGTCTGTCTGGATTAGTAATAATCTTCTCTTTAATTCCTGATATTTATAATCAATGTTTTTCTTTTTTTTATATGTCAGTATAGCATAGAGGTTTATCATTTTTATTGATGTCAAAGAAATCAGCTTTTGTTTTCATTAATTTTCTCTGAGTTTTCAGTTTCATTTTTTCTATTTATTATATTCCTTTCTTTTCCTTAGTTTAATTGGATTTTATTTTGCCTTTTCCAGTATTAGTTTCAATTACGCTCTAAGCATTGCTTTATATTTATTGCGCATATTTTGATATGGTGTGTTTAATTTTTCCTTATTTGAATATGGATAGATGATAGGTAGGTAAGACAGATGGATTTTAAATTTTCTTGGAGTTCTCTTACGGCACAGTGAGTAAGGATCTGACATTGTCACTGAAGCATCTTAGGTTCCTGTTGTGCCATCCCTGGCCTCGGAAACTCCATATGCTGTGGGGGGGCCAAAAACTAAATGAATACGCTTTCTTGAGTCTTACTCTTTAAACCATGGATGATATAGAAGCATATTGTTAAATCTGCCAAACAATGGTGGATTTCCCATGTATCTTATTGTTACTGATTTTTAGTTTACTTCCATGCAATCTGAGAACATATTACGTATAATTTCTATTCAATTAAACTTAAGCTGTGTTTTTTTAAAGATTTTTATTTTTTCCATCATAGTTGATTTATAGTGTTCTGTCAATTTGTATCGTACAGCAAAGTGACCCAGTCAAATATTCATTCTTTTTGTTCCATTATCCTCCATCCTGTCCCATCACAAGTGACTAGATACAGTTCCCTGTGCTATACAGCAGGATCTCACTGCTTATCCACTCCAAATATAATAGTTAGCATCTATTAAACCCAGTCCATCCCACTCCCTCCCCTAAGCTGTGTTTTAAAGAAAAGGCGATGTCCTACCTTGGTTAATATTCCATAGACGCTCCAGACGTGTGTATATTCTGCTGTAGTGTTCCATGAATGTTGATTACCTCTAGCTGACTGATAATGTTTTTACAGCTATTTCCTCACTCACTTTTGCTTTATTTAAGTTAATTACTGACTATGTAATATTGAGAGTACAGAAGTTTATTTCTCCTTCACATTTATCAGTATTTGTCTCATGTATTTTGATTTTTCTCTTGCTGTATGTATACATATCTATGTTGTATATTCTTAGAAAAATTACCCCTTTATTAATACAGAATGTAGTTTTTTTTTTTCTTTTTTGGCCACACCCATGGTATATGGAAGTTCCCAGGCCAGAGACAGAAACTGAGCCACAGCTGCAACCTACTCCACAGCCGCAGCAACGCCAGATCTGTAACCCACTGAGCCACAGTGGGAACCCCCACAATGACATTGTTGTCTGTGATGCTATTCTCCATTTATAAATTAATGTAATGACTCCAGTTTTCTTTCAGTCTGTATCTGCATGGCATTTTTCCCAAGATTTTTATCTCCTGATTTTCTTCATGATTAAGTATGGTTCTGAGAGATACAATATACACGTGACCCTTTCATCTGATCTGATAATCTATGTCTTTTAACTGATACATTAATTTGGATCATTCAGCTGTTTTTATGCACAGGTATACCTCATTTTAATGTCCTGTGCTTTACTGAGCTTTGCAGGCTTTTTCTTTTCTTTTCTTTTTTTTAAATCTAAAGGTTGGAGGCAACCTTATGTCAAGCAATGATGGGTGTCATTTTTCCAGCAGCCTTTGCTCACTTTTTGTCTCTGTCACTCTCACTTTTGTAATTCTTATACTATGTCAAACTGTTTCATTATTCTTACATTTTTTATGGTCATTTGGGATCAGTGATCTTTGATGTTGCTATTGCAATTGTTTGGGGGTGCCATGAACCACGCCCATATGAGATGACAAACTTAATCCATAAATGCGTACGTTCTGACTGGCCATTCTCCACCAGCTGGCCATTCACCCACCTCTCTCCCTCTCTTCGGCCTCCCTATTGCCTGAAATACTACAGTACTGAAGTTACATCAATTAATGGCCTCCAAGTAAGCAGGTGAAAAGAAGAGTCACACGCCTCTCACTCTAAATCAAAAGGTAGAAACGACGGAGGTTAGTGAGGAGGCACGTTGACAACTGAAACAGACTGTGAGCTGAACAGACAGTCAAGCCGCAACTGCAAAGGACGCGTTTTTCAAGGAGATTAAAAATGCTACTCCCGTGAACACATATACAAGGAGATGGAGAAAGTTTTAGTGGTCTGGACAGCCAAACCAATCAAAACATATCTTTAAACCAAAGCTTCCTCCTGAGCAAGGCCCTAACCTTCTTTAGTTCTCTGCATGCTTAGAGATGTGCGGAAGCTGCAGAAGAAAATTTGAAGCTAGCAGATGTGGGTTCACAAGGCTTACGAGACGAAACCGTCTTCGTAATCTAAAAGAGAAGATGAAACTACAAGTGCTGATACGGAAGCTGCAGCAAGTTATCCAGAAGATCTCCCAAGAACATTAAGGAAGCTGTCTACACTAGACGACAAATTTTCAGTGTAGACGCAACAGCCTCATATTTAAGAAGATGCCATCTAGGACTTTCTTGGCTAGAGAGAAGTCCGTGTCTGTCTTCAACGTTTCAAAGGACAAGCTGACCATCTTGTCAGGGGCTCATGCAGCTGGTGACACTGAATAATTGATGCCAATGCTCATTCGCCATTCTGAAAATCCTAGGGCCCTGAAGAATTAAGTGAAATCTACTCTGCTTGGCTCTATAAATGGAACCACAAAGCCTGGATGACAGCACATCCGTTTACAAAGTGGTTTACTGTTGACACCTACTGCTCAGAAAAAGAAAAGATTCCTTTCAAAATATTACTGCTCATTGACAATGCACCTGGTCACCCAGGAGCACTGATGGAAATGCACAAGATTAATGTTGTTTTCATGCCTGCTAACACAACATCCATTCCGTAGGTCTATAGATCAAGAAGTAATTTCAACTTTCAAGTCTTACTATTTAAGAAATACGTTTTTTAAGGCCATAGCTGCCATAGACGGTGATTCCTTTGATAGATCTGAGCAAAGTAAATTGAAAACCTACCGGAAAGGCTTCAGCTTCTAGAGGCCATTAAGAACATTCATGATTCATGGGAAGAGGTCAAAATATGAACACTAACAGGAGTTTAGGAGTAGTCGATTTCAACCCTCATGGAGGACTTTAAGGGGCTCAAGACTTCAGTGAAGGAAGTAACTACAGAGGCAGCAGAAATAGCAACAGAACTAGAATTACAAGTGGAATCTGAAGATGTGACTGAAGTGCTGCCATCTCATGATATAACTTGAAGGGTAAGGACTTGCTTAATGGATGAGTAAAGAAACATTCAAAGCATTCTTGAGGTGGAGACTACTCCTGGTGAAGAAGTTGTGAAAATTATTGAAATGACAACAAAGGATTTAAAATATCGCATAAACAGTTAAAAAAGCAGCAGCAGAATTGAAAGGATTGACTTCAGTTTTGAAAGAACTTCTACTGTAGAAAGAGCATTGCATGCTACAGAGAAACTGTTCATGAAACAGAGTCAACTGATATGGCAAACTACATTGTAGTCTCATTTCAAGAAAGGGCCACAACCACCTCAACCTTCAGCAACCACCACCTCGATCAGTCCACAGCCATCGGCAGAGAAGCAAGACCCTCCGCCAGCAGAAAGATTATAGCTCGATGAAGACTCACATGGTTGGCTTTTTAGTGATCAAATATTTTAAAATCAAGGTGTGTCTATCGCTTTTGTGGACATAATGCTATTAAGCATACATTACACTTAATAGACGATAGTATAACGTAAACACACCTTTTATATGCACCGGAAAACCAAAAAGTTTGTGTTACTTGCTGTACCAGAGTGGTCTAGAACTGAACCTACATTATCTCTGAGGTTTGCCTGAAACAACTTTATTGAGATATAACTGATACACCCCCCAAAAAAATCACCCTTATAAAATTTACAATTAATGTTTAAATTTATTTATATTTATATTTATTTTTATTAAAGTATATTTGATTTACACTGTTGTGACAATTTCTGCTGAACAGCATAATGACCCAGCCATGTATATATATATGAACACATTCCTTTTCTCACACTATCTTCCATCATATTCTATCCCAAGAGACTGGATATAGTTCCCTGTGCTGCAGAGTAGGAGCCCATTGCTTATCCATTCCCAATGTAATAGTTTGCATCTGCCAACCCCAAACTCCTTGAAGTAAATGTACCATTTTTCTAGTTGTTCTCTATTTGTCACATTTGTTTTCCATTTTTTTAACCTATTTTTTCTCCCCATCTCCGGAGTTAATTGAGCATTTTTATGATTCTATTTCATGTCTCTACTGATTTACTTTTATACCTTTTAAAATTGTAATGCATTGCCTTATAATTTACAATATACAATTTAATAACTTGAGTCTACCTTTGAATAATACTGTACCATTTCACATACAGGAGAACTGCATAATGGCACTTTTACCTGATCTATTTCTGCTGTGGATGTCACACATTTTACTTTTACATGTGCTGTGAATATGTAATACACTGTTACCAAGCTTGTTCTCAAAGGCCAGTGATCAATTAGAGCACAAATAATGAATTTTACCTTATATTAACTTATGGTATCTTCAAAGCTAATTTATTTCTTGGAACTTTGTCTTAAGTTTTAAAATGATATACTTCATCCTAAAGCACTCATTTATTTTATCATTTATTTATATATATATTTTCTACTGTACAGCAATGGTGACCCAGTTACACATACCTGTATACATTCTTTTTTCCCACATTACGTGTTCCATCATAAGTGACTAGACAGAGTTCCCAGTGCCACACAGCAGGATCCCATTGCTAATCCATCCCAAACGCAACAATCTGCATCTATTTACCCCAAGCTCCCAATCCATCCCACTCCCTCCCCTTCCCCCTTGGCAACCACAAGTCTCTTCTCCAAGTCCATGATTTTCTTTTCTGTGGAAAGGTTCATTTGTGCCATATATTAGATTCCAGATACACGTGATATCATATGGTATTTGTCTTTCTCTTTCTGACTTACTTCACTCAGTATGAGATTCTCTAGTTCCATCCATATTGCTGCAAATGGCATTATTTCATTCTTTTTTATGGCTGAGTAGTATTCCATTGTGTATATATACCAGATCTTCCTGATCCAATCATCTATCAGTGGACACGTGTTGATTTCATATCTTGGCTATTGTGAATAGTGATGCAATGAACATGCAGGTGCATGTGTCTGTTTTAAGTAGAGTTTTGTCCAGATATATGCCAAGAGTGGGATTGCTGGGTCATACGGTAGTTCTAGGTATAGTTTTCTCAGATACCTCCATACTGTTCTCCATAGTGGTTGTACCAGCTTACATTCCCACCAAGAGTGCAGGAGGACTCCCTTTTCTCCATACCCCCTCCAGCATTTGCTATTTGTGGACTTATTAATGATGGCCATTCTGACTGGTGTGAGGTGGTATCTCACGCTAGTTTTGATTTGGCATTTCTCTAACAATCAGTGATGTTGAGCATTGTTTCAAGTGCTTGTTGGCCATTATTTTAACATTTCTTATAGGGTGGTCTGCTAACGATATATTCTCCCAATTCTTATTTGCCTGAAAAAGTCTTTATTTCTCCCTCATTTTGAGAAAAAAAATTTCTGGATCTAGATTTCTGGACTGAAAGTTGTATTTATGTATATATGTATACATGTATGTATGGATTTTTATGCCCTCTAAAAATGTCATTCCATTATCTTCTTGCAAAGCTTTTGATAAGACACCTACCTATCTGTAATTCTACATTCCTTTGTCATTGATGTGTCTTTTTCATTGGGTCACCACCAAGATTTCTCCTTGCTTTAGTCTTTAAGAAGTATGGTTGTAGGGTTCATATTTTTAGTTAGGCTGCTATACTATCTTTAAATGAATTCTTACTAAAATAATAAATATATGACTTTAAATAAATTTCAGACTGTTTCATAAAACATTCAAGCAAAAGTATAGAATAACACACATTTTTATTTTGGTATTATTTTTGTCATGTTCATGATCATCTAGGTAAAAATCTGAAAGAATTAACCAAAAATGAAATAAACAAACAAAACCCTCCTGGAACTAATGATCAATTAGAGAAAGTTAAATGATACACAGTAAATATACATTGCATTTGTTCTATATTCCAACAATGAACAAATGCAATGTGAAATTAAAAAAAAATATATATATATATATAATTTACATTAGCAATCCCCAAAATAACATACTCAGGTATAAATGTAACAAAATATGTATAAGATCTATATTAACAAAACTATAAATCTCTTATAAATGAAATCAAAGAAGTACTATATAAATGGAAAGATATCCCACATTCGCTGTTAGAAAGACTTAGTATTGTCAAGATGTCAGTTCTTTCCATCTACAGCTATAGATTCAATTTAATTCCAATCCAAATCATAGGAAGTTATGTTGAGGATATTAACAAACTGATTCTAAAGTTTATAGAGGAAGACAAAAGACCCAGAGTAGCCAATAGAATATTGAGCGAGAACCACAAAGTTGAATGATTGATATCACCCAACTTCAAGACTTACTATAGAACTACTGTAATCAAGGAAGTATGGTATTGGTGAAAAATATACAAATAGATAATTGGGCCAAAAATTTTTTACCAAGGAATAAAGTCAAATAAATAGAGACAACTGAACTTGGATAAAGAAACCAAGGCAATGCAGTGGAGTAAAGACAGTCTCTTCTACAAATGGCACTGGAACACCTGGACATCCACATGCAGGAAAAAGAAAAAAAAGGTACAGACCTTACATGCTTTACAAAAATTAACTCAAAATGGACCACAGACCAAAATGTAAAATGCAGCACTATAAAACTCCTAGAAGATAATATTAGAGAAAAGCTAGATTACCTTGGGTATGGAAATGACTTTTTAAACAGAATTCCAAAGGGACATTCCATGAAGACACAAAATTGACAAGCTGGACTTAATTAAATTTTCAAAAATTCTGCTTTGCAAAAGACAACATCAAGAGAAGGAGAATACAAGACTCTAACTGGGAAGAAAGTATTTTTCAAAGCCATACCCAATAAGGTACTGTTATCCAAAACACACACACAAAAAAAACCCAAAAAAACTCTCAAAGGTAAACAACAAAAAAAAACCCAAACTGATTAGAAAGTGGGCCAAAGACTTTAGCAGACACCTCATTAAAGAAGATTTACAGATGAAAAATAAACACATAAAGTGCTTTAAATAACTTGCCATAAAGGAAATTAAAACAACAAGATACAACTATATACCTATTGGAATGGCCAAAACCCATCTACTGACAACATCGAGTGCTGGTTAGGACAAGGAGCAACTCTTATCCATTCCTGGTGGCAATACAAAATGGTGCAGTTATTTTGGAAGACAATTTGGCAGCCTCTTACAAAGCTAAACATACCCTTACCATGCCATCCAGAAATTGTGCTCTGTGGTATTTACCTAAAGGAGCTGAATTTATGTCCACACACAAACCTGCACAAAGATGTTCATTCATAACTGCCACAAATTGGAAACAACCAAGATATCTTTTGGTAGATGAATGGATAATAAGCTTTGATACAGCCAGAAAATGAGATATTATTACTAAAAAGAAATGAGCTACTAACCCTTGAAAAGATTCAGAGGAAGCTTAAATGTGTATGACTAAATGAAAGAGGCTAATCTGAAAAGGCTACATATTGCATAATCCCTACTATATGGCATTCCGGAAAAAGTAAATCTACGAAGATGGCATACAAACAAATGCACAAACAATAAAGAGTGGTTTCCAGGTGGTGGGGGAAGGAGGGGTGGGTAGACAGAGTATGGTGAGTTTTTAGGATCATGGAACCACTCTGTATGATACTGTAATGGTAAACACATGGCATTACACATTTGCCTAAATGCGTAGAATGCACTACACCAAGAGTAAACCCTACTGTAAATTACAGTCTTTTGGTGATAAAGATGCGTCAGTGTAGGCTCATTATTTGTAATAAAGGTACCATTCTGGTAGGGAACACTGATGACTGGGCAGGCTGTGCAGGAGTCAGGGTGGACAATAAAAGAAAAAACTCTGGGTTCTGTCTGCTTAATTTTGCTCTGGACCTAAAACTGCTCTAAAAAGTAAAGTCTGCTAAAATTTTATTTCAAAAATTATATATTAGTAGTCTCAGAACTCTAAACTCAGAGTCTCTTTTTCTCCTGTTACTTAATGGCATCATCTCCTTATCCATACTGTGCAGTTTTGTATCCTGCCTTGCTTATGTGTTTTTTCCCTTATTTATAGGAGTGACATTTTAAGAGATAATTGGAATTACTGACAAGTGAGTTAATTATTACTTTACACCATTTGTTTTCATGGTGCTTTGGGTTTTGATATAGGTAACTTGATTTTTCTGCCACCAATGTCTCACGCACCTCTAATTAGTTCCTCTTTACACACCTATTTATTTATATTTTAACTTACACACAGAATAGTTCACTTTTTGTGGAACTCTCTGACTTTTGACAAATGTGGAGTTATAAAATCTTCAACATGCATGGAATATTACTTGGCCATAAAAAGAATGAAATAATGTCATCTGCAGCAACATGGATGGACCTAGAGATTATCATATAAGTGAAATAAGTCAGGCAAAGAAAAAGATCATATAATATCACATATGGATTTAAAGAAATGATACAAATGAACTTATTTATAAGATAGAAATAGACTCACAGACATAGGAAACAAATTTACCATTACCAATGGGGGAAGCAGGGGCAGGATTAATTAGGAGTTTGGGATTAATGGATACACAGTATTATATACAAAACAGATAAATAATAAGGAGCTACTGTATAGCACAAAAAACTCTATCAATATCTTATGATTAAGATATTCCATTCTTAGTGGAAAAGAATCTGAAAATGAATATCTAGACATAGATACAGATATGTACAAACATATATACACACATATATTTGAACCACTTTGCTTTACACCTGAAACTAACACATTATCAATCAACTGTATTCACTAAAAAGCCATGAAACGGTCCCATGTGTACTCCTTTTTAAATGGAATCCTTTTTGTGGGCATGAGGTCTTCCCTGATACTCAAAATATTTGGGGCATATATAATTGGGTGTGGTGCAATGAAGTCAGTGAGGTGTAGGGTGAAGAGAAGCGCATTTTCATACAGCAAGTCACAAATCACTACCTACTTTAAGCAGTCAGTGTCTAATTCTGCATGTCTTTATAAATAAGAAAAACAGTGAAATATCTGATGTTCCTTGGTGCTTTGTTAATCAGCTCTGGTAAAGGGAATGCCTGCAGTTATCACAAATCTGCACTGGTACATACACTTGGTTAAATTTGAAAGAAAACCAACTTAGCAACTCTGGGCAAGACATGCTTATTATAATTGTTGTGACCTGAGGATCGTTAAAAACAACTAAGGCTTGACACAGTCTATTCCTGTTGTGTTTAATTTCAGGGACAATGATGTGGAGAACTTGCTTAAGGAAACGCTTCTCCCTTCTAAGGCCTTTCAAAGTTGTTCTTGTAAGTCCACAGTCCAAATGAAAAATGGGAATATGTTTATAAGAAAATATCATTAACAATTTTGCTTCTCTGATAAGGTTTCATTGTTCTGTATGAAATGAGGACTATATGTGTGGTTGCTTCATTGTGAGCCTCAAACTGACCCAACATGTAATACAATTTAGATTTACTTTATATATATGCTCGTTGTTACTATTTTTGGTATAACCTACTTATACTGTTTTACTTTAATTTTCTTTATTGATTATATATACAAAATTGCTTATTTTAGAAGGTTTTAATAAAAGTATATGAGGTTATTTATACATAGATACACATTTAAAATTTTACTATAAAAAAAAAAAAAAAAGGACCATGGCATTCCCATCATGGCTTGGCAGTTAACGAACCTGACAAGCATCCATGAGGACGCGGGCTTGATCCCCGGCCTCACTTAGTGGGTTAAGGATCTGGCGTTGCCATGAGCTGTTGTGTAGGTTGCAGATGCAGCTTGGATCCTGCATTGCTGTGGCTCTAGTGAAGACCAGTGGCTACAGCTACAATTGGACCCCTAGTCTGGGAACCTCCATATGCTGCAGGTGTGGCCCTGAAATAAAATAAAATATTTCTATGATTAAAGTCAAATTTCTAATGATTTAAGTGAATGGTTATTGTAACCTGTTAATAGATATCTAAATGTATTATTTAATATATTATTATAAGATAATTACATATAACATCAATATTCTGCAAATTTCAAAATATCAAGTAATTTATTCTCTTTTTGAATTTTTGCCAAATGTTAATAATGATTTTATTCATAATTAGCAAAATGCAGAGACAATGCAAATATCCAACATTGGGTAAATGCATTACCATAATACGTACTTACAACATAACACTACCCAACAATAAAAAGGCATAAGCTATGAATACGTGCAACAGTAGATGTGAAGCCCCTATATACTAAACCAAATGAAGAGTCTGGACTTAAAAGGATATGTGATGTATAATTTCACTTACATTATAGTCTGAGAAAGACAAATCACAGGGGCATAACGCATGTCAGAAGTTGCAAAGGAAAATGTTTGAGAGAGGAAAGTTGACTACAAAAAAGAATAACTGAGGTATATGGAGTGATTGGCCAATGGGGACCTGCTGTATAGCACAGGGAACTCTACCTTATATTCTGTGATAATCGACAGGGGAAAATAATCTGAAAAAGAATGGATGCATGTATATATATAATTGAATCATTTTGTTGTACAGCAGAAATTATCACAACAAATTGCAATATAGTTGATATTGCAAATCAACTCTACTTTAATAAAACTTTTTAAAAAAAGATTTTCAGGATTTTTTTTTTTCTGGATATATACATCCAGGAGTGAGATTGTTCTCAAAAAGATACCCATACCCCAGTCTTCACTGCAGCACAATTTCTAATAGCCATGACATGTAAACAACCCGGATACTCATCAATAGAGATTGGCTTAAAAATGTGAGATAAATATATATATATAACTAAGGCATAAAAAAATGAAATATTGCCATTTGCAGCACCACGGACAGACCTAGAGACTATTACACTAAATGAAAAAATCAGACAGAACAGACAAATACTATGCGATGTCACTTATGTATGGATTCTAAAAAATAATACAAATGAATCTTTATACAAAACAGAAATAGATTCACAGACATAGAAAAAAAGCTTTTGGTAACCTAAGAGGAGAGGGAGGGATCGATACATTAGGACCATGGGGTTAAAGATAAAAATTGCTACACATAAAATAGATGAGCAGCAAGGACTTACTTGTTGCTTGTACAGCACAGGGAACTATATTCAATACCTTATAATAACCTAAAATGGAATATACTCTCAAATATTCATATATATATATGAATCACCTTGCTGTTCACCTGAACCTAACACAATATTATAAATAAATTATACTTCAGTAAAAGCCAAAAAATTATCAGGAAGAGTGCAATAAAACTATTATGTCTTGATTGTGGTGGAGGTTACAACTCATAGAACTTATACAAAAATAGGTGAATTTCACTGTCTTCAATTAGACCTCAAAAATTAAGAAATATACATAATGTGAAATAACAACAAAAATGCAATAGATTATAAACAGGATGCCTACGTAAAAAGTAACTTGTCAAGAAATAAAAATGGTAAATTAGCTAATCTACCATTACTATAGTTATCATGTAAGACCTTGCTTTTAATAATTGACTTGCCTCTGAAAAAAGAACGGTAATAAAACATAACAATACGATTAACAATTTTAATTGAGTTGGCATGTATAGAACGACACTCAGTCACGACCCTCGCAGGAGGCAGGTGGCACATGGCCCACTCAAACAGTTGAACTGAGTGGTGTTGATTCAAGGGACTATTTACTGAGCTGTTGGCAGAGTTGAGAAAGAAGGGGAGACAGGGTTTTTCAGGAGCTAGACAGAGCAGGAAATTATTATCCCAGATGTAAAGGAACAAGTGGAGAGAGTATGTACCCCTGAAGCCGGAGAAAGATGCAGTTATGGTGGTATCCGTGGAAGACAGGCATCTGACAGCATCTGGGGTCTTTGGGGAGCAATATAGCCACTGCCCATCTGTAGGCCAGTGGTGTGGGAATCCCAAGATTAAATACCCCACTTTGCCTCTTCTCTCTTTTTAAGATTTAGATATAATTTTTTTTTTTTTAATAGCTGCCTCTGTGGCATATTGAAGTTCCCAGGCCAGGGGTTGATTCAGAGCTACAGCTGCTTGTCTACACCACAGGAATAGCCGCACTGGGTCTGAGCCACATCTCTGGCAATGCTGGATACTTAATCCACCCAGCAAGGCCAGGGATGGAACCGACATCCTCTCAAAGACTGTGTCAGGTTTTTAACCCACAGAGCCACAATGGGAACTCTGGATTTAGGTATAACTGATACACAAAAGTACACATATTTAATATACGCATTGATGAGTCCAGACATAAGCACATTCTCATGATGCCATCACTATAACCAAGGGGCTAACACCTCTGTCACCTCCAAAAATGTGTGTGTGTACAGGGGTGTATGTGTGTGTGTTGTGGCAAGAACACTTAATATGAGGTCTACCCTCTCAACAAATTTCAAGCTCCACGAAGGCACAGTGTCCACAATAGGCACTGTGTTGTACGGCAGATCTCTAGAAATTATTCACCTTGTATAACTGAAACTACATACCTACTAGGAAAGACTCCTCGTTTCCCCCTTCCGCTGGCCCTTGGCAACCATCACTCTGTCCTCTGCTTCTAAGAGCCCGACACTTTTAACTACTCATACAAAGGGACGCACGCAGTCCTGGTCCTCTGTGCTGGATAATCTCGTTTAGCAGAATGTCCTCTGGAGCCACCCCTGTTGACACAAATGGCAACGTTTCCTTCTTTCTTAGAGCTGATGGACGCCCCGTGCACGCACACGCCGCGTTGACTTCATTCATCTGTTGGCAGATGCTCAGATTGCTTCCCTGTCTTGGCCACTGTGACTAACGCCACAATGAACATAAGGGTGGAATCATCTCTTTGAGATTCTAATGTCGATTCCTTTGGATGCACACCCAGAAGAGGGATTGCTGGATTATATGGCGATATATGCTGGATTTTTTTTTTTGAGAAACCCCATAAATGTTTTCCACATCATTTCATATTCCCAACAATAGGATACGAGGCTTCTACTTTCTCCACATCCTAATCAACACGTCATCTGTGACCTTTTTCTTTTTTTTCCTTTATTTGAAAATAGGCATTCCAACAGGTGTGAAGTGATGGCTCATGGTGGTTCTGTTTCCATTTCTCTGGCAATGAGTGGTGCTGGGCACGTTTTCACACACTTTCATGGCCACGTGCGTGTCTTCTTGGAGAAATGTCCATTTCAGTCCTTTGCCTATTTTTTAATCAGCTTGTTTTTGTCATTGAATGGCAAGAGATTCTTATATATTTTGGATATTAATCCCTTACTAGATAAACAGTTGCAAGTATTTTCTACCATTTCATAGCCTGCCTTTTCAGTTTGGTGATTATTTGCTGTACAGAAGCTTTTAGTTTGATGTAGTCTCACATGTCTATTTTCAGTTTTGTTGCTGGCACTTTTGGTGTTAAATTCATGAAAGCATTACCAATATCAAAGTCAAGAGCTTTTCCCTCATATTTTCTTTGGCAAGTTTTAGAGTTTCGTGTCTTGTGTTTAAGTCTTCAATCCATCTTCAGTTGATTTTTGTGTATAGTGTGAGAAAATATTTTTCCCTTTCTTAAATCGACTCGAAGACACCTTGTATTCTTAATATTTTATTTACCCCCCTTCCTCAGCAGCTGAACTGCCCTTTCAGGAGCTCTGCAAGATTCATGTTCTAAAGATGACTGATGTGGTATTTATGGAGACCTTAAAATTAGAGATGACTTCAGCAGAAGTCCAATCCGGCAAGGAGTTTACAATGTCCGAAGTTTATGTGTGAAGCCACGTGAATCCCATGGGCCTCCGCACCCCAAACAGGATAGACGCCCTTCCTCAATGCTACCAGTCTCCTGCCTGGGGTGTCACTCTGTCTGTAACATCGCACTGTCACTGATGGGCTTGCATGCTTGATCTTCCTACAGAGGGAAGAGTTTTAAACTCTTTGTCTTTATATCTCAACACTGACAAAGTTCTTGCTGAATATTTGCAAAAAAAAAAAAAAAAAAA
The DNA here is from genome assembly GCF_054392235.1 of Sus scrofa. NCBI lineage: Eukaryota > Metazoa > Chordata > Mammalia > Artiodactyla > Suidae > Sus > Sus scrofa. The sequence continues at coordinate 2,035,175 of NC_139392.1, forward strand.
AAAGAAAAATTCTGGTACTCAAATTCTCATTCTCTGTTATTTTTATTTTTTATTTTTTGGCTTTTTAGGTCTGCACCCACAGCATATGGAGGTTCCCAGGCTAGGGGTCCAATCAGAGCTACAGCTGCAGGCCTACCGCACAGCCACAGCAACACAGGATCCAAGCTATATCTGCGACCTACACCACAGCTCATAGCAATGCTGGATCCCTAACCCACTGAGCGAGGCCAGGGATCAAACTCGCCTCCTCACGGATCCTAGTTAGATGTGCTACCACTGAGACATGATGGGAACTCCTCAAATTCATTTTTTTTTTTTTTTTTTTTGTCTTTTTGCTATTTCTTGGACCGCTCCTGCGGCATATGGAGGTTCCCAGGCTAGGGGTCAAATCGGAGCTGTAGCCGCCGGCCTATGCCAGAGCCACAGCAACGCAGGATCTGAGGATCTGAGCCGCGTCTGCAACCTACACCACAGCTCATGGCAACGCCGGATCGTTAACCCACTGAGCAAGGGCAGGGACCGAACCCGCAACCTCATGGTTCCTAGTCGGATTTGTTACCACTGCGCCACAACGGGAACGCCTCATTTTTTGATATTGTTAAACAATATCCAAATCGCCCAAGGTCTATTTTTTTTTTTTCAGTTGTCTCTTACACTACAATTGCCAAGTTGAGATGATAACTTTCTATCTTGCAATTTCGAATCAATTCAGCAAACATGTACTAAATACTTCCTATTTTGGTAAATACAATGACGAAAATAATAGCGGGACACAGTTGTAATTTAAGAGCAGAGACAAGCACAACTAGCAGTGAAATACAGGCAGAATGCAGAAAGTGCAATAAAATATTTAATGTGAAATATTATATCGACACAAAAGGTGGGGTGTTTTCTCTAGAAGTCTTCTTGAAGAAATCTAGATGAATGGGGCTCATATACTTTATGTCAAAGAATAGGGAAACGGATATTACAAGAATATAAAACATTAAGAGACTGGGAGTGTGGGGTGAGTAGAGGCAAACTTGCATTTAGAATGGATGAGCAATGAGGTCCTACTGTCTAGCCCAGGGAACTATATCCAGTCTCTTGGGATAGGTCATGACGGAAGATAATATGAGAATGGGAGAATACATATGCATGATTGGGCCACTCTGCTGTCCAGCAGAAATTAGCACAACATTGTACCTCAACTATATTTTAATTAAACAAAAAACAAAACAATAAGGAGATGGAATATTCAAACACTGCCTGAGAGATCTAATTCAAATGAAATGTAGATACATGAACGCCTTTAATAGGAGGGAAACGGTGTGTGTTCATCAGAGGCAATGAAAATCCAAGCTGGAGTGTCGGCAAAGGGGACAGGAGTTAGTACATCTGTGTTAGAAAGTCGTGCAGATGAAACTCAAAGGCAGAATAGCAGTATATAGCCTGATGCTCTGAGGCTAAAAGAGAAAATCAAGGAAAAATATTACGAAAAGACGAGCAGCCTGAGGATGCAATTCTGTGTAAATGATGCTTTCAGGAGACATCGTCTTTCTGTTTTGGAAACCGATGTTAATAACCATTGGGACAAGAGTTCACAAGATAAAATTTAATGTTTGATACATAATGCTACGAGTCAAAATAGTCAATTATTCTTTTTCAATTTCTTCTTTCTTCTTCTTTTTTCTTCTGGAATGCTGGGCACTAGGCCTTTTAGGTGCCTGAGGTTGTTCATAGCTGCATTAAACCTCCTTTGTAGTTAAGAGAGAATACTCTTGCACCTGTTATTAAAGTGGTCATAACTGACCCATCTCACACTTACTCATTCAGATCATGTGAAAAACATCTCCAGGGATTAATAAACTTTTGAAGTCATAGCATCAAGGACTCTCCTGAAAGCCCTGGGCAGCCTACAATCCCTCGTAAGTCTCCACTTTGTCAGCCCACTCTCTCTGATAGCAGAACCCTCGTAAAAGTGCATAATCTTCTTTCTCTTTATTGCCACTCTGAGCTCCAGCCCTTTAAAAGCCGACTTGAAATGTTGCATGAGAGCTAAGGCGATGGCTATGACTTAGCTTCTTTCTTTATCACTTTTTAGTAATGCGTCTCACATGTTCCATCGCTAAAGCTTCATAACAACATTTAGGGGACAATGTGCCAAGACCTCTCTGCTATTACATCTGCAGCTTGCGCATAAAATAAGTGCCTAACTGCTTGATTTGTAAGGGGAAAATGGGGCAAGTTAATCGAATAGTACATTAAATTTCTTTAAGTACGGTTCGATCATCCCGCCCAAAGGGACTTGGCAGATAATTTAGTTTATTTCTCTGCCTATGAGCAAATTTCTACCTAAACTGGCAGATACGTTAAAAAGCCAAGAACCTATATGGGTTATTTACTTCCTCAATAATGTATTCCCATAGCCACCTTGTGCTTCTTTCTTAGAGGACTTGGCTGTACCTAACATTCTTCTAATGAACTCAGTGACTTTTGGTTTTTTGGAAAAGGAAACAAATAATCATGGACCCCTGCCCCCTTTTTGCAACCCTCATACATCCAAAGACCAGCAGCAGGAATCTCTCTTCTCCTCCCTCAGTGATAAGTATTTTTCATTTTATTATGAACTTAAAATTATTTTAACATATAATGAAAAAAATAGTTTCATGGGAATTTGTCAGTTAGACTAAAACTTCATTGAAGGATCTCTTAACATCCTGGACTGGATCAAGTGGATAGCAGGCAGCACCTCGCCAACGCAATAAGCAGACATTCCCCGTTTTTAAATATAATGACAGATCTTTAAATACGAATACTCCTTTTTAAAAATATTTTTGGCTAGGCCCATGGCATGTGGAAGTTCCTCGGCCAGGGATTGAATCTGAGCTGCAGCTGCAAGCTACGTGACAGCTGTTGCAACCCTGAATTCTTTAACCCACCGCGCTGGGCTGGGGATCAAACCCATGCCTCAGCAGCAACCTGAGCCACTGCAGTGACAACACCAGATCCTTAACCTGCTGTGTCACAGCAAGAACTTTCATAAATGCAAATGTTCTTTTTGCTTTTCATTATAAAATACAGATTTTTTTTCTAATTTGTGCCAATTACCTCTTTGTCCTACGAGCAGTTATAATGTTAGAAATATAAATAAGGGATTTTTATTCATTACTACACTGCAACAAGGCGCATCACATTTTTCCCCTTAGCTCTACTTTTCTCATTCGTATTTACTACTGAGTATCATCTCTGAACTTTCATCACCATTTCCTTTGCACCTCATTCTTACTTTGCATCATTTCCCCCAAGTTTATAGACTTGTAGCTGCTGAAATTAGGGTCCTGACTCTGTCTTGAGCTGTGTACTTGTTACTCCAAATGGAGCTGGACATGAAATTTTATTTTTTTTTTAATTTTTTATTTTGTCTTTTTGCCGTTTCTTGGGCTGCTCCCACGGCATACAGAGGTTCCCAGGCCAGGGGTCTAATTGGCCTACGCCAGAGCCAGAGCAACGTGGGATCCGAGCCGCGTCTGCAACCTACACCACAGCTCATGGCAACACCAGATCCTTAACCCACGGAGCGAGGCCAGGGACCGAACTCACAACCTCATGGTTCCTAGTTGGACTCATTAACCACTGAGCCATGACGGGAACTCCTGGACATGAAATTTCACATGTTCTTATATTTGTTGTTATTTCAATCAGAAGCCTATACCCAATATACCATGGTATGAAAATATATAGCTTTTTCAGTTTTTCAGCTGTAATGGCTACATTTTAAAGATGCTTATCATTAAAAGCAGCTCCTTTACATTTAGATTTTCCGTCTTTATTCTCATTTGAACTCTGATCTAAGAAACTTCTTAGGACAACCAAAATAAAACAATTTCTTCTAAAGGCAGTCCTTTGATCATTCTAATTTTTGGCTGTCTCGACTCCTCCCCTGTCTGACAAGAGCCAGGGAGAGAAGAAAATGAGAAACTTGTCACTGTCACTTCACCCACTGTGATAAACACATGTTTTATTCATTGATACCTCAATTCTTTCTGAAGCTGCTCTGGAAGGTACAATGAGGAAAATGGGATATAATATACTGTTGATAAAGACATTGTATTTAGTCTTGCAGGAGAAAAGTGGCATTTTCCAAAACCTGATTGATCCAACTGATTAACTTTAATTACGGATAATATGCTATTTTGCAGTGGTTACAAGAATTATCTTATTTGAACATTGGGGCACGAAATAGGCTAGAAAAATATCATTATTCAGAATCACCAAAAGGTGGTTATCATTTTATGTAGTTTTCACTCAATCATTAGATCAAAATGTGAGAGGATATTAGGAGGATATTTTATTTTTAAGGATTTTAAAAGAAAAATTGAATATTATATAACTTTAATGAGGAAAGAAGAGGTACACTCTTCTAGCCAGGGCTTAAGTAAGGACAAAAATGATGTAAAAATAGATTCCTGGATTTATTGATTCTTGTTGCTGAAAAGCAATTAAAGTGTGAAATCTATTGGGGGATGGGTAAAAAAAGTTTAGTAACTAAATGTACTGAACATTGGGGCACACGGTTTGTGTAACTTATTTAGCATTCATAAAACATTATGTATAAAGAAAAAAAAAAGTTTAAATATGTTTCCCAAAGGCATGCATTTAATAAGCAGAGGTCTTAAATTGAAAACTCTATATATCTATGAAATCCATATAATGTCCACTTCATGACACATGTAAAATCAAGGGAAAATTACATATGTCAATGATTTACATTTTATCAAACATTGAGTGCTTAGTATATGTATATGGAGTCAACAAATTATTTTATATTTTAGTCAACAATATTAATTGAATATTATTAACAATTATTGAATTGAATATTAATTCAATATTAATTGAATACACACAGCATGATCATTTTTAGAAGCAGGAAACATTTGATGACAAAACCTTAATGCTGGGGACGCAGAGCATGATAAACTCCTTGGCCAGTCTATCTAATGAGATAGAAGCCATTAGTAGGTGCAGAATCTCTTGAAACTTAGATTAAAAGACAGCTATTTGATGACGCGTTAGCACGAATTTAACAAAGCAACAAAACTTTTATTTGCACCAGTTTTGACATTTAGCCTGTTTTCAGGTATTTGCATTATTTATTAAGGAAAGGACGGTCTGATCCCCTTGGGGTCATAAGCAAAGAGAATATGCGCTGAGGAGACAGGCAGGAGAGATCCTGCAGGTGGCTGAGCCAATCCTCATACCTTACTCTCCAGGTGGCGTCATTTATTTGCGTCCTACTGGGTCCTCTTTGTGGTCAGAAATGTCCATCTCTACCACTGGATTTTGGGCTTTATTGGGTGACTTACTTTAGCCAATGCCATGTTAATGGGTGGGACTTTAGTTTAAACAGGTGAGTCTGAGGCTCACTTTGTGGGCACTGATGATTTGCTGTATGACGACTGCCCAGCTAATCAGTGCCTCTGGACAGGTTCCGCAAAGCAAACCACATGCTCCTAGTACGTTCTGTCTGAGGAGGACGGGCAGCCCAAAGAGAAGATCCCAGCCCATCCTGACGTTTGAGGCCCAGAATACTGAATATGAGATTCACAAAATACTGACTAGGAGATTGAATTATTGCTATTTGACGTCACGTTCTGGGGTTCTTGCGGCAGTAACTTACAAACGCTCTTGTTAATGACGCCCCTGAGCTCCATGATTTGTCATATTTTTAGGATCCCTCTAGTTGAAGTGCAGACAAAATATAGCGTTCCCATGGCTATTTACTTTCTGGATGTGCAGTAGTACAAACCATTATTAAAAATCCCCAAAGGGGGAGTTCCCGTCGTGGCGCAGTGGTTAACGAATCCGACTAGGAACATGAGGTTGCGGGTTCGGTCCCTGGCCTTGCTCAGTGGGTTAACGATCCAGCGTTGCCGTGAGCTGTGGTGTAGGTTGCAGACGCGGCTCGGATCCTGCGTTGCTGTGGCTCTGGCATAGGCCGGCGGCTGCAGCTCCGATTCGACCCCTAGCCTGGGAACCTCCATATGTCGTGGGAGCGGCCCAGAAATAGCAAAAAAGACAAAAAAAAAAAAAAATTCCCCAGAGGAGGAGTTCCATTGTGACTCAGCACTAGCGACCCCAAATAGTATCCATGAGGATGTGAGCTGGATCCCTGGCCTCACAAGGTGGGATTTCAGTGAGCTGCAGTGTAGCTCGCAGAGGCAGCCTGGATCTGGTGATGACGTGGCTGTGGTGGAGGCCTCAGCTGTAATCTCCAATTGGACCCCTCGCCTGTAAACTTCCATATATCATGGGTGCAGCCCTAAAAAGACTAAAAAAAAGAAAAAAAAAGGAAGAAAGAAAAAATTAAAGAAAAATCCCAAAAGGGAAAAATAGAAAAAGAATTATCTTCTGTGAGGAAAACATGTGATGCCCAGTAGCTTTTCAATGTACACTGCTGAATGCTGACATACGCCAAGGGCTATGCTAGTGTCCAGCCCACGGGACTTAGAATCCAAATTTAAATATCAGTAAGAAGCAAGAATTGGGAGTTCCCACTGTGGGGCAGTGGGTTAAGAATCCAACTGCAGAAATTCAGGTGACTGTGGTGGCACAGATTTGATCCCTGGCCTGGCACAGTCGGTTAAAGGATCTGCTGTGGCATAGGATGCAACTATGGCTCAGATTCAGTCCCTGGCCTGGGAACTTCCATATGTCCTGGGTGTGGCTATAAAATAATTAATAATAATAATAAAACTGTATGATCCAGCAATCCCACTCCTTGGCCTACACCTAGACAAAGCGTTCATTCAAGAAGATAAGTGCCATCCCTATGTTTACCGCAGCCCTTTCACAATCGGCGAGACATTGAAACAACCTAAATGTCCACGGACAGATGAATGGATTAAGAAGATGTGGTACAAATACACAATGGAATACTACTCAGCCATAAAAAGGACAAAATAACACCATTTGCAGCAATAAGGATGCAACTAGAGATTATCATACCAAGTGAAATAAGGCAGAAAGACAAATACCATAAAATATCACTTATATGTGGAATCTAAAATATGGACAAACGATCTTATCTATAGACCACACACATGGAGAGCAGACGTGTGGTTGCCAGAGGGGACAGGGTAGGAAGTGGTGGGATGGACGGGACTTGGGGGTTGGTAGATGCAAACTATTACATTTACTTATTTATTGCCTTTTTAGGGCTGCACCAGAGCCTATGGAAGTTTCCAGGCCAGGGGTCGAATCGGAGCTGCAGCTGCCAGCCTACACCACAGCCACAGCAACATGGGATCTGAGCCACCTCTGTGACCTGCACCACAGCTCACAGCAACGCCAGATTCTCAACCTAGTGAGTGAGGCCAGGGATCGGATCTGCATCCTCATGTATACTAGTTGGGTTCACTGAGCCATGATGGGAACTCCCAAACTGATAATATTTAGAATGGATAAACAGCGAGGTCCTACTGTATAGTACAGGGAACTATCCAGTATCTTGGGGTATTGCAGGATGGAAGATAGTAGGAGAAAAGGAATTCATATGTATGTAAGACTGGGTGACTTTGCTGTACAGCAGAAATTGACATAACACTGTAAATAAACTAAAATAATAATAATAATAAAATTTCCAAGAGTTAACTTTCATTGGTCTTCTGAATTAATTCATTAGAGTTTCCCATTACTCTCACACAGCTTCTATATTTGGTATAACTAACAGCTCAGAGAGTCACTTAGCAGCATAATCAAAATCCTGAATTCAGAGATAGAGAAAAATAGGAAAAGCAGTTAATTTTTGACAGAATATGTTACTTTCCTTCCTATTTTTTTGGATTGGTCATGGCCAATTTTTAAGCTAATTTTTTTAATACTCTCGTTTTCTATACACAGTACTTATAGAAAAGTGTTAGGGACCCTTCCTGCTTCTTTTCCTACATCTCTGTCTTTGAGTTGAAACTTGAGATCCATAGATCCAACTATGACTTTACTAAATGAGTTCTCTTGTCTCTGGTTTTCTGTCCAGTGATCATATGTTTCTGCCTGCTTTTCCACTGGGTTCTCCATCCCTTAAAATTCCCCTCTTGAGTTTTCCGTCCCCGTTAAGGGCACACGACGCTCCCTGGCACAAAAGGGTGACATCATGTATTAATCTTTGATTATATATGTTTGACACAAAAAACTGTGTGGTTGGTCGAACCTACCCGTAGAGGTGTTATCCTTTCCGGTCAATCTTGCATTTTCAGTTACCATGGTCACCTCTTGATTCTGGATTCTCTCTCGCTTAAACCTTGCTGTAGCCTTTTAGCATGCAGTCTCCCGTGGCCATGAGCCAACCGGCATCCTCCAACCAGATCAATCATCTCGAAGTTGCTGGCTCTCTAGAAAGGGGCCTATTCTCCTTGTCTGTCTCCTGACAGCCCGTCAAGGCAAATGCGCAGACATCTCTCGACATTCAGGGTAACATGTTCTTCTGAAACCTGCTAGGATAGTCCTTCCATTTACAGGGGCCCTGCGCTCTTTCTCTGATCTTAAATTCTCCCCAAATTTTCTAAAGTATTTCATGTGTTATACATTATACATTCCCTTCTAACAGAGCAGTCTATTGTTACTTTGAAGCTTGAAGCACAGTAGCACTTGTGATATATAATCAGATATTATAATTCCTCAGGTAATTCTTTCATATCTTTACAAGGGCAGAGACGTTGCCTTATTTTTTTTAATTTGAATAAGTCTATATTTGTGTTTGTGTGAAACTGAAATATGCACATTGCAGAGAAAATCATAACACAGAAAAGCCCAAGGAAATAAAAATTATCCAAAAATACTAACATCTAGAGATGACTACTGAAAATATTTTGGTCTATGTTTTCTAGAATTTTCTCTAAAGAAACAGATTTATATAATTTTCCATAAATGAGAATGAACTCTACTTATGTTCTGGATATTTTTTTAAATAGACGTTGCCTTATTAATTTGAAAAGATACACTAAATCCCCAACATTTGTTAACATTTGTGTCATACCACTGTAGTGAAGTACCTTGTTATTTAATGTAAATAAACTGAAAATATTCTAACAGCTATAATTCTAGGTAGCAGATTTTAGCTAGAATTAAACCAGTTGACAGTAGTAGTATTAATACTACTAGTTAACATTTTTTGAGGGCTTACTATATGCTTGACAGTGTTACAAATTGAGGCAACCGTAAGAGTTTGGTTGCATCATGTGGTCACCTTTTATAGATCAGGAATCTGAAGCACAACTGAGTCAATTTACTTGCCCAAGATTTTACTGATAATAAAGACCAGGCAGGCATAGAAATGGAAGCCATGCAGACCTGCAGCCCTTCATCTTCCTGTTGCTCAGTGATGTCAAGTGGCCCCAAGGAATCCAGAAACTAAAAGGAAGGGTGCTCAGGGGTCCAGGGGTTCTGCACACAATGTGGCCAGGCATCGTGAAAAAATCTAATGAGGCTAAGTAAATATGCGTGTATTTGGAAAAATTCCAGTCACCTTTGCCAGGAATAGAGATTTTACAGAAGTCAGAGTAAGCACCCATTTATTAGTGTTTTATACAATCATTAAGCATTTATTTCGCCATGCGTAGCACAGAAATTACCTTGTGCTTTCGAGCAAGGGAGGGCAAGCTGTGTTCCACGCACCTAATCAAGATCCTTTTTAGAGGGTTGGCAAAGGCTAACAAAGAGTATGTAACAAGGAGCATTTGCTGTTTCAAAAGTCCCTGACACTTACTCGTTGACTCTCTAAGGAAAAGCCCTGCATCAGAGTTTTCTGTAGTTCTAGAGGAAAATACTGACCGCTACCTCTGACGTCACGCGCTCCCCTTACCTAGTCATTTAGACAACAGTGGAAGCACCACCACCACAGAGGACTCCAGGTGAAGACGAACAGTGCATAAGGTACAGGACAATACGTAAAAAGACTTCAACAGAACGAGAGCTAGCATAAAGTAAAGAATACCATGTTCTAGGAAGATGGATTATATAATTACATGTATTTTATTTTATGTATGTTGTTTGTTTTACGTCACCTACGGAATGCAGAAGTTCTGGGGCCAGGGATCAAACCCATACCATCGCAGTGACCACTTAACCTGTTGAGCCACCAGGAAACTCCCGGATTATATATATATTTTAATCAAGCCATGCCACTTGCTAGCTAATACTCACTGGAGGCGAATAACATACAAAAATTTCATGGTTGTTGAAAGATTAATATGCTCCTGGTATAAACTCAAAATGCCAATTAAAAAATGTAGGCCACTTAGTTCATGATTAGAATAATTATGAAACAATGCATGTCATGGGTACTTCAATTATGGACACATTTACAAAAAGTACTGATTTTGTACTTTGAAGAAAATTCAAATAATCATGAAATACAGTGCCGGGCTTCTAAGAGTTGCTGTTCTGATTGGTGAGAATATATGTGCATGTGAACAACAGCAGATCAATATAAATTATTGAATCCTTACATGTAATATACATTTAAAAATATAAAACTTAACGTGTTGTAATTAGAACATAGTCATACTTGTTGGTTTGCATGGAACAGTTCTAGTTTATACCTACTTTCCCAGCATATTACTAATAGCACCTGTTTTGCATTATATTATTATCTCTATTTGAATAATCACTATGTGGTTCCAAGTTATAATTCCGAGTAGAGTTTCTATTCTCAGTCAAGTGAAAAGAACCACTTGAGAAGTTAACTGTGATCAGTAGTCACCCAAAAATGTTCATTTCATATATTTTATAGTTGGGGTTGCTTATAATATATTGAAAGAGCCACAGGATGTAATGAAAGGCTAAGATTTTCCACTTATAGATTGAAAAATGCAGTTTCCCAGATAAACCAGAAAAAGCAGAGAGCTTCTAAGGATAAGGTTTATGGCAACAGGAACTATCATACTTGGGAATAGGTCAGGGCTCTTCAATTTGGGAGAAAAAGATGGCAGCTGACCGATTGATGCTTTTTCCCAGAGTGAGTTCAGTTATGACCCAACTTTCGTCCAGCCCACGAGTCTACCCTCTCTCTCCAGCTCTTCCTCCAGTCATGACAGAAATGCCGGCAGTTCCAGGGGCAACATGCCCAGGAGACAGTGGAGACCAAGTGCATCGGATGTTTATTGCACAAAAGACACATGGAAAGATCATTGGACAAACCCTCAAAAGATCAAAGTTCAAGTCAACACTTGAGGGGGACCCTGGGAGGCCACCTACTATGCAAACGTGCTTTTTACATCTCATCCTGGTAACATTTAAAAAATAATTTGATAAATGTATTTCTCGCATTCGCAGACACCCAAAGTCCTCCACATTGGTGGTGATGACACGTTACTTCGAGTGAGTTACACAAAGCTGAGATACACCGTGTGTTTTACAGGCTTATAATTATTACTGACGCTGATTTTGCTATGGTGTATTTATCACTTTGAACTCTAACCATCGTTTTCAAGACAACTTTATATTCAGCAGTAAAGTCAACTATTAAAACGGTTGTATTTAAATGCCATTATTTCTATAGTCAGTATTCAGGAAAAAATATTGTAACCCATGACTTCTATTTCCTGGTGATTTAATTAAACAAGTAGTTTTCAATTATGATAGCACTGGTATGGCAACTAATTGTAACACACGCATCACAGAAATGACGTACAAAATGAGAGGCGATTTCTCTATTTTAAGTACTATTCCTTATTTTATACTTCACATAATATATGTGAAATTAGTCTTACTTTAAAAACACGTTTCTCCTTTCTGATAACTATAAAAATACATGACAACAAAGAAGAAATACCTTGACAAGGGAAAAACTGCTCTACAATGCAAGGATATGACAATTTCTCGCCTTCTGAATTTAATTTTGTGAACTCCCAGTATCATATTGCTCTCAATGTGACTTTAGGTGCTTGGGAAGAGCCAATAAAAACATTATAATATATTGTAAGCCATTGAGTCTGGGACTCTAATCTGATTATACCGTCTGCAGATCTTTAAAAGTTAGTAGGAAAGACATCAAAATCTAATAAAATCTAATCTGAGCAAGGAATTATTGAATTTTCCAAATCCATTAAGAAATCTAATGGCCATGTGTTGTGAACGAAGGCAGACTGAATAATCTAATTTGGAAGAGAGAGGTGAGTGCTATCGTCAAAGACGGCTTTCGATATTAACTAAGAAAGCTGGACTAGGCCTCGTTACATTAAAAGAGCAATGCACCACGGGGACTGGATCTCTGATCTGTAGTTAGAAAGGGGCCATTGGAAACAGGCAGTAAGTCGCCATCTATGACCAAGTCCAGACGACAAGCTGGGACCATCAGCAGGGAAATAGCTTGTGCATAAGCCACAGAGGAGTAAAAGAAAAAACATGCCAAATTTCCATAAATATCCATAAAACAGACTATTAAGTTAGTCTTCCTTGAGAAAGGTTTTTTTTTTTTTCAGCTATCTTCTTGTGTTTTTCTATTTTTCTATTGTGTGTAATTATAGACTACCTTTGCCATTTCGTTAAAGACAACGTATCTGCATTTGAAAGGCTTTTACAGACAATGCATAGTAAAGATTCTACCAACTGTTATTTTCATTCAAGTCTCAGTGCAGAAAAAGATATTTTTAAAATGTAAGATAGTCTCCTACCGTGCCTGATAATCTTACTGACAGGACAACACCAACCTGCTTGCATGATTGAGCTGTTCTGCAGAGGTTTCTGTCTCACATTCAAAGAATCATTTGGAAATATGTTAAATACCATCACAATAGCCTGTGACAGTCGCTAAAGAAACACCCAATCCTTTGGCACCAGTAGTTTATAGTTTATGAAATAATATCACAAATTAACATCTCCTCATAAAGCTAGTATTATAGGAACACTGGCTATGAAAGTATATACTTTGAAGCATATCTCATAAACATCTGATCCTGCCTTAAGTCTTTAGAGAAATGCCTCGAATGAGTCATACAAGCTGCGACAGGAAGTTTGAGTAAGATGGGCCAGAAAAATTAGTGGGAGTTTCAGAAAAGGATATTACACATGCAGAAGAAATCGTGCAAAAGACCAGCTATATCCAAAAAATGAAAGAATAAATCTTGGCGTTCCCATAGTGGTGTAGCAGAAATGGATCTGCCTAGGAACCATGAGGTTGCGGGTTCCGAAATCCCTGGCCTCACTCAGTGGGTTAAGGATCTGGTGTTGCTGTGAGCTGTGGTATAAGTTACAGATGTGGCTCAGATCTGATGCTGCTGTGGCTCTGGCATAGGCCGGCGGCCACAGCTCCAATTCGACCCCTAGCCTGAGAACCTCCATATGCCATGGGTGTGGCCCTAAAAAGCAAAAAAAAAAGAATAAATCTTAATTGTTCTTACCATATACCCACAAAATAATTGATGGGAAATGGTGTTAGCTAATGCTACAGTGGAAATCATACTGCAATGCACAAATGCATCAACTAAACATGTTGCACGCCTTAAACTTACACAATGTTACATGTCCATTATCTCATTAAAAACGAGTTGATATATATAGGTGAAGAGCAGATATTACTTGGGAGACGGTTGCTGTAAAAAGATAGGGCTAAAGAGGGAAGGAGAACCAGGTTAAGAAGTCTATCATATCTTTTAGCGAAAAGCAACAGTTGAACAATGTTAATGAGGACTCAGACATAAACATATTTATACCTAAAATGATGACTTGATACATGCACCCCAATGGTTAGTGCAGCACTATTCACAATAGCCAAGATATGGAAACAACCTAAATGCCCACTGACAGATGAATGGATAAAGAAGATGTGGCACATATAAACAATGGAAAACTACTCGGCCAGATAAAGAATGAAATAATGCTATTTGCAGCAACATGGATGGACCTAGAGATTGTCATACCAAGTGAAGTAAGTCAGAGAAAGACAAATATCATATGAAATCATTTGTATGTGGGAATATAATGAAATGACACAAAGCAAAAACAAACTCACAGACATAGAAAACAAATTACGGTTACCAAAGGGGAGGGTAGGAGGCATAAATTAGGAGGTTGGTATTAACATACACCCAATACTATATATGAAATAGATAACCAACAAGGACCAGCTGTATAGCATAGGGAACTATACTCAATATTTGGTAATAATCTATAAGGGAAAATTTTCTGAGAAAGAATAGTGGGGTGTGTGTGTGTGTGTGTGTGTGTGTGTGTGTGTGTGTGTGATTGGATCACTGTGCTGTACACCTGAAACTAACATGATATTGTAAGTCAACTACACTTCAGTTAAAAATTAAAAAAAAAATGATGGCATGGACTTTCACATGGTCATTTTTTCCTTAGAACTGGGAAAATTAGAAGTGAAGATACTGTTAAAATAGACACTGCAGTAAGAACTGGTGGGGAAATGTATGCAAGCGGAATGAGCTCACATCAATAGTTTAGCAGGGGAAACAACTGTATCTTTATCTCACTATATAGATACATCTCCACACTTGGTCTTGCCATATTTTCCCCCATCTTGAAAACCATCTTGCCTGGATCCTCCTCCTTCCTAAGCACTTGCAGGTGGTAAAGAACAGTATCATTTCAACATGAAAAAGTTCATTGTCATAGCAAAATATCAACCTTACCCAAATAAATATGTCATGCTGCTAGCTTGTCTTCTCCAGGAAATTCTATAGGCATGGGAAGCAGAGGCAGTCATACTCTTCCCCAGGTTTTGGGTAAATGAAGGAAGGAATGGTAAGGCATCAAAATAGCCCGACTTGGCTAGTGTTATAATCTAGAGTTGGTGCAACCAACGTCTGTGGGCAGGGGCGCCAATGCTGGTCCTTTCCCTGGAGGGTTGCTTTGTGTATGAAGAGGGATCTATACTCCAGTTCTGGAGACCTCCTGCTGGCTGCCCACTTCCAAGCCACTCAGCGTTAGGGTCACTATCTCTTATCATTCTGCCGTCAGGAACAAACCTAAAAATATTAACTGCACACAGACTTTTTCAGGTGGCACCGTTTGACCTGCTAAGTCCTTTTGACAAGAGTCTGTTAAAGATTGCTTGAATCTAATTCTCTCGGTTTGAGAGGGAGCGCAAGGAGGTACAGCCATGGTGCTCTGAAAACTCTTTCCCAAATGTCCTTCCAAGATTGCTTGATGAATTGTTTTCCCATCTAGACAGGAGAAAGCTGGTGAGCCCTCAGGTTCTCATTAGCAAGGACTGCAAATGTACTTAGTATCTCTTTTTAGAAAAGGAAAGTAATTATTCTACCGATTTTCAAGAACATTGGGCATCATCTTACATTGAGACCACTGCTAAATTTTCATTTTGCATCCTCATCCTAAGTAAGTGGTGGTAGAGAGTCAATATTCTTAAGATGCATAATCAGTGAGATTTAATGATTAGAGGTATAGTGTAAAAAGACAAGAAGTGAGGTATGACTCTCCACATTTTTAATAATAACATGTATGTAGTTAACAGTGACACATGAAAATACATAAAACTAAAATGGAGAGAACTGCAGGGAGAAATAAGTTATTTTCTATGTGGTGGGGTTTTCTAGGCTGTATTTTCTACATCACATACAAATTATTTGTTAAGGTGTGATGAAACTATAGTTGGAAGAATTTTTTTGTCTAGAAATAGTGACTTTTTTCAATACAATATTTTTCAACATCAAACTCCAGCAAAAATACAAATCTATGAAGCAAAGAACAGGGAAAATTATGATAATAAACTACATCCTGAATTGCTTATAAAGTACCACTGAAAGTGAAAGAGCTCATCAACCTAACAGGGTATTCGGATTCATTCACGTCATTGCTGGAAAAGAATTCTTTGTTTGCTTCAGGGAAAGGTTCTCAAGACCTATCTGTCTGTCTGTCTGTCTGTCTATCTATTTTCCAGAAGAGTACCAACAATGTCTTATTATTTTTAAAAATATGTAAAATTATATCAGGATCCAAAGCTGGAAAACATTAACAGTGAGATGCAGAAAATTTTATGTTTCAACTTTCATTTTTTTCCATTATCACTATTCTTGAAATTTAATGTATGTTCAATTTTTAAAAACATATTTTAGAGAAGAAAATTCTCCCCCTGACTTTCTTCATTCCCCCTCAAAAATAGAAATGTAAAATTAAAAAACAAGATAAAATAAAAATACTTTCCTGCCTTCTTTTTTTTTAAATTTAATATTGTCTTTCTTTCTAGGAAGAGATGTCAACTTTTTACAGTGTAGTAAGTCCATTGAACCTCCTTGATTCCTATTTGTTGGGTCTTTGCTCATTATTTCCATCATTAAAATAAAAGGTCTTGACCTCTCGGTGGCTCCTGAGCAAAGCGTCTTCCTCGAAGGTGAGGAGGTCGGGAGTGCTGGTGGAGAGGAGGCCTCGCAGAGGGGAGAGGGGCTGGCAGAAGAACAATGGCAAGCTTCACGTGACGTTTTAATTATTTAAAATAAGCAAGTTTGGAAATCATTTTCCAGGACAAGAAAATAAAGCATTTTTCTCTTCTTTAGTCTGACCTATAAATACCTCCTAACTTCTCGTATTAGCAAAGAGGGTGCATTGTTTTCCTGTTCTTGTTTCAAGGGGATATGATGACTTTTTGACAGAAAATCATTTACTGCTGGCCTACCATGGCCTGCCATACCCACATGTGCTCTTAACCCTTGTAAATTACTGTAAATATTTTTGTGTGAGGATGCGAGGGTAAGAAAACATGTCAACAGCATACTTCTGAAATACTGGATTTTATTTGAGGGAAATAAAATAATTCAAACCTTTTTCTCTTTCCCTTCTGCTGCTATCCAATTGCCTTCTGCATTTTTCCTCCTTGTGAATTACTATTAATACATCTGTGGGCTTGTCAAATTCTAATTCCTAGAGTTTGCTTCCATCTGTGTTTTTACAAACAACTCTAAGACCGTGTCCCCTTTCCAGAATTCTGTTTTCTGTGAGGTTTCCATCATTCTCAGCTACACTATGTCCTTTACATCGTTTTCAAATTCTTTCATCCTTTAAACTGATAAAGCTCATGACAACCTGTAGCGCTCAGGACGGACCTCGACCTCAGCTCCCTCTATGGAAGCATCATCATTCAAACAAATGTCCCCAAGGGCGATGTGTGCTATTCGCCTGTCTCCTGGTGGTGACTGGCACTTGCACTGAGTGCAGGGTTCATTTTCTCTTAAGGCTGGTTTCAAACAGACCTTTCTCTGAGTTGAACAATCCTGGGGAACATGTCAAGAGATAACTGATCAGCCTTTCTTACAGTTCATGCTTAACCCTGAATGAGATACTATTTTAAACTGGAATTCTTAGCATTGATTTGGAAGAAAATTAATTTAAAAGTATAATTTCCATGTCCATGATTTTTTCTGTGGAAAGGTTCATTTGTGCCATATATTAGATTCCAGATATAAGTGATGTTATGGGTATTTGTCTTTCTCTTTCTGACTTACTTCACTTAGTATGAGTCTCTAGTTCCATCCATGTTGCTGCAAATGGCATCATTTTCTTCTTTTTTATGGCTGAGTAGTATTCCATTGTGTATACATACCACATCTTCTTAATCCAATCATCTGTCAATGGACATTTAGGTTGTCTCCATGTCTTGGCTATTGTGAATGGTGCTGCAGACTTTTGTTTGCCAAGGGAGAGGAGGAGGGAGTAGGATGGATTGGGAATTTGGGGTTAATAGATGCAAACTATTGCCTTTGGAATGGATAAGCAATGAGATTCTGCTGTATAGCACTGGGAATTAGATCTAGTCACATATGATGGAGCATGATAATGTGAGATAAAAGAATGTATACATGTATGCATGACTGGGTCACCCTGCTGTAGAGTAGAAAATTGATAGAACACTGTAAACCAGCTATAATGGAAAAAATAAAAATCATTTTAAATGAAAAAAAAGGTATAATTTTACTAATTGTTCTCATCAGAATATAATTTTTGCATCTATATGACATATCATTACTCAAATGCTGTATCTTCAATTTTAGAAGAACAAAAGAACAAATTACCTATGTTTTCACATTGTCCAATTAGGATTCTATTAATTACACTTATCTTCTTTGCTTCTAAAGAAACTACATTTCGGTTATGACCCACTTTTCACTCTATTTTTAATGGACAGTGTGATTTTCATTCGATTATACTGCAGTCACAAAGCACCTGAGGTAGAAGTCTAAATAATCTATGTTAACCTGATTATAGACAATTAGAATCATTTGGTGGTGACTTTCATTAGTGTCACTATTTTTGGTCATGAAAAAAATGAGCGCAGGAACTTGGTGTTAAAGTGAAAAGATGGAGGAAGCTTCTTCCTCTCAGTTATTTCCATGCACTTTCTTTCTTTCGCCTTCTCTCCAAGGGGATGCGACACTGCTAATACTGCAAATATGTATATTAAGGCAATGGAAGTAAAAGAGTATTTACTCAAAAGATAAACACACCAAAGTACAAATGAGCTAAATTTATTGAGACGTAAAAAATGCTAATATTCAGTAAACATGAGAAAGCATTTCAAATGTACTACTATTAAAATATTTGACTTCACAATCAGTGAGGAGATATTTTAAAATAAAAATATCTATGAGAGAAGGATGTGGCATAATTAAGACCTTCATTTAGGGCTTGTGGAATGATATATAGACACATACCCTTCAGATAGCAAATTTAAAAAACTGTATCAAAAGGTTTAAAATGTTTGTATTCTTTTGCTCAGCATTTAATTTTGAGAAAGCTTATCATAAGGAATTAAGTAATATATATGCAAATATCCTTGAATAAGACTGTTTACTTCATATATATATATGTATCATGTATATACATATACCTCCAGAGGAAAAAAAATAGATGGCATAGTGGAGAAAATGTTGAACCAATTAAAATCTATCCATAAGATAGTACAGTTATGCGGCTATTTAGGAAAGGTTTTCTGACATAACTTACAGGAAAAACTATCATGGTTGACTTTAATTACTATCTTCAGGTTATAAACATCAACATATGGTCTCAGTTAAAAGTTATTTGTGTTTGCATATTTTAAAAGAAGGAAATATGCATCAAAACAGTGGCTATCTCTAAATAATGAGTTCGACGTTTTTTTAAAAAATCCTCTCCTTCTTATTTTTTAAAATTATTATTTACTTATTTATTTATTATTGTTATTTCCCCAACACAATTCTTTTTCCACCATACAGCATGGGGACCCAGTGACACACACATATATACATACTTTTCTCTCCCATTATCATGCTCTGTCATAGGTCTCCTTTTTAAATTCATAGATTGTAAAGTATTTTAAGAAACTCCCATTAAAGTTAGTAAAGAGAGTTCCCGTTGTGGCTTAGCAGTAATAAACCCAACTAGTATCCATGAGGATGCAGGTTCAATCCCTGGCCTGGCTCAGGGGGTTAGGATCTGGCAATGCCATGAGCTATGGTGTAGGTCACAGATGTGGCTTGGATCCTGAACCGCTGTAGCTGTGACGCAGGCTGGCAGTTGCAGGTCTGATGTGACCCCTAGCCTGGGAACCTCCACATGCCATGGGTGCAGCCCTAAAAAGACAACAACAACGACAAAATAAAGGCTAACAGGGAGATATTATAGTACTGTAACAAAACAGCCTGATGATTAGGCAGGTGAGGATTAAAATCCTCTGTACGCCCCTCACTATCTTATCGAAACTTCTAGAATTAGGCACTTCATATTTAAAGTTAAAAAAAAAATACACACTGTCTCTAACACATTATAAGATCCCCAAAAAATAACTGGTTAAAAAAGTGTGAGTGCTTACGTGTGTATGTATGACGTAGCATTTTGTTCCTGTTAAGTTTTATTTTAGAAAACGCTAACGTTTATTTTTCACGTGCAGTGCTCTGATTCTATATATTTGGTATTGAACTAGAAAATAAACTTGAAAATAAAGACATATGTATGAAATTAAATAGAAGTTGTAGTAGTCACTCTGGTATTCTTTTTTTAAGTTTTATGAAGGGTGGTGGATTTACAAGGCTGTGATAATTTCTGCTGTACAATAAAGTGACTCAGCTACACAGGTACATACATCCACTCCCCTTCAGTGTATTTTCCCACATAGATTATTAGAGAATATTGGGCAGAATCCCCTGGGCTCTACAGCAGGTCCCCATTGGCCAGTCATTTTATCTGTCACTCTGGTGTCCTTGATATCCAGGACCAAGTCCACGTATGTGAACAGGTAAGGGATTACTGAAACTATTTACAGAGTGACAGTCCAGAGGTTCAGACACAAAGGCATATTTAAGTTACAAACAGAATGGCTTGTTGTATAAGTGTCTCTTGAGTTTTCAAAAAATGATTATTGACTGAATTTTATACCTGCACAGATTAGACATGGCTTTGTCTTAGAATGGATGTCGGACATATATTCATAATTTACTGATATCATGACACGAGTGAAACTATAAGAATCTCCAAAAAAAACAACTGCCACTATTACAAAATGAGGTTAAAACCTAGTAAATATTTCTATTAAAGCTATCTTTTTAATATACAATATAAAAATTTAACAAGACATATTTTCCTTGTTATATATGGATGAATATTTATTTAGTATTAAAATTTGTTTAGAGAGCTATTTAAAAAAAAAAAAACCACCTATTTAAGATCTTATCCATTAAGGACAATATTGTTAGAAGAAAAATGTTTCCGATACTATTTTGAGAATTTATAGTATATGTTAGAAAATAAGAATTTTCTTTTTAATTTTATAGGAATATTGTTGACATAATATGTATTAGTTCCAGATATTCAGCAAAGTGAATTAGTCATACATACTATATATCTTAGAGATAGTACAGCAAACATTTTTTTAATACTTTTCTTAAGACAATAAACAAAGAGGGGGGAAAGAAATGGAGAAAGAAAGAAACTCTCATCTTTTTTTTTTTTTTAGCTTTTTAGGGCCGCACCCATGGCATACAGAGGTTCCCAGACTAGGGGTCGAATCAGAGCTACAGCTATTGGCCCATGGCACAGCCACAGCCAGAGCCACAGCAACGCCAGATCCGAGCCACGTCTGCAACCTGCACCACGGCTCACGGCAACGCTGGATCCTTAACCTACTGAGCGAGGCCAGGGATTGAACCCGCAACCTCATGGTTCCTAGTCGGATTCATTTCCTCTGCACCACAATGGGGCCTTCCAAACCCTCTTCCTCAGCAATGTCAGGAACGATGGTTATAAGCAGTATAAAGAGTAAACCAAGGCTGGGGACAGCAAAGAGAATGCTGGCCTCAGGAAACCTTAAACAAAATCAGCAGAAATGAAAGCTCTACGGCTGGAACTACCCAAGCTGGTCCCCTGGAAAGAAAAAATAAATACATCCTGTCAGATATGGTGGTTAAGAATGGGGGTTCAAAAGGCAAAGAGGGAAATGCAAGAGGAACATTTTAAAAACGCGAGAAAACTACAAAAAGGTAAGCGCTTGGGAACAAACTAAAATACAGGAAGTGACTGTGTGGTGATATTAATATTTGAATATGAATTTACATACTTATAATAAACTACTGACCGATTACCACGGTACGGACGAGGGATGTGTTTATTTTAAACCACTACAGAAGATTCAGCTTAAGAATCACAAATGCCCCTTCCATTGTAAAATGGTTTTAAGTAGATTGATTTGACAAGCCCTAATTACATTCTCCGTGCTGAAGCAAATCAAATCATCTTTCTGAGTCATTTCGGACTGATGTGAAACATAAGAAAGCTGCTCCCATCCCTTCGTGTTTACATCTGCTTCCAAATCAGCAGGACTTCATACAGTATTCCTTTTAGGAAACTTGGGAACACAAAGAAAATAATTTAAATCGTCACTCATTTTTTTTAAAATATCACCTAATGCAACATGGTGATAACTTATTAAAAATAACAAAGAGTAATATTTTCTTACTCAGAAATCAGATCCGGCCAGCTTCTTTTCTCAGTACAAGCTTAATCTTTCATGAAAAGTCTGGCCACTCAACATAATCCTCGGTTGACAAAGGGCCTTTCCTTTGTGCGTGGGAGGAAATACCGTGTGTACAGGCTTATCTCTTAAAAGCAGGAATGGTGATGGCAGGAGGCATGAGGATGACAACTTGACAAATAGATCAGAGGTGAAAAATGCCGCAGGGTAGTCAACGAGGAAAGCTCCCTGCAAAGACAGTGATGAAGGTTCGTAATGGTGGCCAGAGCATTAGAGAAACAGCTCCATCAATCTCTGCTCTACACCTGAAACGAATACAACACTGTCAACCAACTACACTTCGATAGAGAAAAATGGTTAAGGGAAAAAAAAATCTTGAGAATAACATTAAGCATGAAATTTGTACTCTATGTCATAATTATTTTTTAAAATACCTTAGCATTTGTAGGAATAAATGTTAGCTGTCTGTGGTAGGTGCTTAGATGAGACTCTTCCTACTTGGTTACTAGAAGAAAGGGTATGTTGGATAGGCCATATTGAATTGCACAAATGTAGCTTAATTCCTAATGGATAAATAAATCGGTGCTTAAAAATGGGTGCTTAAAAAGACACCTGACATCAGAGCAGAAGAAAATAAAGACCAGCATTATTGTTTTAAACTACTCAAAGAGCAATACAAGGAGGTGAATATAAAGAGGCCACAAGGACCCCTGAAGAATACTTCACGGATGAAGCGAGAAAGGATTATTACAAGGGGGAGCCTTCTGGTGGTGGATCAGCTCTGTAGCACACAGATCCATGCGGGATAAGAGTCTCTTTTAGACGAAACTGGGTGGAAGACGCCAAGGCCCACTCTGGACTATGCAGCTGCCTTTGAGCCTATAACTATTTCCAAAGACAATGTAAAAAAAAAAAAAAAAAAGATGAAACCACTAAATAATAAAAATATGAAGATGGGAAAAAAAGAAGACTACTTCAGATCATGTAAGATGGCAACTGACATTAAAAGTATCTCAACATCTGTTCTACTCTACATTGTTCTATCCATGCACTAAATTTTCATAAGTTTTTATCTTGATATTTTTATACTTCTTCATCTCTCTTTGGTATATGAATTTCCCCCGTGAATTTTTATATGTATCTACTTTTTTGGAACGGTCTTGTTTCATCGCTTTTCTCTTGCTAACAGCGAAGGGATCTGTGGACTGGCTCTTTAAAACAGGAAATAATTCTATCCCTTAACGATGTCTAAGTTTGTATCTTTAACCAATATTTTTTCTACTTGAATCAGGATGACTGGGAGTCAGAGGCCTTGTTCTCTCTGGTACCTCTGTGGTTTCAGCTTACAACACCAGGGCTGCATGAAAAAGAAGCAACTGGATCTTGAAAATTCAACATGTGAGCTACCTTAATAATGTGCTCAGACTTCTCGGCCTGCTCTATATCTTTTCCTGCTTTGCTAAATGTTTCCGAGCTTTCTCACTTTGTTTTTTACATAGGAAATGGAAGACTGTTAAGAATATATGACAAGTTACCACACAACACTGGCAAGAAGATGGATATCTTAGATTCCAGAAAACATTTAAGAGTAAGGAACGTTCAAGGTGTAATATAAAACATGTGCCGTTAAATGACACAAGGATGGTGGGAAAAGCTTCCGTTTAGAATTTTTTAGGCGTTCTAGGTGGGGCTCAGTGGGTTACGAACCCGACTAACATCCATGAGGAGGGAAGTTCGATCCCTGGCCTTGCTCAGTGGGTTAAGGGTCTGGCAGTGCTGTGAGCTGTGGTGTAGGTCACAGAGGCAGCTTGGATCTGGTGTTGCTATGCCTGCGGTGTAGGCCGGCAGGTGTGGCTCTGATTCGACCTCTAGCCTGGTAACTTCCATAGGTGGTAGGTGTGGACCTGAAAAACACACAAACTTTTTTTTTTTTGTCTTTTGTCTTTTTAGGGCCACATCCACAGCCTATGGAGGTTCCCAGGCTAAGAGTCGAATTGGAGCTGTAGCTGCCAGCCTATGTCGCAGCTCACAGCAACACAGGATCCTTAACCAACTGAGTGAGGACAGGGATTGAACCGACCTCTTCATGGATACTGGTTGGGTTCATTAACCACTGAGCCACAATGGGAGCTCCAGAATTTTTTAAATACTTGTGTTAAATGATGATAGAAGGGATTCCAATATTCTGGCCAAAAAAATTAATGCTACTTTAAACTCATAGGTGTGTGTATGTGTTTATGCCTGTATGTTCGTGCATGCTATCAAGCAAATAATTAGAATTATCCACGAAATTGGATGGGTTTCTTGAAGAGGTAATTAATTCTATCACACAGACCTTTTCTAGTTGTGAATAGAAAATAATCTATGTTGTATTATAAAATGATCTCCTGTTTAGGGTTGGAAGTTGTATAAGGACCTAAGATCTTACTCTAGTCCTGAAATTGCATTATCCTATAAGATATTTGGAGGGATTTTAATTAAGAGAGTATAAATGTGAATGAGGCTGAGGCTCAGTATAAGTGAGAACACACTAGAAACGAATGATGTACAGCTTTCTCTGGTTCTATGAGCCTATGCTTAAAGATAGGGAGTTAAGATTATTCAATTATTCTAGAATACTCAATGAATAGTTATTACTAACATAATTACTAATGGTTAATATATACTTTTGTAGAAATAGGTAACTTTTATGGAACCCATAGCCTGTGCTAGGCATTGTATTGAACATGCAAGTTTAATGAAATCTGAACTCCTAGCACTACAAATATGGGTATTCCTATTATCCAAATTATTGTCAAGGAGAATTCATCACAGAGAGGACAGTACGTGGCAAAGCTGGGACTCAAACCTCCACCATCAGCATCGCTGGTTCCCATCTGTAAGCATCACGTACCCCACTCCCTCACTGATCTCCTTCCTTCTCTTCTGCTTCCTGCATCATGGCCAAGATAAGGGAGCAATGCACGTGTTCATCCGTAGATGATGGGCAAAGAAAATGTGATGTCTATCTAACTATAGACAAAGATTAGCCATAAAGAGAATAAAATCTTGCCGCGTGAGACAACATGGTTATTAGGCTAAGAGAAATGTCAGAGACATACGGATACAATGTTATTTGGCAAATGCATAATCCAAAGAGAAGAAAAAAGTGAGCAAACATAAAACGCAGAAAGGGTACAGAGAACAAACAGCTGGTTTCCAGGAAAGAGGAAGGTGGAGAATGAGAGAAAGCAATCCCCTTGCTGTACAGTGGGGAAAAAAAAAAAAAAAAAGAAAAGATCTATTAGACTCTGTAATACTGCATTACTAATGAGAATGCCATCTAAAAAAAAAAAAAAAGAAAGCAATCAGGTACACTGAGAGGCACAAACGTCAATTACAAAATAAGTGAGTCACAGGTATGAAATATACCATGCGGGCATTTAGTTAATAGTAATGGAATATCATCATATGGTGACAGAGAGTAATTAGAATTATTTAGTGATCATTTTGAAATGTACAGCAATATCAAATAACTATGTTATGCATAGTATAACCAACTGACATTGTACTGTAGGTCAATTACACATAAAAACAAACAAACTCACTGAAAAATAGATCACATTTGTGGTTACAGAGGTATGGGTTTGGGAGAGGGGTGACTGGATGAAGGCAGTCAAAAGGAACACATTTCCAGGTATAAGATAAATAAGTGCTTGTGAAGTCATGTTCAGCACGATTAATATAATTAATACTGCTGTATATTATATAGGAAAATTGTTGAGTAAATATTTCTTACTCAATAATTACTTTAAAGTTGCAGTAATCAAGACAGTATGATATTGATGAAAGAATGGACAACTACATCAATGGAATAGAACAGAAAGACCAGAAATAAACTCACATCAAGTCAACTGATCTTTGACAAAATAGCAAAGATAATACAATGGAGCAAAGACAGTCTCTTCAATAAATACTGCTGGGACCAAGAGATATTCACATAAAAAAGAAATATCCAGACACGGACAGAAATTTAACAAGGAAACACTGGTCTTAAATGACACATTGTATTTAAGGAATTTAATAGACATATACTGAGCATTCCAATCCAAAAATCGGAATACTCATTTTTTCAAGTACCTATGGAACATTCCCTAAGATCAAATGTTAGGCAAGTTTCAAAAACTTGAAGGAGACTGAAACATCAAACATCCTTTCTAACCACAGCGGTATGAAACTAGAAATTGATAACAAGCAAAAAAGAAACAAACACAAGGCTATGGAGAGTAAACAGCATGTTACTAAACAACCAGAGGGTCAAAGAGGAAATTAAACAAACATACTTGAGACAAACGTGCGGTAAAGCAACTTTCCAAAATCTATGCGATACGGCAGAAGCTGTTCTGAGACAGAAGTTCAGAGCAAAACAGGAGTTCAGAGCAAAACAGGACCCCTCGGGAAACAAGGAAAAGATCAAGTGAATCTACACCTAAAGACAGCAGAAAAAATAAAAAAGCCTTACATTAGCATAGGGGAGAAAATAGCAAAGATCAGGGCAGAAGTATATAAAGTAGAAACTGAAAAAACAATGGAAAAGTTCAGTGAAACAGCTGGGTACATGTAAAGATAATATCAATACATCTTCAGCCAGACACATCAAGGGAAAAAAAACATAGAGCCCAATTACATAAAATCCAAAATGAAAAAAGGAGAAATTACAGCCCATACCACAGGACTACAAAGGGTCAGAAGAGAATACTGTGAATTATTGCATATACTACACATATTCTGAAAATGATACAACAGTGATAAATTGAAGCCCACAAAAATAAATTGAATGATATTCAGTACTTGGGGGTCCATATTTTTGAAATTCTCATACTAGTTAAAACAATCTACAGTTTAAACACAATCCCTATCAAAATACCAATATCATTTTTTATAGAATTAGAACAAATAATCCTAAAGTAAGTATGGAACCAAAAAGAACTCCAAAAGGCCAAAGCAATCTTGAGAAAAAAAAGCAAAGCTGGAGGTATAATGCCACCTGATTTCAAGCTATGCTCCAAAACCATGGTAGTCCAAACTGTGCAGTACTGGCAAATGTAGACACACAGTTCTCCGAAATAAACCCACATTGATATGAGCAATTAATTTATGACAGAGTAGACAAAAAGGTAAAATGGGAAAATTAGGTCTCTTCAATAAATGCTGGGAAAACCAGAACTAGACCCTTTTCTTATATCATACACAAAAAATAAACTCAAAATGGATTAAAGACTTTAAACATAAGGCTTGAAATCATAAAATTCCTGGAAGAAAACACAGGCAGTATGCTCTGACATTGGTCTTAGCAAAAATAATCAAGTGGGACTATGCGAAACTAAGAAAAAAAAAAAAATTGCAAGCAAAGGAAACCATCAAGAAAATGAAAAGAAAACCGAATGAATGGGAGAAGATATTTGAACATACATCTGAAAAAGGTTGAGGTACAAAATTTATAAAGAATTTGTATAATTCAATATCAACAATGACAAAAACTGAATTAAAAATGGCCAGAGAACTTGAATAGATGTATTTCCAAATAAGACATACAGATGGCCAAAAGACATATGAAAATATGCTCAATATTACTATTCATCGGAGAAATGCAAGTCAAAAGCAGAAGATAATACCTCATAACCATAAGAATGGCTATTATCAAAAAGACAACAGGAACTCCTGTTGCGTGCAGCGGAAACAAATCTGACCAGTAGCCATGCGGATGTGGGTTCCCTCCCCAGCCTCCCTTGGTGGGTCAGGGATCTGGCATTGCCATGAGCTGTGATATAGGCTGCAGATGCAGCTTGGACCCTGAGTTGCTGTGGCTGTGGCATAGGCTGGCAGCTGTAGCTCTGATTCAACACCTAGCCTGGGAACTTTCATAGGTAGTGGGTGCAGCCCTAAAAAGAAAAAAGACAAGAAACAAATGTTGTGGGGATGTGGAAGAAAAAGAACAATTATGCACACACTGTTGGCAAGAATGTAAATGGATACAGCTAATTTTTTTTTTTTGTCTTTGTCATTGTAGGGCCGCACCTGCAGCACATGGAGGTTCCCAGGCCAGGGGTCAAATCCAAGCTACAGCTGCCAGCCTATACCACAACCACAGCAACGCCAGATCTGAGCCACATCTGCAACTTGCACCACAGCTCACGGCAATGCCAGATCCTTAACCCATGGAGCGAGGTCGGGGATCGAACCACAACCTCATGTTTCCTAGTCAGATTCATTTCCACTGCGCCATGACAAGAACTCCCAGATACAGCTAATTTGAAAACAAAAAAAATGCACTTCTGTGTTATTAAAGCTCTGTTTACAGTAGCCAAGATGTGGAGGCAATAAGTGCCTATTGATATGATGGATATAGAATGTTCTCTATGTGCATATCTATTGATATATAACAATGGGATATTAATCAGCCATGAAGAAAATGAAATATTTGCAGCATGAATGGACACAGGGAATGTTATGTTAGGTAAAATCAAAGAAAATACAGTATAATTTCACTTATACATGGAATCTAAAAAATGATAAATGAACAAACAAAACAGAAGCAGACTCAGACACAGAGAGCAAACTGGTGGTCGCCAGAGGGGAGCGAGGTAGGGGGATGGAGTGGGCAAAGTGGTTGTAAGGGGTTAAGAAATCCACACTTTCAGGTATCAGGTAAAGAAATCTTGGATATATACTGTGCGGCTTAGGGAATACAGTCCGTAATATGGATTATAACACCTCTGTATGGTGACCGATGTTACGTTTCTACGGTGTGGCGGTCATTTCATAATGTATAAAAATACTGAATCGCTACGCTGTACACCCGGAACGAATATACTATTGTACTTCAATTAAAGTTAGCAAGAAACATAAAGAAACAAAATGAGTATTAATGGAAGATTTTTGAATAAAAAGAGATTCTATTTCTTGGAATTCTCAAAGAAAAATTGCACCAAAGTTAGACAGGCAAGGAACACCTCATTCACAATTATCATCAGAGTCAAGCCCACTGTAATAGAAAGAGAAACTGAACTCGATTCCATTGAAATAAAAAGCAGGATCTATTTCAAGAACTGGGTTATCTAGTGGAAAACTACTGGGGACATTAGGGAGGAGGTTAGTCAGTGGGATTAGAGCATCTGTGTTTGCTAATTGGAATTTATTGAATTTAGACTCCTACCCACCCCAGTCTAGGAGATGGGGCCCTATCTGTCTTGATGATTACATTTCCAAAGGATCAATACCAGGTCCTTGAGAAAGATATTTCTGGGTTGCAAAAGTTTAAGCTGAAGATTTACATCTCAAGGGGTGGAGAAAGAATTTACTGTCTTGTTTTCTAAAGCAACTTCTCTGAGAAAAAGGAGGTCAAGGAAAGTCAGGAAACACCTTCCAAAGTTTAGTCAAGTGAAGGGAATGTTGAGGCTATTTTGGTCAGGAAATAATAGAATTCTATAATATCAAAAAGATATGACTAAGTGCAACAAAATATAAGAGGGTCATGTGAACTAAAGATAATAATCATAAGCCAATTATGACCAAGCTAATTTAATTTTGTGCATTGGAAATCCACAAAAATATAGATAAGAGGATTTTAATCCATTTATGTAAATTACTTTATGATCTATTTGAATCATCTGTAAAGGTTATCACATTAATATATATTAATTTTAATTCAGATATATATTAGATATATTTTCATAAAGTTAAACCAGAACTTTTGTATAACTGCTAATCAAGAAGACATTTGGAGAAAATATGTTACACACCCAACGACAGAGAAAAAAAACACTTTATGTGTAATTTCATCATAGTAAAAATATTTATAGTCCAAATGGAAATGTCTTCATCTCCATGGTTTTTTTTTTCTCTTTTTAGAGCTGCACCCGTGGCATATGGAAGTTCCAAGCCTAGAGTCTGAATCGGAGCTGCCTCTGCCAACCCACATCAGAGCCACAGCAACACAGGATCCCAGCTGCATCGAAGATCTGTGTTGCAGCTTGCAGCAATGACGATTCTTAACGCACTGAGCGAGGCCAAGGATCCGATCTGTATTCTGACAGATATATTCTGTATTCTGTGTCAGGTTCGTAACCTGCTGGGCCACATCAGGAACTCCTGTCTTAAATATTTGAATCAGTCAGGAGAAATCAAAGTTAAAGCCTCACTGATTTTAGCTAGGTTTTCATATACAAGGTAGAAAGAAAAATTCTTAAATTTAGCTAATGGCATAAAATTTTCCTGAGTCCACATCTGTGATAGCCCCCTACATTCAAATCTCCTGATCCAATTCCTGAAGTGATGAATTTGTGTTTTATTTCAGCAGTAATAATCTTTGAGCCAGAAAAGTACTTGCCGTCCCTCTTCCCTTTAAAGGCTAAATATTATTTGGGTGAAATGACATCCATTGACCAAGAGAGATGACAAAAAGGCCTGTAATTTGTTTCAATTTTCAGCCTTTATTAGAAAAATCTCCTCTAGTAAGTATGACTGTAAACCACTTGTAAGTTCAGCCAAACACAAAGTAAAAACGTCAATCGAGAAAAATTTACCTAGCTGTTGTTTCATGAAAGGTAATAAACTACATGGAGACACATCAGACCTTGCTAATCAGACCATCTGATGCGAGCAGCCGCAGATGCTGCTGCTGGCTTCTCAAAAGGGTCACATTCTCCTCGTCGTTTCCGGGCTCTCGTCCATTTCAGAGAGGTTGATTCTCTTGGGAAGATGGGATTACAGCATAACGGACCACCAGCGTTTTAATGGCAGTCATCCCGCGGCTGTCACGTCTTCCAACGGTGCTTAAGGAGCCTACTTGAGAAAAGGTCATTGAAGACAGCACCCTATTTTCCACGTTAAAAGAGGTGTTTCAAGAGAAAGAGAATTCACTCAGCCCTGCCGATGTCATGGCTTTTTTGAGTGTTAGTTTCCCAGCCCAGTGTGGCCTACGAACCTCTGAAATCCTCTGGGGAGACTGGACTCCCGGCAGCCTTTCCTTAAAGGAAGATGAACCCTCACAGGTATATTCAGTGGTCCCACACATTTGGAAAAGTAATTTATGATTCACATTATTACATTATTCCAATCACTTTTTATGTCTAGACATGCAAAGTTAAAGGTGGAGAAGAAATTTAAGGGGGAAAAACTTAATATTCAAACTTTTCTCAATAAAATGACCAGAGGATTATATACATAAGTATGAAGGACAACCACAAAACGTGTTACTTATCGGTGAGAAGTATGTAAGGAAACATTTTTGTGATAATCACTAATTATTCAATGTTGCCATTATCCTTTTTACTAACTCTCTGCTTCTACCTCCCTACAATTAATATTTAAATAAAATCATTTCATATTTACAGAAGTTCTTTAAATCTTTAAAAGCAACTAACGGGAAGAAAAAAAGACAGACGACTTTCTCCCCTTTGGCTTACAAGCTCTGAATGCTTTGCATCACACAGCAACTCTGGAAAAAAAACATCATAATCTGTTGTTGAGAGAAGGCAAGGCATGTTACACCTGTCAAGGTTAGACCTAACCCAAATATTGGTTGAGAGTCTAGTGTAAGCAGAAGGACAAATATTTATCATCCATTGTTGTATATCTTGGAAAGAAACATACCCGGAAGACTTTCTCCTGCATAAAAGTATTTAGTTTGCAAAGTGAACTTGAGACGAAAGCAGACACATTTAGGAGGAAGGATGTGATAAGCATCCAATTGGACTTTCAGAGACAGAAGGAGGAATCAGCAGAGCGAGGGCAAAATGCATCTTACAGTAATTATCTGCAAGACGGCAGCAGCTGTTCAAGCGTTTGGATGATGGGGATTCTGAGAAGTCCAGATAGAAACATACGGTATAGTTCATCACAAAACAATTTAAAGCTATTATTGCTCATGTTACAGCTTTATGTTCTTCTCAGTGAAAGTTAATAGGTACGTAGATTTTTCTCTGGGATATCATGAACCTGTGATGAGTCTTGGGGTCCACAGACATTCAGCTATGTCAGAAAAAGGTTGTTGCACAACAGATCCAAACAGAAGTAATTCTTATTCATGTGCAATAAAAATAAACCTACACTAATGATTGAAATTTTTATAGCATTTATATTCTATATCTCTTTGGCACAATATAAAAATTTATTGCCGTTATATTTTTGGCCAAGTAACATTCCGTTCATCTGAAGAGAAACCACTAAGCTTTCAAAAAGCTATGCAGCATCGTTTTTCTGACAGATACTCTGTATTCAGGAAAAATGAAGTGTCCATCAGCACCTCCCACTTATTTGCGTGGGCCCATTGTAATTTTAACACTTATCAGAGGAAGTGTTGATGGTGACACTTTAAAGGTTTGAAAGAATGAGGGTTACTTCATTAAAAAAACACCTCTCAGAACAAACACCCTTTTATAGTTCGTTAGAAAAAATTACATAATCATATTTAATTATATAAAATAAAATTATATTTTATTAAAAGGAGGAACATTAAAATCTTAGTGTAAATTCGCAAAGTGAATTCAAGATAAATTGACATGTGTAATCCACTCCGAAATAAATGAGAATTTTTACAGAATTATAGTATAAAAATTGTCTAATCAATTAAAAGTATTTGAGGCACCTTTTTTTTTTGTCTTTTTAGAGCTGCACCTGCGACACACGGAGGTGCCCAGGCTCGGCGTTCAGTCAGAGCTGAAGCTGCTGGCCTATGCCACGAGCCACAGCAACACAGGATCTGAGCCGCGTCTGAGACCTACACCACAGGTCACGGCAATGTCGGATCCCTAACCCACTGAACAAGGTCACAGATCTAACCCGCGTCCTCATGGATCCTAGTCGGGTTCATTAACCGCTGTGCCATGGCAGGAACGCCTGAGGTACCATTTCACAATGCAGCTAAAGACTATTAAAACTATTTCAACTGTTTTATGAATCTACAGTAGACACAATTTCTGTTGCTTTATTTTTCTGTAGAGGCTTGGTAACGGAGCAGGGCCCTGTGGGGCTCCTGAGCAAAAGCCTTTCTGTGTCCCCAATTTCTTATTTTTAGGAGATGGGCCTCATTCAGCCTCCGTGGCCTTCCCTGAGTTCCGAGGGGCAGTTCAGACCGTTGCTGATCAGCGAAGGGAGGGGATGCAGAGACCAGGGAGGAGCAGTCAGGAAACAACAGCACAGCCTTGGGGCAGGATCCTGGTTCCCCTTCAAGAGATACACATAGTAATATAGGCAT
The DNA here is from genome assembly GCF_054392235.1 of Sus scrofa. NCBI lineage: Eukaryota > Metazoa > Chordata > Mammalia > Artiodactyla > Suidae > Sus > Sus scrofa. Next base: position 2,068,363 of record NC_139392.1, read on the forward strand.
CTCACCCACTTCAGCGAAAAGTTATATTCCTTACGCTTCTTTTAGAAATGAATCCTTTTAAATTGAACAGCTCAGAGTCCTTCCTTGTCCGTCTCCCTGGCTGAATTGCACCCTAAACACCATCACCCGTAAGCTAAGGATCAGGAACCCTGAGCACAATCGCCTGTGGGTTAAAGATCATTAGCACAAGAGGTTTTTCAGGAACTTTCCCAGTTTGTCCTAATCTCTGATCAGTACGCCCCTTTCCCAAGTACTCTTACTCGGCAGGAACCCGGAAGGCCTCCACCGTGTCAGGCCAAGATCTCCAGCTTTGACGACTGAGATCCCCCCAAAGAGAGGAGAATGAATGTTTGCCCCAATCCTGCTTCCTGACTGAAACCTGTTTTGTTTTGTTTTCCTTTTTACTATAAAACTCCCTGCAATTCTTCCCAGTAGGGGGAACAATCTTTAAGGCATTAGCCTGCTCTGGCCTCCTTTGCCTGGCAAAGTAATAAAAGCTATCTTTTTCTCCTTTACCCAAAACTCTGCCTCTGTGTTTCTATTCAGCACCAATGGACAGAGGCCAAGTTTTGGCAACAGCATCAGTTAAAAAAGTGTGTTGATCCCTTGGGAATGAAATTTAAAGATAAAAAGAAGTACTTTCAATAGAAAAATAATCCACTGTCTCTGGAAATTTTTATTACTGTCGCACCTTTTACATTTGCACCATATATTAGATTCCGGATATAAGAGATATCATATGATTTTTGTCTTTCTCTTTCTGACTTTATTTAATTCTGAGTCTTTGATTCCATCCATGTTGCTGCAAATGGCATTATTTCATTCTTTTTTATGGCTGAGTAGTATTCCATTGTGTATATATACCACATCATCTTAATCCACTTATTTGTCAATGGACGTTTAGGTGGTTTCCATGTCTTGTCTATTGTGAATAGTGCTGCAATGAACATACGAGTGCATGTGTCTTTTTCCAGGAAAGTTGTCAGGATATATGCCCAAGAGTGGGATTGCTGGGTCATATGGTAGTTCTATATATACAGTTTTATGAGGTACCTGCATGCTGTTCTCCATAGTGGTTATGCCAATTTATATTCCCATCAACAGTGCAGGAGGGTTCCCTTTCTCCATAACCTCTCCAGCATCTGTTCTTTGTGGACTTATTAATGATGGCCATTCTGACTGGTATGAGGTGGTATCTCATGGTAGTTTTGAGTCGCAGTTCTCTAATAATCAGTGATGTTGAGCATTTTTTCACACGCTTGTTGGCCATCTGTACATCTTCTTTGGAGAAATGTCTATTCAGGTCTTTTGCCCATTTTTTCCATTGTTGGCTTTTTTGCTGTTGAGGTGTGTAAGTTGCTTGTATATTTTAGATGTTAAGCCCTTGTCCGTTGCACCATTTGAAACTATTTTCTCCCACTCTGTAACTTGTCTTTTTGGTTTCCTTTGCTGTGCAAAAGCTTGTCAGTGTGATTAGGTCCCATTGGTTTAGTTTTGCTTTTATTTCTGTTGCCTAGGGAGACTGAGCTAAGAAAATATTTGTAAGGTTGATGTCAGAGAATGTTTTACCTGTATTCTCCTCTAGGAGTTTGATGGTGTCTTGTCTTTTCGCCCATCCAACTTAGAGTCCTAGATAGGATAATTTAACACAACGAGTAACCCATGTTCTAATTATTTTTTCTTTTTCAGCCACACCTGCGGCATATGGAAATTTCTATGCCAGGGATCAGCCTGTGGCAAGGCTGGCTCCTTAACCCCCGGAGCTGGGCCAGGGATGGAACCCATGCTGCTTCAGAGATAATGCCAGATCCTTAACCCTCTGCACCACAGCAGGAGCTCCCATCTTCTAATTCTAATGAACAGTGCTAGCATGTCAGCATTTTATCAAACACTTCATATGCACCCCCACTCCATATGTACTTCATCTTGTTTAATCCCACCTCATTAACTAAGCGAGTTTGGAATCACTGTCCTTGTTAACGGAACTAAAACAACAGGGTAAGCTATTTTTGGTTACAAGTAGGGGCATCAAAAGTTCCAGCCCCCAAAACTCATTACCAAGACATACCCCAGCCATTTATTACACATGCATTCCGTAGTAAGCAGACACAAAACAGTCTCCAGTTCTCTGTCCTGCAGGTAACTGAACATATATTCACCAACAATTCTGCTCAAAAAAATATATATTCTTATTCTAGCATCAAGATTCTATTCCCTCATATTTAGACAACTATATCCCTCCCATTTTATTTCCACCCAAAAGTTGGACACAAGAATATGCAAGAATCAAGATTTGGATTCCACCCCTAAAGAGTACAAACTCCAGGCCTACGTTGTACAAGAAAGTGTAAGAAACGATGCTAAGCTTTTCTAGTCCAACCCCGTATCTTGAATATTGCTCACTGAATCCACAAGATGTCCTTTTATCATGCAGTATGCAAATACGATAGCTGCTAATTTCATCAATGAAAATTTAAGTGGCAACATTTCTTAGGTTAAATAGAAAGGCCTCCGCTATGGGTTGGCTATAAAGACAACCAAGAGTTGTTTTAGTAAAAGGGCCTTGAGAGTGCGGCTACTGTAATTAAAGGCTAGCTGACATTCCTGAAGAATGAAGTTTTGATTAGCACAAATAACTGCCTTTCTTCAGCTAAAGCCTCATACAGTTAAATTATACATGTATATCATATTTCATCACCCGCCTCCAAGGGAAAGGAGACAGGGAAAGGCTTAACGACTGCCTCAGGATCACAGTCTGAGCCCCGGAACAACAAACTGGACCCACAGGGCTTTGACTTAAGTGTATACTAGTTGTTCTTTTTCATTTTATTTTATTTTTTGCTTTTTAGGACCACACCCACAGCATATGGAGGTTCCCAGGCCGGGGTCGAATCAGAGCTGCAACTACCTGCCTATGCCACAGCCGCAGCAATGCTGGGTCCAAGCCATGTCTGTGACCTACACCACAGCTCACAGCAACCTATATCCTTAACCCACAAAGCGAGGCCGGGGATCGAACCCGCATCCTCATCGACACCCACTGCACTACTATGGGAACTCCAAGTATACACTGGTTCTAATTCATCCGGGGGCCTTGTGACAGCATAACATCACTAATGCATAAACCATGAAACGTTAAGTGTTCAAACTCTTCTTAGTGTTTGGCTTCTGCAGAAACATATTCCTTCCCTTCCATGGCAAATTAAAAAGGAGGCTGTATTTAAAACTTCAGTAAACTTAGAAATTACAGGCCTCATAGCTGTCGCTGTCCTCAGTAATGCTCTTTTCTACTTTGACCAAGGATTTTTTTTTTTTTTTTTTTTTTTTTGCCATTTCTTGGGCCGCTCCTGTGGCATATGGAGGTTCCCAGGCTAGGGGTCGAATCGGAGCTGTAGCCGCCGGCCTACGCCAGAGCCACAGCAACGCCGGATTTGAGCTGCATCTGCAACCTATACCACAGCTCATGGCAATGCCGGATCGTTAACCCACTGAGCAAGGGCAGGGACTGAACCCGCAACCTCATGGTTCCTAGTCGGATTCGTTAACCACTGTGCCACGACGGGAACTCCTGACCAAGGATTAATTGTGGCTAAATTCTTTCTTTAGGATCTCAGGAAAGGTTTATGTAATACCCGAATAGAATTTTTTGTTTTTTAACAGGGGATACCCGAATGCTAAATCTTTCATGCCTTAGAAACTGAAAACATTTCAAAGTTCCAAGACACCGAACAGACTTACCAGATTATCATACCCATAGTTCAAATTCCAAAGACGCATGGAGCCTATGGCAGTAGCCTCTCCCAAGAAAAAGGATAATCCCTACATTTGTAACACTAGACGAGTTTACTAGAGAGAGAGAGGAGGTGAGCAGACATAGCAGAGAGGAAACAGAAAACATTTTTGTTTTAACTTTGTATTTATGAGTGAGACACTGAGTTCGGTGTCTAGAGTCAGTTACCGTCATGGAAACACACAGCTCATGAAATCATCCCTCTTTGAGGAAAAATGGGACGTCATGGGCCCATCACCTCGTCAAAAATATCCATTTTCGTTACACTGATTGTTCTTTCAGGAAAGAGCGCTCAGAACACCCCTGTTTTATTTTATTTATTTATTTATTTATTTTGTCTTTTTGCCTTTTCTAGGGCTGCTCCCGTGGCATATGGAGGTTCCCAGGCTAGGGGTCCAATAGGAGCTGTAGCCACCGGCCTACACCAGAGTCACAGCAACGCGGGATCCGAGTCGTGTCTGCAACCTACACCACAGCTCACGGCAACGCCGGATCCTTAACCCACCGAGCAAGGCCAGGGACCAAACCTGCAACCTCATGGTTCCTAGTTGGATTCGTTAACCACTTTACCACGACGGGAACTCCAACACCCCTGTTTTAGAGCAAAATTGAGACCTCATGTCCAGCAGATGTAAATGCACACGCCCTCCTGTTCTGCCATTGGGTCTATAGTCATAGGCCTATAATTAGATGGATGAGATTAGGTTAGAAACCACTGGGTGCTGCCCACACCAGGGAATTCTACTGTGTTACTGTGCCCTCTGGTTGGTCTCCTTCAACCTCCTCCTGAGAAGGACGTATTTTGTGTCCTGCCCTCGCCCTCCATGCCCGGGGATAGAAAATGCCAGAGAACACGAGCACTTTTCATGGGGCAACTGGTCCCCTCTCTTCTCTTCATGACCAGCGCTTGTTTAGCCTTATTTCTGCCTCACAGCTGTGACAGCGACACACCCACAACCAAAATGAATCCGTATACAGGAAATAGAGACTAAATATGTTTCCTTATGTAACTGAAAGGTCTAGACATGATGACAATGCTTTAGGCAAAACTTAAAGTATGAAAAAATAAAAGTTTATCATCAGGACTGAGTTACTCTCTTATGATCTTATAACTCTATTTTCTCCCTTTCAGACTCTATGGCCAAAAAAAAGAAAAAAGAAATAAAAACCTCAGAATAAATAAAATATGTGAATAATGCACAAACATAAAAATAGCAATGTTAGTAAGTTTAGGGAAGAAAAAAGAATGACAAAAATTCATGGAAGGATGGGAAAATTCAAGAGAGTGAAAGTCTAGAAAAAAGGTTAAAATTGATATTCTAAAACTGAAAAATTCAATACTTGATACTAACTACACTACAGGTGGCTTCGATAGCATATTAGATACTCAAGAATCTCGAAGAATTCCAAGCAGCATAAATGCAAAAACAAACACAACCGACAATAAAAAAGCACTCTACCATGGCACATTTTAATCAAACTCTGAAAGAAACATAAAATCATAAAAACACCCAAAGGAAAAATGCATGCATCTTTCAAAGGGTAAAAGTAAGACTGATGGCTGACTTCTCAACAGAAATAAAAAAGATCAGAAAGCAGTCAAAAATATTTGTAATATGCTGAAATAAATATAAAAGGGAAATAAAGAAAAATATTATTTTAAAAAATTCTAAATCAAGCAAAACCAGCATTAAATATTGACAATAAACAAACATTTTTTTGGGGGAAAGTAAAACTTTGTTTTCATTTTCACAGTCACAGCCTGTACTAGAGTAATACTAACTTCTAGGAGTGGGGATGTGAGCCCAAGAAAATAGAAATGCAGACATAAATCTGTGCATGTTTTTCTGAGCATTAACAGCATTGAACATAATTGAGGAATCAGATATCCCTAACTTCTCTACCATGAAAACCAGAGGTCAGAAATCCCAAGTAAAAACTTAATAAAACAAAGTCCAGGATGGAGATAAAATATATTTTGATGACTTACTATTTTGTAAAATGAACATCACTTCTTCCTTGCAGTGATTTAAAAATCTTAAATTGACCCTTCAAGCAGATCTGTCTGTAAGGTCAGAAACTACCTTCAGGCAGAGACGAAAACCTAAGGCAGAAATCTAGGAAGTGAACTGCCCAGGTTTTACGCCAAGCTGCTGCCTGAAGTGAGATGAGAAAGAAGATCTCCCACTTCCTGGTAACTCATTGATTACAGCAATAGCTGATGGTGAGGCCCCACTGTGCCAGCAGGTTACCAGCATCTTACTGATAGGCATATTTTTACCCAGCAAACTTTTGTTCATTTCCACAATTTATCTCCTCCTAGTCTTCATTATGCTAATCCTAATATTAGAGAGACACTTGGAGGTTTGTCCATATTTACCCCTATAGAAAATAGAAAATTCAGGACTCAAACCTAGTATTACTGACTCCTGACACCAGCGTTATTTTAGCCCCTCTTAAAATAGGAGAACATAGAGCGACGAGGAAATGAGCGGAAAGACGGAGTTAACTGGATTCAGGGCCTGAGATGCTCTCCACGAGCTCACGGAGGGTAACACAATTTCTGTACCCGGACGACTTCCGAGGCTTCCTCCTCTGAGTCCGTCATTGAGCACGAGGCGCTCCAGCGAACTTCAGCGCTCACGTCACTACCAGAAGGATTCTAAGTATAACTTGGCAAAAGAAAAGAGGGCATTTTCATTTAGTAAATTGCTCTTAATTGCAGCTTCATTTTGTATATGATAGGCTCTCTTCCTCTGAAGAAATCACAAGCGTCTCCTTTTAAGAACACGGAAAACCGTCGCGACTGATGAAGTCTCGAGGTTTCTAATTTCCTGCAGCAGAAAAGATAAGTCCTTCCTTGTTGCACTAGCAGTTGTGGAAGTATTCATGTTGCCAGGCTTTGAAAATTCCGCAGTGATTACTGAATTAAAATGTATCCAGCGTGAATGGAAATGATCTTTGTTAGCCCTGGACTATACCACGTACAGGTATGAAGAGGGGGGGATGCTGAGACTGTAACCACTGCGGCGGGTCGTCCCAGAAACGCACAGTGACTGGTAGCAGGGAAGCTAGATATGGAACAGACAGAAACGAATGTATCAGGGAGTGTAAGAATCTCAGCTCTTGAGTTGGACGCCTTTGTGGTAAAAGAGGGAAGACCTTTTGGAGAACTTTAAATGGACCTTGCCAGGGACGGGGAGAGCGCTGGAACAGAGTAACAGAGACAATTTGTGTGTGTGTCTCTGTGTGTTATTTTAATTTCCTTGGTGGCTGTATAAATCTCTGCCAGCCTTGGTTTTAGTCTGTTAGACTCTAATTTTAAGCGTTCACATTGCTCCGATGTGGTGCTCCCTATTCTTCCTCCAGCACTTTCCCCTGATCGGTGCATAAGCACAGCTGACCATGAACCCTTCCCACAGACATCAGCATCTGACCTCAAAGTGGAGTGCTTTCTTTTTTTAGATTTTGATTTCTGTATACGGCATCCCAAACCAGCCACTACGCAGAGTATTGACTCTTGCATTCCTTCCAGCATAAGAAGTATATAAGAGAAAACCTACAAACTCTCTTGTATAAAGGTATTTACAGAACGTCCACATTTTGCCAGCTTTCAAGAGCTAAATGCAGACCTGGCACTCTGTAGGTCAGATCCCCAATGTAACTGATGTTTCCATCCCAATTTCAAAGATATGCAACACAAACACTAACTCCCCCAAATCTTCAGGTGATACATATTCAATGATTAATCGGGTTGGGTGAACTATACTCAGTCAGGTTTATAAGTCAAAGATGAAAATCAATACTTTTAAGTTAGGCACGAAGGCATGTAAAAATAATTGAGGCTATTTAATTTATGGCAAGTAGAACCTACCTTATTTCCACTCATAATGGTAAAGAACAAGGAAACTAAAGCCTATGTTTAGTAATGTTGCCTATTTTTTTTTTTTTTTAAACTACATCTCATTCGTGGAATCAGTAGCTTGGATACTGATCCAGGAGGGCAATTTAATTTCACATTAAAATTGTTTATATGTACATTTCTCATTTGTTAACTGAGTGATTCAAAGGCATCAGGAGAATAAATGAGTAAGAGAATTGAGGAAAAGAGATTATTCGTACCCATATTTATATCTTGTAAAATTATCATATATTATTCTTATATATCACACTATATATATCCATTGATAAAAAGTAAGTAAATTGGGAGTTCTCGTTGTGGTGCAGTGGAAACAAATCCGACTAGGAACCATGAGGTTGTGGGTTCGATCCCTGGCCTCGCTCAGTGGGTTAATGATCCAGCGTTGCCGTGAGCTGTGGTGTAGGTCACAGACGTGGCGTGGATCCGGCATTGCTCTGGCATAGGCCGGCAGCTGTAGCTCCATTTAGACCCCTAGCCTGGGAACCTCCATATGCCATGATGTGGCCCTTAAAAAAAAAAAAAAAGCAAAAAAGAAAAGTGAGCAAATTGAATAGCATATTTGGTTAAAATAGTAGCATATTTAATTATCAAACTCAGTCCATTCACTTGTTCACTCAGCAAATATTAATTGAGCATCTACTGCGTGCTAATTACTGATTGAAACACTCAAGAAATGATAATTTTCAATGAAGTTATGGCCCCAATACTTTTGAAAGAACTGCATTTCTGCAAGGGAGCAGACTACAAAATCAAGCAAAGAGGACAGCACAAAATTATTTAATGTTATCCAAATTATTATTATTATTATTATTATTATTTTTTGCCTTTTCTAGGGCAACTCCCATGGCATATGGAGATTCCCAGGCTAGGAGTCTAATCGGAGCTGTAGCCGCTGGCCTACGCCAGAGCCACAGCAATGAGGGATCTGAGCCGCGTCTGCGACCTACACCACAGCTCACAGCAATGCTGGATCGTCAACCCACTGAGCAAGGGCAGGGACCGAACCCGCAACCTCATGGTTCCTAGTCGGATTCGTTAACCACCGCACCACGACGTGGACTCCATTATCCAAATTATTAAGAAAGATACAAAGATTGTAGAAAGAACAGTAACGGCTGGCAGTCTTTTAACTACAAATGAATACCTCTCTGATTAGGAGGCATTGGAGGTAACTTTAAAAAATGAGAATGAAAAAAATGGCCATCATTAATAAGTCCACAAATAACAAATGCTGGAACAGGTGTGGAGAAAACGGAACCCTCCTACACTGTTGGTGGGGATGTAAATTGGTACAACCACTATGGAAAACAGTATGGAGATACCTCAGAAAACTAAATATAGAACTACCAGGAGTTCCCGTCGTGGCACAGTGGTTAACGAATCCGACTAGGAACCATGAGGTTGCGGGTTCAGTCCTTGCCCTTGCTCAGTGGGTTAAGGATCCAACATTGCCGTGAGCTGTGGTGTAGGTTGCAGACACGGCTCGGATCCCGCGTTGCTGTGGCTCTGGCGTAGGCTGGTGGCTACAGCTCCGAAGACCCCTAGCCTGGGAACCTCCATATGCCGCGGGAGTGGCCCAAGAAATAGCAACAACAACAAAAAGACAAAAAAAAAAAAATAGTGTGTGTGTGTGTGCACAGCCACATGCCTATAAACATTCATAGTAAAAATGCTAGCTTGTAGCGAGTGACTTATCACTAAGGTGGGCACAGAAAGAAAGGCAACTCTCTCAGGAGCTGTGCATCATGGAAGCTGGGGAACAGGTTCAGCCACTCGTTTTTTTAAATTAAACTTTTGAATATAATCCTAATTATGCAATTGTAAGGAATAATATAGAGAGTCCACGTCCTCTTTGCCTCGTTTCCCCAAATGGAACATTCTGCAAAATAGCAGTTCAGTATCATAATCAGGAGATTGTCCTTCACACGTTCAAACAGCGCACACTTCCTTCACCCCAAAGACCCCTCACGTCACTCACGTCTCCCTTGCCCTCCACCCTTCTTTCAACTCTGGCAAGTGCCAATCTGTTTTCCATTTCCACAATTATATTTTAGAATATAATTATAGTATATCAACATGCATGTTATTTAGGTATGTTAATATTATATAATAGATCTCAAAAAAGTTCTACAAATGGAATCATAGAATATGTCACCTCTGGGGACTGGCTTCTTTACAAGGATGATTTTCTTGGAATCTGTGTGTTCATGTAAAAACTGCTGCAGGGACCAATTTTTTTCCCCATTTAGTGTTAAGCATATTTGATGAAGTGGACGTATTTCAGAACAGTCATCCCTTGAAGGACATGTGGGTATTTTCCAATTACGCCTACTACAAGTAAAGCTAAGGCAGACATTTTTGCACAGCCTTTCTGCGAATGTTTTTATTTCACTGGGATAAATGCTCAGGACTTTAACTGCTGGACCACATTAATTTTTTTGGAAAGAAACTGACAATATATATCCCAGAGTTGCTATGCTATTTTAAATTAGGTCAGTGTATTAGTGGCTCAAGTTTTCGGCATCCTCATGAGCATTTAACGTTGTCTATGTATTTTACTTTAGCCATTCTGAGAGGCAGAGGCTTTCATTTGTTTTTCCCTCCTGGCTAATTAAATTGAACCTCTTCACATATGCTTCTTTTCCAGTGGTATGTCTTCCTCACTGAATGTCTTCACTTTATGCCTTTTGCTCACACTCTGATTAGATTATTTGCTTTTTATGACTGAGTTTTGAGAATTTAAAGTAAACTCTAGATATTAGTCTATTGTTGGATGTGTGGTTTGGGAATATTTATCTTGCCTTGTAGTTTATCTCCTTAACATCTCCTTGTTTCTTTTTCTCTCTCATGGAGGAAAAGTTTTTAATTCTGTGGAATCTAAGTTATTACTTTTTGCTTTGATGTAACATGCTTTTGGGGTCAAGTCTAGGCAGTCTTTGCCTAACCTTTGGTCCTAAATTTTTCTCCTGCGTTTGTTATGGTAACTCTTGAAATTTTCATTTTCATTTGTTCAATATATTCTTTTATTTTCTTGGGACTTCATCTTTGACTCACAGGTTATTCAGAAATGTTTCGAATATTTGAAAATTTCCCTAACTTCTTATTGCAGATTTTTGTTTTCATGTAATTAATTTTATTGCTGCATCTGCAAGCAAGCATATGGAATTTCCAGGGTCAGGGACTAAATCCAAGCCACAGTTGCAGCAACGTCAGATCTTTTAACCCACTCTGCTTGGCCAGGGATGGAACCTGCACCTCTGCAGCAACCAAAGCTGCTGCAGTTGGACTCTTAACCCAAGGCACCACAGCGGGAACTCTTTGTTTTTGATTTTTAGCTGGACTCCATTATGTTTTTAACAATACACTTTGGGAGATACCATCATGGCTCGGTGGTTCATGAACCTGACTAGTATCCATGAGGACATGGGTTCAATCCCTGGCCCCACTCGGTGGGTTAAGGATCTGGCATTGTGCTGAGCTGTGGTGTAGGTTGCAGATGCGGCTTGGATCTCACATTGCTGTAGCTGTGGTGTAGACCAGTGGAACTCCTAGCCTGGCAATTTCCCTATGCTGCAGGTGCAGCTGTAAAAAGACAAAAAGACAAAAACCAATACACTTGGTATACTTTCAGTTCTCTTAAACTGTTTCGGTTTATTTTATGGCTCTAGATAGGTCTAACTTAGTATGTACTCAAGGGGAACTAGTGGAGAAGATACAACCTGCTGTTGCTCAGTGAGATGTTCTATCAATGTTGCTTAGATTCTACCGGTTGATGGAGTTGAGTTGTACATCCTTGCTGTTTATTTGGTCTATCAACTACTGAGAACAAGTGCTAAATGTTTGACCATAGTTTTGGATTTGTCTATTTTTCTTTTAAGGCCTATCACTTTTGGATTCACATACTTTGCAGCTGTGCTGTTAGGTGCATATACATGTAGGATTTTTATTTCTGGTGGATTGACTCTTTTATCATAATATAAAATTCTTATCTCTGATGATTTTCTTTTATCTGAAAACTCAGGGACCTAAACCCATTCCTCAGTTACCAAAGCCCCTGCTTGGTCTACCTATTTCTCTCAACCTTTCAGAGTCTTCTTAGTTAATATATACTTTCTGAGGGTTTTAGTTGTATAAAGTTGAAAGAATAGGAAAAAGTATGTCATTCGAAGTTCCTGGAAATAGAAATCCCAGGCGTTTATTTTAACTTTCTTAGAGCGGAAAAGTGCTTGTTTATGCAGGAGACAAACAGAGGAGTTTCTCTTTCTTACTTAAAGTTGCTTTTCTATTCCCACTATCTTAGCTCTACGATTACAGGAAACATTTCGTAGGAAAAAAATACAAATTCTATGTTACACTGACACAACTCCTCTGTTGAACCACTTGGACGAGCTTATTTGGTAACAGAACAGACTGGATTTTCTTCTGTCCCCTGGCTAATACTTGGTTCAGGTTTCCATTACGTCATGGTCCCAGGGAGAATTTAAAAAAGAAATTTCATAAATGTAAATATGATTAAAACCCTCGTATGCATTACTATTATAATAAATTAAAATACAGAAGACCCTGAGTCATCTTTCTCCTACTTATTCCAACAATTACAGTCTTGGTAAAAAAAAAAAAAATTCTTCTTTTCTGTATCTTTGAAACATGCTAAGCTTTCCAAATTCCTGGAATATTTATACCTAAGCATCTTTGAATGTGAATTTTCCCATACCTGAAATGCTCCCAGATTTCCATTGCCTGATTTTACTCACCCGTTAGGTACCAAATTAACCATAAATATCTTAGAAAAGTATCCAAGATTTAACTATTTGCATTTATATTCATTAAGACACTTTTATTAGTTTTCCTCAATATACATTTCACTTGATATTCTGAGGCCTAAATCCTCCAACTGACTTTTATAATGGCCTTTATTCCCAGAACCCTGGGTGTAAGAATGGGTACACAGTACATGGTTGGTCCTAAGGTACCTTGGGCTCCTCATCCTGACACTGTGAGGGAGGAACTCAGTCGGCTTCGTGCACGTCACACAGTAGGTGCAGAAGAAGAAAAATTACATGCAAACACAGGCATACAGACACTAACTCACACATGCATACAAAAACCCCAGGTGTTCATGCACATCTTGGGGTCAGATTTTCTTCCTGGGAGTTGCAGTGTGTCTAGAATTCACCCTATTCCTTGAGCATTTTCCCTGAAGTACAGTCTCTGAGCATTACCCTCTCTTTCTATCACCACTCTGTAATGCAAGTGCTGGCTCCTTCATGCAGGACCCTCTTCTGATCACCAAGGGGAAGGCTGAGCATCACCCTAAAGGCAGAGGTCATGTCTCTTTGGTTAACTGCTGTAGCAGGTTTTAGCACAGCATCTACATAGTCAAGAAATAGTTATTAAATACTCACGTATAAAAAAATCAATGGAAGAAATAAAACATGACTAAACAAACTTTCACACACTCTCTTTTTCTAATTTTCAAGAGATGCTAATGAAGTCAGAAGTGATGTGAGACCTTCAAATTAAACAGGTGGGTTGAAGGCGTATTGTAATCTCCAGCTCCTTTTCCTTTTGAAATTTCACTAAAAGTGCTGTAAGATAATTTCTTTAAATGGCATAAACCAAAATTAATTATGTGAGGGATAATAGGAGGAAATAAATCTACTCAAAAAATGCTGGAAACAGGAAATCAGAGTAAAGGTAGAAAACACGTGGAAAATGGTAAATTTAAGTAAAAGTATGCATACCGTAAGATCGCCAACCATCTATTCTCCAGGCTACCCCTACACACAGAACGCTCAAAGCCAAATAATTCTAAGAAGAGAAAGAAAAGTAGAACTCTTTGGGGAAAAAGATCTCAAAAAAAAGTAGAAATGGCCAAAAGTCTAATATTTCTCAATGGTGTGTTCAATTCCCAGCAGTTGATAAAATTACCACTCCAACATACTAGGTTTCATTATTAAATATGAAAATGAAAGTAAATAACAACAAATATTTGTGAAGAGTCTGTATCATGACAGGTCAAGCCAAAAAAATTAACCTGAAAGATGTTAGGACAAAGAAAATACACTGCAAGTTTTAAAATTTATCTATATTTTTTAAAAGAGAAGATATAATATTATTTGAACACAGGGAGTCTACTGAAAGAAGGAAACTATTATTATTATTATTACTATTTTGTCTTTTTGCCTTTTCTAGGGCTGCTCCCTGGCATATGGAGGTTCCCAGTCCAGGGGTCGAATCAGAGCTGTAGCTGCTGGCCTACGCCAGAGCCACAGCGTCGGGGGATCTGAGCCACGTCTGCAACCCACACCATAGCTCATAGCAACGCTGGATCCTCAACCCACTGAGCAAGGCCAGGGATTGGACCTGCAGCCTCATGGTTCCTAGTCGGATTCGTTAACCATTGCACCATGACAGGAACTCCAAGAAGGAAATTAAATAATTAGAATTATAAAGTGCATTTTGGAATAAAAATATGAGATCAAAAATTAAAAATTCAAAAAAAGGAAGAAAAAAGTTGAAGAAACTTCTGAGAAATAAGACCAGACTAAAAAGCAATGAAATATCAGTGAAAGAAATAAGAAATTTAGAAATTCTTCTGAGATTCACTGTCAAAATAGTATAACTTTAAAGAAAAAGAAGAAATGAAATGAATGTAAACTATCAAATAAATTACAACAGATTGTTTTTGAGTAATGAAGTAATCAACGTTGAGACAGAAATAACTTTCTGTGTACAGCACACAATGAATGAAACACACACACATACACATATACAACCAAAAACCTCATTCTGGATTTTTAGAACATAAGAACCCAGAGCGACAACAAATTCTCATTAGCAAAAATATGTAGAAGAAATAGAACACGAACACTAAACATCTAAGCAGGACTACAGATAATCAAACAAAACAAAAGAACATCTGGGAGCTACTCAAATATCCAACAGTAGGGTGGGTAAATACAGTGGGTACAACCACACAGTGGTTCACAGTGTAGTGTGAGTGCATACTATAATTCTACAAAATACAGATACTCTCATAATAATTTTGAAATAATGGAGTCAGACAAAAAATAATATACACTCTTTAAAACTCCTCGTTTATGAATAGTACAAAAGAGATAAAACTAATCCATTGTGCTAGATGTTAGGGTAAAAGTCATGCTGGGAAAAAGTGGCTAGGGTATAGCACAGGGGGTACTCCCAGGGCTCAAGATATGTCCTTTCTTGATCTGGGTGCTTATTGCATACGACTGTTTAAAATATGAACACGTGTCAAGATATACATTTATGTCTTTGCACAACATTTCTCTACAGTTTATATTTCCTAAAGCTTTTTTTTTTTTTTTTTTTAAGGAGCTATTAGATTATAGCAAAGGAATATCTCTAGAGAAAACGTGTAAAGGGCCAAAAGGACAACCAGATAACCAAGAGGAGGGTGGAAAATTTGAATTCTGTTGTGCAATGGAAAAAAGGCAGTCATCAACTTCAACTGAAAACAAATGTCATATAAGAAATTCAATTTAATCATAGGGTTTTATGATTATTAATAACATTTATATAATAATACAGAAACAGAATATTGTTTGATGAAAGTAGTGATAATACTGTAATGGGAAAGTTGTGGATGGAAGCTCAGTCCGTCATTAGATATGACAGACAAGAAATTATTATCCCTTAAAACCAATAAATTAACACATAATTTCTAACACAGAAATATCAAAAATATTATATAGGAGTTCCCGTCATGGCGCAGTGGTTAACAAATCCGACTAGGAACCATGAGGTTGCGGGTTCGATCCCTGCCCTTGCTCAGTGGGTTAATGATCCGGTGTTGCCGTGAGCTGTGGTGTAGGTTGCAGACGCGGCTCGGATTCCGCGTTGCTATGGCTCTGGCGTAGGCCGGTGGCTACAGCTCCGATTCAACCCCTAGCCTGGGAACCTCCATATGCCGCGGGAGCGGCCCAAGAAATAGCAACAACAACAACAACAAAAAAAGATAAAGAAAAAATATTATATAGAGGAAAACTCTAAAAAATAATTAAACATATTAAAAATTATCATCTAAGCAGCAGGAATTTTATAGTCAGGAATGATTAAACAGATCTGATATTTTTATTGGCCTGATAATAGCTATCAATTTTTAAATGATGCATATGCATTACCTTTATAAATAAATAAATAATAATTTTAAAGATACATATCCAAAAAGAAGCTTAATTGGATTAGATATTTAAAGCCACTCAATCTAAAAGTTATGATTTTTTTTTTTAGAAAAAATTTCTTGCTACAATATTTTCAATTTTTAAAAATTTTAACTTCATTTTATTTATTTTATTACATTTTTTTCCTTTTTACCACAGCATATGGAAGTTCCCAGGCCAGGGGTCCAATCAAGAGCTGCAGCTGAGGTCTACACCACAACCACAGCAATGCCAGACTAGAGCAGCATCTGCAGTCTACACTGCAGCTTGTGGCAAGGCTGGATCCTTAACCCACTGAGGCCAGGGATCAAACTCACATCCTCATGGAGACCACATCAGGTTCTTAACCTGCTGAACCACAACGTAACTCCTATTTTATTACCTTTTTTTGAAGTATGGTTGATATACAATATTGCGTTAGTTTCAGGTGTACAGTACAGCGATGTAGACATGCTTTTTCAGATTCTTTTCCCTTACGGGTTGTTACAAAATATCGACTATCATTTCCTCTGCTATATAGTAAGCCCTTGTTGACTATTTTATATATAATAGAATGTATATGTTAATCCCAACCTCTTAATTTCTCCCTCCCTCTCACTCTCCTCTCCCCTTCGGTAACCCTAAGTTTGTTTTCTATGTCTGTGTTTCTGTTTATGTTTGGAAATAAGTTTGTTTGTATTTTTTTTTTTTTTTTAGATTCCACATATAAGCAAGAGAGTTTGATACTCATCTTTGTCTGATTTACTTCACTTAATATGATAGTATTGCTCATACATAAAAAAAAAGAATGGAATGATGTCATTTGCACCAATGTGGATGAGCCTAGAGATCACCCTACGAAGTGAAATATTTTCTACTTCTGTTCCACGATACCAGTTTGGTCTTAATGTGAGCCATTCGGGGGGTTAATGCAAAGCTGTACACATTTTGTGAGAGTCAACAAATGTTTATGCTTTCCTGGATTTGAAGGTTTTTTTGTTTTTGCTTTTGTTTTTTTTTTTAAATCAATGCTTGGCTAATGTTTGTTCTTAAAACATTGTAGCATTTTAACTTGTTACTGTCATTGTGCTGCCCCCAAGTTGGGTTAGAAATCTGGCTGAAATCTAGATGGTTTTAAGACATTCTCGTGTAGAAACGTATTTTTTTGGCATCTAAAAATGTAAGAAGTTATCATGAAATAGTCCTTTCTGGAAGGTAGCCCCCAATATTATGGTCCTGATGAAGTGATAAATATCAATTACTTATTGGAAATAATACACATGCTGCAATGTCTGAAAATGCAAAATATATTTTATAACCAATATCATAAATATTTCAATGTACATGTTCATGAGTGAGTGTGCTTCAAATTATTATGTAAAGTTCAGTAAAAAAGTAAAAAAAAAGAATATGTAAATTATTCATTTAATAACTAGTGCTTACGAGATAAGAGTTATATTACTCTTAATGCAGAACCCACATTCACTTAGGAGGAAAACATTAAGGCAGGATTGGCTTAAAGAAATGCTCTAGCTGTTAAAATAAATGACTTGGAAATGAGTCTGAAGTAGCTTCATACAGACTCTGGAGCCAGTTAGCTAAATATAGACACTTAATTCTGCAGCTTCTGCTAGAGGGCAATCCAAAGACAGCTTTGGTATCATTTAATAAATACTGCCTCAGTACAGCCAAAATGGCTTAGTCAATTTTCAGTTATAGATGAGCAGATCTTACATTTGTGTGTTTATGCATATAGAGAGATGTAGATACAATTTGCATCTATTCATTCTATCCAACTATTTAATGGGTGAGCCATTACCAGTCATTGTATTTGACAATAGCAACAAAATAAAACGAGGAAAAAGATGAATAAGGCATGTTTCCTGACTTCACCTCACCTTAAGGAATTCACCAATTTAGCAATACCGAAAGACAGACAGATGATCAAAAATCAAGGTTTAGTTTTAGTAAAAGGAATTCACAACCTACTGTGAATGAGAGCACCCAAAATAAGGAATGCAATGCCAGACAAGACCTAGTGCATTTTTAGGACTGAAGGAATTTCCTGAAAAAGTGAAGCTAGTTCTGTTTCTCAAGGAGGAAGTGCCTCTTCTGGAAGCATAGGGGAGGTGGAATCATTCTGGGCATGTGAGTACTGCAGGTGATGTCATAGGGACACCCTTGGATTTGAGAGAATGTTTGTTTGCACGTTTGTAGGACTGGAGAAGTTCCTAGTTTCCTACTGCTTGACCACAGAATTCCATACAAGAAGTGGCAGAAAACAAAAGCAAAAGGAGACAGGGGATAGAGGTGCTTGAATCAAAGGCTAATTTTCATTTCTTCCTATGGGCGCCTGCTGGGAGATACATTTCCGGCGGCAACAGAGAAGTTAACTTTGAGCACCACAATACAAGCACAGAAAACAACGGATGGAAGTTACCTAAGGACAATGGTGATGAAGATGGAGAGGGCAGGGACAACTTGAGAAGGCTTGAGAAGGGACTAGGCCGTAAAAGTGGGATATAAAAGAGAATGGCCCAGCTGTAACGAACCCGACCAGCATCCGTGAAGACAGGGGTTTGATCCCTGGCCTTGCTCAGTGGGTTAAGGACCCGGTGTTGCCGTGAGCTGTGGTGTAGGACACAAACATGGCTTGGATCTGGCATTGCTGTGGCTGTGGTGCAGGCCAGCAGCTACAGCTCTGACTGAAAACTTTCATATGCCATGGGTACAGACATTAAAAAAAAAAAAAAAAAGAGAGAGAGAGAGAGAATGAGGAGTGAAGATTAACTTTCAGACACCTGACTGGATGGTGCTGCCAGTTAATGAGAAAACAAATAATAATAATAAAAATAAAATAGGATTAAAATACTGAGATGGTGAGTTCACATTTAAACATTTGCTTTGAGTTTTCTGAAGAATTACCCAGCAGGAAGTTAGCACTCAGGGGAATGGTACCCTATGGAGAGGGGAGCAATCAGTATTACACCGATCTTAGAGTGAAAAGCAAATACCTGATAAATTAAATCCATAAGGAGTAGATAAATTTTCACATTGGCAAACCCTGGGGAAATAGCAATCTTTTAGAAGGTAAGATGACATACCCCACTGAGAAGGGATAAACAATCGGAAAAATATAAGTAGAATAAGAAGATGAGATGGTCCAGATGCCAAGGGAAAACTTTAAGTGGAATGGAGTGATTGAACCTCCAATGTAACAGAGAGGTCTAGTAACACAGGAATTGCGAATTTTTAATTTCTTGAACAATTAGAAGCTCACCATTAGCAGAAATGAGAATTATTTAAGCAGAGGTCTGATAGCCGAAGATAGGCTTCAGCTTATCTCTAGAAAAATTTATATTCTGTCTCCTAAAATGTAGTGTCCACTCATACAATGCATTTACAGTTAGAACCTCACCTGGTTCTTGACTATTAATATATGTATTGACAGGACACGTGACTTTCTCCTTGCTTCATAAAAAACCAGTAGATTATTGGGGGTGTTGACAACTGTGAAAGATCTAAGCTTTTGCCATACAGGTAAAAACAAATTAGCCTGGCACGATTACAAGGATAATCGAAGAATGGATGTCACTCCTTGGTCAGAGTGACACAGAAAAGACCTGTATTACACACAAACGAACGGCATTGGCCAGAGTGTCAGTATTTGCATCAGCTCTCTGAACCCCAAGTTGTGGCTCTGCATATACCAAGATGAATTATAGCAGAAGAACCATCAGCTTAGAGATCCCGTCTTTTATAATGATTCGTAAGCCTGCCTGACCTTAGGTGTGGGGAAGATATTAGTTTCATTACATTGGACAGTAAACAAATCTGTTCTTGGTTCTGAAGGGAGATACCATCTCAGTCTTTTGAGGTTGTTTGCTACAAAATCATTCTTGGAAAGAGTTACAAAGACAGCAGATTTCTCTGCTCATGAATTGTGCAGAAAGGCAAGAGACCATGGAGACTCCATGCTCATCAATATCCATTTCTTCTATCCATATTACCTTGGGTTTTGGAGAATTTTCCCATAAATATGCCACTCCATTGGCCACTCTAATTAATCTGACCAACAGGATCTAGAACTTAATTCATTTGTTTTTCTTTATCCAGCATTTAATTAAGGAACCCATCAATAGGACTTTAAGCAGCAACACGTTGACTTGAAGTATTGACTTCAACCACACTTCCCAGGGCCTGAACGCAAATGTTCCATTTTGAACAAATGTTTTAAATCTACAGGATCTGACTTAGAAAGTCAGGTGAATTTCTCCCTAAGGTTTAGTATTGACCTTGACACTGATGTGAGGTATTTATCGAGGTCCTGCAGGATGTGTTAGAGATTTACAGACTCTACACTATCCCGTAAGGAGGAAACCTAAGGAAGCTATCACCCAGGACTTCCCTGGACTAGGAGTGGAGTCTGACCTGAACGCCTTCTATGGCTGAGGTGGGGCCACCAATAGTTTTGGCTAAATCTTGGTTGCATTTTGGTGTCATATCTCCTTGGCCTCCTGGAAATGTAATGGTCCTTCAGTCTTTCTTTGATTCTCACGACCATGAAATTTCTGAAGAATACTGCTAAGTCACTTTTTTAGGATGCCCTCAATTTGGGTTTGATGGTATTTTTTTATAACTGTATTAAAGTTATGCTTTATTGGAAACAAAACCACAAAAGCAAGGTGTCTTTCTCGGTGCCTTTCAGAGAGCACATGATGCTAAGTCTTAATTTTGGCAATGTCATCGCAGACAGCTTGGTTAAGGGGGCGTCAGGTTTCTCCACTAGTCCCTTTACAACTGACACACATTTACTTGAGAGGAGATACTCTGAGAACATGCATATATTCCATTTTTTCCTTTAATTTTTGTTCACTATCTTAATACCCATTTTTGGATCTTGCCTATGGGAAATATTGCTATGGAGTTTTAATGGTGATTTTATTTTTCCTTTATTTCGTATGTATTTATCCACTGAAATTCTTTTCTAAGAAAGAGTTATGCATTCTCCCTATTTATTTATATTGCTTGATTATTTATTACAGTTATGGAGTCATGGATATTTATTTTGGTCTTTGTGTTATAATCCAATATTTTTTATCATTAATTCTAAAGCTGTTCACATTATTCCAGCTTTTGCCATTGGGAGTTCCTGTGCCCTTCTGCCCCTTCTGAAATGCCCCAGTATCTCTTTCTTTTTTCCCTCTTGTCCTCCCTCTGTCACATCCCTATTCTCAGTCATAAATTTGATGGCATTACACTTCAATGTATGGATTACACTGAATCGATATGGATTAAGATAATTAAATAATTATCCCCTTTGGTAACAGTTATTGGTTCAAGTATGAGAATTTAATTGAATTTTGTCCAATTAAAAGGAGTGGAATGTAGGACTGTTTTTAGATTTCTCAAAAGAGACCCTCTCCTTTCCCCTAGAAAATACACCGTGAACCTGTGATGAGAAGACTGCCGATCTTTGCCTGATCACAAAACAACATCTTGGACACCCCTGGTGGAGGAATAGTCACCCTATGAAGCCTGACGATCCAACTCTCTAAACGACAGAACGCAAGACAGTCAGATGTGGGATTGGGGGAGGAGAAATGTTGACGAAATTCTTTGAGCCACTGGGTCTTAGCCTTGTGTAAAGCCAACGAACACATTTTATAGTTGAGCCAATTTGGGGTTCATGTTTGTCTGTACCTTGTCACAAAATAATCATGTCCTATATCAAGCTGTATTGGCATCCACCTTACCAGTTGCCATTTAGATGCCCAAAGACAAGAGAGAAGGCACTGATCCTGGAGAAATGTCTTTATAGTAATCAGCTTGCAGACAACCTATCAGCTCCACAATTTTCAACTGCTTAGCATGAACACATTTTTTCATGCCATCTACCCACCTGTGTCGCATATATTTTTTGTCGTCGTGACTTCCTTAGATCATCCTTTACTACCGTGTTGTGTCTGATCATCATTTAGAGGAGCTTCAGTATAAACGCAAGAAGTGTGGGTTATATATTGCTTTTATCAAAGAGCAAAATAACGTACATAGAGAGAGGCCATGGACCACAAGAGGTGCACATGAACTGAAGCCACCTTCTGGTTTGCGTTCCTCTGTGCTCCCAGCATACTCCTCATTTCTGTCCCTGGCCAGGCCTGCGGGAAACGCAGCGAGTCAGCAGGCAGTAAGTGGCAAAAAGCTTTACTTCTCAATCTGTTAGTTATATGGCAGACAGAAAGCCCATGACTCCGAGTTACTCTGACGTCAATGATTTCTCACTCATAGCAAGCGCCTAAGCATCGCTGTGCGTGACTGTGCCCACTGCAGGAGCTGTATGCACTCACTCACTGTACCCTTGTCCAGTTAACTGTGCACTGCCAATTTGCCTTGAAACACAGTGAAAAATCCCAAGTTCATGCTTCTTGCCAACCTCTGAATGCATGTAAGACCTAAGCATCTCACCTATCACGGCTTCAATAAACAAGATAATCAAACCTATAACATACATTCTGACTCTTGGGGTCACCACCTGCACAGATGCACGGTATCTTCATCCAGGTTTTCTGTTGCCACCGAATGGCAAAGTGGAGACACAACAGGAAGGACCTGCACATCCATCACATCAGGGCCAACAAAGAGAATGAGAAGAACAGAAAAGCATGTGCGGACACAAAGCTCCCTCCTGAAAAATAACCCAGAATTTATCCTGACCTTCTACGAGGAGAGCCTGGGAAATGAAGTATGTGGCGCCTGGCCTGGCAAAGGTCAGTGTTCCTTTGTACCTTTTATCCGCAGTGTTCCCTCGTGACTCTCCCATCTGCTCACCTCATAAAAGCAAGCCTCAAACAGCACCTGAGGTTTGAACCGACTCCTCAGGATAACACTGGCCTTGCCTCTTGCAAAGTGCTCAGCTTGGCTTCAGTTTCCAGTAGCCCTGGATTCTTGACTCTTGGTGATGAACTCAGAGGTTGCCAGCTCTTTCCTCCAAGTTAAGTGATTGAAAAACCAATTCGACAGCATAAAGGTGATGCTTTAAAAAGCAGATCTTCCTCTCAGTTTTTAACAAAGCAATTTCTCTTGGCACTTTAGGAGAAATCTCATACTATTAGACAATGCTACTGTTTTGTGTGTCTGCAAATTGAGGATAACATTAGATTTCACAGAATATTTCGGCATGGATTTTCATTACGTGACACAACTCCATTTCCTCCTAAAACTAATGAGGGTTACACATGAATCTTGGTTTTACAATATAATTGTGACAACCAGGAGATGACGGAGTGGTAGTTCTTTGTTTGTTCTATTCTAAAAATATTTCAAAATTGTAAGTAAAGCAGCAAGTGTGTCCAGAATAATTTGATATGCTTTTTAGCTTTAATGGGTGTAAAATCTATTTCAGCAAAATTACATTTAACACAGGTTCTCACTATAATCTTTTTTTCACATGTGCCTGTGGAAAGTATGACCCAATTTTCTCTGTAGTGATTTATAAGAAGCAGAAATAGCACTTTAATTATTAATGCACCATTGATTCAGCGTATCATTCTCATCAACGGTGATTTGATTATGGCAGTTACCCTGTGATCCACGTACTTAGGTAACTACAGAAATATCTAGTTAGTCAGGACATTACAACGTCTTTAAGTTCAAATACTGCTAAAAACCACACTGCACATTGTCGTTGATTTTAAATTTTAGTTTTATCACATCCAAGTTGATATCCTATTAAGCAATGCATGAAGAGCTATGAAATATATACTAAACTACACAAAAATGAGATTTGTCATTACAAAACATATACTCAGTCTTAGAACGTTTAAACACCTAACTTTTAGTGAATAGCACCAAATATCTCTGTACCACCATTTATCTTTGCCAAAAGAATGGCTGTAGGATGTACAGGACGGATGTTCATTAGAAAGTCATGAATACGAACACACAACTTTATCCTCACATGCATGTGTAGTTACTCTAATTGGGCTTTAAAGGGAAGGTGATGAAAAGCCCAACTTACCAACCCTGGATTTTCCAGAGGAGTTAGGAAGGTGAACTTGAATGGTGTCCCCCCTCTGCTGGACAGGGCAGGTTCTATAGCTTTCTCTGTGCCATAGCCTGATCAGGCCAGTAAAAGACTATGAGTAGGGAAACGTGCTTTAATGCTTGCACCTATAAGAAATGCCTACTTAACATTTACTTTGTAGGCAAAGACGTTTCCTAAAATGTACGACAATTATAATCCCTTCCCTATACCACATGACTCTGTATTGGATCTGTATTCATCGGTAGATTCTAAGATCTTGTTATTTTCCTCTGGCTTCTTAATTAATATAAGATTCATTTGGGAGTTCCTCTCGTGGCTTGGGGGAGACAAAGCTGACTGGTATTCATGGGGATGCAGGTTCAATCCCTGGCTCCACTCACTGGGTTGGGGATCCAGTATTGCCCTGAGCTGTGGTGTGGGTCACGGATGCGGCCCTGATCCTGTGCTGCTGTGGCTGTGGTATAAGCCAGTGGCTGTGGCTCCGATTCGACCCCCAGCCAGGGGACTTCCATGTGCCACGGGGGCAGCCCTAAAGAGCAAAAAAAAAAAACCGCAAAAAACAAAAACAAACAAACAAAAGATTTAACATCTTAAAAATTTTCAGATAAATACTTGCTCTTTGAGCATATTTAAGGTATCTGATTGAACTCTCTAACAAACCAATGTCTGAAACTAGGAATCGCTTCTGCCCACTTCTTTTTGCCTGATGAATTAGATCCTGTTTCCTCGCATGCCTTTAATTTTGGAAGTTCTAACGTGATGACAGTGGGAGTCAGACCCTCCTCCTCTCCAGAGTTTGTTCTTGTTGATCGTTGAGAATCGCAGCCGTCCACGTCTTTAGGGACGTCTCCAAATTATTTTTTTCCGAGACCGTATTCCTTTGGTCTGGTCACTGAAGTCTCTAATCCATCCTGTCATTGGGCAGCGAGTGATGTGACAGGGATTTCCCTAAATCCGCGGGGCAAACAAAGTACACTGCTCTAGTCTTTACAGAATGGCTCTGTGCAGGGCACTCCTTCAGGGATGGGCGCAGGTATCCACAACTCGGTGTTAGCTTTTCTGTGCCACTTACATGAGCACGAAAACCAGCCCTCAGTGTAAGCCTAAGATGCTTAGATCTTTTCTGAGTGTGCATCCAGCCCCGGGCATGGGCGGTGTACGTGGGAGCCCGTCTAGGACCTTATTCCTCCAAGAATTTCCTGCTCAGACTTTGCTCCTCCTCCCCGTGTTTTTTGACAACTACTTGCTCTGCCTGCTGTCCCTTACTCCAGGAAGCTAGAGGTGGAATCTGTCTTTCACTGTTTTCTACGCTGCTGCTAGAAAAGTTGCCGTAGCCCCAAAGGGTCCTGAAACAAAGGTCAGCCTTTATACTTGTCTCTAGGGACCTCCAGTCTGACCAAAATACATAAAACAATTTTTGTAGAACAAGATCCAAATTCTTTCCCCCCAAACCATCTCTATCACCCAGAACCAGCCAGCTGCTGCAGGAGCATGAGCCATGGCCAGTGCAAATTTGAGAAATGGGAATGGCGGATGGGCTAACTCACCCAAATTTAGCAGGCTCATTATTCACTAAACACTTCCCTGGTAATCTAAGTTTGTTACTTGGCTCCAGACTTCTGAAAAAAGTTGATTCTGTCCGTTTCTGCCAGTCTAATGTTTCAATGGAGAGGTCAGTTTTTGGACCTCTTCACTGCGCTGTTTCTGTGACATCAACTTACACAAAGATCTTCCATCAACTCACGTTAAAGAGGGAGACAAGTATCACTTCTAAACTATCCAGAGACAAATTTCAGTCAAATTGCTACCTGTCATACCCAATGAAGATGATTTGTAAAAAAAGACAACGAAAAAAGAGTTGTAAATATTTCAAAAGAATAAAGATAATTAGCATTCAACTAAAATGTTACCATAAATGATCAAATAAAAAAGATATAGAACAGAAAAATAATTACCCAAAAATTATTTTTAAAAATAGCATGAAATCTGAAAATATATTAAAGATTAAGTTACAGGAAAAGGAAGTAAAATAGATTCATGAAAAGCTAATTAACTCAAGAACCTGTAGAGGAGTTTTATGAAATTAGAAATGAAATTGAATAGATAATGACTGGTTCATAGATACTCAAAGAGTGATACAAGTAAAATGCCTCACCTATAAAGACATATCTGAAAATTCATATGATATGAGTTATTTTAGGAAAATAGCAATTACTAATAAATGACACTAAAAGAAATATAAAAGAGAATGTAACCCAATAATTCACATGTAAAATTGATAATTCATCTAAAAACTTACATATCTTGAAAAAAATATTACGGAAGGAATCACAGAAGAATATTATCAATTAATCAAAAGACAGACTGCACCAAATCTAAGTCTATAATTGCAGAACTTAATAAAAATAAGAAGGCATTCATAGATATGAAACCAGCACAATATTGATTTCCTAATTCAATAAAGGAATACAAAATAATGATAGCTATACACCAAACTTCTTTGACTATAAATGCAAGAATGTTCATTAAAATCACAACAAATAGATTTCAGGTATACTAGGCAAGATCAACATACCAGTAAATAGCATTCAAAGGAGTTCTGTATTCCTATATATATGATTAAATATACAGAAAGGTTGAAAAATGTAAAGCCTATGACAACTTCCAAAGAAAGAGAAACAGCCTTTGAAACACTTCAGTTGTGATTATTTAAAACATGTTTAGAGAAGAAAGTGAATTGATATATAAATACATGCGTATTTATACATGTGTATATTTATATTAAAAGTATATATTATATATGATCAGTCTTTTTCTTCAAAAGTTTCATTCAAATATAATCAATACAGTTTAGCACCAATTACTTTAAAAGCTTTAACAGTCATAGTATTAACTATACATATGTGGATAGAAATTTAAATAAAAGACATTTAAAGGATGTCTGTGCTTATGATTATATAACCCTAAGTTTTTGAGAAAAACATAATGAAATAGTAATGGATTTAATTTTTCTTGTTATTTTTAAATGATATAAATCATAGGAATTTATTATGCCGGTTGGTTAAAAATTAATCTATGCAGCTCTCAGTAGGTTATTTATATATACATTACAAAGAAAACAAAGCCCAGAAATATACTTAACAATAAATATGCAGATAGATTCCTATGAGAAAACTGTTAAAAGTTTATACTGAGCATGAACATACGTAAAAAAAATACACCTTGTCTAGAGAAATGTCAATAATTGGAGATGCTGAAGTTTCAAGGTATAATAAAAGGCAGGTAGAATCACTTATGAGAAAAGAACAATAACACAGCAAAATGTACAATAGCTGTGACATACACAGAAAACCATAAATGAACAAGTATATAAAAGGAAAATAACAATGGCCAACCGTTTTTCTGCTGTTAAAGAAGCTATATTCTATATGTCTCCAATAGAGTCCTTTCTCATTAAATCCTGGCGTGATTTCAAAAATTAGTTCAAATTTTTGTCAAGTCAATTTAGTAACAGCCACCAACATATTTATATTTGCTTTTTAGGGCTGCACCTGCAGCAAATGGAAGTTCCCAGGCTAAGGGCTGAATTGGAGCCACGGCTGCCGGCCACCTCATTCTGCCTCTACTTGGCCTCTCTGTAGTCCATTTTCTGTACATTAGTCAGAGTGACCTTTTTTTTTTCTTTTTTTAAAAGATAAATTATATAATTCTCCTGCTTAAACAGCTCTGATTGTAACAAAAAAATGCAGTCTTCTTCCTGTGTCCAGGGACTCACATAGCCTGGTTCCTGCTTCCTCATCGCATTAAAATATCCGCTAGGTCCTATGATAGCCTGACACACATACTTCCTAATGCACAGCTACTGCTCTATAGCCTTTATAGACTCAAGAAACAGTCTCGTCTATGCCATTTTGTACGAGATACACCCACTTACATGGAACACGAAACTAAGTTCCATCTTTGGCCTTTGTATGTACAGTGACTTCTGCCTGGAATGAAATGTGACTATGTGGCTTCTCGTCTATTGCAGTTTTAAGGTTACTTTATTTTGTTTTATTTTTCTTTTTATGACCACATCTGTGGCATGGGGAACTTCCTGGGCTAGTGGTCAAATCAGAGCTGAAGCTGAGGCCAGCTTGGATACATAATCCACTGAGCGAAGCCAGGGATCGAACCTGCATCCTCACAGAGACTATGTGGGGTTCTTAAACTGCTGACTGGCACCAGGAGCTCCAAAACAGACCTGAGTTTAAATGTGTCTCCTCAGAGGGGCCCTCCTTGACCACTCAGTTAAAACGGCCTTATGTGAACTGAACAGATGACATCACATAACGTTACCGTGTTTACATCATTTGCCAATATGCACGTTTTTGGTGGGTCAGAGCTTTAGGATGCTGGCTTTGTGGCTGATTTAGAAGCCTGGCACTGCCCTTGTGAGGTAGCTTTTTATTATTCAATTGTCTATTCATTCGTTCGACCAAACTGTTTATGAAGCGACTCCAACACGACAGTCATTATTCCAGTTCTTAGACTAGCGGAGGTTGGACACAGATACGTCCTTGCTTTCTTGGAGCTGCTGATCCAGAGGATGGAGACAGGCAATAGACACTTGAAAGAGGAAAACGGAATGTGTCTTAAATGGTACTCAGTATCGGGACGGGGAAAGCAGCTTTAAAGAGGGAACCCGAGTAGGCCGCACTAAGACTACATTGTAGTTAGAATAAGTATTCCTCCTGAGTAATTTTGGAATTAGACCTGTGGATGGATGTCTTTGATTCTTCCAAGAGAAGAGCCAGCGTTCAAGGAAGAACAGCCCTATTCAAGTTTCCTAATATCAAATGGCAGACGACTGAGAAGTGTAATATTATAGACACTTAAATTATTAGTTAATCATCCATGAAGTTCTGAAAAGCAGCACACCGCAGCAATTTACAAGACTCCGTCTGAATGGCAGTTCTAATAATGCTTTTACTGACTCTGGCTTTCCTCAGGACCCTCCGCTAGGTGTAGGCCAGCAGAACACTACCGGGCCTTTCTTGGGGCAGACCGGCCCCCATGCCTCTGCTGTAGCTCCTCTCAAGCACTTAGATAACATTCTGATGCACACTTCCTGAGGTGTTTTACAGATGCCAAAACCCTCACCGAACTTGATGACCACGATAAGGAGGCCCCAGGCTTCCGAGCGCCCAAGGATTGATGGTGTTGACCCCTGCGGCCCCGCCCTGCGACCTCTCCATCAACCAATGAGAGAACTGTGCATGAACTAATCACATGATGCTTTCCTAAAACCACTGGTGAGTTCTGCTTTTTGAGCACTAGCTGTCCTGGACTCCGTGTATGACACCTTACATAAATGCTGCACTTTCCTTCACCACAGCCTGGTGTCCATAGATTGGCTGGATTGTGTGTGGGTGAGCACACCCGAGTTTGGTTCTGTATCATAAAGTTGCAAGAGAATACATATGATGAAATCATGATGGTTTAATGGTTAAATTATATTGTGTTAATCTGCAATTTTATGACTCCTGGAGTGAAATGGGGTTTGCATTGTTGATTCATGAAGGGAGGCATGGTAGATTTTTACAGTAACAGCCCCCAGTGACTCGCCCCTCCCTGCCTTCATGCACTGACACAGTCCCTCCCCTCTCCTTACATTAAATCCGAGCTTGGTCATGTGCTTTGCTTTGGCCAATGGGGTGTTGGCAAAGACCATGTAAGCAAGAACTTGAAATTAAATGGCACGCTGGGCCTTATTATCTTGACATGCGGCTGTGAAACCCAACGTAATCCACTGAGAGTAGATGATGCCGCAAACAGCCACCATGAACTACTAGAGATGGGAATGAAGCATCTTCGATCAAGCATTCTCAGTGGAGCTGCCAGAGGCTGACAGTCACATAGGCGGTGAGACTAATGGAAAACAACCCAGCAGAGCCCAGCCCAAAGTGCTAGAGAACCAGGAATAAATAGAGTACTTGCTAATTAAGCCACTCATTTTTACAGTAATTCGTTATGCAGCAATAGCTAACTCATGCAACAGGAGACTGGGAGATATAAAGACCTATACATTTTAAAATTTGACTTATCCCTCATATACTCTACAGTTGCTTCCACTAAGCTATAGTGATATTATATGTAAATAGAACCAGCTTCATATTCTCTCAAGTGTCTTAACTTCAATGTCTGGCCCAAGGTATCAGTTTTCTAAAGGATGATCTCCATGCCAACATTTTTTTTCTCCAAAACAGTATCAGTTGCATCACCATAAGCTTCAAGGGAGGAGTGGTGCTCATTTCTTTTTGACCGGGAGAGAAAAAGACTTGGGGTAAGAGGCAGACAAATACAGAAGAGACCCTCAAGGGAGTGCCACATTTCCTAGCAGCAGGAACTTTGACTCAGCCTCCAAAATGGTAAATGCCATGGCGGCCTCATTCGCCCTTAATTCTTTCTAAAACGCAGATAAAGACTGAGTGTGATCTTGTAGCAGAACCATTTACTTCCCAAATACAAGGGGGGAAGGAAAGAGATTCACAGGAAATTAAACCCTTCCCTGCTGCTTCCCCAATGACAACCTTAATTTTCTCATTCTCTTGAGACAGAAAAACTCTAGTTTTCTCACTGCCAGGTGTTTGGATTTTATTGAAAACCTCATTTGGAACTAATTGTTTTCTCTCATTGAAATGTCTAGATGTTCCAGATTCACACTTATCCAGCTCCGCAAAGCAGGGGTTGAGATTCTGTGGTAGCAGCAGCAACTTTGCAGAGCTCATTGTTGTTACTGGCCCTTAGTTCTAATAGTTAATTGTGCTTATGGTTCCTCAAGAGTAAAGTCTATTGCTCTCTCCTTTTGGGGAACGGATGAATACACCCCAACACACCGATTATGGAGACCAAGGCCCATTAGTGTCACCTCCTTCAACCAGTTGAATGGACATAAGATTTATTTCGGCTCTCAAATGCCTTCCAAAAAAAAAAAAATCTCTAATTGGCTTTGGTTTGCCAGTCCAATAATACATGTAGAGGTAAAATGTTTTCAAAAATTAGAAGCAAATATGCTTTTTAATAGGTTAATTCTGAAAAATCTATACTTAAGTGTCATTTTTTTTTAATTAAAAAAATGAAACTAGGATAGTGGCTGTTAATGTATCCACAAGGCTGGACTAATTCATATATTTTCCTCTAGAAATTTGACACTCAAAATGTGGTATCTGGACCAGGAACGTCAGTCTCACCTGGGAGCCTTTAGACATGTGGACTCTTCAGGCTGAAATCTAGATGCCCTAATTAGCATCTGCATTTTACGATCACCAGGCTGTTCTATGCACATTGGAATTCGATAAGCAAAGTTCTATCATATGCCTTTCATCATTATCCTAAAAGCCAATTTGCTAAAAATTCTTATGAGAGGTATTTACATTTTGCATTATCTATCACACTTATTCAGCTTAAGTTTTAGAAAAAAATACTTCAAAAATAAAATGGCTTCAAGGAGATAAAAGTTCTTTTTTTTTTTTTTTTTTTTTTACATACCCCCCTAGGAAAGGGGCTCAGGAGGGATAGAGCCATCTCTGCCATTTTGGAAGTTGCCATTCAGAAGACAAGTGTGATGACTTAGACAAGGCTAGTAAAGGGGAGACTGCCAGCAAGTGGTCATAGCCTGAATATATTTTGAAAGACTCAGAGATGGTATCCCCTGAAGAACTAGATGTAAACTGTGAGTGAAAGGCAAAAAAGTCAGATGATTGAAAAACTGGAGAAATGAAGCTTCAATTTATATAGCAGAAAAAAAATTAAAATAGAAAAAGTTATTGGGGGAGAAGGTAAATAAATCGAAATTTGGTTTCGGACAAGTTAGGTCTGAGCTAGCTAGATGTCATGAAAGATAGGAAGTTCAGGAGCAAAGTGTAAGCTGGAGGTATACATGGGTAAGTGTTCAGAGTATAAACAGTTTCCAGGCCAAGGGATGGGATTAAACTGACAAAGATGTGAGTATAGGTAAAAGGACAGAAGAGCCAATGACTGCGTCCTGGGTTGCTCCACTGTTGAGAAGTCAGAGAGATGAACTACTGAAAAGACCGACAAGAAGATGCTGCTGGAGGGGTTGACCAAGACACTGAAGCATTGTGAGGTCCAAGGAACAGGTGTGTTTTAAGGAGGGAAGAGTGAACAGGATTCTATGGCCATTCTGTTGCTAAAATAGCATGTCTACGGCAGAACATATAAGATATTTACTAAAAAGGAAGGTTAGAAAGAGATGAAAGTTATAACATCAGTAAACTGGAAGCACACAGGTCAATGCCAGAGACAGAATTGTGGCTGCTTTGCTAGAGACCCCGTACATCTTATGCAGCTGGCAGAAGCAAACATGAATATTTTCAGAAGTCAAAAAGAAAATAACATACTCTCAATCCTCAAATGATTTCTACAGACAATCTTTCAAGTGCAATATTTGTCAAACAATAAAAAAATCAGGAATGTGTGGATAATAGGAATGATAAAAAGAGAAAAAGAAAAATGTAAAAAAACTTACTTTCTCTAAGAATGCCAGAGAGAAAATTTATCTAATATAAACTAAATCATATGGATAAGGTAGGATATACAAGGCAGGTAGAACACAAACAATAAAAAGTCAAAAGTACAGAAAGAAAAATATAGTAAAGTTAATGACTAAATAGGATAAAAAATAAATGATAAAACACACACTAAAAATTGATTATGATGGTAAAGACATGTTTAGAGGGAAATTTAGAGCATTAAACTCATATTTTTTAAAAAGAAAAAAACCAAGCAGGTAAGTTAGGACTAAGAAGATAATGGGTACGAAAATATGAAGAATCCAGCATGGAGACAAAATTTTATGGAAATGCAGAAAATACAGGGAAGGTAGTCTACACATCTAACTGAAATCTTAGATGAAGAGGGCTTAGCACTGAATCAAAAGCAACATGTGAAAAACACACTGCCTGAGAATTTTCCCAAACTTGGAAAATACATAAAATGGGAAATTTAAGTGTATCCATGAACCCCAAAGGGCTTTTAAAACCTCATCCCAATGCATAGAAACTTAAATGTGAAGTTATTTAAACTTAAATGTTTTTAAAAAACATCTTCAAAGCAATCAGCTCCAACAAAGCCATATGGCAAAGACACAGATAATCTAAGAGAAAAATGACCAAGAGCCTTGGACTAATTCTAAAGAACTTAACCTAATTGGAATAAGCATCTGAGAAAAAAAATCTGAGCTTCACTGATAATTATGATAATGGAACTTAAAAAGCTAGAGTGGCATAACCACCGTGATGTTGCTAAAATTGATAAGACACTTTCCAAAATCTGAGCTTCACTGATCATCAGGATAATGGAACTTACCAAGCCACAGTGACATGACCACTGTGACATGACGAAAATTTATAGGACACACACCAAAATCCGTTGGAAAGGACGTGGGACAATGGAGGGCTTTGCAGCTCCCCCGCGAAGCAGGTGGACATTATCTGCCATGTGTGGATGGGGGTTCCTGTACCCTTTCTTTAAGGGCTGTGAAGCTTTCATAAAGCTAAGGCATGATTTTCTTTAACTTTTTATACTGAGGAATAAATAGTGCATACAGTGAAGTTTTCCAGAGGTTCTGTAATGTGTGATATTTCAACAGAATGAGTGCAGAAACAGATGTGAGAATGCATCTCTCTCCATCAGACAAAAGAGCAGGACATTAATGGGATTTGCAAACATGTAAAGCAATGCCATTTGCTCAGTATTTTATTTCTTTGGAAAATACATAAATTTTCCATAAAAATACACGGTGTGTTTTCGTATAAGTTTAGTATTACTGCTTTTAAAGGAATAAACATTAAAATTTAACTTTCTCATTTTATTTCCTACTTCAGTAACTATCAATATCAAACTCAATACCAAATACAATAGAAATAATCTGTGTGAATAGAAGGCCTTTGGTTTTTCAACAGTTTCTAATAATGCAAAGGATTTTTGAGGTGGGAAATCTCATAGTTAGTGAACTACCAAAACTAATCTATCTATCTAAGAGCAATGCCTATGCAGGTGCAAAAAGAAACATGTTTGCAGTTGCCAACACATGGATACGTATCACTGCCACCGAGAATTGAATGAACACCAGTTGGAATGGCTACCATTAATGCCTACAAATAACAAATGCTGGAGAGGGTGTGAAGAAAAGGGAACCCTCCTCCACTGTTGGTAGGACTGTAAATTAATATAACCATTATGGAAAACAGTATGCAGGTTCCTCAGAAAACAGAATATAGAACTAATGTATGATCCAGCAATCCCACTCCTGGGCATATACCCAGACAAAACTTTCATTCAAAAATATACATGCACCCCTATGTTCACTGAAGCACTATTCACAATGGCCAAGACATGGAAACAACCTAAATGTCCACTGACAGATGAATGGATTAAGAAATTCAGTACGTACACACAATGGAATACTACTCAGCCATAAAAAGGACAAAATGATGCCATTTGCAGCAGCATGGATGGAACTACAGACTTTCACACTAAGTGAAGTAAGTCAGAAAGAGAAAGACAAATACTATATATCACTTATATGTGGAATCTAAAACTTGGCATAGATGAACTTATCTATAAAATAGAAACGGACTCACAGACATGGAGAGCAGGCTTATGGTTACCAGGGGAGATAGGGAAGGAGTGGGATGGATTGGGAGTTTGGGGTTAGTAGCTGCAAACTACGACATTTGGAATGGATAAGCAATGAGGTCCTGCTATGTACAGCACCGGGAACTATATCCAATCACTTGGGATAGAACATGATAGAAGAGAATGTGAGAAAAAGAAAGTATGTATATATATACATATATATACACACACACACACACATATATATATATAAATATATAACTGGGTCACTTTTCTGTAAGTGGACATTGATAGAAGATTGTAAATCAACTATAATAAAAAACTTTTAAAAAAGAATTGAATGAACAAATCAATCATGTCACAAAGTCAAGTACGATGAAAGTGATCATGTTAAAGATAGAGGCAGCAAATCACCCACCAAAGAAGTGAAGGAAAAATACAGATGTAATATTTACCTCACGGTTCCATTTATTCAACATTCAAAAGTATTCCAAACTAAATAAAAGCGTTTAACTGTTCACACGTAAATTAAAAACACAAAACTGAGTAAAGGATTGCTATACCAAAAAGAAGAAGAAGAAAAAGAGGAAGGAAAGGAAACAAGAGGAAAACGGCAAAGAAGGCCTGGGAGTGTAACTCTAGGACGGAGATGGGAATGGATAAGGATTAGACTCTGAGGTGTGTGTGATGTTCTGTTTACTCACGTGGTGTTTTTTGTTACAAATCGGCAAAATGCACCCCTCTGTACTATGACAATAGAGCTGGGGAGAGTATCCTAATTGAACACGGCAGTGTTGAAAGCTAAAAAAATGATGACTTAGAAACAAAGGCTGTTATAGAGTCTCAGAAACAGAAGCACTTTCATGGCTATGTTTGGATGCTTAGAAATCTGGAGTATATGATGTGACCTGTCACGATATTCAAAAGAAATGCTTTAAAAGCACGAGAATAGTAGTAAGAGTGGCAAATATTGGGAATACCTTTTACTCTCCAGCTGAGCTCTCAGAAAACGCTTCCTCCCTCAGGACTCTAGTATGAAAAAATATCTTTTAACATTTTAGCAAATCCATAGTATTTGCCAAATACACATAATTTTCTCTCATGAAGAAAGACTCTCCAAGCCAATGAACTGACGAGAATTTGGACTTCAACCTCCATGAATCACATCATTGATCAATGAAATATGTTAATATGTGGGCCATATGGCAGTACTTACATACAAATCTAAGCTGATAAAAATATATATCAAAACATTCTAAAACATGTAAATATGTGCTATTCCTAATAGATGTTGAGAGGGAAAAAAAAAGAACTGCTTTCATTCTTAACTTCCTCATTAATAAAGTCATTTTGATTAAGTAATGTATTTTCCCCTGGGGCTAAGCATTTAGTAAAATTTTATTTATCTTTTAGAAAAAAATAAATAAGTCGAGGGAGTCAGGATGAAATATACTGTGAGGACAGCACTAACACTTGTGAGGCAAAGGATGGGTTCTGGGCCATCAAGGTAACATTTAGGTTTTGGAAGATGCACTATTCCAAACGCGGATATGCTACCATAAAAGACAACAGATACTCTATCCCAGCTTGCATTTAATTTACCCAGAATAAGCATGGAATTACATGATCTGAGATGCAGCATCATAAAAAATAATAGAAATAAGATATTATCAAATCAGTTTAGATGATTGTCTTACATAGTAACTGTCTCAGTAAACCATTAAGTTGGGCTATAGCATTAGTCTGACTTACTAAAGAAACTGATTTCCTCCCAAATTTCCTTATCTTTACTCTATTTGTATTTCTTGTTTCTTAAGATCAAGGTTTTATATTTTTATCCTTTACTGTTAAACTATTTAAGACTATGCTTTTTCCAAAGAACAGAATTTTCACCGAGCCCCATAGGTATTAATAAGTGTTCTTTTAGTTGCTTTCTAGATTCTTTGAGATTGCTTTATATTCCCCCTTTGAAACAAAAATCATCTAGAAATATTATTTTTAAATATCAAAGTAAGTAAGATTTTGGTCACTTTTTAATTCCTTATTTCTCTTTTTAGTGAATTTTCTTCAGACGATGTGTCCTTTAAATCACTACTAAACTTAAATTTTTTTAAGGTTCACTTGGTGGCTAATTTTAAAGCCAGTTTACATAAATATTCCATAGGCATAAAGAAAAAAAATCCTCCTATTCAATGAGTATAACATATATAGTTATATATGTGAATATGCGTATACATATTCATACACATATACTTTTTTAAACCAGTCAATTCTTCTAGGATCTTATTTATTGTTTATTTATAGACATTTATTGTTTACTATTTTCTTGATCAACAGATTCACTCTGCCAAAGCCAGGCTTTTTTCTTTTAAGAAATTATGTTTTTACTGGTTTAAGTTAGTCGCTTCCCCCAATAAGTTCCAGTTCTAGACAGCTGGTCCATTGTTTCCAATGTCTACCTCTGAGAGTCACGATCAGCCAGCCTCCCTCCAAGTCCTCGAGTTGATCAGCTTCACCACTGTTCACAGCATGGAGTTTTAAAAGTGGAAGCGCAATTCAAAATAATCAACCCACTCTTTAAAGAGGGCTGTGAACCTGATATAAACCAAAATACTGATCCTAAGTCACACAGCTCCAAGTAGCAAGTCTTGGATCAGACCGTTATGTTTGGGTAAATTTGAGTTTTAGCTCTTGCGACCTTGAGCCAAGTAAGATGATATAAGTTACTTGAGTCTCGTTGTTTTTGACAATGTCTGGGTAACTGTAAGTTCCAGCGTCGTGATGATGACGTGTGAATATCATAGAATAAGAATTACTGTGAGAAAGACAAAGACAAATACCACATGCTATCACTTATAACTGGAATCTAATATCCAGCACAAATGAACATCTCCACAGAAAAGAAAATCATGGACTTGGAGAAGAGACTTGTGGCTGCCTGATGGGAGGGGGAGGGAGTGGGAGGGATTGGGAGCTTGGGCTTATCAGACACAACTTAGAATAGATTTACAAGGAGATCCTGCTGAGTAGCATGAGTGTCTAAATACTCATGTTGCAACAGAACAAAGGGTGGGAAAAAAATGTATACATGTAAGGATAACTTGACCCCCTTGCTGTACAGTGGGAAAACAAAATAAAATAAAATAAATATCAGAAGAGGAAAAAAAAAAAAAAAAAGAATTACTGTGAGATCCAGAAGACAGCTGGTAATCCAATAAGGACAAATCGACTGTCTCCGTATTGATTAGAAAAGTATTGTCCCTTTAATCAAACTTATTTAAAAAGTCCATCCACATAAGTACGAAGCAATTTACATAAAACACATACAATAAAAGTCAAGTAGTTGAGACAAGAACTCTTTTTAAGCCTAAACTGAGTTAAGAAAACCACATCTACAGCTGCAGGTCCATGACAGGAATTACTTTGGGTACAGAATTAAAGTGCTAGGAAGGGAAGGAAAAAGCCCCTGATTTCAGGAGCTTATATTTTAATCAAGGAATCAACTATTTTTGCAAGATACACAACCAAAGGTCATGTTCATAAATGAACCTCAAAACATAATGTGACTGATGGTCAAGTTATTAAAAATTTTCCAGCCCCAATGGGAGCACATTTCACATCAAGTGTGGGAGGGCATCTTGCATAAAGTTGTCTTTTATTTATTCTTGATTTCTATATTTAAATAAGGCTCAATTTCATAGTACCAGGATCATCACATATAGCTAGGCTGAGAAAAAGACTCTTAATTTTTTGTCTTTTAATAAAATAAATTTTACATTAGACAACTCTATTCCTAATTTTTACAAAGCTATTTCAACTCTAAATACCCTGATTATCAATATCTTATTAAGCAGGGTTCTATTAATCAGAGAAGATAAAAAGATTTAACTGAAAATAAAAGTAAGATGTTATTGATTAGTGGAAAAATCCTTCATTCTTAGCAGAGAGTTGTCAACGTAATTTAGAGACTGACAGAATATTTTGGAGTTTGTCACACCACAAATTCAATTAACTGGCGAAGGTTAATTTCTTAGAATGAGATTAAAAAAATAAAAGCCTCCTTAGATCATGGGGCACAATAAAATGGTAACTTTGCTTTATTGCCACAAATTTTAAACAGTTTACATCAATACTGAGTTTTTTTTTACAAAGTAATTAATTTTTTTGAAGAAATAATTTCTTCTCTGGTCTTAAATTAATAGTTTCAACTTTGGCTTTGAATTGTAAGAATGTGTTTCTAATCACGGGTCTCATTCTTAAAGTATAGGTAGGAATATTGTGTGTGGTTGCAATTTTTTTTCAAAAGCATTTTTGTAAAAGCTATGTTTAAGACTGTAGAAAATGCAAATTTCCTCTTTCTGAAATCTGAATGGAGTACCTGTTGTGGCTCAGTGGGATAAGAAACTGACGAGTATCCATAAGGATGCGGGTTTGATCCCTGGCCTCACTCAGTGGGTTAAGGATCCAGCACTGCCACAAGCTGTGGAGTAGGTCGCAGATATGGCTGGGATCCAGTGTTTCTGTGGCTGTGGCATAGGCTGGCACCTGCAACTTTGATTCGACCCCTAGCCTGGAAACTTCATAAGCCACAGGTATGGTCCTAAGAAAAATCAAAAATAAAATAAAATTTAAATGAGATCGGATTACTAACAAATGGCTATCTATGATTTAAAACTCTGGCACGCATTTAATTAACCAACAGAATGTACAAGTCCTAATGCACCTAGCACTTGCACAGAGGATTCAGTTATTACAACCATGAACACCAGGGAGCTGTCCATACGGAACATGGGAGGGAAACACACACATACGCTACAACCACGCACGCATACTCATCTTCCAGTCTGCAAATACCAAAGGTCAGTGAACCAATACAAATCCCTATTTTCACTTTATATCAAATGCAGAAACACCAGAAAAAAGATGGCCAGCCCCGCTAAGAGGCATTGCCTTGAAACACTCTATTAAATTCCTGAGGTTGGTAATTCCTTTAAAATCATCCGTTTGATCTCCCTGGACACTAACTCTCAAATATTTTAGGGCTTTGCATAAATCTCATAATTCACAGCCACATTTTTTTTTCGAAGGGCACAGCTGGCAGGATTACACTGTTGGTTTGAATATTCGGTATCTTCCCAGATGAAATCTAAAACTGGGCCCAGGATAGGGTCAGCCAGGAGAAACCAGCCCAGACTGGCAGGTGGCAGATTTCACAGGCAGGGGAACTCACTCACGAGGCTTGTCTCGGACAACTGCGAGAGAGATTTGCCACCTGCCCACCAGAATCGGAAGCATGTACCCAGAGGCCTTACCTGGGCTCCGTCCTACAGACCATGCCGACGGCTCAGCAATGCCCTGCTCTCAGCTCTGTGCCCTTGAAGATGACGCCCACTATTCCCACAGTGGGTGGAATGGCATTTCGAGGGCAGAGGAGGGTGAGGCATCTCGGGTCAAGCATCAGTCACATTGTCTCCACGACCTCCCTCAACGCTCCACCCCTCCTGACCCACTGGACCCTGACAATTCCACACAACCCTTTTCTGCAAGAGGCCCAGGAGAGGGCAGCAAGGGGCTTAGCAAGGGGGTGGACCATCCGGGGGTTACCTCGCTGCACTGGCACAGATGTCACAGCGACAACAGAGGCACATGCAAGAGAAAACACAGAGTAAGATAATGATTCCCAAAATAAGTAAAGTTTTTTTCCTTTGAGTCCCATGATCCAAATCACTGAGTTGTTAATTCCCCTAAACTGGAGGTCAGATCACTTGGGGTGTTCATTTGTGCTCTCGTGAGACTGACCAGAGGTGATGCATGCGCGAACTCATCAGGAGGACCACAGACATTCTGTCTGGACAACGGCTCCAGTGCTTCTGCGCAGGAAAGAAAAACATCCAAGACCACCCTGATTTGGAGGAGAGCTTTTCTCCTTCGAGACAGTTCAGTGTTCAGGAAAGACAGGCTTTGCTGTCTACCATTTAAGGCTTGCTGGGTGGATTCGGTCAGGACTCTATGTATGCGCTAATGTCCTCCACACCAGTGGGGGTGCAGTCAAATGACTGTACCAGTGGAAAACAGAATGTGCTTTCTCCCTCGAGGAGAGAGGGGTTGGCAGTCTGTGTTACTGTGGGGCAGATTCTCCTTGTTCCCAGGGAGTAGCATCCTAACTCCCAGGTGTAAGCTGTGGCCAAATATTTGTGCCACACAACTACTGGGTCCCATTCACGTCTACCCAATAAATATCTGGGAGGCAGGACCAGGCAGTGCCAAACAAGTTGCTCTCTTCCAGGGTGAGCGTTCCAGTGGCACGATTCCTGTATGCCCAGGACAATTGGGCTGGTTCGGTTTAGAGTGAATTTTCTGTTCCCAACAATGAGGCGTCTAGGCGTTGAAATGTCCATAAACTCGTTCCAAATCTGAGCACATCATCCAAGGCTCTAACGGTGGTGTTTAGGACTCTTTGGGTCAGCAGTATGGCGGGCTTCTCCTGAAGTTTGATTGACAGGAAAGGAGTTGTGTGCGTCACAGGCCAGTTCTCTGGACTAGAGTTGGTGACATCAGATGAATCCAGAGCACTAGTCCCACTTCTTCTTCCTCACTGTACAGCCTTATGGCCCGCCAATCCTTTTCCTGGAGTCATGGTGCCAAGCACAGCAATCTCAGAGGAGGGTGGTCTCTCATATAACCAACAGCTGGACGGATTTCTTTGACAAAGTCAAATGGGTCCCCACTGTAGGGGGGTGTTTCCCTCAGGTGCCCAGCCCATGACCAGGCACCTCGGGAACAGAAGTCTAAGGTGGAAATGACAGCTAACTCATTGGAACTTGCATAGGAAGAATCACTCTGTGCCCTGATCCTTAGAGGTTAATGTGGCTGCGGCTTTAGAAATATGACCTGGCCATACATCTCATACATGTTGGCCAAGGCAAGAGGCACTGGCAGGTGAAAGGAGGTGGACTGGGGACACATAGGCCAGGCCAGGATGCCCATCTTCTTCCTCTTTCAACGTGTGTGTTTCATTCCAGGTATAGTGTGTTTCAATAGCTTCCAGCAGGGTAATGGCATCCCAGCCAAGAATGACTAGTTCCCCCTCACCCTGGGGTGGGAAGTAACTCAGCCATCCCAGAGGGATACTCCCTTGCAAATTCCACTAGACAGTGCCTTTCCCAGGTATGCAGGGACTTGGGTTCTCAGCACCACAGCGCATTGAGGCACAGTGGGATTCGGAGCAATGGCTGTTTCCCACGACTCCCATACTCTTACAGACTGGGAGGGTCTAGCCTTGCACATGGGGACAAGAGGCTCCTCTGGTTAATCATGTGCATGTATTGAAACCTGAACAGTACTTTAGTCCACTTAGCCATGGGGGCTACGTGTTAGTAATTTAACCTGCTGTTTCTACATTCCATTTTCCTTTTAACCACCCTACTGCTTTTAGGTGATAGAGGAGATGGGGTCTCCATTCAATGTCACTTTTTTTTTTTTCTGCCCAGACTTGCATATCATGACCTTTGCTATGTGACCCCTGCTCACTGTCTATTTGACAAAGGCATCTGTCTTTGGTACTCAGCTCCTTTGATCCCCTCATGGAAAACAGAGCCAAAGAGAGAAAACAGGTATTACTATGCTGAGGAGGAAGACGGCAGAGCTTAGGATGCGAAAACTGGCTGGAAGTGGAGAAGCAAACTCAGAGGAAGTTAGTACAGAGAAAGAACCCTTTATCTAGGTAAACATTTTCTTGAGTTATTAGCTAACTTCTGAACTATGAAATCCTGCGGGGTGAGACTACAAGAAACTCCAACAGAAAAGGTAAAGGTCTTATCCTTAAAACAAAAAGAAAATTTCTATTTAAAAGATACTAGTTTTTTAGAATTTTTATAATTTTTCAAGCTAAAAAATAAAAAAAAATGCCTCAAACCAATAGAAAAAAGAAGACATTGGAATCAAAGTCACAGATGGTTCATGATTTGAAACTAGTAGACAGGGACCCTAAAATAATAACATATTTAATGACATATATAAAATAGTAAAAATATGCTTAATACAAACATATGACTAATCCATAGACAGCAGGAAGAAAAACAAAGAAGAAACAACTAGAAATCAAAGAGCAAATCTCTCTCAAGTAGGTATATATCTATAGTTACGTTAAATATAAAAGCATAATCTAGAAATTATAAGATGAAATTTATGAGAATATGAAAAATACAATGTAGAATGCGTTAAATGGACAAAAATGTATATAAAATGTGAATGTTTACCACAAGAAGACCTTGAAGCTATGTTGCAACAAATTGTATTTTAAGGTTATAATGATTACTAGACTCGAAGAAAGAGAATTATTAAATAATCAATTCAAAAGAAACAAACCTACCATACTAAACTTGCAAAACAAACATACTATACTAAACTTGCATGCAATGAATAACATAGCTTTGATACATAGTAAGAAAGTTTTACACAATGAAAAGGAGAACTATATCCACTTACAAAATACTGAAAGATATTAACATGCCTAACCAGCAGCTTGAAGAACAAGCAAATAAAAATCAGTAGTATGACACAAGATTTAAATACCTTAAAATATTTAACTTAAATAACATATGGGATATTACACCCAAAGACAGCAGCATACATATACTTTTGAAGTATACCTCGAACACTTAGCAAACTTTGCTATATGCTACTGTGTAAACTAGGTCTCAAGAAGTTCAAATATTTGAAATCATACAAAGTATTTTCTGACCACAGTAAAACTGAACTAAAAATCAGAGAACTCTACATAGAAAATTATCAATTTTTTGAAAGTAAATAACATATTTTAAATACCAAGAATTAAAAACCAATGAAAAGATATCTCAGATGCATAACAAATAAAATACACAAGTGTGATATGAAGTTAAAGAGGATGAAAGGAAATAACTGTGAATGTATATTTAAAAGGAAGAAAGATTTAGAGCTCCCATCATGGCACAGTGGTTAACGAATCCAACTAGGAACCATGAGGTTGCGGGTTCGATCCCTGGCCTTGCTCAGTGGGTTAAGGATCCGGCGTTGCCGTGAGCTGTGGTGTGGGTCGCAGACGTGGCTTGAATCTGGTGTTGCTATGGCCCTGTTGTAGGCCGGTGGCTACAGCTCCAATTAGACCCCTAGCCTGGGAACTTCCATATGCCACGGCAGTGGCTCAAGAAGAGGCAAAAAGACAAACAAATAAATTAATTAATTAAAATAAAAGGAAGAAAGCTTGTAATCCAACAATTGTTCTAGTTATCTATGATTATGCAGAAAATCACCCAAACACAGAGGCTTACGCCAAAAATGATTTTATTATCCTCATAGAATTTTGGTTAGAGATTTGAGATGGGCTCAGCTGTGAGATACTTCTGCTTCACTTGCCATCAAGTGGGGTCACTCCGTGGGATTCAGATAGTGGTTGGTCTGGTGCCAGAGGTCTAAGAAACCTTCATTCTAAGATACCCTCAGACTTAGTAAAGATGACTGTGGAACTGGGCTCAGCTAAGCTGTCCTTCTCAGGCGGTCTCAGGTCTATTTTTTGGAGTCTCGCTAGTAGGGTAGTACAAAGTCTTATGTGGTAGTTCAAAGGTCCAAGAATGAGAATCCTAGAAGCAGAAATAAGAGGTCCAGTTTCTAAATGTCTGGGCCCCCAAATTGGCACAGTGTTACTTCCTCTGTGTCTTATTAGCCAAAGACATATTGATTTAAAAAGAGATGAAACAGGAGTTCCTGTAGTGGCTCTGTAGTTAACGAACCTGACTAGTATCCATGAGGACACAGGTTTGATCCCTGGCTTTGCTCAGTAGGTTAAGGACCTGGCATTGCTGTGAGATGCAGCATAGGTCATAGATGCGGCTTGGATCCTGAGTTGCTGTGGCTGTG
The DNA here is from genome assembly GCF_054392235.1 of Sus scrofa. Lineage (NCBI taxonomy): Eukaryota > Metazoa > Chordata > Mammalia > Artiodactyla > Suidae > Sus > Sus scrofa. Next base: position 2,112,837 of record NC_139392.1, read on the forward strand.
GTGTAGGCGGGCAACTATAGTTCTGATTTGACCCCTACCCTGGGAACTTACATATGCTGTGGGTGCGGCCCTAAAAAGACAAAAAAAAAAAAAAAAAAAAAAAAAGAGAGAGAGAGAGAGATGAAACAGATCCCACCTCTTGATGGGCAGAAGGGCAAAAACATTTCCGAGGGCACAGAACTAATCGTTGTGACCATCTTTGCCCACAGTACTACAGCATCCACCCTGGGCATCTACATCCTCATCCTTCAATCTGGAATGGACTTCCCGCACCATAAGAAGGATCCCAGAGATCCTTGTCCACGGTGACAGAACACAGGGAGCACAGGGAGTAGACAGGAATCATCTCAACTGAAGCCATCATAGACCAACCGGCTTCTTCATTTAATCACCAGCTGGCTGTGTTTGCATGTGCAAGCCTAGTAAAGGCCAGCCAACCTAATACTTAATCAACAGAACCACCAAGCTGAAGACTCACAATAATAAAACTTCGTTATTGTTCTAAAGTCTTGTTTTGGAATTACTAATAAACAGCATTGTTTGAACAATAGATATCCAAATAAAATATATTAAGAATAAATTTATACCAGCAATAGAGACTTTAAAAGTAGATGAGAGATACACACTTTTATTAAAATAAAACTGCTAGGTCAAAATAGGGTTAGCCTACTTCTTCCTACCTCTCCCTATGACAACTAAACAATCATTGACATAATGTAACAAGCAGGCATAGGAAGATTCTGAAAGGTGGTGGGAGAAGAACTGCCTAGGGCTGCTGGACTGGAGGTATGACATAGCAGTGGGTTCCCCAGGATTTATTTGTGCTTCCCACATATTCTACACAGAGTATAGGAGAAGACAAACCAGGACTGACATCTAATACAAACAAAAAGAACCTAAAGGAGAGTCTGCTCCTTCAGGCAAAGTGTTGGGAAAAGTTAGCTGAGAGAACAAAATATTTTGACACTACCTGTCTTGCTCCAGCCAAACATTGATAAAAAATGGTCTCTTCTTTGCCCTGAGGTGTCAGCAGATCTAGGAAAGAAGCTGAACTTCCACCCCCACTTGACCCTAAACAACATATCTAAACAAATGACTGCCTGATAAAAGGCAAGACTAAATGAGATTCAGAGTCTCATAATGTAACACAGTTGAAAACCTTTTATCTGCCAAGAAGAAAAATCACAACTTGAATGAGAAGAGACAATCAATAGACAGTAACAAAGAAATGAGTCAAAGGTTAGAATTACCTGACAAGGATTTTAAGCATTCAACATAAAAATGACTCAATGGGAGTTTATGGCTCAGTGGTTAATGAACCCAACTAGTATCCATGAGGACACGGGTTCAATCCCTGGCCTTGCTCTGTGGGTTAATGATCCTGTGTTGCCATGAGCTGTGGTGTAGGTTGCAGACGTGGCTCAGACCCTGCATTGCTGTGGCATAGGTGAGCATTCAGCTCTGATTCAACCCCTAGCCTGGGAACCACCATATGCTGCAGGTGCAGCCCTAAAAAGACAAAAGACCAAAAGAAAAAAAAAAAAAGACTCAATGGGTAATTACAAATATTCTTGAAACAAATGAAAAATTGAAGAATAGCAAAGAAATAGAAGATGTAAGAAAAATAGCCAGAGGAAAATTACAGAACTGAAAAATATGATAACCAAAAGAAAAGTCACTGGACAAGCTCAATATTAGATAAGAAATGAGAAAGGAAATAATCAGTGAACTGGAAGACAGAGCAATTGAAATTATCCAATGTAAACAACCAAGGGAAAATACTGGAAAACACTGAATACGAAAAATAAAATGAGTCTGGAGTTCCCATCATGGTGCAGTAGAGACGAATCTGACGAGGAACCATGAGGCTGTGGGTTCAATCCCTGGCCTTGCTCAGTGTGTTGAGGATCCAGCGTTGCCGTGAGCTGTGGTTTAGGTTGCAGATGCGGCTCGGATCTGGTGTTGCTGTGGCTGTGGTGTAGCCCAGCAGCTGAAGCTCCGACTGGACCCCGAGCCTGGGAACCTCCATATGCCACAGGTGCAGCCCTAAAAAGACCAAAAATAATAATAATAACAAAATAAAATAAAAATAAATACAATGAATCAAGTAGTAGTCCAATGTTCTCTGAGAAAAGTATAGCAACCTGAATGAAGTTTGAGTAATCTGAATGAAGTCAGAAGTTCTAAATGTTAGGTTCACCAACGTAAATTACAACTTACTTTTGATACAGAGCAAAATATTTGTATTTCAACACCGCATTTTTGTGTTATTGATGGTCCCATTTGTGGTGATTTGGTTGGTGTAGAATTCTGTGGTTTTACTCCCTGTGTGATTTCAGAGTTCATTCTCTCTCTCTCTCTCTCTCTGTAAACTGTGTTTCCATGGAGGAGGTATATTTTCATAGGCATTTGCTTATAGAAGATGAATTTCATAAAAGAAATCATTTCATAAACTTATCATTAAGTTTATTTTAGCCTACTTTATGGAAGGTCAAGAAATACTTAAATTTGTTTCAAAAAACAGTGGAAATGAATGCCTACAGTTATGAGAAGTGTGTTAAGTGGAAGTTGGGAGCAGTAGAAATGGTTGGAAAAGATTGTCTTATAGCCATGGGGGAGCCTCAGGACAGAGAGCCTTCTGCTTTTTGCACTGAGTTCATTGCTCTCAGGTGCCAAAGCTCTGCTGGAGGGCAAGGAAGAGCTTAAATTCAGAGCAAAGAAAGAATTTAGAGAATCCAAGGAGGAAGATGTGACCTTAAATATATATGCAATCACATGAAGTTACTTATTTAAAAATGTGTACCCTGAGTGTCAAGTCAGACCTGCCGTTCCTCTCCACTGATAGGCCTGGAGTCAACTACAGGAAAAATGTGCAGTGACAAACTTCACCTCATTTCGGAGGACCTCATCAGGCTGCAAAACACAGGGCTTTTCATCGCTTAACCTAGGTAAGAATAGTACGGCATCATCAGTAGTTCTTTTTGCTTGAAAACTCTGCAAAAGGGAGAGGTACTGGACCACGGTGCTCCAGAATTTCCCCTGGGGAGTTTAGGAAGAGCAATCTGGTTGCAAGAGAGGCAATCCAGTGGTGGGAGAACCCAGGGGCAGTCATATATTCATGGCAAAGCTGTACATTTATTGCACAAGCATCTTCTTGCATAATCATTTTGTGTATTTTGAGTGTCTCTAGGTTGATGATGAATATTGTGGACTCATCAGAATGCTATCAAGCCCAAACGCACCTCTGAAAAACATGATTCTTCCTACTATGACCAATTCCAGGGAAAAAAACGACACCTAGACTTAACAAAATTCTAACAACAGGTGAAACAGGCTTTTGCTAGATAATGCCTCCATAAACGGTTTATAGCAGGAAGCAACAAGGCAGCACCATCTTTGACTAAATTTTCTCAGGGTGTCATAATCTTGTGTTGAAAGCCTTCCACTAGAATTTTTATTTTCATAACCTTAAAAACCATCATGTCAGTATATTACCATAAAAGGCACCACTTAGAAAGAAGAAGCCAGCCAAAGGGCCTACTGTCACCCAAGCTACATTTACCCTCCCATCCCCCGCTGTGTTTCAGGCTCCAAAGACAGATGTTTGGTTTTGAAAGGGGGCACAGAGGCAACTTTTAGCATTTTTGGAAATTACAGCAGTTTGAACCATAAAATATTGAGGCATACTCTCTTTGCAATTCTGATGATGCAGGATAGCTGGTTCCTTGTACGTGCAGGGAGGTCAGAAACGAGAAAGTAAAGTATTCTCACAGCTCCTGAGGATGGGCTGGACCAGGAGGCTGTAAGACACACACATCTAGTAGCAGCTTTAAGTTGCTCGGTCTGATGTAATTAATTCAAATCTGTTCTTCCTAAGGGTTCCATTACATCCTATAAACTTTTACAACTTTATCTCAGGAGTACCATCAGTAAGTAAGTCTGCTATACATTTTAGAAAGCAAAGCAGCATAGACGGAAAGGGCCCTTTCTTCCCCTGTGGCAAAGGCAAAGGGAAGCTAAGATCCATGGTCCAGAATCAGTCAATAATTAGAGTTGAAGACAGAAGAGACAGGGGTAGGGAAATCTAACAGACCTTTCATGGGCAAAATTACAGGTGATTCTCTAAGAAATACTCACTTTCTGCAAAACAGTAGGCTAGGACTGAAGGTTTTATTAACAGATTCATTAAAACTAAGAATGATGATTTCATACCAAAGATATAGCTGGAGGTAGGATATTTACAAAAGTTAAAAGATTGGTCAGAATGGATAGACTTTATAGAATGAAGGGAAAAAAATCTAAAGCAAGATAGCTTCTTTTAAAAAAATAATTCATAGTATGGTGAAGATGAAAGAAATAATAATGAGCAAACTGACAAGAATAAAATATCTATTAAAAAATAATAACCCTAATTGGGAAAATCATTGCTTTTTAATATTCAGTGCTTGGATTGTTTGTATTACTACAATTTGATCACTTTTAAGAGAGGTAAAAAAGAAATATTTTTACGGTGTTTTTAATTTTGTATAATGGGAATTTTCAGAAACAAAACATAGAAATGATACAATGTCTACTTACTCATCACTCAACTTCAAAAGTAAGCAGCTTTTTGGAGTTCTCATCGTGGTTCAGCAGTAATGAACCTGACTAGTATCCATGAAAATACAGTTCCCATCCCTGGCCTCACTTGGTGGGTTAAGGACCCTGTGTTGCTCTGAGCTGCAGTGCAGAGGTCGCAGACACACCTCAGATACCACGTTGCTGTGGCTATGGCAGAGGCAGGCAGCAACAGCTCCAATTTGACTCCTAGCCTGGGAACTCTCATATGATACAGGGTGCAGCGCTAAACATGAAAAAAAAAAAAAGTAAGCAGTTTTTCATAGATCTAATTCATCTATCCATCTACAGTTTCTATCACAGCTATTTTGAAAACAACCCTAGTCACCACATCACTCACAGATACTCACGTTTATGGCCAACATACACACCCTATTCACCGGCACTACAGTAATGACTAAGTCCCTTACTACCTAACAAAATTTAGGAATTTCTGAATATCATTCAACAGTGACTTATTAGTTAACATTTCACCAAATGCCTCAAGATAAATTTCAAGTTATTGCATTTAAATTGGGTTCCAAAGAAAGTCATTTTACATTTTTAAAAATTTCTTTTAGGTCTCTCTCTCTTTTTGTTTTCTATAATAGTTCCCTTCTTGCTATTTTATATCATATCATCAATACACTGCAGAAACCTGAACATCTGTGCTACATAATTCCCATATGATAATTTGGGCTTATTGATTCTTAATGGGGTCCTTTTTCACTTTTTCTTTATTCTTTTTTTAGGAGATGGTTCAATACAGTCACAGCAGCGTTACCCTGATACCAAAGCCAAGAGTTACATTAAAAAAAAAAATTTACAAGATAATGCCCATGATGAACATAGATGCTAATATCCTCAACAAAATACTAGCAAATCAAATTCAACAGGCACATTAAAAAGATCAAACACATATTTCAGGGAGATTTATCCCTGGGATACAGGACATAAAATATCAATAAACGCAATAACCACTTTAACAGGATGAAGGATATGATTTTTGTGATTATCTCAATAGACGCAGAAAAATATTTGACAGAATTCTACATCTGCTCATGATTTAAAACTTTTGATAGAATAGGTATGGAAGGAATGCACCTCGACAAAGTAAAGGAAATATACGACAATTCCACAACTAATATACTTAACAGCAAATACCTAAAAGCTTTACCTCTAAGACCAGATACAACACAAAGATAACTGCTCTCACCACCTCTCTATTCAACAAAGTAGTAGAAGTCTTAACCACAGTAATTAGTCAAGAAAATGAAAAAAAAAATCTGAATTGGAAAGAAAGGAGTAAAATTGTTTGTTTTCAAGTATAAGTTATTACTGTGTGGAAAACCCTTAAAAACTCCATCAAAAAACAGAACTAACAAATGAATTCAGTAACGTTATAGGATACAAAACCAAAATACAAAAATCAGTTACATTTCTATACACTAGCAATGCAATATCACAAATAGAAATTAAGAAAGCAACCCCATTCACAAAATCATCAAAAACAATAAAATACTTAGGAATAAATTTAATCAATGTGGTCAAACTTAACCAAGGAGGTACACTGAAAACTATAAAACAATGATAATATTGATGAAAGAAATTGGAGAAGAGGGAGGTCCCATAAGCAGCCAAAAGAAAAAAATAAAAAAGAAATTGAAGAAGATACCAATAAATGGAAACATAGCCCACACTCATAGATTGGGAGAATTAATACTGCTAAAATAGCCATGATACACAAAGTAATCTACACACTCAATGAACTATCTATCAAAATTCCATTGGAATTCTTTACAGAAACAGGAAAAAAAAACCACTCCTAAAATTAACATGGAAGCAAAAGAGCCGTAATATCCAAAACAATACTGACAAAGCAAAACAAAACTGGAGGCATCATGCTTCTAAATTTCAAACTATAGTACAAAGCTACAGTAATCAAAACAGGATGGTCTTAAAAAACCAGACACACAGACCAACTAAACAGAATAAAAAGAGCTGAATTAAACCTACATATATATGGTGAACTGATCTTCAAAAGAGTAACAAGAGTGAAACATGGCAAAAGGATAGTCTCTTGAATAAGCGTGTTCTGAAAACTGGATATTCACATGTGAAAGAATGAAATCGGATTCATATCTCATTCCATACGCAAAAATCAACTCAAAATGGATTGAACACTTAAACATAGACTGAAATCATAAAAATTCCAGAAGAAAATATTGGGGAAAACTCCTTGATGATGGCGCCGGCAGAGTTTGGATACTATACCAAAAGTCAAGGAAACAGAAGCAAAAATAAACAAATGAGACTACATCAAGCTAACATTTTTATGGCATAGCAAAGGAATCAATAAAGGAAAAGTCAACAAATGGAATGAGAGAAAATAGTCGCAAACATACCTTGCAAGAGGTTAGTATACAAAATGCATAAATTACTCTTGCAATTCAGTACCAAAAAACCCCAAAATAATTCAGTTTCAGAATAGGCAAAGTACCAAACAGACAAGTCTCTGAAGACGACATACAAATGCCAACGGATGTGTGCAAATGTGCTCAATACCACAAATTATAAGAGAAATAAAAATCAAAACCACAGGGAGATATCAACTCAAACCTGGTAATATTTTTAACATTATCTAAAAACCTAAAGAAATGTTGGCAAGAATGTGGAGAAAAGGGAACAATGGTACAATATTGGTGGGAATGTAAATTATGAAATAATCTCTAGCCATTATGGAAGATAGTATGACAGTTCCTCAGAAAATTAAAAATAGAACTACCATATAATCAAGCATAATAAATGAAAAAGAAAATGTGGTTTATACATACGATGTAATATTATTCAGTCTTATAAAAAGTAGGAAATCCTGCCATATGTAGCAATATAAATGGATATGGAGAATGTTATGCTAAGTGAAATAAGCTGGACAAAGAGAGAAAAATACCATATGATTTCACTTATATGTATAATCTAAAATACATGAATATACATAAGCAGAGAGTAGAATGGTAGTTGACAAAAGATGCAGCTAGGAAAAAAGGCTAGGTCGTGGGGAAAAATACAAAGCTTCAGTTATACAAGATATCTAAGTTCTGGAGATCTACTCTAGAGCATAGATCCTGTGGCTTACAATGAAATTTTATATGCTTAAAGTTTACTAAGATGATAGACATTATGTTAAATATTCTTATAAGAGGCTAGTAACAATTTTAACAATATCAGTCACAATATAGTGGATGATAGGAAACTTGGAGGTGATGGATATGTCTATACGCTTCATGGTAATCATGGATTCACAGGCGCATACTTATCCCCAAACCCATCAAGTTGTTTACCTTAAATATACGCAATTTTTATATGTCCACAGAAAAGAAAATCATGGACTTGGAGAATAGACTTGTGGTTGCCAAGGGGGAAGGGGAGGGAGTGGGAGGGACTGGGAGCTTGGGGTAAATAGATGCAGAATGTTGCCTTCGGGATGGATTAGCGATAGGATCCTGCTGCGTAGCACTGGGAACTCTGTCTAGCCAATTATGATGGAACATGATAATGTGAGAAAAAAGAATATATACATGTATGTGTAACTGGGTCACCATGCTGTGCAGTAGAAAAAATATATATATAAAGAAAAAAAATTTATATGGCAATTACACCACAATAACATAAAAACTAAAAATAGAACTACTCTATGATCCAGCAATCTCACTCCTGGGCATCTGTCTGGAGGAAACCATAATTTGAAAAGATACATTCACCCCAATGTTCACTGCAGCACTATTTACAACAGCCAAGACATGGAACCACTGTAAATGTCCATTGAAAGAGGAATGGATAAAGAAGATGTGGGACATACATGCAATGGAACATTCACCATCGAAAGGAATGAAATAATGCCATTTGCAGCAGCATGGATAGACTTAGATATTATCATGTTAAAAGAAGTCAGAGAAAGACAAACACCATATGCTATCAGTTAAATGTGGAATCTAAAAAAAATGATATAAGTGAACTTATTTAATAAAACAAGCAGATTCAAAGATTTCAAAAACCAAACTTAAAGTAACCAAAGGGAGAGGTGGAGGGCATGCAGAGACTGAGAGTTTGGTAATGGCATATGCACACGGTGGCATATGGAACGGATGGCCAATGGGGACCTGCCGTACTGCACAGGGAACTCTACTCGATATCCTGCGATAACCGACATGAGAAAAGAATCTGAAAACCTGTGGATATGTGTATGTGTTAACACAGAATCCAATCGCTTTGCTATACAGTAGAAATCAACACAACGTTGTAAATCAACCATAGTCAATAAATACTTTAAATAAAGAAATAATAAAGGCAGGAGTCTGCATTGTGGCTGAGTGGTGAATGAACCGAACCCAACGAGTATCCACGAGAACATGGGTTCTTTCCCTGGCCTTGCCCAGTGGGTTGAGGACCCGGCGTTGCCATGAGCTGTGCTGTAGGTCACAGACACGGCTCAGATCCTGTGTTGCTGTGGCTGTGGTGTAAGCCAGCAGCTACAGCTCCGATTTGACCCCTAGCCTGGGAATCTCCATGTACTGCGGGTGCGGCTCTAAAAAGATAAAAGACAATAATAATAATGGCAAAAGGAAAATTTAAGTCTAGAGCCTTTAATAAATTAAAATTTGGGTTTGGGGCAAGAATGTCTTATAGGTGATACTGTTATTCCTATCACATTCCCATTAGGACATACGTCAAGTATAAAGTGTTATCAGTTTCACAACTGGTGATACTACAACTAAGCAATGAGCCCAGATGGTTTTGACTCCATACCTTAATTACAAATTGACCATTAACCATTCATCTAGTTGTAGAGATATTAAATAGATTTATGAATCTCATTAGGAATGTCAAATTTGTGACCAAAAAAAAAGCTATCACTTCTGCAATTATGGGTAGAATTAGTCTACAAAGAATTTATCCACTTTTTTTCTCCCATCAATGAGTTGGTTTCTCTGACACAATTGACGTACAACCACGGGTTTATCTCGGTCTTACCAACACATCCTTTAACCAAACTTTAGATGCTACTTCTCTTGATTTGAAATTAACTTTTTTTTCTTTTTAAAAATATATGTTCCAAAGGACAAAAATATAGTACTCCTTCCAATCAATTATCCAATGCAAAGCAGTTCATTACAGAACATTTTCTGACAAGAAACTGGATTTTTTTTTTTTTGAAATTGGACGATTTTACTATAAAATTTTTCCTGTAACAATGTGTTAACAATATTCTTCCATCTCTTATTATATTTGTACTTTAAACTTCACTTGATATGGTTCATAAATTAAAAACAAAATGTGGAAGGAGATCTGTGTAGAAAGACCACGTGGACATAACACAGAAATGAAAATACTAATTGAATTTATCACATGATATTTAGGAATCTAAAAATAAAGAGCTTTTATTTTATTTTATTTTTTGTCTTTTTGCTATTTCTTGGGCCGCTCCCGCGGCATATGGAGGTTCCCAGGCTAGGGGTCTAATCGGAGCTGTAGCCACGGGCCTACGCCAGAGCCACAGCAACGTGGGATCCGAGCCGTGTCTGCAACCTACACCACAGCTCACGGCAACGCCAGATCCTTAACCCACTGAGCAAGGGCAGGGACCGAACCCACAACCTCATGGTTCCTAGTCGGATTCGTTAACCACTGCGCCACGACGGGAACTCCTAAAAATAAAGAGCTTTTAAATTATGGAGCAAATCAGGTCCTCTTATCAAAAACATTATGAGGAGTTCCCGTTGTGGCTCAGTGGTAATGAACCTGACTAGTAACTGTAAGGATGCAAGTTTCATCCCTGGGCCCACTCAGTGAGTTGAAGGATCCTGCACTAGCGTGAACTGTGGTGTAGGTCGCAGACGTGGCTCGGATCCTGCATTGCTGTGTAGGCCAGCAGCGGTAGCCCTGATTCAGCCCCCAGCCTGCGAACTTTCATATGCCATGGGTGCAGCCCTAAAAAGGAAAAAAAAAAAAAAATTTGTCAAAAATTTGAAAGTATTATATTTTGACAATGTGGTAAAGGAAGAGAACATAAATGAATATAAATTATAACTAGTTAGAGATGCATCTGATTTGGCTTTTATAACCTGGGATCAATAATAACAAAGTGACTATGTATCAATAGCTTACAATTAGTGGCGTTGCAGTGGCATTGCCAATGGTGGGTATTTATAACTGCAAAACAGCAAAGATTGAATATAAATTTGAAGGTTTTGCTTCACTTCTTAAATGTCTAAGTGAGTTTTTTCACTGCTCCTTTTATTCTTCTGTAAATTATTCATAAGATGACAAAGTATACAAACGTAAAAATGGGTCGTTGCATCTAGACAGTGAACTGTGATCCCTCTTTCTCCCGGTACAGAGCAAGTTAAGGTGGAAATATTTTTCTCAATGACTCTGTATTAATATTTACAGTCAATTTTTTGTATTCACACAGTTGTCATGCTCTATAAAATCTCTGGAAATACTACATTAATGAATACTGAGTGATTACTGCTGAGGGAAATACAGGGTTAAAATCTTATGAGCCTCTGGTGAGAACATGTTCATCAACCAATCAAAATAGAATCTTGTTTTATGTATGCTTCTGTTTAAAGACAGCTTATTTAATGCATACTGTTGATTCATTAACATTGAACTCTTGAACAATTTCATGAAACATTAAACCTGAACTACGTTTACCACATTTCCTACACAAGGCGCATCACAGCCTTCTTGGCCTTAGGAATAAATAATAGGCAGCATTTCAGCACTGTACGTGTGGCCCATTTTATTTTCTTTTAATTTTTTAAGGTTTTAGTGAAGTCTGTTTACAATGTTTTGATAATTTCTGCTGTGCAACAAAGTGATTCAGCTATGCATACAAACACACCCATTCTTTTCCAGATTCTTTTCCCATATAGATTATCATAGAATATTGGGTGGAATTCCTGGTGCTATATGGCAGGTCCCCATTGGCCAATCGTTACATATACCACAGAGTGCATATGCCAGTCCCAAACCCCCAACAATCCCTCCCCAGCCTATCCCCTATGGTAACCATAAGTTTGTTTTCAAAGTCTATGAATCGGTTTCTTTTCTGCAAATAAATCCATTTGTACCTTTTTTTTGGATTTCACATATAAGTGATATCACATGATGTTTGTGTCTTCGTATAATAATAATTTGTAGGTCCATCCACGTTGCTGCAAATAGCATTATTTCATTCTTTTTATGGCTGAGTAATGTTCTATTGTATATATACACACTATGTATACATATACAATGTACACACACACACATACACACCCCTTTATTCCTTCTTCTGTTGATGGATATTTAGGTTGCTTCCATGACTTGGCTACTGTAAATAATGCTGCAAGGAACATTGGGGTGCACTTGCAAATTACAGTCTTCTCCAGATAGATGCCCAGCCGTGGGATTGCTGGATTATACGGTGTTTCTACTTTTAATTTTTTAGAGAAGCTCGACACTATCCTCCAAAGTGGTCGCATGAATTCACACTCCACCACCAGTGTCGGAGGGTCCCCTTTGCCCCACACCCCGCCCAGCATTTACTGCTGGTCCATGCTCGACGGTGGTCATTCTGACTGGTGTGAGGTGAAACCTCACTGCAGTTTTGATTTTCATTTCTCTAGTAATTAGGAACAGTGAGCATCTTTTCATGGTTTTTTTTGGCCATCTGTCTTTGGATAAATGCCTGTTTAGATCTTCTGCCTATTTTTTGATGGGGTTGTTTGCTTTTTGGATACTGAACTGTATGCGTTGTTTGCATAATTTGGAGATAATCCCTTGTCAGTCGCTTCATTTGTGAATATTTTCTCCCATTCTGTGGGTTGCCTTTTAGTTTTATTTATGGTTTCCTTTGCTATGCAAAAACTTTTAAGTTTAATTAGGTCCCATTTGTTTACTTTTACTCTTATTTTCATTACCCTAGGAGGTGAATCTGAAAAAATACTGCTGGGGTTTATGTCAGAGTGTTCTGCCTATGTCTTCCTCTAAGGGCTTTATAGACGTGTGGTCCATTTTAAACAGTGAAGTCACCAACAAAAAGTACAAAACTGTGAACCATCTGGAAGTAATGGGATGCGAAAAGGACCCTCGTGTACGGTCTGCGAGCTGGAGGAAAAGCAGAGCATCGCCCGGCTTGGCCCTAGGTGGGACGTGTGTTCAGGGACTCAAATTTGTGGCCACTCCACCTTCAAAGGACCACAAAAACACTATTTTGATGTTGAGACTGCAAATATATGTTGAAGAGTAGATACATTCACAAAATAAAGATTCTGCGAGGATAGACTGTAATCGCTTCTTTCTACCGCCAATATAACCTACGCTTGCAGTGTGCTTGTGACAAGTTCCAGACAATAAAACAAAAAGTATTAACAACACTGAACTTGCTCAAGGCATCAGGGAATTTCTTGGCGGTTCCTTTCGTCCTGAGGTTATATGATACTGAGCACATACACACGAAAGAGTCTGTTTTAAAGTCACTTGAAGTTCAACTTTTCTCTGGATCATTATATATATACCACTGATTTGACATACACTGAGATTCCTCTGCTTGTTTACAGTTATGAGGGGTTGATTTTTACGCCTCCTCTGGGATAGCATTTCACCATTTTCATGTAACATAGTTATATCATTTCAAGGCACACTTCATTTTTTTATTATATTATAAGGTAATTTTGTTTTTTATTATAAGGAACATTTCATTTTTTTCTCCTACACCATACTTTCTTTGCTCCTATTTATAACTTTATATAATTCAGGTTTTAAATTACCATTTTTTTCTTTTTCAAAATGTAAATGTATATATATATGAACATATATTTCATGTATACATCTCTAGGCACATTTATCTGTATATTTGTTTGTGTCTACATGTTTATATAAATCTCATCTGCACTGTTGCTTCTGACAGACATTTCACACTTTTTCTCACACTTACAATGGACCTGGCAAACCACTGGATATTGGTGTTTAGAAACATAGAGCTCCATTATATTTTTTAGGGTTGCATGGAGCTATTCATCATTGGTTTTGCAAAGCCATTATGTCTACTGTGGACCAAGGAGGCCAGAGGCACCTGACTTTTCCGCATTGTACCACACGACAAAACAATACTTGCCTAGCACTTCTGGGCTAACTACAGGGAATTTTGAAGGGTATTTATTTACTGCTTGAGAAAATAACTGCATTCCTCTTACACAATCTATTTGTCATATAAAAATAAAATACAAAGTACTGGCAATGTATTGTTAAATTATTTTAAATAAATAAAATTTTCAAAATTTTAATTAGCTACTTAGCTATAATTCATGTCAACTTTTATTTCTGTTATATATATATATGCAGATGACACTCTATTCATCTCTCTCTCTTTTTATTTTTTTTTTAGGGCTGCACCAGTGGCCAGCTAGGGGTTGAACTGGAGCTGCAGCAGTCCCACACCAAAGCCACAGTAACCCCAGATCTGAGCCACATCTGCAAGCTATGCTGCAACATGAAGCAATGCCAGATCCTAAACCCACTGAGTGAGGTCAGGTATCCAACCTGCATCCTTACAAATATTATCTCGTGTTCTCAACCCACTGAGCCACAGTGGAAGCTCCAATTTTTATACTTAAAATGGCTACCTATTATTTTCGATCATAATATCAAGTGATGCTTGAATCTATGATATTAGATTCAAGATAGGTTAAGACAGTTGTCACAAGATAGGTAAGAGAAAATTGCAAGGGAGATTTGACGGCTGTATACTCATTCTCACCAGTTAACAAACTATTTTCTTACAGTTCAATACAATTTGAAGAGCTCAATCTATTTTTTATTATATTTCAATGATGTAATTACTCTTTTATCATATGTTTGTTTCTTGGATAAATACTGCAAAGTCTTATAATAATATTAGCCAATTTTAAATCATATAATGCTTTTCGCCTATGACCCATTTCAAAATAATTATCAAGATTTTTCTCAGTATTCCCGTTGTGGCTCAGCAGAAACGAACCCAACCAGTATCCGTGAGGATGTGGGTTCGATCCCTGACATTGCTGAGTGGGTTAAAGGATGTGGTATTGCCTCCAGCTCCGGGTATGGGTCACAGATGCAGCTCAGAACCTGCCTTGCTGTGGCTGTGGCATAGGCCAGCAGCTGTAGCTCTGATTTGACCCCTAGCCTTGGAACTTCCTTATGCCTCAGGAGTAGCCTTAAAAAGCAAAAAAAAAAAAAAAAAAAAAAAAAACCCAAAGGTTTTTCTTAAGTATATGCAGATGTTTCTTTTCTAGTCTTACATATAGTTATGTGTAGGTATATATATTTTATATACACATAGACATATATGCTTATATATGTAACATTATGAATAAAACATATATATTTACAAATGTATTGGTGGCATTACTGAATCCATATATGGTACTTAGATTTTATTTATTGAGAAGTGACCTTAATTATAACAAATATTGAAGGACATAATCAAGAAAAGCCCCGTACTAAGCTGTAATGTAGATCAACAGGCGGAAACTGTAAAAAATTTTACAATGAACTATATGCCTGTAGAAAAAGACAATGTTACTATAGGAGAAACTCAAGCTAGAATTGTGTCCAACACAAAATTTTATAAAGGAAAAATGAAGTTTCACAGACAGTAAGTGACTTTCCAAAGATGCACATCTGGCTAATGGCACAGTGAGGGCTGGAACGAAGGGCAAAGTTTTTTCTGTTCTCACATACCATCTGCTGGACACGTCACATACAATCTGCTGGACACGTAAGTGATCGGAGGTGCAGCTCTCCTCTATTGCACACAAACAGAACCCCGTCCTCTTGTAATCATCTTTATAAGGCAAGCTCCTAAACTCATTTCATACAGACGTGTTTGTACACATATGGCCCTTTCTCTGTACATTCGATTTGGTCCGGGACACTTGCTCCAAGCTCACCCACCAGAATCCTCTTTCCGTGCCCACATCCTCTCACATTTGATTAGTGCACAACTTAGGGGCTTCAGCCGCGGCAGGGTTCACTCTGACCATCTGGAATTGGAACTATGAGATTCAAAGGCTGAACTGGGTTTCCGGTTCCCAAGAAAAGGTAAACACAGTGCTGTGTTGATATGACAGCGCACACAACCTGGAGGGGAGTGGAGGGGCAGCTTGTTTGTAAGGAAGGTGCAAAATGAAGTGAAGGCATGGAAAGAAAGGAGGGAAGATAACCCTCATACCCGGTTGCAGGCCGCTGCCTGGGTGGCTGACTTCCGCGCCTGCATTTGTGAACTCCCTTTTCGCTCTCTCAGTATAGCGCTAGGGAGTCTCTGTGGTTTAGGAGTAAGAGTCATTGCTAATCCTACTGGAAACCCTCATCAACCTCTTCCTTAAAAGGAAATGGACGTGTTCTTTTTTTAAGTGTGCTTGATTTATATAAGTTTCAATCGCTCCTGGGTTAAAGGATCCGGCATGGGTTGCAGCTCTGGCTTGGAGTCGATCCCAGGCCCAGGAACTTCCATACATCACAAGGGCAGCCATTTAAAACCAAAAAAGAATTTGAGTAAAAGATATTGAAGAAAAAGTCATGTCTGTTAAAAGGAAGATACCAAATAGTGACCGAAGAATACCCCATCTCCATATACATAAGAAAATCAAATCTGGAATACATACAACCGATTTTTTTTAACATTTTTTCTGCACGCATGGATTAATAGATAGGTGATGATATGGAAAGTATTAATTGAGACACGTTAGGCGACGACTAACAATTTAAATAACGGGCGTGCAGAAATAACATGACATCCAGAGAGAGATGGACCCCAAAACTGAATCATTCAGAGATTCCGAAATCCACTGTTGGCTTCATTATTATGGGGAAACAATACGGCAGTCGTTGCTGTAATCACACACACAACTGCTGGAATTCAAGCTCAAGGGCATCTAGAGGAAGGAAGGAGAGTCATGTCTGTTTCTCCATTTTATTCCTGTATATCTCCCTTAGGAGCAAGGAAACTCTCCAGAAGCTTTCCAGATTTTCCCTTGGGTGCCATTGGTCAGATTTGAGCCACATCACGGACCCTCAGTCAGTGGGCGAGGTGATGGAATTATCACGATTGACTAATGACCTGAAATATAGCAGAGAGGGGAGCAGTGCAAAGTCACCCGCCCACACACACACACACACACACACACACACCAGCACACAACTCGATGCACTCAATTCAAATGTAACATTGGAATATCGGCTTTTAATTTAGTATCACAGCATTTCTGTTTCTCTTCTCGGTAATATTTTCCAAAACATTACTGTTAATGGCTATTTAACATTCTATTAGGCACATATAACCTTAGTCAGTTAACCATTTTGCTAAACTCTGCTATAGTTTGTAATATTTTGCAATTATAAATAATGCAGTAAGGAATATAAATATGTATGTTGCTTCCTCATTTAAATAGTTTATCATATTATAAATGGAAATATAAATTGTTTAAAATTTATCAAACCGTACTCTAAAGATACTCTTCCTATATATATATATCCCCATAAATAATAAATGAGAAGTCATGACTATAGTCTTTTCAGAGTTGAGAAAAGCAGCATTTTAATGCTTCTATCAATTTAATATGCCAAAAATTTTATTGTTAATTAATGAGGTTGGACTTTTTGCTTTTATTTGTTTTTAGCCCTATGCATTTATTTTGTATATTATCCATGCCTTTCTTTTGCCACTTATTATAATGTAAACATTATAAAATTTCTTATATATTTCTAAATTTTACTATTTTAAATATATTTGCTTGATGTCACAATTGATAAGATACCTTTTTTTCAAAGAGCCCATATTTCCAATAGTATTTGTTGAATTTTAGGAGCACAGGGTGAGGACTACATTATTTTATTTAGGTCATCTGAAGCACGCTAGACTCCATATGTTCTAATCGATTCTAGAGTCTAGAAAGCACTAGCTTCTGAGTGTTCTAGAGCCTACTGGTTGTTCTAGAGTGAATCTAAAAAAATTACAATGCCGTTTATTCTGACTCAGTGTTCTGACAAGTCAGTGATATCCCAGTTTTAGCTGGTGATGATTCATTATTTTGTGATGTCTTTATCACCTAAGTAGAAACAAAGCAAGACACAGTTGGGTGTGGTTTTCACAGGATGATGATGTGCTTTTGATGAGCACAAAAATCATCAAACGACTGTAAAACTAAGCTCGCTGATCTTTAAGGAGTGATTCCTCAACTGAGAAAAGAAATGCTACCTATCTTTAATTGAAGTATCTCCTTATGGGCCTTTGCTGGGCTCTTTATTTGCACTAAACAATTCTCGAAACCATCTGATACCGTTACTGTTTTTATTATTCGCGTTTTACAAGAGAGAAAGCTGTTTAAGAGACTTAGAAAAATCACAAAAGCAGATTGTCAAGAGAGTTGAAAATATAGGCCGAGGAACATTTTAAGCATATAATTGTTCACGGTCAGCCAGTTACGTGGCCCATTACAATCCTCCAAAGTTAGAGGCATCTGTGGTTGGGGAGTGAGAATGCTACTGGGACCATGGCTCTCCAAGACTTCCTGGATTTCAGCAGATAATCTCCCTAGGTCATCCTCTTTTGTGTTCAGAGGGAGAATTAGAGCAATCTCAGCCTTGGCTGGCCCCATTTTCTAATCCTACTCTTGAGACATTGAGAGAGTGACATAAAGAAGTATGGCAGAGGTAAAGGTGGGCTAAAGTAGATTTATTCCTGGACTGGATCATTGCAGCTTCTGTAACTGGCCAAACGGCTAGCCTAGAGGGGTAGTTACTGTTCAGCAATTAGATGATGAATGTCAGCAAGAAAACCTCCAAGCTTCTTCACCTTCCCCCTTCGGCAACATCAGGCATCACTGTCCTCAGCTATATTGGGATATCAAAGGGCAACAGAAACAAAAAGCCAGGCCCAGCCACACCCTGGTTGTACCCACCTATGATGTAGCCGAGACTGTGTCTGACCCATCTACTACATGCTCGTCATTGGTCAAAACCAATGCATACTCAGCAGGTCGTAACCCTGGAGCTTAGTCATGAGGTCCATACTGTTTTTGCTCAAAATTCTCTATAACTGCCTTCTCCACGCACTCTACCCTGCTTTGCCTTCCCTCTGGCATTTTCCCTCTTTTGCAATGTTCAACCCCCTGTCATCTCCCCTCTGGAGTGTCTAGTGTCTTCTCCTAATTGCCTACATCTGCCTGTTTATTAGCTGCGCCAAGAGAATGAGGCTGACGTCTCTGATCCCCTGCAAACTATCTTTGACTCACCAAAAATGTGTAACAGTCTCACAGGGTATAAACTGTCTCATACTCTTGGGCTTCTGCATCATTTTCAAAGTCTTTGAGTCCAGTCATAATTTGCAGCTACAAGTTATAGGAAAACCAAATCAAGTACCTTAAACCACAAATATGATTTTAGGGACTGCATAATGCCCATAAATCAAGCACTGGTGTCATTGAGAGGCATCGTTTGCTAACGTGGGTGCGGCATGACATAATTGGATCTCGGGCTCCATTCATGGTAGGTTTGCTGTGGGGGGTTTTTGGTGGGGTTGTGTGTGTGTGTGTGTGTGTGTGTGTGTGTGTGTGTGTGTGTGAGCTATTTGAGAGTTCTTTCTTTTCCACCTCAGGGTAGCTTCCTTTATATGCAAGCTGAAGAGCGCATCTTGGTGAGGCAAGCTCTGGGAGAGTCATTCTCGCCGCACTGACTAAAGTCACTCGGAACACAACAGCCAAGAGGGAGGGATGTGCAGGGTCATTGAATGTGCTCCATTTTAATACGAATCTTGGTGTCAGCTTTGCAAGTAGCAGCTGGATTCTCCACATAAACACTCAATAAAACGCTGGGAAGGGTGGGGGAAACTTAACCTCGAAACATACGAGACACGGTGCTCCTGCACCAAGGTGTTCCCAGGCTTGAAAGGACATGGCTTTGGCCTGACCATTTTCAACACATTTAATGACAAATAAGGAGCACGCCTGTTATATTATAAATGTGAACACTGACAGATTATGGAAATTTCTGAGAAGTATGCTGTCTCCCTAAGTTTTTACTTAAAATGTCAAAAAATCAATCATAAAACATTACAACATGTCGCTTTATACGGGTGTCACAATTTTGTACTTAACACAATGCATTAAAATATTTTTGACTGTTTATAAGATTCTGAGTCTGTCATAGCGCTGCATCTTTGACAGATTCAGCTTTTAGCTTCTCAGATCTGTATTTGCTCTCTCGGGAGTTTGCTCATTGAATTAATCGAATCACGGATATGATAGCAAATATTAAATGTATTTAAAATAAATTTAAATTGTAATATGAATCATTTGAATGATTGAAATTAAATATAAGTTGTGTTTCTTTGAATAAATGACACATCTTAATCAGTTGCTAGTCCTTATAATACTGTACTGTTAGGTTGGTAGAACTTTTGCATTTCAATTTTTTGTGCTTGTTCATTGATTGCTCAAGATAAACTTAAGAATAATCTTCTACCATTCTGAAAGAAATCCAGTTGTATATATATAATATCTCCTCACTGACTTAAAATTTTCTGTTCTCCTTTGCACTATTATTGTATTTTCTATTTGCTAAATTCTTAGCAAATTTTATGATAGTATTTATATAAAACCTGCAAAATTCCTACTAAATTTCATGCAATCTATTTTAAGAGTTGTGTTGCTTTTGTGAATGGGCGCATTTGTTCATTACACATTCTAAGTGATGACGATACACGAAAAAAAACTACTGAATTTTTATATTTTTATCTGGCTACTTCATTGATGTACTGACAATTTTTAATATTTTTTATTTAAAATTATAATCACCTGCTATTAAGAACTCTGAGCAGTGAATTAAACAAGATAAAAATGATTTCTTTTGGAAAAATGTCTGGAGATTGTAGTTTAGGGTTGACATAGTAGCTCAATGGTTTCGCCAAGAGCAACTCTTTCAACTTCCTCTTCTTTCCTCATGGCCCAAAATAAGTTGCTGAAGCTCCGTTTACCATCTATGAATTCCAGGCTTCAACGTGAAGGTAAGTTTGATCATCCTGGCTGTTTGTACCTACTCCCCATCATGGAATCAGCCACAAAGTATCCAACCTTACCCCACGTGTCAGGTAACAGTCATATTACCCACCCTACCCCAAGAATCGCTGAGACATATTTTCCCCCCTAATGCACTGAACTCAAATAGAGGTAATCTTAGTATGAAAAAGGTGGAAAGTGGTAGAGCAAGCAAACAACAGTCTCTTGCACAAATCATTTTGCAGGTATTTTTGTGTCATGTCTTAGTATTTAATCCTAACACTTACTGACTTCTTTGCTGTTCTTTTAATAGTCTTTTTTTTTTTTTTTTTTTTTGCTTTTTAGGGCCACATTCATGGCACATGGAGGTTCCTAGGCTGGGAGCAGAACCAGAGCTGCAGCTGCCAGCCTACACCACAGCCACAGCAATGCCAGATCTGAGCTGTGTCTGCGACCTACACCACAGCTCCTGGCAACGCTGGGTCCCTAACCCACTGAGCAAGGCCAGGGATCGAACCTGCAACCTCATGGTTCCCAGCTGGATTTGCTTCCACTGCGCCACAATGGGAACTCCTATTTTTTAACATTCTTCATTTACATAACTCTGTAATACTAAGAGATCACAAAAAATGGCAATACTGATGATTAAAAATAATGACAGTTACGTTTTTTTTTTTTAGTAGACGTAATCTGTTGGAGTAGGATGAGCACGATTGACATATTTTAAGTTGCCTGAGAGTTTTAATGAGCCCAATCAGAGAACCTAACAGAGTTCACTTTATATTTGATGATATGTAATTTGCCACTTACATATTTCCCGTAGTAGTTTTTTAAATATAGCTGTCCATGTTGCAATTAAAAATGTCTCTGTACCTTTCCTTACACTTTGTCTAAAATTAATATCAGTATGCTAGCTTCAGTTTTAATCATACACATACGATTGGAACTTTTCTGATCAGTAGTCTATCATCCTTTCATTTTTACTTACTCTCATCTATCACCTAAATCTTTTGACAGTGAAAAACAGTTTGAAAATTCAGCAAGTATGTATTGGGGGATTCGTATTTTCCTAGCACTATACTTGATGGTCATTGCAGCACTGCTTACAAAGCCAAGATATGCAAGCAGCCTAAATGTCCATTAACGGAGGAATGGACAAAGATGTGATGCATATATCAATGGACTATTACTAAGCCATATAAAAAATGAAATAATGACATGGATGGACTCAGAAATCTTCATACTAAGAGAGCTAAGTCAGAAAGAGAAAGACAAATATCATATGATACCACTTATATGTGTTATCTAATAAAAATGATACAAAAGAACTTATTCACAAAACTGAAACAGATTCAAAGATTTCAAAATCAGATTTACAGTTATCAAAGGGGAAACACTGGGGAGAGGGATGAAATAGGAGGTTGGGACTAACATATGCGCACTGTTCTATACAAAATAGGTAAGTAACAAGGAGCTACTGTCTAGCACAGGGAAATCTACTCGATACACTGTAATAAATTCTATGGGAAAAGAATCTGACAAGGAATGGATGTGTGTGTGTGTGTGTGTATATAATACATATATATATATATATATATATATATATATATATATATATATATACATAAAACTGATTCACTTTGCTGTATACTTAGAAACTAACCCAACCTTGTAAGTCAACTACACTCCAATAACACTTAAAAATGTCTTAATTCAATCTGACAATGCTTTTTATCTGAGTGATGAGCTGAAAATGTTTGTATAGTTTTTACTAACTTGTAGGGAATTACTTCTATCACCTTGTTTTCTGCATCTAGTTTTACTGGAACTTTTCATTCTACGATGTGTCTTTTTTATTTTCCAGTAATTTGAAACTCATGACCCCTCTTTTGTAATGGCACTGGCAATTATTATTACACTAACAAAACACATTAAACCTATATTTTCTAAGTGGCAAAGTCAAGAGTTGAAAGAATATGATTTTTTCCTCATTCAGTAAAAATATTCACTCTGCATTTTAAATGTGAAAACCAAGAAAGCAGGTAATGATGAGAGGTTATAATGCTATTTAGGTTGAGGGCACAATGCTTACATATAATAGGAGCTTTCATCCTTTAGAGAACGCTCTTCCCAAAGAAAGTGGAATAGAAGGCGCATACTGAGAACTTGTCAGGAAGGTGGATAGAGATAGCGTCCTCCCCACAGGCGACAAGGCAGCAAGGTCTTACTCTACTAGTTAGTGAATATTTTCCATTCTGGCCGACTGGTGTCTAAACTCCCAACTCGAGGGGAAGCCAAAGATGCATGGAAGCAGGGTGCTATTTCCCAGTAAGGAGAGCAAGATGGTCAGAAATTCTCCCTCCTTGTGTGCCCCCCCAGTCATCAGTCAGATGATGCATCATAGCACAGCGGGAGGCGATGCCACGTTCTGGCTTGTGAGGGCAGGTAAGTTCCTCATCCTTCTGCCTTCACCTCCTCAAATGTAAAATGAGGACAAAATGGACCCAATAACACTGTCCCATTCCTTGGGTTACAATGAGTCTTAAGTGAGTTAAAATGCATGAAGAGCTTAGAACAGCTGGTAGCACATGATGAGCACTGGATCTGGTAACTAAAATTATTCCCACTGCCAGAC
This sequence comes from Sus scrofa, assembly GCF_054392235.1. Taxonomy (NCBI): domain Eukaryota; kingdom Metazoa; phylum Chordata; class Mammalia; order Artiodactyla; family Suidae; genus Sus; species Sus scrofa. The sequence goes on from NC_139392.1 coordinate 2,136,150, forward strand.
TTCAGATCCTGATGGGGCGATCCAGTGTTGCAGGATCCTTCAGGTAACTCAAAGGGTCATTCTCAGAGTCAAGGCAATGTGGACCCCCGGATGACACTGCCTGTTGCAGAATGGTGGCTATGCCCCCTTTCTCTTGGTTCCTATTTGAGCCTGGTGCTTCCTCCAGCTTTCCCTTGCATTTTCTGAGCTACCAGGTATCTTCTGAAAAGATTCCTTTGCTGCTTAAGTTAAAATATTTGTTTTTGCAAACAAGAACGCTGATTTATCATAAGCACCCTGTTACATGCTTTGCAATACATCCTGCACACAATCTCCACTATAGTCTCACGTTGAAAGTTTACTAGCTGGATTGTAAACTCCATGAAATGAGGAGCTGCCATGAGTTATAATCCATGTGGTAATCCCAGTATTTAAGAGTGATGAGACACACTGGTTACAACAGAATATTCTGAAGAATTATTAAGATGTATAATAACTCCTTGCCTATATATGGAGTTATTACATACCCCAGTTATATTCTGGAAGAAATAGGAGAAAGAGGTAGGAGAATGAACAAATACAGGCTCTGATGGATAAAATTAAGAGCAAATAATCTAGTGCCAGTTACCCTCAATGTCAAATATTGAGCTAATGTGATGATTTTACCATCTATTGTAATGGTAAAGAAGTGGAGTTGGTTAGGGGCTTTGAGCAAAAGTTTCTATTCTTAAAAGAGCCTTAGAAGCACTTTGGAATTCTCACCAGCATAAGAAAAAGCCTGCAAGTACCCATGCAAGTTAAACGTCACCTAACCTTGCAATAAAAATCTCAAATGTCCTTTGTGACTTGCGACAGCATCTCACAACTCCTCTTCTTTAGGAGGATAAACTGCCCCTTTCTGTAGATGCCACGAGGGAACACTAACCAAGCTGGCACGCAGTTGTGGGTGGTGCACGGGAAGATGAAGGATCAACACCAGCATGTAGAAAGTAAATGCAATAAACTCACGACCCGCAGGATGTCCACTGATGTTAGTTTAATTTTTGAAAATTCAGAAACCCAGTGTGAATATAATACCAGCCAGATATGTTTGGCTGATCTCTGCTTTTTCAGTTCTGCAGGTCTTAAGGAACTGCTCTGAATCGGCCAGTGTACTTCAACTATTGGCATTGACTCTGAGGTAAAGAGAATGACTCAGTTTTCTTCAAATCCTTTAACCTTCCAAGAAACCATAAAATAAGCCAATTGGTGGGCTTTTTCCAAAAGTCAAGGGTTTGGTTACATTTCTAAAATCATATACTCATTACTGCTTCATTTTTAACCCATCGATAAAGTTTGAGTTCCTCATTCTCTTTTTCTTATACTTGTGACCCAAAGGGGAGCGGACTTAGGAACTAATCCGACTAATTCCTCCTTTTCCCTCTCCCCACCTCTTTGTTTCTGTTCTAAGATACCCTCTTACTGCTAAATCTTCAGTTTTCAGTCTCTACCTTTTTATCATTTCAGATGCATGTGTCACCTCTGATTTACCACTTTTTATTTTTATTTATCACCTTTTGTCACTTCGGCCCTTATTTATTGGGGCGTTTATTTTTCCACATCATCTTCACAAAAGTCTTGAATAAGTTATCTTAGTCAAATAGATTTCTCCAACTATGTAAGTTCCATGAACCCATATTACCATATTATGCTCATCCGCCCCTCGGAATGGTTACTTTTGACTGTCTTTCTTGGCTTCCTAAATGCTAAGTCCAAAGATCATCCATTACGGCTTACATTTTCAACCTTGCCTTTTAAAAATATCCTCTCCCTTGAATAGCAAGATTGTATATTATTCTGACTGGGCTATCACTGACAATTTTTTCTTTCTGTCTCACTATTACATTTCTCCTGCTGCATAAAATGTGCTTCTCAAGGAGTCAAGCTTATCCGAATCACCTGAGAAAAATCTTCTCATTATATATCTTCTTAACTTAGATATTCTGCGATAACTAGCTTAACCTTCAGGGATCCTGCATAAATAGGTTAAAAATAATCATTGCTACAGTCAGTTGGTATTACTGACAAAATCGTGCCATTTTCCTTAGGTGTATGAGGTGATTGGAAAAAAAAAGTCTGAGACATATTGTAGAGTTAGGAAACATAAGACAAGCATATTGAAAACCTCAATGCAGGGAGTTCCCGTCGTGGCGCAGTGGTTAATGAATCCAACCAGGAACCATGAGGTTGCGGGTTCGGTCCCGGCCCTCGCTCAGTGGGTTAAGGATCCGGCGTTGCCGTGAGCTGTGGTGTAGGTCGCAGACGCGGCTCGGACCCCGCGTTGCTGTGGCTCTGGTGTAGGCCGGTGGGTACAGCTCTGATTAGACCCCTAGCCTGGGAACCTCCATATGCCGTGGGAGCAGCCCAAAGAAATAGCAAAAAAAAGCCAAAAAAGAAAAGAAAACTTCAATGCACCAGTATATGAGGTCCTTTTATTTTTCTCCAGTTGTTCCATCCAGTTGTACTAAGTTAAATCTTCTATTTCCCCAGCTGCTGATATTTTATCCCATCTTAGGAAGACTACATAACTCCTTTATATGTTTCAGTTATTAAATATTCATCCACCTTAAAACCATAATCTTCTCTCTGATTTAAAGCATCCTCTTTCTTCATTTCTAATCATACCAGTGACTCTAGTCCTGAAGTACAGATGGAGTAATTTTGTTTTCCTTTTAGGTACCTTTTCTGGCACCCCTGATATGTTGAAAAGCTAAGAGACAGGATATGTGAATATGTGGCACATTGTTAACGTTTTTATTTAGTTTTAAATTGATTATTACTTTTCTCTCAAGCTGTAATAAATGATAATAATACTCTCTTGGTAACAGGCATCCAAACGTTGGTATTCCCACAAGGTACAGGTGTGAGCCCAAGTTCTTTGCGGGGAGGGGGGGTAATATTCCAGGGCAGAATCCTTGAATCAGCATAACTAGCTTTGATTCAAACCCTTTCAATCATTTACATTTCCTGCTCTGTGTGGCGTGCCTCAATCCTAAGGCATCTATTAAATCATTGAAAAAAAAAAAAGAAGTAAGCCAAAAATGTAGATAACACAGAGTAATTAAACACACACATCATGAATCAAAAACATGGAGAAAGAGAGAAAAAATAGATGACAAAAAAAATCCTTTGCAAAATGGCAACCTTTAAGCTTAATATCTTAAGTTAAACGCAATGTTTAAGAACACCCCAATAAAAAGAGAATGCCAAGTTAGATACACACCTGAAGACATGAGTAGGTTTAGAGAAAAGAATAGAAACTATAGTATGTAACACTAAGTAAAAGAATACTGGAGTGATTAAAACATCAAGCAAAACAGATTTCAAAAGAAGGAACAGTACCAGAGGTAAAAGGAACATTTATATCTTAAAAAATTGGTCAAATATTCACAAGGACATATTAATCTTAAATAAATATGTATCTAACAGCAAATTCAAAATACATTGGAAAAAGTGATAGAACCAAAAGGAGAAATAAATCCAAAATTATAGCTGTGTTCCTTCAACTTCTCTCATTAAGAAGTACAAGCTTAAAAATTCAGTAAAAGCATGAAATATTTGAACACTATTAACCAACTTGAGCTAATGGCTGATTACAGAATAAATAGAAAACTATAGAACGCTCCACTCAACATTTGCATAATATATGCTCTTTTGAAAAACATAGGAACATTCACCAAAGTAGATATTATCCTATACTGTAAATAAATTTAAGCATATTTAAAAGAATTTAAACCCTATGAAGTATACAGTTGACGTCTGAACAACATGGAGATTGAGGAACTTACCCAACACACAGTCCAAATTTTTCCTACATCTTCGAGCTGGTACTCTAAACACCACTTTCATGATTTTGCATCAGTTGCTCCACTCTTAATTGTGCAGCAGTGTAGTATTTACTACTGAAAAATATCCATGTGTAAGTGGACCCATGCCCTTCAAATCCATGTTGTTCAAGGGTCAAGCGTAACTGCAAACCATAACAGAATTAAAATAAAAATTAACAACAGAAATATCCCACCAAAAATTCAAAAGAAAAAATACATGAATAAAGTCACCTAATGTATTACAAAAGTTTTGAATTAAAAAATATAGCAATTCGACATATCATAACTTGCAGGATAAACCTAAAGCATAACTTAGCACATAATCTACATATCTTTAAAAACAAAATTCATTATATCAGGGAAGAAAAAATGTCTGAAATGAAAGAAATAGCTTCTGCTTTAAAACACTAGGAAAATAAGGGTACATTAAAATTAAAGCGAGAAAAATAATGAAGATAATAAAGATAGGAAATTCAATGAAACTAACAATTAAAAAAGAATATTCAGTATATACAAAAGCTCAAACAACTCAACATCAAAAAAAAAAAAAAAACCAACTAAATTAAAAATTGGCAGAACTGAATAGACGTTTCTCCAAAGAGGCCAACAGGTACCTATAAAGACACTTGCCATCACTAAGCATCAGGGAAACGCAAATCAAAACCACAGTGTGATATCACCTCACACCTGTCAGAAGGGCTATCATCAAAAAGAACATAGATAACAAATGGTGGTGAGGATGTGAAGAAAAGGAATCCCGGCACACTGTCGGTAGGAATATAAACTGGTGCAGCCACTGCGGAAAACAGTATAGAGGTTTCACGAAAAATAAAAATAGAACTATCATATGACCTAGCAGTTCTCCTCCTGGATATATATCCAAAAAACCCCACAAAAACACTAATTTGAAAAGATACATGTACCCCAATGTTCACAGCAGCAGTATTTATAATTGCCAAAGTTTCCACTGACAGATGAATAAAGAAGCTGTAGTATATATGCAAAGCAATACTTGGACATTAAAAATAACACATAAAAAAAATAACATAAAAATAACGCTTTTTTTGGCCATTTGCAGCAACATGGATGGACTTAAAGTATATTATGATAAGTGAAATAAATCAAAGATAAATACTATATGATATCATTTATATGTGTAATCTAAAAGAGGCAAAAAGGAGTTCCCGTTGTGGCTCAGTGGTTAAGGAATCTGACTGAGAACCATGGGGTTGCAGGCCTTGCTCAGTGGGTTGAGGATCCGGCTTTGCCGTGAGCTGTGGTGTAGGTTGCAGACGCGGCTCAGATCCGAGTTGCTGTGGTTCTGGCGTAGGCCAGTTGCTACAGCTCCGATTCGACCCCTAGCCTGGGAACCTCCATATGCCACGGGAGCAGCCCTAGAAAAGGCCAAAAGACAAAAATAAATAAATTAATTTAAAAAAATAAAAGAGGCAAAAAATAATGCATAAAACAAAAAATAAGCAGACTCACAGATTCAGAAAACGAACTAGTGGTTAACAGTGTGAAGAAGGAGGGGGAGGGGCAATATGGGGTAGGGATTTGAGGTATAACTATCAGGCATAGAAGTTCCGCTGTGGCACAGTGGAAGCGAATCTGCTAGTATCCATGAGGGTGTGAGTTCGATCCCTGGCCTCACTCAGTGGGTTGGGGATCCAATGTTGCCGTGAGCTGTGGTGTCGGTTGCAGACATGGCTCGGACCCCACGTTACTATGGCTGTGGCACAGGCTGGCAGCAACAGCTCCAACTGGACCTCTAGCCTGGGAACTTCCATATGCCACAGGCATGGCACTAAAAAAAAAATAACAACAAAATTAGAAAAAGAAGCAAAAAAAAAATTAGGTATAAAATGTTATAAGGGTATATTGTACAACACAGGGAATATAGCCCATATTTTATAATAGCTATGCATGAAGTATGACCTTTAAAGCTGTGAATCACTGTAACATACGCTTGTAACATATAATATTATACAGCAACTATACTCCAGTGAAAAGAATGGAGAGAATGAACAAAACACACCAGTTCTATGAAAAGCCAATACAGTAACACAGTAAAAAGGAGAGAAGACACGGAGTATCCGTACAAAAATGAAAACGGGGACATCACCAAAGATGCTCCTGAGCTTTTGAAGATAATGTGGACACAGGAAAACCCAGTATATTCCACAGCTAAACAGGGCAAATGCCTTGGAAAAAAAACAAACAAAGCTATTTTAAAGGAAAACAGAGAGTCTGAGGAGTCTTTCCATCTATTAGAGCAATCTCTTTCATTATGACATGTCTCACTACAAAGAAAACTCCAGGTGGGCTCACTGCTAACTTGCAGACTTTTATGAAGAAATAATCCCAATCTTACACAAAGTCTCTCAAAAAAGCAGGAGCGGATATTCTCACCTCACTCTGAGGACGGTGTTGAACTGACACCCACACTCAAGATCTAGGTCCATTGTTCTGTTTTGTAATTTTAATAAGAATAGAGAACAAAAGGAAAGCCCATTTCAATAAACGGATGCATGTTTCATGACATAGCAGTTCTGGGGCACTACCATAGAGAAGACACAATGAAATGCAAGCTCCAACACTGTGATACAATCACTACACAGCACTGATTCACCAGCCTCCCAAACACCCAATTCTTCCGGCATCCCTGCCACCTTTTAAGGGATCCTAATCTTCGGTTGTTGGTGAACAGTGTCACAATTTTGTATGACCTCCAGCGTACCAGTCCCTGTGCGTAACCCAGGTCCAGGACGAAGACCACAAAAATGTGTCCCCAAATTCCGAAAATGGCCCTTCTGGGGAAATAATGGCCATAGACCCCCCTTAAGAATCACTTCTATTGAAACAGAAAGTAGAAGGTTGGTTGCCAGGAACTGGAGGGGAGGGAGGATGGGGAGTTACTATTCAATGGGTACAAGGTTTTAGCCACACAAGATGAGGCAGTTCTAGGGACTTCCTGTCGTGGCTCAGCGAAAGGTGTCCGACTAGTATCCATGACGATGTGGGTTCAATCCCCGGCCTCACCCAGGGTCTTGGGGATCCAGCATTGCCATGAGCTATGCTGTAGGTCACAGATGTGGCTCAGATCCCGCACTGCTGCGGCTGTGGCATGAGCCAGCAGCTACAGCTCCAATTCACCCCCTGGACTGGGCACATCCATATGCCGCAGGTATGGCCCTTAAAAAAAAAAAAAAAAAAAAAAAAAAGGATGAGGCAATTCTACAGATCTGCTGTGCAATGCTGCTTAAACAACAAGCACTTTACACTTTAAAATGTAAGAGGGACGATCTCATGTTATTTTAATAAATAAAAAATTGTGCGTTAGAGAAAGTATAATCATTTTTATATGTATTTAGAAAAGGAAAGGAACACACTGGGCAATTTTAATATACATTCTAAGTGGTGAGGACTAAAAATAACCACGTCCAAGCTCAGTCTAATCAGTCATTCATAAATGTAATGATTTCATCTTCAAATTTATAGGATTGAAACGTTTATTTGTCATGGACGATATTAATTTTTGAGCAAAAGCAAAGCATTATGTCTACAAGTATCTGATTTACACGCTTGAGGAAGATGACTTAAGGCATTAACATTTCCTAGCTTTATATTTTTTCAATTAAAAAAGAGAATACAGTGTGATTTCATAATTAATCAAAATAATCTTAATTGAAAAGAAATGATAAGGAGTCTCACAAACTCGTAGCTCCAGATCTGGCCCCAAATGCAATAAGATCATCCCTAAACAAACACAGTGTTTACAAAGGTTTAGTAAGTACATTCAGAAAGGAAAAGGCATAGAAAATACAGTATTCCTATATTCTAAGCACCACCATTTGAAGTTAGAAAATAACACAAAACACGAAATACTCCAACAATGGTATCTGATTACGAAAGGGCCTCCTCAAAATCTTACATGGAGAACTGAAAATACATAGATTCTAATTTATAAATTATAAAGACTAGAAATCTATGATTTTAAATATTTCCCTGGTAAATATAAATATTATATATGATATAAGTGCACACATGTATCTATACAATTACTGGGAGAGGGTTCAGAATACTCCTGTTTGTCACAGCATCTATGACCATTTTAAGAGACATATTATCTTTGGAAATGGATGAGCAAGTAGTGTAAGTGCCTGACAATACGCTTTTGATTGCCTGTGCATCTCAAAGACATCCTTTTGAAATAAACATCCCACCAGCTGCGTGACACAGCTACCGACAAGCCAACGGGAGAGGGAACCAGGCTGCCCCACCCATGCGTTCCCCTTCAGAGAAAGCCCTGGGTGACCTGGATTACTGCTGGCTCGAGTGACCCTGCTTTTCCCTTCCGTTATCCAAATTCTCATGGCTTATCCATTCTAAAGGTACTAGTTTGCATCTACCAACCCCAAACTCCCCATCCATCCCACTTTTCCTCCCCTCCCGCCAGCAACCACACATCTATTCTCTATGTCTGTGTGTCTCTTTCTGTTCCATAGATAGGTTTATTTGTGCCATATTTTAGATTCCACATATAAGTGAAATCATATAGTATTTGTCAAAGTTATCTGATGGTTGTGACTGAGGTGCATCTTGCGATCCTAAGACCCACAAGGCTGGGTCCTGTTGGCTCACTGTCTGTGTGGGCTGCATACAACAAGCAGCACAGCCCTGAGCACCGCAGACATCCCCGGCCCAGAGCGTCTCTATCCACAATCTGAGACCAACACGCACTAGAACCTCTCGTTTGTAGGTGAATTTCCAAGTTGTATTCTGGGGAGCATTGTCTACTGAGAGCTGGTGGCATTGGTGTGACAGCAGAGGCTCATTATAATCAACCCCTGCTTGATTACTACGCTGCAGCAACAACATCCTTTGATGGCTTGAATGGAAAACATTTTTAATTTCTCATATTTCCATTAACTCTATTTTAAGTAACATAAGGACGAAGGCCATATAGTTAACCTCCTCATACCTGTGTTATCTATTTTTGCCTATTTGATCTATCCTTATGATGCACCCATCAGCTGCTGCCACATCCATCCCGGACGACAAAGCATCAGCAAATTCCTTCATGTGCCTGTGATCAGACAGTTGAAAGATTTTGAGTCAGACTGAGCTCAGCCTGGCTCCACACTTCAGTTTGGGTCTGAGTCTAGTCCATCTATCCTTCTAGCTCTTTGACTAATGGGCCAACTGGGGTACCTTCTCTTGGCAGTGTCCGAGCGTGGGAGCCATCACAAGCACCCAAGTGTATCCAAGCCCTGGCTGCCATCATGTCTGTTTAGCTCCTGTTGGTCAAATCTAGTCCCACTTTGGGTGGTATCGGGGTAGGGTTGCCCCATCGCCGTGTGGTATGGCAGACACGCTCTAGGAAAAGGAGAGTCACAGCTTGTGACCAACAATTTAATGTACACATATGATAATATCAGCATCACTGGATTTAAAGTAATAAGACCCACATTTATTTGAGTAACAACGTTACTGGTTTCTACTAGGCCCTAAATAACAAAAACGCATCATCTGTGAGATGAAGATGATAATGTCTCTTTTGAACAGTTGCATGTATGCTATGATAAACCCAGTTCACGTGCTTTATAAACTGTAAAGAGGAACACCAGCCTAAGACAGTGCTTTTCAACATTAGCTAATACAATGCAGATGATAATGGTTATTAAAATAAGGTGAGTCATGGTCCAAAACAAACTGACAAAAAAAAAAAAAATCCATGTGAAATCACCCATATTCTCCAATAAATACAGCATTTTTCCAAATCCCCCAATGGACTAGTGATGTGAAGGTCAGAACAGCATAGCAAAGTTTTAATATCACAGCAAGTAGGAGGATTCACTTCCCATTAACTGAAGATATTTATATAATACAGCATTTAAACAAAGTGGGCTCCCCAAGGATTTTTTTTTTTTTTTTTTTTTTTAATGGCACAGATGGAAAGCAAAATCTGAAGAAAAGCATCCTGCATTGTAAGAGGACAAGGGAAACACAATGTGTCAAGGTCATCATTGATGTTTTTATCTCTAAAGTAGATATCAGTAATAATAAAGACTGCAAATTAATGTCTTTGTGATAAGGGACAACCAATAAAAATTCTATGAAAATAATATAAAGGAATTCTATTTTAAATGTAATATGCTAGAAAGAGAAAAATAAATCTTCTTTTTGAGCCTGTATGACCTAAAGGGAGAAGAAATTTCCCAGAATAGTCTTTGGAAATATAATATATCAAGTTATTCACATGACTCCTAGGAGAAAGCATAGCATGGACAGATTCTATCACTTGTATGAGTTCAATATGGATAGCTTGTGCTGTTTATAATTATACCGAACATTACTGAATACCTCATTAAGCCAGCTACTCTTCTCTGTAAAAATGTTTAGCATTACTAATAGTAACAGAAAATAGTAACAAATTATGCAAAGAAGATAACATGATACCATGTTCATCCGTTAGAAACTGTGTCTGCTAATGCATAAGGGAAAGTTCAGTAGCTTTAGGAAGATGTAAAAAAATGTGGACATTAAGTCAGAGTGAATTGAAGGAACTTGTCCAGGACCTCAAATATAGTAGATGGTGGAGTTAAAGTTCACATCCAAGAAGTCTGTCAATGACACCCATGAGCTTACCTACTGGATTGAATTTCTGCTTGGCATAGCCTTCCCAGGTTAGCAAACCATATTCCATTTACATGCGCCGCCTTTGGATTCTTCTGGAAAAAAAATAAAACCAGATGATAACTTTCAATATCATTTATGCTATTTTCAAGGCTGATGATCTTTAGGATATGCAGAATGCAAACTTAATACATGCAAGATTCTTTTACGAAACTTAGATTCATTATTTTTGAACTTAATATGATGCTGTTTCTATGTTTCCAAATAAGACTATCATAGCAGTGACTTTTTAACATGATTAAAATTAATTCATTATAATGAGAAGATCAACATTACGTAGTTATTGTCAAAGAAATTGCTTTGCTTGGAACTCACTGTTTTAGGGAATCTATATAACTATCTTCTTAGCTATCAAAGAGCAAACCCTACCAAAATTATCCAAATAACCCCAATAAGATTCTTGCCCCAGTTCCTAAACACTCCACCAAAATGAAAAAAATAATTTATTGGGAAAAGAAAACATCTAAAAGCCAAAATAGAAGTTCCTGTTGTGGCTGTGGTAAGGAATCTGACTAGTATCTATAAGGCAGGTTTGATCCCTGGCCTCGCTCAGTAGGTTAAGGATCCAGCGTTGCCATGAGCTGTGGTGTAGGTCACAGACACAGCTTGGATCTGGCAGTACTGTGGTGTAGGCCAGCAGCTGCAGCTCTGCTTCAACCTCTAGCCTGTGAACTTCCATCTACCGTGGTTGTGGTGCTAAAGAGAAAAAAAAAATTAAGTGAAATAAAAACTAAAACTGCTGCACAGGTTGCAGCTGTGGCTAGGATTCGATCCCTGGCCAGGGAAATTCCATACCCTACAGAAGCAGCCAAAAAAGAAATAAAAATAAAAATAAATTAAAAAATAGATAAAAACCGAAACAGCAAGTGGATGAAAAGATTAGTCCCTCTTCATTTATTATGTCCAAACTAATGTTTATCCCTAACTCAAAAAAGAGAAGCTGGCCTGACATTGTGATTCATTGCTTCTTCTTACAACGAAAAAGTTAATCAAAAATAAATGGTGTACTTCTCATAGATTAATCACATATATTTCAGAATGATTTACCTAATACACTTAGTTATTTGAGAGTCTGCTGAAAATTATCATACCACAAATACAAATTTTAACATTCCTCTGTAACATGATGCAGGTAGATACTTTTTTATTCATGGCAATACAGTCAGCCTATATCCATTTCTTTCATCTTCAAATGTCACATATTAGAAATCATTCCAAAAAGATGCCTTGAAAAGATTCACTACTCTTGAATCAAAAGCCTGGCACTGACTCACCTGCTGTGTAACTCTGAGAACATAATATTTAAAAGTGCTGAGTCTTTTTTTTCTTCATAAGGTAGGAAAATATGATTATTGCATCTTGCAGCATTAATTAAGAATTAACTTTAGTAATTCATGTTAAAGTGTCTAAACCTAAAGTCTCTAAATCTGCAAATATAAAATTAAATATCATATTACTACAGGTTTAAATAATCTAGGGTATTTCCTGATACTTCAACACCAAAGATTAGACTATTAAAAGAGGTAACTGACTGGTGTGGTTTAAAGGTAATAGCACCATCCAATAGAATCTGTTTCCATAGTGAAAATAATTCTATCTAAAGAAAAGTAAATATATGCAAACATCATTACCATAGTATAGTAGTTATCAATTGCATGACAAATGGTGACAAAAGTTAGGAGCTGCAAACAAGAAATTTTAATCTCATGGTTGCCGTGGGTCAGGAATCTGGGAGTGGTCCTCAGAGAGCCTGAGCTGCGTGGTTCTTGACATGGAGTTCCCATGGCAGTACAGCCAACATATGGGCAGTGGCTGCAATCGTCTGAAGGACTGACTACTTGAAGATCTCCTGCCAAGATGGCTTATTCCCATGGCTGTTGGCAGGCGGCCTCAGCTCCTCGCCAGGTGAGTCTTCCTAAAGGACTTCTCCTATATTCTCACAATGGGAAAGCCATCTTTCCCAAAGGCCCGTGGTCCAAAAGAAGGGCAGGGAGGAGGCTGAGAGACTTTCCATGACTTTCATAAGTTACACGCGATCGCTTTCACCATATTCTATTTGTTAGAAATAACTCACTAAATCCAGCTCACATGGAAGGAAAGGAAAATTAAGCTCTCCTTCCTGAAGGGAGAAGTACCAAACTCTGCGCCCATGTTTTATAAGCACTTCAAAGTTCAGTTCCACCACTGTAATTCAGTAATAAAGTCAGTCTCACTGAGGCTGCATCAATTCATTTGTTTTTATTATCAGGAAATTCTTGTTAATGGCATCATCTATAAAATGATCATTTATAACAGATTCTCTTGAGAGATATGAGCACAAAGATGAGGAAACTGGTGGTGGGGTAGTAAAAATATGTATTTTTTTATTACTAAAGCAGACATACATAAAGCACATAAGCAAATATCCAGTATCTATGTGGTATAAAGTGTCACAGAAGGGTAACTGGAAAAATAACGTCTAAAAAGTTCTTGGGAGGACAATAATAGAGAAAAAAAGGTTGAGCATGACTAATTTAATTTCTTTCTGCTTTAGCAAGACAATTGTTTTTTTTTTTTTTTTTTTTTTTTTCTTCTAAGGTCACACTTATGGAATTTCCCAGGCTGGGGGTCAAATCAGATCCGTAGCTGCCGGCCTCCACCAGAGCCACAGCCACGCAGGATCCAAGCCGCGTGTGCAAGCTACACCACACCTCACAGCAATGCTGGCTCCTTAACCCACGGAGTGAGGCCAGGGATCGAACCCACATCCTCATGGACACTAGTCCTGTTCGTTACGACAGCCATGACAGGAAATCCTAGAAGATTGAATTTGTCTGATTATAACATCTTTTTCTACATGTCTCTGTCTAAGAGTTAAGTATATGAGTGAATGGATACTTTGAGGTAATCACCTGATTATCAGTTAGTTCAACTAACACCTCTTTCACACCTTCACAGATGAGTATTACACACACACACACACACACGTAATTAAAATGGTATCTACAGCATGATTTGATCCCGTGTTTCCCTAAGCGCTGGGGTGATCTATCCCAGCAGATCGTCAGAACGGAGCAGAAAGAGAACAGAGGAAGGGTACTACGGAGTTACTGGTATTATTACTACAACTTTTACACTTCGATAAAAATCAATACATCTTATTTTAAATTATAAGCCTAGTATTTAAGAAAAGTTTTGGGCATAGTGATACACGGCTATGAGTCTTCCCTGTGGTGTGGGTTCTGTGTTAGCACCTGCTCCTGACAGAAAAATAAAACAGAGCCAAGGGGAAAACACACATCTGAAAGTTAATTTTCTTACTTATACCTTTAAATAAGTTGACAGCAGTAAGAGAGATAACTGTGTACATATATACACATATGGGTATGTATGTATGTGTGTACATGTTTGCTTATTATTAACTTGGCATTAAAGTTCTTGGGTTTCTTCCAATCATCAAGGGCTCTTCCCCAAAGAAGCAATATCAAAGCATGATAATTATTTATTTTATAGGCTTCTATTTATTTTTAAAGTGTTCTTTCTTTTGAATTCTATTTTCAGAGTAGAATTTTCAACTTCTCTTCCAGTAAAACACCACTGAACAGTGGGGTAAAATTGCATCGTGGAGTTAAATGTGGAGTGTTAGAACCAGCTTCATCCTTTTCTCAGATATGTGATTTTTATTCACAGCCAATATTGTTGCATATCCACCATTTGACAGGCTTTAGCAGAAGCATAAAATATGAAACAATATATTGTTTATACTCTCAGAGTCTGCACACGAATGCTCCAAATTATCTAATATTCCGTTAATTCTCCATCTCCATGAAACAGGGAAAGCATTATGCCCTAATCGTAATGTTATTACTTGAATTAAATGTGAAAACTTCTGTACTGAGATTAGTATATACTACAGCAGATAGAGTCGAGTCAATAAATAATTGGTATTTCTGTGATTTTAGGACCCATCTCAGAAATTCACATAGATAAAAACATTTTCTAGAATTTTTTCTCTTATGAGATGATATCATTTCCCTTTATTTCTGACAGTGAGCCTGCATCTCATCCTTTTATTTTGATCCACAGGCTATTAATGGGCAGCCTATTGGAAGAAGGAACTTCCTTTTACAGCGTTATTTGTTTAACATCAACTCCTAGTCTTGAAGCACATGTTTAAAATAAAGAACCAAAAATATGTATTGAATCAGGTAATTAAAGAATAAGTTGCTGAGTAAAACTGCATCCTCTTGTGAACGTATTAACCAGGTTTAGAGCAATTTCCCTGTAACAGCAAAATATTCTTGCACAGACTCTCTTTGGGAGCTCCATTTCAAACACAGATCTCCAGCTTTCTAGAGGCATCGAAAGCCACTAGTGAAGAGTGTGGCTTCTGAGTGGATTCAAACGCCAGCAGAACTCAGAAGCTATGTGACCTTGACAGACATCCTTAACCACTCCCCGCCTTTTTTAGTTCACTCATTCGCACAATGGAGCTAATAACACATGCTTCACAGAGTTGTTGTGTAGGTCAAATGCAAAGTTCAAAGCAGCTCACACAGAATAAACATAAAGTAAACCTGAGAGAGAATTATTAATATTAGTAGCAGATGCCGAATATCAAAATGTACGCACTGAACACCTGGCTTCGTTATATAAGATGCATGCGATAGACAGTTCGTTTGGGAGGAAGCTAACCGAAGACCCAGTGAAGTAACCAATGTATAAAGGCTTGCTTTACTGACATGACATCAGCTCAAGAGGGAGATGGTATATGGCTGTTATAGAGGCTCCAGAATGACATAAGAAGCTCAGTCTTTTTTTATTTTTTTAACTTTCTCCCCAGCCATCCTTAGCTCAAGTCTCTTATGCTCAAATTACATCATAGCTCAACGTGGCCTCTGGAGCCATAGGCCATCATCTGTAGAAGGCATTTAAGGAAAAAAGCAAGGGGAAAGCAACAGGCATGTGCCAGAGCTGGGTTAGAACTTTTCACAAAGGTTTCCCAGAAGCCATCTTGACTAACACCCTTCAACAGCTTGCGGGCCATCCTTACTGCGATATTGCCAACCTAAATATTATCAAGTTGTTATTATTTTAATGGGAAAAATAGAGAGTGGACAGTCAAGTAGCTCATCTCTCCTCTGCCAAGTTTCCTCAAAAAAGGGGGGAATTTGAAATTTAGCTAAAATTAAGTTAAATCGTGGAGATCACAGGAGTTGATCTATCCTCTACCAAGTTTCCTCAAAAAAAGGGGGGGGGGAATTGAAATTTAGCTAAAATGAGGTTAAATGGGCAGTAGATTCAAGGAAAGTGAAAATCTGGCATCAGGACACCTGCTTTAAAGTTGAGACTTGCTGACACAGCACATCACACAGCTGAAACCTTAAATATCCTGAGGCTTCTAGCAGGTTCCACCTTTGCTTTAAGCTGAGCCAAGAATTTGTATAACTGCTTATTATGTAGTATGATTCAAGGTCTCTAAGTTACACAGGCACTCAATTTTCACGTCGCAAAACTATCGTAGTAGAATGACTCTTGCTTCTGTGGTAAAATCAGGTAGCCGTTTAGTATTTGCACGACAGCAACATGAAGCAAAGAGAATGAAGATAGGCTATAAACCCTAGAGCAAGTCAGCAGTACACCATCAGAATTTTCAAGTTATCATTACGTTATGTCATCGTAATGATAAAAAGATAAGGAGAGAGCAGGAAAGTCCACGCTCCATCATTTCTGTCTAAAATGACACAGCTCCTTTTTTGAGGCAAAATAGCAAGAAACGAGTGTGGTTACTATAGTAACTACATTAAAAAGAAAAAGAACATGAGGATTTTTTTCAAGTGATAAGTGCATTTAAATGCTCACTGAAAAGCCAAATCTATCTTGAAGCTTAATATTATAAGATTAGTATAAGATGTATTATTAGATCATAAATTGTAAACGCTAAATATTCTTGACCTTATTAAGAGAAATAAATTTCAATAAAGCGGGAGTATTGACAAATCTTGATTTAAGAGTTAAAAAAAAAGAGTTCCAGTATTCTAGTAGCTGCATTTCTTTTACGAAAAATTAAAAGGACATCTCCAAGATGTGAACGTCACCGTCATAAACTGAAAGCTGTATAAACACACCATAAAGATAAGCAGAGCCTCATGTGCGTACACGGGAAACTGCACGATTTCTTCTCCATTGGTGTGCATTTGTTCCTATGGGATGCCTCTGAATGTAATGACAAGTCTGGCTTAATGGTTTCACCAACAGACCTCCCTTGCAGGGCCTGACTGCAGTTTTCCCATCTTGCTGTGTGACGCTGCCATTCCCCTGGAGAAGTAGGGCCAAGCTGCCGGACAGCCTGAATCACTGCCCAACCAGCACTTCTCCAGCACATGCCCTCATTCCCACCCTGTGCTCTCTCATTCCTTCATCCTTGCCTACCCCACCTGGATCAGCCCTGGAGTCAACCACATCCCCCTAAGAACCTCCCTGCTTCTGTGCTTTTGCCCTCGCAGCCACTCAGCCACAACGTAGCTGCAGCCATCTCCTAACTTGAAACGAGGCCCACCTTTCCTTGAACTTCTCCACGTTTTCTCACGGAGCTCAGAATACAATACAAGTTTCCTCTTTCTGTCTGCAAAGCCCTCAATGATGTAGCTCTCATCTAACCACGGACCGTATTCCTCACGCTGGCTACTGTGATCTGGCAAGTGTGGCTTCCGTGCGTCTCTGAGCACGAAATTGGTTCTGCATGTGCATGATTGCACTGTGGTCCCCTCTGACCAGGAGGTTCTCTCCCCTTCCACTGGTTCCTTCGCAATGTTTACCTGTCAGTTAAAATTCCTCAGAGGCCCTCTCTGCCCTGCCTGTTAAAAACAAAACAATCCACAACAGCACAAAAAACTCACTGTTATTTGGCCCACATTCTTTTTCTGTTTTAGCATCATAAGAATCCTCATTACTACCCGCAATGATCGTATGGGTCTCATTAATTAAATGAATGTAACTATTTTGTCTATACTTACCCAAATGTAAGGTCTTTGACAACAGAGACCTTATCTGCCTTTTTATTACTGTTTTACTGATGCTTGATCAGTGTCTGGCATTCAGTTAGAACTCAATACATATTTTTAATAAGAGAGTTTTTAATAATGTTTTAAAAAATAAGCATAACGAATGAACAAACTTGTCACCCATGAGTAAATGACATGATTTGTAATAACTACGTTATCTAAAAATCATATGCATTTCAGAAATACACATTACCTAAAATATACATTGAAGCATATGTCTGTGGGAGGCAGACATCATTACGGTATTGTTTTTCTTTACACATTATTAATGGCAAGTTAGGAATCCCCAAATAAGGGAGAACAATATTGAAACAAGGGGACAAATATTTAGTCATGAGGAGAAGTTCCCATTATGGCTCAGTGGTAATGAACCTGACTAGTATCTAAGAGGCTATGGGTTCAATCTGCAGCCTTGCTCAGTGGGTTAAGGACCTGGCATTGCAGTAAGCTGTGGTGTAGGTGGCAGACGTGGCTCAGACGTTGCTGTGGCTGTGGCATACGCTGGCAGCTGCAGCTGCGATTAGACCCCTAGCCTGGGAACTCCCATATGCAGCAGGTGCGGCCCTAAAAAGACAAAATAAAGTCATGAGGGAAAAAGAATAATGCTGAAAGGTGGAATTAGGAGAAGAAATGTGCAATTTCTCAGACATCTGCTGAAGTGAGCCCTCAAAAAAGTTACAGCAGTATGTGCCAGGTGGAAAAAGAGTACTTAAAGGAAAGAGGAACTGATGGAAGAGAATAAATAAGAAAGTAATCGTAGGGAAAACCATCCTTTACAATCCCTGTAAGTCATTACTCTCTACAAAACACTTCACATCTTAGGAGTTCCCGTTGTGGCGCAGCGGAAATGAATCCGACTAGGAGCCATGAGGTTGTGGGTTCGATCCCTGGCCTTGCTCAGTGGGTTAAGGACCCAGCGTTGCCATGAGCTGTGGTGTGGGTTGCAGATGCGGCTCGGATCCCTCGTTGCTGTGGCTGTGGTGTAGGCCGGGGGCTACAGCTCCGATTCAACCCCATATGCCGTGGGAGCGGCCCTGGAAAGGGCAAAAAGACAAGTAAATAAATAAAAATTTTTTAAAAATTTAAATAAAACATTAAATCTTAGCCTAACTTCTCTCAGTGAGACACTGAAAGTAAAAAGCTAAAATTAACATACAATAATATAACAAAGGAGAATTTCTTTCAACATGAAAACATAAACACTTCCAGAAATTTCAACAGAATAGTATAATATTAGAAAGTTCAGTTACTGAAAATGCAGTAGGCTCCCCAAATAGTGTCTAATAGCGTGAATTTATAATCCTCTCTTCTCCTCAGCATCAGATTTCAATTATTTTTCTTTTGCATCTATTTTTCCTTTTCTTTTTATTCTTGATATTTTCTGTTACCCTCCAAATGCACTGCCTGGGCCAAAATCCAGGCTCTGTCTTATTCCACCTAGACGGCGCTAGACAAATTACTCGACTTATCTGAGAATTCTCTTTCTTGGGAGTAGAAGAAACATAATAACTTTATTCATTATGCTTTTGTAATGTGTCTTAAATGAACATTTCTCAACTTTTTCATCTTTGTTTTCTTAACACACCTAAAAATGATCAGGCCCCCCCAAAACAAATTTTATGTAGAGGTTCATTTGCCATATCGGAAATTTGAACTGAGAAAAAGTTAATTTATTTCAAACAACAGTAATAAGACTGCCACATGAAAAATATAAAGACATATTTTATGAAAATTAACTACATTTTCCAAAACAACATCGGCAAAAATGGTAGATTACAGTGTTACAAGTTCTTTAAGGTCTAGCTTGGAAAAAAAAAAGAGATGAATTATTTTACCTTCTTCTGCACTTAACAATTCTTTGCTTTGTTGGAAGTTTATGACGAAATTCTTATCTTATAGTATTTTAATAGCGTATTTTAACTGTCATTTCAGATCATGTTAGATATTCTTCCTCAATCCTAAACCAAAACTCATTGTGATAGTTTCCTAAAAAAGAGAAATAAGTTGGACTTCATCAAAATTTAAAAAATCCTCTCTTCAAAGCATACCTTTAAGATGAAAAGGTTAGACCCAGGCTGTGAGGAAATGCTTGAAAATCATACAGCTGATAAAAGAGTCCTACTTGGAATACATCAGGAGCTCTCAAAACTCAGTAAGAAACCAACCCCTGAATGAAAAAGAGACAAATGATTTGGGTAGAAACTTCACCCAGAAGAAAAACAGATGTCAAAACTGCTGCCATATAGAAAATACAAACCAAACTACAGTGAATTAAATCACTCTTCACCGGGGGGCTAGGTAGTGGGGCAGGTGGCATGAAGAGCAGGAAAAAGTGGTTGGTTTGGAACATGGAAAACTCTTGGGGCTGTTGGATTCGTTTTATTGTCTTGATCAGAGTTCCACAGGTGTATATGTTAGTCAAAACATATCAAAGCAGACACCCTAAATATGCACACTTCATAGGATCCAGTTAAGATACCACATGAGGTCAGTTTAATCTCAGTAGACAAATTCAAAACAGACAAAGTCAAGATCCAAATTTGGTAAAATTCAAACATATTCATTTTTATTAAGGACACTCTTAAGCAAAACTCAATTTTTTTAGGGGATGGGGGAGCAGTATGTGTCAGTGGAGAAAAGGGGCCTGTGACACGCTCGGGGCTCTCCGCTGTGGCTTGTGCTAAGTCACTGGCACTGTTACACACCATGCTCTCTCACCTTCAGAGCAAACATTAACAGAGAGTATTGCTCTAGGAAGACTCAGGAAATTTTAAAAAAATGTATTAAACCCTGGATTATGTCAGCACCCTGTACTGTTGTTAATAAACACACTCACACACACAAGCACACACACGCACACGCACACACACCCACACACCCCTTCTTCTTCACCCATAATTTAGGACTGACCCTGGATGGAAGCAAGAAAAACACCAAGTCCAGCTACACTTCAAAAGTCATCTGTAGAATAGATATGAACTTACTGCTTGCAGTTAAATCTGTAATTTAACAAGTTACTCTATTACTGGAAAGTGGTAGTGTCATCACTGGCTTGACCGATTTTTCATCCTGCAAGCTTTCAGTCCTATCACCTGCACAACACATGGTGGGTCTCTCAGCCACTGTGTATCCTCTCCAGTTAATGAAACATGACAACTTACCCTGGAAGATATTTCCCTGACTTCTTCATTTCTAATTTGAAAAGATGTACAAGCAAGGCTTGGCTATGAAGAGACTGCCACACCTACTTCTGTACTTCCAGTTTTTCTTTTTTTAAGAAAAATTCTGAAGGTTTGGATTCAACATGGAACTGAAATTTAACTGGCACTATAGACTATTTGAAATAGGTTCTGTTGTATAAGATACAATTTGGCGAGTTAATATGCACAAAGCCAAGAGAAATCTATGTTGTGTAATTGTGTATTTCATTGACAAATTTGCACTATTTATCCCGTCCTTGAATCAGAATTTTTTTGTATGTCAGTTTCTATATACTTTTTCCAGTATTTTTAGATGTAGGTGGTATAGTTTTACACTGAGAAAGTGAGTTCTCTTTTATTAAGCCACTGATCCACCTTTAAACATCAGTTGTTCAGTTTAATGGGAGAAAAGGCGAAGAGGTGGGAGAAGTGATTCAAAATGAAAACTGAAGGATGAAGGGAACGGAGCCACACTGGCTTGGCTTTCCATGGGCATATTTTTAGCCAACTGACTTTTTTTGAGGCCCACTTCCCCCAGCCGTCGTCCTTCCCCCTTTTTAATCCAGATTCCAAATCTGGAGACTCAGGGTTACCGTGTAAATCTGCTTTCCTCACTATTGACCCTGCTCAAGAATATTCTAGTCTTTGAGTTCCTTGGCTTTGCTTTATTTACTATCACCCTCCCCTCTGTTTCTTCTAGAAATTAATTAAAATCATTAATCATCTGAAGAATCCTTTTTTTCAACTATTGGAGTCATTTCCTTTTGTGTCTTTTACTGTCATTACATTGCTTCTTTAAACAACAGGAAGCAAATATGCATACCCCACTCATCACCTTCATGCATCAATAATCTAGTTGCATTTCCTCTGAATGTTTAATTATTGTAAAATATAAAAGTTATAATCAAGAATTTTTAAATGAAAATTACCCTACATATGCACATATATATATATATATATACATGTATATAAATACAAATACTTAAATTTAAGATAGAAGATAGATGGAGACAGAAAATAGCACAAAACGTAAAGAGTCAATTACTCCTTGAACAAAATATGTAATTCAAAACAAATTAGGAAATACTCTGCTTTCTCAAAAGGAATAACTGACCATTAAAATTACAAAAGTATAGGCAAAGAGGTAATGGGTTAACCGATGCTGACAATAATTAATAAAGGATAGAGCTTGAGTATTTAAAGGATCTTTCCAATAATTATATAGGTGGGAGTTCCCACTGTGGCCCAGTAGAAACAAACCTGACTAGTATCCATGAAGATGCAAGTTTGATCCCTGGCCTCACTCAGTGGGTTAAGAATCCAGGGCTGCCTTGAGCTGTGCTGCAAGTCACAGGCACGACTTGGATCCGACGTTGCTGTGGCTGTGGCATGGGGCGGCAGCTGCAGCTCAGATTCAACCCCTAGCCTTGGAACTTCCATACGCCACAGGTGCTTGGACAATTTGTACAAATACGAGTATCAGTTGCAGGAGATTTTATTTTAAAGACATCAGATGCGGTGCTTTGGACCCTGAGCTGGGATGCTGAAGGGCAGGTGCAACAGACACTGCTAAGCCTGGACTGGGAAGTCCACGTGGCTTCTCCAGCACAGCGTACAGGACTCCAAGTGGAAGTATTTCTGGAGAAAGTGTTCTACCTGGAACAATGAAAGCTGTCTGGGGAAGCTGCATCATATA
Organism: Sus scrofa; assembly: GCF_054392235.1. Taxonomy (NCBI): domain Eukaryota; kingdom Metazoa; phylum Chordata; class Mammalia; order Artiodactyla; family Suidae; genus Sus; species Sus scrofa. The sequence goes on from NC_139392.1 coordinate 2,158,633, forward strand.
CCCTCTTCAGCTTTCAGACTGTTTCTGGAACCTTCCAGCCAACAATGTGAGCTGACTCTGCCCTCAGCCTTCCCAGCAGGAACCAGATGTATGTTTATAAAAGCCCATCTTGGAACTGACTCTTCCAGCTTTAAGTATTTTGACCCCATCTATTCAAGCAGCCTGAGCCGTTCAAGTGTCCAGATGAGGCCCCAGACATTGTAGGTAAAAGATCTGTCCCCACTGCCCCCTCTCTGAGCCTTGGACTCAAGGAGTCTGTAAGAATAACATGGTTAAGAATATTTGATTTGCAGGTGGCTTATCACATGGAGATTGATAATAAGAACACCAGAAAAGAGACAAACTGAGTGTCAGCAACCAAATAATGTTTTATCATCCCTCATGTAAAAAAATATTTATCACTTAGAATTGCACGCAGTCAAAACTTTCGTAAATAAAATAGACTCACAAAATGGCAAAGCACATTTGAAAAATAGTATTTGTCTGTTTAAAGTAAAATAAAATCACCTTAAGTCTTCCATTTATTCTGTGTTATAGCATTGATTTTAAAATATTAAAATAATCCTTCAGCCAACTACTTTTCAAAAGTGATAGGTCTATATAGCCGCATAAAATTGTTCTATTTCACAGTTTACTTTTTACTCTCTCTTTTTTATTGATCTCCAAAAGCTTCCAGAGAGACTTTAGATTTAAGGTAAACTTAAGTATTTATTCTCCAGAAAATCTATTCTTCCTACATAACAGTTTGAAAGAGGATATATGTTATAACTTGATAATGTTGCTTTGCATTTTTAAGGAAAAACACTTTAAGTAAACTACTGTGTTAAATTACACTATTATTAAAATGCATAAACAAATCTCATTTAGTAAATCAGTTACGCTATACCTAAAGTTTGTGAGTTCAATTGAGATTTGGCATGTTTCTCTGTTGACTCAAATAGTTTCCTAATTGGAAATTAAAAGCAATGGAATAGAAGTTGTGTGCCAATTATCTGATAATAGTTTACAAATAATAATATTCTGTTTAAATATAATTTAAACTTCATTAAAAAAAGAATACTAAGAGCACTATAGATGTTTTGGTATAGTTTTAAATTCAGTATCATTGTTTATGAGGGGGAGAAATACCTTTCAAAGTCTATCCTTACAAACCTACATCTATTAAGTATTTCCAAAATCACTTGCTATCTAGGGTGAAATGAAAATCCAGACTAATTTTCTCTCTCATTCTACTAAACTTTGACAGCCTTGGAGATGTGGTTGCTTAAACCTAAGGCTGGCATTGGCAAATGGGAGAAAGAAGACCTGAGCTTGCCAATTCAACGTGGCCTTTCTTTAAAAAAAAAAATCTATATACCTAAAACTTACAGCAGTCTAACAAGGCCCACCTATGGCTTTTTTAAAACAACAGTATTCTGAGACATGAATATGTGTTTTTTTAATGAATTTTATCACATTTATAGTTGTACAACGATCATCACAACCTGATTTTATAGCATTTCCATCCAAAAGCCCCAGGGCACCTCTCCACCCCAAACCTGTCTCTTTTGGAAACCATAAGTTTTTCAAAACTGTGAGTCAGTATCTGTTCTGCAAAGAAGTTCATTCTGTTCTTTTTTCAGACTCCACGTGAAGTGAGAGCTTATGATGTTGGTGTCTCACTGTCTGACCGACTTCACTTAGCATGACATTTTCTAGGTCCATCCATGTTGCTGCAAATGCCGTTATTTTTTTCCTTTTAATGGCTGAGTAATATTCCATTGTGTATATGTACTACATCTTCTTGATCCACTCCTCTGTCAATGGACATTTGGGTTGTTTCCATGTCCTGGCTTTGTATAGAGTGCTTCAGTGAACATTGGAGTACAGTGTCTTTTCGAGTCATGGTTTTCTCTGGATAGAAGCCCAGGAGTTGGATTGCTGGATCAAATGGTAATTCTATTTTGAGATGAATATGTGTTTAAAGCACATACTAGTTAAATATGACAGAGTACTTTATTTAAATAATATTAAATATGTGAATGATGCTTTAATAATTGAAATTAAAATCTAGATGCTGGCACTTAAAAAACTGCTAAGAATATAAAAGGTGAAATCTGCATTTAAAAAAATTACTTGGGAAATAAATACATAAATTGTGTGTACTTATTTTTGATTGAAATCCCAATTAAAGAAACATGCACAGTGAATAAATAAAGGTAAATGGACCCCTGGAGCTGTGCTGATGTCATCTTTCTGCATATCAATTCCTTCCTAGTGAGAGACTCTAGCTCCACATCAAAGAGCACGGAAGATGGATCTAGTCAAGTGCAGAGTGGAGACCTCTGGCTGGGTCACTCTTCCAGGTGGTGGTCAAATTACTCACCTCCAGCCTGGAGCTACTTTATTCTCCTCTGAGTTATATGTTTCCTTTATCAAAGGAAAGATCAAGAAAATAATTATCTACTAAACAGATCAAAACCAGAAGTACAGAAAGCCTAAGCTGAAGTCTAAACACTTAAAACTGAGTCATGTGTGCGTATTTTTTAAAGCAGTACAGTTTTTCTGACTCCGATCTCCTCAGTTTCCATTAAATGCTCACTCATGAATCTTTTGCCTGCAATAATTTTTTTAAATGTTTTTTATTTTATTTTATTTTATTTTGCTTTTTATGGCTACACCCACAGCATATGGAGGTTCCCAGGCTAGGGGTAAAATCAGAGCCACAGCCTCCAACCTACGTGACAGCTAGAGCAACGCAGGATTCTAGCTACATCTGTGACCTACACCACAACTCACAGCAATGCCAAATCTTTCACCCACTGAGAAAGGCCAGGGATTGAACCCACATGCTCATGGATACTAGTTGGGTTTGTTACTGCTAAGCTACGATGAGACCTCCCTAAGTTCAAATCATTCTTATAACTACAGCACTAGCTCACAATAATTTTTTATTGAGAAATCATGACAGATAGAAAAAAAGAGTCCTTTCAAGCTTACTTCTTCAATCATGTCTTCTTAGGTTAAATCAGGGCTAATGGAAAATTAAGTTGTTCAGAAATCTTCCTTTTTAATTAGAATATGTTGTTTTAAGAAACAAATCATGTATAGTCATCACTTAAAGGTGCAGTATCTCTATTTTTAGAATGGAAAGCATTTTGTACCCGAGTAACAGAAATATATATACATACATATGTATAAAGTTTGTATAGACACATATGTATGTGTGTGTGTGTATAAAAATCTGGGCAGTCAATGAGGAGATGTTATATAAAGGATAGAAAGTACTTTTAAAAACAAGTGGAATCAAGTGAGATAATTGCTGGACATAATAATGCAGACTAGGATTTCCTGCGGTGGCACAGAGGAGGCAAATCCAACTAGGAACCCTGAGGTTGTGGGTTTGATCCCTGGTCTCACTCAGTGGGTTAATGATCCAGGGTTGCCGTGAGCTGTGATACAAGTCACAGATGTGGCTCGGATCTGGAGTAGCTGTGGCTCTGGCGTAGGCTGGTGGCTACAGCTCCGATTCGACCCCTAGCCTGGGAACCTCCATATGCCGCGGGTCTGGTCCTCAAAAGACAAAAGACAAAATAAATAAATACTGCAGACTAATAGAAAGGCAGGAAAAAATTCAGACCAGACCTAGGGGGACGTAAGAATAATTTTGTGACAGAAGCGACCTTCACGAGAGGAACGAGGTGGTGGGCTGCACACGGAGAAACACACAGAGCAAAGCCGAGCGTGGTGACAAGGATTTTAAATAACGGTGGCACCGGAGGGGGTGGTGATGGAATTTCCAAGTCATGGTCTTAGCATTACCCAATATTCCTAATAACCAGTTATGAAGGTTTCCAGGATAATGGCCCCCAGTGATGCTTCCTGTATCTGATGGGGATTGAGCAGGATCGTTACACAGGGAGCTGTAGAAGTCCCCAAAAGGGACCATAGACAGCGAGGGAAACCCGGGGGACTCTGGGGGGATCCCTGTAAGGTAATAACCGCTCAGGAGGACCATCACAGGAAGGCAGGCTTGCTGGACTAGCGGAGGCCTGAGATTTGCCTCGGGTCACTGGGTGGGGATGGAAGGAGGCCTGCGCTCAGATTCCGATTCCGATTCCGATTCCGACCTGGGGCAGGAGATTCAGAACCGCCCTTCTGCTGATGTGTATGAGCATCATGACAGCATTAGCTTGATCTTCTAGGGTCAAATTTTCGCCTCCAGGATACCAAGGAGGAGCTACTCCGTGGAGAAAGAGGAGAAGGCAGTCTTTTCTGACCCCTACTCCCCTTGGGTGATGAAAGTGGAGCCCACCTAATCCTCAGGATACAGCCACCTTGCCTGCTCACTTGCATCTCTCGCGAGTGTCCTATCTCAATAAATCTATTTTGTCTGTCACTCTGTCTCTCACGGAATTCCCTCTATGAAGAGGCATGAAGAACCTGAATTCAGTAAGTCCAGACACTGGGTGAGTGACGCCAGTTTAAAAACTGAGGGTTCAAGTTCCAATCTGGGTTGTGGCTAGTTCAGGCCATTAATGCTGTCGGTTTCAGCTGGTGGACCATGAAGGGACAGTGACGAAGCAAGAGCATGTTCAGAGTTAGGTCTTGGTCCCAGATGGGCTTATGGGATGCTGACGTCTGCTCGTTTTTTGGCGGGTGGATCAAGCTGGTCAGCTCCAGGACAGCACTCTTAGTCTCTACAATCGTCTCCTTGATTCTGAGGTTTTCCCCCACATTCTATGTTCTTTCCTGCTCTAGTCCATTCTTCTATCAACCCAAGAGGACCTGTGACCACCCAAGTGTACTTTTACTGCCCCAACCCTTGCAGGTGCTAACGCTTTATTCCCAGCTTGCCGCCAGACCAGCTTCCACTCATCACGGACACTCGTGGGGACACCTTCTGTCAGCAGCTTCTCAGGCACTAATACCTGGTTGGGAGGCTACCTTGGAAGGGATAACACCTAAACTAGTAAGTGTAAATCTTGACCAACTTGCATGGTGGAATTTGAATTTGGCTCACACGGGAGTTAGAGGTATCACCTCAGGGTTGGGTCTGAAATGGATCAGGATGCATCAATCCCAACCAATACTCCTCTGGACAGCGAGACCCCAGAGGCCTCATTTAACACGTGTAGATCGGAGGGATAATTCTGATATGAACACTGAAGACACTTTAACTGACCCGCCCTATGCGGCCATCCCAAAGTCAACCCTCTCTCAAGGAGGCGCTGTGGTCCAGGCAGAAGCCACCATGTCAGCAGCAGCTGTGGGAGCCCCTCCTCCACCTGAGGCGACTGCCCCCAGGGGAGGACAGGGCTAGGGATGGAAAGAGGCTCCCTCCCTATTCAGGAACCTCCTCTTTGTACCCCGAGTTACCCGAGCTTAGCACTCACAGTGGTTTAAGTTACCAAATAACTTCCCCTATGGTTTTGCCTCTGAGAGAAGTTCCTGATGGGAATCAGGGAACAATTAGCATCCACGAACCTTTCTCCATGTCTGATCTAAGTATGGCAGCGGACAAGGTGGGAAGTTTTCCTGAGGATCCTGAACTCTTCTCAAAGGTACTTACCCAAACAGTGGGAGCTTTTGACTTCCCCTGGGGGGACTGACATATCTCACTTCCCCACTGCTGTACCCCCGAGGAAAAGCCATGTAAGATACTGGCGGCCTGAGCCCAACAGGGCCATGCAGTGCCCTGGGAGCGGGGGGGAATGATGCTGTTTCTGAGGCAGCCCCACAGTGGAATTACCAGGTGAATTCTACCGATAGAGATAGACAGGATCATATGATTACCCGTTTAAAAGAGGGCATGAAGAAACTTACAGCAAAACCTGCAGATTATGAAAACGGGAGAGAGGTCCAACAGGAACAGGGTGAAAATCCTGCAGTCTTCCAAGGGAGACTAGTGGAGGCCTCTAGGAAGAATACAAACGCGGATCCCTCCTCCCCTGAGGGACAGGCCCTCTTGGCTGTGCGTTTCACAGCCCAGTCTGCCCCAGACGTCAGGCGAATAAGCTGTAGACATGCAGCTCAGATGTCTAGTATTAACCACCTCATATGCAGTGAGACCATCCAGCCTCACGTCAGCCACATCAGTGGCTCCAGTCCAGAACAGCAGTGAAAACATCCACGCTGGAGTGGAGGCCAAATTGCTGAGCCAGAGAATCATGAGAAGATAATGCTGGTGTCTTAAGCCAATAATTTGGAGAATATACGTGCATGTGTGAGTAAGCACTTACTGATAAATATCTGAAATAGAAATATTACCTTGAAATGGAGTGCTACCACAACAAAACCTAAAACACATGGTTTGTCTTTGGCCAGTTAGCAGGAGAGGCTGGAAGGGACCTAAGGAGATAGAGAGTAGAGAGGGAAATGCCTGGAGAAGCCTAACGTCAGGCTGGAAAAATTGCAAAGTGCTCCCATCTTTGTAAAGGGGGTGAGAAAAGTGCTGCTGGACAGCTGGGAGGTTGAGGACCTATGATGTTGAGACAGAATAATTGGCCCACATGAAAGAACCTTGAAAGACAGAAACTGCATCCAATGCATTGTTGGATCTGGCTAAGGACAGGTCCTGGATGTATTTGAAGGGAGCATCTGGTTTCTCTCAGCTGGCTTTGCTAAGGTATAAGAACAAAAGGGGTGAGACAAAACGGAACGTTCATTTTGCAAGGATGATTTAGAGGAAAAAATAGAGGAGAGGTGACTTGCTGGATTGGAAAATAAAGCTTTCATTTTCAGTCTATCTGGCAAAAATTCTTAAAGCAGTATGTGGCCTCTGGGGAAAGATCAAAGCAAGAGTGTGATAGTTGGGCCTTTTCTTAAGATCTCAGCAAGATTTAAGGCTATGCCTAACGATCTGTTCAGCTTGATAAAGATGGATGCAAAATATCAAATAAACATGGTTACATCGTAGCCAGACATTCGGAAAGGAGAGAAAAGTCTTTCATGAAATAAATGTGACCTTGGGGGCCTGAAGTAAATGCTCCAAAACGTCCTAGGAAACTCACAAAGTTATTTAAATGAGGATACAACTAAAACCCCTGACAGCTTAGATAGAGGAGCAGAGACTATGAGGATTCAAAATTAAATGAGGTCTCTTGGTCCCACTTTTGAAATGCATAGTGCAGAAGGGAGGTTTTGTTTAAAATGTGGGCTATTTCTTTTGCGTGTGTGCTTGTTTTTGTTGGATTTTTAACTGCAGTATAGTTGATTTACATTATGATATTAGTTGCAAGTTTATAACACAGTCATTTATTTTTATAGATTATGCTCCATTTATAGATACAAATATTGGCTACATTTCCTCTGCTGTACAATATGTTCTTGTAACTTATTTATTTTATACATAATAGTTTGTACATCCCAGCCCCTACCCTTTTCTTGCCCTCCTCTCTTCCTTCTCCCATTGTTAACTGCTAGTTTGTTCTCTAAATCTGTGATTTATTTCTGCTTTGTTATATTTCTTCATTTCAGTTTTCTTTGTATGTTCTGCTTTTAAGGGCCGCACCTGCAGCACATGAAGTTTCCAGGGTAGGGGTTGAAACAGAGCTGCAGATGCCCACCTACGCCACAGCCACAGCAATGTGGGATCTGAGCCATGTCTGCAACCTACACCACAGCTCACAGCAACACCAGATACTTAACCCACTGAGCAAGGACACGGGTCTAACCCGTGTCCTCATGGGTACTAGTCAGGTTCGTTACTGCTGAGTTGCAATGGGCCCTCCCTACTTTTTAAGGAAGGGCAGTCTAACAGGTGGAGCCAAGAACTACAGAGAAAGTCAGGCTAAGGAGATGCTTTTGGGGAGGAAAGCTGGGGCTTGTCAGATATTATCCCCTGCTCCTAGAATGGAAACCAGAAATGGGCCTGGATTTCAGAAATTCTCTGGATCAGTTATTCTTCTGTCTCTTATTTTCAATAGGCCTGTGCCTTCATTTTCTGCTGCTACGCTATAGCAATGACCACAAACTCACCGCCTTAAAATGGCTCATTGCACACTGTATGTGTGGGTTAGGGATCTGGGTACCATTTGCTGAGGCCTCTGCTCAGAGTCTCACTAGACTGAATTCAAGGTGTTGACCAGGGCTGTGATCTCTTCTGAGGCTCAAGGACCTCTTCCAAGACTACTGTTAGCAAAATTCAGTTTCTTGTGGCTGCAGGAGGAAGAACCTCAGCATCTAAAGAAGATCTATCATCCTCGGCTTCATGGTTCCCACTTCAAACTGAAAGATCACTTTCTCCTTGGCCAGCAGGAGCCCACATCTCTGATGCTTCGCCTTCTTTTAAAATTCTCACCTGGTTAGGTGAGGCCCACTCAAGTATAATCACCTTTTGATGAACTTCAAGTGACTTGGGAGATATCCTAGTCATAAAGAATATATCCCATCCTATTCACCGGTCACACTCAAAGACAGGGGATCCTCACAGCCTGTATACCACGAGGGGGAAATCTTGTAAGCACCTTAGAATTCTACTGACTCCAGAAGAGACCAGTGTGAGCGTGTGTGGGCTGGATAACTTGGGTTTTTGTTGTTGTTGCTCTTTGTTTTTAATTCAGAGGTCTGTGGATATAGATGCATCTGACAGAACATTGTAAATCAACTGTACTTTAATAATTTTCTTTGCCTTTTTGCCTTTTCTAGGGCCACTCCCACAGCATATGGAGGTTCCCAGGCCAGGGGTCCAATTAGAGCTGTAGCCGCCGGCCTACACCAGAGACACAGCAACACAGCATCCAAGCTTCGTCTGCAACCCACACCACAGCTCGCGGCAACACCAGATCTTCAACCCACTGAGCGAGGCCAGTCATCGAACCCAGAACCTCACGGTTCCTAACTGGATTTGTTAACCAGTGCACCATGACGGGAACTCCTAATAATTTTTTTTAAAAAGACAACATCGTAGGTCAACTCTAATAATTTAAAATATTAAAAAAATAAATGCTAGAAGAACCTTGTGCTAATTGGACTGCCACTGGAAGATTTTAATCTGTATCTATAGTCTTTAATATATGCATACATATTGTTAGGTAGATAGATAGATAGATAGATAGATAGATAAAAATACCTGTCTGCTAACAGTATGTAGAAGCAATGACAGCCCAGCAGCAGTGAAAATACTAGGACCCAGATCTTGGTTTATAAATATTGTTCTCCAGTTACAGGAAACAGAAATCCTTAGAGAAATTAACAATCCCAGGGCTGGAACAAGTTAGTACAAGAATAGCCTAGAATATCTTGCCATTAAAGAAATAAGGACATGTTCAAAGACAGATGGAGGCAGATCTAAAGATTATAGGAGCCTGTTCGACCTTCTCATTGTCAGAAATAAAAAAGGCAAAACAGCTATTCTATTCATATCCTATGCTGAAGATATCAACTCTCATAATAGACAGACACCCCATTTAAAATATTAATTAGGAAAAAGCCTACGTCTCAACAATATGATTGATTCTCAACATCTAAAAAGGCAAATACTGTTACCGCTGTGGGCTATTACAAAGGTTGGTTTCCAGCACCTTTTCAAAATGCTGATATTTATTGTTAAATTGAAGAGTTTGTTATTTCTTTCAAATAAAATAAAAATGTGAATATATTACAAGTCCTCTTCAGAAACTATTTTGAAATTTGATCTCAATGATAAAACATACATAGTACTGCTCAGAGCACCTCATTGATAATAAGTTGTTCCAACACTAACCCTTTTGATAAATACTATTATTTCCTCAATTGCAAAGATGGGGAAACTGAGACAAAATTTTCAAATTCATGCAGATAGTCAATGGTAAAGCTAGGATATGGGTTAAAGTAAACTCACTCCCATTATTAGACTTTTAACCATTACCTTGTTAAACCTTTAATAATGGTGGTAATAATATATGAATAATCTTTCAAAATTACCCATTGCCAGCTACCTCTCCCCTGAAAATTCTTGATAAGGAAATACTTGCACCTTTAAAAATGAAGTGTAAGAGAATCCTCATTTATTTATTACGGCCTTATTTGCTTCTCTAACCATTATGTATTTGGGAACTCCATTAAAGCCACTTTCTCATCTGGAGAAAGGAATAAAGACCTCCTAATAAGCAAAGGTTACTTCTGTTTTTCATCCACTGCATAAATTATTAACTGAACTTTTTAATGTTCCAAATCTGATTCAGTCAAAGAATGTTTTCATTAAATGGAATCATTACCGTGGTAACAATATTTATAAACCAAATAGTTTAAAACAAGCTAAATCCTATTATTTAATTGTAGTTCCTTCCATCAAATGTTGAAAACTTCTAAAGACAGTTTAGTACAGAATACAAATGGTTTAAATTTCTTTCAAATAACAGGATAGTTTTAAAATAATCAACATAATTTTTCTACCACATATAAACTAAATGTTCTGAAGCCATATTGCTTGATGTTGACCTTTGCTACATTAAAATGGAAATAGCTACAATGTATACATGTATTGTGTATAAAATTCATCTATATTATTTGTATATATAAGCGTCTGTACAATATATACATATATAAAATATATAACAATTTGAATTAAAATATTCACAAACAACTGAACATCAATCAACAAAGCATATTTATAGTGGAAATTCTTTAAACAAGGACTTACAGTAATTAGGAATATACAGATTCACAATATTCTTACATACTTTTAAATCCCTTCTTTTACCAAATAATTATCTTCTGAAAATGTTATTATAAGGCTCAAACTCATGCATTATTTAAAAAGCAATCCTGTAAGTAATTCAACTGTTCAGAGCAAAAATCTTACAGCTAAAAATCAGAATTAGGACTTTTAGAATCAGAATGCATTTCGTCAAAGAATTGGAATATAAAGAAGTCAAATAGAATTTCTAAAAGTGAAAAATACAATAGCAAAAATTAAGAATGTAATAAATGTGTTTAAAATTTCATTCTAAAATAGTGATATAACAGCCAAACGAGAAAGGTATATTCATTAATATGTTTTTCAAAATAAAGGTCAAATGAAGACATTTTTAGATACAAAACACTGAGTAAATATTTGCACTAAAGAAATACTGATAGGTTGCATTGGTTTATTTTTGTTTTTGTTGCCTTGGGAGACTGCCCTCAAAGTTATAAGCTTTTGCACAGCAAAGGAAACAATAAAAAAAGACAACCTATGAAATGGGAGAAAATATTTTCAAACAATGCAATTGAAAAGGGTTTAATCACTAAAATATACAAACAACTTATACAACTCAACAGCAAAAAACCCAAAAACCCAATTGAAAAATGGGCAGAAGACCTGAATAGACATTTCTCCAAAGAAGATATACAGATGGCCAACAAACACATGAAAAAATGCTCAGCATCACTAATTATTAGAGAAATGCAAACCAAAACTACCATGAGGCACCACCTCACAACAGTCAGAATGGCCATCATTAACAAGTCAACAAATAACAAATGCTGGAGAGGGTGGGAAGAAAAGGGAACCCTGCTACATTGTTGGTGGGAATGTAAATTGGTACAACCCCTATGGAAAAAAGTATGGCGGTACCTCAGAAAACTAAGTATAGAACTACCATATGACCCAGCAATTCCACTCCCAAAAAAAACTTTCATTCAAAAAGATACACACACTCCTATGTTCATTGCAGCTCTATTCACAATAGCTAAGACATGGAAACAACCTAAATGTCTATCAACAGATGAATGAATCAAGAAGATAGGATATATATATACACAATGGAATCCTACTCAGCCATAAAAAAGAACAAAATAATGCCATTTGCAGCAACACAGATGAGACCAGAGACTCTCATAATAAGTGAAGTAAGTCAGAAAGAGAAAGACAAATACCATATGATATCACATATCTGGAATCTAATATATGGCACAAATAAACCTATCTACAGAAGAAACAAACCCATGGACATGGAGAACAGTTGTGTGGTTGCTAAGGAGGGGGGAGTGGGATGGACTGGGAGTTTGGGGTTAGCAGATGACAGCTATTGGATTTGGAATAGATAAGCCATGAGATCCTGCTGTATAAGCACAGGGAACGACATCTAGTCACTTGTGATGGAACACGATGGAGGATAATGTGAGAAACAGAATGTATATATATGTATGACTAGGTCACTTTTCCACACAGCAGAAATTGACCTCTCATTATAAGTCAACTATGACAACTTTTTTCAAAAAGGAAAAAAAGAAACACCGTTACAGTAGATTACAATATATAAGAAAAAATATAAAAACAAGAATTATAATACATCTCCACCTAAAACTATTAAACTCAATTGAAAATGAAGATGCTATAACTAAATGAAGAGATACATCATAAGATGAATGAAAAGGCAAAATATTTAAAAGATGTCAATTTGCCTCAACCTCTATGTGTATATTCATCAAAGTCCTGTCAAAATGCAGTGATTTTAAACTGAACGTCTCCTTTCAAAAAATGTATATGGCAATGTACGTAACCTAAGATAGTGGGAAAAATCTTGCAGCATCAAGCTGGAGGATTTATACTATACAGTATCAAAACTGATTATAAAGTTACACTGTTTAAAACATTGTGAAAAGTGAGTTACGAAAAGGCACCACTTCATCACCACAGGGGAAAATGGTCTTTTTAATAAATGGTGCTATGTCACTTAGATATACACACGGTGGAAGTGGCGGATGGGAAGAAAAGAAAAAGATCTTGACTGTTTGCTCACACGACACACAATATGAACTTCAGATAGACTGTAAATCAACATGTAAAGTTAAGACAGTAAAGCTTATGAAAGAAGACAGAGGAGAATATAATTATGACCTTAGGAATAATATTTTAATTAAGATACACATATCACTAACTCTAAAGGAAAGCCAAACAATTGGTAAACTAGACTACATTAAAACATACTTATATATAGACAGATAGATGATAGACAGATAGATAGGTGATACATATTGCTATAAGCCCTTGAATAAGGCAAGCCACAGGGTTTAATATATCTTAAAAAAAGATACTTACAAATATATATCCAAAAGGGGAGATAATATGTACACATATAATATCTCCCTTCGTATTAATAAGAAAAAGACAAACAGCATAACAGAAAAATAGGGAAAAATTTTAGCATTTCAAAACGGAGGATATCCAAATAGCTGATAAACACATGGAGAAGTATTCAACTTCATTAGTCATTACGAAATACAAATAAAAACCATTTGAGCAAAATATCACTCAAACCAACCAAAATGGATTACAAGGCAGAATATTTGTTGAAAATATGCAGCAACCAGAATTCTGGTTCAATGATGGCGAAATTTTAAACTGGTACAATATCTTTGGAAAATCATTTGTCTATGTCTACTGAAGCTGAACAGACGACCCAGCAATTCCACGTAAGTACATACATAACAGAAATACATATACATGTCCCAAGAAAGACTTGATTTTTAGTAACTCATAAAGACTGAATTTTAATAAATATCTGGATGTTTATTAATAGAAGAATAAATGCATAAATTATCACATATAATATAGCAGATTATCACAGACTAAGAAAGGAGAATGAATGAAGCACCCCAAAACAACAGGAATGGATCTCACAAACATAATACTGAGAAGGAAGAAAAAGCTAGACGTGTGAAAGCATGGAGTTTTATTTGCGGATTCAGAACTGTGTTGATAGGGAGGCAACGGCAGTGTGACCTCTGCGGAGAGGCAGGGGCTGGGCTTGTGCATGGCCAAGGCGCTTGGATTCCGCCAATGCATCTCCATCTATGTTTCAGAATCCCACTCCCAATATCCAGAAACATCGAAAGAAAAAGAAAACATGATGCAGCTTTAGACAGAGTTTGGTGAAAACTGGGTCTTGACTTATGAATATTTTCACTATGTGATCACTGTACAATCATGACGCAGGCATTTTTCTGTATGTCTCACTAGGCTAAATTTTAAAAATAATGTCCTATGCATATCTCGGAAGGAAGAAGTAAAAGGTGCTAGGGTTACTTTTGACAGGAAAAGAAGTATTTTTTCTTCGGGGTATACTCCAGATACATTAAAGAGATCAATGTGGAGTTCCTGTGGTAGCACAGTGAAAACAAATCTGACTAGGAACCATGAGGTTGTCGGTTCGACTCTTGGCCTTGCTTATTGGGTGAAGGATCCAGCATTGCTGGGAGCTGTGGTGTAGGTCACAGATGTGGCTCGGATCTGGCGTCGCTGTGGTGTAGGCCGGCAGCTGTAGCTCCGATTAGACCCCCAGCCTACGGGAACCTCCATATACTGCAGGTGCAGTCCTAAAAAGACAAATAAATAAATAAGAGATCAATGTGAAATAAAATTATTTAAAATGTATGAAAGAAAGAGGATATTGATGGAGTCTTGGTATATAACAGTTTTTTGTATAAATTTTAAAAATGAAAAATCATCAAGAAATAAAGTTGATAGAAAGTAGGAAATATAGGGAGTTCCTGTCGTGGCACAGTGGTTAACGAATCTGACTAGGAACCATGAGGTTGAGGGTTTGATCCCCGGCCTCGCTCAGTGGATGAAGGATCCAGCGTTGCCGTGAGCTGTGGTGTAGGTCGCAGACGCGGCTCAGATCCCACGTTGCTGTGGCTCTGGCGTAGGCTGGCAGTTGTAGCTCCGATTTGACCCCTAGCCTGGGAACCTCCATATGCCGCAGGAGTGGCCCTAGAAAAGGCAAAAAAAAAGACAAAAAAAAAGAAAGTAGGAAATATACATAAAATTATAAATTTTAACACATTGAAGTCAATATTTATATTAATAAATATAATACTTAATATATAATTATAAATATTAAAAAGTATAAAATCTGAGGGGAACAAGGAGAGTGTGACCAAATATTTTTTTATCAGGTGTATATATTTGTGTATATGTATATACACACACACACACAAACACGAGTCACTTTGCTGTACACCTGAAACTAACACAACATTGTAAATCAACTACACTTCAATTAAGTAAATGTTTTTAAAATTTTTTATTACTCACTGTTTTATTACATTTATAGCTGTACTATGATCATTACAACCCAATCTTATAGCATGTCCATCCCAAACCCCCAGCACATCCCCCCACCCCTCTAACCTGTCTCATTTGGAAACCATAGGATTTTCGAGGGAGTGTCCAAATATTTGAATATACTTATATTCACAGAAAGAAATTTTAATAGAGTCTTCAAATATAAAGTCAAATACTTGTTATGCACTCAAATTAAGCATTTAAATAATATGATAATTAATATTATTTGTGAATAAACTTAACAATAATTATTTCATCATGTAATAAGTTTTTAGCTTCTAGGTGTGCGGAACACTGTGGCAGGGATTAGCTAGAAAGCGGTGAGTAGAAGGAACACATTCCCTACCCCGCAAGAGTTTGTACTTTAACAGACATTAACAATGTAAACCACTAAATGGATATGTGATTCGCATTGCGAAAAGCAATGGAGGAAAAGAAGAAAGTGTTTAATGAAGAGTTAGGAGGTTTATGTTGGGTTCATGTGGTGTCTCCTCTCAGTCTTCCTCTTCTTCAGTCCAACCTTCCTAAGGGCTCAGTCCTCAGATTCTTCTCTTTCTTATTACACTATGATCTGACTAGAACCAACGACCATTCTATCACTAGGCTGATCCTGTAACATATAGTGGTGGACACATCGTGATGACTCCACAATTCGTTTCTAGTTCTAATGTCTCCCCACATTGTAGACGCTCATATTCTTCCACTAAGCACTCATATCTAAATCAGAAATTGTGACACCCCCGTCCCCAACCACTCCATCCCCAAAGTCTTTATTTCAATGTGCCCATCCCATTCCCACAGCTGCTCAGGCCAAAAACTTTGGAAGCATCCTGACTGTTTCTTCTCATCCCAGATAAAAACAGAAGAGGCTGCCCCAAATCTGATCGCTTACCAACAACTCTGTATTTGCCTTAATCCAAGTCACCACTGTCACTTATCTGACTATGCAGGAGTCGCCGTATTTGCATCCCTTATTATAATGTACAGGGCACTCCCTCTGTGATCTCTTTTTCATAATCAATCTGAGGAATCAACTCAAAATACCTATCTGATGGTGTCTCTTCACTGCTTACAACCTGCCAATCCTCACATTTCACATAAAACCAGAAATCTTTCTATGGCTTCAAAATGCCCTCCGTGATGCAGCCACAGGACTCTTCAGCACGGCCGTGTTTCAGCCACAAGGACTCTTGCTCTTGACACTGAGCAGGTGCTACCTCCTCCCAAGTCTATGTTAATTCCCTCTAGAAAAGATTTGTATGTTTGTATTTCCATCACCAACAAGAGGTTCTATAAAGACGCATTTACTAAAAAACTTTTCTTATGATGTTGCATGACAGATATCCTTTTGAGTCAGTTTCTATGTTTTTTTAACACGAGATATACAAAATTTCTATTTTCCTTCTGTGTTTAGACATTCTCTTCCAGAAAAAATAAAAGGGACTCAAACTTTTTTCTGAAAATTGATAATTTTCTCTGAAGTCTCATACATTCGTCTTATAAACTATGCCACATATAAGAATCCTGTATTAGGAAATGCTTCAGTTAAAACAATGGTTTGAAGGAAATTGCTTTATGAGACTAATCATCTAAATTAATAATGCGGGGTTAGTTTATGTACATTCAGAAAGGAAGAAAACAATCACATTATGTCCATAGTATGTACGTGTTTTGCAAAGGTAATCCAGTTGCTAAGAATTCAACAACTCATAACATTAAAAGGAAACGTTCATGCAATTACTGGCTTCACGGCTTTTAGTCTTTTCCTGAGGGAAAGTCAATAAAGAAATAAAGGAAATATACTTTTAACTCTACTGGCTTGATTATGAACATTTTACTTTAATTGCTAACATTGTTTAATCATACATTGCTTGCATCTTAAAGCATTGTTATCTACATCCTATTCTTGATCAAATAGTGGATTGAGTCCATCTCATTTTCTTAAATAGCCTAATAAGTGAACAATAAATTTTTTGTTGTTTTTTTGTTTGTTTGTTTTTTTAGTTTCCTGCCTTCTCTCAAATGTCTTCTGCAGTCTATACATAGTTTCTTCTATGGCTACTGTTTCCACGTAAAGATCCATACTCATCACTCTCCTTGCTCCTGGGGTAGATTTTTCCTTGTTAACATATGGATGATTCTCAGCCCTGCCTCCACCTTACCTCCACTCATTTGTTCTAAGGTGTACAGCTCACCACCAGCTGCCTACTCTATCCCCTCTGTCCCGCTCCTTGAGCCAATGAGATGCCATCTGCATTCAAGAACTTGGCACCTGCAAAAGAGTAGGGCTGAGAGAGAGTGGTTTAGAATCCTTCACCTGCCCATCATGCTTCCATCACCATTTCTGCACTATCGTAGAGTTTACCTTGTTCTTTCTCTTCCTCTTGGAAAAAAAATTACTGGAATGTGTTGTTTAGTACCTCACTAGCTGACGGAATGCCTTCAGCAATGCTGATATTTTTCCTTCCTCTTCCAATCACTGGCTAGATCTGAATCTAGCCTCCCCTCTCACCTCCCAAAATTTGACATCTACAAAGTCTGGAGAAAAACCAAATTTATTTGCTCTGAAAGTTCCCATTGTGGCTCAGTGGATTAAAGACCCTAAGTTGTCTCTCTGAGGATGAAAGTTCAATCCCTGGCCTTGCTCAGTGGGTTAAGGATCCAGAATTGCTGCAAACTGCAGCATAGGTCACAGGTGCAGCTCTGAATCCACCCTTAGTTCAGGAACATCCATGTGCCACAGGTGCATCCATCAAAAGGAAAAAAAACCAAACATTTGCTCAACTCTATTTTATCCTAGATTCTGATTACCAAGCCTCTCCCTCAGGGTGGAAACTCAGACTTTGTCTCCTATAGTTCCTGCTGGTTTATAGATGCCTGCCCCCATCGCTACTGTGAGGTGGATTTTTTAACTTCCCTGGCAAACATAAGATTGGCACACGATCTCAGAAATCCGCCTTGACAGCAATGAGGCTGAAGATAAGAATGAATTCTCAAACGTGGCAGAATAGAAGGACTGGAGCTCAACTTCTCTCCTAAAAACAACAAAATTCACAACTAAATACTGAACAATCTCCACCCAAGTGGACTGGAAACCTTAAAAAAGATATCCTACTCCAGAAGAAAAAGAGGAGGCCACATCAAGAGGTAGGAGGGGTGATTTCACTATATAAACAACCCCATACCTCCCAGGTGGGAAGCTCCACAGACTGAAAACTAACTGGTTCACAGAGACTCACCTACAGGAGTGAGAGTTCTGAGCCCCCCCATCAAACTCTCACCTGCGGAGATCCGACACTGGGAGAAAGAGCCCCTGGAGCATCTGGCATTGAAGGCCAGTGGGGCTTGTGCACAGGAGCTCCACAGGACTGGGGGAAACAGAGACCCCATTCTTAAAAGGCACACACGGACTTTCACGTGCACTGGGTCCCAGGGCAGAGCTAGGAGCTAGGTCTCCATAGAAACCTGGGCCAAACCTGACTGCAGTTCTTGGAAGACATCCTGGGAAAACAGGGGTGAATGTGGCTTGTTGTAAGGGAAGGACATTGAAGGCAAAGCTCTCGGGAATATTCAGCAGGTGCCTTTTTCTGGAGGTGGCCATTTTGGGAAAATATGGCCCCACCCATTTAGTCAGCCTGAGAAGCCCCAGGTGAAACAACAATCCAGGTGGGATCACAGCCCTGCCCCTCAGTAAACAGGCTACCTAAAGACCCCTCAGGCACACAACTGCCTCTAATCCCATCCAGAGACAAAGCCCCACCCACCAGAGGGATTAGAATCAGCTCCACCTACCAGTGGGCAGGCATCAGCCCTTCCCATCAGGAAGCCTACAGCAAGCCCCCATACCAACTTCAGCCACAAGGGGAGCAGACATCAGAAGTACAAGAGGCTACAACTCTGTTATCTATAAAAAGGTCACCACGCCAAAAACCTATAAAAATGAAAAGACAGAGAGCTATAACTCAGATGAGGGAGAAAGGAAAAACCCCAGAAAAACAGCTAAGTGATGAAGGGATTCTTAGCTTCCAGGAAAAAAACTTTAGATTGTCAATGCTGAAGATGATGCAAGACACTGGAAATAAACTGGAGGCAAAGATGGATAACTTACAGGAAACACTGAGCAAAGAGATACAAGATATAAAACTTAAACAAGAGATGCAAAATACAATAACTGAAATAAAAAATTCACTAGAAGCAGCTAAAAGCAGAATACAGGAGGCAGAAGAATGAATAAGCGAGGTGGAGGACAGCTTAGTAGAAATTACGGATGCAGAACAGAAAAGAGAAATAAGATTCAAAACAATTGAAGAGAGTCTCAGGGAACTCTGGGACAATGTTAAACACACCAACATATGTATTATAGGGGTGCTAGAAGGAAAAGAGAGAGAGAAGGGGACAGAAAAAATATTCCAAGAGATAATAGCCGAAAACTTCCCTAACATGGGAAAGGAACCACTCACTCAAATCCAGGAAGCACAGTGAGTACCATATAAAATAAACCCAAGGCGGAATACACCTAGACACATATTAATCAAACTGACCAAAATTAAAGACAAAGAGAAAATCTTGAAAGCAGCTAGGGAAAAGAAACAAGCAACATACAAGGAAACCCCGATCAGGCTATCGGCAGATTTTTCAGCAGAAACTCTGCAGGCCAGAAGGGAGTGACACGATATACTTAACGTGATGAAAGGAAAAAACCTCCAACCAAGATTACTCTACCCAGCAAGGCTCTCATTCAGATTTGAAGGAGAAAGCAAAACCTTCACAGATAAGCAAAAGCTGAGACAATTCAGCAACACTAAACCAGCCTTACAACAAATACTAAAGGAACTTCTCTAGGCAGAAAAGACAAGACAGCAACAGGAAACAAAAATTCCACAAATGACAAGACTCACCAGCAAAGGTATATATACAGTAAAGATACAAAATCATCCACGCCCAATTATACCACCAAAATCAGGAATCATGAGAAGATGTGGGTACAAATGCAGGACACTGGAGATGCACTTGCAATTAAGAGAACAACAACTTAAAACAATCTTATATACATATAGACTCTTATAGCAAACTAAAAACCTACAATTAATACACAAACAAGGAATCTCTGGAGAAGAAATATATCTCATAGTAAATAAGTGCATAATCCACCATGAAGGGGGTCATTTGACATCATTCTTGGAATGCTGAAGTCTTCTTAGATCTGATTCTGATTTCCTCTCCATCAAAGAATTTATGATAATTATAATTAAACAATGCCACGGTACAATTAAATAATACAGTTCTACAATTGTATTATTAATAATCATTTCTCTCCATGGTACAATGTAAGGTCTATAATGTCTTGTTTATCACATCACCTAGAATGGTGTAATGCCTATTTTGAAGAATCACTAAGATGCAACAAATTGTGAGGATATATTTATATAGTTACACTGTTTTTTAACCAATTTATGCATATTATATTTTACTTATTTTCAGAGGGTATATTATTTTTGTTATTCTTACCAGTTAAGTTATTCTTTTTATTATGCTATATAAAATATTTAATGGTATATAAGGCTTTCTTCTTTATAAATTTTAGTTGCATAATATAATTTTAACATAATGCTAATTTTTAAAGAAAAATTGAAATGTAATAGATAATACTATATAATAGATAATAGTAAGGATGAAAGCCATACAAAAAGGGATAAAGTATAGAATAAATTTCCTATTTGTCTCAGCATATTTTCCATTCCACTTCTCCAGAGGGAGTCACTTATTCTGTTTCTTAAGATCCATGATATAATAATCTGTGTGAATGTAATTGCGTTTAAATATATGTATTTTATTCTGTAAAAAAATAAAAATAAATTTTCAGAATTAAAAAAAAAAAGAATGAATTCTCAAACCAGCAAGTCTGCTCTGCCAATGTACGGGTCTTGATTCTGATCCAAACATGAGACACGAGATTAACACACTGGGGTAAAGGCACTTGAACATCTTGGAGGCCCAGGCTTCCTGCACTCACAGGACCTTCAGATGTGGCCCACCCCTCTGTCTTTCAGACAACATGCCCCCCATCCTGGCAATGTAATCAAGGACCGGGAGTGTCACCACGTAACTTGATGAAGAACGTACTGTGTCAGCTAAGGGAGAAACCACACTCTATCTTCAGTGATGTGTAGACTTTAGTCCCTACGTGCTAGCTGGGGGAGGGGAAGACCGGATCTGGCAGGAGCTGGAACAAAAACTCAGAATATGAAATTACTAAATGTTACCAACATGGGAGCAATCCTGTCATGAGAGAAGAAACACCCTGACAAAGACATTGGAAGACGATGCTGTCCAACTGGTAGGAAATCTCTGGGAAACTCAGAGAAAATTATGCTCCACACGAAGTAAAGTGAGTATTTTCCAAATACTGAGTTGAAGAAATGTTCAAAAGACTTACAAATTTGGCATGTTATCATGGACATACGTAAACTATGCAACATCAGGGACCTACCAATTGGCTATGCATCACAGCAGTGCCTTGAAGACATGTGGGTGAGAGGCAACCTGGCACTATTGACCTCTTTTTTTTTTTTTTTTTGGGGCCATGCTCATGGCCTGTGGAAGTTCCCAGGATCGAACCTGAGCCCCAACTTTGACTACACTGGACCCTTAACCTGCTGAAGCCATAAGGGAACTCGAAACTGGCATCACTGAGAAACAAAGTGGTGGCTGTTCTCTGCAGGTCAGAGATGACAGTAGGAGACACTATTACAGATCTGAGCATCCAGATAACAAGATGCATGACATAAAGGAGACAATAATGATGGTGCTTAACCATCAGAAGCAAAAAATATTTGCCATTTTATTGTAAGGAATAGCAATGCCTGGGTGGCAAACAGGTGAATGAATCCTTTGAGATCTCTGGGGATGGTTAAGAGAGCATCCATTCCCTTAAGGTAAAATAGGTAAGTAACTAACAAAGGGATTGCTTAATCTATACCAAATAAAAGAGCCCACACGATTAGTGCCCACTCATTTTAAAGTCATATACTTTATAACCATTCACATGTGAACCAGTTCCCATCCCTTCAAGTGACTGACGTGGCCAGGTTCCCAGAGGAGGACCATACAAAGTCATGGGCAAATGTACACTCTAATGCTCTCCTCAATCCTATTTACAACGGCCCTTTTCTAGAATGACCTCAAACACAGGAAATGGGGATGTCCAAACATTTCAAACATTTTAGGCTTTAAGGTCTCTGGATCTCTGAGCAGCAAAGCTTTCATGGAGCAACACACAAAGGTGCAAATAAACATTAAGAAAAAACAAAACTATGCCTATGACAGCTGCCCAATTACTTTTGTCTCTTTGTATAAGGAATCACCCATCTGGCCCCCAGGAAGCAATGCTTTATTTACAGAATGAGGGAGGGTCTCAAGAACAGTGAGATGTCTGATTTTTACGTTGCTTACAAAGTAAGTAATTATCCTGACCTAGCTTCACAAATGCTGGCCAGGGACAGTACATATCTGGGCCAGAGACAAAGGCCTTCATCACTCAGGTTGCAGCAGGAACCATGAGCTTTTCCTTGTGGCTGACATGCCCACCAGGCACCAGGCAAAGGTGAGATGAATGTTCTGAGTGCAGTGGGTTTGCATTACGGCTGAGGCAACTAATGCTTAGATAGTCCCCATCTTTTAAATCTGGGGGGCTTGCCAACCTTCCTAACTGTTGTTATGGAGGATACATTATCCAATAAAGATACTGCTTGAGAAACCCATGTTCCCTCTGCCCAGGAGAAAGATAGTATCTCTACCACCTGATGATGTTTGCTGTACAAACATCCTTGAAAGCTTAGTCCAAACAACACAGAAATGACAGAGACTCGTGGAGAAATTATCTCCCAACAATACCTAACCCTCATTTCTATACAACTTTGCTACTGGTGAATTTTCTCATATGAGTACACCACTTGTCAACCACTCTGATTCTGATTTGACTGATGGGCTGGAACCAAATCAGTTTGCTTTAACTAAAGCGACTCTCAGTAGGACCCTAACAGCAAAGTGATGACAACCTGTATGACTGACGTCAGCCTTGCATTCTTCATTTTTCGCTGAACGAACCCTGTAAACCCTCAGCGTCCAGCTTAGAAACCAGGTGTTATTCTCCCCAAATGTCTGTACTGGCCTTTCCATTTGGTCAGCAGGACCAAAGTATGCATTCAGATGCAGCAGGATGCACTCAAGATTGCCCAGAACCCACCTTGGACTGCGAGTAGGGCATTTCAGCCAACTGAGCTTGACTTGCATGGCTGCCATGACTTTAAACAATTGGAGAACGCATGACTAATCCTAAGATGGACGGCACTACTTTTTTTTCAGGGAAATAAAAGTTAATGCCTTGTTTCCTATATGAGAAGTACAGTCCCAATGACATACGAGGTAGTCCTGGAAGGAAAAGGTTATTCACCACTGTTGGGAACCCCTGGTGGACACCAGTTTCATGTATCATCATTTCCTGGGGGGCGGGGGTGGGAATTGTCACCTAGCTGTGAGCACAGACAAAGAGGACAGCCTGGAATGATCCTCTCAGGCAGTTCATCCCCAAACAGAAAAGAACTCAACAATTCCAAGTGAACTAGAAACCGTATGGTCCACAAGCTGGTTGGGTGAAGGGTACAAATCAGAAACACAGGTAAAACTTGAGGAACCTCAACAAAAGCTTTTGGTTATCATTGTGGTTATTGTAAGGTCCGCATTCACAGACGGGACTAAAACGTTTGTGTTTCTAAAATAACTAGAAAAGGTTCATCTTTAGAAACTTGTATTTCTTTTTTCGTTTTTTTTTTTTTTTTTGTCATTTGTCTTTTGAGGGCTGTACCCGCAGCATAAGGAGGTTCCCAGGCTAGGGGTCTAATCAGAGCTGTTGCTGCCGGCTAAGCCAGAGCCACAGCAATGTCAGATCTGAGCTGCATCTGCAACCTACACCACCTCTCACAGCAACGCCAGATCCTCAACCCACTGAGCAAGGCCAGGGATTGAACCTGCAACCTCACAGTTCTTAGTCGGATTTGTTTCCACTGTGCTATGGCAGGAACTCCCAGAAACCTGCATTTCATAAATATAACTGAAGTGTTCAACATCCTTTAGAATGCCTGTCACAGGTAGCAGAAATTGCAGTGGACTACCAAAGATTCACATATGAATTAGTCTGTTTATAAAGTAATATTTTAAGATTAGCATAAATACTTATTTTTCTACATGTACTATGCAGTAATTAAAATGACAACTTGGGCAATATTAGAGCTCTGATTTAATTGAGGGATGTTTGGCTGATTACAAACAGTGTATGCATTTTTTTTAAAAAATGAAATTCAAATTAGCGTTGGCTTCCTGTCAAAATTAGTAATTAAGAAAGTTGTCAAAGTCAATCCTATTATTCATCTTGATAATGAAATTATTTAAACATCAAACATGAATCTTCTATTAGCTCGAGGAGCATAATTGTTGTTAACATTGCTCACAGGGCTTAATAAAGGCATCACATCAGCTGCATTATCTGCCTAAATACCTGAACACAGACGCTCGTGATGAGGAATTTGAAGCTTTGTAAGTTTAAGCCTGTGATTGAGAGTAGTTTACAAATAATCCTAAACTTTCTTGAGGTAGTACCTCGGATGTACGTAGGATAACATGGCTCCAAACATTTTTCTTTTTCTTTTTTCTTTTTTTTTGGAAAGGGAACTAAAGTGATTTTAGGACCTGTAAAAATAAATTGCTATTAAGGGTTCAGCTACTACTTTGAGCACGTATATCCATGAAATCATGGTCCTTTACTGCACATATCCACCACCTCTGAGAGTTTCCTTTTCCCTGTTTAATTCTTCTTTCAGCCCTTCCTCACCCATTCCCTGTACCCGGGCAATAGCTAATCCAAGTTTACTTAACTATATATTTGCTTGAATCTTCCAGATGCCTAGAGTCATAGAGTATGATTTTGTCTGGATCCATTCAGTCATAATAATTAAGATTTATCCATGTTGTGTTATGCATTAATAATTATTTTTATTGCTAACTAGTATTCCATTGTCCTGCTATACCATAATTTTTTGACCCATTGATAGTTTTATGACACTTGGGTTGTTTCCAGGTTTTAGCTATTACAGATAAGGAGGCCGTACAAGTATTTGCATTGGGACATATGCTTTTATGAGCTTGGGTAAATACCTAGAAAATACATGGATAATGGAGTTCTGTGTTTAACATTTACAAACATATTTTTAAAGACTGCCTTTTCCAACGTGTGAAAACGTGCACCCTTTAGCATTCTGCCGACAGTATGTGAGCGTTTAAGTTCCTCTGCATCAACGCAAACACTTGGTGTCATCGGGCTTTCGGTCTTTACCATTGCAATGTGCATGTGCACAAGCGGCATAACACTCAAGAGTTAATTTATATTCTCTAATGGCTGATGAATTGGAATACCTCTCATGAACTTGTTTACCATGTGTATGCTTTTTTAGCAAAGTACCATTTTATCAATATAGTTGGTGAGCCAAGACATGGAAACAACCTAAATGTCCATCAACAGATGAATGGAGTAAGAGATGTGGTATATATGCACAAGGACTACTGCTCAGCCACTAACAAGGACAAAATAATGCCATCTGCAGTGACACGAATGGAACTAGTGACTCTCATACTGAGTGAAGTAAGACAAATACCATATAACTTATATCTGGAATCTAGTATGTGGCACAAATGAACCTACAAATACCATATAACATATCTGGAATCTAGTATGTGGCACAAGTGAACCTATCTACAGAAAAGAAACAAACTTGTAGACATTGAGAAGAGCACTGTGGTTGGCAATGGATGGGGGAGGGAGTGGGATGGACTGGGAGCTTGGGGTTAGTAGATGCTAACCATTGCATTTGGACTGAGTAAGCAATGAGATCCTGCTGTACAGCACTGGGAACTCTATCTAGTCACTTGTGATGGAACATCATGGATAATGTGAGAAAAAGAAGGTGTATATATATATGTGTGTGTGTGTGTGTTGTTGCTGTACAGCAGAAATTAACAGAACATTGTAAAGCAACCACAATAAAAAATCTTAAAAATAAATATATATATATATATATATTTGCTTATTTAGTATCAGTTTGATAATTCTCTATATATTTTGATAGGACTCTTTCATTAGATATGTGATTTTCAAGTATTTTCCTTCAGTCTGATGTAGTTTTTAATTTTCTTATCATCTTTTGAAAAGAACATATTGTTAACTTCATGTTCAATTTATAATTCTTTTTAATAAATCATACTTTGGCATGCACAAAGGAAACAAAGATTTTCTCTAAGTTTTTTAGAAGTGTAAAAAAATAAGTGTATGGTCATGTTGATGATATATTTTGAGTTTTCTTATTATACTGCTCAAGATATTCATTTAAAGGGTTTTTTTCTTTTTCTTTGCAAATTGATACACAAATGTTCTAGCACCTTTTGTTTTAAAAGATTAGTCTTCCTATGTTTTCTTTCTACATGAGCCTTTTCTCTCTCTCGTATTTATGTCATTATATATTATATGTATGTATACATCCACACATATCTCTGAATTGTTCAGAATTCCTCATTAACATATTAATCTATTTATCTATCGTTTTCAATATCATATTGACATGGAGTATAAAGTTTTATAATAAGTCTTAGGAACAGATACTGTGAATTCCTCAATTTTTTTAAAGTTGTTTTCATATTTTAGCATCTCTGATTTTCCAAATTAAATTTAAAATGCCCACCTGCTTTTTGTTCTGTTGTAAATGTATCTTTTACATTTTGTTGGGAGAGTGCTTACTCTTGTGTATAGAAATATAAATTGATTCTCTATCCATTGTTTTTTAATCTAGAAACCTTAACTTCTAGTAGTTCTAATAGCTTTTTTATAGATTCACTCGATCTTCTAGACAATGGAGTATTCTGTATATAAAGACCAGTGTAATTATTTCTATTGAGGATTTTTCAATTTTAATTTTTTATTTCATTGGCTGTATGTTTCGATTCAACACTGAAGTGTGAGAGTGGACATCCTTTCTCATCTTCAGCGTAGTCCTTATCATGACACATGCTATTGGCACTGTTTTTCACAGCCGCTCTTTTCAAGCTGAGGAAGCTTCCCTGTATTTGCTAGGGTGTTTTGTTTTGTTTTGTTTTGGAATGGCTTTTAGATGTGTTCATTTCCCTTGCTGTTGTATTTATTGTCATAAAATTATCAATGATACAGCATCCCCTAATAATATCCTAATCTCTGTCGAGTCTGTAGTGATGCAACCTTTTCATTCCTGCTGTTTGTCATTTGTCTTGACCTGAGGCATATGGAAGTTTCCAGGCTAGGGGTTGAATCAGATCTGCAACTGAAGGCCTATGACATAGCCACAGGCACACCGAATCTGAGCCACATCTGTGACCAATGCCGTAGCTTGTGGCAACATCGGATCCTGAGCAAGGCCAGGGATCGAACCTGCATCCTTACAGAGGCAACTGTTGGGTTCTTAACCTACCAAGCCACATGGGAACTCTAATGTGTATCTTTCTTTTTCTTCTAATCAGTCTGGCTAGAAATTTGTCAATGTTATTGGTATTTTAAAAAAACTAAATTTAGCTATAATGATTTTCACTTTTTTTAAATTTATTTTTACTCTTATTTTTATTTTTATTGTTGTCTTTTTTCTCCTTTACTTGGCTTTTACTTTCTCTTCATTTTCTGATTTTTAAAACTGAAAGTTGTGGTTTTGGTTTGAGACCCTTCTTCTCTTCTTACAGAGGTGTTTAGTGTTATAAACCATCTCCTAGGTATTGTTTTAGTAGCATGCCATGAATTCAAATATGTCATGTGTTGACGTTTATATAGCTACAAATCTAATTTACCTTTGACTTCTTCCTCAAAGCTCAGGTTATTCAAAATTATATTTGATATTCAAATATTTGCAAAAATTTCAAAATTGATTTCAAACCTGATTCCATTATATTCAGTGATTACACTTGATATGATACAACTGTCTTAAAATGTATTAAACATATTTTATTGTCTAAAATATGGAAAGAATATTAAATATTATGGAAAGAATATTAAATGTTTGATGCATTCTTCTGTTGCTGGGTGGGACATGTATGGATTTTAACCCTTTAAATTGCTGTTAAATTTCTGTATCTTGAGTGATTTTTGGTCCGTCAAAATTTTAGTCAAATTTTCAGTCTCTCAAATACTGAGATCTGCTGCTAAAATATCTAACTCTAATTGTGGATCTCTCCATTTCTCCACGGAGTTCTATCATTGTTGGCTCCCTATATTTTGAAGCTCTGTTATTAAGTGCACACTAATATTAGGATTAGGATTGTATGACCTCTTTGTGAATTTTCCCCGTTGTCCTTATAAAATAAAAAAACTGATTTATTGCTCCGAAATCTACTTTATCTGCTATTAAAATAGCCACCTCAGGTTTCTTTTGACTGCATCTACAAGGCGTGTCTATTTTTTTTTTTTTTTTAATTTTTAAATGTTGTGTTTTTGTATTTAAAATGCATGCCTTAAAGGCAGCATATTGTTGGTTCTTAGCTTTTTGTTTTGTTTTGCAATCTGACCATCTTTACCTTTCAAATAGGTTGTTCATACCATTTACTATGAATATGATTATTTTTGTTTATGTATAAATCTTTCATTTCCAATTTGTTTACATTTGTCCCATCTGGTGTTTCTTACATTTATCTCTCTCCCTTTTTTGCCCTCTCTGGATTAACCCAGTAGTATTATTCCACTTATTATCTTTGGTTGGCTTATTAGCTGTAACAGTCCAACAAGTTTTAGGGGTTGTTTTAGAGTTTCTAGTCTATATCATTAGTTACTTTTCCACCTATCTCTAAATATTATGCCACTTTACATATAGTAAAAGAACCTTACCCTTGCTTCCATGTGTATCTTTGGTTTCCTGAGGTGGTGGTTTGTTTGGGATTTTTTTTTTTCTTTGGTGGTATGAACACTTACTATGAAATCTACTCTCTTAGCAAAGTGGAAAGTGTATAATAAGGCATCATAATAATAGACACGATGTTGCACAGCCAATGGCTACAATGTATTCATCTAGCATAAGTGAAACTTTACACTTACAAGGTGTAAAGGAGGACATGTTCAATAGTTATCATGTGTTGTTTTTAAGATTTCCAAGGCAAGCTAGGGCAGCATTTAGTCCAGGTTTAACCTAGAAGATCTAAGAATCCTCCCCTGCAAAACCTACAGAGATCTCACTACCCAAACTGTCTAGTCAGTAAGAAGGTCCTCCCAGGCCAAAACTCTCCTTCCCATCCAGGGATGCTATGGAGGGTTTGTGGAGCAGGAAAAAGCAATCCAGATATAGCAAGCAGCCTTGTCCTAGACTCCTGTTGGTCCTACATGCTGAAGAACCTCCTGGCTTGTCCAGACATGCCCAGCAAGTGAGCAGAATAGACAGAAAGGACCTGACCACAACAAACAGCATAATCCAGGCAGCCTCCGTCCTTGCAGGTCTGAGAGTCCCTTTACCAGCTCAGCGATATGATGGCAGCAGGAGGACCCTGATAAGCTGATGCCTCTCTACTCCTCCCCCACCTAACCTGGCAGCCTGGCCTGGAGACATGCGCTCTGCTCTGAAGAGCAGTACCAGCAATACCAGAGGGAAGAAAGAGCAGCACCAGATAAACTGAGCAGAGCAAAAGACTGAAAATTAAGCTGTCGTTGGCAACACATCACACCAAGATAGGCTCATACCCACATGTTCACTCTAAACAGGGTGACTATCAGCTAAAACAAAATATTTAAATAGGATCCAGAGTCTCCTAACAGACAAAATCCAGGAGACACCCAACAACGACCCATCGTACCAGTAATCGATAATATCCCCACTTTAATGAAAAAAGAAAATCAACTAACATCAACCCTAAGTTGAATAAGATGTTGGAATAACTGCAATTTTAAAGCAGTTCTTATAAAATCCCCTAAACATTCCAACAGCACATTCTCATCAAATGAAAAAAAATAGAAATACATAGCAAAGAATTAAAGTTACAGGAAAGACAAATGGAAATTAGAGATATGAAAAATAAATGGCAATAGTGGAGATAACAGAGGATAAAAATCAGTGAACTGGAGACAGAGGAATAAACTTCACCCATTCTGAACAACAGAGAGAAAATAAACTAAAAAAGGAAGAAAAAAAAAAAAAAAAGAACAGAGCTGCAGGGTCCAGTGACAGAAAGAACAAAGGGTCCATTTGTAAGCTGGAATCCCAAAAAGAGAGGAAAAATAGAGGGGCTGAAAGAATATTTAAAAAAGTAATAGCAGAAAACTTCCCAAGTTTGGCAAAAACACAAACCTACAGTAGATTTACCCAAATAGATACACAAACTGTTAAACGTGATCAACTCAAGACACTTACACCAAGATACAATTTTACCTTTAAAAAATAAAAGCCAAGAAAAAATCCTAAAAATGTCCAGAAAGAGCATATTTCCTACAGAAAAATGCTAACTGAAGTGACAGCAAATTTCTCATCTGTCACCACGGAAGCCCGAAGAAAGCAGCACAGTATTTTTTAAATGCTATGCTTCAGGGATGAATGGGGACTTAAAAACATTCTTAAGTGAAGAAAAACTCAAAGAAGATTCTATCACTAGCAGACCCACCCCTGAAGACTGGTTAAAGGAAATTCTTCAAACTGCAAGGATATGAATAAATGTTAATCTAGATCATTAAGAAGGAAAAAGAAGCAACAGAAGGAATAGAAAGATGAGTACATATAACAGACTATCCTTTTCTCATGAGTTTTATAACCATATTTTATAACCCAAGTAAAGAATTTCAACAGCATTTTATACTCAATACAGTGATATTTGAAGGCGGAAACGTAAAGGTACCTAAATGGAATCAGATTTCCACATTTCATGACAAGAGGTTAATCTTGTTACCAGCATCTAAGGGTACGTATTATGCTATATATGTATTGTGTAACACCAAAAACAACCTTGATAAAAATACAGAGAGATACAGTAAATAATAATAATAATAATAATAATAAATGCAGACGGATCCCCTTCCCCCCAAATATTCAAACAACTCACAGGAAGGTGAGAGAAAGAGAGAGAGAAATGAAAACGAAAGGGGCCAGATGCAACACTAATTTATCCTTTACTTTAGAAGGGATATCTCCGCATTCCCACACGGCTGTATACCTAGACTTTTTTTTTTTTCCTAGAGGCAGAGGGCTCTGAATTTTTGTTTTACATGCCAGTGTCTTACCAATAACTCTACAGTAGTTGCTACTTCTTGCTCACTAGGTCTAATTAGCGTAAGGCGAGCAATGCCATGGGCAAGTGTGTCTCCTGGAAGAGAAAGCCATCTAGTTCTCAACTTACTAAATTATAACAGATTTAGAGAGTTGATTGTATGCTGATGTAGGATAGTGAAGGTGTGTTACTAGCATTACCAGCTAAAAGGAAACTGCTTCTGATCATCATCATTTTGGGTTTTTTTTTTTTTGTTTTGTTTTTTTTTTTTTTTTTGGTTGTTAGTTTATATTCTGTGCTTTTCAGGTATATAGCAAAATTCTCCTATCCTCTGAGGCAATATCCCCCACATTGTCCATACTAATTTGTCATTTTGTAGATCACAATTAGATCCTATTTTGTCTGGAGTTTAGCTTGGAAATTCAATCTTATTTATCCCCATTTCATTTTCCCAATGCCATCCAACCCCAATGTTGATGTGTTTTAGTTGATGTTGTTGGTCTGCACACCTCTTACTGAATTTGGTTCACTACTCTTGGCAGATGCCAACCTTGCCAGGGGAGATGGAGTGAAATCCCTATCGGCTGTGCGCCCTGCTCCTTACAACTAAAACCTTAGGCTACAACACCAAGAACAAATGCCAAAGGACAAATATAAGTTAACAACAGCAGGTGGATCACAGAGGAAAGACTCATACAGGGTTGAGGGTCGCAACTTTTTTTGTCGGCTTTTTTCTCCCTGTGTTTACATGAGGGTGGGGCTGCATCCCCGAACTGAACTGGGGTGGATTCAGCAAAAACTCTCAGCGAGATCCTCCTCTTTCTAGCCAAAAGGTTATAAAGGGACCAAAGGAGCCAGAGGAGGTGGGAGGGGGATTCACACTCCTTTTTCTTTTTTTTTTTTTCTTTTCTTTTACTCCCTTTTTCTTGCCTTCCCACTGAGGCCATCCCATTAGAAGAGCTTCACAGCAGTACTCAGATTTCTAATCCATTTTTTTTTTTTTTTTTTGCTGCCACTTCTCTTTATATTTTCTTTCTCATGGGCTACCTACCTGCCCGTTCAAATTCATATGCCATAATCCTTCAGAGTCCAGATTGTGGATCACTGGTTGTGCACGGATCACCAAATTCCAAGCTCTGTCTCTGGCTGAGCATATTCTAGTCAATCCACGTGTTAAGGCCTCATGGTCTAACTGCCTGTCTCAGTCTACATCCTACCTCTTTAACCCACAATAGCTAAGAACACTGACCAGAACACAAGATGACCCAAGGCATCCAGAGTCATGCCAGTAACTGTATTTAAATCTCCATGTGTCTAAGTAAATAAATCAGGAGCAGAAGGAGTGAAGACTTAAAGAAATGAGAAATTCTGAGGAAAATTCCCCAAAGAGCGTCTGTTTTACACAATGTGATATTTTCAATGGAAATGGTCAGAGTCCTGCTTCAAAACAGATGAAATATAAACGCGTTCCAATGGAAAAATCAGTCCTAACTTGTGCCAGACTATTTACAAGGAATTGCCATGAGTTAAACCTACCTTGTACTTCTCACGCAAGCAGTTCAGACTAAACAGCATTTGCACTACCGATTTTTGGCAACTTAATTTCAACACCAGCTGTAATAACCACATAATTAGAAAGCATCCTGAAATTAGTCAATCTTCTGTTTTCTCTCATAAAAAATCTCTATAAGCATTTTTTTTTCCTCTTCTAATACTGCAACACTTAAGACTCAAGAGCTAGATAAGATTTCCAGGATGGCCCATGACAGTATGTTTTGGGGGGAAAGAGCTAAGCTATAAGAAGGGTAAGTATATCGGCAGCGGGAGACTGCACGTGAATTGCTGGGGATGTGTACCATCTTCAAACCTCTGAACAAACTCATAGATTTCAAAACCAGGGGCTATCGTAGGAGAAACCATTGGGCAGAGGGAAGAATTGGGAGGGTGGTCATAACACATACACGATACTGTATAAAATAGATGATTAGTGAGAACCTACTGTG
Organism: Sus scrofa; assembly: GCF_054392235.1. NCBI lineage: Eukaryota > Metazoa > Chordata > Mammalia > Artiodactyla > Suidae > Sus > Sus scrofa. The sequence goes on from NC_139392.1 coordinate 2,191,948, forward strand.
TAGCACAGGGAAACTCTACACAAGTTTGTAGTAACCTATATGGGAAAAAAAAAAGATACTTGTAGGAATGACTGAGCCACTCTTGTACACCTGAAACTAAGACAACATTGTAAATCAACCACACTCCAATAAAATTAAAAGATACCAACCAACCTCCGAGAGGCACTGCATTAGAAACGGACACTTGATTCCATCCACACCTCGTGGTCACAACCAGGACTAGTTTCTTCTTGGCTTGTATGTGTTTCCAGGGTTGATCGTAACAAGTCTCCCTACCTATCACTTAAGAGAAAAATAATCTAGGGCTTTTACAAAAATACAGCAGAAGCAGGGGATAGTGAAAAATATGAAAATAAAATAAGAAACAAATAAACAAAAGCAAGGAAGGCACCCATGTTATGGCTGGTATTCATAATTCCTTCATATAGAAAACACCCCCAGAATGTATTAGTGTTGGTAAGAGGCAGTGAGCAAAACAACTATGAATAAAAGCTGTAAAATATGGGGATTTTTCACTTAGGCATGCTGTTTTGTCAGATTACACAGGTAACATTTTTACAGTTGGATTTCTTTCCTGGGATTAAGGTAGGTTTGGGGGTTTAGGATTGGTAAGACCCTAGCTGATCACGCAGTTTAAAATGTCCAGAAGTTTACAGACCATCACGCCTAGTTCAGTTCAAGAGTGAGAAGGAGACGTGGAATTATGAACGAAGAGAATAAATTGATAGTGATAGTAATAATAAAGTAACATAGCCCAAGAAATAGCAACAACAACAAAAAGACAAAAAAAAAAAAAGAAAAAAAAAAAAAAAGGAGTTCCCGTCGTGGCGCAGTGGTTAACGAATCCGACTAGGAACCATGAGGTTGCGGGTTCGGTCCCTGCCCTTGCTCAGTGGGTTAACGATCCGGCGTTGCCGTGAGCTGTGGTGTAGGTTGCAGACGCGGCTCAGATCCCGCGTTGCTGCGGCTCTGGCGTAGGCCGGTGGCTACAGCTCCGATTGGACCCCTAGCCTGGGAACCTCCATATGCCGCAGGAGCGGCCCAAGAAATAGCAACAACAACAAAAAGACAAAAAAAAAAAAAAAGTAACATAGGCCTTGAGATCCACAAACATAGGTAACTGAAAGCTTTGCTACTATGTACTGGAGACAGGATTACTAGGCAGCATAGTGGGAGAATGAGAGAGGGAGGGATTCAAGTACCTAGCAATTTCCAGGTATCCAGAAGGGCAGGCTACTCCTTAGGAAATGAAACATGCTTGACACTAGGGCCACAACCAGGACTGTTGAATTATATATATTTTTTTTCTTTTTGCCTTTTGAGGATCACATCCATGGCATATGGAGGTTTCCAGGCTAGGGATCAAAGTGGAGCTGCAGCTGCTGGCCTGCGCCACAGCCACAGCAATACCAGATCTGAGCCGCATCTGCCACCTACACCACAGCTCATGGCAACGTGGGATCCTCAACCCACTGAGCGAGGCCAAGGATCAAACCCACAACCTCATGGTTCCTAGTCAGATTTGTTTCCGCACCACAACGGGAACGCCACTGAATTATAATTTGTCTAGGAAGATGACTACATATCAGAATTTCCCACTGCAAATTTCCAAAAAAAAAAATTATTATGCATGCTATTAATAGATGCTATACAAAATTTCCTAATTCTAATATATCAAAAGGATCCCAACTCGCAACTACCCCATATTCTGTTCACTGCTTCCTCAGCTCAGCAGAACCAACATGCTCTGCGTAGGTTCCAGTTCTATTTGGCCATGTGTCTCTAGGCAGACAGCTGGGAAATCATGGGCCTCACCCCGTGGGTTTCTCTTCTCTGAGGGTTTGCAGTCCTGTGTTGCCTGAATATAAATTGCCTCATATATTTTTTCCAGTTCCTAATGCCAATAACTAGTATTCGATGTCAACTCAATCATTTTCTCACTTAGTCCAAGAATGCCCAAGAACTTGCCATGTACCGCATGTCCAGAAATATTGCCAACATTTCTACAAAATGGCCAAAATGAAGCATTCTTAAAGATACGAAGAGGATTCATTATATACTGTTTGTACAGGTGACAAAATGTTGTGGGTTTCAAAAAAATGTTATAGAAAGAGTCAGTAAATCAAGAATCATCTTTAGGTTGCCTAGTAACGTTATTTATCTGCACATCTAACTTTATTTTTCTGCATTACTTTATCTTTAAATAGAGATTGCATGCCCCAATTAATTAATCTGACATGTAAGCCATGCTTTTATCTGTTTTAAAATATCAATAAACTTCTACCACTTAAAATGTGGGCATGTCCATAAAATACCTTGTATTTCACAGGCTCTAGATTACATGGTTGAACTGATGGGCTGTTCAGATGTTCTTGCCTAGTTTCACAACTCTGCTATTTTATTTCAAAGGGATAGTCACCTTTAAGTGAAGTTGTTTGCTGACTCTAATGACATTCCTGAAAATTATCAAGAATTTTTTTCAGAAACCTAAACTTTTCTCAGAAAAAAAAAAATTTATGTTAGAGGTACTTTTTCTTGTAGGGGCTATGGAAATACTGCATTTGCAGAGAATACACACTTAACCTTCCTTGTGCTACAGTGTATTACAGTCACATTCGATTAGCTTTACCATCTGTCCACTTTGCTATTGTCTCTGCAACGGCCAGTAATGAAATGTGAGAATGACTAGAAATATGAGTTACATACTAGCTGTTAGAAACTTCCAGTTCAGCAGTTTTTCTAAGCAGAAATAGAAATACATATAATATTTTCAGACTTTTGATGGAGGAAATATTTAATGACACCTCACATTACTCTTCTCATTTTGTCAACCATCTATCTTCTAAAATCAATTTTAAGTCCTCTATCTTATTGCATTTTTGTGAGGGTGCTAGGGCAGTAATTTCTTCTTCTACTGGCTCTCAGTTCTCACATATCAAGAAGAAATAAAATATACCTTCAAGTTACACAATATATAAGTACCATTTTATATCTTGAACTTTGAATTATTTCCTAAATGATTCATAGTCACCGTATACTATTTCAGTCCAAATCAGAAGTAGAAAAACATCCAAGACTCTTGAGCGAGGATCAAGGGTGAGATGATACAGGTGCACTGTGTTGTGATGTTTTATGGAAGTGTTCCACTGATATCAACGATGTGTGAATCTTAAAAACAATCGCAACCATTGCAGCTAGTGCTTATCTACAAAGTCTCTTGGAACTGAAATTGCACAAAGAAGTTATGGTTCCTCTCGATACAAATTCCGGTTTATTAATTAAAGATGTTTCTAATTAAAAATGTCAAACTCAATCATGTTCTTCCAAAACACGCACCTTCTGTCTCAAGATGAGTAAGAATTACAGCAGTTGTTTTGATGGCTGAGCGTCCAAGGACTGAATTCCTAAGTAATTTTTATTTAAGCATCTAAAGTAATAATCCACAGCTCTACCATAACAGAAATGCAGGCCTATGGGGAAAACAAGGGTGGTCAACTTACACGAGGGTCAGAACCACCAAAGTGCCATCATCCGAGCCGGGGGGCTCCAGACGTGCAGGGCTTGGCCAGCAAAGCCAACCATTCGTTACGCGCCTCTTCTCCACCGCCGGAGTTTAGTCTCCTGTCTTCACAGTCTTGCTTTAAGATATGACTCACATCAGGTGTTCGAAGAAAGAATACAAATTGCTGGAGTCACAGACACCCAAGGAACGAGACGGTACAGGGAGGGATGTGGCCACGCCATGGAGTCAGGATGTTAAAAAAGACGTCAAGGTCTTTCTTGCACTTGTTTCAATTTGAACAGGATGGTTTAGTCCAGTGCTCCTAAGAGCAGGGCCATGGACCAGGAGCATGAACATCACCTGCAAAGCTAGAGCCATCAGATTCTAGGGTCCCATCCAGAACCTACTGAGTCAGAAACCCCAGGGCCAGAATTCTGTGCTTTAATTCATCTTGCCAGTCATTCTAATGCCTGCTAAAATTTGAGAACCACTTACAGACCAAACTTTAAAAGTGTGGACAATGCTGATGAGCTCCTTGGCTTCCCTACAGTGGTACCAGCTGCTTCTCTGGGACTATACACTGAATTGGTGATAACGTTCATTGTTCTGCATATGAGTTTCTGGTTCCTGAGCTGCGTAAGAGCCTCTGCTTCACTTTAGTCAGTCAACCTCATGCAACGAACTTGATCTCCCTGTTTCACGTTATGTAACTGTTAACAGAGACAAGGATGATGTTCCCTTTACGGAGTCGGGACACTTCAAAAAACAAATTCAGCTCAAAGATCTATGCTATTTTTTGAATTCCCCAGCAGATTAAATCGTATTGTTATAATTACTTATAAAATTACTCCAACATGCATTTGGGCACATATATATGGTATTGATGTCTTTAGTAATAGTTTTAATTTAATTCACTGAACTCTTGTGTGTATGTGTGTGTGTTTATACACAAGGCTTTCTAGGTTTCCACGACACTAATAAATTGTTAATTTTTATCATAATGAAAATACTGTTCTCAATAGGTATAGCTTATTAAACAAACACTTTTTTTCCATTTCTCCTGTACATTCAGTAACTCTGTACTCAGGGCCATCTGAAAAAAGGGATATTAGACTCTGAAGCCTTTGTAGCTTTACATGTAGGGAGTTATTTTGGAGGGTTTGTTTAGGATTGGGCATAAAGTTTCCTCTAGGGATTCACGTACACATTTAATTAGGGTTAATGTCATGGTCAATATGAGAGTTCTGTGTCAGGGGCAGAGTCCTTGCTTCCAGATTAATCCCTTTTCTGACTTTACCTCCTCAAAGCAACATGCATTCAGCAGGAAGTCTACTGGTGCCCAGTGTCACTTGTTCCCTAAAGACAGGAACAGCTCATGTCTGAGAAGAGACCAGAGAGCTGTTGAAACCACAGCCACTTCCAGTCTCAAAGATGCCGACACTTTTCTCATAGAACTGCCCACAATCTACCTTTGTATCAGTTCCACTGGCCAGAGGCACCTATTAAGAGACAACCTAAGGAATATTAATTTTAAGTGTTTATCTGAGCAAAAATCAACACGAATCAAGTAGCGCCAGACTGGAAGTGGTGAAGAGCAACCCACAGCCAGGACCTGGTGACAGGCGTTCACAGAGGCGAAGGGAAGCAAAGCCAGGAAACTGTTCCACTGGCGATCGCTCAAGTGCTTGCATTACTTGGAAAAGCCTCGTTGGTTGGTTGTGACTGATCGTCCTTAGGTTTTGGTTCTTAATTTGAAACATCTACAGGCTTGGATGTGGGGTTATTTATGTAGGTGGCTAAAGCCACCTCCGTCTAATGGCCTCCTTCTTTAATTAAACACACCTTTGTAATTAGTGATGCTTTGGTGCTTGAACAGCTATGACAGCTGCTGCTAACAAATCAGACGTTAGGTAAAGGGATTCAGATTCTCCCATATACGCAGCTTCAAGCAGCACCAGTCCAAATGTTTGTACTTTTTAATTGGTTTCACTTCAGGTCCCATTTAGCAGCTTACAGTAAATCAGGATGCGCATTAAGATTCCTCAGAACTTGATTTTTCCATCTGTCTTAATCCCCAGTCTCTGTTTCTTTTTTCTCTCATCTTTTTCTTCACACCAATAAAGATGCATTAAGAATTCTCAAATTATATTCCAAAATATATCTAGATATTTCAGTTTCTCCACCTAAAACGTGTGCTGTTTGTTGATTCATTTAACAAATGTGTAATATATCTGCTGTATATATATATATATAAAACAGTAGCAACAATTTCCTTCTCTCTAGAGGAATAGAAGCATAGTTGCTTTCTAGATAATATACATAAAACATTTTATAACCATTTTCTTATACATGAAGCAGTTTTACTAGGAACCATAATTAAATCACAGGGAATTGAGTTGGTAACTCTTCTTCTGATGGTTTCTGCCACTGAAATAAGATGGAAGGAACATAATAATTCAAATGAGGTGAATTAATCACTTTCTGGCAAAACATTCTATAGCTCAGAAGCTACCTCCAGGTAGCTTAGTAGCACTTGCAGGTAGCTACTAAGCTATAGATGTGGTTAGTTGTCTAGAAAAGCCCAAAAGTATACTTTTGACCTGATAGGAAAAAACAGCTGCATAGGGAAAGTTCATTTCAGTGTGAGTCCAGGCTCTAGGGTCAAACTTCAGGGTTCAAATCCTTCATCCATCATGGAAGAGCTGGGCAAATTGGCCCGGTTACACGATCTAGCATCTGCATTTTTCTAAGTGCAATTATTTAAAAAATGCAGTTCATTATAGTCATTTCATGTTGGCTTTCCAAATTTTCAAATGAAATTAAATTATATACAGATGGTCCCTGACTTAGGATGGTTTGACTTGCAATTTTTTTTTCTTTTTTTTTTTTTTTACTTTGTGATGAGTATGCTTCGAATTTTGAACTGTCACCTTTCCCTGGACAAGCACTACGAGCACTACGCAGTAGGATACTCTCTCGTGATGCTGGGCAGTGGCAGCCGCAGCTCCCAGCCAGTTAGGAGGTCACGGCGCTCACAGGATAAACAGCCAACCCCCTTCAACCATTCTATACCCATACAATGACCCTGTGTTGTCACACTGAGTCCCATATTCAACAGATGACCTGATGTACTCAACCCTTTACTATAGAATAGCTTTTGTGGTAGACGGTTTTGTCCAACTGCAGGCCAACATAAGTATTCTGAGAATGGTTAAGGTCAGCTAGGCTAAGGTATGATGTCGGCAGTTTAGGCATATTAGGCGCATTTTAGACAAGGATATTTTCAACGTACAATGGGTTTACTGGGACATAACCCCACTGGAAGTGGGGGAAGACCTGTGTAAAAATAAAGAAAGCAAGCCTCTGTAAGATGGAGTCAGGAAGCCCCGTGAAAGAAGGGCCCACACGTGGAGTACGCGCGCAGCCTGTGTAACCCGTGGGAAGACGGAAGGTAAGAACTATTTCGGCAAGGGAGGATTCTAATCACACAGGAATTTTACTACCTGCTTTGAAGACAAAGGAAGATTCCTTCCGCCCCAGCAACGATGCTCTAATACCCCGCACAGTCGCTGAGAAACTGCCACAACCTTGAACTCTTGTCCTCTTCCAGGGAGCTTTTGTTCACAACAATCCTAATTGCTCCTTCTAAGAGCACGTCCCTCTCCTTAGTCCCCCAGACTTGCCTGGGAGTTGCCACAGCTTGCCCGTGCTGAAGGGCAACTCTGTTATTCCTGAGTAAACCCATAACTGGGAAAGGACCTTTTATCTGTAAAGCTGACGCTGTGTGAGATACACACTTGAACACTGTGCACTGGTTGGAATCACTCGTGTACGTAACTCCCTCCCGTCTCCATCTACTTCTGCGTGATGCTCTTCGTCCTTCATCTGAGACTCTGGGCTTCCTCCTCTTGCCAGTCACCTTTCTGGGCAAAACGCCGAATGCCTTCTGAGGACTCATTTTAGGACTAGCCCCTGCTCCGGAAGGTAGAGTTCTAAATTCCTCTTTGGTTAGCTTTGGTCAAATAGTATTATTAATCTAGGGTCTAGATGTGGTTTTCTTGCATTCTGACTGATATTTGAATCAGACAAAGAGTTTATATCCTGTTTCTATGCAGCAATTTTTGTTCTTTTTGTGTTGATACATTTTCATTTTTTTATTTTTTTGGTCTTTTTGCCTTTTCTAGGGCCTCTCCCGCAGCATATGGAGATTCCCAGGCTAGGGGTCTAATCAGAGCTGTAGCCGCCGGCCTACACCAGAGCCACAGCAACGCGGGATCCGAGCCACGTCTGTGACCTATGCCACAGCTCACAGCAACACTGGATCCTTAACCCACTGAGCAAGGGCAGGGATCAAACCCGCAACCTCATGGTTCCTAGTCGGATTCGTTAACCACTGCGCCATGATGGGAACTCCCTGTTGATACATTCTTCCTTGATATTTTAAAAGACTGATTCTTGTAGTTTATATTTAACATTTGTAAAAGTGTCTTAAAAATTGCTGTACAGTTTTTCACTCATTCCAAATACTTAGTCTTTGGTAAGATGTAAAGTATCTATCAATTCAAGTCGGATGATCTATTACATGTCTACTGGCAAGCAAAGTTGACTCTTTTGAGTGACTTGATTGTTCTGTTCTGATTAATGGTACTATTAAGTCTCTTTAGCCTTGGAACAATAAAGCCTCAGAAGACTATCCATTTACATGATTAACAGGCAAAAGGAAGCAACATTTATGCAGCCCCTCTGCAAAGCAGGCATTGTGCAACAAGGGCATATAAAGTTGTCTAAAATGCCAGTCCTACTCAAAAAATAAATAAATAAATAAATAAGCAAACCAGAAAGCTAGAGAGTAATACGTAAATAACCCTGATATACTAAGAAGCAGCCACAACACTGGTTAAGTGCAAGATTTAAGCAGATATATTTAGCTCCAAAGCCCAATGGTGTCATTTGGTGGTTGTAGGACTTGGGTCAGTTACAGAGCGTCTGAAATTCTCACGTTTTCCCTTATACTATAAGAACTTCATTAATAACTACTTGATTTTTCATAATTTGGGCTGTCAGTAAAAAGGGCCACTCGTGGGAGAATGTCACAGAAGTTCTATGAACATGTGACAGGAACATGTGTATATAAATAGATAAAATGTGAGGAAACCTGAAATAGTAGGTTTCACACTTTTACCTCCAATTGTGGCAGACTGAACAAGGTCAACGGACAAACATGGGCTTGAGAATGATTCTAGGTTATTAAAGGTATTGACATTGGCTAAAGCATACAACACTATAACTTGTTTAAAACTCATACAGTAAGTATGTACAGAAGGGCACAAGAAGAGTAGACACCAAAATATCTTGATGACGGAAGCAAAGGGGGTGTCATCCGCATTATGTCTCAAGGTGAATGCTAGGTAAAGGTTTTTATTATTATTCATTTATACATTACATGAAATATTTAATGTTTAATAATGACACATTCTAATTTTGAAAATAAAGTGGTTAGTAAAGGATGACTCTGAATTTGACAATGACAGTTAAGGAAATGTAGTAGAAAGAGGTCTAAGCTGGTAAGCGTAGGAATGTGTTACATACGACCATCTCTTCATCAGCTGAATATTTACTAATATAACTGTGAGTATCTCTGGAAAAGAAGGCTTACAGAGAGTGGGTGAGGTGCTCTCATTGGGCTTCTTACGTCCAACAAGATGCACCTTGTGCACAAAGCTACCATTTTTGTGAGAAGCCTGAGACAGTCCATGGAGACAAATAAATCCAGGGAATTTCTAAGCTAGTGCCGATTGCTGCACATTGTTTCTCAGCCCTCTTGGGATGTTCTGAATGAATAGTTGAATACACGCATTCCAAGCTCACTAAACATTATTTCATAAACATTTCTAGGGCTTCCGGAAGTCGTTTATAATCATTAACAGAACCCCAATTGTTCTTTAGTGCCCTTCCAAAAAAACAAAAAGTGAATGTTATCTTTATATACTGATTTGATCTAGATGAAACATCTTAACAAGTATAATCATGTGTTTGGTCAATAGGAAAAAATATTGAAAATTTCAGGAAAAAAATGTGTACAATTCAAACAATTTCTCAAATATAATTAAAAAAACCCTCGCTATTGATGGAATAACAGTACGAAGCACAAAAACCACCACAATGTTGGCTAATACAATTTTTTCGTAAAACCGATGCTATTCTAATAAATACATTATCTCTTTAACATTTAATTATTCAAACAGTCTTTTAAAGTAGGCTTATTACAATTCTCACTTAGAGATGAGGGGCTTGAATCAGGGCAAAAATAAGACACTCGGCTCAATGGTATGGCCAGAGTTCAAACCCAGCAGTGTAGCCTCAGAGGCCACCATACCAGCGCTCACTTCATATTCTTCAATGCACAGTGTACCAGACCCCGGGATGTCGTCCACAACATGACACAGCACGGAACAGAGAAGGCCAGGCTTTGAGGGGACGCTATCAAACTAAGGGAAAAAAGGGCATTGATTGCTTCCATGGAGGGTTTCACCGGAACCAGCTCTGCTGGATGCACAGAAGTTGGCTTTCTAGGCAAAGAACTTCACTCTCTGTACTCAGCCTATTTAAACTGCTGTAACAAAACAACACACACAATATAGTTCGGAAACATCCGAAATTGATTTATCACAGTTCTGGAGACTGGACGTCCAAGATAAGAGTGCCAGTAAGGTGGGGTTCTGGTGAGAGCCCTCTGCTGGGCTGCAGATGGCCAACTCCTCACTGTGTCTTCACATGTAGAAGGCTCTAGGGAGCCCTGTGGGATTTATTTTTTAAGAGCACTAATTCTATGTGTGAGGATTCCACCTTTGTAACTTAATTATGTCCCAAAGGCTCCATCTCTTAACAACATCAAGTTGAGTACTGGGATTCCAACATGTGAATTTTTTGGAGGGAGAGGAAACAAACATTCAGACCCTAGCACGCTTTGTTGCTTTATAGCATAAGAAAATCTTTTTTTTTTTTTTTTTTTTTTTTGTCTTTTTGTTGTTGTTGTTGTTGTTGTTGTTGTTGTTGCTATTTCTTGGGCCACTCCCGCAGCATATGGAGGTTCCCAGGCTAGGGGTTGAATCGGAGCTGTAGCCACCGGCCTACGCCAGAGCCACAGCAACGCAGGATCCGAGCCGCGTCTGCAACCTACACCACAGCTCACGGCAACGCTGGATCCTTAACCCACTGAGCAAGGCAGGGACCGAACCCGCAACCTCATGGTTCCTAGTCGGATTCGTTAACCACTGCGCCACGACGGGAACTCCAAGAAAATCTTTTTTAAAAAACTTTTATTTATTTTTCTTTTCAGTCTCCTTTGCTTCTGAGTATACTCATCAGTGTTTTCTTTCTTTCTTTCTTTTTTTTTTTTTTTTCTTTTTAGGCTGCACCCATGGCATATGGAGATTCTGAGGCTAGGGGTTGAAATGGAACTGTTGCTGCTGGCCTACGCCAGAGCCACAGCCATGTGGGATCCGAGCCGCGTCTGCAACCTACACCACAGCTCACAGCAATGCCGGATCCTTAACCCATTGAGCAAGGCCAGGGATCAAACCCACAACCTCATGGTTCCTAGTCAGATCCATTTCCATTGTGCCACAATGGGAACTCCAAGAAAATATTTTAAGAGTAGGATAATATACCAATTGCTCACTGGGTTTGGATAGTAACTAATTAGAGTAATTGTCTAAGAAAGCCTGTTGCACAATATATGAAAATATTAAGACCCTGGAAAACTGGAATTTCACCTTAGAAAATGGGAAGAAGTTTCTGTTCCTATGGAAAGCTAAGCTTACACAGCCTCTCCCACCTATAGAGTGGGGGCTAGTGTCCCCCAGTAACCCTTATATTGCAATGCAGAATAAATGCAAGTGTCATTTTTTTTAACACAATTGCCACGAATCTTAAACCACTGTGCCCAAAAGGCTCTTACACCTCTGTCACAATGTCTATCTATAATGTCTAATTTTAGCCTACAAATATCTGTTCAGCTTCTATTTTATTTAGTTTCTTTGATATTAAATGGTCCATTACACAGACTGAAGTCAGAAAGAGTTGTGTCAAATTCGGAAATAACTGAATCTCTTTTGTTGTAATGATGAGAAAAGTACCCTAAGCTCAAGGTCCGCTTCATTCCATATGAGAACTTTTTTCACTGAACCATGTTTAGTGGTCTTAGAATGCATTTTCTACACAGGTCAAATCAGTCTGGGTCTACTGTTAGAAATATTTTATGTTATTAATATAATTTAGATTTTTGATTCAACCAACAGATATCATAGAGATGTAGGCTACAGTGCAAAAGATATTTTTTAAAAATGTAAACTTGATGAATATGAACGTGAGGATATAGCCTGAGGGTTCAAGATGATGGAATAGGAAGATCCTGAACTCATCTCTTCCCATGAACACAACAAATTTACCACTCCAGACAGAATAATTTCTTCTGAAAGGAATTTGAACACTGGATGAACATTTTCCACAATACAGGGTAAGTGGGCAGCATCGAGGAGGGTAAGAGAAACAGAGATGCAATCTCATTAAGGAAAAGGAGACCCAGTCTTGGTGACCATAATCAGGAAAGATTACAAAGGTAGAGTTATTTTTCCTGAGGCACAAGTGATTGATGCAAGCCCCCCAAACACCTGAATTTGAAATCCAATAAGGAATACATGCAGGGAAACTGTAAGACCACAAGACCCATTTAGCAGTGTAAAAATGCCAGAGTGAAAATCACATCATCCATCGCTAAAGGGGAACAGCCTACTAATCTTGAAGCATCTGCCAGAAAGGCAAGAACCAATTGAGATGCTCCTTAAGAAATAGACACTGGGGGAGAGATTTTTTTTTTTCAATTTCAGTCTACTTTCATAATGCCAGTGTTGGCAGGTGCTGTTTTGGGAATCTCCAGTTAACCTTTCAGCATCAGTGGGCACAACCCACTGAAACCCCTACCCACCCCAGAGCTTCAATCAGGCCTCACAGTTAGCTGGGGATAACCCTGCACACCAGCACCCCACGGCCCCTGCAGCCAGGCCCACCTACCAGCACCAGAAAGTTGCCATCATATAGCCTAGCGACATCCCAGGGCTGGCTCTGTCCATCAATGAGACCAGATGCTGCACTCAGCCCACAGGCATTCTGTGGTTAGCTCCATCCACTATCACACCGCAGCAGCAACCTTAGCCCTCCCACACAGTGGACACCCTTTGATGTTTTGGTGACCAGGAGGCCACTGCTGAGCCTCACAGGACATCTCTTAAATAAAGACATCTCCAAGTTTTGGAGAGGTAAGATGACTTACCTAATACACAGAAACAAACACAGAGTATTAAGCAAAATGCGGAGACAAAGGGATATGTTCCAATTGAAAGAAGACAAAGGCTCGGGGGAAAAAATAAATGAAAATAGAGACAAGAAATCTACCAGATAAATAGTTTAACTAGTCATAAAGTTTCTCCCTGAACTCAGGATAAGAATGGACAAACACAATGATAACTTCAAGAGAGACAGAAAATATAAGAAATACCAAAGAGAAGTTGAAACAAAACTGAAAAATACACTAGAGTGATTCAAGAGCAGATTGGATGAGGTAGAAAAATGAATCAGTGACTGGGGGACAAAGCAACTGAACTCACCCAGACAGAGCAGCAACATGAAAACGTTTAAAAATGGGGATAACTTAAGAAGCCTTTGAAATGATGCTTGCATTATAGGAACAGCTTTCCCAAATGGCAAAAAGAGAGAAAAAACCAGAAAAATTATTTGAAAAATAGTGGCTAAAATTTTGCCTAAGCTGGGAAAGGAAACAGATATACAGGTGCATGGAGCCCAGAAAGTCCCAAATACAATAAACTCAAGAGACATACATCATGGCACAATATAACTAAAATTGTAAAAGTTAAGGCTACAGAGCTAATTCTAAAAGCAGGAAGAGAAATCAACTTGTTACCATACAAAGGAAACCCCATACGGCTATCAGCAATATTTCAGCAGATACCTGACAGAAATAGAATAATACCTGACAGAAATAGAATGATATGTTCAAAATACTTAAAGGCAAAGAAAAAAAATCTTCCAATCAAGAATTCTCTACCCCCTAGCAAGGTCATCATTTAGAATTGAAGGAAAAATTAAGTTTCCCAGGTAAGCAAAAGCTAAAGGAGTTGGCCATCAGTAAACTGGCCCTACAGGAAATCTTAAAGGGACTTCTTTAAACTGACAAATGGCATTAATTAACAAGAAAACATACAAAAGTAAGAAAATATCATTGGAAAAGAGAAATATACAGTAAAGGTAGTAGATCAATCATTAATAAAACAAGCATGAAAGTTAAAAGACAAATTTAATTTAAGATTGAAATCACAATAATTAGTTAAGGGATACTTTAAAGGGCTGCAAAATGTATAACTGAAAGTATAAAATGGGGGGGGGCATTAGAAAGATAAAGCTTTAAAATGTGTTCAACTTTAAGTTGTTGTTAACTTAAAATCGACTGCTGTTTGTGGAGCGTGTTGTGTGTAAACCTCACAGGAACCACAAGAAAACAACTTACAGGAATTACGCAATTTACAGGAATTACGCAACTTACAGGAATTACGCAACTTACAGGAATTACAGAATTTACAGGAATTACGCAATTTATAGGAATTACGCAATTTACAGGAATTACGCAAAGGAAGAGGAGAAAGGGATCTGAATGCAACACTAAAGAAAACGACCAAAGCACAAGGGGAGAGAGAGAACAACAAAGGTACAGAGAAGAAACTGTATAGAGCCCAAAACAACAAGTTCGCCATAGGACGTAAGTACCAAAAATTACATTACGAGTTCCCATTGTGGTTCAGCAGCCATGAACCCACCAGCATCCATGAGGATGCAGCTGTGATCCCTGGCCATGCTCAGTGGGTTAAAGCTCTGTCATCGCTGTGAGACGTGGCATGGGTCACAGATGCAGCTCAGATTTGGCTGCTACGGCTGTGGCATAGGCCACACACTGCAGCTTCAATTTGACCCCTAACCTGGGAACGTCCATATGCTGCAAGGGCAGCTCTTAAAAAGAAAAAAAAAAAAATTACATGAAATGTAAATTGATTAAAAGCTGTAAATCAAAATACACAGGGTGGTTGCAGGGATTAAAAAAAGCAAGACCTAACTATGCTGCCTACAACTTATTTCAGAAGTAAGGACATAAATGAACTTCCTCCATTAGTTGGAAGAAGATATTTCATGTCAATAGAAACTAAAAGCCAGAATGACTATGCTCATATCAGAAAAATAGACTTTAAAAATAATGATTGTAACAAAAGGGCACTGCATAACGATAAAGGGGTCAAACCATCAAGAAGATCAAAATATTTAAAAATGTGTATGCATCCAGCACAGGAGTCCCAAGATACATGAAGTGACTATTAGAGGACTTCAGGGAAGAAACCGAAAGAGGTGCAATCACAGTGGTGGACTCTAACGCCCTAGTTGCATCGATGGGCAGATGTTCCAGGCAGAAAACCAATAAGGAAACACCGGCCACAAATGGTACATTATGCGAAACGAACTCATGCAGAACAGTGCATCCCAAAGCGGCTGAACACACATTCTTCTCAAGGGTACACTGAACAGTCCCCATGAGAGATCACATGTTAGGTCACAAAAAAGTCTCAATAATTTCAAGAAGATTGAAATCCTATTAATTATCTTCTCCTGTCACCGTGGTATAAAATTTGATATCAACCACAGGGACAAAACAGAGAATACAGCAAGAGCATGACCATCAAACACCATGCTACTGAATAATGAGTGCTCATCAAAGCCATGAAAGGAGAAACCCAAATAACACCTAGAGACAAATGAGAACAGACATGGGACATGGCAAAATGTATGAGGCGGGGCAAAAGTGGTTCTGAGAGCCAAGTTTATAGCAGTAGAGGCCCTGCCTCAAGATACAGGGAAAATCTCAAGTAACAATCTAACTTTTCACCTAAAGAAACTAGATGACCAAGTCTCAAATTAATAGGAGAAATAATAAATACTAGAGTAGAAATAAACAGACAAATTTAAAAGATCAATGAAATTATTCCACATGGATGGAATTTCAAGGTATGCTAAGTGAAACAAGTCAGATGGAAAAAGCTTGATGACGTAAGTAAAATCTAAAACAAAACAAAACCCAAAAAACAAAGTGAAAACAAACTCACGGATACAGGGAAGAGATGAGTAGTTACCAAAAGGGATGGGGTTTGGGCGAGGGCAAAATGGATGAAGATCAACCGTCTGGTGATGGGTGGAAACTAGGCTTTTGGTGATGACCACTCTGCAGTGTACACAGGAGTTGATCTATACTACCACACACCTCAAACACAGTAATAATAAAGACACAGGAATCGCCGTTGTGGCTCAGCGGTTAATGAATCTGACTAGTATCCATGAAGATGTGGGTTCGATCCCTGCCACTGCTCAGTGGGTTAAGGATCCGGCGTTGCCCTGAGCTGGGGTGTAGGTCACAGATGCGGCCGGGATCTGCTGTTGCTACAGCTGTGGTGCAGGCCTGCGGCTACAGCTCTGATTTGACCCCTAGCCTGGGAACCTCCATATGCTGTGGGTGCAGGCCTTAAAAAGCAAAACAAAAAAAAGACATAGATGATTTAATTAGGAGCAGTTGAGAGGCCCTATATTTTATCTAGTATAAACAGCTCAAATGCTTTAAAATTTATTCATTAAGAAATGCAGATTTGGGTATAATATATGAAGACTTGAAGATAAGATAACCAGTAAAAGGATATTCATGAATTGTTTGGTGCTGAGAAGGAAGGGAGAAATTGTGAGCAATTTTTTTATCTTTCATAGAGGGGACACAGAAGGATCTGTTTAAAGGTTAGGCAACTGAGCAGGGCTCCTGGACACAGAAGCCTTTCTGTGTCTCCCAGCTCTTGTTTTTAGGAGATGGGCCTCATTCAGCCTCCATGGCCTTCCCTGAGTTCCGAGGGGCAGTTCAGACCGTTGCTGATCAGCGAAGGGAGGGGATGCAGAGACCAGGGAGGAGCAGTCAGGAAACAACAGCACAGCCTTGGGGCAGGATCCTGGTTCCCCTTCAAGAGATACACATAGTAATATAGGCATCTCACCCACTTCAGCGAAAAGTTATATTCCTTACGCTTCTGTTAGAAATGAGTCCTTTTAAATTGAACAGCTCAGAGTCCTTCCTTGTCCGTCTCCCTGGCTGAATTGCACCCTAAACACCATCACCCGTAAGCTAAGGATCAGGAACCCTGAGCACAATCGCCTGTGGGTTAAAGATCATTAGCACAAGATGTTTTTCAGGAACTTTCCCAGTTTGTTCTAATTTCTGATCAGTATGCCCTTTTGTGCAAGTACAGTTATTCTAGGCAATAACCCAGAAGACCACCACAGCATCATGCTGAGATCGCCTGATGCCAGCTTCCAGAACTAAGATTCCCCCAAAGAAAGAAGAAGGCATGCTTTCCCCAACCCCGATTCTTATCTGGAGACCTGTTTTTTTCCTGCTAGGCTATAAAACTTGTTACAATTCTCCTTCAAACGGCGGGGGGTGGGGTGGGGGGTGGGAGGGTGGGGGGGGTGGGGGGGGGCACAGTCTTTAAGGCATTAGCCTGCTGTGGCCTTCTTTCCTGGCAAAGCAATAAAAGTTATTCTTTCTTTCCTTTACCAAAACTCTGTCTCTGCATTTCCATATGGTGCCAGTAGACAGAGAGAGGCCGAGTTTTGGCAACAGTTATAACACGAGAAGAATAAATTTGGTGTTTCCCTTTATGGGCATATTAAGAGAACCAAAAAAAAAAAATGGATAATAAATGTATTTGAATCAAACTTGAGATTTAGCATAAGAAATGCAGTTTACTACTAAATTGTTACACTTCTCTAGGGTTTGCTTTTCTCTATGATGCACATGTTAATTTCTTTTTAACTTAGTCACTTTGTAATAAAACAGGAAGTCAGATTTCTGGAGCTCATTGCCAATGAAGGGGCAGGGTTCCTCCACAGCGTAATTCTCAAACACAGCAGAGTGTCCAAGGATTCAACCCAATATTCTGATATTGCCCAGTGATCGCATCGGCTCCCACAGGTTTAGATTCCACTTCTACAAAACCGCCCCCCTCCCTTTCCAGGCGCCAGTCACAAGCCCAGGTTGTTATGTGTACCTCTGACGGATGGCTCATCAGAGGTTCCCTGAGCTCCTCTTTGGGTCTGATGCATTTGCAACTCATAGAACTCAAAGCAACAGTCTACTTACCAACATCCATTTATTACACAAGGCTATAACTCAGGAGCAGCTGGAAGAAATGCACAGGGCACAAGGTGTAGGAAAGGGGGAGGAAGATTCCTGGCATCCAGCTGGGCCCCCCTGCCAGCATCTTCACGGGGCCCACCCATCAGGGAGCTCTTGAAACCCTGTCCTTCCGGGTTTTATGGAGGTTTTATTTCATAGGCGTGAATGAGGAACTCATTGGCCACTGGCAACTGATGTGACCTTCGGCCCCCTTCTCACCCCAGAAGCTGGTGTGGGGGGCACTGAAAGGTCCCACTCACTCATCACGTAGCTGCTTCTGCGGGCAACCAGCCCCCATCAAAAGTCACCGCATTAACAGAGCAAAGGAAGCCCCTGCTGCTCTCAGCTCTTAGGACATTCCAAGTGTTGAGGAGCCCTGGACCAGAAAAGAGGACAGAGACCAAACGTGCCTTTGCTACTACAAACTGCAGTATCACAAATGCTGTTCTAGGAAAATAAATTAAAATCTGCTAAGATGTGTTTTCTTTTAAGCGAAAATCCTTTAACAACTGTGCTACAGAATGGAATCTGGCACCAGATTTGTTTCCATTGTTTTGTGTTAACTGCATTCTTGATTTTTTTTTCTGTTGTCACTAAATGCATAAATGCAGGAAGGAAGGGAATATATATATACTTATATTGTGCATATTCAAAAATCAATACTCTGTATTCTACTGGGTAGAATGTCGGTGTACCAGCTGGATTTTACTCTGGACAAAGATTATGTGTTGATAAAATAGAAGACGCCGTAATCACATTTTATTCTAAAATTAGTGACATCAGCATGAAGAGATAGACGTTTACTATAACTGCAAACAAAATATGTCCTCATTATGCAAAAGTAAGTTAAGTGTGTCTTATTTATAAGCGGAAACAAGCAAGTGAAATTAAGCTAAGGTACTTTTGAATAAGAGCAGCCTTCCTTTTCACATCTGAAACAGCCTCTTACATTATTCCGAAGGCCACATGTTTTTAATTTTCTTCTGTTTAATTCCTTTGTTGGTGTTATCCTTTGACTTCTGTTCACTGAAGTACAGAATGACTGTCATCTATGAAGCTCACACAGTCCAGACGAAATGCAGTCATTTTGCTTTTCATTAGAAATTTCCATAAAAGGGTTTCGGTCAACTTAGGTTCAGAATTTGTCATTTTTGACCTATTTTAAGAGTTTTTTTTTCTTTTTTTTTCTTTCTTTTTTTTTTACTGCAGTCTATTTTCTAAAAAAACCATGAGTTCCCATTAAAACAAAATAATTATTCTAAATAGAGTAAAACTTTATAAAATTTGACAGACATTAACTGTGTAGAGGACAGGGGAGGACAATTTCTTTCTTCTTCCCTGATAGGTCTTTAGGCTGACTTAATAATTAAATTGACGTAAAACAGGTTAATAGGAGAAATTAAACCAAATCTAATTTTGTAGGAATAGGAGCTCATAAAATATGACTCAAAGAGGGGACCAAAGCCGGAAACGTTTACATCTTTCAGATGAGGAAACAAGACATTTATAAAGGATTGACAAAGCAAAGGGGTTTGGGAGTGGGGTAGAAAATTAGGGAAGAAGTAATAGGGTTTGTGTATACAGCCTTCTTGGCCCTCAATTTCCTGTCCTGAATTTCCTACCTGTCTACTGTCCAGGTGCAAGGAGGGGACCCTTCGTGCGGGAGGTGTATTCCCCGCTTTCCGGGGGACAAAGAGGGTCAAAGCGCCTTCTTGCAGCTGCTGTTTCCGGAGCCACTTTAATTCAAGTGATCAATGCGTCAAAGTGGCATGTTGGGGGGATGGGCTATTTTGCTACCGTTCCAGAGAAAAGGCAGCATTTCCTGACTTCAGAAGCATAGTACTTTACTCAAGCTGTCAGACTTCACCTTTTCTCAAAGTGGGTCTAGATTGACCACCAGTGAAATAACCTGACAGCACGAGCCTGTGTACAGCCTCCTCTCAAAATCACCTACCGTGGCATCGCAAACTGCCGCTTCACTATTCATTTGGCAAAGGAACACTATTATCTTTGCATGTTTTGTCTCATTGCTTCTGCATATTTCAGGCCATAGTGAAATAGATAATTGCTCATTATCTCAGTTCTTTGGGGAAAAATTAAATGAATTTTTAGTAATTCTTCAGATTTTATAGGTATATTAGAGAAGAAACTAGATTGCCATTTAATTAAAAATAAAAACTTTTTAAGGATTATCTATACAATAAACAGATAAAACTTCTACACAAAAATCATTTCAACGAACACTAGCATCAGACAAGGTCATTCTGTGACCTTGATGGAGTGAAGCAAAAGCAAGACCCCTCTGTAATCATGGCTGAGCACAGAATAAAGACGAACCATACTCAGACCACGTAACAGAGGGAACACTCTCCTCTCCAGGCCAATGTGAATGCTGACTTCTCTACTACCAATTTTAATAGTTTGCTGTGCTATGTACCTCCTGCCTCCTAGTTGAAAAAAAAAAAAATGATGCAAATCCCAGAACAGTTCACTGCGAACGTCCGTGTTCAATCCAGATCAGCATCGCAGTGCTCCTGGTGGGTGATGCTACCTGCCGCAGCCTCTCGTTCTTGGGGCATCTTTTCCAACGAGTCCTTTTGTTATGTGGGGTTTCAATCATCCCCTCAGTTACCTTCCAGGTGGCCCCAAGGGAGCGCCTTGGTGGACCAAAATGTTGGAACACGTGTGTTTTGCTGGTGCTCCGCTTGTCCCTTCTCACTTCAGGTTTCTCCTGCTGTTTACTCTGTCTACACAAGTGGGCGGAGACGTAAGATTGGCTGAGCTTTTGCACAAGAAGTGGGTGTAGGAAGTCAGCTTTCTTTCCTGCTCCAATTTCTGATATATGTGTGTTTTTAACACCCCAAATTTCTGAGAAGGGAGCTCCCTTTTTTCATATTAATAGTGATGAAAGAAAAAAAATGTGTATTTTCGCCACACGGGGAAAGAAAGGGTTAAATGCAATAACACCACACCTTAATGATTCTATCCAGGAGCCACTAGCTATATGTAGCTGTTTTTATTTCAATGAATTAAAATTAAATACATTAAAAATTCAAGTTTCTTAGACTTACTAGCTACCTTTAAAATTCTGAAGAAATGGAAAGTGTATTATACTTTTGGAGGGAGACTGTAGACACTGTAAACAAGTCATTTTTCCATGTTAAGCTATGCATTTAAAAACTCAATATTATACTTGTCACAATGAAAAAACAAAAAGTCCTCAACAGCCATCTGTGGGTGGTGGCTACTCCACTGGATAGCCCTTACACAGAACATTTCATTTTCATAGAAAATTCTCCTGGACAGACTGCCCTAGAGAAGGACACCCAGACTGGTCAGATGGAATGGGGTATCAGAGCAGGTTGACGGGTACATTCATTTTCTGTTGCTGGGCAACAAATCCCCACAGTGGCTGAGCTTGGATCAACACACATTCATTACCCCACAGTTTCCAGAGGCCAAGAGTCTGGGTGTACCTTAGCTGGAGCTTCTCCTCAGGTCTCACGGGCTACAACCAAGATGTTAACCAAGCCAGGTTCTTATCTAGAGTTTGGGGTCCTCATCCAAGCTCATTCAGGTGGTTGAGAGAATTCAGTTTCTTGCAGCTGCATTACTGAACCTCCCAACTTTTCCCCAGCTGTCAGTCAAGGACATCTCTCAGCTCCTAGGATGCACCTGTGTGTAGTTCCTTGCCCTATGTTTCCATAGGCAGTTTACAATATACCTGTTGTATTCATCGAGGCAGTAGGAATACCCTTATCTGAATTTTCTTTTTTTTTTTACTTGAGTATAGTTAATTTCTACTGCATTGCAAAGTGACCCAGATAAAAAATACTCTTTTTGTATATTCTTTTCCATTATGGTTTACCATAGGATATTGAATATAGTTCTCTGAGCTGTGGAGTAGAACCTTACTGTTTATCTTCTCCGTGTGTAATAGCTAACCCCAACCTCCCACTCTGTCCCTCCCCCAACCTCGTCCCCCTTAGCAACAAGTCTGTTCTCTATGTCTGTAAGTCTGTTTGTGTTTCATAGAAAAGTTCATTTATGTCATATTTTAGATTCCACATATATCATAGGGTATTTGTCTTTCTCCTTCTGACTTCACTTGGTATGATAATCTCTAGTTGCATCCATGTTGCTGCAGATGATATTATTTTGTTTAGCAGTTACTTCAAGGTCAACTCTCAGCTGACCACGGAGGGGCTGCTTCTTTTCTTTGTCGAAAGCAATAATTAGATAAAAATAAAGTGATTTTTTCATTTGTGCATCATGACTGTGGATGTGCCAATAAACTGACAATGTGCTAATAATGCACATTTCAAATTTCTGGACAGGCCACTCACCCAAACGTCTGACTCATGCACACAGCTGTGTTCTTCAAACCTTCAATTAGATGTCCCGCTGCACTTGGAAATCAGCATGTCCAAAAACGCTCTCAAGATCTATGCCTCAAACCAGTTTCTCTTTCTGAATTAGCTATCTTTGCCATAGGTGCAAGCAAGAATACCACTTCATATTCATCACAAAATAAATCCCTCCACCAATCAAATCTCTCTCCAAGTTCAACCAATTTCATATCCTGTGGTCTTGAGAACTGATGATGCCTCTTTAGAATTACTCTTTTTCCATGTTTATGGAGAAGAAGAATCAATATTGGCAAGATATCAGTTATTCCTAACTTGATCTATAGATTCAATGTAATTTCAAACAAAATTCCATCAAGTTATTTTGCAGATATTGATGATTGTATTTTAAAGATTATGCATAGAAGCAAAAGACCCAGACTAGCCAGCACAATATTGAAGGAGAACAGAGTTGGCATACTGACAATATTTGACTTCAAGACTTACTTAACTATAAAGCTATAATCATCAAGGTGGTGAAAGAACAGACTTAAAGTTCAATGGAACGAATAGATAGCCTATCAATAAGTCCACACAGAAATAGCCAACTGACCTTTGACAAAAGAGCAAAGGCAATACAAATGGAGCAAAGATAGTGTTTTTCAATAATGTTACTGAAACAACTAGACAACCACATGCAAAAAAAAAAAAAAAAAAAAAAAAAAAGAATCTAAACCTGGACCTTATACCTTTCAATTAACTAATAATAAAAAAAAAACCACCTAGACAATAATACAAGAGAAAACCTATGTGGCCTTGAGTACAGAATCTAGACCTGGACCTTATACCTTTCAATTAACTAATAAAAAAAAAAAACCACCTAGACAATAATATAAGAGAAAACCCCTGTGGCCTTGAGTACAGAATGTCATTTTAGATATAACAGCAAAGTCTTGATCCATGAAATAAACAATTGATAAGTTGGACTTCATTAAAATTAAAAGCTTCTTTCTGTCAAATATAATGTCATGACAAGCCACAGATGGGGAGAAAATATTTTTAGAAAAACATCTGAAAAGAATTATTATTCAAAATATACAAAGAACACGTAAAATTCAACCATAAGAAATCAAACAATTCAATTACCAAATGGGTCAAAGAAGGTATACAGTTGGGAAAAAACTATATGAAAAGATACTCTACATCATATGTCAACAGGGAAGTGCAAGTTAAACAACGAGATTTCTCTACACTCTGATTAGAACGGCCAAATCCAAAATACCAACACCCCCAAACGGCACCAATACTATGAAGCAATAGTAATTCTCATTCCTTGATAGTGGGAATGCAAAACGGTGCAGCCACATTAAAACCAAACAGACTCTCATGAGAAGATTCAGCCGTCATGCTCGCGGCATTTCCTACGTCCACACGAAAATTTGCACACACAGATGCTTACAGCACCTTCATTTGTAATTGCCAAAACTTGGAAGCAACCAAGACACCCTTCAGGAGAAGAATGTATGAATAAACTCTGGTCCTTCCAGGCAATGGACTCCTATTCGGCACTAAAAAGAAGTGAAGAACCTCAAATGCACGTTGCTAAGTCAAAGAAGCCAGTCTGGAAACACTGCGTACGCAATGCTTCCAACTATGGGATGTTCGGAACAAGGCAGAACTGTGGAGACAATCAGAAAGATGAGCGGTGCTCAGCGGGTTGGAGGCAAGAGAGAAGCGAATAGTCGGAGCACAGCGGATTTTTAGGGCAGTAAAAATACTCAGTATGATACTGTAATGGGGGTGTCTGTCATTGCACAGATGCTTGGGTACTACTGCAACAGGACCCGACGGTAAAATCAGGACTTTGAGGGATAACGATGTGTCATTGTAGATGCGACAATTACAAGAAACTTACCACGCCTGCTGCGAATGATGGGGGCTGTGCACCTGTGAGGACGGGCAGCATGTGGAAAATCTCTGTGCCTTCCTTTCAATTTTGCTGTGACCCCAAAATTGCTCTAAAATACAGTCTGAAACAAGTATTATTGAAGTATACGCAGGTAAAGGATACTTAAATATATAAATGCCAGCATGGGTAGGCGATACCACTGTTTCTTAGCTGTTTTACCTGGAGCAAACCATTTAATTTTCTTATCTAGGGATTGGAGTTGTGGGGCTGCAGGAGCAGAGATACATGGCTTCCTGGGCACAAAAC
The DNA here is from genome assembly GCF_054392235.1 of Sus scrofa. Classification (NCBI taxonomy): domain Eukaryota; kingdom Metazoa; phylum Chordata; class Mammalia; order Artiodactyla; family Suidae; genus Sus; species Sus scrofa. The sequence goes on from NC_139392.1 coordinate 2,216,340, forward strand.
CTGTGCCATCACATACAGCCCTGGCCTTCGAAGGGCCTGACTCGCCTTAACACTCTGCAGTTGTCATGGTGAACTTCTTTAGAAGACTTTACATTCTGGGCTGAGCTCCACAAATTATGCAGCTGTTCCTGGCTGTGGGAATTCTTGCCATAGGCCTCTAGCTCAGGGAGTTGTAACTGATCGAGGCCCCCATCACCATGCTCTGACATCCGCTGCCACATTTTGTCTGAGGCCATGCTTCCCGAGAGCCCTTCGCAGCCAGCTCCAGAGAGGGGCAGGGATTCTAAGCAAGACTTCTCCCGGGACAGAGGCGACTCTGATGACTGCTGATGTTGGCTCAGATATTCACTGACAGCAGAGCTATTTTGTTTTTTGCTTTTTTTTTTTTTGCCTTTCACAGCCACACCTGTGGCATACAGAAGCTCCCAAGCTAGGGGTCAAAATGGTGCCGCAGCTGCCAGCCTATGCCATAGCCACAATCACACCAGATCCAAGCGGCATGTGTGAACTACACCCCATCTTGTGGCAATTCTGGATCCTTAACCTACGGAGCAAGGCCAGGGATTGAACTCTCATCCTTACAGACACTATGTCAGGCTCTTAACCCCCTGAGCCATGACAGGAAACCCACGGAGCTATTTCAGAATCCTCAGCTGCGTTAGATCATCCCCAGCCAATCCTCACAGCCATCGTCTGAAGATGTTCCCAGCTTTCTCCGTGTCCCTCCCGGAGAAAGCTGTTCCTCCTGGAGGAAAACAAACAAACAAACAATGCTCCGCACATTCGGTCCCCTCGTGCTGTCAGCTGTGCCAAGACTCTGGACTAAAACTAGGAAGGTCAAACCATCTTCTCAGGTTCGTTCTTGACATTATAATGAGATGACACATAAACCAGTGCCTAGCGTATATAGGACACACTCAAATGTAGGCATTCACAATACGCAGTTGCCATAATAGTTACTTCAGCCCCGTTTTGGCTGAAATCTGTTTCTAGGACACTCAACAAACTCTACTCCTACTTTTTGTCTCACGTTCCTCAGCGTCATCTTCCACAATAGCTTCCAGAATGATCTGTCGGAACAGCCAGTTTACCCAAATCAGTCAGGGTTTGGAATTCTTCAGTCATTTTCACAGTTTCTGAAATGATGATAGGGGATTTAGATTCTGCCTGATATTTGTCTTGGGGAATAAAAACAAGCCCTATCAGATCATAGTCTTTACAGGCCATGATTTTTAAGCTACCGTAAAAGACATCTTGGGTCCATGCTCGGACATCCTTTGATCACCCTTAAGCAACATCAAACTCCTGGCTCTTCTCACCATATGCTTTTCTTAGACTCTGTAACTTCCCATAAGGTATACCCTCTTAGATTCTGTCCTCCCTCACACCGTATCTCCATGAATAAGCTCTTCCTGATGGCCAGCTCCCACCTCTCAGAACAAACCATACAAATGACACTTCCAGCATGGTAGTCAGTGCTTTGAACTGTTTTCTATTTGTTCGTACACCCATTTTTTTAAACTAATTGTCAAATTTTTGAGGTTAGATATATATGATATTCATCTGATATTTTTGCATCATCTTTGTCTGCCAGGAAGTCTTGCAACAGAGACTGGGAGCTTAATGTTAAAGGAAAGAAGAAATAATGACTAAATCAAAATGAAATGCTTTTTCTGGGATGATAAGCAGAAATTTTAGAATCATTTGCCTTTTGCTTAAATTCCCTTTTTTTTTTGTCTTTTTAGGGCAGTTCCCACAGCATATGGAGGTTCCCAGGCTAGGGGTCTAATCAGAGCTGTAGCCACTGGCCTAAACCACAGACATAGCCATGCCAGATACAACCTGTGTCTGCAACCTACAGCAGAGGTCAGGGCAATGCTGGATCCTTAACCCACTGAGTGGGGCCAGGGGTCAAACCCTCATCCTCATGGATACTAGTGAGGCTCATTACCACTAAGCCACAATGGGAACTTGCTTAAATTCCTAAGTAGAAAGACAACTAGCTTACATTTATACAGTGTAAAATACATATTTTAAATAGGTTTTGGTATATCAAAGCATGAAATATTACAAAATTCCTATATGAGATAAAACAGAAGAACATACTTCCCCCTATTAAAAAAATTCCTACTTTCAGTGAACAATATTTCAAAGTAATATAATTTCATGGCATCTTTTGGGAATTTCAAAATTCTTATTTTATGCTTGATTGAACTCATCTCTTTCTATAGTATCACTACTTTCAATTTTCTTTGCATGATCATGAATAAGTAACAACGTGCCACCAGAAACAAGCCTTATTTTTTATTTTGATAATGGGATTTTTCTTTTGGGAATGGGGGTAATTTCTGTACTATTGGTGACCAGTGTTCACAGGATAGCATGAATCTATTAAAACAAATTTTTTTTTTAAGAATGGAGATAAGTTTTTTCATACTAGGTTTTCTTAGTTTTAATAGAAGTTACTGATAATCAAACATAACTATTTTTAACTCACATAAATATTTACTGCATGATTATCAATTTCATAGAAACATGCTTAGGAAGAGTTGCCAGAAAATATTAAAAAAATTAAACATGGATTCTGGTAAGATAATATATCTACACTCTGTGACATCAAATCACATCCAGGAAGTATGAAGATTTTTAGGGGCCGTAGTTAATGTTCTTAATAAAATGGCATCACCAGATCACTGGAAGTAATAATAATCTATGGAGTATAAATTCCATAGCATATATGATGCCCATGGCAATGGTTCTATTTGTGAATATGCCTCATTTTCTAAGTATATAGCACTGCATATTCTATTTTTGCTGCTATTACTAAGCTTTCCATGAATAGTGTATTTATAGCAATACATTTGTATACATGCTATATTCAGTTCATGTTCTGATTAAAATAACTTAGGAAGATATTTCAGAGGGAGAGAACTCCAGACGGGACCATATATTAGAAGAAATAGAATTCATCCTTAATTCTATTTCTAAGGATCAAAATGTTATCCTGTGTATGTTATTTCAAGAGCAACAGGGCAAACTACCAGCAATCACACCAAAATTATATTTTGATATTAGTCTCCTTTCAGAAAAAACTTTGTTCAAAATGACTGAAAATATAATTATGATCCTTGTTTTTAAATTTTAATTGAAGTATAATTGATTTAAATATGATATTGGTTTCAGGTACAATATAGTGATTTTTTTTTTTTTTTTTGGCTTTTCCCACAGTATGCTGAAGTTTTCCAAGCCAGGGATTGGACCTGCACCACAGCAGTGACAATGTAACATCTTTAACCTACTGAGCCACCAGGGAACTCTGTGTTTTTTTTTTTTTGTGGTCTTTTTGCTATTTCTTGGGCTGCTCCCGCAGCATATGGAGGTTCCCAGGCTAGGGGTCCAATCGGAGCTGTAGCCACCGGCCTACGCCAGAGCCACAGCAACGCGGGATCCGAGCCGCGTCTGCAACCTACACCACAGCTCACGGCAACGCCGGATCCTTAACCCACTGAGCAAGGGCAGGGACCGAACCCGCGACCTCATGGTTCCTAGTTGGATTCGTTAACCACGGCACCACGATGGGAACTCCTGATCTGTTATTTTCATACATTATGAAATGATCACAACGCTCAGCTACCATTTTTCGTCACACTAAGTTGTTCTAGTAAGAATGGCTTCTGACTTCAGAGTGGAAGTTTCCACCTCCTAATCCCCTTCATCTCATTGGCCTGTCCTCCCCAAGCCCCGCCTCTCTGGCAACCACCAGTTTGCTCACTGCATCTATTTTGATTTGTTTCTTTAGATTCCGTATATAAGTGAAATGAAATCATATGGTATTTATCTTCGCTGACTTATTTCACTTAGCATACCACCCTCGAGGTCCAACCATGTTGTCGCAAATGACACATTTTTATTTTTTATGGCTAATATTTCATTTTGTATATACATGACATGTTCACCTTCACCCACTGAGAGACAGGCAGGTTGCTTCCCTTTCCTAGCTAGTGTTACTAATGCTACAGTGAATATAGGGGTGCATATTTCTTTTTGAATCAGTGTTTTTCTTTTCTTTGGATAAATACCCATACGTGGCGTTACTGTATCATATGGTAGTTTTGCCTTTAATTTTTGAGGAACCACTGTATTGCTTACCAGAGTGCTATGCTCATCTGCATCCCCACTAACAGGGCATGCATGTTCCCTGTTCTTCATCCACCAACACTTATTATTTCTTACGTTTTTGATACTAGCCATTCTGACAGGTGCAAAGTGATCTCATTCTGCTTTTAATTTGCATTTCCCTGATCATTAGTGATGTTGAGCATCTTTTCATGTGCCTATTGGCCATTTGCACGTCTTTGGGAAAATGTCTATTCTGCCCATTTTTTAAGTGGGCTGTTTGGTTTTTTTGATCTCAAGTTTATGTATTTTGGATAGCAACACACTATTGTATTTATATATCATTTGCAAATATCTTTTCCCATTAGGTAGTTGGAATAGGTTTTAGTTTGCTGTAGTTTCATTCGTTTATTTTTGCTTGTGTTGTTCTTGCCTGAGGAGACATATCCCCCCAAAAAATTGCTAAGACCAATGTCAAAGACCTTATTATGTTTCTTCTGAGAGTTTCAAGATTTTAAGGTCTTAAATTTGTCTTTGAGTTTGTTTTTGTATATACAGTAAGAAAATGTTCTAGTTTCTTTCTTTTTACATGTAGCTGTCCAGTTTTCTCTTTATCATTTATGGAAGAGACTGTCTTTTCCTTGCTATCTACTCTCTGCTCTTTATTGTAAATTAATTGTCCATATCCGTGGAGGTTTATTTCTGGGCTTTCCATTCTCTTCTATTGATATCTATGTCTGTTTTGATTACTACAGATTTCTAGTATAGTTTGAAATCAGAAAGCATGTTACCTCCAGCTTTGCTCTTTTTCCTCAAGGTCACTTTAGCTATTGGGATCTTCTGTGATTCTTTGCAAACTTTAAGACAATTTGTTCTACTTCCCTGAAAAATGCCACTGGCATTTTGAAAGGTATTGCATTGCATCTCAAAGGTAGAATGTGCATTGAGTAGGCGGACATTTTAACAATATTAATTCTTCTAATCTGAGCAAGGTATATCTTTTCCATTTATTTGTGCTATTTTTAATTCCTTTAATCATTGTCTTACTCTGTTCAGAGTATAGGTCTTTCACTATTTTCATTACATTTATTCCCAGGAACTTTATTCTTTTGATGCATTGTTAATGGAATTACATCTTTTGGGTAATTTGCTATTAGTGTAGGAAATGCAACAGACTTCTGTATATTAATTTGTATCCTGGAATGCTATTGAATTAATTCACTTATTAGTTCTAACAGTATTTTGGTAGATTCTTTAGTCTTCTATATTTAGTAACACATCATCTGAAAATAATGACAGTTTTTCTTCTTCCCTTGCAGTTTGGATGCCTTTTATTTCTTTTTATTATTTGATTGCTGTGACTGGAACTATCAACTTATGTTGAATAAAAGCAGAAATAGGGGACATCTTTGTCTTGTTCCTCATCGTAGATAAAACGTTTCCAACTTTTTCCCTTGACTCTGTTGTTAGCTACTGGTTTGCTATATATAGCCTTTATTATGCATAAATGGATATTGAATTTTGTCATATACCTCTTCTGCATCTATTGAGATGATATTATGATTTTATCCTCTATTTTGTTAATGTGGTATGTGTTGATTAAATATTGAACAATCTTTGCATCCCTGTAATAAATATCAATTGATTGTGATATCCAATCTCTTTAAAAATTTGTTTCTACTCCAACATAGGCAGATAGCTTCTCTCCCCACACAGCCTCCTCACAGCCACCTGATAGCCAGTCTTTTTAATGTATTTTTGAAATTGGTTTGCTAATATTGTATTGAGAAGTTTTTCATTGTTTTTCATCAAGCATATTGGCCTGCAGGTTCTTTTTGATAACATCTTTGCCTGGTTTTGGTAACAGGATAGCGCTGACCTGATAGAATGAGTTTGAAAACATCCCTTCCTCTCTTAATTTTTTTGTAATAGTTTGAGAAGTATAGGTTTTAATTCATTAAATGTTTGGTGAAATTTGGCTGAGAAGCTGTCTTGTCCTAGAATTTTGTTTGGTGTTTTTAATTCATGATTCAATTTCATTGCTAGTAATCTGTCAGATTTTCTGTTTCTTCCTGACTCAGTCTTAGAAGGTTGTATGTCTCTAGGAATTTATCTACTTCTCTGAGGTCTCCAGTTTTTTGGAATATTAATTGTTCACAGTAGTCTCTTATGATTGTTTGGTTTATCAATTTTGTTTAATTTTTTTCAAGGAACCAGCTCTTAGTTTCATTGATATTTATATTGGTGTTTTTTGTTTGTTTCTATTTGATTTCCACTCTAATCTTTTTTCATTCTAAATTTATGTTTCATTTATTTTCTTTCTAGTTCTTTTATGTCTAAAATCGGAATTTTTGAGATTTTGTTTTTGAGGTAGGCCTCTTTTGTTATAAACATTCCTGTTAGAATTGCTTTGCCTCTGTTTCATAGATTTGGGAAAGTTGTATTTCCATTTTCATCTGTCTTAGGATAGTTTTTAAAATTTGCTCTTTGATTTCATTGGCCCATTGGTTATTTAGAAGAATGTTGTTTAGTCTCCACATATTTGTGTTTTTACTGATTTCCCTCCTCTGATTTATGTCTAAATTTATACTACTGTGGTCAGAAAAGATGCTTGATACAATTTCAGTCTTCTTAAATGTACCAAGACTTGTTTTGTGGCCTAACATGGGATCTATCTTGGAAAATATTCCAGGTACACTTGGAAAGAATGTGTCTTCTGCTGTTTTTAGATGGAATATTCATATATATCCATTAAGTCTGTTGGTCTAATGCCCTAATGTTCTTTATTGATTTTCTGTCTATATATCCATTGATGTAAGATGGATGTAAAAGTCTCATATTAGTACTGTATCACTCCCAATTTCTTTTTTATGTTAATATTTGCTAAGACACAATATATACTTGGGAGCTCCTATGTTGAGTATATAAATATTTACAAATGCTATATGTTCTTTTTGGATCAATCCTTTTATCATTAGGTAAACCCCATCTTTGTCTCTATTTACAATTTTAAAGCATATTTTCTTTGATATGATCATCACTAACCCAACTTTCTTTTTTTCTTCTTTTTTTTTTTTTTGGTCTTTTTGCCTTTTCTAGGGCCACTCCTGCGGCATATGGAGGTTCCCAGGCTAGGGGTCCAATCGGAGCTATAGCCGCCAGCCTACACTAGGGCCACAGCAACGCAGGATCCAAGCCACATCTGCAACCTACACCACAGCTCACAGCAACGCCAGATCCCCAACCCACTGAGCAAGGCCAGGGATCAAACCTGCAACCTCATGGTTCCTAGTCGGATTTGTTAACCACTGCCGCCACGACGGGAACTCCCAACATTTTTCGTCTCCACATTTTTTTCCATCCCTATACTTTTACTCTGTATGTGTCTTCACATCTGAAGTGAGACTCTTAGAGTCAGCATATAGATGAATCTCATCTTATCCACCTAGCCTCCTGTCTTTTGAGGGATACATTTAGTCCATTTACACTTAGACAGTTTATTGACAAGTATGTACTTATTATCATTCTGTTAATTGTTTTCTTGTTGTTTTTGTAGTTCTTCTTTATTCCTTTCCTCTTTTAGTCTATGCCTTCATGGTTTGATGGTTTTCTTTAGTGTTATATTTGGGTTCCTTTCTATTTAATTTTGTGTATCTATTATAGGTTTTTGGTTTATGGTTATGATGATGTTCATATATACTGAGTTATGTATTTATGGGAGGTTATTATAAGCTGATAGGTGCTTAAATTTGGTTGCATTCTAAAAACACTCAATTTTTACTCCTTCTTCAATTACAATTAATTACTTATCTGTATTTTTCAATCTTTTTAGGATGCACCCACCCATATGGAGGCTTCCAGGCTAGGGGTTGAATCAGAGTTACAGCTGCCAACCTACACCACAGCCACAGCAATGCAGGATTTGAGCCATGTCTGCAACTTATACCACAGATCATGCCAACACTGGATCCCTGGCCCACTGAGTGAGACCAGGGATTGAACCCACATCCTGATGGATACTAGTCGGATTTGTTTCTGCTGAGCCACAATGTGAATGCTCCTACTTATCTGCATCTTTATGATATGAGTAAAACTATTTTTTCTAACTTAATCTGTTTATGCACACCTTATATATTCCCTGAGCCCCAAAAAACCTTGAATAGTAAGACTGCAATTTTGCCTGTTCTGAACTCCAAAATTACGCCAAACTTCTATCACTTACAAAAGTCAAAATTCATGACATTTTTTGAAATATACATTAGATTCTGGAAGCAATATATTGCTCATTTCATGGAGGTTTTGAATGAATAAGAAGTTTCTATTTTAGGGAAATCATTTTTATGCATTATATTATCAAATGAGACTATGCTATAGGTTCCTATAGGACAATAATGGTATAAACATACAAGATTGTTGCAATCTCTAGCCAAACCAAACCAGACTAACATAAAACCTCCCACTAACTCTAGTGGATTATCACTAGTATCATAAATGGAAACCACTTTCATTTTGTTACTACATTATTCTAGCCGTTCAACATAAATGTATCAATTTAAATTTAAATTCCAAAAGTAATGTGAAACCCTCCAGTATTGTGTTTTTTGAATAAAATATACAGAGAATTGTATGCTAAACCAAAAGTTAATATTAAAACAGTTTATACATTCAAATAGATTTATTTATTATAAAATTATGAGCGATTTTTCCCCCTGAATCTCAGAAAGGATCCTAACACCATTTTCTGTCACATATGTAATCTCACTGAATAGTTTCAAAAAAAACCCCCCAAATTTACATATATTGCATGTGCTAGATTGAATAGCAAAAAATTTTTCCCAACATAATTTGTCCCATCAAAGTCCTCAGAATCTATCAGCTTCTATTCTACAAAAAGGAATATATTTGAAAGTTTATAACCATAAAATCATCATTTAAAACTATAAAAACATAGAATTTTCCCATTAGCCAATACTGTTATTGCCAACAAATTAAAATTTAAGAAAAAATTCTTGAATGTATGTTCTGACGTGATATGAGATGTTGATTGTCAATAAATTCATCAGATCATTTATTGCATTGAACAGCATTACTGTTTGATCTAAGATATATTTCTTCTGGCAAAACTTGTTTTAGATAATGCTACTATTGTAGAGAGCTATGGGTTATGTATTTATGTTTGAAAAAGTACAGTAAACATAATTTTCTCTTTGAGAATTCAAATATTTAAATTATTATTTGAATATTACCAAATTTAAAAAGATGGTGTACCTTTCTTTCCGACATGTGTTGCACCCCAGATGTAATCACCAGTACAAAGTTTCTAAATTAAGGAAAAAATTATTTGAAGTTTAGAGTTTTTGACTTTTACTTTGTTATTATTATTTTCCTTAAACTGCACATAATTTTTGCACATAATAATCAAGTTTTCTTAACTATAAAATTTCTAGTTCAATGGATTATTTTTCTTTTAATGTCCTTTCACCTGTCTAAGACTGATGAATGCAAAGAGTAGAGATTTCAAGTAAGCAATGCTATGAGAATCTATTAGAAATCCTTGGCATAACCTGACACCATGCTAGGTACTGAACGGTAACCTTACGGACTTTCCATTAAACCCATGATCAAAGTTTTTTTTGAAAGCATAAAATGTACGTTTGTGTATATACATATATAAATAGATAACATATATAAAGTGTATACACACACACACACACACACACACACACACACACACACACACACATATATATCCCTGTATAGAACCAGAGAGCTGGACAAAGTTTTCTTTTGATAGTGACAGTTATGTTCAATTCAAATAAACTTCCTTTTGGGAGTTCCCGTCGTGGCTCAGAGGAAGCGAATCTGATGAGCATCCATGAGAACACAGGTTTGATCCCTGGCCTCGCTCAGTGGGTTGAGGATGCGGCACTGCCGTGAGCTTTGGTGTAGGTCACAGATGCAGCTCAGATCCTACGTTACTGAGGCTGTGGTGTAGGCCAGCGGCTACAGTTCCAGTTCAACCCCGAGCCTGGGAACCTCCATGTGCTGTGGGTAAAGCCCTAAAAAAAAAAAAAAAAAAAAAAAAAAAAAAAAAAAAAAAAAAAAAAGCTTCTTTTTGACAAACTTGACAGATTTAAATCATATATCTCACTAGATCTAATCTAGAGGAAATTGAAAAAGATGAGACTTTTGGTATATTTATCCTGGGGTTCTCTGATAATTCAGAGGCAGCTGAGAGAACAAAAATCAGAGGAGAGATTTTAAGAGGTTCATAGCTTCCAGAGACAGGAAGAGACAAAGCTGAGGTTCACGGGTGGCCAGAAGACATGCTGATGTCTTGGTCATCTCCTTACTCGAGCTTGGAGTTTAGACTCCAGCAGACAATACTTTAACTACAGGGTTAACTGAAGTCAGACACGTGCATAAGGAAAGTAAATTCAGCTTTAGATTTCCTTCTCTATCATTAGATTAAGGTAATCCAATTTTATCAGGATAAAAATAAAGTCTCTTAAGACGACACCATTCTCTGCCTCCATTTATTCATAAAACATAAAACTACAAGCACATACATATAAAAGTGACATGACATACACATGTAAGAGAACAGAAATAGACCCACAGAGAATCCGCATAATGAAGGGTTCAATACAGACTTTCAAACAGCTGTTTACCATAAAAGACAGTATTGTACTTCGGTCAAGGAATCAAAAACAAATTTGAAGCAATTTATAAATGTAGCTTATAGAGCTGAAAAATGCAATAAAATGAATGGCTCAAGAGAGAGGTTCAACAGCCAAGAACTCACATCTGAACAAAAGTGTTAAACTGTTAATTAAGTGGGAGAACATCATGAGAACGAAGCACAGAGAGACAGACAAGAAGGATGTAAAAAATGTGAAAATGAGACCAAGGTATCTAAGGGACATGCTACAAACACCTCACAGGATTGTGTGAAGCTCCTGTTGGGGTGCAGTGGGAAAGAACCAGCGCAGTAGCCATGAGGATGTGGGTTTGACTCTGGCCTTGCTCGGTGGGTCAAGGATCTGGCGTTGCCGTGAGCTGTGGTGCAGGTCGCAGAGGCAGCTCGGATCCCACGTTGCTGTGGCTGTGGTGAAGGCTGGCGGCGGTAGCTCTGATTTGACCCCTAGCCTGGGAACTTCCATATGCTATGCCAGCAGCCCTAAAAAGACAAAAAAAAAAAAAAAAGGAGTGTAGTGCCAGGTGAAGAAGAATGAAAGTGAACATAAACAATATTTGAAAGATGTCCTGTGATTATTCAAAACCGATATTAAAAAAAAAATCAAACCACAACCTAAGACTACTCTCAAGCTTTGACTGCGTGAACACAGGTACTTTGAAATTTACAATCAACATCTGCCTTCTGGGCTTTTCTGGATTTGACCCTGCTGGGACACAAATGTAACACAAAACCCAGCCATTGCTTCCGAGGTGAGGTGTGAGGGGTTTTGGCAGAGAAGGGGGGCACCCTTTTCCAGGTACCTATTTAAAACACCTATTTAATTTAATTTATTCAGGATTCTTCCTTGAGAAAAGAGTAGGTCTTCTGCTGTCGCCATTTTGATCTCAAAAATGACCAGAATCTGTCCTGTGGACTGAAATGGCTCTGACCCCGAGGACACGGCTGTCAAGGACCCATGAGACATCTAATAGCAACTTTAATGGCAGGGACAGAGGACACACTTGGTGCCTGTACTGGATCTTAGACTGGCACAAATTTAAGCAGTTTCTGTTTTGTTTTATTTTGTTTTGTTTTTTTTAAGGGCTGCACCTAGGGAAGCTGCCGGGTAGGGTTCGAATCGGAGCTGCAACAGCGGCCTACCCAGAGGCACCTCAACACCAGATCCCAGCTGCTCCTATGGCCTACTATGCAGCTTGTGGCAATGCCAGATCCTTAATCCACGGAGCAAGACCAGGGATCGAACCTGCAAAGATACAGTGTCCTGTTCTTAACCCACTGAGCTACAACAGGAACTCCTAGGCAGTTTTAAACAACAGACATTTATCATCTGAGCTTCCGGGGTCAGCAAAGTGCCTGGTTTACTGAGGGTCTCGCAGGCTGAAATCGAGGCGTTAGCCTGCGGCATTCTCACCTGGGACTGGAGAAAGGTGTGTTTCCAAGCTGCTTCGGGCGGCACTCATTTCTGTGGTTGTAGGACTGAGGTGCTCTTGGCTTGCTAGGTGTGGATGAGAGATGACTCTGGACGTGGTACAATTCTCCAGTCCTTGCCACATGGCCCCTCCATCTCAGCAACGGGAAACACCCTCAACGCTTAAAATCTCTGCCTTCCCTCTTGTAACCGCAGGAGACAACTTTCAGCTTTAAAGCAGCTCCTCTGATTCAGGTTCATCTCACCCAGATTATCGTTCAAAGTCAACGGTGGCATAAAATATACCCTACTTACAGGGGGTAATAGGCCACCATACCCGCTCGCCCTCCGAGGGGTTAAGAAGGGTGTGTGGGACCTCAGGGGACGACGACCTAGAATTCTGCCTATCACAGTGCAGAAACGATTCTTCTAGCAGCATCCTTACACTTCATATAATTCCAAGCCAAGGGAGAGGACTGTCCGTTCTTAATGGCAACGGGCAAGCACCTAAAACAGGGACCTACTCTGCCTCTGCCTCGGCATCCCGCTGGGTCCCCAACACTCACCACTCAGCCCAGAAAGCAACAAAGGCCTAAAGGCAAGACTATCTGAAATTACCCTATAGGAATTCTAGCTTCTAAGTACTAGGCCAATTTCTCTTTTCGTAGGTAAGAGATGACAAACGGCAAAGCTAAGAGCAGCAATGGTTTTGTGAACATACGCAAATAGCCCCAGGTTCCCTGAAAGTTTGGGGATAAAAGACACCTGAGAGAAGGATGGATGCTCATGTGCTAATGACCTACAGAGAAAAATAAAGCGACACTGATTTATATTCACAGCGGCGGGCAGGGGGTGCCTAAAACCTCCGCAGAACATGTCCAACCAGGGTTTCCTCAGGGAAGCCCGTGCCACCTGGGACAGAGAGGCCAGCATGAGGGAGCTCCCGTCCTTTCCAAATACACGCTGAGTGAACGGGCACAACAGAAAAGAAGAGTCTCAGATGAAAAAATACCTTTTCTTCAGAAAACATTACATGATCGGCTTCCAGCTGTAATTCCCATAAAATTACATTTGAGATCTGTACTTTTCTTCCTGACTTTAACGCAACTGTACATTGCTAGGCACCTTTCTGCAGTGGAGGGATGGTATATACCCTGCAGACTCATGCTGCTTAAATCTAGTAATATTAAAATTTCTCTCTGTAGACAAATTATCGCCATCTTCTTTCTAAACTTTCTATTACACCTTACATAAGTGGTGATCATTTTCACACCTGATCCTCATTGCAGGAGTGCCTGTGTTGCTAAAAGCAGAGCCTTTGGTAATTTAGAGTATAAATACCCACGCTTCTTTTGGAAAACAAATGCATGCTACTCCATTTTCATCCACAAAGATATTTAGTGTCATGAGAATAAGAACTGGAAATTCATGGTTAACACTGATTAAAACAATTATTTGCAGACATTGGAATTGAGAAACAAAATCAACTTTTTGTTTGTTTGTTTTTTAACATCTAAGATTCTCCCAATCTGGTTGTCATTTTTCTGCAGCATGTAGCATGTTGGCTAAGCTTTCATCTGATTTATTGTACGTCAGGTCTAATAGACAATACACTGATATCATTTGTCTCATTCTATCAAACTAAACATTGCACCGCACAGAATCTGCACATAAGGATATTTTATCACAGTGACTTAACTGGAATCTCGGTTCTAATAGAATCAGAAGTGACACCTGGTGTGTGTTGGTGGCATCAATTACAGTACTTTGCAGAAATGTGTTTTAGTGGTTTGGTGAAAAAAATTAAGTGACTTGCAAGAAAAATATTTTGCCAATTTCCTAATTATTTAAATTGCCATCTTTGAAGCTAGATTTCAAACAGCATAATCATCAGATGTTTTATGTATGGCTATTGAGTGTTATGAGACACACTGGAATAGCTGATCATAAAAGTTAAAGATATTTTATAGCAAAGTCAGAACACATTAAGACACATAAAAATCACAAAATATTTTATATATGTGATGTGAAAGCACCTCAATAAATTATCACAATTATTTATGAGAAACCAAAAGACGTATAAACAGTGTCTATTGCTGACATGTAAGCAATAGCTGAATTTTGTCAAACAAATCAGAAAAGATTAAAAGTAAAATAATGTGTAAAATAACTTAAAAAGTTAAAAAGGGAAGCGTTTGCTTATTGATGCATTTATCTCTGGTATTCCTCCACAAAGCCAAGAGTTGCCTCAAAAAGTTAAAAACAAACAAAATAATGTAAAAGAAAATGAACCCCGGCTCAAGGCTAAAACTTTTTTTAGAAAAGTTGAGACATGGTAACACAAAAATGATGTACTTATGTCAGGAAAATCCAAAAGATAAATATGAAATATCCATAAAATAATTATTTCTCAACCTCTAGCTACCTTAAAGTTTGATCAACAGAATTAGATAGAATCCAACACTTAATATCAAATAATTTAATAAATAGTGGAGAAACAGTTTTACATTTTCAAAGTTAATCGACTTAAGGTGTTAGGCAGGCATTCTTAAATCTTAACTAGGAATTACATTTACATTAGCTAATTATACCTAGGAATCTTACTGCGTTAAATCGCTGAAGTAAAAAGGACATTGCTATCCTCTTAGTTCTAAATTTTCATCAAAGTATTTTAAATTGACCAGAGCTTTCGAAATAGCATTCAGCATGGCCCCTTGACCTAGTCAAGGTAATGCTCAATAAATACTATTGTTTTTCAACTGCCTTACAAAATGATCTGTTCTACTCCAAATTGGGTCACATAGAGATAACATTGAATTACTAGCCACCCCAATTCTCCAAGGAAGGCCAGTCCACGTCAGAACTGTTATGTTCTAGAACAAAAGTTTGTTTTTAAGAATTTCATCCTCATGCATTTATAGCTTCAAAAGCATTCGGACCTGTAGAATGGTCCCAGCTGGAAGAGGGAAGTGTGGAGTCTAACATAACTGTACTTTAGCAACTGCACAGCATCTGGATTTTTGAGTGGGTATTTAAAATGGCCACGGCCTAGAGACGCACTTCAGTAAACACCTACAGATTTTTAAATGACTCTAAATTTTCTGTCCGTCAATACTGATGACTCATGGTTAATTGAGAGTGTACGCAAATTGAAAGTTGTTCATAAAATAGTAAGAATTTAATATCAAATCAATAACCTACATTGCACCCTTGATTATACGCTTCCTGACTTTCTTGTTCATCTCTCTTCGTAAAATGGAAACTTTTCTCACAATATATTCCCAGTTCAGTCAGACTGAAGACTACAATTATCACCTTATAATTACACATTTAATGAGGTCCCAAGAGTCTAGCAAATATGACACCACAATTCTGACACCTCGGATTCCCTATTTAAATGGAGAAGCCAAAAATATTTGTCAATATTTTCTTGAATCATTTAAATATTGGAATAAACATACATATACATTCCTGCTTTACATGACATGTAAAATTCTGATGAATTCGAATACTGATTACAACTCATGAAAAGGCCACTTTACAACATAATAACATGAATGACTCTCACTACAGATTTGAAGAGGAAAACATGGTGGCATAAAACCAGACCCCTCTTCACCCTAGAACTAAATGGTCTTGGAACGCAATAATGTTCATCTCTGGACTCGCTTTTAAAAAAAGAACATTACCACAGGAAAGAATCCCATCTTGTGTCGGCAGCGACACTGGGCAGAACAATCAGATGCCTGCTGCAAACCCCGTGCGTCAGTACCTCATCACCTCATCGCATTTGAGGGTCGCCTTCAGACCGTTAGTGAAGAGCTGCTCAAGCAGGAGAGCTCGAGTCGTCTTCTCCCCCAACACTTGGTACCTTCTGCCTCCATCTCAGGCTCTTTTCTAAGCACTGGATTCATTAGCTCCCATCAGTGAACAACACAGAGATTCCTACCTTGGTGTTACGTAGAAGACAAAGCAGAAGACAAAAAAATAAACTTAGAACATATACACACATATGTGTGTGTGTGTGTGTATGTATGTATGTATATACAAACACAAACCTATATTTTCATTTAGCAGTATGTTCTATGGAAGGCAAATGCTCAGAACACACACTTCCAAACCAGAAAGACGGTGTACACATCGCGTGAGGCATCGCTATTTTGTTTAATGAAGAGAGTAAACATAAAATGAGAAGAAAGCACCGTGAGAAACATGCTTTCGTATCCCAATCTTAGTGATGTGATTAAATCACTATTTGGAAATGCGTGCTGAGGGATGGAAGAGCACACACGACCTTCAATTTTTAGAAACAGAGTTTTCAGGGGGTGAATAAACAAGGGTGTTTTTCTGCTGGATGAAAGCAAAAAGCGACAGGTCAGCGCGTGGCAGACTATGGATGGAATGCAGTCTACACATTGCAGCGGGAGCGCAGACTGGAAGGCGGCTAGATTAACGGATTATTTAATTGAACTGGGAAACAAAAGAATGCAGAAAATGCACTAGGTGTAAACAGAAAATCTCATTTACTGAAAACTTTTATAACCTATGTCTTTATCCATTAAATAAGAATTCACAAGTGTTCGCAGGCAAGGACTGTGATATCCACCGACGGGTACCCAAATCCATGCTTATCCATATACGGTCCTGAGCTGTTTTGTAGTACGTCCACTGTCTACATCACCTACCTTATTCAAAGTTACATTATATCGTAAATCTGATAGGATGTCCGCATTCCTGGTACTGTACGCCAATCCCAGCTCTGACACATGGATGGGTGTACGGTACCAGTGACGTGGACACCCTATCAGATTTATGATACAATACAACAGACATTGTCATTCTGATTTTCTGCTTTGGCCACACTGTGTCATGCAGAAGTTCCTAGCTCAGGGATCAGACCACACCACGGCAGCAAACCGAGCCACTAGAGTGACACTGGATCCCGAACTTGCTGCATCACAAGAGAACTCCCTGTGATGCTAATTTTTAAAAGAAGAAGATGGATGATACAGACAGTGGACTTATGACAAAACCGTCGGTGGGTGCCAGAGTCCTTGTCTGTCAACATCCTGTATATGATTCCCACGTGTGAGTTATACATACCCCTTACCAAAAACTGATAACCTCCTGCATATTCAGATCGAAAGGAGTATTTCTTCCTCTTAATTTAAATGAGCTTTCTCCCCTGAGATCTAGTCTATCACTTCTCAGGCCCCTCTGCCTTGAGCATCCTCTGCCTTTTGTTCTGGCTGCAGAAGCATTTTACCAGCTGCAGTAGGGCATGGGATTTTCTTTCTGTGTCTTACTCAGTGTTTATTTATTGTAATAAAAAAGACATATTAATCCTACTTCAATACAAAGAGGTCTGCTTTCCTGACGCTTCCCTGTTGGAATTATTTAATATGTTCAACGCTTTGCACGATTCATTTTAATGTGAACTGAATATTAAACATCTTTGTTCACTTTCTATGAGAAAATTATTGTTCACCTCCCAGGATTCCTGTCTCAGCGAGGTCCTTCAGCATAACCCTTTCAAGATGTTCCTTGGCTGCTGAAATCAGAATTGGCTGCTGGTGACTTCCTGCAGCTGCTTTCTCTGTTTATGTGTTGGCTGTGGAAGCCCAGGTATGGTAGGTAGAAAGACAGGTTTATTCGGATCAATTTTCCTGAAGAATGTTTCCATGTATTTACTCATGGTTTGTGGCTAATTCAAACAAAACTTACTGTTGGCACTGATTTTTACGTCATAAATTATTTAACACTGAGTAATAAAGACAAATTATTTATAAATAGCAACAGGACATTATAGAGCCCTTCTTTTAAATTGTAAAATAGTGGCAGCTTTCAAATTTGAAGGGTACAGAAAAAGTCGTCAAAGAACTCATCTTTAGGTTACAAGCTTGAGTATTTGACCAGTTTAAACTGAGGAGCAGACATATAAAATTGAGAAAATGTGTTTTATTTCTATTTCCCCCCAAAATTATTTCATAGGCTAAGAACAAAAATCGTACTCTTCAAAGAATTCTAAATCTATTTGACATTATCAAGATGTTACATTGAGGAAGTAGTTCCGTCTTTTATGAATGGGCATATTCTCTTCAAACGATGTCAACTCCATTTTAACTCCATCCGAGTACATGATGACGTAGGCATGGCTTGAAATCTCACATAGGGAAAATACTGCTTCCAGAAACCAGCACTCTGCTGCGGGATGTATAACAAAGTCGAACAGGGCGAACAGGCCTCTGTGAAAGCTCCTCTCCACTGGCCTGATCGAGTTAAAGAATTCCCAGATGAAGGGAAAGAGCACAGCCTTCAGACTCCACTAATGTCCTTCTCCGTAACAGCAAATAATTTGCCTTCTCAAATCACCAGAATACAATTAATCATGTTGGACATCAAGAAAGCAAATCCGAGCCTGTTTCTGCTGAGTTATCCGTGGGTGAAAAAAAGGTAATGGTGGTGCTTACCCAGCTGATTCATTCAGGCCCTAATTCATCTTGTATGTTGCGTGCCTGCATGCAAAATTTCTTTAGGGGCTGATGGAATTCACATCAAGGCCTCTGAATCTAAGAATGCAGTGCTTGTTCCAAAATCATTGGTGCTCCTGACCCACATAATGCTGCAAATGTATGTTAAAAGCCGAAAGTAAATCATGCATTTCATTGACATTTATATTGGGTCGGTTTGTATCACTTTAACACAGTCTGTTCGATACACCTGTCTGGATGAGCGAGACCATAGCAGAGTCCATCAAGTTCAATCACAGCACGGAGCCTGAGCCTGGGGCCTACTATTTTTTGTTGTTAATGCACCATAACAACACCAGCTTCCCAAAGTTGAAGTACCATGATGGGATTTTCCAAATAGAGAGGAAATAAAGCAACAAAGCAAAGAAGTACAATAGGAACGAAATTTTAATATGCAAAAATTGTCTTTCAAATGTCTGAAATCTTTGTAAGCTGTCTTGTCATCCATTCCTCTAACATTCCTTTTTTTTGCTGTTTTTTTTTGGGGGGGCCACACCCACGGCACATGGAAATTCTCTGGCCAGGGATGGAATCCAAGCCACAGCTGTGGCAATGCCGGAGTCTTGACCCTTTGCCCCAGGCCAGGAACAAACCCACCCCTCTAAAGGGACCCAAGCCACAGCAGTCGGATCCTTAAACCACAGTGCCACAGCAGGAACTCCATGCTCTAAGAATTTTAACCACACTGACCCGTTGTTCCTTCTGGGTGCTTGCAGAATACATGCATTTCTGCTATGTCATCATCTTGAACCACACAGCATCGTTTTTAAATCGGATAACCAAAAACCTTCCCCATTTTGCCATATTTTTCTTTGCCACAGTTAATTAAGCACTCCATAAAGGCTAACTGAATGTATCATTACTTTCAAAAATGTTTTACATGAAACCCTTTATTTCAATAGAATCCTACGTAGCACAAGTTTTATATATAAGAACTGAATGTATATGTGTGTTGTGTTTATACACACAGTGTGGATCACTGCGAAGGTGTGGGTTCAAAAATAAAAGGACTCACAAAAGGACTCACAAAAATATTTGTGAAAATATACATCACTGGAATTTTCATACAATGCTGGTAAGAGTAATTACATAAAAATTTTGGACAACTATTTAGAAAACTATTTAAAACTTTCTAGTTAAACATGTATTTCATTATCCAGTGGTTCCACTTTTTTCTCTCTATCCATGGTAGTAAGTGTATGTAATAATAAGAGCTTCCTAGGAGATTGTTTTAGCACAATTATTCAAAGTACTAAAAATCTGGAAAGAAATTTAATGCCTCTTAACAGGCAAACTGATTAACATACTTCAGTGTAATCAAATATAGGAATACGAATAAAAAAAAATGAAATCCCTAATGTACACATAAATGGATGGATCTCAGAAATATTGCATTTAGTGAAAAAATACAAACCAAAAATATAAAAATGTATAATTATACTTCCACAATTCTTTGAAATCAGTCAAAACAATCCCATGTTTTAAACCCAAATAGTGGTTACTTCTGTGTTGGGAAGGTTTTTATAAATTCGGATTGTGTGTGACAGACATAGGCACATTGCTAATATTCCACATCTTGGTCTCTATATATTCTGTGTCTTGGAAGATACTCTCATGTGTATGTAGGTAAAAATTAATGGATCCACACGCTTAACATTAATGCACTTTAATGTAAGTGTCTTAATCCTCCCCCCCCCCCAAAAAAAAATGAGGAGAAACCTATCAAGAGTAAAATGATCAGATTTTCACTGCTGGATATTAAGACTAATGACTGAGTTATTAGCCCAAGAAAATAAAAATAAATAAATGGAACACTAAAGACAGTAGAGAAACTCATTCATGAATGAATTCCTAACCTGTGAAAGAGATGATTTTTCAGATCGCTGAGGAAAGTATATAATTTTCAACTAATGGTGCTGATACAATTGATTCTCCGTGGAAGGAAGGAAGGAAGGCAGGCAGGCAAAGGGAAAATGAATTCTTGCCTCAAATGCTATGCAAGAAACAGTGTCAAGTAGATTTGAAAGAACAAAACTTTATCAAGGTTTTAGACTCAAACATGAAAGACAAGATTCTTCAATAGTGCGATGTACCTCTTACACAGTGTTTACTTGATCAGTCATTGTGAGCGAAGCACTTTCCAAGCTGATGCTGATTTTCTCATGCTGTCGTAACAATCAGGGCTATATGCACTGGACATTACTGCTGTCCTTAGTTTACCAATGAGAACTTGGGCGTCAAGGACGCACTGCCTCTCCACAGATGAGCAATCACAAGCCTTAAAATAGAAAACGACACCACTTTCTTTCTTTCTTTTTTGCTTTTCACATAATTTTTCATTTTATCATTGTCTCAGCTTTTATTACTATTAGTTTTAGTAGTTATTTCCCCAATACAATTTTTTCCTACTGTACAGCATGGTGACCCAGTTACACATCCATGTACACATTCTGTTTTCACTCATTATCAGGCTCCGTCATAAGTGATTAGACATAGTTCCCAGGGCTACACAGCAGGATCTCGCTGCTGATCCATTCCAAAGGCAATGGTCTGTATCTCTGAACCCCAAGCACCCCATCCACCCCACTCCCTCCCTCTCCTTGGCAACCACACGTCTATTCTGCAAGTCCATGATTTTCTTTTCTGTGGAAAGGTTCATACTTTATTCTTTCTAACCTAGGGAACAGTCCAGTTCTGTTTTGAATTGTGGCAGTTTACATAAATGGTGACACAAGATGATGAGATTAGGCTTGATCATTTTTTAAAAATAAATACGTGGTAAGGAAGATTTATAACTACTTCTATAAATACTTTTTATTAATAATGAAATCTTTTGTGGCCTTATCATGTTTTGGACTTGATAGTATTATATTAATATATTCACTGTTCTTGGCTAGAATTTGCTTAGTATATGGTTTTCAAATACCATTTTTATGTAGTTCATGCATCACAAATATATATTCTCTTACAAAAAACACAGGGTCTGAATTCAGTTTGTTTTTTTTTGTTTTTTTTTAATCCACTTGGAGAGTTTGTCTTTAGTAGGTGAGTCTAGTAGCAGGTTTTGTTGGGTCCCAGGACAGATCCACTCCCCCTTCCTTTTACTCGGCTGCATCCCAAATATTTCAGGCAGGTGACTTGGAAGGAATCGGCCTTCACCTCTCCCTCTAAAGGTGACATCACATTGATCTACATGATTGATTCGGGAATGGCTCAGAACAAAAGTGAGGAATTTAGGAATAACAACATATTGGATTAAAAGAGCATGGTTTACAAAACAGAAACAGATTCACAGACATAGAAAACAAACGCATGGGTCCAAAAGGGCAAAGCTAGAAAAGCGTTGCCAGGGAGAAATAAATTAGGGGTTAGTGATGAACATACAGATACTGCAATGTGTAAAATACATAAACTAGGAGTTCCCGTCGTGGCGCAGTGGTTAACGAATCCGACTAGGAACCATGAGGTTGCGGGTTCGGTCCCTGCCCTTGCTCAGTGGGTTAACGATCCGGCGTTGCCGTGAGCTGTGGTGTAGGTTGCAGACGCGGCTCGGATCCCGCATTGCTGTGGCTCTGGTGTAGGCCGGTGGCTACAGCTCTGATTCAACCCCTAGCCTGGGAACCTCCATATGCCGTGGAAGCGGCCCAAGAAATAGCAACAACAACAACAACAACAAAAAGACAAAAGACAAAAAAAAAAAAAATACATAAACTACAAGGACCTGCTATATAAAATGGGGAACTATATTCAATACGTTGTAATAACCTTTAATGAAAAAGAATATATATATATATATATATATATCCACACACACACCCCATATATATGTATATATAACCGAATCACTGATATATACTTGAAACTACAACATTGTACATTAACTCTTCTTAAATTAAAAAAAAAGTGGTTAATAATAATAAAAGAGCATGGTGTTCCTTGTGTATGAGACAAACACAGAGGTCTTAGCATTAGCCAAAGAATTATAACAGAGACTGAAGCCAACTACAAAGAAAAAGAACGGGAAAAATAAAACAGCAAGGAATAAGATTGGGAATTTGGCCCTAAAGAAAGCCTATTTGAATAAAAAGTGCGCAGCTGGCATCTTAATTCACTGAAAATAATTGTTTTTAAATTGTATTTTATGTTATTTATTTATTTGTTTGACAGTTTGGAATAGCCTCTGACTTGGAGAGAGGTGAGGAAGACAAAAAATAAACAAAAAATCATTCCAACCAATAGAGTTTCTGATTCTCGTATAATGTGAATACATAAATATTTGGAATATGTCCTGCTACTTTATTTTGTGTTTTGTTCTCATTAATTGCTTCCTTTACCCCACTACCTTTGCCTAGATTCATTTTTTTAAAATTCTTGCTGCTGTATATTTGCTAACATTCTTTTTGTAAAGTTTCAATGGGTAGTGGAATTTCTGAGTCTGAGAGTAACTGAGAAAATCTTTAATGCACTTGACATTTCTATAAGCCTTACACCGTGTGTGAGAGTTATTTTCCCTCAGCAACATACATTCTACTGGTTTCTATTGCCTGAATTTGATCATGAGGCACACAATCCTTATTTTCACATTTTGTTTTTATTTCTAGAATCCGTCACTTGGGGAGTTTGTTCACTTGGCAATTAGCAGACTCTAATTTCTAATACACATTTTTCTTCAGTTATGTAAAATTTTCCTGTAGCATTTCTTAGAATTGTTTGTACCCTTTCACTTTTTTCTATTCTTCCTGCTTAAAATCCTATTATAAAAATGCTTAGATTTGTCAATTGGTTATCTACATTCTGTAGCTGTTTACTCATATTTTTCATCTGATCAGTTTTGTGCTGCATTTGTAGTCAAGCCATATGATTTTCCAACTATTTGATATTAATTGTGGTGTATTTATTCAATTATTCAAACTACCAGTGAAGATTTAAAAAAAATTTTTAGTAATAGATACATTCATGGTAATATATGTATATAGTCATAATTATGTTATATAAAGATATACTTCATATCCAAGTTTAAATTTAAAATTTACTGGTTTGCCTTTTTCTTTTGGAAATACTTAAAGATTATATAAGAAATAAGCTGTAATAATTGATTAACTGATTGCATTTGTCCAAGAAAGGCCAATTATACTTCTATGGAGAATATCTTCTTCCATTTTTTTAAAGATGCATTCTGACACCCAGCACTGTAACAAGATATTGAAGTGCCTACTAGTTAGATGACTTCTGAAATATTAGCCAAAACTTTACTACCACAACTGCAATAACCAACTCAAGAAATAAGCCCTTCAGTGACTAGGAATTAATACAATAATGTGGAATTCCCATTGTGCCTCAGCAGTAACCAACCTGACTAGTATCCATGAGGATACAGTTTTGATCCCTGGCCTCTCTCAGTGGGTTAAGAATCCAGCATTGCTGTGAGCTGTGGTGTAGGACCCCAATGCAGCTTGGATCCTGCGTTGCTGTGGCGTAGGCCTGCAGCTGCAGCTCTGATTTGACCCCTGGGCTGAGAACTTCCGTATGCTGCACCTGCAGCCCCATAAAGCAAAATTAAATAAATAAATAAATACATACATGCAATAATGTTACACTAGATTTCACATATTTATGTCATTGATGAAATAAGATTTGTTTCTGAAATAAAATTTGGCCCATATGCAGTATTGTGTTTCATGTAGTTTTCCTCATATTTTAAGAAAATTCAAGGTTGCTTATGATCAAATAAAGTGGTCTTGAGCATTCTCTTTACCTTATAAATCTAGATCAAAACCTCCTTTTGCCAAATGACTATCCCTGAGTCATCATGGGCTTCTGATGAAGATTCTATACTTTCTCTTTCTCAACTCTATAATTATTTTCCTTATCATGAATCATTTACCAATAAGTATGTATCAACTACCTTAGCAAAAATTTCAGCTCTTCTACGATCCCAAACTTCCAATTGTTTTCTATGCAGAGATTGCATAAATACATTTCATTGTTTCAGCAATGCCATTTGTGTGACATTTTCAATAATTATTTTTAACATTTTAAACACAGGTACTCTAAACTATCACAAAGTATAACTTTTTCTGGCTTTCAAGCCATACTTTAGCCCATTTGATATGTGAGATGCTATAAATAAAAAGAAGAAATAAACCAAGGCTGCCAGTAGATGTTACATTTTTAAGAAAAATAACTATGTATCTATCCAGGATTGAAACTGTCTCCAGCAGATTTCGCATGTATATTGAGCTAGTCAAACAATACTTAGTCAAGATGCATATAAACCTTTTTTATTTGTAATATATAAACTAATTAAATATAATACATACATATACTGCATATGTATATTGGATATTATGTATATATCCAACAAAGAATTCACTGAAAATATGTAGAGTTGAAGAAGCACTTTATAAAAGGAGATAACCAATGGTCAAAAACATATGAAAAATGCTTACTACCATCAGTCCATACAGAAAATGCAAATTAGAGCCGCAATAAGATATTACTATATCCCTATAAGAATAGCTAAAGAAAAATTAAAGCTGACAATACCAGATATAGTGAGCATGTGGATCAGTTAGAACTCTCACAACGAGTAAGGAAAAGCTAAGTACGGCCACTGCGAAAAGCTGTCCTGCAGCATGTGATAAAGCTGACAAGCTGAAGAGAGTCCTACTCCACGACCCAGCAGGTTCGTTCTTGGAAGTTGCACAAAACTTATTCACGCTCATATATAAAACAACAAGATTTTATGTTAAAAGAATCCCGTGAGTTTTGTGTTACTGCACTATAGGTTGAAGGCTAACAAGTAAAATAGGAAATATGATGGGTGTAAGAATCTTTAAAAACTTCGAAATACCTCCTATTTACTTTCAAAAACGGAAAAGACTGTCTGCAACTCATTTATCCTGTGTTTGATGGTTAGGTTCTACAGCAAAACACAGGGACATAAACTATCACAGTTGAGTGAAATATGGGAAATAAATCAATATAGAGCCACCGCACAGAACCTTTTGGAGATATCCACTCCAAAGTAATAAAGCCAAAAATAAAGAAGAAAGTAACAATAAAGTGAAATAAACACAGATGTTTGTTCTTAAATATCAAAGTCAATAAACAGAAATTCTCCTAGTAGCCATAACTGCAAACATTTAAAAAATGGTGAGTTTAAAAAAAAAAAGCATAAACTTGTGACAGAATTCTTAGATTTTTAGAACACATAGAAAGGAAAGAAAAGTGAAAACTAAACTGAATAACAGAACAGAAAGAGAATATAGCACATAGAACATTAAAAACAGAAAGGAAAAAAATTTCAATGACAAAATTTTGTCATGAGAAAAATAAAAAGCAGAGTAAAAGGACTAGGGTTATCAGTAAGGCCACAAATATGATAACCAAGAAAAAAACAAAATGTCCTTCTTTTTGAAACAACAGTCAAACAAAATTCATACCCTGCCAAAAGATAAGCAGAACTGTTCCAGTTTGGAAGGTTTTAAGAAATTGATTTAAATTTATTTAGCTATAAAAAAGAATGCATAAGAGAATATATGGTTTTATACACACATATATCTGTGTGTCTAATGTGTGTAATAGTCAATGACTGAGCACGAGTTAGTGCAATTCCCATATAAGAGTAATTAGAGAATTCATGAAATAAATTATGATCTCGTGCATATATCTCCAATAACAAGTAATTTCCTCTGAAGAAAACACTTTGCTTTAATTGAGGTGATTGTTAATGCACAACCGGAATCACATCTGAGTTTCTCATGAACACCGTACATATTTGAGTGTGGGTTCCCCGAGTAGAATGCTGGCTCTCCTCCTTACTGCTTATCTTACTTTGTGTGCATGGCTTAACTTAGGTGTGTTCTAAAATCCTCAGCTATGAAATACATGTTTCATAGTATTCTTCTTGGTTTCATTTTTTTATTTTTTATTTTTTCAGGGCTACACCCACAGCATAGGGAGGTTCCCAGGCTAGGGGTCGAATTGGAGCTGTAGCCGCTGGCCTTTTGCAACAGCCACAGCAACGCCGGATCTTTAACCCACTGAGCGAGGTGAGGGATTGAACCTGCATCATCATGGATGCTAGTCAGATTCTTTTTCACTTAGCCATGATGGGAACTCCACTTCTGGGTTTTAAACAAGGACATGCATACAAAATTTAGCATTCTCTTTTGGTCCTCACATTATGCATATAAATCTAACACAGATAAGCAATACTAATATATATATATATATATATTTTGATAGTAAATAACATGTTATAACCTGCAGTTTTAATCTGTGTTACCTCTAAAAGAGATGCCAGAAATCATCTGAAAAGATGTAAATGAAGGAAACACATAAAGATATGAGAGGGGACCAAATAGAATTTCAGAAAAAAACAGCACCAACAAAAATCACTTACTAAAGGCATAGGAAAGACCCTGACATGCAAAATATTTATTTTTGTAATCAAAGATGTAGACACTGGAATCATTAGTGTTGCCTTCAGAAACTGAGAGGAGCTGGGGGGTGGGAATCAGGCTACTGAAAAAGCTAATAGGACAGGGACATTTTAATTAAACAGTCTGCATCTGAACCACGGGACAAGAAGAAACACGATGGGTGGTGAATGTCAGTCAGCCTGGAAGCCAATTCTCTCCCTAAAGGAAATGGTGAAAAGTTGATCCAGGAAAACATACACAGTCAAATGTGCATAAAAATAACAACGATCAGCATAGATAGGTCTGAAGGACATCCTCAGAAAAATAAAGACTGAGATCAGAAAATTACACTTAGTTTTTGAAGAACACTCATCCAAAGAACACTGCCAAAAGGAAAATAAATGCGGTTGATGAAAATTTTATGATAAGACTGAAATACAATTTACAAAGTAATTATCTCTATGAAGATCAAAAGCTAGCACCCTGAGAGCTCAGGGAAAGAAACTGTGAAAAAGAAAAAAGCGAGGAAAAACAGATGCGGATAAAATATATGAGCTGATGGACCTAAAGGAGTGAAATACAGAAAAAACAGTCACAGAAATAGAAAATTGAAAAAATAAGGAAGAATACTACCACTATGAAAATTACAGCAAGAGACAGGAAATGGAAAAAAGAAGCAAAGAAAAAGGAAGGAATAATGAAAAGGGGAGGGGGAAGGAGGGAGAGAGAAGGAGAAAGAGAGAGCTGGGGGGGGGAGAATGACTGATAATTCTAGAGAGAGAGACAGAAGAGATGGAGGGGGGGAGGAGAGAGAGAGAGAGCTGGGGGAAGATACTAGATGCTATCACATAGACAGGTAGACTGAAGGGATAGCAGGACAACAGGAGGGCAAGACAAGGAGAGTCAGGGACAGAAAGAAAAATAGAGGATATAAAGAAACTTGAATCCAAGCATGACAGAAAAGGGCAAGAAAGCATTTTTAAAAGGAGTTAAAAGCATTAGGGACGAAAGAGAAGTATCGAAAATACACAAAGGGGGGCCCAAAGGATGAAAAAATTAGAGTCCTCAGTGAAGAAAATTAACCTGTAGTTCAAAACATTTACCTAAAATAAGTGGTCATTCGACTCTATACACAGAAAGAACCCACAGAGTGTGGGACATTGAGGCGTAATGATGGTCAACAGAGCGACATCCTACGAAAGGAGCCCCTCTTCCAACAGAAGCAAGAGATCCTGAGCATCCAACAGGGGAAGCACATCGACTACACAGAGAAAAGCCCTGCTGGTCTCTGATTTCTCCCTCTCAAACCGGATCACGGGAGAGGAACACATGCAAAAGCCATTAGGGAGATCAACTAACCCTTATCGGTTATCCCGTCTTGTAAAAATAACGATAACAAACACAGACAGAAGCACCCAATCCAAGATGATTTTCCTTTTGAATCCTTCCCTAAAAATTACAAGAGTGTATAGATTTCATCCCATACCAAACGAGGAAAATTACTGAAAAAGGACTGCCATGAGATTAAATTATTTAACTCTAGAGAGAAGACTGAATTTAGGATTATCAATAGAAAACACGAATGTTATATGTCCTAAGTATATAGAAATAACGCAGCTAATAAAATTTAAGAGAAGAAGAGGTAAGACAGTAGGAAGAACAGCATGTTTATTACTTCTAAGAATTTGGAGTGAAAAACTTAAAGCTACCAAGTCAATACTTTATGAAAATATTAACAGTAAAAATAATAATCAGGGATGAACTTCAAACTAAAGCATCACTGAAAACATTCTAATTCTACAACTACCTATGTAGGGGACAAACACATACTAGCTTAAGAGAGAAAAATCAGAGAGAGACAGTTTGGATCACGAAGCAAAGCCAGTCTCTCCTGTCCATGAGATTTTCACCTAAAACAAAATATTGGGAGCAAGTATGAACATTTTAAAAATGGGCCAAGAAGTCGCACACAGATGTAAACAGACAGAACTCCAGTGTGTTACCAGGTAAGACTGGCCACTCCCTCTACTCCTTCCCGAGACGTCCCTTGGCGATGTCACTTAAAATCATTCCCATCACACACGGTGTCTAACCCCCTCTCATACCGGAACTGGTCCTTGAGACCCATGTGAGAAAATAGGAGCAGAAATGATGCGATGCTAGTTTCAACTTCTACAGAACACGCTCCGTAAAACTGTAAGCATCTTTGGACCCCACTGCTCATTGTCCAGGGAACAAGTTGAGCTGGCCCGCTAGAAGATGAGAGACCCACCTGGACCAAAGACAAGACACCAGACATCCAGAGGAGCCCCCCTCCCCCCAACACTTGTCAGTCTCAAGCCAATCTCGCACCTCCAGACGGAAGCAAGCCTTAAGTGGGGCCATCTGAGACCAGACCTCCCCTCCCCCACTGAGACTAGCTCAAACTGGTATTGCACAGAATTTTGCAGTAAAGGACAGGGATGATTTCATATACAGGCATCAAAAATGAAGGAAGAGAATTATTTTATATCAAAATAGAGATCATTTGGCTAAAAACATAAAATGACACCAATAATGACAAGCTACAATGTTAAAAGTATTAAAAATGAAGATTAGCAAATAACATTCATGAAGGAGAAAGAGAACCAAATTATTGGTAAAGGTTATGAAAGACTCTTATGAATACAACAAAAAAAATATGGTAGTACTTAATATTAATTAGATATATCTTATTGATAAATATCAAAATTTAGAACCTGAAAATAGAGCACATCTTTTCAGGTTTTCATTAGTATCTGTCAAAAGTGCTTTGTTTAGAATACAATGTATATCTCAATGATTCCAAAAAAATAAAAATAACACAAAACTTTTCTGATTATTTTGTAACATAAATTAGCAAAGTCTCTTCAAACTGGAAATGTAAAAAGCCAAAATTATTTCCATTCTCGGGTTAATAAAGAAATATAAAGAAGCCATAATGAAAATATCAGATATAAAATCTATATTTTATAAATATTATACATAGAGATAAAAATCTCAATCAATGTATTTATAAAGAATGTTAGAAAATGTTCTCAAAAACCATTCCCCCCAAAGTCACAGGCTTAGTGGTTATTACTGGAGTGTAAAGAGAGGTAAGAACTGGGGAGAAAAACACTAAAAATCAGAGGAGAGGCTTCTCTGTTTATCTTTTCATGCTTTGACATTTTCTACCATTGCAAGATAGCAATCGTTACATCCATACATCCATGGACCACCATAAAACAAAAGTGAATTAAGGGCAAAATTACCTACTTATCAACTTGTAATGTAGTGAGATTAAATTAGCTACTACAAATAATACACTTAAATCTGCTCTTGGTGTGTAAGAAGTTAATAAATATCACTTGTATTTTATGTAGTATGGATCTATTTATTTATAGTCAGATTTTATTTTTTTAAATTGTATTGGAATATAGTTAACTTACAAAGTTGTGTTAATCTCAGGTGCACAGCAAAGTAAATCAGTTACACATATACATATATCCATTCCCTTTTTATATTCTTTTCAACCATCCACTTAAGTACCAAAATAACCAGGTCCAAATTATTTATACATTATTTCTCTTTTGATTGCTTCACTATCAAAAGTCAGAGTCAATGGTCTCCTAAACATACATCTCAATTGACCAAAAGGAAACGACCCTATAAAACTAGGACACCTGAATATCAGGTTATGAGTGATGATTAAAAACAAACAGTAATATTCCCTTATATATAGATAGATAGATATTCCATTATAAACACACACACACATGTATACACACACACACTACAATTTCTTTATCCATTCACTGGTTAACAGATACAGACTGTTTTCGCATCTTGGCTGTCATAAATAATATTGCAGTGAATGCAGGGGTGCAGATATGTCTTCAGGAGAGTGATTTTGTTTCTTTCAGATCTATATCCAGAAGTAGAACCGCTGTATCATATGGTAGTTCTATTTGTAATTATTCTGAGGAACTCCCATACCGATGTCCGTAAGTGGCTGGACCAACATCCATTCCCACTAACGGTGCATTAGCTGTTCTCTTTCCTCCACACCCTCTAAAACTGCACACTCCTAGGAACAGCGAGTACCTTGGTGGTTGCCAGGAGCAGAGTCAGGTGAGCGAGATGGGTGAGGGTGACCCAGGTACACAAACTCCCGGTCAGAGAGACACGTTCTGGGGATGGAATGCCCAGTATGGTGACTGCAGTTAACACTGCATTGTCTATGCGAAAGCTATTAAGAGAACAGGTCCCAAAGGTTCTTCACACACATATACGCCAAAACTGTAATTATATGAAAGATGCGTTAACTAACTTTACCATGGTAATCATTTTGCAGTATATATACATGTACGCACACACAGTGAGTCATCGCATGGTACATTTTAAGCTTATATACCGTTATATTATCAATTATATCTCAATAAAGATGGGAAAAAACAGTAATGTATTTATGAACTCGAATAAATCATTATACAATGACAGGCTGGATACCAATGAGACATGGCTATATCAGTTTTATGTGCATCAATAATGCTTTCTCTTGGAATTGATCGAAAACCAACAATCAGTTGAAAATATGCAAAGGACAATAGATCAAAATTGTCAAATAATAGCTGACTTATTTTGAAATTTAGCCAAGGTGACTCAAATCACCAACAGCATTATGGGTAAACAAAGAAAAATATTTGATTATTGAGATGACAAAGGTTTTCCTAGCAAGAATGTACTGAAATGTCTTAATTGCTTTTTTAAAATCAGCTTTAACAAACGTCCTTCTCAAACTGTTCTAATCAGCAAATTTCAAAAACGCATTTTGATGTCATCTTCAACTCCAGTACAGTGAGGCTTGGTACCACGTTTACCCTTGCAAAGTAAACCAGTAGCTCTCTGTGTGAAATCAGTTTCAACTACACTTTAATCACAGGGAATTTCATATATCTCTGGGGGAAAAAGTGTAAGTCAGCAGACAGAGTTGGCATCTCTGGTCCTTGATCTATGGCAAGATCAAAGTTACTGCCCAGGTTTAGAGGAGCGTTTGCTATGAGTAGTCTCTCTCCGGGAGGATAATGACTGTGGAGAAAGATTGATTTTTCTACAAGGAGTCTCTGAACATGGCCATACTATGAAACAAGTCCAATACTGTCACAATAATTAATAAAGCAAAAAAAAAGTCAGCATTTTCTAGATTCTGGTTATTTTAAAATATCGATAGTTATTTTTAAAAAGTAGGCATGATGCCCTCATTACAAAAATTATAATAAAATTAGATATGCACATAAGAAGAACCCATCATGCACTGGCACCATGACACTTCTGAACAAATCTAAATAAGGACAAAAATCCCTCCTTCCTTTGGGAATGTGGAACTGGAATTAACATTAGGGACTATGACCCCCAAATCCCTCCTTCCTACTGAATACTCTGTCCATGCAATTGGATGCCCCTTATAACATATATGTAACATAAACATAACCGGATGCCATGGACATGCAGGGCAGCTGCCCGCCTCTATGAGGTGTATTTCTCACTTAAATTCTCACTTTTCTTTCTCTATTTCCTTCTTGTTCCTGAATTCCTTCTACAAGATGAGACCCTTCCCTTTGGGAACACAAATATATAAATTACAGGCAATTTCAGGGGATAAAATGCATTTAGAAAAATTCAGTATTCCAAGTTATTAAAGTAAAAAGTCTATTGTATTTTTCCATTTATAATCACCTTGCATTAAGCAATTAGATACATACTCATCTAAAAGACATCCTTAAGAGTTCTAGTAGTTTTCTAAGAAGAAATCCATGCAACTGAGTATCTGTTAGACTTTCAAGTGAAGTAGAGTAGAGCCGAATTATTTTGAATTGGTGGTGGCACACACTATTTCTATCATATGCCTTAACAGTGAGTTTCCAAACAAAACGACTCACTTCTCAAGTACTGTTGATCTGAAGTAAATAAACTACCAGGTATCTCTCCAGCAAAGCAGAGCTGATCGTGGATAAGCTTAGAATTGCACTTGGGGGTTGGCCAGCAACCCTGCCAAATCCAAGTACCTGGGCACTGAGGGATAGAGAACGCCTTAACGGAGAGAAAAAGGAGGTTGGGAGGGCTACAGTACACAGAGTTCATGGCTTTCCATGGACTGAGTCCTTGCCAGGAAAGGAGTCTTTCTTCCTGCTGAGCTCTGCTCTTGCATGAGCCGAGTTTGAGAGCCCCCTCTGTTGGTCTCCCACCTCCGTTTAATCGAGGTTTCCAAATATTAACTTGTTACAGTGCATTTTGCTACCTTACCGTACTTTTTCCCACTTGTACCTCCCTCCCTAATGGCGGGGATACAGAATTCTCAAATTAAAGAATAAATGGACTTTAAAAATTCTAAGGTGAGGAAGTGGAACATTTTAGCAAATTTAAGGCTAGCAACACAGCTCATGGGTAAGTTTATATACCTAGATCTAAGAAATACATATAAACTTGAGAGCATGGGGTGACTAAGCTTAGCTCCTCCTCACGTTCTTTGATCAACCTTCATTCATAAACCTGAATATTCAGTTTGGGCACTGACAAGGAATGATGGTGGAAACCTTTGGGAGGTAACATGCATCGAAGAGTATTTATTCTTTAGACTATCAAAGAGAGCCAAGTTAATTATGCCATCGCTATTAACGGAGAGCGTTGTGCTGAGGTCATATTAAGATGATCAGATATGCATGGAGTATTTATGATTTGTTAGCTACTGTGATTAAGAGGAATGGTCAGGCGGTATGCGCTAAAACATCCCCAAATCAGCTGCACAGAATAAAGAAGGTTAGAGGGGCTGCTTCACATTTTTATTTTTGAATCACATTTAATAGAAACTCTTCCAAATGTCGTTAGAATTGTATGCTCGTGAGCAACCAGGCTTCTCATTAAAAATCTTGCCCGCAGCATATGGAAGTTTCCAGGCTAGGGGTCCAATCAGAGCTGCAGCTGCCGGCCTACACCACAGCTACAGCAACGTGGTATCCAAGCTGTGTCTGTGACCTACGCTATAGCTCACAGCAAGGCCAGATCCCCCAACCCACTGAGAGGGGCCAGGGATGGGACCCGCATCCTCATTCATCCTAGTTGGGTTCTGCTGAGCCACAAAGGAACTCCCCCACAAATCTTAGCATTTTAATGGTACTGATTTGCAGGTTTAATTGGTCTAGGCTAGAGCCAAGGCATAGGCTTCAAGAAAAAAAAAAAAAAAAAAACCTCAAGTGATTTCCTTGTTCACATAAAAACTTTTTATTTTGCAGGCTTCTTCAGCATTTTCCACTTAGGCTATTTTTCTTGGGTTTGATTTCTTGCCGCATTACATTTAGAACTTAACCTACCTGACCATGCATCTCAGTGTCACTATCACCTAGGATTCTCATTACTTATTCAAAATGGATAATCCCTCACTGGAACTCAGAGATTAAAATTCTTAATCTGATGAATGTCTGATATGGGTCCTAGTGATTTGAATTTTTAACAAGTTCTACTTGCTGCTGCTGAAGTAAGTGAACAAACATTAAAGAAATGCTGGAGTCGTTAGGATTTGAGATAGATTTTATTTATTTTTGTGACAGCAATTGTACCTTTCTTCGTGGCCACTTGAACACAAAACACATGGAGAAAGGCTACTCAGAACTTAGTTACGCTTGTATCTAGCTAGAACCACGATTTATCATAACAGCTAAAGATAGTTTATAAAAGTCAGCCGAGAACTGGCACAATTGTTGCAACGTTACTGCCATTATGATGGGCCAATTACTATGTCTTCATTCCACCTCTAGGTCTTTCTTTTTTTTTTTTTTTTTTAATTTTCCCACTGTGCAGCAAAGGGATCAAGTTATCCTTACATGTATACATTATAATTACATTTTTTCCCCACCCTTTGTTCTGTTGCAACATGAGTATCTAGACAAAGTTCTCAATGCTACTCAGCAGGATCTCCTTGTAAATCTATTCTAGGTTGTGTCTGATAAGCCCAAGCTCCCAATCCCTCCCACTCCCTCCCCCTCCCATCAGGCAGCCACAAGTCTCTTCTTCAAGTCCATGATTTTCTTTTTCGAGATGTTCATTTGTGCTGGATATTAGATTCCAGTTATAAGTGATATCATATGGTATCCGTCTTTGTCTTTCTGGCTCATTTCACTCAGTGTGAGAGTCTCTAGTTCCATCCATGTTGCTGCAAATGGCATGATGTCATTCTTTTTTATGGCTGAGTAGTATTCCACTGTGTGTATATACCACATCTTCCTCATCCAATCATCTGTTGATGGACATTTGGGTTGTTTCCATGTCCTGGCTATTGTGAATAGTGCTGCAATGAACATGCGGGTGCATGTGTCTCTTTTAAGTAGAGCTTTGTCCAGATAGATGCCCAAGAGTGGGATTGCAGGGTCATATGGAAGTTCTATGTATAGATTTCTAAGGTATCTCCAACCTGTTCTCCATAGTGGCTGTACCAGTTTACATTCCCACCAATGGTGCAGAAGGGTTCCCTTTTCTCCACAGCCCCTCCAGCACTTGGTATTTGTGGATTTATTAATGATGGCCATTCTGACTGGTGTGAGGTGGTATCTCATGGTAGTTTTGATGTGCATTTCTCTTATAATCAACGGTGTTGAGCATTTTTTCATGTGTTTGCTGGCCATCTGTATATCTTCTTTGGAGAAATGTCTATTCAGGTCTTTTGCCCATTTTTCCATTGATTGATTGGCTTTTTTGCTGTTGGGTTGTATAAGTTGTTTATATATTCTAGGTCTTTTCTGAGGGTTACACTGATGGGGCATAAAATATTTAGCATAGTGACTGGCCTACGTTTAAATATTCATGAAACATTACTTTGCAACTGTATTTACCTGTTGACCCCCATTCAATCATCCTGATTTTTCTCTCCAATTACCTCATACATGTTGATAAGAATGTCAGAATCTGAATTTTCCAGGAGGCTTCTGAGCCTCAGAGAAGTTTCACTATTCCAAAGGTACCTTGACTTCAGTCATAACAAGTATACACATACAATTTTTAAAGTAAATATACATAATTTTTAAATCCAATCTTGGTTCCTATGGAACTACTGTTACATGGGAAAGAAACAGTATGACACCAGTGAGGAGATTTACTGTGGGACAGATAGAAAATCCAAAGAGTTTCTACTACAAGGCAGCACCTCCTCTTCCCAGAAAAGAAATAATGATACCTTCAGGAATCCTAGGTTCAGTACAGAATAAAATACGACAAAGGTAGTATAGTTATATAGTGAAAAGAAATTACTCAACACGCAAAGGTATAAACTGTAATAATTACTAATCAGCAAAATCAACAAACTGTCACCCCAGATCTGTAAAAACTGTACACAGTTATAAAACGGTTTTTAAATATTTTAAAAGATGTAAGACTATTTCGACTGTGTGAGTGAAAACAGACTATTTTATAGACAAGTTAGGTCTGAGAAACAAAGAATGTCTATAAATAAAAATTTAATAATTGAAATTAGAATGTCAGTGTCTAGCTGAAAGAGCTCAATGTGCACATCTCAAGACTGAGAAGTAGATACAAAGACATTCCACAAAGTGCTACACAGAATACAGGAGAGAAAACAAACTGAGGAGGTCTAACGATTGCCTAATCACAATTTCAAAGGGAAATAATGGAGGATATAACAGAAAGACTGTATTTGAAAGAAAAAATAATGATCAAGGATTTCATCAACTGATGACAAGAAAATAATCCTAATCCAAGAATAATTCCCTAAATTTTGAACAGAATAAAAAAAATCTCTACCTGGACATGTGAAAGCGAGGAGGATGTTACAACATTCCGAAAAGACAACTGTCTCACAAAGGAAGAAACGGTGATACGGGTAGCTGACTCCTCCACAGCTCCACTGACTCTCACAGTGTGCCCAGCCCCTGAGGTCAAAACTATTTTCATAATGACACTGCACTCATCTTCTGTGGAGACAACCTTGCTTTTAAATTTATGATTTGATTTCTGTTCTTGTCTTTTACTGTTGGGTCAAGTTATTTTAGGATGTGTAAATTGTGTTGATCTTTTCAAAGAATGTGCTCTGGCCTTTGATAAATTTCTCTATCAGGTATCTGCTTTTTTGTTTCATTGATTTTTGCTCTTTATTATTTCCTTCCGTCTACTCATTTGGCTTCACTTTGCTTTTCTTTCAGACTTTGAAATGTAGATCCTTGGCTCCCTGGGTTTAGAAGTACTAGAGATAGTATTTAAACTTGCCTCTACCTGATGACCACTGATCAGAGATAGCATGTGGCCATTCACTTCAAAACACTGTCTGCTACCACTTTGCATTTCATCTTTGGCCTGTGAATTGTTCACGGTGTGTTACCCAATTTCCACACAGGTGCATTTCCTAGACATCTTGTTGTTCATGTCTACTTTAACTTTGTTATGGTCAGAAAACATTATACACTTTCAAGTACTTTAAATGCATGGATACCAATTTCATGGCCATGGCACCATGGCATGTGGTCCGTCTTGGTGAATATGTTATTGAGAATCCCCCACCTCCAAAAAACAAAAAAAAAAAAATGAGTATTTTCCAGTTAGTGAATATATTATTCTAAAAATGGTCAAAGATTTGCCGAGCTTGTTGAGACTCATTTAAGTAATTTTAGACTTTTTTTTTGTTTGTAATTTTCATTTTATCAATTAGATGCTAAAATACTCTATTCCATGTTTTGAGATCCATTCACATGTATCTGGTCTATGAGATCCTTTTTTTTTTTTTAATTACATAATACTGCTTTTATCTTTGTTTAGATGAAAATGTTATACCATTAAAATAGGTTTTCCAGTCTTTTATGCATCTTCTTTACTTTTGTAGGCAAAATAGTGATGTCCTGTTCCCTTACCCACTTTGAGGAACTCTGCTTATTAACTGAAGTATTTATAAAAATAACATTTACGTGATTATTGATAAGGATATTTTATGTGTTTGAGATTTGTTTTCCTTCATCTTACTGTGCATATTTACAAGCACTGATCTAAAAGTTTTTAATGGTTGCAACACTGGAACAACTATGTGTTGGCATAGGTTGTTTTTTCCCCTCAAGAATGTGCTTGCATGTCACATCATCTGTATTGTATCCTGGCTAATGTGAATTCTACACTAGAGAGATTTTTATTTATGGTTCATCAGGACATATTCAAAATTAGGTTTGGGCTGTAAGTTCTGCTTCCCTTTGTGTGTGTGTCGGCTCAAGTCTTAGGTCTATTCCCAGTGTGTCTGCTGGGCTAGGTTGTGTCTCTCATTTACATGCATGTTTCCTGAAGGCTTTGCTCTCTGTTCAACATTACAAAAATCTGTTTTTTTTTTTTTTTTTTTATATAAGGTTCTCATTCATGAGTGTGGGCTTTCTACACATGAGGCTCTTATACACCAAGGCTTGTTGTGCAGAGAAATAGCACTGAACTCAAATAGCACTGAACTTCAAGCCTTCCGTTAATGTTATTACCTGAACTCTGAGAGCAAAGACAGTTGTGGACTCAGCTTGCAATCAGGAACTTTTTGGAGTTTCCGGTCTTGTGGTGTAGGGTTCTCACCACATTAATAAATGAGAAAATTTTCTTGGAGAAAGTGCAACAAAATTTCAAGCTTTGTGGGATTTTTTGGCTTGCCTTTATGCTTAGACAAAAACTTAATTTGCACAAATGTAGTCCAGAAACACCCAACGGACCAAAGGGCAGAACCTTTTGAGTTCTTCTTAATAAAAAATCTGTTTTCCCAGAGTACTCAAAAATATGTTTTGAATGAAAGAGAAAAATGAACAAATTATTCTCATCTTGAATAAGCCCTTATAGAGTTAAGTAATTTGCTTTACTCAACTTTCATCACTGAATTCCTTTCCCATAAAACAAGCAGAAATTAAATAGAGACAAACAGAAGGGAGTTGTTATATACCTGGAAATGACCTACATATGCAAAAGCAAGGGAATGATTAATAGATAAATATCTAACTCAACCTATTTCCTGATTCGGGCTGCTATTTTGAAATTCAAGTGCTATTAGGAGTGGAATGGCTTCTTCTGAGCCAAGATATGTAAGCCACGTGGAGGCCAAACCCCTAGTACTTCAGGATGTGCCCTCGCTGGAGGGAGGCGGTTTACAGAGTCAAGTTTAAATGAGATCATCCGGGAGAGCTCTAATCCAGTAGGACTGCTGTCCTTATAAGGAAAGACAATTTGGATATGGAGACCCGAACACAGGAGAATGCCACATGAAGATGAAAATTCTCTCAGGCAGAAAACTATCTACGCGGAGGAATGACAGTGATCATCCGGAAACCATCAGAAGCTTCAAGAACAAGAAACAAAGTGTCAGAAGGAACCCACCGAGCTGACACCTGGATCTCTGAGGCCTGGCCTCCTGAACTGCAAGATAATAAATTTGTTGTTTAAGAGACTCAGTTTGCCAGATTTGGGACTTTGTTACAACAGCCCGAGGAGCCTAATACAGGAGGCTAGAGACCTAGTTATTTTTCCAGATAAAAATACTTGGCTGTTAACACTATTTATTAACACTGTTTTTTTTTTTTTTTTAGACAGTAAACAACAGCTACAATTCTGAAAGAAAATAATTTGCCCAAAGTTAGAAACATTTCACCTATTTTAAATCTGCTTTTCTCTGTAATTATCAAGTTTAAATCTATTTTTGAAGTTCCTTTTAGGAAAAGTGTCATTTTCACAGGGGAAAAAAAAGGCAAGTTCTTTATTTCATTATTTATTTTAGGTAATTTATAAAATGGCAAATGCTACTTTGATTCTAACCATTATGAAAGTCTTATATTCAATTTAGTACATGAGCTTTAAGAAACTGTAACAATAATAAAGTATTCATAAATCATAAAAAAAGAGCAGTCAATGTGGTGTTATAATATTAAACCTAAATCAGTCACACACCCACTTACCCAACACAAGGGACATGACATACGAATAAGGAGAATAAGAAAACTGTTACAGACTTGCAGGATAATCTTCAGAGGGTTACTAAAACAGAATTTTGTCCTATGCTTATTGATGTCATGATTCTCTCCCCACCTTCATCTTGGGAATATATATGAATAATTCAGTCAATGCTAAGTTTCACTGTTGTGTGTTTTAAACTATTTTTCTGGCTCAAATTGTTTAAAAACAGGGTCCATACATAGCAGGCCAGACCGATTGCCATTAGCAAGCAAATAAAAAAATAACTTTCTTAGATTGTCACTTATCTGGTTTTGACTGTAGCAGTTACACAAAGATTAAGCATTCAACTAATGGATAACTTTATCCTTTGCCCCCTCTTAGTATAAGTTACTACAGCATATAAATACTTTTTTTAGCTGGAAATAATTTCACTCAAATTATACATAAGTTACATGTGAGTACCTGACATAGTTGTAGCAGCATCAGGACTTAATTTGTTTTTAAATGTTTAATAGAAATCTTTTTGTTGTTTAGATCTAGCAGTTTGCTAAGACAGATGTGTTTGTTCAGTTTTCAGAAGCGCTAACAGCTGCTCAAATTCAAAAATAATAGATATGGGTGATTTTATATAGCAAACATGAAAGTTGATTTCCCAATCTTACTTTCTTTCAAGCAGCTGGGTAGCCATAAGGGACGCTTACCTAATGGGTGCCCATTAATTACCAGGTGGGTTAAGTTTAGTGTTGAATCCAGTGCTGGTTCAAAAGCCTATACCAGTCACTAACTCATCAGATTCGACTTTTGGAAATGCTACTAACATACTGCTCTTCAAAATGTGAGTTGACACCTCCTTCAATGTCTTACTCAAGGAGGCAAATAGGTACTTGCTAAAAACGTACACCTCCCGAGAGTGCTCTTCTGCCCGTGATGATCTAAGCCTCCAGCACCCATCGTCTCACTGAGGACAACAGTGAGGGTGGACACTTTACAAAAGAAAACAAGAACACTCTACTCGAGGACAACAGAAGAAAGAGGGCGACGGGAAATGAGCCAAAACTTAGAGAAGCAACCCGGTTGCAGGTGACGGACTTGTTTTATTTTTGTTTCTCCTCTCATGGTTTTGCACCAAGGGTAGACCCCACTTGCACAGTGGCCCATGGCAAGTGCAGCTAGAACTCTGACACAAAGTTCAGGTATTTCTGACCAGGGAATAATGGAAGAAAGTCAATTATTTTGGCCAAAATATGGGAGGAAATCCCAGAGGAGGGAGAGGAGCTTGAAAAGCAGAGTCAGCATTTTTGTGTAGAAGCCTATAAAACTCCCAAACGCATGTACAAAACCGCACGTGTTTTGCTCAAACCCAAATCAGCAAAGCCCCAATTCTGAGTACTCAGCTGACATTTGAACCACCAGCAAAAGCTCAGCCTAACCCCTAAAACTCACAGGTTCAAAGGTAATCAGCCCCAAACCCACATAACCAGAAGTTTGAGAAAAAAAAAAAAAAATGAGACTTGAGTCACAGCCACAAAAGGTAAAACTGGCAGTCTGGGCAAAATAAACTTCATTACCAACAGAAACAAACCATCAACATTCTCTAGAGGACTGTAACAAAACCCAGAGTCTAACAGAACTCATAATATTCGGATGCAGTAATAATAATAAAATTCTCAACATACCCAAACTGAGGAAAACATTA
Organism: Sus scrofa; assembly: GCF_054392235.1. Lineage (NCBI taxonomy): Eukaryota > Metazoa > Chordata > Mammalia > Artiodactyla > Suidae > Sus > Sus scrofa. Next base: position 2,258,176 of record NC_139392.1, read on the forward strand.
AGTCACTCTTAAAGGAAAATGCAACTAAAAGACATTGATTCTGACTGGGATGACTCAGATAATGAAATTATCAAATAAAGGTTTTAAAGCAGCTATCATAAAACTATGTTCTACGAGGTAAAGAAACATTCAGACTAAATTAAAAAGTAGAAATTATAAGAAAAGAAATATAAATTTTATAAGGAGGACAAAAAAGAAACTTTTACAAATAAAACAGAAATTATTTAAACCAAAAACTCACTAAAAACTCCATGAAGACATGCAATTTTGTCTTAAAATTACAGTATAACCAGTACTAGTAAGAGTTTCTGCTCAGAATAGGTCCATGAGAATATTTTATGAATGAAATCTTATAAAAGCATGATAAAAATATTTGAAAAACATTTTAAATAAAACATACAATTCACATAGCCTGAAAAATTTACATGAAAGCACAGCACTTTTGTTTCTAATGGAGAAACCTCAGTTCTTTTTAAGAAGGCTAAACCACATCATCTTTATCTTTTGAAATATGAAAACCCCATACTACAGACAAAATAAAAAGTAATCTATTCAATGTCTTAGATAAAAAAAATTAAAATCTGTCCATGTAGTTTGATTCTGCATGTAAGTTGTCAAGTTGCAACTCTGTTCAGACATGTAAAAGGCTAAACAAACTACAAGCAATAACTTTCTTAAAAAAATAATGTCACAAAGCAAAGACCTGAACCCTGGCTGGAGAGAGAGAGAAGCAGGCATGAATCACGACTTACCGGAGCAGAAACACATGAGCTGAAACTCCCTCAGAACTGGTCCCAGAGTAAAAACAAACAAACAAAAAAAGCCCGAACTGTAATTAATAAATTATATTGCTGGAGGCTCAGAGCAGACAAGTTCAAGGATTCCAGCCTCCAAGGGGACCCAGTCAGAGATGGGCCTCTCCATGCATCCATGAGTTTCACCTCCAGGAGTCCGACCAAGTTCTCCTAGTAAATGGTGGAGAAAAAGACTCTGGCTGGGGCTTCCTGCAAGGAGGGAGCAAAAGGAACTAACACCAAGGACACGTCGGCACGCTATTCTTAAAAAGGCCTGCCCACAGGTGGAAGCACTTAACCATAGCCCGACCTGCTGGGCTTTTGAACCCGACTGACTTTCTGGAAGGGAAACATCCACCTGCAGACCCTCCTGGTCATCCCGTCCCACCAAAGAAGGGAGAGGGAGAAGTACATGGTAGTTCACTGTCCAGAGATACAGGCTGAGTAAAGGACTGAGACCTACTCGAACACCTGCGAGCACAGCCCCCCCCCCTCCCCATCACGTCACCCCGGGCCTATTTACAGCAATCCCTTTCGCCCAGTGCACCAAGCCTGGCTGTCAAGAGAAAATGTACAAGGCACGTGAGGTCCTGCTGTATGGCACAAGGAGCCATAGCCAGTCCCTTGTGATGGAACGTAACGGAAGAAGCTATGAGAAAAAGAATGTGTGTGTGGATACATGTATACATATATGCATATACATAACTGGGCCACTTTGCAGCACAGCAGAAATTGACGGAACATTGTAAATCAACTACAATAAAAACTTAATAAATAAAATAAAAGAGAGAACATTTACAAGGCATGTGAAAGGCCGCAATTAGAGTCTGCAGAGGCAGAGGAAACATCAGAATCAGAGATGGCAGCAATGTTGGAATGATCAGACAGAGAACTCGAAACAGCTGTGATTAATCGGCTAAAGGATCTCACAGAAAAAGCAGATGACAGGCCAGAACAGAAGGGCAGTGTAAGCAGAAAGGTGGAAATCTTAAGAAACAGCCAAAAAGGAAATCTAGAGACAAAAAATGTTATAACAAAAATGAAGAATGACTCCCATGGGCTCATTGTGTCCACAGGACACAGCTGGGCTAGGAATCTCTGAGCAAGAGGATGTCAGAAGTTCCGGTACAGTGGAGTAAAACCCACAAGGCACTGAAGTAGTAATAAGCAAAAGTTTGCTGTGCACATTCCAAAAAGAGTATTTCTAAAGCAAAGCACTCAAAACCCAAACCGGGAATGAGGCTCAGGAGCATAGCCCTTATAAAGCAGTTTACACAGTGAGAAGGCAGCGGTTGTTCATTCTTCACAGGGGTCAGTCATAATAGTCACATTTTCTTAAATGATGGAAAATTCCTTAGCAGTTACCTCTTGCCAACTTTAGGAGACAGTTGAGGTTTTCACTACTAGGTTCAGAGGCATACAAGAAATGGCCCAGGTCAAGTCAGCCTAGCAGAAGACGCTGCATTAAGCTTTGTTGGTATGAATATACTGGTTTTGTCTACACAGGGAATTTTCAAGGCGGGTCTCTGTCTTTTAAGTCAACAAGGATATACCAGTGAGAATCCTTGAAAACTGAAAAGTGAAGAGAACAAAGATGGAAAAAAAAAAACCCACAGTATTTCGAGACTCTAAGACAACTATAAAGCTGCAGCACATGCGAATGGAAAAACTAGAAAGGTGAAAAAATGAAGAAGAATGTGCCAGTCATCATAATAACTGAGGTTTTCAGTTAATGTCAGATACCAAACTACAGACCAAGAGGACACTGGAAAAACAAATGCAAAATAAAAATTACCCTTTACCATACCATTTTGTTTAGTATCTTTTTTCATCCCTTTATTTTTAACCTATGCGTATCTATGTTGAAAGGTGGTTTCCTGTAGAAAATGTATAGGAAGATCTTGTCTTCTGATCCACTTTGATGACCCCTTTTTTCTCAGTTTGTGTATTACAATTACTGGCATTCAAGTGAAAGCAAGAGTGATCATATTAATTTCAGACAAAGCAGACTTCAATACAGAAAAGTTAGGGCGAAAGAGGGCATTGTATAATAATAAAAGGGTCAATTATTCAAGAAGATAAAACTATCATTAAACTGTGTGGGCCTCACAACAGAGCATAAAAAAATGTACATGGCAAAAACAGGTAGAATAGCAAGAAGAAATAAATAAATCCACTATCATAGTTGAATATTTCAACACCCCTCCCTCAGAAATGGGCAGATTCAGAGAGCCGAAAATCAGAAATGACATAGTTGGACTGAACAATAAAATCAATCAACTGGACATGATTGATATCTATAGACAATGTCATCTCAACAATAGCAGAATACATATTCTTCTCAAGTTTGCATGGAACATTCAACAAGATCAGCCAAACACTAAGTAATAAAACACAACATTTTTAACAAATAGAAACCATGTGATTTCTACCCTCAGACCAAAATGTAATTAAACTTGAAATCATTAACAGAAAGGTAACTGGAAAATCCTAAAATAGTGGGGGATTTAGCAGTACACATTTAAACAGCACACAGGTCATCAGAGAAGAAATCTGTAGAGAAAATTGTAAGATTTTTAAAAAATTGAAATATAGCTGATTTACAAGGTGTAAAATTTTGCTATAAAGAAAGTGATTCAGTTATACATGTGTATACATTCTCTTAAAAAGTCGTCTCTATCATGGTTCATAATAGGATATTGACCACACTGTCCAGTGATGTACAGTCGGACCTGCCATTTACCCCTTCTGCAGGCAAGAGTTGGCCTCTGCTAACCCCAAACTCCCAATCGCCCGCTCCCCCGTGGCAACCACAAGTCCATTCTCAAGACAAATGTTTAAATATTCAAACAAAATGAAGAGTCTCATGCTCTACTGACTAGGATAACCAGGCCACTCTAGCTGAATTAAAATGAAAGCACAACCTATCAAAATGTGTGGGAGGCAGTGAAAATAGTGCTTAGAGGAAGTTTTGCCGTGTTGAATGCATATATAACAATCAAGAAAGATCTAAAGTCAATCATTTAAGCTTCCACTTTAGGAAACTAGAAAGAGAATGGCAAATTAAATCTAAAGGAAGAAGAAGAAGAAATAAGAGACACTAGAGGTGAAATCCATGAAACGGAGCACAGGAAAATCACGTTTGGGTCAAGGTGGCAGAACGGGAGGATCCTGATCGTGCTTCCTGTCCCTGCAACAAATCTGAACTTAACATCAACAGCTGTACTGAGAATGACGGGAAGACGAGCAGAGCAGACTTTCCACAGCTGTGGATGTAAGGTAAAGGCCACATCAAGATAAGCAGGAGGGAAAGAGATACGGAGGGGTCAGAACCCATTCCCATGGTGTAGCCAACAAAGGGGCAGCACAACTGTGAAACTTCCCCCTGAAGGGTGAGGTATACAAGCCCCACATCCCGCTCAGCACAGGGGAGCTGCACCAGGAAGACGAGCCCCCATCCTGCCTGGCTTTGAAAACCAGCAGGGCTTCTGTCTGGGAAAACTGAAGGGCTGCGGAAAATGAATACCCTACTCTTAAAGGGGTCTGTGTGTCCTAAGCACAATCTCACTTGCTTCAAGTCACAGTGCAGAGAAGCAGTTTGAAAAGTGCCTGGCTCATAGAAGAAGCAGAGTCATTAACGAGTTTTAGGGCATATGACAAAGGGGCAGAGATCAGGTAGGACTTTCTCCAGGGAACGAAGGACTATTGGGTGCCCATTTAAAAAAAAACTCGCCTTCTACCTGGCTAGGCTGCCAGTGTTATATTAAAGCATAATTGATTTACAGTGTCATATCAAAAAAAAAATAATATATATTCTGACCTGTCATTTGCCTGAGGACCAGCCTTGCCTAACCTGACTTCGCTGCCCAGATTCTCCAAAGAAGCTCCCATCTTGCCTCACCAGACTGGTAACCTCAGCTGGCACTGGTGACACTTTCAAGTGTCTCTCACCCACCCAGTGGCCCACCCTGGCCAGTATCACCAAACATGCAAAGGAACTTGTGCTCTTGGGGGCCAGCCCCATGCATCATTGCACCTTCAAGTGCTATGACCACACGTCTCAGCCAGCTAAGCTGAGGGCCAGCCCCACCCACCAGCATTGTGCAGCAATTACAGCCTATGCAGCAGACACCCCTGGAGCACCTAGGTCTAGTGACATGGGAGGGTTTCGTACTGGGCCCCAAAGGATACCTTCTGTGTAAGTCCACTCTTTCAACATCAGGACATGCAGTTGATAGACTTAATAACACAGAAACAAAGCCAGAGATTTAATAAAATGAGAAGGCAAAGGAATACCTTCCAAACAAAAGTACAAGATATCGTCAAAAAACTAAAAATAGAATTAGCATTTGATCCACAACCCCACTTCTGGGCATCTATCCAGAGAAAACCATGACTCAAAAAGATACATGTACTGCAATGTCCATTGCAGCTTTATAGACAATAGCCAAGACATGGAAGCAACCTAAATGTCCATCAACAGTGGAGTGGATAAAGATGTGGTACATAGACACAGTGGAATATTAGTCATAAAAGGGAAAGAAATAATGGCATTTGCAGCAACATGGATGGACCTAGAAATTATCATGCTAAGTGAAGTTAGACAGTGAGACACCGATGTCATATGCTATCACTTACATGTGGAATCTAAAAAAAAAAAAAAAAAGACACAATGAACTCATTGAAGAACAGATACTGACTCCCAGACTTTGAAAAACTCATGGTTTCCAAAGGGAACTGGTTGCGGGGTGGGGAGGATGGGCTGGAGGTTTGGGATGGAAATGCCGTAAAAATGGGTTGTGATGATCATTGTACAGCTATAAATGTAGCAAAATGCACTGAGTTTAAAAAAAAAGGAGTTCCTGTCATGGCGCAGTGGTTAACGAATCTGACTAGGAACCATGAGGTTGCAGGTTCGATCCCTGGCCTTGCTCAGTGGGTTGGTGATCCAGTGTTGCCGTGAGCTGCGGTGTAGGTTGCAGACGCGGCTCAGATCCCGCGTTGCTGTGGCTCTGGCGTAGGCCAGCGGCTACAGCTCCGATTCCAGCCCTAGCCTGGGAACCTCCGTATGCCGTGGGAGCAGCCCAAGAAGTGGCAAAAAGACCAAAACAAACAAACAAACAAAACAAAAACAAACAAAAAACAGTACAAGACAAAACCTCAGAAAGAGAACTAAATGAAAAAGAGACAAGCTATTTATTAGATAAAGACTTCAAAGTAAGAGTCATAAAGATACTGAACTCAGGAGAGGAACGGATGAACACAGTAAGATGTTAAGAAGTTCAACAGAGATAAAAAACCCAAAACTAATCAGAACTGAAGAATACAATAACTGAAATAAAAAATATATATACTAGAGGGAATTGATAGCAAATGGGAGGTTATAGAAAGAAGAATCAGTAATCTGAACGACAGGGTAGTGGAACTCAACCAACCAGAACAGCGAAAAGAAAAAAATAATTTAAAAAATGAAGATAGTTTAAAGTGCCTCTGTGACAACATCACACATACAAATATTTGCCCCAGAGAGGTCCCAGAATAAGAAGAGAGAGATAACCAGACAGAGACCTATCTGAAGAACTAGTAACTGAAAATGTTTCTCACCTGTTGAAGGAAACAACGAGATTCTTCCAGACACCTGTTCGAATGGCCCGCGTTCAGAACACCAACAAAACCAAATGCTGGGAAGGATGTGGAGCAGCAGAAACTCCCATTCACTGCTGGCAGGAATAAAAGACAGCACAGCTCCTCTAAAAGACACTTTGGAAGATTCTTATAAAACTACAACATTTCTCAATATCTGTAAGATCTGCCAGTCATGCTCTTTGGTTTTGCCCAAGGATTTGAAAATTATGTCCACACAAAAAATCTGTACACAGACATTCATAGCAATTTTATCTATAATTGCCCAAACTTGGAAGCAGCCAAGAGGCCCTGCAATAGGTAAATGAGTAAATAAACTGTGGTGCATTCAGACAATGGAGTACTGCTCAGCGCTAAAAGGAAATGAGCTATCACACCATAAAAAGACCTGAAAGAACCCTAAGTTCATAGGACTAATGAAAGAAGCCAACATGAAAAATTATATACTACATGATTAAAGTTATATGAGGTTCTGATAAGGCAGTGCTAAGGATGCAATAAAAAGATCAGCAGTTGCTAGAAGTGAGTGTGGCAGGTTGGGGCAGGTGCAGGCAAAGCAAAGAAGATTTTTAGAGCAGTGAATATACTCTGTATGATACCGTAATGCTGGAAACATGTCATTCATTATACATTTGTCCAAGCCCCTGGGATGCATGATACCAAGAGCGAACTCTAACATACACTGTGTTTCGGGTGATGATGCCATGTCAGTGCCAGTTCATTCTTGGTAAAAAAAAAAAAAAATATATATATATATATATATATATATATATATATGCTACTGTGGTGGGGATGTTGATAACAGGAGGTGGCATGTGTGGGGGCAAGGAGTATATGGTTAATGTCTGTACCTTACTCTCAAATTTTGCTGTGATCTGTCTGTTCTAAAGTGCAGTCTTTAAAAAAACTGTCCCATATGTTATGAATTTTTATTATGTTAATAAAAACTCGTATTTGCAGAACCCACCTAGGGGCATTCAATAAAAACTTTGCAATCTTCATAAAATTTCTTCATGAGTCCAAGCAGAGAACCTGGAATAATCAGCAATGTAGAGAATGATGGGGGATCTGGGGATTCAGCAGCTCAGAGAGAAAAAGAAACTTATGTAAGAGGTGATAATTGTCTCCAAATACACGGCTTCATTGAATGGGGACTATACTTCATCAACATTGTTCTTCTCATTGGAGAGATTCTAAGCAAACGTATAAAGTCAAATGAAAAGATACCAAGTGCAGAATTGACAAGAAGGACTTTCCGACTTGTAATGGTACATCTTTAATATACGCAGTACTTACAGAATACAAACTGCACTTACATTGCTTCTCCCACCACAGTCTCACAAACAAGGCTACTATCACAATTGTATAAATGCGAAGCACTAGCCTGGGCTATCAGAAAGGATGGCCAAACCAGAACTTAAAATCAGGGCTTTTTTCCTGAAGAAATGCTGTTTCGCCATGTCAATTCCATGGTGAGGAAAACCTCCACATTCCCTTTATTATGATGATTTGAGAAATAATCTGAGACCATCCGTAATTGAAGTAGGAACATACAACTCTTTGACCTGCTACAAAAATAGCAACCTGTGAAAAACTGTGTTGCAGTGATACGTGCCTCATATTAGAGCATGTACAAGCTTCGCTATTTCATGCATAGAATGATCACGAAATCTAGACGGCGGGTGGACTATTGCTCTGAATAACGTGGGTGAGCAAAGATTGTGACTTGAACTGAAAAGGGTTAAGCATGACCATTATCTGTTATCATCATGAACCATCATAGAAATATCACGATTTATTAACTGTGGCAGGTTAGCACAAGAGTAGAGGGTGGGAGGTTTTATTCAGACCAGAAAACAGAACTTAATTGGAGCGTCAATAAAAAGGATGGACTTTTGGAACAGAAAGACACCCAGCATGACCTGGGTGTAGAAGGAACTGGAGTGAAGGAGTGAGGTCCCCAAGACTATGGAGCTTACACGTCAGGATGTGAACATTCAAATGTAATTTATGACAGTAAGTAAGGAAGAGATCAAAGTGTAGAATAATCATGTAACTGTTCTTACAAGAATGAACTTGAATGAGTGCCCGGGGTCCTCTCTCGTTTCTACAGTGGCGTTCTCAGCCATCAACTCTCCTGCACGCCTGCCCCTCGGGCTGCACCTTTCAGCCGTCCTGCCCCTTACCAAGCCACCAAGAGTCACCTCATTAGAACTCCAAGTGCATAGAGGACTTTTCTCATGTTTTCTGTCCACCTGCAGAATTCGGCAAAAATACTTGTACCTCTAACTGAGGGACATTTTCTCAGCACTCCTGCTCCATCCCAGGAGTCTTCCAAGACACACAAAATTCAGAAGTTTCCTCTTAGAAAGTTTTCTCACTGCTGTCCTGCCCTCAGCTGGCAAGCATGGATTTGAGCCTTAAGGAAGGTCACTATGACATACGCACACGGAGCTATTTGGAAGGACTGGCCCACGGGGACCTGCTGTATGGCACAGAGAACTCGACCCGGTGTTCTGTGCTCCTCTATGCGGTAAAAGAATCTGAAAGAGAATGGACGTGTGGGTGCATGTAGAGCTGAATCACTCTTGTGTCGCAGATATGATCAGAGCCTTGAAAATCAACCATACCTCAACAGAACTTTTCAAGAGAAAACAAAAGGGATGCTTACAGCTCATGAGCTGTCCTGCTCTTACATCAGCTCTAGGTGGCCACTGGCTTGACGACTGGGGTACCTGGGACAAGGAGGGTTTCCTCCAGCTCTGCTCTGTCCCCGGTATTCCACTGAAACTTGATGAAGGCCCAGGGGAAAGGGCAGGTCGTTGAGGGCAGAACCTTTGTCTGGCCAGTGGCCCCAGGGATTCTAAGTCTATGATTTTATGAGTTTTCTCACGTTCATGGTTGATACTGTGGCGTTTAAGATACTTTCTTTTTCCTGAGCAATGGTAGAAACATTCAGGATGGAGGATAATTTTTATGCCAAGTTAATGACGTATGGTAACTAAACACAGCAGACCTGCTGAGGGTAAGGAAAGGAAAACTGTACTCCCATTTTCAAGAAGAGGTTTTGGAGTTCCTGTTGTGGCTCAGCAGCTTATGACCTGACATAGTATCCATGACGATGTGGGTTTGATCCCTGGCCTCGCTCCGTGGGTTAGGAATCTGGTGTTGCCGCAAGCTGCAGTGTGGGTCACAGCTGAGGCTCAGATCCTGTGTGGCTGTGGCTGTGGCATAGGCAGGCAGCTGCTGCTCCAATCTGACCCCTATTGTGGGAACTTCCACATTCTGCAGGTGCAACTGTAAAAATAAAAGGGTTTTAAAATATAAGTTTGTGGATTTTAGTTATCAGAGAAATCCAACTTGCAAATGCCTAGATGAGCCTTTTTAACTACCAATTTCCAGACTCTCCCCATCCCTGTGGAACTTGTAAAGCCCCTGCATTGAAGATGCTTTTCTGTTACCTTTTAATTAGCACTGCATACACAGGAATAGTTCATAAACTTCTTGAAGAATTCTAAATAATATGAGAGTTCCCATCATGGCTCAGCAGAAACGAATCCGACTAGGAACCACGAGGTTGAGGGTTCAATCCCCAGCCTCCTTCAGTGGGTCCAGGATCTGGGATTTCGGTGAGCTGCAATGTAGGTCACAGAAACGGCTCGGATCCCGCATTCCTGTGGCTGTGGTATAGGCCGGCAGTTCTAGCTCCGATGTGACCCCTAGCCTGGGAACTTCCATACGCTGTGGGTGTGGACCTAAAAAGCAAAAAAAAAAAAAAAAAAAGAATTCTAAGTAATATATTCAAGAATAATTCTGGAAAACATGTATCATAGCTTACCAAAACCACTTCTGATTTTTAAATCTATTTTTGTATAAGCTGCTTCAAACATGAGAGCTACAATCACGGAGAAGCAAAATTTAAGTAGAAATAATTATGCACTGGCCTGGTGATTTGACCCCGGGTACTGAAATGTTAGATATTTCTAAGGCCCCAAATGAGAAAGAGAATCCTTAACTATATCTGATTTTGGAATTAATATTGCAGAAATTTTCATTACCTAATATTTGTTATGGACTCTTTCTGCTGATTACTGTTTGAAGATTATAAAAGTCAAGCCTCATAAAATGTTCCCGTGGACCAGGCACAGTTCTAATCACCGCACCTAAGTTAGAAGAATGTCTGATTTCAGCCCGCAAGACAATCCAGCAAGGGGAGTGCTGTTATTATTACCGTCTTAATAGTGGTAAATGGGGAGGCCGACGAACAGAAAGTGAGTTCATGACCGAGTTCACACCATCATACGGAGGCAGAGCTGGTCATTCTGCTCTAGAGTCTGTGTCTTCCCATCACGTTCAATTCTCAAGTCAGATGAGCCAAGTTATACATCACATGACACCCATAAACTATGGCTTAAAACTGTCATTTCACAAGATACTGACTTATTCTTTGACATGAGAATTCGGAGGCTATAAATTTAAATATACTTGGAACCATAGTCACTGGTTTTCCTTAACATGAATTTGTGTCACACATTAGACCGCGACACAATTAGCATTCTTTTTTGGCCGTACCTGCAGCACGTGGAAGTTCCTAGGCCTGGAATCGAACCTGTGCTACAGCTGTAACCAGAGCCACGGAAGGGACAACACCAGGCCCTTAATCCACATGAGAGAGCTCTGGCATCTTGGTATATAAAACATTTTACGTGTATTTTTTGTCTTGTAATTCCTAAATTAGTTTGAAATCAAAGTCTTCTAACGTTCTTATCCTCAACCTTGTACGCGGGGTCCATTTAAACACACAAACAGAAAAGACACTGTCAAGCCATATATTTATTTAAATAACTAACACATTTTTTATCATCAGTTTAGCAGTGGCATCCGAAATGGTCTAACAGTCCTACATAGATAGGTGGCAGTTTCTCTATTTCTTTAAATGACTTAATCGTCCCACTGAATGCATTTGTTATTCTGTGATACCGCAGCTCTTCTCAGCTTTCAAACGCATGCTCCGCTAAAGGCGGCCAAAGCTGCAGCAGAAGGACTCCCGGGCTGGGGGTCTCCTGTCCCGTCTCGTGTCCGACTCTGCAGAGGCAGGACCAGTCTATTCCCAGGGCGAGTGCCGGCTGCTGTTCACTGAGAGGGGCGGTGCCCTCATTCCCTGGGAACCCTACTAGGACTCTGCTCCGAGGTATGCAGCTGGGGACCTGCCAGGCTGCTTTGGATGTCCTGAGACCCACCTTCTTATCCCTGCCTGGAGGATGACGCTCTGAGAGCTGGCTGATTCTTTCCAGCCAGACAACCCACCTTGAAGCACCGGATGCCAAGGCGCTTGGGGGCCCCTTTGACAGCACTTTTGGAAACTCTACCCGGATTCACAGCAATAATGGACATAACCTCTCCTCTTCCCCCTCACCATCAACTAGAAGAAATGTCCCAGACCCATCGCTGTCACACGGAGTTGGTGACGGTTAATCTGGATCGTCAGCTCCCTCTGCTGCAGATGAGTTTTGTCCCTCCACAGGCTGCGTTTGTTCTAAACGACCCTTCTAGGGCTCAGAAGAGGAAAGGCGATAAAACACTTCGGGATTGCGTTTCGCCTTCAGCCCATCTGGCGGACCTAGCAATGCAGGGAGGATTCTAGCTCAAAAAGCAAGGGAGAGAATGACATGTCTCTCCCCATCTCCAACTCCTGCCTCCGTCCCACAACCTACAAATGGGACAATGTGACTCAGCACTCTTTTCTTTTCTATTTCTTTAGGGCTGCACCTGTGGCACATGGAGGTTCCCAGGCTAGAGGTCGAGTCGGAGCTGCAGTTGCCAGCCTACGCCACAGCCTACGACAACACCGGATCCCTAACCCACCGAGCGAGGCCAGGGATCAAACCCGCATCCTCCCGGATGCTAGTCAGGTTCGGGACCACGGAGCCGCGACAGGAACTCCCTCGGCACTCTTGTCCAGCAGAGATTTCCCATCCAGCGTACTCTGTTCTCTGATCCATCATAAATAATGTCAGTCAAACTAAATGTCCCTGGGGTAGTGGCTGTGCATTTTTCCTTAAAGAAAAGAACTGTGACTTGTCTCAACAAGGTCGAACTTTCCAGGGTTTGTCTATGCAGACTCCTAGTTTCTATTCTTGGATTTTTGTGCTCTCAAACTATTGAATAACCATCCAGCAAGTCCTTGGAGCCACATGGACACTTCTGAAAGTAAAGCAGCACAGATCTTATGTGTAAAACCTAAGACAGTACAACAATTTTAATAAACTCCCCGAATATTATTATGTTGACACTCTTTTAAAAAGTACTTTGCATTTTCATTGAATATTTCTACTGCTATTCTTAGCATTTTCTAAGACAAGACTGAAGAGTAACCAAAAATGCATGAGATTTCAATGACAATCTCTCTACAAAGCTTTATTAAAGAAAAATATGCTGCAGCTGCCATGGTCATGAAACCTCAGCAGAAGTCATATTTCTCTTATCCGTCAGGGTAGAATAAGATCTTTACTAAATATAAATTCATACAAAAGCAGATATGAAGGGTATTTCATATGAAAGAAATTAATTTTACTTCAGCTACTAAGAAGGTTCCGATTCATCTGTCAGCAGAAACACTCTCATCGATATCATATTTGCTTTAAAGAAAGTACTGCAAACCTTTGGTTTATATTCCATTTGGTTTATCAGCATTTGTCCTTGAAACCATCCCTGGTAGCGAGGCCCTAAATCACTCCATCTCAAACGACAGCATTCGTGGAATTAAAGGTACAGCTTGATTCCCCTTTTCTTCAGTCCCCTGAAGGAGGCCCGGGCTCGTCGGTCTTAAACAGCAGGAGACGACGCCCTTTACTGGGGAAACACTTGCTGAGAAACTGGTGAAAGGCTGCATTTCTTGGCTGAGCCTTTGCGGGATCTGGGCCATCCTCGGCTTCCAAGGCTTTAGAGACGGACTTCACCTGTTAAAGAGCAACACGATGGACAAACCGTCGTCGTTTGAGAGGAAAGGAGGGAGAACGAGCGAGTTGGCAAGAGGGTGTGCATGATGCCGAATCTTGCATGACATCAAAATATCTAAGTTACTAAAAATAAAGAACACTTTGGATGAGAATACTCTACCAGCTAAAAAAGAGAAAAAAGTCAAAATCTCTCATGCTCTTCTTCCACTCCTCTAACCAGGATTACTCCTCATCAGAAAGACTAGGAACACTCCTCAAAACATTTACACACACACACACACACGCACACACACAGCTTTGTGTTGTTGAACATGTTGGGTTTTTTTTAATAAAAAGATCACATTTTCCTCTTTTCTGACAATTATTAACATACTTATACAATCTCTATATCCATATTGATACATACAACTTGAACACATTCTGGTTTTTTTCCCTTTATGCCTGTGGCACAGAGAAGTTCCCAGCGCCAGGGGTCGAATCAGAGACACAGCTGCAGGCCACGTCTGCAACACCAGATCCTTAACCCATGAGTGAGGTCAGGGACCAAACCCGCATCCTCACAGACACCACGTCAGGTCCTTAGCCCAATGAACCACAACGGGAACCCTAACGCATTATTTTTTTAGGCCACATAATATGCTATAGAATGATTACACCATAATTTATTTACCTATTCCCACATTAGGGTGTATTTAGGTTTCTGTAAGGTGTGGATCATTTATAGAATGCAAAATCTATTCTAGGCCAATTAATGAGAAGGAGATTTAATCCAATGAATTATACCTTTACAGTTATTTGAAAGTTATCAGAGAAACAACAAGACTTTGTACTAATTTCCCAGCGTGTTGGCTCCATGGCCACATGTTAGGTCTAGGCTAACCTGTGGAGGAAGGAAGTCAAGAATGCAGAAACGACGCCTTGCACCTCACCCATCCGTATCCATCAAGCCAGCAGTCAGCCAGGCGAGACAACATTTGCATGGGCAGAGGCAGTCCAAACCCTTCCACGACTGTACTTGGGAGCAGAACTGGTCTCTCTTGTCCCTTCTAAATCATGGGCAGATGCGTCTCGAGGTGGCGTCTATGTCATGAAAATAAAATAGAGCCATGGGAATATGAGGCTGCATTCTTTCACCTGGTTTCTAGCATGCCGTGGGGTATCCTATATGGAGAGAAAATTAAATTGAAATATATATATATACACCACAAATATACCACAAAACTGGTTCACGGTGGTCCCTTGTTTGTCATACCTTCTTTCTTGAGTTTTTCTCTCCATATTCCCAAGTTACATTTCCCAAAGTAAATCTGACAGGTAAGGGCTGGGTTTATTGTACTTTATGAGAACATTTTTGACTAAGACATCACTATTTTGTACTTTTCCAATATTTTGATTAGGTATTGAAGTTGCACTTCAAAATAGTATTTATCCCATAATACAGATGATATTCTATTGTCCACAAGTTTTACCAATAAGAGGTCACATGCTTCATAGGGACTTTCCTTAACAGCATGCAATATTACAGCTGTCTTTGCAGTTCTAAAATACCATGAGTGTTTATCTGGGTATGTTTCTCTGTCATTAATTTAGCTTGATCCTTGGTGGAATTTTCTGGTCAGAAAACATGTTTCTGGGCAGTTTTCTCCTACTTTTCCCTCTTCATTTTTTTTTCTAAAATAGAAGTCCATTTGATAAGTGTTAGAAATGCTGGTTTTAGTTCTATTACTTTTTATGAATTTCTATTTTACATCTTTTTTATGCTACATTTAGCCAATGTTCACAGTCTCATGAACTCAATTTACATTTATATCATTTTTTTCTGATAATCAAGTATCTACTAAATTATTATTTTATTATGAATCTAGTGTTAATTATTTCTCAAATTCAGAATATTTTTCAAAGTACTCAATGCTTTTCTCTTTTCCTCTTATTTTTTGGCTATCCCATGGCATATGGAGCTCCCGGGCTAGGGATCAGATCACAGCTGTGGCAACACCGGATCCATTAACCCACTGTGCTGGGCCAGGCATCGAACCCACATCCCAGCATTCCAGAGACACTGCCGATCCCGTCACACCACGGCAGGAACTCCAGTCCTCCATGTTTGTTTGACGTACATGGCTTACTCCTGACTCTCTTTAGGATGTTTCACTACACTTACAATATTAAGTCCACAGGTGTGGCCCCCACCCCTCTTTGCTCAGGTGCATAGTAGGATCACACACACTTCCTTTGAACTTCAACGTGAGCAGGAGACTTGCTTTGCCAATGAAATGTAGGCAACATGGCATGCGCAATATCTAACCAAAAGATTTAAAACCCAAAGGAGGATTTGTTCTCTCTTTTTCTCTTAAAAAGTGTGATTAGCAATGTTCCAGAGATTGGCTATTCCATCAGTTTCTGTAGAATAACAAGAAGATCCGAGGCACGAGTGATGAAATGTACACTAGCTCACACTCTAGTTCCAACCACTGGAAGTGCAGGGCTCTCTGGTAAAGAGGGATGTGTATGTATTTTTTTTTTTTTTTCTTTTTCTGGCCCTTACCCCCATCGCATAAGGAAGTTGCCAGGCATGGAATCCAAGCCAGAGCCGCCACTGTGTCTGGACAGGGATGAACGGGTGACACCACAGAGACAGCTGGGCTGTTAACCCAGGGCCCCACGATGGGAATTCCTGTGTCTTCCTTTTTCTTTTTTTTTTCCTTCTGTCTCATCCAATCAGGAAATTGGATCTTGATTTTTACAGTCTTGACCTTTTCCTTCAAATATTAGTTGTTTCTTAGTTTTATCGACTCTCTACCTCTAAGGAATGAGTGCTCCCTAAGGGACTGCAACAGAAGGGCCACACCATGGTCTCAGCAGTGTATAAGCAGCTCTAACTCATGAATACTCTAACTCTGCATCCGTCTAGGCTTGCCAATCAGCTGGGAGCTCCGCTCTGATGTTGACGCCCTAGCGCTGCAAGCAGCCCGTCCTTTAAGCCACAGTAAATACTCTAGCTTGATGGCTAACCACAGAATCAGAGGCTCCTGCTCCTGTTTCCATCCTTTATCTGAAGCTACTTTGAGCTCTTGTTGGCCTCTTTCCCAAACTCCAATAGTTATATTCAGAGCCCTTTCAGACAGTAGTTCATAATTGGAAAGCTATGTTCAAAATTTAACCTCAGTGTATCTATAGCAGCTGCTTACAGTCCATGATAAGGTGAGGACAGTATCCATTTGTCCTTCCTGCAATTCTAACTAATTATTTCGACAATGGGTCCTGAACCTCCAGGTTCTTCTTGTGTATGTTGTCCCTGACCTTGAATATTTTTGGAGCTGCTTTTACCTCTGTAGTATTTTCTCACTAACCTTGCTTTGAGCTGTACATTTCTCCACATTTTTCCCCCTCCGGCAATATAATTCCACTTGGTTTCTAGTCTCCAAGAATGTCTCAAAGTTTTCTTTTGCTGATGGCATAGTTTTTTGAAGTTTCCAGATCTACTATAAATTTATTGTTATGACATTTCTGCAATTTTTAGATATTCTCTCCTATAATTTCCAATTTGTTCTTATTTACAATTTGCATCTCTGTTGGTAACTTGTTCCTGTTATCATTAATGTTTTAAATGCTATAGTAAAACAAAGGAGCAAAGTATAAGGTTAACAAGGTAAATTATAACTTTCATGGGTAGGGATTCACATCTGGAAGCACCTATAAAGCAACTGTGGACTCTTTCTCTTCAACTACTGAATTCTGATGATCCACCTGTCATTAAAATGTCGTAGAGAAATCTAGTCCAAGCTTCTTTTCACAAAGAAATAAGCCAACAACCATGAGGTGAAATTACTTGCATGAGTATATTTACTGAGATTCCCCAGGGTCAAAGCTGCATCATGGCCTTCTTAGACTTGCCCACCGTTACTTGTATTTTTAAATCACTATTTCACTGCCTCTTTGATTATTGGGTGGATACGCTGCCATATGCATGAACATGGAAAATTAATTTCTAGTGAAAATGATTGTTAAAATGGACAAATATGCTTTGTTTCAGATTATATACACATACATACAAAATACTTATGACAACATGATAGTATATTATATATTGTATATTATGTATTTAAGTGTATTTTTAAGTCATACAACTTAAATTCCGTTTTTCTTCAACTGAATAAAACTAAAAATACAGACAGTTGGCTAAAAGTTCTATTTTTCTCCGCCTTTAGAATCTGTTTCAATTAATGGCTATCATTTAATTATTTATGATAAATGGCCTTGAGAATAAATAGATTCAATTAAAGGAACAAATGATTAAAGAATAAAGGAAAGTAAGTCCTTTCCTCACACTTTTTAAAACTAAAAATCTCACTGTAGGTCAAACGTTTTACGTAAAAAAACAATAAAGCTTACACCCTATGTTAGCCAAACATGTATTGATTAGCTCTTCGAGCCCTACTTTTGCAGTAGTTATGAAAAGAGTGCTCTAAAAGTGTCATGTTTTTTCTAATCCCTAAGGTAAAAATAAGTACTTTTTGAACGTTTATCCTTCTACAGTCATAGCTCTGCTTCAAAATTGTATCATTCAAATATAGATTGCTTGAGTGGTATTTCAAAATCATGAAAAAAAGTTCTCACTATAGCCAGCACACAAGTAATGCAGCATATATCAAATACCTGAGCTCAAGTATCAGATAAGAACACGTTATTCAAGGAGACTAAGTGTAACTAATGCCCATAACAACACATTATATACTCATTTATTTTGTAATTAGAAGTGTTTTAATTTTTTTTCATTTTTTACCAGATAAGAAAATATATTCTTGACTGAAGAAATAGGTGTGTTTTCCATACCAATCTCAACCACCTACTATATCTTTAGGCTCATAGCACACATGGATGTTATTCTGAAGACTCCCCAGGCCACTTGGATGAGAAATTTTGCACTGTCCATTCCTTCACTTTCTCAGCGTATCTTCTTTACACGTAATATTTTACTGGAGTATTGTTGACTTAGAAAGGTGTGTAGTTTCAGGGATACGGCAAAGTAAATCAATTATGCAAACAACTTATATCCATTCCTTTCCAGATTACTTTCCCAGATAGGGTACTACTCGGGGTACTGAATAAATTACCCTCTGCTATGCAGTATGTCCTTGTTGCCTAGCTATTGTATATACGGTAGCATGTATACCTTGTTGCCTAGGTATTGTATATACGGTAGCATGTATATATGAACCCAACTTCCTAATTTAATTTAACCAAATCCCATAAGGAATTATAGCTAATGTTACAGAGCATATTGAACCCCCCTCCAGATCCCTTCAACTTAGAATAAAAAAATATTTCTGACAGGAGAGAGGCACTGCAATACTTTGGGTTAACCAAATTCCAACAGAGATGGAATTTTTTTTAATTAGAAGGAGAATTGATATTTATAGGAAAAAAATGCTATTTTGGAGAAGAAGTAAATGTAAATTTTCTCATACGTTTTCCCCTAAGTTGTAAATAAACAATGAAGAGAGCCTATTCATAATTTGATTTTGTCAACAAACCAAGTTATGGACACTAAAATACATTTCAACAGCCATTAACATAAAAACGTTTCACAGAGATGACATTAAATCTGAAGTCTACCTCCCCAAATGTAATCTAAGGGCAAGCCAGTGTATATATAATGTTTGGACAAAGGAGTACACAATTGTATTAACAGCTATTTTAACCAACAGTCACCTTGAGTCTTTAAAACATTTCAAGATTCATGTTCTAACTAGTTCAAAAATAAGATACCACTTGATTTTTTTAAGCCCTTCGTTTGGTCTTAAATTCATGGCAATTTTAACAACAATTGTGTAGTTTCTGAAAAAGTTTCAAACACCTTGTACAAATTCTGCAAGGACGTTATACTTGTCATGCTTCAATTACAAGCACATCTGAAAAGATGTGTCGAATGCAAGTTAAATCATGACTTGAACTACTGCAAATTCTTCCTAAGGATACACAACTGTTCTCAGTGCCTATCGGGAAGAACACAGCGAGCCAACCAGCCCTTCTATCACTTCAAGGAAATGTAATTAAATTGGGTATCAACTCTTTCTGTGCTACCACTGCCTCATTTCTAATTAACACACTTGTCCCTAAAAAAAAAGAAAAAAAATCAAAGAAATGCTGCGGCTGAGTTCATCGTCTCATTAAGAGGATTATTGGCTTCAAACTAAGTCAAGAGTTGTGTTCTTTAATCTCCAAAGGGGAAAAAAAATACGCTATCAAAATGATTTAGTATGAAGGATTCAAGCTGCAATTTAAAAATGAAAACACAGGACCTGGGAGAACTCCCGCCAGTGAACCAAACAGAAAAGCACGGTAATGAACTGTTGGACCAGGAAGATTGATGGGGATCCTTACCCATCTTTCTGTTAAAAAATCGGTTGCACGCAAGTTACATAATGTGCCTCTCTCTTTTGATATGGATCAGAACCAAATGAGATTTCTACATTATTAGCCATAACCTTTGCAGAAAAAGACCCTTCACAGTCGGTATATCAAAAGTAAGAAGTACAAGATATTCGGAGAGTGAATCAATTCTACTTTAACTACATTTTACAGATTAAAGGGGTGAAAACCATCATTTCTGAAGTTATCGGTCTACAGCCTCATTAAGAATGTATATTACTAAGTAACCGTACATTCCAACTTCAACGTGATGTCGAAGCAGAGCACAGAGGAGTTTAGATCAGGGAAAGTCCTCTCTGTGATGGGTACACGTCATTATACATTTTTTCAACTTCAGAGTATGCCACGCCAAGAGGGAATGCGAAGGTAAACTATGGATTTTGGGTGAATAGGATATGCCAATGTAGGTTCATGAGTTGTTGCAAAGAATGTAGCACTCTGGTGGGAGATTCTGAAAAAGACAGAGGCTATGCATGTGTAGGGCAGGGTGGATGCGGGAAATTCGGCCCCGTCCTTTAAACCACTCTAAAAAATGAAATTTTAAGAAAATGATGAAGACAGATATTTTATTTATAAGTGTAGTAAAGGAAGTTAAGTGGTCATGCACGATTGAAGGCCCAGCATTAAAGATGCGTGTATGCACATGTGTGTATGTACGTCCCTGTGTGTGTATACATGCAACCCACATACCGCAGGTCACCAATGGTAAATATGGCAAACTTATCTGGGGGACTCTATCAGTGTTTCAGTGTTAAACCAGTTTTGAACTCTTTAGTCACCAAGTATTCACCATATCAAATCTGAGTAGTTACATCTAAAATTGCTTCACGCCCCTGTTCCAATACCTCTACCTTTCAGGTTAGGTGATAAAAATATGACTCCACTCTTACATGTGAAGGCAGCTCTCAGCTATACAGAAGGTACATGCTTAGATATAGAATTTTAGCTCTATTGCTTAGTAGTTGTAAGGCTTTTAAAGTAACTTAACATATCTGACCTTCAGGCTTTTCATCTATAATGAGAACAAATAATGACACCCTACTTTCAAAGCTGTTCATACTAAAAACTGCTAAAAATCATTGAGTACCATTTCTGTGGATAATACTGGGCCCTTTAGACATTCTGTATAATTAGCAAAACAATCCTCTTGAGTTATTATTAGCCCCATTCTACCAATAAAAGACCTGAGAACTGCTAAGATTAAGTAACTTGCCCAAAGTAACACCGTTAGGAAGCAGCAATGCCAAGATTTGAATCTGCAAAATTTTTGTTCTCCAAAGCCTATTTTCAAAACCACTAGCAGAGTGAGAAAACCATAAAACTTTCTCAATGTACTGGAGGTGTTTGATTAATGTTGGTTATTATTATAGCTTTCTTCTTTTACCTTAAAAAATTCTGCTGATAACTTTCCACTTAAAAATAATGACAGGTAAGTGTAGCAAAGACTCTCGTAGTAGGAAAAAATGGTTCTGCTAAATGTATAAAATGCTACAGCCACCTGGCAATAAAGAAGTGACTATATTTGATTACTGATATGGGTCTTTCCGAGAAACCTTTCACAGTTTTCGTCACTACACAGAGTCTACTTCAAAATATATCAAAAACCCAGATTAGCCAAAAATAAAAGCTCACAGGAAATGAACACCATAAAAGACACATTTCCAAAGATTATCATCCACGTTGAAAGTGGATTAACGTATTTTTTAAATGTTTGCGCTGTTTTGTCTTTCAAATCATATTCTACATACCGTAAAAATCTTTAGGAAAACAATGTTCTGAATGGCAGCTGTTGGAAATGCAGTTACAAAGACGTGTCTTTTTTGTATTGCTTGGCAGTATCTTTTTAAGCCGTGTTTAGGCACAGAGTGCTCATAGGTCCATTACGGACTCAGTGGGCAAGTCATTCATTCAGAGGAAGTGATTAGAGACGGAATTACTCAGATCAAAACAACCGAGAAAACAGAAGCTGTGATTTAGTCATAAATGTGGGTACATTTATGTCATTTACTCCTTAACATCAGAGATTTTTGTCTTCCCCCTCTCCTTTGTTCTAGTCCAGATACCTATACAATGTAGATGCTCAATAAATATCTGTTAAAGGAGTTTAATCCAACAAACACCTATTGCGTATCTAACATGGGAAACCATCAGAGATAAGAATGAAACATCACAGGTGTATTCTCAGGAGTCCTATAGGAACAGAACTCTGGCATATCTGGGCAGAAAGTAATTATGAATTTCTCTGAGAATCACAGGTCATAAAATTGAATACAGCAGGTTTTCCTAGAATTTGCAGCCCCATATGGCTTGAAGATTCTGGAATCTGTTGCTTCTAGGGAAAACTTACAATGGAATCAAGGAAGACACAGGTTAAGCTGCCACTGTGACGGGAAGACATTTCATATATACTTCCCAGACCCACACCTGTCTTCTTAAGAGGTCAGAGCTGTTCAGCTGAATCTTGGCAGTGGTCAATAAAGAATGAGCAGGAAATATGACAGTAGCTACCGGTCACTTGACACTGAATTTAGGACCACAGTAAATAATCTGGGGACATAAATCTACTAGAGACGTGTGACCGCTGATATAAAGGTAAGGAATGAGGTGGAAGAAGGTATACTTGGGTACAATATCACTTCTGTGTGGAAGTTGCAAAAGCCATGGAAGAACACGCAGGGTAATAGGGCAAGAAGGGAAGCCGGAGAAGAGAAATATTTGGAGGAGTGATGGAAGAAAGGAAGCAGCTGAAGACACATGGGAGAGACGCAAAGGAGGACCCCAAACCTCTCTATTGCAGAAACCAAACAGTGTAAGAGTTTCAAAACATAGTTTATATATTGACGTCCAAGATCAAATAATGGCAGAGGAGCTGGTATCACTGTAACTCTCATGCTGGTAAAAACTGATGGGCTCTGGAATTAAAATGCATATACTATTTAAAGGCGCCGGAGAGGAACCAAGCAAACTGAAAGCAGAGCTAGAGAAAAACATTTAAAGAAGAGAAACCCAGTGTGAGATCCACACTGACCAGGTTTTCACTCTAAGGGTACACATCGCCCGAAGAATAGAGGTTATAAAGAAAATGGCCATCTCATTGGGCTGAAGGGTCCCGGGCAGGGCTTAGGACTTCAGGAACAGATGAAAATCCAGGGGAAAACATAGCTAAGGAAGGAATTATAGAAGGTAGGCTGCAAAAATATGTTCGCAAATTCCCTTCAAACCTCTGCCTGATTTTTGGTCTATGTGTGAATGGGAGGGCCTCAAATAAGCCAGGGTAAAAACTAGAGGAAATGACCTAAAAAACAAACAAACAAACAAACCTTACGAGAGATTTTAGCAGTGGCCTGATGGTTGGAAAACAATGTTCGGAGTTTAAGTCCTTCCAGTTTGAATGGACTTAGTAATCATCTCAGACTTTCCACTGAACCTGGAGAAAGAAGATACTCCAGAAACAAGAGCAAGGCTAACATAGATCCGTCTCAACAAAACCTAAATACAAGCCTCCATAAAAGAAAGGAGTCCACCATGAACATAATCACCTGCTAAAACAAAGCCAGGTGCTCTTTAGAGAGAGACAAAACCATCTGGCTTCTCCAAATTATAATAACGAGCATAGATCCAAATATTAACAGGCTTGTGGAGAGAAGTGGAAAACAGGACCCATTCTAAAAATGATCAAGTAATGGAAGTAGCCCTGCAAATGACCTCAATTAAAGGGATTTAAAATTGATTATGCTAAAAGTTTTTAAGAAAATTGTAAGTGTAATTGTTAAAGAAATTCGAAATAGCGGCAGAGATACGAAAACTCTAAAAATAACCAGATGCAATTGCTAGGAATAAAAGCACATGTAACATGTGCCCTCAAAAATGTACTGAATGGCATTAGAAGAGACTGGAGACCACAGAGGAGTGGACCATTGGACCTGTAGACAGGTCAATATAAATGATCCACATGGAAGCTCCCAATAAGAGAGCTCTGAGTTTGCGAACGTGCGAAACAAACATTGTCAGAACTACAGGGATAAATGCAGAAATTCATAATCATATTTCAGTCACCTGTAGATGCTTTTTACACCCTACCCTTAGTTAAGAGAAAGCAAAAGCTTTCAGGAGGTTTAGCTTCAGAAAATGAATCAAGACTATCAACAAGACATGTATCTTTTTTACATTCTTAAACTATGCTATTATAGGAGTCATATTCAATTCGCTTTAAATATACAAAGAACATAAAACATGCACATGTAAAGCAAAGAATGTCAAAAATGTGATCATAAAAATGACGTTTCTTAAAAAGACTGACGTGATATAAAATTCATAATATTAAGAAATCTCCAAATATTTATAAATTAAGATACTTTTAATAACTAATGTCTATATTTATGAATAAGACATTATTCAGATATTAATACACTCCAAAACTGCTACATAGATTCAAAACAATCCCAAACAACCGCATTTTTTTACATAAACTGACAAGCTGATTATATTCTATATGAAAATGCAAAAGATTTAGAAGCGCAGAGTACTTGTGCAATGGAAAAACAAGCTGGAAAACTTACAACAGATGATTTTCAAGGCTACCAAGAGTTATCACCCAGTCATCACGACTGTTATTCACTTCAGGATAAACATTTAAATCAATGGTTCAGAACAGAAAGCACAGTAATGAATCCGCCCTTATGTGGTAAATTGATTTTCAACAAAGATATCAAAATAACACAGTGGGGAAATTATCGTGTTTCCCTCTAATAAATTATGCTGGAAAAACTACAAATCCATGTGGGGAAGATTTACTTTAGCCCTTACCTCACACCATCCATAAAAACCTATTTGAAATAGATCTACAGACCTAAGTGCAAAAGCTAAAACTACAGAGCATCTGAGAGACAAGAAGAATATCTTTCCAAAGACTTAGGTAAGATTTCTTTAACAGACAAAAAATAGTAAGCTGAAAGGTAGAACAAATAAAAATGACAAATTGGAGATCATTAAAATTAAAACAGAAGCAGCAAAGTCAAGCCACAAGAAGAACATACACATATAAACACCGGATATTATAAATACATAAACATATAGAAGTATATACATTATAAACCCCTACACATCAAAAATAAGGAAAAAAATCACTCATTAAAAATTGTTAGGAGATCTGAATAACACACTTACAAAAATGAAGATGTACGAATGGCCGAGAAGCACAGGAAAAGTTGCTCACTGTCACTGGTCGTTAGATTGATGAAAACTGAGCCAGTGAGATGCCCCTGAACACCCACTTAAGAGATTAAGGTGGAAACGTTTATGGAAGAAAATGTGGGATACCTTGACCCTTCCTATTGCTTGTGAGGACATAAACTGAAATGATCACTTTGGAAAATGCTCTAACGCTGTCTTTTAAATTTAAATCTAAAACTACTTCACAGCTGAAGAATTATTCACCTAGATATTCGCCCCCTCAAGAAAAGAATATGCATATAGGCCGAAAGATAAGTATCAGAATATGCACCACAGCTTTCTTCAGCAGCGCTCCAGATTTGAAAGTAAAGTTTTTCAACAGAATGAAAAAAATGTATTTTGGTATATTTATGCAATGATAGAGTACATTCCAATAAAAGTTAAAAAAAAATGACTGAAGCACGGCATACCACAGATGTTTCTCAAAAATATTGATTTGATCAAAATACTCCACGTACAAAAGTGGACAACTCTGTAACTCCACTGAAATAAAGCTCTAGAACAGACAGAATTAATCTGTATGACAGAAATCACAGCGATGGTTACACGTGGGGAGCGGCTGATGGGCTGAAAAGAACCCCAAGGAAAACTTCTCGGGTGACAAAGGCATTTTTATCTTGACAGGAGCGGTGGTTACACAGCGGCCACAGAGGTTACCCAGGGATAATTAAAGCTCATGCATTTTATGTTATGGAAACTCTAGTTCCCAGAATCATACAGCCTTCGAAGATTAGGTAGGAAACACACTGAAAGGAGATACTTGCATTTGGACATGAACTTCGCTGAGGAGCTTTTCCTGAGTATGGCCCTTTGCATGGTCAGGACAGAACAGTAATTTATGCAGGGAGCGGCAAGTTTTATGCAGGAGCAAAGTCATGAAGCATTCATTTACAGAACCTATATTTTCACCGGACACTGTGCAGGCACTGAGAGGACAGCGACCAAGAACAGGAAGATTTTGCCTTCACAGAACTTATATTCTAGTAGAAATGACAATGGATGAATGGGTCAACGGCTGAGAGAACACACTGGTTCAGGGCGATAACGTAAGTAGTTCAGTCACACAAGAGAGAACAATAGAGAAAAGCCACCTCAAACTGCACATCACCTGACCTTTCTGATGGGTGTCTGTTCTCCTGTGAACCAGCCCAACCTCCTTAGACCTCAGTCCCTCCTTTTTTTTTTCTATCTTTTTAGGCCCATATCCATGGCACATGGAAATTCCCAGGCTAGGGGTCGAATCCGAGCTGTAGCCACCGGCCTACGCCACAGCCACAGCAACACCGGATACGAGCTGCATCTGTGACCTACACCACAGCTCACAGCAATGCCGGATCCTTAACCCACTGAGTGAGGCCAGGGATGGAACCTGCGTCCTCATGGATCCTAGACAGATTTGTTTCCCCTGAGCCATGACGGGAACTCCATTTCCTCCTTTTTAAAATGAAAAGACTAATGTAGAATATCTCTAAAAGTTATCTCTGCTGTAAAATCCTGAGCTACTTTTCATTATATTATGTGATGCCCGTTTTCCCAAAAAGATTTTTGTCTTTTTGATTTTCCTAGAGTATACTTCGCATTGCTAAAAATAATCTGACTTCTGCTATGATTCTAAATTAACTAAATCTAATTCCAAACCATTAATTTTTTTTAAAAAAAGAATATGGCATATATATGGGGCAGTAAAGTCTTATTTCAGTTTGCCATGTCCAAAAATTTTTTAAATCCTCCTTGTGAGATCCTGCTGTGTAGCGCTGGGAACTATACCGAGTCACTTATGATGGAACATGATAATGGGAGAAAAAAGAATGTATACACATATGTGTAACTGGGTCACCTTGCTGTAGAGTAGAAAACTGACAGAACACTGTAAACCAGCTATGATGGAAAAAATAAAAATCATTATAAAATTAAAAAAAATCCTCATTGTGTGTGTCTGTGTGAGTGTGTGTCTGCGTGTGTGCGTGCATGCAAATGTGTGATCGTGTAAAGCACCATGGGTTACTGGGAAGCAGCTCTCAGAAGTGAAGGCTGAGCTCCAGAAGGTTCTAAGCATATCCTTGGCCCATTTGAGAGAAATGATGAGACCCTTTATTAACCAAAATTCTCACAATTAAAGTTATTATTCCAGGAGGTCCCATCATGGCTCAGCAGTATCAAATCCAATGAGTATCCATGAAGATGCAGGTTCGATCCCTGGCCTTGCTCAGTGGGTTGAGGATACGGCGTTGCCGTGAGGTGCCGTATAGGTCACAGAGGTGATTTGGATCTGATGTTGCTGTGGCTGTAGCGTAGGCCAACAGCTGCAGCTCCAATTCGACCCCTAGCCTGGGAACTTGTATTAAAAAAAAAAAAAGTTATTTTTCCAAAAAAAAAAAAAAAACCCAATAGGGAGTAAGATGGGTCATATGTATTCAGGATGCATAAATGGGAAATTTTTGTTTTTATTTTAGTAAGTGACTACAATAAATACACTTTTGGGAGACTCCAAAAATAACAGTTGCTATAATTTTCTTTGCAAATTGTGTTTGGGGTTTTGAGAATAACAATCCATGTGATCATTGTTGACTTACAAAGACAATTCTGCACGTGGCGTTGCCATATTAAAGTGAAATAAAATGCTAATCATGGCAAATTAGCTCCTGATTACAAAGTAATGTAGAAGGAACTGGCAACAAGAAAATAATAATTTAATTTGTATTTAAATTCCTAGGATCCTTTTTTACACCCTACTTTGTTTCAGCTAGTTTTAGAGCCTCATTCGAGCTTGGATATTGGTGGGCTCAGGAAAATCACTGCCTATGTCTTAATATGCAAAGGGAGCTGATTTTAATACAAATATGCACACTCTGTATTCACGTCCCTCTCAGCTAGACAATGATGATGGAACTGGACAGCCCCTCTTGCTTGCTCCTGGGTACTTTAAACCAAATTTTATTATCTTCATGCTCTCAGTTGCCTGCGTGAACATGCTGGTGACATCTAGGTTACCAGGATCTTACGAAGAAGGGGCAAATTTGAACAAAGTATTCTAACATTACAATACTTGAACTCATCGGAGCATTTTCATAAATAAGGACTTCTGATAAAATAAAGACTACGTAAGAAACGATACCACGCTTGAATTTGCTGATAATTTCATGACCGAAATCACTGTTTTAGAACCAGCATAAATAGCATGAAGGTGCATTTAACATATGGATACTGGCTCTTGAGGATGACACAGTGTTTCACTTTTCTGTAATTAACTAACAACAGTGTGTCTGAGAGCAGGAAGAGCGTGGCTATTATGCGTTTTGGGGTCACCTTGCTGTATAGGAGAAAACCAACAGAACACTGTAAACCAGCTATAATGGAAAAAATAAAAATCCCTCTAAATAAAAAAAAAAACTAGAAAAAAAATAAAATAAGTGTAACAAAAATAAATAAATAAAAAACAAAATATGTTTCAGGGTTGAAAATAATTTTCTGAGAGCAAAAACGTGCCAAAACAGAGTGAATTTAACAGTAAAAAGCAGGACCAGATGCACTAAAGATGGCTTAACATTAGTGGTACCCCTTCTATTTTTGATTGAAAGGTACCTTGATAGCCTCTCTAAAAAAAAAAGAAATTAGGCCCACCCCACCTCATCCTCATTCTTCCCTTCCTTTCCTCTTCCTCTCCCCCCAGCAAAGAGCGCTTTGAAAAGTTTTCATTGCACCAGGAGAATATTTTTCATGCAAACTAAAATTTAAATTCAGTCTTTACGAAGATTAGCTATCTCCCTTGGTCAACAGAAAAACAAATGATCACCTTCTGAAAAATCGAAGGGAACTGAAATGTGCTAGCAAATTAAAGGGTAAAGTTCAATTCTGCTCAAACACTAAATTCCAATAAAAGACTTCTGATTGGAATAAAAAATGGATATTGTGAATTTGTCTTTGGCCTGGAAATACACACATTATCCTTGACACATAGTCAATTCTGAAATTCTCTTGAAATAGAAATGCATAACAAAAACGCCTTCTTGTAAGAATGGTTATTAATTAGTGGAATCCATGCCTCCATCCCAGCTCTTGTTTATCCAGCATAAGCTGTGCAAAGCAGTTACGAGTTTTTCCAGTGTTCCTTGAGTTGACTGAATTCAAGTCATACCGTTTCCTGTGAACTCTACATAACGTGTGGTCACAGGCAAGTCCTAGGTTCCTAAGTCAGGGCCAGGACACAAAATGCATTTTAAAATATTAAGATTCTCCAAGGAAAATTACATTGAGTGGAATCTTCAGTTTTCCTGTTTTTACTCTGCTGCCAGAGTTGCTAAGACCCTGACACTCTTTGCTGCATCCTAGAGAAGACCTCAAGGACCAAAGTAGCATTCGCTCAAACATTTAAGTGGTGTTTAGCAGGTGCTTTGAATTGCGATTGTGAGAAGAAGGGGAAAAAGCAGTGATGAAGGATTAGAGGAATCTTGCCCCATGGAGCTTACTTAGGAATATGCAAGATAGAATATAATGAAATAAAGAAATGTGCACAATAATAGTGGCCTGTGAGAAGTGCTCAAAAGAAAACCAGCATCATAATAAAATAGATCACAGATTTGGAAGGAGGGAAAAGCCGATCCATGAAAGCAATATCTTACAGAAGCTGAGGATAAGAAAGAGGCAAAGAAAGTAGCAACGTCTGTATAAAGTCCTAAACCGAGAAATCAGCAAGACCCAAGAAATCCCTTCTGGATAGAACAAATTTGAAAAGTTTGTGAAATATCTAAGTGAGAATGTTATAAACAGTTGGTAAAAAAAAACTGCTGTTCAGCAAAGCGATTTGTGCTGGATATGTACATTTGAGAGTCATTATCATACAGAGTATTTAAAAACAGGGAGCACAATGGTACACGGAACAGAAGAGGCGTGATATATTCCAAAATTTAGGGATCTGATGTGGAAAAGGAAGTGGCAAAAAAAAAAAAAAATCTGTTAAGGAGTAGCCAGAAGGAAAAAAAAAAAAAAAAAAAAAGGAGAAAATCATGAAAGATAGGAGTGTTTCACAAACAGAGGCATAAGCGATTTTGGCAAACGTTGCTTTAGCGATGAGAAGAAAAGTATTTCACTGCATTGGGCAACAACACCCTGATGAAAACAACTCTAAGAAATCTGAAAAAAGAAAAATGTTAGACACACACACACACCCACCCACACACAAACACACCCACCCACACCCACACACACACACATACACCCCAAAGCCCCAAAGAGCAAGAGCGTGGAGTGGATTATACATAAACTCTGAACTATCTTTCTGATTTTTCTTTAAATACGAAACTATTCTACAACAAGAAAACAGTTTATTTTTTAAAAGAATAAGAACATTTAAAAGATGGAAAGCCGTACGGAGGCGGAGCAACCAGAAGTGTCCCGTGATACCCGTGGAATTGCAGATGGCCTGGCTTCGCCACGTCGGAAACCTGGAAGGAGCTGCTAAAGCCGAATATCTGCACGTTCTACGTCCAGCAGCTATCTTCCCAGGGCATACCACACAAAAATAGCACAACTTATTGCAACAGCCACAAACTAGGGACTATCTAAGCGCCCATCAGCAATAGAATAAACTCCTACACCATAGCGAAATACTCTTCAACCATGGAAATAACCACAACTGCAGCAACAACAGAGGGATTCTGCAGAAGAATGAAAAGGCGAAAGAACAGAGACACAAAAGAGTCATTATTGAAGAAAAATAAGCAAAACTGACCCTTGGTGTAGCAGCGCAGAAGGAACCCCCTTGGGGGAGGCTGGGTCCGGACAGAATGTCCAGGGGGTTTCTGTGGCGCCAATACTGCCTTGATCTGGTTGCTGTCTACATACTGATTCAGCCTGTGCATATTTAGCCTTATCTGCACTTGTAAGATTATATAGTACTTTTTGTATATAGTATATAGTATATAGTACTTCAATTTAAGAATTTATAACATTTTAAGAAGTCAGAATTAGACTGCGAATGCTTTAAAAAATGGCATTTTCAGACACAGGGAATTCAAATACATCGAAATCGGCTTAAAGAAGTTAAAAGATTGAAAATATGAGCCAGGAACAAAAAAACCATAGCAAATAACCCAGCAAAATTTTAAGGTACCAAGTAAACGCGTTAGAAAAATCTTTTAAAAAACTCTATAATATTATGAAGAAACTATTTTTACTTTATTTTATTTTTTTGTCTTTTTGCTATTTCTTTGGGCCCTCCCGCGGCATATGGAGGTTCCCAGGCTAGGGGTCCAATCGGAGCTGTAGCCACCGGCCTACGCCAGAGCCACAGCAACGCAGAATCCGAGCCGCGTCTGCAACCTACACCACAGCTCACAGCAACGCTGGATCCTTAACCCACTGAGCAAGGGCAGGGACCGAACCCGCGACCTCATGGTTCCTAGTCGGATTCGTTAACCACGGCGCCACGACGGGAACTCCAGAAACTATTTTTAAAAAACAGAGAATTTTAAAACAGCCAGAGAAATAAAAATTAACTGGACGCGACAAAAAAGGAAGCCAAAACACAGTGGAGTATTAGTTTGAACACTGGTAGCATTTAGAACCAGTGAAAATCTGTTGCAGTTTTCCACATTTTCATTAAAGGGAATATTAGAGGTTACATTTCAGATAGAATGAATGTGACTTCAGATAGAAGGTCTGAGGTGTGAGAGGGAAGGATGACCTAAAACAGTCCCTAAAATTAATAAACTAAACATCGGAATTTAGAGTTTGACGAGGAAAATGAAACTGCTTAATCGGCCTCTTTCTTCCAAAAAAAAGTACTAAGTTGAGACGACAGAAGTGATAAAGAAAGGAGTGGAACCAGAAAGTAATCCTACGAGGAAGAGCACACAGACCGACGCGGGTCAAAAAAGTCAAAGGAAAGACGATCAATAATATTCGGAATGAAAGAGAGGCTTGGATGCAGAGGCCAGAGATCAGAAAGCGGTAGGAGGGTGCGCAGAAAACTTCTGGAATGTACGATTGAAAACTCGGATGAGAAAAGACAACTCGGCCAAAGGGAACTCACCAAATGGAACACAGACGAAGCAGACAGCCTAGAGAGTCCTATCTCATTTAAAGACATCGAATTGCTTGTCAAAAACATTCTCATAATTAAAATTTCAGGCCAGGAGTTCCCTCCACGGTGCAGGAGGTTAAGGATCCCACTGCAGCAGCTCGGGCCGCGGCAGAGGCGCAAGTGCCATCCCTGGGCTGGAGCAGGGGGTCAAAGGAGCTGCTGTAGGTCGCAGCTGTGCATGGGTCACAGCTAAGGCTTGAGTACGATCCCCAGCCCAGGAATTTGCACATGCTACAGGTGTGGTCATAATATTAAAAAATACAAATTTCAGGCCACAATGTTTTCTTTGCTGAGTTTCAAGCAAATATTCAAAGAAGGAAGAATTTCAAGGAGGAAACGGTCCCAGCCAGAACTCATTTCCTAGCGTCCACACAGCGTTAAAACTAAAACGGGTCAAGCAGATTAAGGAATTACAACGATCATTTTTTCACATCGTCCATGGAAAAAAATGCACATTAAAATATAATCAGATTGAAATCATCAGTATTTTAATGATCAGTTTATCAAGGCCAACTTAGGTCTATCCAAACGAGTTTATCATTTGATGAGCGCTTAGTGTAATTGACTCATGTTAGCAGATTAACAAATTAAATTTTAAAAAATCGCAAAGTACCCGATATGTGGTCATAATTTAAAATGTTAAAACTAAAAGGCAAATTAGAAGTAAAAGGGAGATTCAGCAACTGTATATGTTTGTGTACACCCACGTTTGTTTGTATGTCTGTGTATATCCACATACCACATATGACATAAAAACACAAAAACACACAGACTGTAATTGTGAACACTGGAGATGCTCTTTTGAAATAAGAAATTTTATTAAACCTTGTTTTAAATATTATTAGACAATGGGAGGAAAAATGATGGGAGTGAATGATATGAACTATCATAATTATGATACAATGTGACCTTATGTATAGAAAAGGAAAAGCAATTTACAAGGAAATTATTAGAAATTAACACACAAATTTAGCTTCGTTTCGAGATACATATACAAATTCAGTTGCACTATTGTACAAACCAGCATCACGGAGTAAGAAAATACAAAAAAAAAAAATCTTTGTAAATAATGACTCTTGATATTTTAAATATAACCAGAGTGATCCGGAGATCACTGCAATGGCAAGTCATACATAGACGTTGTCTGTTCGGAGTTCTCACTGTGGCACAAGGGGTTAAGAACATGACTACGGTGGCTTAGGTCACTGCAGAGGCACAGGTTCCATCCCCAGCCCAGAAACCTTCATCAGCCGTGGGTGTGGCCATAATTTTTTTTAATTTTAAAGTTGTCTGTTTATTTGACAATCAATAAAAATCTAAAATTAATATGATGTAACAAAGACCCAGGACCATGCAAAAGAGAAGACCTATGAGAAAGAATTTACCTTATCAGAAATCAAGACTTACTACAAAGTTGGGTAAAAAGAGTGCAATACTGATGCCCAAATATAAAAATAGAAAGTATTAGAAAAGAATAAAAAGGCCTCAATCAAATCCATCTGTTGATGGAAACCTGATTTACAACCTAGCTTGAATTACTATACTTTGGTAACATGGATTTTCAAAAAATGAGCTGAAACTATGGTTATCCATATGGAAAGAATGGAATCAGGCTCCTATATCATATGCTCACAAAATTTAATCTCAGATAAATTAAACCTTTAAAGGTGAAAGAAAAACCTTTACTTTGGAATAAAATACAGGAACATATGGAATCAAGATAGAAACAGATTTCTTAAAAAAAAAGAATTTCTTAAAACTCAAAAATAATAAATATTTGATAAATTTGGCTATATTAAAATAAAAAAATTATGCTGATGAAATGACACCTTGGAGGAAATTAAAACAGAAGCTACAAACTAGAACAACACACCAGTATAGAAATAATCTGAAAAAGCAAGTCACTGATAAAGAAAAATGTACAGTAGCTAAAACACCAGGATTTTCAAAATCACAACAACTTTGTGGGGAAAAAGAATAACATGTATCACTGAAGATATAGGGCAGCAAAGGGTTTCTAAGTAACAGCTGGCAGTGACCCATCCAGAAATAGAGAGATGGAGAGAGAGAGAGAGAGGCAGGTGTAGAGACAGACAGATACAGAGAGAAGGATGTGATACAGATTCTTCACAAAGAATCTCACCACTATTTTGGCAATATCAACAGGCTTTTAAGATTCCAACAGATTAAGAATTGTCTTAAAACTGCCAATATTGACCTAATTCTTAAAAACTAGAAGATGATAAAGGATATCACTCTTTTCTATCCAACTGAAGTTTTAAAGCAAATACGATGACTGTTGTTGATTCCATAATTTGCTTCATCATAATAAAAATGAATATTGACAACTTGAAGTTTGTTTAATTCTATGGAGGTTCTGCTTCAGTCTTCTTCTTGGAATCTAGGCTCCAAGCAAGCTTGCCCATTCCAAGCCACTTTGACTGGTGCTTCCAGCCATAACTGAACTGAGGTGGAAAAACTTGAGGGTTTAGTAAAGTCCTTATGTATCCAAAAAGTCACATCCTCCAAAGTACTTTCACTGTGGATTTCTTCTGATTCTGTTTTGATTTTTCTTTTTTTTTTTTTTCACTTTTCCTTTTATTTTTGCATTATGACTTCATTGGTTAGTATTTTTCCATGTAAGAGTCATCGTGGGTCTCTATAAGCCATCATGGTTAATGGTGAAAGTTAAATCGAGCGATATGGAAATACTGCTCTTTTCCTTATAGACATTTTACAAGCTGAGAGCAGCACAATATAATCACAAGTAAATTATCACTAACAATATTTGACTTAATACTTAGTTGTGATTTATTTAATTCCTATGCTTTCTTCCTAGTTTCTAGTGCAAATGTTTCCAGATATCTTATAGTTATGTGACCATTTAAAATAGCACATTGTGCCATCATGAAGAAATAATGACTTAATAC
Source organism: Sus scrofa (assembly GCF_054392235.1). Classification (NCBI taxonomy): domain Eukaryota; kingdom Metazoa; phylum Chordata; class Mammalia; order Artiodactyla; family Suidae; genus Sus; species Sus scrofa. The sequence goes on from NC_139392.1 coordinate 2,293,247, forward strand.
ATTTATACATATGTTTTCAAAGGTATTTTCTAATTAGCCAAATAAATGTAATAATGTTTTTCTTATGAATCTGGTTCATAAACTCGCTGAAGCCAATTTATTGGTTGATTATTGATGCTCTTGGAGGCCAAGGGCCTCATGGTAATAAGTGCAAGTCTTTTTGCCAAACAGACTTTGAATATGTCAAATCAAAAAAGTAAATATTGGTATTTCGATCTGGGTTCTCTTTTAGAGGCTAATCTTTTTTTGAGCAGGATTATTTCCATAAATACAATCACATAAAACATAAATAGTCTTTATTGTTCCAAGTATACAAGAGTTCCAAGCTTTACAAGCATTAATTCATTAAATCGACACAGCAATATGACATCCTCATATTGCAGGGTGACAAAATTGAGGCACAAAAAATTATATAGTTCAGCCAAGTTATCACAGTTTGTAAGTGGCAGAGCTGGGATGGGACTGTGAGGCGATTCAGAATTTCAATAATTACATAAACCACATCTTCCTAATCCAGTCCCCTATCAGTGGACATTTGGGTTGATTCCGTGTCTTGGCTATTGTGAATAGTGCTGCAATGTACATGTGGGTTCATGTGCCTTTTTTAAGGAGAGTTTTATCTGGATATATGCCCACAAGTGGGATTGCTGGGTCATGTGGTAGTTCTATGTATAGTTTTCTAATATACCTCCATACTGTTCTCCATAGTGGTTGTACCAGCTTACAAAAAAGAATGTATACATGTAAGTGTAACTGGGTCACCATGCTGTACAGTAGAAAAAAATGTATATGTATAAATAAATGATAAAAAAGAATTTCAATAATTAAATATAACAAATATATTTCCATTAAAAAGCATATATTGCATAGCAAGGATCTAGAGTTAGTAACCTTAAGTGCTGACATCTGGTATTATGCAAAAAAAATGTCCAAGTTTTGGTGGTCAGACTAGGCTGGGAAAGCAGGCAGATTGTGTGTGTGTGTGTGTGTGTGTGTGTGTGTGTGTGTTTAGCTGGGCACATGCACGATGTTCAAGTGACTGGAGTCAAACTTGCCCCTGCAAATGTCAAACAGAAATCAGCTCCGTCAGGCAAAAACGGCACATCTGGCCGTCAAAATAAGTACTCAGAATCAAAAACATCAATTCAGAACAACACGCCTGTTCAGACAAACACTTTAAACCAGGTGACAGAAAATTGGGCGACCAAATTACACACTGATCCAAGGTGGCAGGCTAGTAGCAGCACCCTCGACATGGGATTCCGGCTTCTGCGCCAGATGGCTTTGACTGAGCAACAGCGAAGGAAAAGCGGTAAAGGCGAGAGGAAAGACAGGAAATCAGGTACCCGAAATAAGGTACCAGATGGGGACAGTCTCTTTGAATCTGATGACGAGGACAGAGACAAGGAGAAAATTTCCGAGTTAATATTCAGTCATCTATGTATCAGAAGAGAGCTTCTTCAGGAATATTTTCCTAAGTTCACATTTTCTCGAAGCTGATGGTTTGGTTAAATGAATGCAAGTGTGCAGAAAACGCGTGATCGCAATGATGCGAATGAGTGCCACATCTGCATCCGTCTCCGGCTGCACAGTGTGGGGAATGCCTTGGCTACTCCTCTGAGGACATTCTCCCAACCACGCTTCGTGGAGGTCATTACCAGGTCAAGGGCAACAGAGGACATAAGCAAATGGCGACTCAGATCCAGAAAGGCGGTTCCTCTTACAAGGAGGGGAGAGGAGGAAGGTGTCTCGTCGGGAGGACTTTCCGCCTAGAGAATCGATGCGTGTTTCACTGAAGCAGTGTTAGGCGTCTTCTGTACCATCTCTAGTTTAATTCCAACAATGGGCCGATGGTATAAATAGGGGTCTACCTCTCCCTGCGTAACTCAGCTAAACGCATTTTCACACACAGAGCCAGTGTAAGACTGACATGTTATCAACAACGCGCAAGTATTAATGGTTTAGCAGTGTTACCTACATGGAGGTGGGAAAAGACCAAAGCTCTAGGACTTCACAAGGGATTGGCAGAATATGGGACATTTAATTTCGTTCTCTCTGACATTGGAGTTTTTTCTTTGAGCAATCTAATTAAGTGATTAGATATGAAACATTTTTGTTATTCCTTCCATAAGAGGTAACTGAGTTACCTCTGAGTCCTCGCATAAGGAACTTTTACCAGCAATGTCAACCTTTTAGGAGTTCCCGTTGTGGTGCAGTGGAAACAACTCTGACTAGTATCCATGAGGATGCAGGTTTGATCCCTGGCCTGGCTCACTGGGTTAAGGATCCATCATTGCCGTGAGCTATGGTGTATGCTGCAGATGCAGCTTGGATCTGGCATTCCTGTGGCTGTGGTGTAGGCTGGCAGCTGCTGCTCTGATTCGACCCCTAGCCTGGGAACTTCTATATGCCACGGGTGTGATGCTAAAAAGCAAAACAAAACAAAAAAAACACCACCACCACCACTGCCAAAAAACCCACAAAAACAAAACTATTTTAAATTAAAAGAGTAAATATCAAAACTCATTTTCCAAATAAAATGCAATTTTTATTAAATTAAAAATAGGAGCTCCTTTTGACCTCACTGTCATGTGCTTGGAGGGCATACTTATCCTGGAATATTATTTATAAGTTGCTTTTCTTGGAATAGGACATGACAAGATCTGGAAAGGTGGAACAGAGAGAGAAATAGCTGAACTTCCACATGACAAAGGGTAATGGGCTTCACTGGGCAAATTTTAAAAAGGCAGAAAATGACTGAGTTTATTTGTTTCACCATTGTGCTTTGCTTCAATTTTTGTGAAGGTTATTTTTTTTAATTTCTAAAAATGTTATGGCCCCACCTATGGCATATGGAAATTCTCAGGACAAGGATCAAATGGGAGCTGCAGCTGTGACCCATGCCACAGCTGCAGCAATGCTGGGTCCTCTGTCCCACTGCAGCAGGCCAGGGATTGAAGGGGACTGAACCCAGACCACTGCAGCTGGATTCTTAATCCACCACACCGCAGCAGGAGTTCCCTGCGTGAATCTTCTCAAATGCGCCACAGGTTTTCTGCAGCGTCTTCAAGACTCCCAGGCCCCTGTTATTTCCACTCTTTGCTGTAACAACCCCAGCTCCGTGTTAGAACCAGTGATACACACCATAGTGATCCAACTTGTGACTGCATTTTCTCTAAGACTGAAGAATACAATTAGACCTGGTATTGCTCAGCATAATAGTGCTACCTAATATACAAAAATAAACTACAATGTACCTGTCACAAAGCATCAGGGTATGACGCTTTTATGCAGAATTACGATCACCCAGGTAGCCCACTCATTGTTAAAATGAGAACTGTCCTCTATATTTGAATTATCTTGTTTCAAAAGCGTCAACAATCAATTTGCCAATAATTTGAACTCAAATTATTCTGAATTCAATTTAGCCAAATTTTCTCACATTTAACTCTTAGCTAAATGATATAAAATCAAAGTACTCTTGGATATTAAAAAAAAAATTCTCTAGGGTTTTGCTTGGAAGACATAGCCTAAACTTTGCAGAAGGAATACAGATCCAAATGCCAACAAATTTTCATCTCTTCATCCCAAAATCCTATGACATTTTCAAAATAATACCACTGCAAACCTCACTAGGACATGCAAATAACACAGGCACTTTCCTTCAGTCTAAATTTAAGCCTAAGATGACATGAAAACCTGATTACTGAATAAACTAGTGATATACATACATACCACCACTAAACAGTTACATATTATGTAAATTATATAAAATAAACTAGTATCAGCATTTGTTTTCCGTATATTTATATATACCAAGACTAAGTATCAGATTTCTATTTTTTTTTTCCTTGCAACCAATTGGGTCCCTCCAACATTTCAAAAACCGGGGGGGGGGTAAGAATGCCCCCCAGACTTTTCATCATTAGCATTTCCCGATACAGGTGGAAGAAAGACAGCTCTGGAACAGTGTGACAATGGCTGTCGTTAAGCCATTCCTGGTGTATCAAGGGGATTAAGGAGTGTGGACAACGAAGTGCCTGGGGGAGCGGGGAGCTTCACAGAAAAGGTGTGTTTGAGTCATGAGAAGATTCTTCCAGCAGAACGGAAAGAAAACGGTGTTGCTAGCAGAAGGCACGTCCCGTGGATGTTCAGAGCTGTCTTGAAAAGAGCTATTAGATTTGACAGTGCATCCTTGATGAATTCAACGAATCGGAGAAGGAACGAGATGGCAGTAGCTGGAGGGAGGCATGAAGATGCCTGTCAAGGAATGAAAAGAAGAGAGAAACACACACTGTGGGCTGCAGGTTAAAACAAGCTCAATCAAAGACTGAGCTAATGATTGGGCCCGAACGGACTTGAAGGCAGGCCTCCTGAAATTAGTGAGACGATACTTAAGTATTTAACGGGAGATGCGCTGAGGAGACACAGGTCAAGGCTTCGGTAAGTGCCATGGCACAAAGAGAGACAGATGAGAACAGGCTTGGGCCCAGGAGAGCTGCACGAGGTTGAAAAAGGTTTGATTCTTTCCAAGTCTCAGTTTCCTCATTAATAAAAGCGAAGGGCCAATCCCAGCGGTGTCATGCGGTCATGAAAATTAAATGTCATCATGTCTACAAAGCACTCCGCACAGAACCTAGCACGTCCGTGGGGTTCCCACTGGACGTTTGGACCTCCAAATACAAAGATGAGGAAGACTGCCTCTGCCTTCAAGGCACAACAGTCAAACAGGGGAGAGCAGGATGATGTGACAAAAAGAATGTGTACATATGTGTGCGAGTGGGTCACTTTGCTGTAATGGACAGAACACTGTAAACCAATGCTAATGCAAAACGTAAAAATCACGAAAAAATAAATAAAATTGAAGGACTATAAAAATAACCAACTAAATAAATATAGAGGGTAAGCGCAAAGTTAGAGACATGTCTAGGGCATTGTGTGAACATAAAAGTAGGGCTCCACTGAGCCCAGCAGAGAAAAGGTCCAAGAGGTAAGGCTGTGGGTGAGAGTTATATATATATATATATATATATATATATATAAAGCATCAATGGAACAAAAAGGAAGTGCATTCCATGGAGAAAAGACAGCATGTGCAAACAAAGAGTGCTGAGAAAAATGTCTAGATAACAGCTGTCTATTGCTAGTGTGGTAGTTGCAGGGCTCAGAAGAGCCATAAAAAAATCCTGGAGAGAGATAACGGTTAGCAGATTTCAGAGGCGTGCGTGTGCCACGCTGAGGAGCCAGGGTTTTGTTGGGGAGGCCATGGGAAATTGCTGGGTGCTATTAAAACCTGATATGACCAGATTTCTCTTTCCAAAAGATGACACCCAAGGAGGTGTGGAGAATGAATTTGAGAGGAACAAGGCAGGCAGCAGGGAGACGTTTGATTGTTAATGGTTCCGGCGTGATTGCATCTTCACTAACCTGCCGTCTGCGTTTCACTTTAAAGATTTAGAACTGAATCCTATTAATTCATTCTGAGATGCGTCCCCAAGAAGTTTGATTAATCCAGAAGTTCAGATAAGAAAATCGAGCATGACTTACAAACACTTGCCATCAATTTGAGGCCTTGGTAACAGTCATCTCAAGAGTGTCTTTTAAATGTGGAGGGCATGTTCCCTTTCAGACACGGAGCTAAGACTCTGAAAGGAATTAATCCGCATAGAGAAGGCAGCCCCCTGCCTTCCAAAACAAGTCATCTCGCTGCCCACATCTCTGACTTTCCAGCGAGTTGGGCCAAGGGTTGACACTGCCCGCTAGAAAGGTCCTTATTCCTACTTAGAGGAGGGCAGACTGAGACATGCATGCAAGCCAGCTGCATAAATTCCTCAAGTGAGTTCACGACAAGCCAAACAAAACCTGATATTCCTGACTGCACCTGAAGCTGGTGGACTGCCCAAGTCACCAGGGGTGACTTTCAAGATTTAGCTTCTCAGATTTGTGATCAATAAACAGACGTGGGCAATGAAACGTCTCTCCAGACGAAGGCTAATATTTCTTGTGATGCTCTCATTTGGAATAGAAAGCCTCACTTTATGTTTTTTCTTGAATTCGCTTGAATAATTGACTTAGTGTGGCAGTTGTCATCCAATGCGTGACCTAGTTGAGACTGAGTTTGACCCAGAGGATCAAGACATTACGGGTGCTTTCCTCATTTCTGCATGAAATAGTAAAAAAGAAATGAGGCAGCACTGTTGCTAGAGAGGCTGTTTTTCACAGAGGCCCCTGGCGGCAGTAGCATGAGGAATTCTATTGTGGACACTACATCATGGCAAGGAGACCAAGAATACTGGGCATCAGGGGGCCTATTCCTGAGCTCATGTGCAATGCCTCCAAGTGAAGCCCCCCACAAAGACCCACTGGGAGACGTTGGAGGAGAGGAAGAAGGCTGGCAGTTATTCCGCACTCACTAAATCTGGGCATGGTGTAAACGCAATTTCATGTACAGCAGTTCATTCCTAAGTCACAGGGGAAACCAACAAACAGGGAATAGCGTGGAGTTTCTCTAGACTGGCTTACGAACAGTCCATGGATTCCCTGGATTCTCAGCCATCTGTCAGGGTCACTGGTCCTTTTGGAAAATGACCAGAGCAAAAACGTCCATCAGGAAAGTCCAAAGACAAGGCACAGTCTGATGCGAATGTCACTGACGGTAAGCGTGACACTATGGTCACAGTTCGGGCCCCATCCACGTCAGCCAGTCCCCCGTCGTCCCTGAAGGCACGTGGGAACCATGACTGGGGTCTAAGAGGGGAAGCAGGGTGTTCTGTAAAACGTGGGGCGCAGGAAAGGGCATGAGAACCTTGGAATAGTCAAAGGATTGATGCCACTGAATATTTTCAAATCCATTTCAAACATCCAAAGAGCTGCTGAGTGAAAGGAGGCTGTCAAGATAAAAAATCTGCGTGGATAATATGCATATTGACCAGAACACGTGGTCTCATTTGGAAGACTAAAACGAACATATGGATGTGTATATGTGGATGAGTGTCTATTTTACACGCCTAGGGAAGAATACGTCTATATACCCACATACACATGTACGTTCACACACGCAAACTGACTGCGGGAAGGGGGACGTGTTCTCTACGTTGGAACGTTTACAACTCTAGCTCTAGGGGAGCACCTTAAAAATGGAATCTAAAAAAAGTAGTAAGTTCCTCTCACAGTAGATGACGAGTTAATGGTCTGTAGACAGTGAGTGAGAAGGAAATTGAAATGAGCTATCAGGAAGCAAACTCGTATTACTTTGGGGGAAGGAAGTCATGTTTATAAGCTGTAGACATTACTGCTTGACTCTACTCATTACGAAATCGTTGTGTTCCTTTGTAAGGTGGGTTTTTTTGGAACTTGAGACATATTTTATTAATTACATTATAACTCATAGCTGTCATTCCACGTCATTCCAAAAAATGCTGATGACTTGAATATTTTCCTTTCTCGTCCTCAGACCCTTTGTAAACCCTACTGCCCCAACAAAAGAGGTAGTCATTCCTTAATATTTCCTTAGAGTGTGGAAAGCTCTGGCTTTGTGTTTAAAGATGCTTCCTGCCTTTTGTAAAACTTTAAAAAATACACAAAATGGGAGAAAAGTTTTGCAAATCACATATGTAATAATGGATCTGCATCAAGAACATTTAAATTCAATACATAAAGGGCACATCCAAATCAATAACAAAAAGACAAAAATCCCAATTTTTTTTTAAAAAAGGGCAAAGAATCTGAATAGACATAGCTCAACAGATGATTCGAAAATGGCCAGTGAGAACATGAAAAGATGTTCAACAGCATTGGCCATCAAGTAAATGCAAAGTAAAACCATAATGGGATACTCACTAGAATGGTTTGAATACAAGAGATAGGCAGTATAGCAAGTCTTGGTGAGAATGTGGAGAAATTGGAACTTTTAGGCATTGCTTTTGAAATGAAGATGGTGTACTTGAGAAAACATTGAGTGAGAAGGAAAACATTCTAAACAAGAAGTTTCCTTATAAATTAAAAGTAGACCCACCATAAGATATAGAAATTCTACTTCTGAGAATGTATCTGAAGGAAATAATCTTGTGTCAGGATATCTGTACCCCTTGTTCATAGCACTATTAATTACAATAGGCTAGACACGGAAGTGACCTAAATGTCCACCAACAGATAAATAAACTGTGGCATGTATATATATAACATATACAACAAAATATTACTTAGACATAAAAAAGGAGGAAACCCTACATTTGCGACAACATGGATGGACCCTGAAGTCATTATGTTAAGTGAAATAAGTCAGATGGAGAAATGCAAATACGGTACGAATCACACTTACTTGTGGAGTCTTAAAAAAACAAAAACTCGTAGAAAAGGAAATGAGATGTGTGGTTACCATAAATGAGGTGGGAGGAGGAGGAATAGAATGAAGGGACCTGAAAGGTACAGACTTTAGTTAGAAGATAAATCACTGCTAGGGGTAAGACAGAAAAAGTGAATATACACACAGGCATTGCACCTTTCACAAAAATTACCTCAAAATGGATCACAGACTTAAATATAAAATGAAAGCTTAAGAAACCTAGAAGATAAATAGGAGAAAACCTAGCTGACTTTAGGTATGGCAAAGACTTTTTAGACACAACACCGAAAGCATGTTCCATGAAAGAAAAAAAAAAATGGTTAGCTGGACTTCGTTAAAATTAAAAGGTTTTGCTCTGTGAAAGACAATGTCAAGAGAACGAGAAGAAAAGCCACAAAATGGAAGGGAATATTTGCAAAAGATACATCTAATAAAGGACTGTTACCTAAATTATACAAAGAATACTTAAACCTCAACAATAAATAAACACCCTAATTAAAAATGATCCAGGAGTTCCCATCATGGCGCAGTGGTTAAGGAATCTGACTAGGAACCATGAGGTGGCGGGTCGATCCCTGCCCTGGCTCAGTGGGTTAAGGATCCGGCGTTGCCGTGAGCTGTGGTGTAGGCCAGGGGCTACAGCTCTGACTAGACCTCCTAGCCTGGGAACCTCCATATGCCATGGGAGTGGCCCAGGAAATGGCAAAAAGACAAAAAAACAAACAAACAAAAACAAACAAACAAAAAAAGATCCAAAGACTTTAACAGATAACTTACCAAAGAAGATATGCAGATGGAAAATAAGCATATGAAAATATGCTCTATATCACATGTCATCAGGGAAATGCAAATTGAAAGAACAATGATGTCCAACTACACACCTATTAGAATGGCCAAAATCTGGAATCAGGACATCAAATGCTACCAAGGATATGGGGAAACAGAAACTCCTTCATTGCTGACGCAAGTAAGAAAATGGAACAACCACTTTGCAAAACAGTTGGGTGGTTTCTTATAAAACTGAACATTCTTACCATACGCTCCAACAACTATGCACCTAACTCTTTCCTCAAAGAAGTAGAAAACACGTGTCCACCCAAAAATCCACACAAGATGTTCATAACAGCTTTATTCACAATTGCCCAATTCGGAGGCCATCAAGAGACCTCCAGAAGGAAAGGGATACATCGTAGCAGTAAACATCAAGGAGCTCTCAAGCCCGAAAAGACACAAAGGAAACTTCAATGCCAGTTCCGAAGTGAAATAAGCCAGGCTGAAGGCTGGCCGTTGTATGGTTCCAACCACGTAGGTGGACATTGTGATAGAGGCAAAAAACTATGGAGACAGTAAAAAAATTGGTTTTTGCCTGGGGGGATGGGTGGTGAGGGAGGGATGAACAAAGCACAGGGGATTTTCACAGAGGTGAAAAATACTCTGTGAAATACCATAATGGGGACACACCCTTACACGTTTGTCCAAGTCCAGCAGGTACAACATCAAGAGGGAACTTTGGAGCTCCCACCGTGGCTCAGCGGTTAATGAATCTGAGCAGCATCCACGAGGACCCAGGTTCAATCCCTGGCCTCGCTCAGTGGGTGAAGAATCTGCAGTTGCCGTGAGCTGTGGTATATAGGTCACAGACACGGCTTGGATCCCATGTTGCTGTGGCTGTGGCTCAGGCCAGCAGCTACAGCTCTGATTTGACCTCTAGCCTGGGGACCTCCATATGTCATGGGTACAGCCCTAAAAAGAAAAAAAAAGAGAGTGAACTTTAATGCAAATATGGGCTTTGGGTAATTAGAATATGTCAGTGCCTATATTGCCAGTTGTAACATATGTTCACTCTTGAGAAGGATGCTAATAAGGGGAGGCTGGGGGGTGGGGGCAGGGAGTGTAGGAGATCTTTCTATGCCTTTCTTTCAATTGTGCTGTGACTCTAAAACTGCTCTAAAATATGAAGTCCTTTTTTAAAAAAGCCCTCTTCTTTGGAACTTTGGGACTGCAAATTCTTTGACTTTATTTTTTTTTCTTCTTCACTGTTTATTCCTTTTATATATTCTTTGTGGGCTCTGTCTCATACACCTGATCTTCAAACACAGGCATTTCTTAGGGGTCAGTCTTAGCTTTGTCCTCATTTCTCTGTGTCATATAGCCCTTTAGTACTTACCCAGTGGTTTCAATGACAGTCCCCATGCCAACTAGCATACCCCTAAATGACACGGCCAGCCCCAGGTTCTCTTCCGAAGTCCCTAAACAAAAGGGGACCGAATGAAACTTAAGAGCTTTTGCACAGCACACACATACAAAACAACAATAACAGCAACAACAAAAACGCCCACACTATGGGAGAAGAGTTGCAAATTAATCCACTGACAAGGCATGAATCTCCAAAACACACAAACAATTTATGACACTCACTATCAAGATAAACCAAATAACCCAAGAAAAAAAAAAAGGGCAGACGATCTAAATAGACACCTCACCAAAGAACAGAAACAGATGACTCAAAAGCATATGAAAAGATGCTCATCGTGGCTAATTATTAGAGAAATGCAAATCAAAACTAGAATGAGGTATCACCTCACACCAGTAAGAATGGCCATCATCAAACATCCACAAACCATAAACGCTGGAGATGGAGTGAAGCAAAGAGAACCCTCCTAAACTACTGGTAGGAAGGTAAATTGGTACAACCACTATGGAGAACAGGATGGAGGTTCTTCAAAAAACTAAAAAGAGGAGTTCCCTGGTGGCTCAGTGGGTTAAGGATCCAGCATTGACACTGCTGTAGTATGGGTTTGATACCTGGCCCAGAACTTCCACATGCCATGGGTGTAGCTAAAAAAACAATTAAAAAAAACACATAAAAATAGAACCACCACACGAGCTAGCAATCCTACTGGGGCATATATCCAGAGAAAACCATAATTCAAAAAGATATATCACCAATGTTCACTGTAGCACTATTTACAGTAGCCAATACATTGAAGCAACCTAAATGTCCATCGTCAGAGGACTGGGTAAAGAAGATGTGGTACACGGAATTCCCATTGTGGGTCAGTGGAAATGAACCTGAGTAGTATCCATGAAGACATAGGTTCAATCCCTGGCTTTGCTTAATGGGTTAAGGATCGGGCATTGCTGTGGCTATGGCATAAGCTGCCAGCTACAGCTCCAATTCGATGCCTGGGAACTTCCATGTTTTTTAGGGCTGTGGTTTTGGCCCTAAAAAAAGGGGGGGGGCAAAAAAAGAGGTGTGGTACGTACATACTTGGAATATTACTCAGCCATAAAAAAGAATGAAATAATGCCATTAATAATGGATACTCTGATGTAATTAATAACGGACCTGGAGCTCATCATTCTAAGTGAAGTATCAGACAGAGAAAGGCAAATATCATGTTATCACTTATACATAGATTGAAAAAAAAATGATACGAGTGAACTTATTTATAGAACAGAAACAAACTCGAAGACTTTGAAAACAAACCTATGGCTACCAAAGGGGAAGGGTCAGAGGTCGGGAAGGACTGGGAACTTTGAATGCACATTACGGTGTAAGGAATGGATAGTCAACAGGGGCCTGCTGTGTGGCACAGGGAAACCTATTACATATATTCTACTTAGCCTTTACGGGAATGGATATGCGTGTATGGACAACTGAATCACTTTTGCTATACAGCAGAAATTAACACAACACTGTAAATCATCTATACATCAATACAATTTTAAATTAATCATTGTTTTTCTACCACGAGTGTGCCATTCATAATGTTCTACATTTTGTTTAGGAAGTGGTACCAATATCCAATATACACTACGCTGCTCAAGGCAGCATCTTTCTTTCTTTCTTTCTTTTTTTTTTCGGTCCACATCTGAAGCATGCAGGACTGCCCAGGCCAGGGATCAAACCTGTGCCACAGAAGTGATCAGAGACCCAGAGGTGACAATACTGGATCTTTAGTCCTCTGCCCACCAGGGAACGCCCAAGGCAGCATCCTGAAAGCCATCCTTGACGTCTCCTTTGGCCATATTCCCTGACGCACCACGGATCACGATCCATCCTGTGACCACTTCTCACCAACTTCTCTGCCCAGATGATTCAGAGTCTCCTCACATTTCCTCCTGTTTCTACACCTGGCAGCCCAGCGCTCAGAGTGATCCTCCATCGCTCAGAATCTGTAGGAGAAATGGCTTGACCTTGACATAACTTTGATGTGCTCATCTATAAAAATAGCAGTAAGACTACACTCGTCTTAAGGGGCACTGCTAAAGATAATATTTCAGGTAGCATGTGAACAAAGTGCCCACTGCAGAGTAAATAATTGTTACACAGAGTAGGAAGATTTCCAGTTTCATGGTAGATAAAAAAGTGGGGTCTGAAATCTAGGTCGGCTTTCTGCCACATAACTATGATTACATAATGTCTGGCAACTTGCCAAAGAGGCTCCACCATGCCAAATTATGCACTTACAGATAAACACAGAATTATCTATCTCATAGAATGGTCATGAGAATGAATTTTATTAAGAAATGTAATGCTTAACAGAGGAGAGCGGATGTTCAATAAATGTTACCTACCATTAAGAGCAGTTGAAATCGGGATGGAAATAAAGGTAGGGTTTTTATACGGGGATGTGGGGGGTCTGTGTGCAGTCTTCACTTGTTTTTAGAAAAGAGACTAATTTTACTTCATTTCAAAGGATATATTTATATGCCTATACATGTATATATCATATATATGTGCATGCATATCTTTAAGAAATTTAAGTATTAAAAAAAATAAAAGCAACTTCTAAATACGTCATCTGAATTAAGTCCAGTGTATGGGATGTAAATCATAAATCCTAAACCTATTTATGATTTCAGGCTTCCCAACTGGGAACCCACAGTTCTGTCCCAGTCACTTGCATCCCATGTAAACAATCCTAAGTTGTTCCAATCAAAACTGTTATTGGTGGTATGAGTCGGCTGTAGCTGTACAGACCTGATCAATGACTGGTTTTCTCCACAGAGATACAAACTCTTCAACCAAACTGTCAAGTCTTAGAGAATTTCCTCACAAATAATTGTTTAGAGTGAAATACATAGTAGTATAAAGGAGATAAATGCACTTAGAAGTTAAAATATAATCTTTCACTAAGACCTTAAAATTTCATTTGTAAAAGCTAGAGCATATCAATTGACCCTTTATTGTTGGATTTTTTTTTCCCCTGAGTTTCTGCTATGCTGGGACTTTATGGTGTTTTTATAAAATGTTTTTAGAGTGGCACATGATGGATTATAACGCACAGCCCTGCTTAAATACAGCACATGGTCAACGAGCCCTAAGTATAAATCAAAGTCCTATTCATGCATAAGAAATTCATGTAAAGAATGAACACAGACTGCCAGTGGCGTTTTATTAATCTATGTAAAAGAAGCCGCTGTCGATGCTAAGGCCATTTGAAATTAAAAGAATTCCAAAGATCGAGCAAGCCAATGTGAGATGCAGAACAGAACTTCTGGAGAGATGAAGTATGCTTGCTCTAATATATATATGTTTGAAATGCCCTGCAAAGTTAATAATGACAGCTGGAGCAAGTGGATGAAAATTCAGGTTTCTTTTCACAAGGTCCTTTTTTTTTTTCTCCACAGTAGGTCTCTAAGGTGCTGAGTAAAACTATACTTGAAATAATATAATTCCTAAAGATCCACATATACGAGTTTCTCAAGTGTCTGTAGAGCTCCTTGAAGGCAGGAAAATTGTGCTTCCATTCCATTTGATTCTGAACATTTGGGGAGCTTAAATCTTCGTACATGTGACAGGGAGACTGATGGACTGAGATATTGCTTACGCTATGGACAGGTAAGATTCTAACCCCAATGAGTCGTTCCAACAAATCTTTCTCATGTCAGGTTGTAAGAGGAAGCACGAGGCGCAGTCCTTCACAATCAGGGTCCAGAGTGCCTCGCTTTTACCGATTACAGATTTTCACTCCTTCTTATATCAGAGTCAGTGTTTCCACTGTCTGCCAAGCTCTGTGCAGAACCTCAAGGACACAGAAGGTTCTTTCCAACAAAGAGTTTGTAATCACAGCGGGAGAGAAATACAAGATACTTTTAGGATGAACGTCTTCCCAAGGTGTTTTAAGATTATAAAAGAAACAGATAAAAATCAAAGTGCTCATAGAGGAGCTGGTGATACGTTAACTAAGTTTGGAAATATCACACGCCCAGTAATTGGGGAAGGGATAGAAGAGCACGGCACAGTGGACAGTGGCCACTTTTCTCTCTCTTCCCTCTTCTGTGGACATCCTGTATTTCCATGGCTCCAGGCATTTGTTTATTCCGGCCTCAGAGTCTTCTCACCATCTTTTACCCTTCCTGGAATGGCATTTCCCCCTTTGTCGTACCTAGCCCGCTCTTCATCATTTACAGCTTAGAATGTCCTTTATTTTCCTGGGGATATCATTTCTTCCATGGCAGACAACCTCTAGCACTTCTGTATGGGCAGTCCATAATTCTTCTTTACATCACTGATGACCTGTGTAATTGTTTAGCTTCTTCATCCAGAATCTTTCTTCCTATATTGCAAACTCCTGGAAGAAACAGACCATGATGGTTTTGCCCTCTGCTGTAGCCTTAGATCCTGGCAAAATTGCTTGGGTAAGAATCAGTTCTCATTTAATGATTGCTGAATGAGAAAAGAAAAGAAAAAGGAACATCTGACTACTGAACAAAATAATAAATGAGGGCGCTCCCATTGCGGCTCAGTGGTCAGCAAACCCGACGAGCATCCATGAGGATGTGGGTTTGATCCCTGGCCTCACTCAGTGGGTTAAGGATCTGGTGTTGCTGTGAGCAGTGGTGTTGGTCACAGATGTGGCTTGGATCCCATGTTGCCGTGGCTCTGGCACAGGCTGGTGGCTACAGCTCCAATCAGATCCCTAGCTTGGGAACCTCTCTATGCCGTGGGTGCAGCCCCCCAAAGACCAAAATAATAATAATAATAATAACAACAACAACAACAAATGAATTACCGATGGGAACAAAGAACAGGTGAGGAGAGTAAAATCGGAGGCTTTCACGGAAGGCAAAGTTCAGAAAGTGAAGATATGAGGAATAACTTAAAAGCTAATTTTATTAAGTAAACATTAATTAAAATGTAACCAGATTTGTGATTTCTTGTTTTTCAGAATGATCCCCTAGGCAGAAGTGTAAAGGAGAGAAAAGAAGCAAGGAAAACTGGAAACAGAAGGACACAGTTGACATGGATGAAAGAAGAAAGTGCCAGCAGCCAAGGAAAGTAGACGAGTGATTGCTGGTGTGAGAGCTTGGAACTTTCTGAGCGACTCTCAAACTGGTCCCATACAGGGAAGGCAAGGAGAGAAGGAGGAGGGAGGCAGGCTGCTTGGGGTTGGGAGGTGGCAGGTGTAATCATCAGAGACTTCCGTAAAAGGCTTGTCTTACGTGTACCAAGACAAGTAGAGCTCCTCACATGCCTGCCAGAAACTGAAAATATATATAGAAGCCTGAACTGAGTTCAACCGGATGCTCTCAGTAACACAAGCCTGCACCCTTAAAAAGGGCTCCAAATGCAGAAAGAGTGAGCAGAACTATATCCCAGGACAGGGGAGGGGTGAGGAGCCTCAGACTGCAGAGGTCACATCCTCGCTATGACCTCGTCTGCTCGTCATTTTGAATAATAGACCCTAAGGGGGGGGGTGAAAGGAATTTTGGGGGGGCTTAGGCATTGAGGGAAATAATGGTTTCGTTCACAACAGCAAGAGATATAGGACAAGAAGCATATTGGGCAGGAAAGATGATACATTCAATTGTATACACACCGAGCACAGAGAATCCAGGGACAACCTATCAGGGATGTGTGGGTTAAAGCTGGAGTTTGCAAGGTGCACATGGTGAGCGGTCAAAGCCAAGGACCAGGATGACATAATCCAGGAAAAATGCAGAGAGGGGAGGTGAGACAAAGACAGAACCCTGGGGTACCTCGTATTTTAAGAATTAAGCTCAGTAAACATAATTTATTCAAGTAAGAGTTTGTCCCTAGAGATAGAACAAATATTTTTTTAAATGACATCAAAGGAAGCAAAGATGTAATTTTAACATGAAAAAGTATTAGGTGCTGAGAGTGATTAAAATAAGATATCGAAAGACCAGCATCCTTCAAATGGTATTAGAATCTTTTCCACCTTTCCTAATTCCTTCCACCACTGTTTATTCATCCCCTTATTTGTGTAACATACATTTATTAGAAGCCTGCAATGAGCAAGACATTTCTATGGGTGATTAAATTATTACCAATTAAAAAAAAGAAAGCCCTGTCCTCATGGAACTCACATTCTGGTCAGTGACTCCCCCACTGTGGGCCACATGCCAACATGATAAATGTCCGCACAGCGTTTCATTTCTGTCCTCCTCTGACCCATTCATCCATAACGTGTAATGAGCAGAAACCTCTTGGCAACGTCTACCACCATTAATCGAAACGATCTCTTGGTCTAAGCCTGCACTGTAAGCCAAGCCTGATCTACTTCAAACCAGCAAGATGGTCTTGCTGACTGAAATCCTTCTCTTCTTTGAATGACAAAATTGCAGAGACCAAGCGCTGAAACTTGACAGGAAAAACTGCAGAAACGTGGTGGTTTGGTCCATCAGCCTGTGCCCGATGGACATGGTTCTTCCACCTGCTTGACTTCAGCTAATTGTGAAGTTATTCAGCACCGTCCACATCACACCCACAATGATATCTGGTGTGTGCCAATCATACATACGTAATAGAGGAGCTAATGTGGAGAGTGGCCACCTAGAAAGTGTGGTGCTGCAGAGAAAAAAAATTGCTTTTTATATTTCTACATAGAGCTTTCTGGGAAAGTTTTGCTAAAACTTAGGACATTGGCTTAAAAAAAAAAAAAGGCCACGAAGTGAAGCTATAGACAGGGAGCACTTCAGAGAGATATACCTTCCAGGAGGTACATGTGTACATTTCAAGAGGGATGAGCCCATGGGGGCATTCCTTGCTTTGTAAAGTTAGAGACACCCATCCTAGTTTCCTCCACGGGAAATGTATTTCCATTCCCAAGAGTGAAGAACCAGTATTATCCCCATTAGGTCTCCAAGGTGACTCCGGAGAGCAGGAACAGCCACCTCTCTTTCCTGTGTAAGTGCTGGGGACCATGTGGGGGGCTCCTCACAGACAGTGGACCTCGCTTTGTGTAGGATCATATCTGGTTCTCATCACCTCATCCCAAGGGATAAGAATTTGGATAAAGGGAAGCTGGTGTGGTTATTGTTTGCTTTAAGCAAATAGCAACTGGCTCTGTTCTAGAAACTTCACATTGACATTCAGGTAAGACTAATACATGCAAATATGGGGCATATAACAGAAGAAAAGAGCATACATCTTTCTTAGGGAAAGTGACATTAAAACACATTAAATTTAGTGGTCATTTAAATGTCACATATTGAGTAGAACACATCAATCGTTTCAAAAAGAAAACAGATCAGTCTTTTCACCAGACTCAAACATAGATAATTTTTAAAGGACTAGGAAGAAATTACAGATTAGAAGGGTAATATGAAAATACACACACACATATATGTCTCTGTTCCAGATTTCTGGCATGGAGCTACTAAAAAAATTTATAATTTCTTAAGTTATAAGAGCATCTCTTATTCTAATATTTGTTTTTTGACCTTGTTCCTGATATACAGCTCCTAAAAACCTCATACATTCATAAATGATGACATCACTAGGAGCTCCTTTTGTTCTAATGAGGTAGCTCGGGGGGGGGGGGGGGGGCGCTTCTGGATGATTCCCGGATGGGGCTCGCCACAGAAAGTCTGAGCCATGATTAGAGGCTTGGAATTTTCAGCGATGCACCTTACTCTTTACTCAAATAAGTAGAAAACAAGTTAATCAGGAATAGTGTGTGTGTGTGTGTGTGTGTGTCTAGAAGATGACACATGAAAAGCAGCCATGTGGCCGAGCACCCCGGAGAAACTCTGCCCAGGGTTTAACGTTACAGGATTGTGTCCGAATTCCTCTAAGAAGCTGGTCTAATCCTGCCGGAAATGCTCCCAAGATGATCACATAAGCAATGTCTATCCATCCATGACAAATAGTGACGGATACTCCTTATTAGGCAGTATATTCTGATGGCTTATTCTGTATTATTAAACACACAGTTTCTTTGGGATGGAATCAACTACAGAAGATAAACTCTTGTGGAACTGCTCTAGGAATGGAGTTGCATATGATATTCTACCGCAGCCAAATTGGTGCTGAGGGGTCACGCTTTGGTCCATGAAGCTCATGGAACAAGAAACCCTGTTAATAAAAATAGATCTGGTTCAGGTGTTATGTTGCATTATTCATTTGTCATAATAGAACCACTAAGAGAGAAACGCATGTTTTTGGCTTGGAATAGCATCTTCTCTGTCAAGAGCTCATTAAATATGAAATATGTGTTGTGTCAATTAGAAAATAGGAAGAAGGAAAAATGCGGAAAACAACAAACACAGATCCTCAATCCAGTCCCTGAGAAGCAAGCCAGCATCCGGTTGCTTGAGATGTGCTGGATGGACTTCTGAGATGCTCTGCCTTCACCTCCAGGGCCATAACTGACACTGATGTATTTCCAGGACAGGAGGGAGGTCAGATAACTGAACGCCTCCGCTGTCTGCATCGTCTTTAGACCACAGAGCCGGCCATGCCGGGCAGTTGCAGTGACAGCTCTCCCTGGACTCGCTGCCAAAGCTCCGGGGATTAATTTTCAAGGAGCTCCGGCCTGAGCATCCAGGGATCAAGTGGCATATTTTTAACATAGGTTAGTTTCATTCTCAGCCTGTTGTTGAATGAGCCTTAAATTTTAACATAAAGTCTGGATTAGAACTGAGACAAAAGTATTAAAACTACAGTCATATACTTCGTCAGAGTAAACTGAGACAAGACGAATTTTGTTTAATCTTCGCGTTGTGTTCCTATGTCTGCTCCAGACCAATTAAGTCTAAAGTGACGAGGGTGTAATGCTGTAGTAACAGCCTTACATCCTTTCTAGAAAGCCTTCAAGCGGAGTACTCGGTACAAGCGGACAAAGAGATACAGACAAGAATGGAAATTGCAATATTTATTTCAAAATACAGACAGGAGATTATATCTATAATATAATGCTAAGTGAAAAGCCAAAATGCAAAACAGTATTACTAATGATGCAGATTTTGTAAAATTAAATATTCAAAGATATACAAATACACAGAGGCTTAGAAGGATGTATATAAAACTGTTAACAGTGGGTATCTCTAGGGAAATGACACATGTTTTGATTTGTGTTACATTTTTTTTTCCTTAGGGCCACACTCACGTCATATGGAAGTTCCCAGGCTAGGGGTCAAATCGGAGCTAGAGCTGCAGGCCTTCGCCACAGCCACAGCAACACCAGATCTGAGCCACATCTGCAACCTACACCGCAGCTCACCGCAACACCGGATCCTTAACCCATGAGTGAAGCCAGGGATCGAACCCGCATCCTCACGGATACTAGTCGGATTCATTTCCTCTGAGCCCCAACGGGAGCTCCCTGGTGTTACATTGTACTGAATATGATGGGATTAATATAAAGGTTTATTTGCCAGTATTGCTCAACTTCTAGTAGTTACGCCAGGTGCTAGCATGGACATATGGGCATATGACACATATTTTATTATATACATATTAAGTTCTATGTAGTAACTAATTTAAAAAACGGAAGTCCAAATTCATCTAGGATTCAAAGTAGCACTGTAACAGGCTAAAAAAAGCAGTGTTTTGATACAGTCAATTTTAACATTATAGCAATTTCACTAACAGTTATTTGACCGAGTGACTCACAAGCTATAAAAGTCTGAGATTTCTCAAATAATTGTTCTATAGTTAAAAATGTGGGAGTTCCCATCTTGGCGCAGTAGAAGCGAATCTGACTAGGAACCATGAGGTTGTGGGTTCGATCCCTGGCCTTGCTCAGTGGGTTAAAGATCCGGCTATTGCTGTGAGCTGTGGTGTAGGTTGCAGACACGGCTCGGACCTGGTGTGGTTGTGGCTGTGGTGTAGGCCAGCAGCTGTAGCTCCTATTAGACCCCTAGCCTGGGAACCTCCATATGCTGCAGGTGCGGCCATAAAAAGACCAAAAGAAAAAAAAAAATGTGAAGGTCTCTTTTTACTCTAGAATCAACAACTTCAAATGCTTAACCCCGAATATTCAAACAATAAGAAATATCCTATATTGTGGTCAACAAGTAGGAACAATAAAAATAATTCTGGGTGACTCTTGTTCCTCTTTCAGTTGGCAGCATAATTAACAGAAATTTAACATATGCACACTGTCCTTTTGAAGATGTTTTAAAAATGAAATACATTTTGCAGTTACTTTTCTGCACACAGAAACCTGAGAACGTAGGAACTGGAAGGAAGCAAACCCTTTCTGTCATATCTATTTGATTTCGTTTCTTTTCTTTCTCCTTTTTAGTAAACAAGGAAGCAAAAGCATAGGGTGTGGAAAAAATTGTTAGAACGGTTTTCCCAGCATAAGATTATCTCCACCAAACAAATTGTTCATAAACAATTACGTATCTACACATATCATAAATACAAGCATACACACACACACACACACACACACACACACACATACATATCTTTTCTGCCCCTTTTAGGGCTGTACGTGTGGCAACTGGAAGTTCCCAGGCTAGGGTTAGAATGGGAGCTGCAGCTGCTGGCCTATAGCACAGCCACAGCAATGCTGGATCCGAGCCACTTCTGTGATCTACACCACAGCTTGTGGCAATGCTGGATCCTGAACCCAATGAGCAAGGCCAGGGATGGAACCCGCATCCTCAAAGACACTGTACTCCTCAAGGCTATATTTTGATTGAATTCTACCAAGTCCTTTTAAAAAGGAAAAAGAAAAATTTCCACTCTTAATGCCTGATTTGCCAAGACTATCACCTCATTTCATTTATGCTGATATATTTGCTTGCCTCACAAAGCTGAAACGATGTTGAATTTTCATCAGTTTTGTTTTCTGTCTCGTTGTGTCCTCCCACACGATGACCTGCAGGGTGCACTGTACTCTGACAGCTGCTCGAGTAAACTCCACGCATGACAGAGGGTGGCACAAAGTCCCACGGGCCGGACAGGGTTGATGCAGCTACAGATCAATGCAGTCCATGCCGCCTCATCTATAATCAACCCCAACACCTAGGCTCTCCCTGTTTTGCTTCATGGTGCAGCTTTATCTCTGTAACAAACAAAATGCTGGAGCCCCCATCGCCCCAGAGCAGGTCCTGATTTGCGCTCCTTTGAGGAGCCGCTTTGAAGGAGACCCTGAAGACTTGGCTAAAGCAAAAATGAGAACGTTTAAAGCACTGGTGAGGTCATTGCCCAGAGAGATGTATGCACATCCAGGAGAGAACAGAGTCTACAGTATTGACCTAAGTATGTATGTCTGGACTTAATCGTTTCATTTCAGAGGCCATGAACTAGACCAGTGAAAGACAAATACTTCTTTTGTCAGGTCTTGTAGTGTTAAATTCAGTATTATTACCATTAAGATCTGAGTTGTGGGTTTTTTTTTTCCTGCCTCTAGCTATTATAAGCTGGCATGAGAGACTATAGAAACCAAGGCATTGAATCAAAGGCTTTGTACTTTGCCTAAGAAATGTGTTCCATTTCCTCGACACCACTGGTAAACTCAATAAAAACATCAGGCTATTTTCAAGTCAATGAATATGAGATGCAAGCACGGAATCCAATGTACGATTGTTGTGGATACATTTCAAAGAGAAGACCAAAAAAAAAAAAAAAGGAACAAACTGGAAATAGTGCAATTCATTTACACTTAGTCCTCCGGGACAAAAATGGACCCATCTGCAACCACGCAAGGTGGTGGCGTATATGCTGATGAGAAAATGTATGCAGGTGCCAAATGGGTGCATTAACCCCCCTTGGCATGGTTAATACCGACATGCCCTCAGGGATCCTTCCAAGACCCATCTGTTCAGTCAAGCATTTGCTTAATTGTGTCAAATGCCTGGCAAATGCAGTGGCAGTTAATAGATAACGGATATGCAAATGCTGTTTGTGCTCTTGCGCATATGCCCAAGGGCCTTACGACAAACACATCACATTTTCAAAAAATCATTTTCTGCTGGGGATCAAAACGACAGTCTTTCTGGCAGCAGCAGCCCTACCTACAAAAGTCCAAACTATTGTAGCCTCCTGTAGTTTCTAACACGGTAATGCTGTCATTTGGGGGTCACAACCACTCCGCCCACCTTCTGACTATCTTCATCACCTACTCCCGGTTTGCCTTTTTTTTTTCTTTTTTTCTTTTTTTTGGCTTTTCTAGGGCCGCTTCCGCAGCCTACGGAGGTTCCCAGGCTAGGGGTCTAATCAGAGCAGCAGCCACAGGCCTACACCAGAGCCACAACCACACCAGGTCCGAGCCGTGTCTGCGACCTACACCACAGCTCACGGCAACGCCGGATCCTTAACCCACTTAGCAAGGCCAGGGATCAAACCTGCAACCTCATGGTTCCTAGTCGGATTCGTTAACCACTGCACCGCGATGGGAACTCCCCTATTTACCTTTATTTAGGAAGGGAGACAGCCAGCTCATGGCCCCTCGTCTCGCTCATGGCCCGAACTCAGGCTCACGACACGGTTCCGCGAGGAGGGCATGGCTCCCGCGGTAGCTCAACCTGAGCACCCACCTCAGGAGAGCCTGACGGGTATGGGATCTGCAGCCACGTGTTTGATGTATTTGGGCCTCAGCCCTTGCTGATGAAACTGGAAGATAATTCATTCGATTCCACAGGGCTGTGGAGAATCTGAAATATGGAAACATCAAACACATACCGCCTTTTGACAAACACCTTCTTCCCCTCCAGCTCTTTGCAAGACTGCAAATTACACGTTCAGAGGAATTAGCCTACTTGTTTTAAGCTGGGGTGACACCGCTGACAAGCGTTGAGCATTTAGTCCCGAATATCCCCTTTCCCCTCTATGATGCAAAAGCCTTATCAGTGACGCTTTTGACAACTCGGAGGGAACTGGCTCCGAGGGTTTTATGACAGTTAGATGGACAGTTCAGAAGCACACAGTCCTCTGGGTTTTACGACAGGCAATCCTCGCAGCCTCTCCTGCAGCTTTAAAAGAGTCCTGGGACTCTCTTGCTCCTGCACTTTACACAGACATAGAACATCTCCAGCCCGACGGTGCCTAAAACACTCACGAGGGCTCCGGCTCTCGGCGTGGGGAAAGAATGAATCAGTTTTGACCCTGACAGCCTATCTCCTAGAAGAAATCCTCTGCCGCTTTCTATTTTCTTCTCGGACCACGTGGCTTCTGTTCTCTTTGGATGTGAGGCACACGTGTTCTTGCTTAGGAAGAGAACACCTGCCCATGGACCAACGTGCCACCCGAGGAAAAGACTCTGATTTCTTTCCTGCTGAGGTTCACTAACCTTAGATTATGTGGGCAAGGTGGAAAGGGTACAGCCTATGGTGAGTAGCAGAATTGGACCCTAAGGGCTGGTACACAGGCGCTTATCACTTGGAGACGTCTAGACCGCTTGATGGGTGGATTCAGGGAACGGCTTCCTGCTGAGGCTGGACGTCTCTCTCGCCTTCAACTGCTGATGACTCCAGATCTGCTCCATGAATAGCAAGTGGGTTTGTGAGGCTAAATGAATAACTCCAATATTTAGAGTTGAAGTAGCATGGCTTGGAGGGTGGAACAAGTCCCAAGTTTAGCACCAGAAGGGAGGCCACTGACTTTTCCCTGCTGGAAAGGGAGAGAGCCCTGCTACACCACAAATGTCATCACCGCAGCGTGCCTGGGGATGACCTGGAACAGGCTGCCTGTCTGTTTTCAACAGAAATCATCAGTTTGGATGCACTGGCAGCGATAGCGGGTAGATTGGCAGCGCCGGGCAGGGAGCGTTTCCAAGATGGAGACCTGCCAGTCATGTGTGACTCGCAGTGGGACGAGGCTGGCATCTGCAGCAGCCCCACGCAGGGCCAGGAGAGCGTGACTCGGGGGGCGGGGGTGAGAGTGGGGGGAGGGATGCCTAAATCAGACACCCAGCATGAGACGGGGGCAGGTGTTTGGTGTTCTCACAGCAGGGATGGCGAGGGTGCTGGTAACTAAAGGTGGGAAACCTGCATATACAGCGAGGGTCCAAATTTGCCTCTTCCATATCTGCAGTAGTGTCCGCAGCAAACTCCTGTTTCCCGAGTCCTCGCATCTGGTAGCGATTACGACTCTCCCCCTCGTAAGAGGGTTCATGTTAAAACGCCGAGGAAAAACAGGGGCACTGAGGGTGTAAGCCCTTTGGAGACTCAAACTGTCCTGGGAAGACTAAGCTTAAGAATAAGAGAAAGGGGAGTTCCTGCTGTGGTGCAGTGGGATAAGAATCCAGCTGCAGCAGCTCAGGTGCCTGCAGAGATGTGTGTTCAATCCCTGACCCGGGGCAGTAGTCGAAGAATCTGGTGTTGCCGCAGCGGTGGCACAGGGCACAGCTGTGGCTCAGATTCACTCCCTGGCCTAGGAACTTCCACGAGCCTTGGGTGTGGCCATTAAAAAAAGAGAGAGAGCGAAAATAATAGAAAGGTGACTTTCAAGTTCTAAGATGCAGTTTGTGAGTTGGTATAACTTGACTATTCTAAAAGATTATTAAACACACACAAAACTATTTTGGGGGGTAGAAAAAGGATAAGGCGGTAAAATGAAGATAAATAATGCCCCCAAAACAAAAGAACGTTTTCAATTAAATCCAATCCATCTTTTATTCTGCTCGGATAGCCACCACAGCTTTTTACATAACCCTCAACTCTTCCTACAGGTGTCTTTCCTCAGCTGCCAATTTTAAAAGGAAAATACCAAATGCTTTGGTGTTGTATTGTTTTTCCCATGGTGGGGTGATAATCTAAGTTGTTATTTAGCATGTTATAAACGAACAGACAAATCCAAAGGATCACTGAATCAGAATTAAACCAAACCCCCAGGTACTAATGATTATGAAGAGCAGTTTGCAGGAGTTCCCTATTAACCACCTACCACACGGGGCCACAGGGCACAGCTGGCAATCTGAGTAACTCTTTCAAGGCTGACTCCTGGGGTCACATCTAACAGTGTAGCTGGGACCGAGGGGCCCAAGATGACCTCACACCATTTGAGGCACAGGTGGGGCTGTTTGATCACGCTCATGATTTTCTGAATGCTTTTGCTCTGACAGTGTGTGCTGACACCACCTTACAGCTTTCCTAACTATTAGCAGAAGGTCTTACAGAGGCACCATAGTTTCACTGGTAGCCTGAGGTCTCATAAGACTATGATGAGGTTTCCTGACGAGGGAGATGGGGCTGAGGTGATGTTATTTTCTGATACAAAAAACTATTGTTCCTTCTTAGTTCATCAACTCTGTTTAAAAGGTACAGTTCTATTTTTGTATCATCCCTCTTTCCAGATCTGACCCCATGACACTAAAAGAAGCCAATCAGCTTTGCAACATTCTCCCTGAAAGCCTCCTCAGGCAGAGCCAACAGTTCACACTAGCTTCCAAACTGCCACTGCAACATTTTGGCCAACTTTCCTGCCACTAAATGACAACAGTCATCTTTTCTCCAGCCTCTCATGGTTTTCTCAGGGCCTTTGTCGTCTCCAGGAGCAGCTTCTTTGAAACCCTTCTGGATTCGTCCCATCTCCAAGTCCCAAAGTCAACATCACATGCTTTAGAATCATTTTAAAATGATTATTAATACAGCAATGCTGCACTTACACACACCGGTGTCTACAGTGTGCATTTAAAAAAAATCTGAAAACTTAGTGGCTTAAGACACTAACACGCATTTTTTTTTCAAGAACCGATAGTACGTTTCTTCTGGTCTTGCCTGGGGTCACTGATATGGCTTTAGTTACCTGGATACCTTGATGGGGGTTGGAAGATGAGTAACGACCTCGTTCACAAGCCCGAGACCTCGCCGGGGGGGATGGATTGGTGGTGATGTCTGGGCTTCCACCTCCACCTGGTCTTTAACCCCAGATATCGTCACAGTGAAAATGGAAGTTCTGGCTCCTGTGTAGCAAAAACCCTGAATTTGCAGGGAAGCATCTGGTGGTTGGTCTGAGGCTACTCTTTGGGAAAGGAGTCAGCAGTCAGAAAAAATGGTGCAACGTAACACAGAAGAGGACGGGGACAAGATCTAACCCACCAGGTACCTCCGGTTGGTGCCACATCACATCTGACTACCAGGAACTTCAGAGAGTGACTGACATGGCCACACTTCTGCTTTCTAAGCCACATGCAAGCTTTCGTCTGGCCAATGCTAACCTGAAAGCATTCCAGGAGGGGTCAGTGGGAAACACCAAGCCCAGCTTACCCAGGTTGAGACAAAACAAACGACCATATTTCTTTCTTTAAAAAACACTTTTTGGAGTTTCCTTGGGGCACAGTGGGTTAAGGACCCAGTACTGTCACTGCAGGAAAAAAAAAAAAAGAAGTTCCCATTGTAGCACAGCAAAAATGAATCTGACTAGTATCCATGGGGATGCGGTTTGATCCCTAGCCTTGTTCAGTGCATTAAGGATCCAGCATTTGCCCTGAGCTGTAGTATAAGTTGCAGACACAGCTTGGATCCCGCATTGCTGTGGCTGTGATGTAGGCTGACAACTCTAGCTCCAATTTGACCCCTAACCTGGGAACTTCCATATGCCTCAGGTGCAGCCCTAAAAAAGAAAAAAAACAAAAAACAAACCACCTTTGCTTTTCTCTGTCTCACTTCCCTCACCTCCAAAACTGCAATAGTAATACTGTAGAAGTGGGAATTCCATCAGGAAACAGATGCAACACTCAACGGTAAGGGATTTCATGCAGGTACCAAAGCTGCGTACAGTTTAGGAAATCAAAAATGGCTCTGAAGCCAACTCGTTGGTCTAGAGGTGTGATTCTTTCTTAGGGCACAAAAAAGACCAGGAAGAGTCCAGAGACTGACAAGAGTGGTAACTATCTCCATCCCTGGACCTGCAGGGTTAAAAAGGGACCGGTGTTAGAGAAGGCTAAAGACAGCACAGAACCATGGGGGAGGACCACCCAGCAGGAGTTCTCAATGCAAATGCAATGCATGCAATGCTATTCCTGGAACTCATTCCACACAAGGAAAAAGCAAAGAGTACCGGGCTCTCCAACCTCTCAGCCAGTGACCATCCGCCCATTGCCTGAACCCAGGAAGAAGCTGGTGAGTTAGAAGCTTGGATGATGTGGTCTCTGGAGATCTGGTGGTTGATGAAGAGCAAAGGGTGAAAGAAAGAGACTGGTGGATACAGATAAGCTAGTGGGTAAAACAGGCACCATCCACCCTTCACAGCAGATTTCGGTAGCAGAAAATTCAGTGGGTGTGCGTCACTCCTGGATCCTTGGTCTTGGGGAGCCACCAATAGGGTTGGAGGAAAAAGAGTTAAAGTCTTAGCACCATACGTATTCGAGAGACTTCTGCAAAAGCCAAGGTGATCTGAAAGTTCTCTCAAACAGTAAAATAATGGTTAAAAATCAAAGACTTAATATTATATATGTCATTGTTTACATTACATATGTACATGGATTTTGTGAACAAAGAGCATAGGAATGCCCTCTCTCTTCTTAGTCTAGGCTCTAACTAGAGAGGAAAAAAAGAAATAAAAGTCTCCCTGAGAATTTCTAAGGAGAAACCTCCATTCAGATGGTTGTGGATAGAATTCCTCTACGTATGCGATCTGTAAAATCCTGAGGCAAACATTTCATAAATTGGTCTTGGGTTGGTGATGCCCACCAAAAGCCAGGCAAAAGCAAACTTGAATCCTTGCTAAATAAACTCGCCCTAAACGCAGCTCAAAGAATTCCTCAAAACTGAGGTCCAAGAGGCGGGCATTCATAAACCCACATCAATTCAGTAGTAGAATGAAGCTGTCGTGAACACGTGCTCCCATGAAGGGGAGAGCAGCGGGTGGTCTGTGGAATCAAAACGGCAGACTACCGATGTTGAAATGGTTAAGTACAGGAAAGAAAATAAGTATAATAGCCTTGTTAGATTTAATTTAAAAAATAAATCAATCGATCAAAAATAAAAAAAAACCAAAGCAGAAAAAAATAAAATGGAGTAAAATAAAAATAAAATAAAATAAATTATTAGCTTCAGCTGGGGAAAAAAAGGTCACACTCTGGTTTACAAAGAAAAATTTCCCTAAATTAACCAGGCTGAATAACTAACTATAGCAATGAAAAATTATAATTTAAAATATTAATTCAAATAATTTTTGCATCTGAAGACTAGTAGATAACTAAAGAGAACTGTTCACAGGCCGGGACATCGAGGCAGCAGAGAAAGGTAGGCACTGTGAAATAGGGAACTATCCTCTCATATATTTTTTTTTATCCTCTTATATTTGAAAGAAGGACATAATTCAATGCAAGAGATAAAAGGCCTAGAATAAGCCAATTGGAATTCCACAGGGGACAGTAGATTGTGGGAAAGTGGCAAGAATGGATGATAAAATAGCTTACACTTTTCTAAAAATAATTTAAAATGGCATTCTCCTATTCAAGAAGCCCACTGAAACCTAAACATTTCATATCGAGACCCACAACAGTAACTCGGATAAAAACCAAAGGAACAACTGAAAAAAAAATCACCGAACGGGAAAATAAAACAGGAATGACAAACAGACTGACCATTTACTCAAGAAAATGAAATGTGAATATTTAAGGTAGACTAAACATAAAACAAGATCTAGTTTGGAGGATAAATCCAAGGCACATTCAAGACTCTGAAAACCCATGTCCTAGATGATGAAAGGGAGTTGATGACTACACTTGCGCACGAAGGGGTAAAATATTGATCACATTTATGTGCTGTTACATAAAGTCTACATGCTTAAATCACTTGAGTAATGTTTAAAATACTAGGAACCAAGGATACCTTTCCACACTAGCAGCAAAAATAACGGCAAGAAAGACAAACCCAGCCAATGCAAAGCAAGAGAAAAGAGGCGAAAACGATGAGAAAGGAAAATAAAGGGGAAGACAGGGGATGGAGAAAGGCAGTCCGTCATAGGAACAGCACAAAATAGCTTAGCAGAAATAGGTCCAGATCACACACCACACAGACAGACACAATGCTTCAGTTAAACACTGGGTGACAAGACAAACCCTGCTCAAGTCTGTTTCTAGAGCCACATCTGAACCACGTGGGGCCAGAGCGATGGGTCAGGCAGAAAAAGAATCCGTCCTTATCTAGGAAATGCAAACAGCACAAAAGATCAGCAAACAAGATGGAACACATAGTACTTCCATAATGATACCAATATTAACTTTAAAAATTGAAAGTGAACAGCTTTAAGTTCTGGAAAAAAGGCTCCACGGATCGGAGAGACATGTTTTTCTTTCAAATTACTTGTATTTGCCAAAGTTTTCGAAAGGTATGTTATGTGTTGTGTTTATCATCGGAAAGCCATGACCCGAAATGGCCAACTCACTGCGGAATAAGCCCTCGGGAGTTGTTGAGAGAAGCTTAGCTCGCTTTATCCAGGGGCGTTTTCTTTTTCTTTCTTCCCTTTCTGATGGCTCAGTTTCATTGAGCTATAAGTGATATTCCAAGGGGAGTTAAATTACTGATTGGAGTACAATATTTAAGGTGCTCAAAATAAGTAATTTTTTTTAACATTTGAAAAGAATGTGAAAAAAGAAAAGGTAGTATTAAACATTAAACATTCATCATTATTTTACCAAATATTTTGAAGCAGCCACGCAAAATCACTTTGCTGTACAGCAGAAATTATCACAACGTCACCAATCAACTACCCTTCAATAAAACTTTAAAAAATGAAAAAAAAATCACTTTTACCACATTTTTTGAAGTAGCCATGTGGGTTTCAAACTTTTTGACCAAGCCAAAAGATTACAAGCAAGTAAAAACAATTACAAGTAAGTAAAAGCAATAAAAAGCAAAGAGAAATAAAAAAGGTTTACCTTACTGATTCATGACTATATGCCAGCAGTTTTGCTATGTTACTTCATTTGATTTTGACTATGCTCAGAGGAAATCACTATCATTATCCCCATAGTACAAATGCGGAAACTCCCAACACAAAGAAATACGGTCAATCTTCCTGTAAACTAGTAAGCGTTGGGGCCTGAATGTGAAATATAAGGAGAAAAGACGCTTCTGCCATAGGCTTCCAGTAATGATGAGAGGCCTCTTCCTTTTGGTTGACAAGGATAACATCATAAGATTCGAAGCGATTACGTGGTCCTCTGCAAGCAAGGATAGCAATGTCATAGACCTTGAAGTGCATTGCTAAGCTCCAATTTTTCCTATAAACTGTAGAAGTGTTTCTCCCCTTCCCAGTCCAAGGTGATATTTCCCAGTGCTAATCCCAGGTCTGTACAATGTCTACCATTTTCCTTTTTCAACTTTCCTTTCTCATTTACAAATTGATAGTAAGTAATGACCGCCTAAGAGGTTTGCAGGACTTCTTGGTAGAGACACAAGAAATAGTCCTTTGACAAAGGTTCATAAAGTATCTCCACACACACAGGTCTACAGATCCTAATTAATGAAGCTCAGACTAAAATTATAGGCTGCAATTACTCTGTTTCCCAAGTTATACTTCCAAAACTAGGCCCATGCGTTCCACTCCAGGGAAATCATGAAATCATGATTTAAATTCCCCTTCAATTTCCTCATTTGTTTGCTGAGAGTGGAATCGCACGTGAATATTATTTCTAAGCAGCATGTGACAAGCGGATAATGCAGAAAGAAAAAAAGATTTTCTATTAATAAGCATAAGCAAGTGCGAGTGATGGAAATATGAATAATTTAATCTACCATAACTTTCTATCTACTCTTAAAGAATTTCGATGCAAAGTGTTTGGAAATTCCAGTTTTTCCCTCCCAATTCTTCTCCTTTTCTTGGAGGCTGGGGGAGAAATTTTCTGCTGATCCAACATGAGCACGTAATGTATGATTCTAATCAGAATTTCTGGTTCAGTATTTATTAGGGGAAGATCCAGAAGTATGCGCTCTCTGCCTAGGAGGAAGAAACTTAGCATCCTAGGATAGAGCTGGAGGGATGTTAGCAAGCATCCGGTCTGCTATCCACGTGGCGAAGCTGAAACAGAATTTTCAGGGGAGATCAAGGTACCCGTTGCATCAAAGTCTATGTGTCCGTTCAGATCCTCTGAGTAGAGGCCAGGAGGAGATTAGGCTTATAGGAGCTTTTATGGGGAGATGCCTGTGAAGGATAAAGGGAAATAAGCAGGAATAGGCAAGGCAAACATTCAAACTCTAACGCGGATCTGACACATGAACGATACTACAAAGGACTGGACAGGAAGCCTTTGGCACATTTCTAAGTAATTTTCTGCCAGGGTGGTGGGCTGTGTTCGAGACGACCTCTGAACAGCAAAGGGTTTGAATTTGAGGGCCCACTTATATGAGGATTTTTTTTCAATAAAAATACAGTAAGCCCTCCATAGCTCCTGGATTTTCATCCCTGGATTCAATGAGCCACAGATTGCAAATAATACATGATCCAAGGTTGGTTGACTCCATGGCTACAGAATCACAGACGTGGCCTGGGAGGCTGTGGGCTGACCATGGGACTTGAGCATCCTCAGGTTTTGGTACCCATGGAAGGTCCTGGAATCCATCCCCTTCTCCCCCATATGGAGAAACAACTCATTGTGATCATGAGTATGTTTAGCAAATAAAATACAAAGGCAGAGTTACATCTAAATTTCAGACCTACAATAGTTTTTAGTGTAAGTATTTCCCAAATATTGTGGGTACAGCTATATTAAAAAGTTACCATTTTTTATCTGAAACAAATTTAACTGGGCATCTTGTATTTTATCTGGCAATTTTAATTAAAGGGATTCCCTGCAGGCAGGAGTAGAAGGGCACTCGTCCTCCCACTGGGCTTGGTCATCGCATGAGAATGACCAGAGGGAGCAGGGCCTTGATAGGAGCACTGTCATTCAATGAAAGAGGTAGCTGCTGGTCTCCTGCCATCCACACTCCTCACACTAGATGACCCTGAGGAGATGTGAGCAGCATAACCCACGGCTGCCACCGACTTGTTAGACAACATACAAACACTTGCAACAATTTCCTAAAAACTGGAGACGCCTAGTGGGCTGACTTCTGACTCTTGTTTGAAGAATCTAGAGAACAAGGGACACAGTGCTAGCTGTTGACAGAGCAGTCAAAACTTAAAGACTGCTCGGAAAGTCCTTCATTTCCTGAATTTGTCCTGGGAGAGAATGTGTGTGCTGTACCAGGGCAAGGACGGGTCAGAAAGAGAACAGTGCCAGGGTGGACCTTACCTACCATCAGTCAAAGACGACTGGCTAGGACTGACCCAGGATGGAGACTTGTGACATCCTCAGTGAACAGAGGCGGGGGAAGGAGTAACAACAACCCATCGCCAGAATCCAGGGGGCACAGGTGAGAGGGTCCAGGGATTCAGTGTCTCCAAATGCAAATAAACACTCTCTACATCACATGATGCTGTGGCAACAAGTAGCCCCCCCAAATCTCCATGGCTTATGATTACCAAACATAGTTCTCATTCGTGTTCCATGATGGCTGTGCTTTCACTGCAGACTGGCTGGACTGGGAGAGCTCAGTCTTTCTTTCTGTGGGTCTTATCTTTCAAGGATCTGTCTTGGAAGAGAAGCCACATGAAAGTCCTGCTGTTCTCATGGCAGGCAACAGGCTCTCAGAGGAAGGAGCTGAAACACCAAAGTTCCACGCAACCTCCATTCAGAAACAGTGGCAGTGTCACACCTTCCCTTTTGAATTGCCAGAGCAAGGTGTACAGCCAGTCCCAAAGCCACTGGGATAAAGTGCCTGTTGGGAAGTATGTTGAAGTCACATGGCAAAGGCCACAGGAGAATGATCCCATCAAAGGAAGAAGCATCTACTTTGGAATTACTATTGGGTGAAATACGCCCTCCCCTCCCCCACCCCCCCCCAAAAAAAGTGCTGGAGTTTTCATCTTTTATTGGGAGACAGGGTCTCTACAAAGGCCATCCATCAAGTTAAATGAGGTCATTAGTGTGTGTCTCAACCCAGTAGGCCTGTGTTCTTATTTAAAAAAAAAGAGGCAACTGGAAGGCAGAAATACAGACATAGGGAGCACGTCATGTGAAAATTTTCTCAGGCAGAAATCAGGGTGATGCAGCTACAAGCCAAGGAAGGCCGAAGACTGCCAGAAAAATCACAGAGAGCTAGAAGGGAGGCAGGGAAGCGTCTGAGCATCTTGATCCCAGACTCACAGCCTCCAGAGCTGAAAGACGATTCACTTCTGTTGTTCAGCCACCCTGCTTGGGCCGCTGCTCTCTAACACAGGAATGATAATGTGATTTACCACAAATCACCAGGCGAAATCTGAGTTTTTAAATAGCTGCCCCATCCAGGTGTGCCCGAGCCAGGCCGTCGCTGCAGATCCCACGAAGAGAAACTTGCCGCTCCCTTTTCTTTTCTCTCCTCTGGATTCTCCAACCCTCGAGGCATCGGAAACCGTGGGGCTCCCTGTCTACACCGAGGCTGGAAGAAACCTCCTCTTTCCAGATCATTCGGAGTCGCGGTTAGGATACAGGGATGGACAAGCCGATTACTGAAGCGAGATCACGGTTTGTGACTGCAAGTGACCAGATGTCTGTGATATCTGATAATAGACAGAGACGCCATGGGCTCTGCTGAAGTTTTTCGTTCAAGGCCAAGGAAACAACCAGGCCTCAGAGCAAATTTAAAGAGACCATAACAACCAAAGAGTAAAGTAACTATAATTATATTCGAGAGTTGTGCTTGTTTGAAAAGACATTTATTTTACAAATAGAGAGACTTGGGTTTACGGAATACAAATGAGTTGCTTAAGGTCAAACAACTAATTAGTGGCAAAGCTGGGACTAGATCCAACATTTTCCCATTCCTGCTCTAATTTCCACGAACTCTGTTACCTTATCTTGTAGACAGCAGAATTATTTTTAAACTATCAAAAGGGCCTTCTTTTCAGGCATCCACACCGGAAAACACTTGGGCAGTTACCCAACATGTTAAATACAGAGTAACTTATGACCCAGCACTTCCTGTCTTGGCTCCATATCCAAGAGAAATGAAAACAGATGCTCGGTGAACATTTGTACACAACTGTTCATAGGAGTGTTAGTCCTAAGAGTCAAAAAAGTGGAAGCTTTGCCGTACATCTAAGACTATCATAATCCTGTTAGTCAACCATACTCCAATGAAATTTTTTTACAAAAGTGGATGCAATCCACGGTCCATCGGCTGAGGAAGAGAGCAATACAATGTAGCACATCCCACCTGACGGAATGTCTTGCAGCAAGAGAGAGGAATGACGGATGGTGGTAAGACTCGCTCTGGTGACCACTTCTGAACATACCCAAGTACTGCATCATTACGTTGTGTACCTGAAAGTAACAATGTGACGGGGCAACTGGACCTCAATGAAAATGAATAAACACAGGCGTGAAGCACTGATACATAAATGCTCTACCACGAACGAGTCTTGAAAACATTTCGCTAAGAGGAAAAGCAGGTCACTAAAGACTGAACATTACAAGATTCCATTCACACGAAATGTTAGGAATAGGCAAATCTATGGACAGAAAAAGCAGGTTGGTAACTGTCTATGACTAGGGAAACGGGTATAATAAGGACTGATTTCTCATGGACAATTTGTGGGCAATTAAAACGTTGTGAACTTAGTGGCAGAAACGGCAACACTCTGGGCATATATGAAAAACCACTGAATCATACAATTTAAATGAGTAACTTTTATGACATCAAAAAAGTATTTTAAAATAATACATTTCCCTAAAGTGGAATCATTCTATATTTCCCATTTGCTTTTACTAAGCCAAAGGACATAGTCATTTATTTACCCATTTACATTTTTCTGCAATTTGTTTTCTTCGGGTCTGCAACTTGGGTAAAAACCGGTGGAAAGAGTGGCATCTGGTTCAAGTAAAGATCTGCCTACTGCCAACACCAAGAGGGCAGCTTCTTCGTTTGTCTAGAAGAAACCGCCCTGAACTTTTCACAGGAGAGCCAGCATTTTCACTGCTCTAACATGTTTCAGCGCGCCTGAATTTATCTCTTGCCCTCTTTACCAACTCAGCAGCTCATATATTCAGGTCTCATCACTTTGCTGGGAACAGCCTTACTCCCAGCAGACAGCATCCAGGAGTTAAGACTAAAAATGCGGTACTTTTACACGGGAAGAAATAATGACCTTTCAGTACCCCAGAGGGCAGAACCGTAAGTTTCTCTCCATTCCTTCTTCAAAACACGCTTAGAACCACAGGAGGATACTACATAAGCTTGAGAAGCATCACTTTTAAAATGTGACATCCAGGAGTTCCCGTCGTGGCGCAGTGGTTAACGAATCCGACTAGGAACCATGAGGTTGCGGGTTCGGTCCCTGCCCTTGCTCAGTGGGTTAACGATCCGGCGTTGCCGTGAGCTGTGGTGTAGGTTGCAGACGCGGCTCGGATCCCGAGTTGCTGTGGCTCTGGTGTAGGCTGGTGGCTACAGCTCTGATTGGACCCCTAGCCTGGGAACCTCCATATGCCGCAGGAGCGGCCCAAGAAATAGCAAAAAGACAAAAAAAAAAAAAAAAAAAAAAAAAAAAAAAAATAAAATGTGACATCCATCTCTCCGAGTTATAAAGATAACATGTAATATGCTGTATCCATAGATAAAACACTGTGAACAGAAATCATGATTAAAATGTTTTGGAACATTAAACACCACAAAATTTAATCGTTAGTGATAAGTAAACTCTGTAATGAGATTAACCACCTTCTCTTTTCTTTCAGTGTCTCCATCACAAACACAATTAAGGATAAGTTCACCCTCGAGAAGCCTTTACATGATTTCGCAAGAAATCTTAGGGACGAAAGTGCATGAAATATTTGGAAGGTAGGTGGAAACGTGAATTTGGAAGACTTTTATAAAATCAATAGAGATAATGCAAATAATAATATTACTGACTAAAGGTACCTCAGATTGTTCTTATGAAGATACTTTTGTTTTAAATCTGTGTGACCTTAGGACTCTTTGCTGGCATAGATTTCCTTTACCGTAGTGAAACTCTTGCTTCTGTTGGCTCTATGACCTTATGCTAACGTTTTTCTAAGACTTCATTTCCCTCTGCATATTTTTTGGTTCCATGCATCATTGTTTTCTTCCACCTTCTCTCCCCAAACCAGGAAAATTAGAGTTTCCTAAGCTTGGAAGTTTTTGTTTACAAGGGCTCTCTCTCTCTCTCTCTCTCTCTCCCTCTCTTTCTCTCTCATGCATCATCTCCTGAGCTCTGTCTTAAACAAAAGCTTCTAAGCCCCTAACACAAGTAAAACGGTAGACGAACAAAGAACAAAGCACAATGCAAGTGAGAGAAATATGAATCTGAAACATGGTATCATAGCAAAAGCAAAATAAATACCAAAATATTTAAAATAACATTTTGTGTTCATATTGCTTGGGAAGAACCCAGTAAACGGAGTCATTGTGTTTGGGCGGTTGCGACATGAGCTCCTGCTTCTGACAGAATTTGGGGCTAAATTCTAATCTTATCACTCATCAAATTTTACTTGAAAAAACACAATATCACCTTCTCTTAGCTTCAGTTTCTACATATAAAACTTCGATAAATGGTTATTAGGCGTGTGTGTGTGTGTGTGTGTGTGTGTGTGTGTGTGTGTGTGTGTGTCTGTAACAGTTTAAAGCAACAAGTGGTAGCCTTTCTGTTTCCGGAACTCATAACTAAAATTCACTGCTTCAAACAAAAGATCTTAAGTGATGCATCCTGTGTTTAGTGCATCCTCAGCCTCAGGCATAGCTGGTTATCACAGGACTTGCTGAGACATGTTATTTACACGAAACTAACACGAGAACGCTCTTCCCCCATGCACTTCTCAGTCTCTGAATCACCGCTCTACGCTCATTTCCGTTATTAAAATTCCTGAGTCAGTGGATGTGGATGTCCCGGGGTCTGAGCTGGTAAAACTGCTCAATCATGGAGAATTTGGCAGCAAAGAGATGGTGAAGCAGAGGAGAAAGTGCCTAGTAGACATTTTATATTCCACAGAAAAAAATGGCAAGACTCTGTGTGTTTCGTATGAGTAGAGTGGACACTGCAGAAAGTGCCTAAGAATTAAGATAATCAGTGTGGGCTCCCCCCACTAACACGCGCACCCCTCCTTTGTAAAAGGCTATCTCCCGACCTGTGTGTTTATTTAGGTCTACTCTGGGGCCCTCCAGGACTGCTGTGAGATCTCCTCACAGGATTTTTACATGGTTTTCATCACTTTTACTCCTGTTGTATTTTTTCTTTTGTATGGTTAAGGAAAACTGTGTTTTACTCTTAAAATATCTTTTATCTGGACATAGTTTGCATATGTGATAACTACTAATTTTTAGGTT
This sequence comes from Sus scrofa, assembly GCF_054392235.1. NCBI lineage: Eukaryota > Metazoa > Chordata > Mammalia > Artiodactyla > Suidae > Sus > Sus scrofa. Next base: position 2,331,111 of record NC_139392.1, read on the forward strand.
AGCTCTATAATTCATTACTTTAAAAGTATTACATTCTTAGAGTCATTTTTTGGTAGGTTATCTTTGTATTAGTTTTCAAGTGATGCTGCAACAAATTACCATAAATTGAGTGCATTAAAATAACGCAAATATATTCATCGACATTGCTGAAGGCCCAAAGTCTGAAACCAGTTTTGCTGGCCTAAAACAAGGTGTTGACAGGACTGGCTCCCGGAGGACCTAGAGAAGAATCTCTTTTCTTGCCTATTTCAGAGTCTAGAGGCTGTCTACATTCTTTGGCTCCCCACCCCCTTCCTCTATTGTCAAGACAGCCATGGCGCATCCTTAAATCCCTTTGTCTCTATACGTGTTTCCACGGTCACTCCCCCTTCTACCTGACTCTGACACCTGCGCCCCTCTAAGAAGAAGCTGCGACAACATCAAACTCAGAAAATCCAAGATTATCTCAAGATCCATAACTCAAACATATCTGCAAAGTCCCTTTGCTGTAAAGGTCACATATTCAGACACTCCAGCGATGAGGACCTGGGCACAGATGGAGGCCATTATTCAGCCTATCACACGCCTTAATTTCCAAGGTATATTATCATCTAATTTGCAACTAGAGGAAGTTTAACCTCTTTAAATTATTACTAAAAGTCTCGTTTCTTAATCTTGCCCAACTGCGCTGAATAAATCTGACAATTAAATGTTAAATAATTTCAATGGTAGTGGACCATTCAGATGTAATTTTTTTGGAAAAAAAATGTTCAATTCCTCTGTCGATTTTAATGGATTTTTTGTTATTGAAGTGTATGAATTCTTTCCATATTTTGAACAATAACCCTTTATGCAATATGTGGTTCACAAATATTTCCTCTTTCCTTGTTGCCTTTTTACCCTGTTAATTGCTTTACTGTGCAGAAGATTATAAGTTTGCTGTCACCCACCTGCTGATTTTTGCTTTTGTTGCTTATGCTTTTGGCGTCATTTACCAAAAAATCATTACCAAGACCAGTGTCAAGGAACTTTCTCCTACGTTTTGTTCCGAGAGTTTTACAGATTCAGATCTGTGTTTACATCTTTAACCCATTTAAATTAACTTTTGTAAGATAGGAGAGGCAATTTTGTTTTTCTGGGCATCATTATTGAGTTTTCCCAAAACTATGTATTAAAGAGACCATCCTTTTCTCATTGAGTATAATTGGCTCCCTTGTGAAATATTAGTTGATGTGCTTTTCTTTGCGGGGAGATTTTGGATTACTGATTTAGTCTCCTTACTTGGTATTGGTCTGTTTAGATTTTCTATGTCATTTTTTTCTTCTCCTTCTTCTTATGGCTGCACCTGAGGCATTTGGAAGTTCTGGGAACCCTAACCCTAACCCTAACCCTAACCCTAACCCTAACCCTAACCGAGCCATAGCTCTGGCAATGCTGGATCCTTTAACCCACCGCACTGGGCTAGAGATCAAATCTATACCTCTGCCGTAACCTGAGCCGCTGTAGTCATTCTTAACCCACTGCACCACAGTGGGAACTCCTAGATTTTCTATTTCTTAATGATTTAGTGTTGGTTGGTTATATGTTTCTAGGAATTCATCCACTTAAGGCTTATTCAGTTGTTGCCATGTAATTGTCCATAGTGTTTTCTTATGATCCTATGTATTTCTGTGATATCAGTTGTAATGTCTCCTCTTTTCATTTCTGATTTTGAGTCTTGTCTCTTTTTTTCATTTAGATAAGGTCTATCAATTTTGTTTATCTTACAAAAAAACCCCTGCAGATCTTAGTTTTTTTATTCCTACTGTTTTCCTTGTCTCTATTTCATTTATTTCCTTTCTGATCTTTGTTAAATTCTTTCTTCTGTTAACTTTGGGCTTAGTTTGTTATGCTTTTTCTAGCTCCTTGTGGGGTAAAGTCAGGTTGTTTATTTGAGGTCTTTCTTTTTTATTAACGCATGCATTGGTCACTATAAATTTCTAACAGCTGATTTTGCAGCATCTCGGTTTTTGGATGTTGACTTTCCATTTTCATTTGTTCAGAGTTAGTTTTTGATTCCCATTTTGAGTTCTACTGGTTGATCAGGAGTGTATTGCTTAGTTTCCACAAGTTTATAAATTTTCTAGCTTTCTTATTGTTGTTTATTTATAGTTTTATACCATTGTGGTCAGAAAAGCTACTTGGTGTAATTTCGGTCTTCTTAAATTTGCTTATATTTATTTTGTAGCCTATCATGACTTACCCTTGAGATTGTTCTGTGTGTACTTGAGAAGAATGTGTATGCTGCTGTAGTTTGATGTACATCTGTTACATCCATTTGGCCTAAACGTTGGTTCAAGTCCAAGATTTACATATTGATTTTCTGTCCAGATGATTTATCCATTGCTAAAAGTTGACTCAAATTCCCTACTATTATTGTATTGTGGTCTGTTTATCCCTTCAGATCTATTATTATTGGCTGAACATATTTAGATGTTTTGATTATTGTTGTATCTTCTCGATGAGTTGACAACTTTGCATTGTAGAATAACCTTCCTTGTCTCTTTTTACTGCTTTTACTGATAGTCTATTTTGCCTGATATAAGTATAGTCACTCCTGCTTTCTCTTGGTTTCTATTGGCATGGAATAGTTTTCTCTATGCCTTTACTTTGAGACTCTGTGTGTACTTAAAGCTTGGGTCTCTTGTAGATGACATAGAGTTGGGTCTTGTTTTTTGTTTGTTTGTTTTTGTCCTATGCTGTATCTTTTTTTTTTTTTTTTGTCTTTTTTTGCTATTTGTTGGGCCACTTCCGCGGCATATGGAGGTTCCCAGGCTAGGGATCCAATCGGAGCTGCAGCCACCGGCCTACACCAGAGCCACAGCAATGCGGGATCCAAGCCGCATCTGCAACCTACACCATAGCTCACAGCAACACCGGATCCTTAACCCACTGAGCAAGGGCAGGGATCAAACCCGCAACCTCATGGTTCCTAGTCAGATTCGTCAACCACTGCGCCACGTCGGGAACTCCCTATGCTGTATCTTTTGATTGACGAATATAATCCATTTATACTTAGAGTAATGATGGATATGTAAGGACTTACTAATGCCATCTTATGAATTGCTTTCTGCTTTCTGGCTCTTCTGTAGTTCCATAGTTCCTCTTTTTGTCTTCTGCTGCCTACATTTGTGAACTGGTGATTTTCCATAGTGGTATATTCTAATTACATTCTCCTTACCGTTGGTGAATCTACCACAGGTTTTTGCTCTGTGCTTACCATAAGCTTACACAATGTATCTTAAAAAGTTGAATTTATACTGATAACAACACAGCTTCAATTACATACTAAAACTACCATTTTATTTGCCCCTTTTATGCTTTTAAGGTCACAGTTTTTCTCTTTTTATACTGTGTACTTGTAACTAATTACAGTAGCTATTGCTATTTTAACATATTTTCCTTTAATTTTTATAGTATAGTTAAGTGATTAGTATACCATATTATAAATCTGATACTTACCACTGTGTTGTATATTTTCATGTTTTCATGTGACTAATTAGCATCTGTTCATTTCAGCATTTCTTGTAAGGCAGGTCTAGTGGCAATAAACTCCCTCAGCTTCTATTTACTGGGGAAAGTCTTTCCTTATCCTTCACTTCCAAAGGATAAGTTTTTCATAGAGAGTATTCTTGGCTAGCAAAGTTTCTCTCTTAGCACTTTGAATACATAATTCAACTTTCTCTGGCAAGTAGGTTTCCTACTGAGAAATCTGCTCATATTCTATCGTTTGTTTGTCTGTAAACTGCATTATTGCTTTTTCTCTTGCTGCTTTCAGAACTCTCTTTGATTTTTTAAAGTTTCATCATAGTGTGCCTTGGAGAGCTTTCTAACTGAAATAACGGTGTCATCTTTCAGCTTGGTGAGTTTGGGTGTCTAAGTTTCTCCCTGAGTTTGAAACATTCTCAGGTATTAGTACTTAATGAACTTTCTGCCCTTTCCCTCCTCTCTCATCCTTCTGGAACTTCGGTGATTCTTACAATTGTTCTTTTGATGATAACAGCAGATTATTTTTGCTATTTTTTAATTCTTCGTCCCTCATTCTCCTCTGAATGGGTTATTTCAAAGTTCTTATACTTTAAGTCACCAGTTTTGTCCTCTCTTTGGTTGATTCTGTGATTGACGCTCTCGAGTGCATTTTTCATTTCATTTGTTGAACTCACCAGCTCCAGGATTTCTGTTGAGCCCTCTTCTGTGATTTCTATCTCTGTATTAAATTTCTCATTTTGTTCCTGGTTTGGTGTCCTGATTTTGTTGAATTATCTTTCTTTGTTTTCTTGTGCTCTTTGAGTTTCCTCAAAACAACTATTTTGAATTATTTATCTATTAATTTGCAGATCTTCACACCTTTGGATTTGGTTACTTGAGAATTATTTTGAAATTCTGACACTGTCCCGTTTCCTTAATTCATCATGTTTTTTTTTTTTTGAGTTTTGCACCGCATTTTCTTCATGTGAAGTAGCTTCTTCTCCTCCAGTCTCCACTAGCTCCCTTCAGGTGAGAGATGCTTCTCATTGAACCTGCATAAGCATCTATCTGGGGCATTCTCCACCAGTGTATGGATACACCTGTTCCATGCTTCTTGCCCCCTCTTGTGGTCAAATTCTTAAGCTTATATGACTTCTCTCCACCTTACAAAGACTACAAAGGTCAGCTGTGTAAGCCTTGCTTTGGTTTTCCTGAAGGTAGCACTAGCACTCAAGATTGCGGTTTCCCCCTTGCCTACAGGGTTTTCTGTGCACACTCCCCGTCTACTTGAGCTCACTTTCGCTGCCATCTTTGGGAGTGTGCATAAGGGGCTGGCTGCAGAGTGGCGGGTGGGTGTGGGTTTGGCATTCAGGGCATTGAGGGTGAACATAGGCCAAGTTGGGGGATCTTCAGTTGAGGTTTTCCTAAAGGCTCATAGGTAGGTTTCCTGCTAGAGTCCAGATTTTGTTGTTTTAAGTATCCGAGGCAGTACTATTTCAATGTACATCACTTAGTTGAGGTATAAAAATATTTATTAGTGTCTCTTAATTTTAGCAAATTGCAATTACTGCTATCTTATTCAATTTGCAGCTTTAAAATCATCTTTAATTCTGATTCTGCATCACTAGCCATCAGTGGCTTGTTTCTATTTTATACTATTTTCAACTCTCTCTAGAAATATTTTTTTGGTTCCCACTCACATTTCTAACCACCCAGATAGACAGTGTTGTCCTGTATAATCTTCTTTTTCAATTTGTACTATATTTATATAACAATTATTAATCATATACACAGAAATAATTTTAAAGATTTTATAAAGGCTATATAGGATTTAAAATGAAGGATATCTTCCTTGATGTAAATTCTATTTCTGTTCACATTTTCTCGAACCATTTATTTCATAATCCTTGGAGGAAGTATCAGTTAATGTTTTGTGTCCTTCCTCAACATTTCACATATATTTACATATATATATACACACACACAGTGTTTTACATTATAACATTTTATATTTAATATTCTTATCACAGTACATATAGTTTTGTATTTGACTTTACATTGTAACTTGAACACAGTGCCATGACAATGCAGATTTCATTTACCTCGTTCTTTGTCAATATCTTTTCTAAAATCACACAAAGGTCTTTGAGTTCCTTCTAAATGGCCACACCAGTGACATACGGAAGTTCCCAGGCCACAGCTGCAAACTATGCAGCATCTGCTGCAATGCCAGATCATTTAACCCACTGCACAGGGCCTGGGGATCAAACCTGCACCTCCACAGTGACCTGAGCTACTGTAGTTGGATCCTCAGCCCACTGTGCCACCAGTGGGGACTCCAACAATATCTTTAAGATGCATTTAGAAGACTGGAAATATAGGGCCAAATATTGTACATCTTAATTTTCTGTATTTTTATTATAATAACATAATAAATTCCTACACAAATACATTTTAATGTGTTCATATCTGCATTATAAAGTTATGGGACAGGTTTTTTTAATCTAATGTATGTTAGTTTATTACTTAACATTCTGCTCCTTTTTTTTTTTTTTTAGGGTCATACCTGCAGGATATGGAAGATCCCAGTCTAAGGGTCGAATCAGAGCTACAACTGCTGGCCATGGCAACAGCCACAGCCACAGCAGTGCCAGATCCAAACCACGTCTGTAACCTACACTGGAGCTCACAGCAATACTGTATCCTCGACCCACTCAGGGAGACCAGAGATCAAACCCACATCTTGATGGATACTAGTCGGGGTTATTTCCGTGGAGCCACCACATGAACTCCCTAGTCTGTTCTTTTATCAGATTATTGAAATACTCTACTCAAATATAAAATTTCCACATATGCATGATTCGATTTCTGGTCTGTGTTCCGCTGTTATGTTTATGAGTCCTTGTGCCCATACCACGATATTTTAACTATGGAAACTTTACGGCAACTTCTGATACTCTGATAGCATAAATTAACCCCACATTATTTTGATCCAAGCATATTCTTGATTTTTAGGGTGTATTTACTCTTCTGAACAAAATTCAGAGTCGTTATGTCTACTTTTGAAAAAGATCCCTAGCATTTTAATGAGGGCTGAGTTTGATTTATGGGTTAATGTGGGGCAGTGTGGTGGTTTCAAACATCGCATTTTTCCTCCAGTATCGCAGTGCTTTTTGATGTCTGCCTGACTTATATCACTGTATTTTCCACAAACTTAAGGTTTTTTGGAATAAATATTTTTACATTTCTTTTTTAGGTTTTTTTCTTGCACACATTTGTATTTGTACACAAATACAACAAAGACTTTCTACGCATGTGCACAGCCTGATCGTTGGCTAAAACTCAAGGGACACTTGTGCACATTTCTGAGCTCTTCCTCTTCAAAGATCCCAGTGCTTGGAAGAGTCTAGTTTCTTCTTCGTCTCCTTTTTTGTTTGTTTTGTTTCCCCAGTGAGATCCCTGACCTCTGGGCTCCATCCCCGTGTGCCTCTCTGCAGAGAACCACGGGGACTCTCCAGCCTCCACAGAGGTGGGGCTCTTCTCGAGGATCTCAGCTCTGTGAGACTGTCAGCCAAGGCTTTATACACTGTCCTCATACGTTTTGTTTTATTTCCTACTCTGGGAAAGTAATTCCAGTATTTATTGATCTGTTGTGGCAGGCACTGGAAGCTCTCCCACAATTAATATATTTTTATTGTGTGACAAATGACCCCAATGGTATTACATGTACCAACGTATTAATATAGGGATCGTAATAGCAAAATAAACACTTGCTTACACAGCTTCCAGTTTAGAAATAAAAATAAACGAAGCCTCTCAATTACCTAGCACGTTTGCATTCTGTCTCTCGGTCCTCCGCCCACACTCAGTCTGTCTGCCCAGCACCTCACTCCCCTGCCTCCTCTCCCTCTTCCTCCTCTGCCCCTTCCATCTTCCTGTTTCTCGCCCCAACTCCTTCCTGAGCTGCCTTCTCCCTTTGCATTTTCCTCGTCTTGCTCACCTCTCTTCTCTTGACCTTCTGCATTGATTTTCTATTTGAAAAAGACTTTCTATACCTATGTGGCTTCTTTTTCTGCCCTTGTTGTTATTTATTATTTGTTTAATTGTACATAATGCTATTCTTTTTCTATGCTCTCAGTTTGGATGACAAGTTTACTAAAATTTAACCTTTTTTCTCTTCTAAGAAACCATCCCTTGCTGTATTATTAAAAATAGTCCTTGACAGACTGTTTTCACTGGGGTCCACTTATGTTTGAAATGTGTTTTTTCCATTATTGTTGATAAATAATTCATCTATAATTTCCATTAAAATTTTTTCTGTGTGTTATTAAGATAAGTACATTTATTTAAGTAAAAAAATATGGGATTTATTTAAATATATTTGATTAACGATTTAAAAATTATTTAAATTTCAGCCAGAAGATATGATGTGAACTAATTTCTCTGAAATTTGATTAGAATTGTTTTTCTGGAGTTCCTGTTGTGGTGCAATGGTTAATGAATCTGACTAGGAACCATGAGGTTACAGGTTTGATCTCTGGCCTCACTCAGTGGGTTCAGGATCCAGCATTGCCATGAGCTGTGGTTAGGTCACAGATGTGGCTCGGATGCTGCATTGCTTTGGCTGTGGTTCAGGCCGGCAGTTGTAGCTCCGATTAGACCCCTAACCTGGGAACCTCCATATGCTGCTGGTGCAGCCCTAGAAAAAAAAAAAGACAAAAAAAAAAAGAAATTTTTTTCTTAATATTACATTATGGATTTTTAAATTTCTTAATATCTGTGTCAAAAGAATAGGAACATATACAGAAATATATATAAAGCTATATATACATACTATGTGCATTATATATAAATCTGTATATTTATGTATGAATGATTATTACATTTTATAAATATAAAACTTAATTTTTATTCTACTACAGTTACCAATAAGAAATACAATTGGATCAAAATCTCCTACTATGATGAACAGTGGAAAAATAGGTTTTTATTTATTTATAATTATATAATTATTATTTCAGCAGAAATATATGATTTTATCTCTGCAGTTTAATCACTTTACAAAAATTATATATTAAAGATTTTTTTATTATGACACCAATTTTAGTTTTGTTCTGGATAATTTACTTTATCACATTTTTATTGTTAGCACAGTGTTCTGTCTTATAACACAAATTTTGTATGTCTAATATTTCTGCATTTAGCTTGGTATGGTTTCCTTTAAAATGCCTACTAGTAATTTTTTCATCATTTTTCCCCACTTTATTAATCTAACATTTTAGCTAGATCTCAGAAACAGGATATAGCATGTAAATTATAATCTAATATGAAAATTTCTATTTTCACAAAGTGAATTACACATATTTTTACTGATATGTTTGAACTTGTGTCTGCCATACTACTTTTGCTTTAGTATCCCATTTTCTCTGTGTTTATTTTTATTTGGGGGGGTTTGAATAATTGAATTATTTTACTCGTTGGGTTTCTTCTTCTCATTTTTTCACTTTACCAGTTTGGGAAGTTATATACTACTCCTATTTCTTAGAATTTACCCTTAAATTTTGCCCTACAAACTTAGTAAGTCAAAAGCAAAAGTTAATCATTTTGTTAATTTTCCTCCTAAATGGAAAGAGCATCTTGGAGCAGAGGCTCTGATTAGAAAACCTGACCACTGCTCTTGGCCTTTTTAACCCCCTCAACTTTAACATATAACATTAATTTTTACAAATCGTGTCCGCTCTGTATCCCCATATTGTTACCAAGTTCTTTAATCAAAATTGCTTCCAGCATTTCAGACCTATTTTCAGGGATCGTTTTCTTTTCCTCTTTTTTTTCTTTTTCTTGTTTTAAACTAAATTATATCCTTTAGAAGTTCCTCTAGCGAAGAGCTCTGGGTGGTCTTAGGGTTTGTTTATCTGAAGACGTCCTTATTGCCTTTGGTCTTGAAAGATGCTTTTGCTGAATACACAATTTAAGTGAATGGTTACTTTCTGGGAATATTTCAAAGCTATTTTCCACTTTGCCGGGTTTCAGTTTTTGCCACTGAGAAGTCTGCTCTGAGTACACCTGTTTTTTCTTTGCAGAACATCTGTCTTTCTTTCCTTGGTTGTTGGTGATTTATCAATATTATTGAGGTTTAATTAACATACAATACAATGCATCCATTTACGTGCATAGTCTGTTAGGTTTTGAAAAGTGGATAGACCCATGTAACCACTAGCTCAATAGATGTATTTGAGCATTTTATGTATGTATGTATGCATTTATTTATGTATTCATTTATTTTGTCTTTTTAGAGCCGCATCCATGGCAAATGGAGGTTCCCAAGCTAGGGGTCGAATTGGAGCTATAGCTGCCAGCCTACACCACAGCCACAGCAACACCAGATCTAAGCTACATCTGTGACCTACACCACAGCTTGTGGCAATGCCATGCCCTTAACCCACTGAGCGAGGCCAGGGATTGAACCTGTGTCTTCACGGATGCTAGTCAGATTTGTTTCTGCTGCCCCACAACGGAACTCCTTCCAATGTGTTTTCAAAAGTGGTTATGCTGTTTGACAATCTTGAGAGTGCTACAAGTGTCTCAGCAGCTCTACATTTTGGTCAACACTTAGTATAGTCAGTAATTTTAATTTCATCCATTCTAGTGCATGTAAAGTGATACCTAATTGCGAGAATAACTTGCATTTCCTTGATAAATTAGTAATACTATATTTTTCCATGACCATATTAAGCGTGAGTTAATTTCTGGACTTTATTCAGTTTCATTGACCTAACTGCCTATCCTCCTGCAAATGACACATACTGTATCTCTATGGCTCAGCTTCTGATGAAACTTAGCACATTCTACATTCATTTTCAAAATTGTTGTAGGTATTAAGAAAGTCTTGAATTTTCATATAAATTTTAGATACACTTAACAAATTCTAAAAAAAAAACTGTGTGGGAATTTTTTAAGGAGGAAAATAGTTTTGAATCTATAGCTCAAGCTGAGACTATCAAATATTATTAAATAAATAAATATATGTAAGAAAAATATGGTGTAGTTCTCCATTTATTTAAGCTTCCCTACTTTATTCCTCATTGTTTTGTACTATTTTGAGTCAAGGGCTTGGATCACTTTATCAAATTTATTTCAAAGTAATTTAAGATACTGATAATCCTTTACTGGAATATTTTAATTTTTTTACCTATTTGATTTTTTCTACTACCTAGAAATAACATTATTTTTGAATGTTGAATTCTAGCCTGTGCCTTGACTAAATTACTAATAAATAAATACTATTTTTATCAAGGTTTACTATCCTTGTTAATATTGCTGAATTTTACATGCTATGATTTTGTTGAACATATTTAATTCTATATGAATAATTAAAATTGATTTGCAGTTTTCTTTTAGTCTCCTTATATGTGTCAGATTTATTTTTAGAAGTTAGCCTAATAGGCTAGAAAATGTTCTTTCTTCCTCTATTTTCTAAAGATTTTATGCAAGGCTGGTGTTATCTCCTTCTTAAATATTTGTTACCATGTACCAATGAAATTTCCTTGTTCTGGGGATTTTCCCCTGGGAAGGTTTTAAATGTTGTTGCTACAAATTTAATTTCTATAATAGGAATAATTCAGATTTTCTATTTCTTCTTGATTCGATTTTGAAAAGAATTATACAGAAGTTGTTGAATTCTTAGGTGCCTCTGTCTGTGTTCCACATTCTACATCTCCTTATTTCCTTTAGCTCTGCTCTGAGCAATTCCTTCCAATTAATATTCTGGGGAAAGCGTTTTCTTTTTAGCCGAGTCTAATCTACTTTTCACCGTCTTATTTACATGTTCAGTGCTCTTTGTATTTCTAAGCGTCTCATTCGTTCTACTTTCGAATCTCGCCAGATAAATATGATAAACTTTTGCTTCTAGCTCTTTTTTTCTTATGTCTCTCTCTCTCTGTAAAATTAACAGTTTATATATGCTTCCATTATAATCTGCACACTTGTGCTATGTTGCTTTTAATTCGTGTGACTGCTGAGTGTCTAAACAGAAGTATTTTTTATGCAGGCAAATTTGCAGTTGTCTCTTCCAGAAGCTAGGTGTTCTGCCTTCCTACAAAATTTTTGGAGCACTTGCAGTGCTTTCTGGACTAATGCAAGACCCTCACGGGCAACTCCCCCTTGTGGTGCTGCTTGTCCAAAGGCTCAGTCACCCAACGGAAATGGAATTGACGTGCAAATGCTCCCTGCCCAGGGCTCTCCTGCTTCATTCTTTGTTTTTATAGTGGTAGGTAACAAACACCTTAGGCTTTTTTTCTAAACTATTTTTGTAGGCCTATCAACATATTAAAGAGAATATTATTTTTTCTTTCCCCAAGAGATGGGAGTGGTGGTTGTTCTTTAATAGGAAATCCTTTTAGGTGGTCAAGTTCCCTGCACTGCCTCAAGTAGATACAGGGCAACGTTTTGATAAACGTTTGCCTAAAATGTTTTACCAATGTTTGCTTTAAATTTGATGACATTTGCTTTAGGCTGCAGCATATCCTATGCACAACAGATAGTCACAGCAGTCTCCACTTTTGCAGACTCTATTAGGAAGCAAACCTAACACACAGATGGTGTGTTGCTACCTTATCTATAATTTAAAAAATCAAAGTCGTAAATCATCCAGGAAATGTGTTTCATTTTCCCAAATCTAGACGTAAGGAAGAAAGTCTGACATGGCAATTTCTATGTGGTCATTTGTACGATTATTCACACCTTTCAGCCAGTTTTGGGAAATGTCATTTACGCACCCAAATTGAACATTTAACTAGATCACACCCTATATCTGTTCCCTGCAGGAGAGCAAGAGAACCCAGAAATTACTTTAAGAAACAACCTCAATAATGTATGACTTCTTCTGAAGAATAAATGTGTGATTTGCGAACATGTGAAAAGGTAAAAGAGGAGAGAACGGCGGGTTACACACGTCAGAAAGCTTTCTCTAGAAAAGTAACAAGGTTTAGTAGTTAAACTTTTTCTTATTGGGAACACACTCAGGTTTTTCTCCTAAATCTTCAAGCATCCTTAGGTTATGACGTTCTCCTAGAACATGTGAACTGGCATATACCGTATGTGGTGCTTCCTGCTCAACACGCTTCCGTGGCATATTTATTAGCCTGCCTTAACTTCAGTTTCAACAACCAACGATGGAAAGCCAACACCATGCCTCCCCATCACCACCTCATGGGAAGAAGCATCTCTCCTAGTTTAGTAAGGCTCCCAGAACAAAGTAGCAGAGATTGGGTGGCTGAAACAAAACACAGCCATCCCTCATGTCCTTGGGAGACTGGTTCCAGGACCCCCAGTGGGTACCAAAACCTATGGATGCCCAAATGTCCTATACAAAATGGCATAGTACTTTCATGTAAGCTATGCATAGCCTCCTGTGTACTTCAAATCCTATCTAGATGACTTATAAGACCTAATACAATGTACATGCCAAACTCAAGTTTTTCTTTTTGGAGCTTTCTAGAATTTCTTTTCCTTTTTTTTTTTTTTCTTTTTAGGGCCACACCTGTGGCATATGGAAGTTCCCAGGCTAGGGGTCGAATCAAAGCTACAGCTGCTGGCCTATGCCACAGCCACAGAAACATGGGATAAAAGCCACATCTGTGACCGATACCACAGTTCACCGCAACACCAGATCCCCAACCCACCAAGCAAGACCAGGGATAGAACTCGGATCCTCATGGATCCTAGTCGGGTTCGTTAACTGCTGAGCCGTGAAGGGAACTCCCTTTTCCAAATATTTTTGACCCACAGTTGGTTGAATCCGTTGATGTACAATCTGCAGATACAGACAAATTTCTCACAGACCTGGAAGCCAGAAGTCTGAGATCGAGGTATGAGTAGAGTTAGCTCCTTCCGAAGGCCATGAGAGAAAGATCCGTTCCAGCCCCTTCTCCTTGCCTGTGGACACAGGCGGTCGTCTCCCTGTGTCATCACACCATCCTCTGTGCATGTACCACACCCAGAGACAGCTTGAGCTATAGCAGAGTGGTCACTGGAGAGGACCCTCAGGGGAGGGACGGGGCCAGCCACTGGCAAATTCCGTCTAGCCCAGCAAGGAAGAAACGAGGGGAAGAGGTGCCTTCCCTGCCTCCCACCCTTCCCTCTGATCCCTGTCAGTGACCTCAGCAAAGCCCAAGGCCAAACACAAGGGGGAGAGCTGGCTTGACTCTGTCCTTAGAAGTCGGTTTTGCAGGGCCCAGAACTGGCAGGAGAAGGACTGGGTGGTGGGGGCAAAGGAAAACACTCATCACGTGCTCCTTCGGCTCTCGGATTAGAGTGAGGGACGCAGGGAAGCAGAGCTGCAGTCCAGGATCCTGTCAGGCAGCTTTTCAAATCATAAATGTCCTCTCAGAACAGGCTCTGAAATGCCTTCTTAAGGAGAAGGGGAGTATCATGGGAGGCCGCAACCAAAATGAGTCACAATTGCTCTTGGGACTTTTTCTCTCTTTATGTGGGTTGAACTGGGGAAAAAAAAGTTGTGATCTGCCATTTTAGGGATATTGTGTTCTGGCGGAAGTCTCATTTAAGCAGAAACACTTAGTACTTTAATGAACTGAAGGAAGAAACAGCTTTACCCCTCTGATGAGAACTGGACTCCAAAAATGCCAGGATTTGAGAATTATGTCTCTTGGAAAGGTCTTAGACATCTATTCCAAGCTGGAAGCTCCGAGAAATTAAGTGTGATTATATTAAAAACACAACTGTTCATGGTTGATAGGATGGCAACGCAAAACGTCTTGCTTCCTGTCCAACAGTTTAGGTTTCGTTTGCTTTAAAAAGTGATTTTCTCCATTTTGGCCAGGGCTAATTTCACTACCTAAATAGCAATACCAACCCAAAAATTTTTCTTGATTGCGTAGGTCTTCCTGATCTGGCCTCCCTGAATATTCTGTCCACTTCTTCAAGTTGTAAAACAAAGTTTTAATTACTTTCAGAAGGAAACGGTGGGCTCCCTGAGGTGAGGGCTGTGCCTGTTGCATTTACTGCAACATCCCTAGATGCTGGGTCTAGAACAGCGCCCTACATCCTTAAGAACGAACAGACAATTCTTGACTATGGGAACTACTTAAAACCTGAGGTTTAACCCTAATATTGTGATTTCTAATAATAGGATCCATCAAAATGAAAAAAAAAAAGAAGTGATATCTGTTCAATATAAATCCAGAACGAGAAATCATATTAAAACCTACCCTTATAAAAGTGTCCCAATTCTTGTCTCGCAAATGAATTACAATGCTTGAACAGCTTTTTTGGATATGTGCAAAGATACTCCTTTCCCCCAATTATACAGACTAAATTGTGAGAGTGTGGTCTGTCCCTTAATATCTATATTTGGAAATTTGGCCAAAGGGTAAGATACAAAGGATCGTGCAGAATGTTCTTTCATAAAGGCGTTTACAACTTCTTGAGTGAAGCCATGTAAACAAATGCAGATTTTGCAAGAGGTGAAGTTACTTGGATATGTTAAATCTTGAAGACAGGTCTAGTCTAGGACCTTGCTTTTAGCCTAACACCGATTTTATAAATATCATTTCCATAAAAAGAAAGTGCTTCATGCTTTAGCTTGTGGGAGAGATCCACTTTTCCAAAATGTTTCTGAGGTGGCAGTTGGGAACTGTACAGCCCACTTCATTTCAATTATTAGAATCATTCTGACTATCATTGTACCCATAAGGACCATGGCAAAAGCTTTCTGTGTACACACAAAGTTTTGATTTCAGCTAGCAGCTGTTCATTATAAAGGAAATGCTTTCAATGGCCTTTATTCCATAACACTTAAACTATTTGGCAACCAAGAATGCTGTTTTTCTCTAGTCTTCAGTGTATTTTTTTTTTCATCTTGAGTTGTTTCTCAGCTATTTTTATATCTATTTAATTGCCTCAATATGTTCCTTTCTTAGAAAATAGGAAAACTCAGTTACCTATAATAAAAATTACTTGACTTGACCCAACCTTTGGGTAATAATAAAGTAAACAGAAGCTTTTAAAATAGATTAAATTACCCCACGCAGGCCCCTTTTTATGAACACTTGACCTAGAAGTGTGCTGCCCCTTTCTGAAGGAAGGCTGGGGCCACTGCTGCTGGAATAAATATTTTTCTCTGAAATTTTTAACTTTTACCTCTGAGATACACTAACACTTTCATGGTCACGTTTTTCATAGGAACGTTTTACAAACACCCATCAGGCTTAAAACTCGGAGTGTCTGCATGAAACACTTCGCCCTAAGTTTCTTCTGCCCCGATGACCTACGTATTCAATCTCTGCCCTCACTGGTGCTTCTCCTGGAAGGGAGCTTGGTCCCTGCAGGGAATTATGGGCAGGAGAGGGAGATGGGTTCCCAAATGGAGGGTTGAGGTCAAAAGACATGTCTCCAGGTGATGCAATCAGAATATGAAAAAGCAGTTTTTTCTAAATAGTTCTTAGGTTGTATGACCCGAAGACCATATTTGTCCAGCGACACATCAGTGCTTGTGGATTAACCATACACCTTTTTTTTTTTTTTTTTTTAGGGCCGCACCCATGGCATAGGGAAGTTCCCAGGCTAGGGGATCAGTCAGAGCTGCAGCTGCATCCTGTACCACAGCAACAACAGATCTGAGCCACATCTGCACCCTATACCACAGCTTGCAGCAACGCCAGATCCCTAACCCACTGGGAGAGGCCAGGGCTTGAACCTGCATCCTCACGGACACTGCAGAGGGTTCTTAACCTGCTGAGTCGCAATGGGAACCCCATCACCAGACATCTTAACTATGAGGTGTAATGTTTTCCCTCTGAGAAAAGTTGGTCCAAGTGTCTAACAGCTTCCACAAAAGTATGTTTGGAATTTTAATGCTTAAATGTTGAGGACATGTTCTATTTATGTCTCTAGAAGTACTTATTTGGTGAAATATAAATAAATAAATATTTTAAATAAGAACATCCTAAAAAGTCCTTTGAACACTTTTATTATGTAGTAGAAAACTAAGGAAAACATTACCGTGTGTGGATAGGGGATCTTATAAGGAGTGGGGAAACCAGGCTTTCGGAGAAAGAGCTGAATTTCTGCTCAATTATCCACTCTTCCTGTCCTCAGAAGGCCCTGCTATCCTCTTCCTGCTTCAACTTTCTTTTCATCACAATGGAAGGAGACATTATCTAATATAATTGTGAAAATGAAATGAGATGACACATGAAACACATTTAGTGTGATGCGAGTCTCAGACTGGCCCTTGCTAAATACTGAATTTCCGCCTTGCACTGTTGATCCCACACGTCCTAGAGCTGAATGTGCAGAACAGTCCAACAGCCCTAATCGAAGCTAAGGGCCACTGTGTTAAAGCAACAGTGGTTACAACTATATTCCAACCAAGGAAAAAAAAAAGAAGGAAAGAAGGGAACGAAAAATGACGATGAAGAGACTCTTGGAGATTGTTTCAATCCCTTTTGACTCTACACGCTTTCCATTTCGTATTTGTTATGCGATGAATATGCTTTGGGCTTTGGAATAAAGTTCCTGATAGAACTCCCCCAAAGACCTTAGTGATAGACAGCGTCCCTGCCTCTCGGGTCCTTTCATTTGTGCACCCTACAGATTAGATCCCCTGCAAAACTTGCCACAAGCCTCCTCTCCTTGGTCTGAATTTCCACATTGCCTTAATCTTCCAATTCTATATTCCTATAATCAAATCCATTAAAAATTACCATGGCAGGTTTTGTGTATCCTACTTCTTTTCATTTCTTGTGTTATCTTTCCAAAATTCCCTTCAGTGTTAACAAGTTTGTTTGTTTATTTTTTTATTTACTTACTGCTTTTTAGGGCCACACCCATGGCACATGGAGGTTCCAAGCTAGGGGTGGAATCAGAGCTGTAGCTGCTGGCCTCCACCACAGCTACAGCAAGGTCAGATCCCAGCCGCGTCTGTGACCTACACCAGAGCTCATGGCTGTCAAGGCTCAGTGGTTAACAAATCCGACTAGGAACCATGAGGTTTTGCGTTCGATCCCTGGCCTCGCTCAGTGGGTTAAGGATCCAGCGTTGCCGTGAGCTGGGGTGTAGGTTGCAGACGCGGCTCGGATCCTGCGTTGCTGTGGCTCTGGCGTAGGCCGGCGGCTACAGCTCTGATTCGACCCCTAGCCTGGGAACCTCCATATGCTGCAGGAGCGGCCCAAGCAAAGACCAAAATAATAATCATAATCATCATCATTGTATTTCTAAGTTTTTTTAAAAAAGTCTCAAATTGCCCTCCACAGAGGCTTGGCAGTCACACCCAGTGACAGTGGCTCTTTCCTCACAACCCACCAGCACAGGTGCTGTCAAGTGCCTTCTGGGTTTGCACCAATCTGACAGATGAGACATGATTATTGATTTTATCTTTTGTGCTGATAATCCTGGTCTCAAACAGAAGCATAACGATTTCTACCAAGAAAACGAAACGCCATGACTTTGCTTTCTTCGGCTGGGGTTAGCTCATCCACATGCATGAGAAATATTTTTAATAGCTTTACAGAAGAAAGATGAGAAGTAACACATGTTGAATGCCGCAGATCAGGCAGCGCTAACTGCCTTGCAGATATTATTGAACCGGTTTTACATTTGAGAGAGAAGAGACAGGAGGAGGACCAAGCGGGGTCCAGTGGCTCACCCCAGATCGCAAGGATTGTGAATGGTGAGATCAGAGACGAACTTGAACTGGCCCAGCCGTAAAGTACCTTGGTCTCCTCAAGAGAGGATGAGAGGAAGGGGTGGAAGGGCATTTTTATCTTTGCTGTATATTTCACTATATTACTAGCATTTGGAAATGCATATTTTATTTGACAGTATTTATAAATCATGTGTTTCCCTCTCAGAATAACTCATAGCGCAGAAATGCTTCCATATGCTAGAAGTTTGCTGGGTTCTTTTGATGCGGCAGAGAGAGTGTCGTTGTGTGGCTGGCTGGCTTATAATCGCTCAGCTACAGCGCGTATAAATTTAGAACTGGTGTTCCCACAGAATTAACTCAGAACAAATTTCCATTCCTGCAAACCTCACATGACAGATAAAGGTATGTGTGCCATGCAGTACTGTCACAAAATAAGGAAACTTCAGGACGCCTCTCATTCTGTATACAGGTAACAGGAACTTACAAACTAAATACGTAACATGTAAATTTTCAAATTCAGATGCACTTCAATTCTAAATTTTTGATAAATAAGGTATTTCCTTTTCTTATGGCTGTAACTCAGTGCTCCCAGCTGACCGCTAGCTAGGTGACCTTGGAAAATGTCACCTAAAATTTCTCGGGATACATTGTATTCATCTCTATATGATACATCAGTATACAAGCCAACGACATAATCCATGCAACGACTTACAGTGTTTTGTTGTTTTTCTTTTGCGCAAGTGGTGATTACGATTAACCATGGAAGGAGCAGTCCGTGGAACTCATACAACGAGGTGCCCTAAGTTGGCAGTCAGAGAGCTGAGGTTTACCTCCGTCGTGATTAGCTGCCTCTTATCACTACGAAACTTGGATAAGCCACGCTAACTGGAATTCACAGTCTCATGTATGCCAGGCAGCAACATAAAATAGTTGGCCAAAGTGAACTCTAAGGTCAGAAGGCCAGTCAAAGACCGTGTATGGGTTTTTTCTATCTCCAAAAAACGTTTCTTTTTGTTTTTGTTGCTGCTTTTTGTTTGCATGTTTGGTTTGGTTTAATGGCTGCACCCGGGGAACAAGGAAGTTCCCAGGCTGGGGTCACACTGCACAGCAACCCCAGAGCTGAGACCCATCTGCGACCTGTGCAGCAGCTTGCAGCAGCACCACTGACTCCTTAACCCACCGAGCAAGGCTGGGGATTGAACCCCTATCCTCACAGAAACAATGTCTATCCTTAACCTCCTGAGCCCCAGTAGGAGCTCTGCGACAGCTTTTATACTCTTTTCTACCCTGAGTCTTGCGTACAAGGAAGAGTGACTTATTTCAAGTCTTTCATTTCTTTAGTCTCTAAAGACTACTGCCTCTGATATCACGCACTCTCGGACACATTACCAAAAAGCTGGTATACAGCCTAAAATCTCTAGGTCAAAAGTCAAAATAAACCTTGAGTCTTCCTCAATATGTACTCAATAGTCTGTAATAACCTATATTAGAGAAATAATTTTATATTTTTATATATAAATGTACATAATTTGTATTATACATATATATACAACTGATTCACTTTGCTGTACACCTGAAATTAACACCTTATAAGTCTACTATACTCCAAAAAAGTTTTCTTTAAAAGAAAGGCAAAATGAAGATACCCTTCTGGGAGAAAGGCCCTGATTTCCTGAATCCTTCTCGTCTCGAAATACAAATGGCTTCTGGACGAAGCAACATATCTCCTTCCTACAAGATACTTCTTGTATTTATTGTTCATATCATAATGACTTAATACAGTAGATAGTTTTAATCTAAAAATGTGTACTGAAATGGACTGGAAAAATTTAGATACAAGCACCTTATTTTAAATATACTGTGCAATTAAAAAAAAATCCATAACCTACTCATATTTTCAACTCAGATTAAAAGTACCATTTGATAAAAAAAAGAGTCCCCCAGAACAGTTTCCAACCTTTTTTATATTTTTCATGATTCTGTTTTTGTAGAATTTTGCAGAAACATTTAGAGAAAATTAACTTGCCAACATATTTTGATAGCAAGGTGTTGCTACTGAATGTGATAATGATTCCAGTCTAAATTTTGCAAAATAACGAAAGTATTCCCCATCATAAACACAGACTGAACACCTACTATGTACATGGCACCAAAGCTAGATTTTGTGATGAATAAAACGGTTATAGTAACGAACCCTTTACACCAGGGATGGCAACAGAAATATTTAGAAATAACCAACATAAAAAGTATGTGATAACTGCTAACATAGAAATAAAAGCCAGAATCAAACAGTTGTATCAGTTATGGAAAATAACTTTCTCGTGACTATCAGAAAGACTTTTTTTGGTAAAGAGATTGATCCTGGAGTATATGGTGGCCTTTTTAAAGCAATAAAATGTGGAAGTTTTTATATTATATGAAACTGCAATGATTAATTTCTTCAGTGTAGTTGTCCAGGTTTTATGTATCCACTTTTCCCCTCTCAATTCTACTTTCACAAGTGTATTGTTACATGATTTGCTTTCTGTATCGTTTAAAATGTTTCCACTAAATTTATGACCAAAATAAGGAACTTTCTTTTTTTTAAGGCTGCAACCACGGCATGTGGAAGTTCCCAGGCTACAGATCGAATCTGAGCTGCAGCTGCCAGCCTACACCACAGCCACAGCAATGCCAGATCTGAGCCATATCTGCAGCCTACAACACAGCTCACAGAAATGACAGATTCTTAACCCACAGAGTGAGGCCAGGGATCAAACCCACTTCCTCATGGATACTAGTTGGATTCATTTCCACTGAGCCACAACGGGAACTCTGTTAAGGATACTGACTGTTATTTGCTGTTGGAAATACTGACCAGTGCAATAAGAGGATGCTTAGAAATAGAAATAAAATAAGAAATCTGAAATTATTTGCACCTAATAGGCTTGTCTCACAAGAAAATTAAGAGAAACTGGAAAAAAATCAATTAATCAAATACTAGAAGAGAGATTATTGAATTAGAAATCTGCATATACTGAAGGTTTTTTTTTGTTTGTTTGTTTGTTTGCTTGTTTTCGTCATAGCCATGGCATGTGGAAGTTCCTGGGCCAGGGATTAAACACATGCAACCACAGTGACCAGAACCACTGCAGTGAACATGCTGGATCCTTAACCTGCTGTGCCACAAGGGAACTCTGAAGGATTTTCTCATGTGAACATTAACTGAAAAAATGTGATGGGAAATTTCATTCATAAAATAAAACAAGGTCTTTAAAATACACAGGTATAATCTGAATAAGAAACACATATAGGAGTTCCCGTCGTGGCGCAGTGGTTGACGAATCCGACTAGGAACCATGAGGTTGCGGGTTCGATCCCTGCGCTTGCTCAGTGGGTTTATGATCCGGCGTTGCCGTGAGCTGTGGTGTAGGTTGCAGACGCGGCTCGGATCCCACGTTGCTGTGGCTCCGGTGTAGGCTGGCAGCTACAGCTCCGATTGGACCCCTAGCCTGGGAACCTCCATATGCCGCAGGAGCGGCCCAAAGAAATATCAAAAAGACAAAAAAAAAAAAAAAAAAAAAAAAAAAAAAGAAACACATATATACATACATCAACTATATTAGACTCTATTATATTATGCCATCTCTTAGGGACTGTGCTGAAGATATCAAAATGTAACTGAGACAGTGGCTAAACTTTTTTGACAGAGATGGTGGGAAATCACAGGAAAACCAGATGTCCCCAGAGGGTGCCATCCTCGTGAAAAGACAACAGCAGTGTTGCTGGGAAATGAAAGAGGGATGGCTTCAGTGGCCTGAATCCACTTCTCCCTTGAGCCCGAGCTGTTTATTACCCTGAACTGAAAATAAATAACAATCTTAAATGACCAGAGTTAAAATGTTCAGACTGAGTTCCAGCAGGAGAGGCTTTCCAGGAGAGGCTTTCCAGGGAGTTTTGAAACAAAGAAGTAGCAGCTGAGAAATCTGGGTTTAGGGGAAACAAAGCCTGAAATTAGGGGGTGAAGACGTCACACACAGTAATGTGTGTCACGAAAGTGTGCCTTCAACACTGGCTAGACTGGTAGTTGATGACTTTCTAGACAAATACTGAATAGCTGGGACAGCTGCCAAGATTGTAGATGTGCGAAGGGGTGAGACTGAGCAGAGAAAGGCTCATCAAACCATCAGGTATACAGGCTCTTCCTGTAAAAGTAAATGTGTTTCTGCGCATAAATAGGAATTAGGCAAAAGCAGGCAGATCGTAGTGAAAAGAAAAAAAACTTAACAACATATCGATGGAATTTTCACCAGCTTCATTTTAATGTGTGCAGAAGCCAAGCACCATTTATTTATTTGTTTGCCTTTTGATAGTGTTTTGTTTGGCATTTTTCTAATAATCAGGGATGTTGAACATTTTTTTCATGTGCTTGTTGGCCATCTGTATATCTTCCTTGGAGAAATATCTATTCAGGTCTTTTGCCCATTTTTCCATTGGGCTGTTGGCTTTTTTGCTGTTGAGTTGTATAAGTTGCTTGTATATTTTAGAGATTAAGCCCTCGTCCGTTGCATCATTTGAAACTATTTTCTCCCATTGTGTAAGTTGTCTTTTTTTGGTTTCCTTGGCTATGCAAAAGCTTGTCAGTTTGATTAGGTCCCATTGGTTTATTTTTGCTTTTATTTCTGTCGATTTGGGAGCCTGACCTGAGAAAACATTTGTAAGGTTGATGTCAGAGCCACCATGAGATACCACCTCACACCAGTCAGAATGGCTATCATTAATACGTCCACAAATAAAAAATGCTGGAGCGGGTGTGGAGAAAGGGGAACCTTCCTGTACTGTTGGTGGGACTGTAATCTGGTACAGCCACTATGGGGAACAGTATGGAGATACCTTATAAAACTACCTTATGAACGAAAGAACTACCTTATGACCCAGCAACTCCACTCTTGGGCGTATATCCAGACAAAACTTTCCTTGAAAAAGACACATGCACCCGCAGGTTCACTGCAGCACTATTCACAATAGCCAAGACATGGAAACAACCTAAATGTCCATTGACAGACGACTGGATTAGGAAGATGTGGTATATATACATGATGGCATACTACTCAGCCATAAAAAAAAGAATGAAATAATGCCATTTGCAGCAACATGGATGGAACTAGAGACTCTCCTACAGAGTGAAATAAGTTGGAAAGAGAAAGACAAAAACCATATGATATCACTTACATCTGGAATCTAATATATGGCACAAATGAACCTTTTCACAGAAAAAAAAATCATGGACTCGGAGAATAGAGTTGTGGTTGCCAAGGGGGAGGAGGAGAGAGTGGGATGGATTGCGAGCTTGAGGTTAAAAGATGCAAACTCTTGCCTTTGGAATGGATTAGCAATGAGATCCTGCTGTGTAGCCCTGGGAACTATATCTAGTTACTTATGATAGAGCAGGATAATGTGAGAAAAAAGAATGTATACATGTATGTGTATCTGGGTCACCAAGCTGTACAGTAGGAAAAAAATAATGTATTGGGGAAATAAAAATAAATAAATACAATTAATAGTGCTTTGTGCCAGTTAGGATGAGGTTCAAGTACTGACTAAGGGAAACCCAGATAAGTGCTTTAAGCACAGTAGGTATTTATTGTACTTTATTTCTTCTATGTCAAGAAAGGTAAAGGATAAGCAATGGGAGTTGTCATATCAGCTACATGGTCTTCGGGATCCAGAGTCCTTGGACTTTTCTGCTCCATGATCTTACGAAGTGGATGTACTTCATGGTTAGAGATGGCTATGGATGCTCTAGGCATCACAGCACCATTCCAGGCAAGAAGGTGACGGGAGAGCATAAAAGAAAAACAGCACCATTCAGAGGTGAGCCAGTCTACTTGAGGATCCTCTAAAGCACGACTTCCACCTACTTCTCACTGATCACTCCTAGCTGCAAGAAAGACCATAGGACTTGCGTTCTTAATTGAGATCATTACTACTCAGAATGAAATCTGCTTTGATGTAAGTGAGAAAAAGGCGAAAGGCTATTGGATAGGCAAGCAGCAGTCTAGGCAACAGTCTCTCTTACGAAAAGGAGCAGAGGCTTAGAACTCTATAGTTTGCAAATAAACCCAGTTTTTAAAAACTGTATTCAGGAATTTAGTCTCAGAAATAAGATTCCTCCTTGAAACAAATTCTCTCCAATTGAAATCTTGAAACTACCTTCAATCAATGAAACTTCCACACTTATAAAACTACAGGAAACACTTTTTAAAAGGTCTTTTGGGAAAATCGATGAATTTTTAAATGTGACTGCATTGATTTACTATAGTGCTCATGATTTTAAGGGTGAGCCACGATTAAATGGACTTTAATGACTTTAAGACAAGGTGGATAAACAGTTCAGAGAACTGCCGCTGATTTCACTAACGTAGAGGATGAGCTAAGTTTATTGCAATAACATAAATGAAGACATTATCTGCTATTTGAAATCTTCATAGAACTCATCCATAAAACCATATAGAATTGTTTCCTATTTTAAGGATAGATCCGTATGCATTTCTTCAATACATCACCTGATTATTAGTAAAATACATAGCTATAGGTCTATTTTTTCCAAATATCTTTAAGTAATTGTAGTTCCTCCAAGAAAATGAAGAATTAAATGGAAATATTTTTCCAGAATCTCTAAATCTTACCCTGTTTTCCCTTTCCAATGTGATTGTCCACTAATTGTTTAGGAATATACCTCTGATAAAGGACATTTTATGTCCTCTATCGCAGGTGTATTAAACTATCTGGTGTTCTCATAGAGGCAGAAAATGACACAAGTCATAACTGTACGGGTCAACAAATTTTTACAGACTAAATACTAGTTTTGCTCAAGATATTGAATATTTGTAGCATCCTGAAAGATCCCTCCTAATCACTGTTGTCATTATATTTTGCAAACTGATAATTCAGGTCAATTGTCCACTTTTCCATTAGGTTGTCTTCCTTTTTGTTATTGACTTGTTGGAATAAGTCACATATTCTTAATATTAAGCCTTTTCCAGATATTTAGTCTCATACTATGGTTTGCATTTTTTTCCTCTTAAGAGTGAATTTGATTTTTTTAAAAAATTAATCATTACCAATTTATAACCTGCTTCCTTTATGATAGGTTTTTCTAATCGTGGCTTCCCTGATAGCCTGAAACTTACTTTGTATTCTCTAATCCAGTGAGCCCGTCACAAGTTTAGGTCACTATTATCCATGCGGTCTCTACGTACCAAGGAAAAACTGGCAATTTCTCTGCATAGAAAAGGTAGCATAAAATGTAGTGCTCACACTCATGAATTGTGCTTATTTCTGGAAAAAACTACTATCTATTCTCTGATGTCTTCAAATAACCACTTTAAAATTTCTTAAACATATTTCATGCTTTTTTCATATTGAGAATTAATATAAGCTATTTTATCATCATAGAAAGAAAAAGCCCTGAGTTCCCATTGTGGCTAAGGGGTAATGAACCTGACTATTATCCATGAGGATGCAGGTTTAATCCCTGGCCTCACTCAGTGGGTTAAGGATCCAGCATTGTTGTGAGCTATGGTGTCAGTTTCAAACATGGCTCAGATTGAGTGTTGCTGTGGCTGTGGCAAAGGATGCAGCCACAGCTCAGATTCAACCCCTAGCCTGGGAATCTCCATATGTCACAGGTGCTGCCCTAAAGAGATAAAAACAAACAAGCAAAAAAAACCAAAAATAATGAAAAATATGGGAAACAACGAGCAAGATGTAGATATAAGCCCTGTAATTTCACTAAATGTAAATGAACTAAACATTACAATTAAAAGACAGAGATGATCAGAATGGAGAGAAAAGCAAGATGCAACTACAAACTATTTACAGTAGATGTTATACATACATGAACATTATATAATTAAAAGAAGTACAAAAAATATATACCATGCAATCACTAAGCATGAGAAAGCAATGTGGATTTAATAATTCTTGTCAAAGAAGTCTAGACACATATATTTAACATATATATAGAGAGAAGGCAAGATTTTATAATGAAAAAAGAATCATTTCATTAAGAATTCATAAATATCTTAATTTTACATGAAAGTAGTTACAGAGCTCCAAAATGAATGAACTAAAAACTGACTGAAGTAATGCATAAATAGACAAATCATGATTGTATTTGGAAAAGGAAACACTCTTCCCTAAGTGATTGAGACAATCTATATGAAAATATCATTAATAACATCATTGTGAATCAACTTAATCTAATTGACATGTATATGACTCTACACTCCAAAACTGCAGAATACTGAATATGTTTAGGTGCACAGAAAATATTCAGTAGGAAAGGCCACATGTTGGGCCATAATAAATTACATTAATTCCCAAGTATTCAAACATAGACCATAAGTCCTCAATTAGTAGAACAATTATAAACCATAACAAGGAGATATGCTTTTGAAAACATATGAGCAATTCTAAATCATGAATCAAAGAAAAATAATAGGAGTTCCCGTCATGGCTCAGTGGTTAATGAATCCAACTAGGAACCATGAGGTTGCGGGTTCAATCCCTGACCTCACTCAGTGGGTTAGGGATCCGGCGTTGCCATAAGCTGTGGTCTATATCGCAGACATGGCTTGGATCCCGTGTTGCTGTGGCTGTGGCATAGGCCAGCGGATGCAGCTCCAGTTGGACTCCTAGCCTGGGAACCTCCATATGCTGCAGGTGCCCTAGAAAAGGCAAAAAGTCAAAAAAAAAATAATAATAATAAAGAAAAATTTTTAAATATTTTGAAATAAATAACATTGAAAGTGCAATGTAAAATGTGAGATGGAGTTCATGCTGGATTTAAAGAAACTTTTTTTTTTTTTGCTTAGAATTTTAATGTCGAGAAGAGAAACATAATCTCGGTTATCTAAGTGTCCAGCTAAGAATGTAGGAAAGAGAGAGCAAATTAAGCCTGAGACAAATAGAAGGAAAGAAATAATAAAGATCAGAAATAAATCAAAATAGAAAAAAAATCAATAAAGACAACAATCAATACTTGAATTGATAAACACATAGCAAGTCTCATAAGGACAAATGGAAATATAACATCACAAAATCATGTATGATACACAGACTCATATTTAATGCTGTGAACTGATTTATGATAAAGGCATCAAAGCAATTTAATAGGAAAAAAATAAGAATGAAAAAATATACCTTAATGACAATCTCAGTAATATTAATATAATAATAAGGAAAACTTAGGAAAATCTTCATAGTATATGAACCAGCAAAAACTGGATCAATTCCTTGAAAATACAATTTAATAAAAATAATATTTTTAATAGAATGAGAAAAAGAGCACCTAAGTAATCTATAAAATAAACTGTATTCATAACCACAGCGTTTACACAGAGAACACATCAGAAACAGACAGTGAAACAGACGGTTTCACTGACTAATCCTGCCAAATATTTAATGAAGGAATAGCACTAATCTTAAGGAAACTTTTCAGAAAATTAAGAAGGAAGAAAGATTCCCCAATAAATTTTATAAGGCCAACATAATTCCAAGGCCAAAACCTGACAAAAATATCATGCATATACAAATACACACATACACACACACACACACACACACGCAGAAATATACAGATTTCTTTCATGATTATAGATAGGACTATTCTTCATGAACTATTTGCAAACCAAATCTAGTCATATAAAGGATAACACATAACGAATCATCAGAAAGTGGGGTGTATTCTAGAAATGCAAGGTTCTTTCAAACTTCAAAAAAGGAATATGTGAATATGTGTAATTTAGCACATTAAAGCAACAAAGAGTAAAATTACATGGTGGTGCTGAAGATCACACACTTGATTTCAGGAGCTGCTACAAACCTATAGGAAAGAGGACAGTGTGGTGATGGCATAAAACAGATTAATGAACCAGAGCAAGATACGCACACACACACATACTTCTGTGAACTAACTTATGAAAAAGGCATCAAAGCAATTTAATAGGCAAAAAATATGCAGTTCAACAGACTTTACTGGATCAAATGAATGGGGAAAAATATGAATATTGACAGTCAAAAATTAATGCAGATGGATCATATATCTAAACATAAAAGCCAGAATTATAAAGCTTTGCAAAGAAGCCAACTTAAATTTTGAGAAAAATCTAGCTCTACTAAATGATAGAACTAGACTTGCTCAAAACATCTCATCAAAAGTTACCCTGAAGGGGAGTTGCCACTGTGTCGCAGTGGGATCTGTGATTTCTTGGGAGCGCTGGAACGAACGTTTGATCCCTGGCTGGGCACAGTGGATTAAGGATCCAGTGGGGCGGCAGGAACTCCATGTGCCACGGGGAAGCCAAAAACTTGAAAAAAAAGTTAAAAATACCTATCATGAAGGGAGTTCCAAGTGTGGCTCAGTGGGTTAAGAAACTAACCAGTATCCACGAGGCTGCTGGTTCCAACCCTGGCCTTGCTCAGTGGGTTAAGGATCTGTCATTGTGGCAAGCTGCAGCACAGGCTCAGAGCCAGCATTGCTGAGCTCTGATTTGACCCCTAGCCTGGGAGGTTTCATATGGTACAGGTGCAACCCTAAAGCGAAAAGAAAAAAAAAAAAGTTACCATTAAGAAAATGAAAAAAAAAAATTGTAACAGTATGAGGAGATAGATGTTAACTAAATTTACTGTAGTATCATTTTGTTAGATATGCATGTCAAATCATTATGTCTTACACCTTAAACTTATACAGAACTAGATATCAATTATTTATCAATTAAACTGGAAAAATGGTTAATTGAAATTCTCATTAATTCTTGGAAAGAATAAAAATAATCTCAAACTTGACTAAATTGCATGAAATATCTATATATCTGACAAAGGAATTATACTCAAAATACATACATAACTGCTATAGTTCAATAATTAAAAAAAATAACCAGATTAAAATGGAGCAAATATTGTAATGGACACCTCTCATAGGAAGATACAAAAATGGCTAAGTAGAACATGGTCAACATCATTTATCAGTAGGAATTGCTAAATTAAAACTACCATGAAATATTACTTCAGTCACTCTACTGGTTAAACTCTGAAAGACTGACAAAACTAAGTATTTGTGAAGAGGTGAAGCAACCAGAAATTTGAAAATTGAAAGTGGGAATATAAAGTATTACAAACATTTTGTAGGATCATTTACAGTTTATTTTATTTTTGTTGTTTTTTTTGCTTTTGTTTTTGAGGGCCACACCTGGGCATATGGAAGTTCCCAGGCTAGGGGTCGAATTGGAGCCAGGTGCTGGTCTACACCACAGCCACAGCAACACAGGATCTGAGCTGCAGCTGCGACCTACACCACAGCTCATGGCAACGCCAGATCCTTAACCCACTGAGCGAGGCCAGGGATCAAACCTGCATTCTCATGGATACTAGCTGGGTTCGTAACCTACTGAACCACAATGGGAACTCTCTTGACAGTTTATTTTAAACATATATGTACCCTATGATTCAGGAAACGCTTTTAAGCACGTGCCCAAAAGTAGTGAAAACATATATCCACAAAAAGATTTGTAGTACCATGTTGAGAACAGCTTTATCTCTAATAGACAAAAACTGTAACAGTGTATCCTTTGTCAGCAGGAGAATGAATAAAGTGATTTGGGTATATTCATAAAATACAGGACTACTCATCAATATAATGAACAAAGAAAGGGATGACGTACAAGAGAAGAGGAGTGGATCTCAAACACACCCTACTGAACACAAGAAGTCAGACGCAAAGGAGCATACACTAGAAAAGGCCACCATTGAGATGGCTTAAAACTCATCTATTGCGACAGAATATAGGGTAAGCGCCATTCATTGAAAGTCATGATAAAAAAAATACATGGGTGAACATGTTCTATGACTTGACTGGGCTGAGTTCACATGATTATATACATTTGGAAAATTCATGAAGCTAGGCATTTTTTAAAAGTTTCTGAAACCTAAAGTAAATAGATTAAACAACAAGGACCTACTGTGTCGCATAGGGAACTATAGTCAATATTTTGTAACAATGTATAAAGTAAAAAGAATCTGAAATTATATATATATATATATAAATCATATATAGTCATTAATACCTCAAAGGAATATTAATTTATATATATATACATAAATAGAGAGGGAGAAAGAGAGAAAAAGACATATATAACTGATCACTTTGCTGTATACCTGAACCTAACAAGACATTGTAAATCAACTATACTTCAATTAAAAAAGAAATAAACGAGTTCCCGTCGTGGCGCAGTGGTTAACAAATCCGACTAGGAACCATGAGGTTGTGGGTTCGGTCCCTGGCCTCACTCAGTGGGTTAACGATCCGGCGTTGCCGTGAGCTGTGGTGTAGGTTGCAGTAGGTTGCAGACGCGGCTCGGATCCCTCATTGCTGTGGCTCTGGCGTAGGCTGGTGGCTACAGCTCAGATTCAAGGTTTGATCCCTGGCCTCACTCAGTAGCTTAAGGATCTGGTGTTGCCATGAGCTGTGGTATAGGCTGGTGGCTACAGCTCCAATTAGACCCCTAGCCTGGGAACCTTCATATGCAGTGGGTATAGCCCTAGAAAAAGACAAAAAAAAAAAAAAAAAAAAGACAAGAAAAACAGCATGAAGTTTGTTAAATTAAAAAAAAGAATACTTTTCTGATTGGGAATTTTACCGCCCCCCCCAAAAGAAAAACCTTACACATGATACAGTAAAATGTGCGAAGAAAATCAATAGTTTAAGAAAAAAATAACGCATCATGTGGACAAATTAGATGAAAGAGAGTGTTTAGTGTACGGAGGATATATTTAGGGATAGAACCTTTTAGATATATACTCTCCTCTAAGCTTTTATAGTACAGACACTGTTCTTTCTGACGTGGGATCCTCCACAACCAGAGAGCAGGTTTTTGATTTATTAAGTGTGATTTCTTTCTTACAGACGCTATCCAAACAGGTAAGGTAAACTTCTGTGCCTTATTTCCTTGGGTAATATTCAGCTCTTACTTGATACAAAAGGACTAAGGTCACCGGCTAAAATACGGACAATTCAGGATATAGTTGGAGAATATTCAAAGTTCATTCGGTCTACAGTATGGCCATGCCCTTGTCTAAACTTTATTTATGCTGCTGTCATATGCTTGTTTCATGGCATAGCAGTATCATCTAGGTATGCGATGCAGATGGAATATGTTTAAACCCAACCCTTCGATGTGAGAGACGGGAATGTGAATTGATGAGAAGAGAGTTTAGACTTCACAAATTCCTAACTTTATTGGAAATTTATATTCTGGTGTCATTTTATCTTTCTTTTTTTTTTTTTTTTCTTTTGTCTATTTTTTATTTTTTTTAATTTTTTTTATTTTTTTATTTTCCCACTGTACAGCAAGGGGGTCAGGTTATCCTTACATGTATACATTGCAATTACAGTTTTTCCCCCACCCTTTCTTCTGTTGCAACATGAGTATCTAGACACTGTTCTCAATGCTACTCAGCAGGATCTCCTTGTAAATCTATTCTAAGTTGTGTCTGATAAGCCCAAGCTCCCGATCCCTCCCACTCCCTCCCCCATTTTATCTTTCTAACCTGTTTCTCTCCACGTCCTCTACATCGGCTGTGTTCACAATTCCTTTCAGGTTCGCACAAAACTCTGAGGTCTATCTCGTGTTAGTGAAACAGATGACACACTTCCTCCTACAGACCACGCCTACTTTCTCCGAACTCCTATAGTATTTTATTTTATGTTTTATGTTTTTGTCTTTTTGACTTTTCTTGGGCCACTCCCATGGCATATGGAGGTTCCCAGGCCAGGGGTCGAATCAGAGCTGTAGCCGCCGGCCTACACCGCAGCCACAGCAATGCAGGATCCGAGCCGTGTCTGCAACCCACACCACAGCTCACGGCAATGCCGGATCCTCAACCCACTAAGCAAGGCCAGGGATCGAACCCGCCACCTCATGGTTCCTAGTCAGATTCGTTAACCACTGCGCCATGACAGGAACTCTTCCTATAGTGTTTTAAAGGTGATACCATTACCTTTATCCCTCAACTAGATAAGGCTCACTTTCTGTATCTCGTGTCTTACTTCTCTAATAGATGTTCAGCTTTGTCAACTCTTTGTTAGATATATTTATATATCACAGTATATTTTATTAACTATGTCATAATATAAACAGTTGATGTTTTTATTTTTACTGTTCAAAGAATAAAAACCATGCTAGAATAGTGTCCTATAGTGGATAGAATACTCAAATGGGAGCAGATGCACACATCAGAAGCTTTCATCTCTCACAGCAAATGTAGACATTTGCTCAACAATGTAAAACCATTACTCTATTTCCATGTTGTTATACGAGGAAGGCAGTGATACTATCAAATACGCCTATAGCGCCAAAACACTACTTGTGAGAATCACATAAAATGGGTGTGTGAGGAATGCCAAATATACCAAGAAAAGCAACTAAAATAATAACTGATTAGATGGGGAAACATAATGAGAAGAAAAGAGCCAGTGGGAAAAAAGAAAAGGAGGATGAGGATGGGCAGGATGAGACACAGAGGAAGGGGAAGAAAGAAGGAGAGGGAAAGAGAAGACCAAGGAGAAGAAATGAAAACCAATCACTCACGAAGTGACTCTGCAACCTTACAAAAAAAATCCATTATCCTTCCAGCGGCATTCAGTACCCTTTGCATCAGCTGGTCATTCAAGATGTTAAATCATCTCAAAGCAAATCATAGGATGAGCACGTCTGCCTCTGGTTTTGCAAATTTAGCAGACTGTGCAATACATGGCCTCACTGGATCAGTTTTAAAAGCTAGAAAACCTGGGAATGTGGATGTTAGTTTTAAAACATAAACTCAGTGTGGTAGGCAGAACTCTCCTCAAAATTCCCACCCCTTGATGATTCCAGCACTGCGCTGTGAAGCGATTCTGCAGATGAAACTAAAGCGACAGGCTTGACAATAAGGGGACTGTAGGAGATTATTCCGGTAAGCACGTGATGGACAGATACTGCGTAACTCAGGTGAGACCGATCTCATCGCCTTGAGCCTTTAAAGCTGAGAATGTGCTCCAGGTAGAGAGAGATGCAGTGGAAGACAGAGAAATGGGCCTAAAGGAGAAATCAGATACTTTAAGAGACAGAGCTGGAGCGTGGGTCCTGGCGCTGAGATGTAGGGGCCCAAGTACAAGACCGAGAAAGAGGATTTCACGCAAAGCACGGGAAGAAATATGAGCAGCCTCTAGGAGCAAAGACCAGCCACTGTCTGACAACCATCAAGCAAAGTGAGACCTCAGTCCCAGAACCACAAGGAAGTGAATTCTGCCAAGAGCCTGAACCAGCCTGGAAGAAAATTCATCCACAGAGCCTCTACTCAAGAAAACAGCTCTGTGGACCTTGATGTTATCTCTGTAATAGCGGTGTTGGACTTTTTCTTTTCTTTTCTTTTGTCTTTTTAGGGCCGCACCCTTGGCATATGGAGGTTCCCAGGCTAGGGGTCAAATTGGAGCTATAGCCAGTGGCCGACACCACAGCCACAGCAATGCCAGATTCAAGCCACATCTGCGACCTACAACACAGCTCACAGCCGACACTGGAGCCTTAATCCACTGAGGGAGGCCGAGGATGAAACCCATCCTCATGGATCCCAGTCAGATTTACTTCCACTGAGCCACGGAAGGAACTCCGGGACTTCTTAAATTCAGAACTCTGATGGGCATTGTTTTAAGCAACTAAATTTGTGATAATTTGTTAAGGCAGCAATACAAAACTAATACACTTATTAAAGCCGATTTCTGGGCTGCAAGTAGAAGAAAGCCAACCCTATTAGAATGTCTACCACAAGTATGTTTTTCTAAATTCTCCAAAACACATGTTCTATGTTTTATGATTGTAATTTAAAATACCCATTAGTTCAAAAAGGTAACTTGATTTTGTTCTCAAATAATGGCCACATTATTTCTGTTATACTCATTTATGTGGGTGTAAATATAATTTTCTTCATTAGACAGAGAAGTAATTGCTTGATATTCCAATAACTGCAGTGAATCAAACATAAATATTTTACAAGGCATCATTATGTCATAAAATGTAAATAGAAAGTGTGAGGAACCTCATTGCATTTGCATCTGAGACAGCTCCAGGAGCCAAAGATTAGACACTTTAAAATCGCTTGCTCACTGGGTCAAAAAGGCGTGTGGTTATTCTTGCATAACAAAGCAAGACCATTACAGAGACTGAGACCAATGCTTTCAATGGGAAAAACATGCCATGCGCCGTGTGGCTGTTGGATTCATGATCCAATTGTAAAGTCTACTGTGTGAGACACGATGTGGATGTTTCTTCCTCGTTATCCACGTAAGACAGATATTTCTTCTCAGTGTTCCATTCTCCTTCTGGTCTGCTACCCGCGTTTTCGTTTACACCAGTATTCTCAGTTTCATTGTTTCATTGTAACTAAGACAAAAATAAGACAATGTCTAATGTCCGTAGCTTTGGGTGCAGGCTCCTAAGAGCAAAAGCACGTCAGAAGGGTGTGACACCCATTCGGTTACACAACAGAGGTTGGTTGCATACATGTGACAGAATGATTTGCTAAAACAACAAAACGTTATAGAGTGGTCCCATAGAGTTATGTTTAAATGCTGAGTTTTATTGTCCAACAAGAGCAGTCAATTAAAAAATAAAAGGAGTATTTTATTTACCTAATGATTTCTAGATATTGATACTGAATAGATACGCTACAGGTGGTTTGCATTATTTCCATTCCCCCCACCAATACCTGCCAAAGATGATGCTTCAGAAGAAAAATCACTTACTGTGAAAGTAACTCATCATGTGATTCCTATAAAAAGTCTTCTATCCATTACATGAAAAATACGTAATTTTTCTTTTTGGTTTCTTTAGGGCTGTACCTATGGCATTTGGAGGTTCCCAGGCAAGGGGTCAAATCAGAGTTATAGCCACCGGCCTACACCACAGCCACAGCAACGCGGGATCCAAGCCACGTCCGCAACCTATACCACAGCCCATGGCAATGCCAGGTCCTTAACCCCCTGGGCAAGGCCAGGGATTGAACATGAGTCCTTATGGATGCTACTCAGAGCTGTTTCCACTGAGCCAAGACAGAACTCCAGAAAAACATGTAATTTTTATTTACCTATTATTTTAACAAATATTGAATCCTTTATGTGAGGCACTATTCTTGGTATAGGGCTTACAGCAAAGAACAAATCAGGTAAAGTTCATGGGGAGTGATCATAAAAATAAAACAGAAGTGAGTGAGCTGTGCATGGTGGGAGATGTTACTATTTTAGTTGGAGTGTTCAGAGAAGAAGGGTACAGGCATAAGAGAGAGCTGAGGGAGTGAGTCGAGTGTTTTGACCTCCAGAGCCCCTGATACGGGGGTGTGACTGACTTGTTGGAGATATCACCAAGAGGCATACACTGTAACCTAGGAAAGGAGCTGAAAGTCATATCAGAAGAAATAGCCAGGGTTAGATTACATATGACCTTCTAACCATCACGAGGATTGAGAATTCTATGATAATTTTCTACCATAAAAATTATGGCAAGTGGTAAGCCATCTATATTTTTAAATTGTTCTTCTGACTACCCAGTGGTAAACACATTCGTGAGAGAATGGAACGAGTGAGTCTAGTAGAGTGGCCTTTGTAATAGCCCAACAATGAACGATGATAGGAAACAGTATGAGTGCCACAGGAGTGGTGGAAAATAGAAAGATTTGGAAAATGTTTGGAAGAAAGAGCAAGCGTGTTGGTGGTGGATTAGATGCAAGGAAGAGAAGAAGGGATTCAGGAAGTTCTCTAGGGTCTTTCTCTGGACAAGTCGGTGATGGGATGTACTTGATGAAGATGCGGAGCAGCAAGGGACCCGCTTCCATAAGCGAGGGTTGGACCAGTTGAGATACTTGTTAGGCAACCAATGGAGATGGCAAGTTCGATGCTGAGGATGGATGAACACGGACCTCAGGGAAGAAGCTGTGACTTGAGATATACCTTTAGGAGTCATTAATCTTTCGTTGCATTTAAATGCATGGGACCCCATGACAAGGTTTAGAGTATAGACATGAGCTCCAAGTCCTGTCATGAGACATTATACTGTTTGAAGTACAAACAAAGACATTACAAAGCAGGAAGGAAACCACCAGTGAAGCAGCAGAAAAACAGGAGTGTTCTGTCTCCCACGCTAAGATGGCGCAGGAGTTTCAAGAATGAAAAAGGAATCAGCTGCATCAGATGTTTTGGGGGGCAGTATGTCGTAGACAGAAGGCAAAGTGTGGGTCTGGCAATGTCTGAAGTCCCTATTTAAACGCACATGAGAGATACAGTGGAGAAGGGAGTGCAGATAGAGTCAAAGGACGAAGGAGAACTTTAGGGAGACGGTACCTGGAGGGAGACCATGGTGGTGGGAACAGCGAGGAAGGAGGTGGCCACCCTGGCCTGGGTGGCGAGACAATGATAAGCAAGAGCGGCCTCCACAAACCTCAGGCCATGTGAAGGGGCACTCAAAGGAGACCTTAAGGAACGATGAGTTTCTAGAGAGCACACTGGAGGTTTTCAGAGACTAGGGGAGGGTATGGCGTCAGGGCAGCTAATGGCACAGATAAGAGAGTAAAAGTCCAGGAGGTGAGAAATGACCTGGGAAACTGGGACTTTTCATGACGCTTAAGGTAAAGAGGGTTGGCTAACGAGAGTGTCCTAGGCCTGACCTGTTTCAAGGGATACTGAGGTCCAGGTCCACTTGGGACTGGACTCTCAGGCAGTTCATGGTGATCCAGCTGAAACTGCTGGTGAGTGAGGAGGGCTGGCGCCCAGAGTCTCTCCAGGAGTGTGGCAGCCCTGCCGAAAGGAACGTGGAAGCCAGCCTGGGGTCTGTGGGACGATTCTGCAGAGACAATGACTGAATGCAATGTGCGTGTGTGAGTGTACAAGTGAGTACGTGAGTCTCAGTGTATGTGTGTGTGTACCAGTGAGTATGTGAGTCTGTGTGTGTGTGTGTACCAGTGAGTACGTGAGTCTCTGTGTGTGTGTGTGTACCAGTGAGTACATGAGTCCGTGTGTGTATGTATGAGTGTACCAGTGAGTACGTGAGTCTGTGTGTGTGTGTGTACCAGTGAGTACGTGATTCTGTGTGCGTGTGTGAGTGTGCAAGTGAGTACGTGAGTCTCTGTGTGTGTGTGAGTGTACCAGTGAGTACGTGAGTCTGTGTGCGTGTGTGTGAGTGTGCAAGTATGTGAGTCTGTGTGTGTGTGAGTGTACCAGTGAGTACGTGAGTCTGTGTGCATGTGTGTGAGTGTACCAGTGAGTACGTGAGTCTGTGTGTGTGTGTGAGTGTACCAGTGAGTACGTGAGTCTGTGTGCATGTGTGTGAGTGTACCAGTGAGTACGTGAGTCTGTGTGTGTGTGTGAGTGTACCAGTGAGTACGTGAGTCTGTGTGCATGTGTGTGAGTGTACCAGTGAGTACGTGAGTCTGTGTGTGTGTGTGAGTGTACCAGTGAGTACGTGAGTCTGTGTGCATGTGTGTGAGTGTACCAGTGAGTACGTGAGTCTGTGTGCATGTGTGTGCGTGTACCAGTGAGTACGTGAGTCTGTGTGCGTGTGTGTGAGTGTGCAAGTATGTGAGTCTGTGTGTGTGTGAGTGTACCAGTGAGTACGTGAGTCTGTGTGTGTGTGTGCGTGTACCAGTGAGTACGTGAGTCTGTGTGCGTGTGTGTGAGTGTGCAAGTATGTGAGTCTGTGTGTGTGTGTGAGTGTACCAGTGAGTACGTGAGTCTGTGTGCGTGTGTGTGAGTGTGCAAGTATGTGAGTCTGTGTGTGTGTGAGTGTACCAGTGAGTACGTGAGTCTGTGTGCATGTGTGTGAGTGTGCAAGTATGTGAGTCTGTGTGTGTGTGTGTGAGTGTACCAGTGAGTACGTGAGTCTGTGTGTGTGTGTGCGTGTACCAGTGAGTACGTGAGTCTGTGTGCGTGTGTGTGAGTGTGCAAGTATGTGAGTCTGTGTGTGTGTGTGAGTGTACCAGTGAGTATGTGAGTCTGTGTGCGTGTGTGTGAGTGTGCAAGTATGTGAGTCTGTGTGTGTGTGAGTGTACCAGTGAGTACGTGAGTCTGTGTGCATGTGTGTGAGTGTACCAGTGAGTACGTGAGTCTGTGTGTGTGTGCGTGTACCAGTGAGTACGTGAGTCTGTGTGCGTGTGTGTGAGTATGCAAGTATGTGAGTCTGTGTGCATGTGTGTGAGTGTACCAGTGAGTACGTGAGTCTGTGTGCATGTGTGTGAGTGTACCAGTGAGTACGTGAGTCTGTGTGTGTGTGTGTGAGTGTACCAGTGAGTACGTGAGTCTGTGTGTGTGTGCGTGTGTACCAGTGAGTACGTGAGTCTGTGTGTGTGAGTGTACCAGTGAGTACGTGAGTCTGTGTGTGTGTGTGAGTGTACCAGTGAGTACGTGAGTCTGTGTGTGTGTGTGTACCAGTGAGTACGTGAGTCTGTGTGTGTGTGTGAGTGTACCAGTGAGTACGTGAGTCTGTGTGTGTGAGTGTACCAGTGAGTACGTGAGTCTGTGTGTGTGTGTGAGTGTACCAGTGAGTACGTGAGTCTGTGTGCGTGTGTGTGAGTGTGCAAGTATGTGAGTCTGTGTGTGTGTGTGAGTGTACCAGTGAGTACGTGAGTCTGTGTGCATGTGTGTGAGTGTACCAGTGAGTACGTGAGTCTGTGTGTGTGTGTGCATGTACCAGTGAGTACGTGAGTCTGTGTGTGTGAGTGTACCAGTGAGTACGTGAGTCTGTGTGTGTGTGTGCGTGTGTACCAGTGAGTACGTGAGTCTGTGTGTGTGAGTGTACCAGTGAGTACGTGAGTCTGTGTGTGTGAGTGTACCAGTGAGTACGTGAGTCTGTGTGCGTGTGTGTGAGTGTGCAAGTGAGTATGTGAGTCTGTGTGTGCGTGTGTGTGAGTGTACCCGTGAGTACGTGAGTGTGTGTGTGTGCGCATGTGCCTTTCCCTTCCTGCATCAAACATATTCCGTATATTTTCAGCGTGCTAGATTCTGTGTGGGGTGTTGGAGAGAGAATCGTGAGCAGAATTGGCACACTCCCTTCCATGTTAGAGTGATTCCTTCTACCGTCAACGTGGCCTGGATGGATTTCAACATCTACCTATAGGTTAAAATCCCTAAATAGTAAGTTGTCTCTTAAAAAATGCTATATTACCAAATTATTCTCATTTTAAATTAATCATGGAAAATATAATCCCCAAATAAAACCTGACAATTTATAATTTATGGACCAGACTCCTGCTTTAAAAGTGTCTGATAGCCACATAGTTTCTCTCTAAATTATATCTGTTAACACAAAGCCAGTATTTTAAAATTTGCGAGATGTGAAGTTTCGTTCTTATGAGTTCTCTCAGCACTATGTTTCCTAATTGTCCACAGCATCTTTGCACATCAGAAATTCTGCTGGATAATTTAAAAAATGAAAGCCTATTTAGAGATTTTACTTTATAAATAAGAACACATTCATCTGACTTCCCTCTGGCTTGTGTGAGAAAGCGAATTCAGCAGTTTAAAATATTCCCTCCAGGTATCTAGTCCTTAATAAATCGACTTAAGAGATTTTCCATTTGACATAATAACCTTCAAAGAGACAAGACTGCTTAATTTAGGCAGGTTTAATTGCCTTTATAACTACAATTTCAAAAACATTCTAAAATATTGAATTACTTACACTTTGGCTCTTTGAAAAAAATAACAAAATGCTTCTGACTATTAATTCTGAGACGTTACACCAGGCTTGCAAGGGTAATGCAAATTGAATGAGGGCTGATACCGATGGTCCTTAATTATAAGAACTGATTCACACCTGGGAGTGCTCATTGCGGCTCAGCGGAAACGAGCCTGACTCGTCTCTATGAGGATGCGGGTTTGATCCCTGGCCTTGCGCAGTGGGTTGAGGATCTGGGGTTGCCGTGACGTGTGGTGTAGGTCGCAGCGGCTTGGATCCCATGTGGCTGTGTCTGTGGTGTAGGCCAGCAGCTGCAGCTCCAATTCGACCCCCAGCCTGGGAACATCCATATGCCATGGATGCGGCCCTAAAAAAGACAAAAATTAAAAAAAAAAAAATGGACCACAGACCTAAGCGTATAATGCAAGAATATAAAATTCCTGCCACATGAAATAGAAAATCTAAATGACCTTGGAGCTGGAGATGACATTTAGATTCTACTAAAGCACACCTCATGAAAGAAAACAGTGGCACGTCGGACTTCACTGACATTAAAAATAATTATGAAAAAAGAATTGATTCATATCCACAACAATGTAAAAAAGGAATATAATCATTTGTTAAATATTTTTTTATCTACAAACCTGAAACATTTTCTATTATGTATTTATGACATCATTAGTAACTGAGAAGTTGAACATGTACAAACAAGCAAAGAGTAAACTAGATCATTCATTTTATTTATTTTCGCCTTTTTTTTAGGGCTGCACCTGCAGCATATGGAGGTTCCCAGGCTAGGGGTCCAATCAGAGATGTAGCCACTGGCCTACAACAGAGTCACAGCAACACCAGATCCGAGCCGCGTCTGCGACCTCCACCACAGCCCATGGCAACGCCGGATCCTTAACCCACTGAGCGAGGCCAGGGATCAAACCTGCAACCTCATGGTTCCTAGTCGGATTTGTTTCCGCTGTACCACAATGGGAACTCATTCATAATTTTAAATTTGTCATCAAGTGTTTGCAAATCAAAAAGAAAAATTAAAGACATTTCACTATTAAGACCTG
Source organism: Sus scrofa (assembly GCF_054392235.1). Lineage (NCBI taxonomy): Eukaryota > Metazoa > Chordata > Mammalia > Artiodactyla > Suidae > Sus > Sus scrofa. Next base: position 2,372,069 of record NC_139392.1, read on the forward strand.
TTTTTTTTTTTTTTTTCTGCTTTTTTGTTTTTTTTTCTAAAATGGCCAAGAACGGGTGTATTCACTGTGTCAGACTTACATGGACAGGATGCCAGAGACATTTGTAGCAAATTGGATGTGATCCAGACCACAATGCCCTCAATTGAAATGGAAAAATTCACAGGAGACTGATTACAGAAGTGGGAAGTTAAAGATATGGAAATTACACTTGATAGACAGGACACAATTTTAGCTAAAAATGAGTACTAAAAGCTATAAAAATGGAAAGTGATGGCCCAGAAAACAAGTGAGGAGCATGCAAGATCCAAGGCCTTTTGCGCAAAAAAAGGACTTGTTAATTGTACAGAAAAATAATTACTATTTCCCAGATTTAATTGCTCCCTGAAAACTACTGTTGAATACTATCATAAAATGTGGAACTTTTGAAACATCTGAAAATGCTTCACCAATTAAAACTCAAGTAAGTTTCAAGCACTTTCTCTACTTAGGAAACAATTTTGGTGAATAGTAATGAGGGAGGAACATGAAAGAATTTAGTTCACAAGTTAGGGTTATTTGCAAATTTTAAATGTGGTATTGTCTCAAAATATTTGTGATTTGGAGGCGAGTCCCATTTCAGACTGTTAACTTCTTGAAAGCGCCAGCAAAGTGACACACAAGTTTTTGACACTCACTCCCCAAACACCGCTGGTGATTCTTTTTCAGCCTGGGACAATGACGGCTCCACCGTCTCCACTTGGCCCTTAAATGCATAAATGCTCGGGAGCTCACAGGTTCCCCCAGAGCGCAGCTGTATTCATGGTCTCTTCCAAGATCACAGCATCTTGTCTCACAGACTTTCAGCATCCTAACCTCTTTGTTGAGCCCAAGACGTCACGGACAACATAAAATGACCTTCATGGACAACATAAAATGACCTTCACGGACAACATAAAATGACCTTCAACATCTCCACGGAGAAGCCAAATACGTATCTCGGAGTCGACACTGCCAAAACAGAATCGTATTTTTCCTCATCCCTTAAACCTGCTGGCCACAAGATTTCCCATTTGCAATACAGGTCCTCGTCCTCCACATACCCGGGTGAGAAGATTCTGTGGCACCTGTGCTATGTCTCTTTCTCTCACACCTCATGCCCCATTTATCGGATGTCACCTCAGCTCCTGCTCCGGACACAGTATGTACAACGCAAATACCCACTGCCTCTTCCTCTTAGGGAACTCCATGGATCACTGACATTTGAATGGAAATACACTGCATTCATCGCGAGGGAAGTCAGAGTTTCTGCCGAAAAACCTAAAAACTGAACCTCTGATCAATCTACTTCCAAAAGTGTTTTTGCAGCAGTAAGGGTGCAGGGAATGTGGACATAGATTGAATGTGACGTAGTTTAATTTTTTTTTTTGTCTTTTGTCTTTTTAGGGCCACGCCCATGGCATATGGAGGTTCCGATGCTAGGGGTCTAATCGGAGCTGTTGCTGCCAGCCTACACCACAGCCCACAGCAGTGCCAGCTATCCGAGCCACGTCTGCAACCTACACCCCAGCTCACGGCAATGCCAGATCCTTAACCCACCGAACAGGGCCAGGGATCGAAACTGCAACCTCATGGCTCCTAGTTGGATTCACTTTCACTGCGCCACAGTGGGAACTCCGACGTAGGTTAATTTTTGATTTACGCAAACTCATGTGTTATTTACTCCACGAAAGCCCTGTTGAAAACATTTTACCCATATTAACTCTTTTAATCTTCACAGTGACCTTTAAGGAAGGTGCCCAAATTAAATTTCACAGATGGGGGAACTGAGGCACAAAGAAATTCAGGGAATTTCCCAAGGACACATAGCTGATACACAGCAGAGCCAAGACACCCAGCATCTGGCATCAGCTCCCGAGGAGTTCACCGCTGCCCTGTGCTTTCACACAGCCACTGGGGGAACTATAAGAACAAGTTTAGTGTATAAGATAATGCATTAATGTAAACTTGTGGCTACAGTGCTATAGAAACACTGAAGTACTTTTACAGGGTGTAATATTTTGATTTAAGATATGTTGAAAGACATTCGGTGAAAAGAAAATACTAAGGGGGAAAAGGCTGAGAGGTGGAAAATAGCATTTTTACTAGCATCTAATTTCACTTGTAAAAGGGAATTAGATTCAACTTTTCACTTAAAATATGCTTTTTTTAGGGAGTTCGCATTGTGTCTCAGTGGGTTACAACCCGACTAGTATCCATGAAGAAGAGGGTTCGATCCCTGGCCTCACTCTGTGGGTTAAGGATCTGGCGTTGCTATGGCTGTGGCACAGGTTGCAGATGTGGCTCAGATTCTGTGTTGCTGTGGCTGAGGTATAGGCTGGAAATTGTAGCTCCTGTTAGACCCTAGCCTGGTAACTTCCATATGCTGTAGGTACAGCCTAAAAAAAAAAAAAAAGAAAAGAAAACAAACAAAAACAAAGCAAAATCATAAATAAATAAAATATGTTTGTTGAGTAACACCTGCAGGGCAAGTCCCATTCTAGGCATGAGGGATACAGATGCATTAAACCTCATTTCTAGATTCTAGAGGGAGGAGAAGGGAAATACTCAATTAGACGCATGCATTCAGACAGCAGAGAATGCTATGAAGGAAACAGCGGGATGAACTAACAGAGGGACCAATATGAGGGAAGGGTGCCACTGTGAGAGGAGAGCACCTGTCCCAGAGGCCCTGAGAAAGGAATGACGTTGCTGGCTCCAGGACTGCGACAAATGTCGCTGTGCCTGAGCACAACGTGAGAGACGAACAGCGTAAGATGAAATCTTGGCGAGTCAAGGTTCATACAAGACAGAGCTTTCGAGGCTACAATGGAGAGTCTTCCGTTGACCTTACATATAATAAGAAACCTTTGCACGGCTGGAACAGGAAGGCAATGTCACTTGTTTTATAGTTTGAAACTTAGGTGAGGCTGCTGCAAACAACTGCAAAATTTATGTTACGCTCTGCTATGGGTCCACAGTGGTTCTGCACCCACTGTCTTCTTTTCGCTGAGATCCGGACAGAGGAACAGGCCCTGTGCAGGGCATCACTGTTCTAGTGAGAAAAGAGAAAACAGCAATGGTGCCACCACACGGTGCCCTTGAGAGAGCCCTCTCAGAGCTGACACACACCCCTTGGACTCATACTTGAACAGGCAAAGGGATTCTCAAGACTGGGCCGGGAAATACGCCCTAGTCCTTTACAGGGAGGGGGTGAACAATTTGGGAACGTGAAACAACCTACTATGATTGCGGTTGCTGTAAAAAAAGTTAGGTCCAAAAATATAGAAAATTAGACTCTGGGTATAAGTAATGAGCCTGCTTATAAGTAGACTAGGTGAAAAGTGCCTTTGACTAGACTGAGAGTGACAGTGGGGACGGGAAGAGAAGTAGTCAGATTTGGGACACACTGTGATGGCCACGTCGCTGGGAGTTGATGACGGACTGAATGAGGATAGGGTGGTGAAAGAAAGACAAGAATGAAGGATGCCCCTATTTAAAACGAGAGACGCTGAAGATACTCCCTGGCTTTTGATATGTCGCACCTTCCAAGAAGCATGGAAGACTTTTTATCTAAATGTGGCGACTTCGGATCCGAATATTTTGTCACCAACGTCATTCTTAACTTAGCTTCTTTCCACACAACAGATTTTGCACAAATACAAAAAGTACATGGACCTTAATAATTAGGAAAGATCAATATGTAAACAGAACAGAAAGAGACGTACCCATGATTTACTCCTGTTTAATTAATGAATAAGGAAATGAGGTTTACTCCTGTTTAATTAATGAATAAGGAATGAGGAACGGTGATAGCGCCTACCTCAGCAGATAACACTAAAAGACTTAGAAACAAAGCGTTTTTGTTTTCACAGCCCCATCATGTAACAGAGATGCACACAATAGCACACCCAAATGAAACCAGGCCCTTAAACTACCAGACACATACATTTTAAAAAATTAAAAGGAATACTAAAAACCATTGTTGGCAAGTGTTGAGCAAAAAGGCACTTTCATATAATCCTGAAGGAAGCATAAATCGATCCAACATTCTAGAGTGCAATTTGACAGTATAAATTAAGGATTATGAAATTTATCATTTTTATTGCAAAGATTTATTTCTATTCCTAGCAATCATCCCAGACAAAAAATTAAAATTTTAAACAAGGTTTTATAAACAAAAGGTGTTTCTTGTAACAGTAGAAGTCTCATGTTCACAAATAAAGATGTTGTAACTGCTAGAATATAGTTATAATAGGAAATATGATTTATAATTAGAATTATGTTAATTGCATTAACATAATCCCATATTATCTTGAATTATAGTATGGAATATGATTTATTTATTTACATGATGACTATAATATTAACTATTTTAACACAATATAAAAATTAATATATTCATAACTATATTAATATAATTCCGTATCATATTAAATTAAACTATGGAATATGATTTATTTTTAAAATGATGACTACAATATTAACAAATTATTTTAACACAATATTACTTGAAAATGAAAATTCATATATTAGATGAACAATATCATCAGTTATATAATTATTATAAGAATCATGTACAAATCAGTAAGACAAAGACAGTCAAGCACTTTAAAGTGTGATTTGTTCAGAGCAAGCGTATAATGTAAGCATCCACATCTACTTTACCTTTTATAACCTGTATCTTTTATTTTTTACTTCATATCTTTTATATATGTTTTTATATGTCTCTATATATTTTTAAAATGTATGTATTTATTTTATAATTCTGTATCTTTCAGTGCATCTGTATCACGTCTGAGTCATATCTACATCTACAGCTGTGGGGTAGATCAGAAGGCAGGTTCTAAACCCAGGCTGCCTGTGACTGAAAACTCATTCCTTATTGCGTAATCTCGGGTAAAAAATTTTGACTCCACCTCAGGTTTTATATTTGTAAAGCCAGGAAGAGTAATAGAAGCTTCCTCAAAGCATTGTGAGTATTTGCTGAATCCACAAAAGTCAAGCTGTTCAAGGCGCTGCCACGTCGTGTATGTTTATCAAATGTTAGCTATTATTTATTTTAAATTCACATTAACAACAATGGGGATGTTTTTAAAAGTCAGGAATGAAATACTCAAAACGTTAGTAAAAATGATGAAAAACTTATTTTTATTTATTTTCCATATTTTATAAAATAAGAAAATATTATTTTCTTAAGTCTAGGTAGGGAAAATATTTTTAAAAGATACAGGTTAAAGCTAGGACCGCACGACAGAATAGGTTTAGTCTTCACCTTGAATATATGAGTCCATTGCAGGGACTCAGTTGAATATGTGGATAGAATGACCTACTGCAAGAAAAATGTCAAACAATGTCATGCCGAGGGATTAGCGTTTCAAGGGGTTAAAGAGGTGGGCACAGATATTCAGTCCATATCACCTAAGAAGTACAAGAAAGATTTTCTACAACTGTTACTTTTGATGCAAAACTTAGCATTTGATTAGATTTGGCAGAGGTCTCAATCTTAGGAATTTTCTTTAATTCTGAAAATTAGACCTTAGTTCCCAAGACTTAGTGTGAAAGCAGTAAGGCTCCACTACCTGTGGTGGACCCTCTGTCAGTACGACATACTTCTGAGAACACTTACTTTTTCACATGAACCATGGTGAGTTCTCTGTTAGATATGGACCATGTTTAGAATACAGTAATAATGAAATATAAAAAGGATACCTGAAATAATAAAATACCTAGAAATAAACATACCCAAAGAGACAAAACACCTGTGGTCTGAAAAATCTAAGATGCTAATGAAAGAAATCAAAGATGATACAGATTTATTTTTGTTTTATTGACAATGATGAAGAAACTCAAGGATGAAACAAACAAATGGAAAGATATACCACCTTTTTGGGTTGGAATACTCAATACTGTCAAAACGACAATTCTACCCAAGGCAATCTACAGATTCAATGCAATCCCTATTAAATGACCAATGGCATTTTTCACAGAACTGGAACAAAAATTTTTCAAATTTGTATGGAAACACAAAAGACCCAGGGTAGTTGGAGGAATTAGGCTCCCTGACTTCATACTATACTACAAAGCTACCATCATCAAAACAGGATGGTACTGGCACAAAAACAGAGATATAGATTAATGCAACAGAATAGAAAGTCTAGAAATAAACCCACGGACCTATGGTCAACTAATCTACAACCAATGAGGCAGGAATATACATGGAGAAAAGATAATCTCTTCAATAAGTGGGTGCTGGGAAAACTGGACAGCTGCATGTAAAAAAATGAAATTAGAACATTCTCTGACACCATACACAAAAAATAAACTCAAAATGGATTAGAAACCTAAACATAAGACCAGATACTATAAAATTCTTAGAGGAACACATGGGCCAAACACTCTCTGACATAAACCACAGCAGTATCTTCTCATATCCACCTCCTAGAGGAATGAAAATAAAAACAAAAATAAACAAATGGGACCTAATTAACCTTAAAAGCTTTTGCACAGCAAAGGAAACTATTTAAAAAATGAAAAGACAACGACAGAATGGGAGAAAATCTTTGCAAATGAAGCGAATGACAAGGGATTAATCTCCAAAATATACAAACATCTCCTGCGGCTCAATATCAAAAAAACAAACGAACAACCCAATCAAAAAATGGGCAGAAGATCTAAATGCACATTTCTCCAAAGAAGATATACAAAAGAAAAATCCATGAAAAGATGTTCAAGATTACTAATTATTAGAGAAAGGCAAATTAAATACTATGAGGTACCCCCATAAACCAGCCAGAATAGCCATCATCAAAAAGTTCACAAAAGGAGTTCCCGTCATGGCGCAGTGGTTAACAAATCCGACTAGGAACCATGAGGCTGCGAGTTTGATCCCTGCCCTTGCTCAGTGGGTTAAGGACCCAGCATTGCCGTGAGCTGTGGTGTAGGATCCCAAGTTGCTGTGGCTCTGGCGTAGGCCGGCAGCTACAGCTCCGATTGGACCCCTAGCCTGGAAACCTCCATATGCTGTGGGAGCAGCCCTAGAAAAGACAAAAAAAAAAAAAAAAAAAAAAAGACAAAAAAAAAGTTTACATAAATAAATGCTGGAGAAGGTGTAGAGAAAAGAGAACTGACTTATACTGTTAGTGGGAATGTAAATTGATGCAACCTCTATGGAAAACATTATGGAGTGTCCTCAAAAAAAAATAAAAATATAACCATGGTATGATCAGGCAACCCTACTCCTGGGCATCATTCTTGAGAAAACCATAATTTGAAAAGATAAATGCACCGCAGTGTTCATAGCACTATGTACAATAGCCAAGATATGGAAGCAACCTAAATGTCCATCAACAGAAAAATGATCAAGAAGATGTGGTACATATATCTAGTGGAATAGTACTTAACTATAAAAATGGAATAATGCCATTTGCAGCAACATGGATGGACCTAGAGATTATCATACTAAATGCAGTTAGTCCAACAATGAAAGAAAGACATCATATGATATCACTGATATGTGGAATCTAAACAAAACAGGATACAAATGAACTTATTTGCAGAAGAGAAACAGACTCAGAGACTTTGAAAAATTTAGTTTCCAAAGAGAACAGGTCGGGGGGGAGGGAGGGGTGGTCTGGGGGTTTGGGATGGGTATATGCACATTGAGGTCTATGGAATGACTGGCCAACAGGAACCTGCTGTAGAGCACAGAGAACTCTACCCAATATTCTGTGACAATCTGCATGGGAAATGAATCTGAAATGTGTGTACCTTCATAACTGAATTACTTTGCTGAACAGCAGGAATTATCACAAGTATACTTGTAAATCAACTATACTTCAATAAAACTTTAAAAAATATATGGGAATATTTTGCAAGGCTACTGATGGATGAATAATCCAGACAGTTCCAACAATCATTGCTATTCCGGGTGTTCTTGATTCCCACAAAGTACTGCTGGAAAATGATACAAGTTCCCTCTTTTTTAGGGGCCCTGAGGACACACGGACTTGCTTCTCTTTTCCCTTCTGTGAAACTGAGGCAAAACCTTTCCCACAGACTTCTCCAAAGCATAAGGTCGACCCCCTGGATTTGCTGTTGTTTTGTTTTGTTTTGTTTTTTTTCTATTGTTGACATTTCTTTGAAAAGATTTCAGAGACAAGGTTATATTTCTCTTTTCTACAATGTCACAAACTTGTCCCTGGGCGTATTAGCTCAGAATTCACTGCCAGGCAAAAGATATGGAAGGAAGAGTTCCCACCGTGGCACAGCGGAAACAAACCCAACTAGTAACCATGAGGTTGTGGGTTTGATCCCTGGCCCTGCTCAGTGGGTCGGGGATCCAGCATTACCATGAATTGTTGCACAGGTTGCAGATGGGGCTCAGATCCTGAGTTGTCACTATGGAAACACCAGGAGAAAAAAAAATCTCAATATAAATGAACACCTCCAAATGCAGGAATGAAATGTTTTCTACTGAATTTGACAATAAGGAAATTGTGGGTGCATCAGAAAGAGGTGTTTTAGAGAAATCACAGTGCTGGAAGGTGAAATGCAATTGATAAAGACTTGAGTGATGAATAAGAAAATGGAAACAGCAAAGAGACTGAAGAAATATGGCTATGAAGAGACAGAGAAATATGGACTGTTAAATAAAGGAAAATAAGGGGTTCTTGGGAAAAAATTACCTGCGATAGGCAACAAGAGTATTTACATTATTTATTAATATTGGACATAGCCATTTTTCTATATCTAAACATGCATCTTATACAACTATTAAACTACTGTCTTTTTTTGCCTCAAAAGGAAGTAATTTTCTAAATCGCACCATCCAGAATAAACTCACTTGTATAAACTCACTCCCTACAGCAACATGAAACTGATCTTCTTCCATGAAAGGATCAGCCTTTAAAGTAAACATAATGGACAAAAGATGAACCAACTATCTACTTGTCCCATCTAAGGAATCGCCTGACATATGGAAGAAGCAATGACTCTAAGGGATATTTCACCAAGATTTATTCGCTGAAAATGCTAAGGATTATCCAAACGCCCTCCGCACACCAAACTACCATGAATCCGTTCAAAATACATTCCAAGTGCCTCCTTCAGCCTTTTAAAACGTGTTCCTCTCTTCCAGAACGTCAAATTCCTACACAAATATTATCTTGTCTGTGGAATACGTGATGTTTATTAAATGTATTACACATTAGTGTGGTTATTCCATCAATTGGGGGATTCTGTAATAAAGAATTTTTGAGAGGTGTGGTGCATTTTATGATTTCTCATTCTGCCATTAGGGACCTCAAAATTCTTTTGTGAATTAATTTGGTTAATAAATGGAGATAAGGGGATATAGTTTAAAACAGACTTCCTTTGAACTGTCATAAAACCTAACCTTAAAACAGGTACCTTTTAATAAAAATGATGCTAAGGCTAGTAGGACTTTATCTGATGTGTTCATAACCAATGCCGAGGAGTAACAGACCAAAGTCTTAAAGCCAGTGACTTTGAACGTTACACCAATACAACCGATACAATAATAGATGTAACTCATTTTTTCTGACCAGTTGAAAATACGATAAACAAGACAAACAGAATATCATCCTTCTGATTTCTCGTAAGACTTCCAATTTTAGGATGAGAGTTAATAGGTTTTAGAATGAAGAGAAATTATGCTATAAGCAGGAAAGCATCGAGATAAATAAACATATTACGGTGTAGCTCTATTCGATGACACATGGTGAGCTAACAAAATTCAACGTAAATTCTTCACAAAATTTATCTTAAATGACAAGACATGAACGCGAGCCCAGGTAAGTAAAAACAATGTGCTAAAGTGAGTTGCTCCTTCCAGTCTGTTACAACTGCACAAGCACAGCACCTGCCTTAGTTGAAACAATGAACTGCAACATTAGCTTAAAAAACCGGGGGGGGGGGGGCATGCCCAAGAGGGGGCTCGCTGTGTCACGTGGTAGTTCCATGTGTAGTTTTCTGAAGCCCCTCCCCACAACCTTCCATAGTGGAATCTAAAACACGGCACAAACGAACCTACCTACAAAACAGAGACAGACTCCCCGACATTGAGAACAGACGTGTTGCCGAGGGGGCGGGGGAGACGACGGGAGAGACGGGGAGTGTGGAGCTGGCAGATGCAAGCTGTGACATTTCAAATGGACCAGGCAATGAGGTCCTACTCTAGAGCACAGGGAACTATATCCAGTCTCGGAGTGGAACATCATGGCTGACAACATGAGAAAAAGAATATACGCGAAAATGGGCCACTTTGCCATACAGCAGAAATTGGCACAACACTGTAAATCAACTATGCTATAAACACACAAATAAAACTTAATGACCAAAGAAAAGGTTTCCATGGGGGCGGGGGGAAATGGAATCAGTTGAGAAAAAAGACCTCTTTACTTTAAGTACAACAAACAGTAAATTTTGGTTGATATAGATGAAGATAAAAATATATCGGTAGATGTAGAGATACAGAGAGAGGCATATACCAGATTAACAAATACGGACTGAGTTTAAATGAACAACGTAACAATAATTCCCCTTTAACAAAAAAGCAATGAAGTCATGATTAACCATGAGCACCCTCAGTTCACTGGCGACCGAGTCTCTTTTTATTTTTTTCTTCGTTATTATCTAGCTTTCATTCCTAATGGGTAATATCTCCAAAGTGCAGTAAAGTCTGAATTTGGACCCATGCATCGCTTAGCAGCACCACTGCTTATCTGGTACCAAATGAGTAGGAGGAGATACACAAACTCATAATTAAAAGGAGTTTCTCCACCGTCTCCACCCGAGTCGCTGTATCAGTATGTGTTTTCCCTCCCTTTCACTAACACGGAAGTGAACAAGTACTAGGTGCTTCTCATAAATGAGGCGCTACATTAAATACATAAAAGTCCATTAGCAAACAGGTGGTTCCCATGTATTCTTGTTTCTAAGGAACTATCATTACCCGTGATCTCACTGTGCTCTTAAATTGCAGTACTTCCACCCAACTCTAACCATGTTCCAAAGCCATAGAAACAGGCAGGCACTGTATGGATGAGCCAGCCTAATTCATTATAACTGATGACACTTTTAAACCTGCTTTATTTTGTACGCACACAATACTGGAAATCCAAGATTAAATACGTTGAATGCCTAGCTTAATCCCACCGAATCTAATTCACTCTTTTCCACTAGACACTGCCTTTACTCTCCAGGTATCTTTTTCCAAAACAAATAACATAAATGAATAAAATGAAAATTGTTTTCATTCTTCAAGCATGCTGTAGCTCGCACACATTCTTGCTTTCTCTATGACCTGTATCAGTTAAAATTCCACCCAGGTCTTGACACGGCAATCTTTTCCACATCATGTGTGCCTTCTTGCTTGACTGTAATTGGGTCCTTCCTTTCCTAACCTGAAGATGCCCCTTTATCCATGACCATGTCTCCTTACTTTTTCATTCATTCCTGAAATTGTAGACTTTATTTAATAAGATTCTTTGCTATGAGTTCAGTTCATTGTAATGTTCAATGTCATCGGTGGAATTAATTTTTATGCATATTCTACAAAAAACAGGACATATTTAACATGTTGCACACAAGAAAACTGAGCCGTGAGATGGCTATGAACTTCCTACAGCCATACTGGCAAAGAAACACAGGAGAAAAGTCTATTCTGCAGTTCCTGTTCCTGCCCCATCACCTGAGCTGTGGACCTAAAATGTGAGCTTTCAAAATCCTACAAGCCTTTATGCAAAATCTAAGATGTATATGTGGCTATATCTTTGAATATTATGCAATTATCTCCTCAAACATGACAGACTTATTGGAAAAAAGTAAGACATTTTATTTGCACGGTAAACCCTTCTCTGAAGACCCGACATTTTTTCTCCCCTTAATTTTCTCTACAAAGAGTCACTCATCCTACCTGGAAGATGATTTACCTTAATTTCTGGGTCATGCTTACCTTACCAGTGACTAATATATCTACCTCATTAATTTGGGAATGGCTTATCTACAAATACATCACAAATGGTTTTTCAATTTGGATTGACATTCAACGCCATGGTAAAAGTGAAAACAAACATGCACAGCTCATCCTCAAAGCTCTGATGTCTTACATCAGATGGAATTAAATTCTGGAGAGTTGGTGTAAGCTACCAGCAGTCTGTAGATTTTGCAGTAAAAAAGAAAAAGAACAATAATAACATGATAGCTAAGGAAATACGGTAAATACGATTCACTACTCTAGGTCTCACATTTCATTTACACTGCCACATAGCTAAGACTTTGTAATGATTGATAATTACCACCCTGAAGAAAGCAGCAAAATGCAGACACCTCCTTTAAAGGTGATATCCAGTTATAACTAGGCAAGAAAAGTTAAATCAGAATCAGATAGAAAAATTCAATCAGTATGAACCAATCAGCTTGAACAAGTTCAGGGAAGATAAATATCTAGTCTAGTCTTTCAGTTTTTCTAATTGTGTTTCCTCCATATTAAGCTGATTTTAAAAGTCAGTACAGGAAATACCCAGTTTTCATCATTATAATCATTGTATGTTCTTTCTCCCTCCAAGTCTCTCTTCCTCTCATCTGTTCTGGTTTTTCTTTCTTCACATATATCAGAATGCAGGAAGACAATAAGGATGTCACTACCAGAGGTAGCAGGAGGAAGAATCTGGAAGAAAGTTTAAAATTCTATTTCTTAGAGATCCTGTCATGGCTCAGTGGAAACAAACCCGACTAGTGTCCATGAGGACGCAGGTTCGACCCCTGGCCTCACTCAGTGGGTTAAGGATCTGGCGTTTCTGTGAGCTGTGGTGTAGGTCACAGACATGGCTCAGATCTGGTGTTGCTGTGGCTGTGGTGTAGGCCAGCAGCTGTAGCTCTGTTACAAACCCTTGTCTGGGAACTTCCATATGCTGCGGGTATGGCCCTAAAAAGAAAAAAAAAATAAAATAAGCAATGAGATCCTGGGAACTATGTCTAGTCACTTATGATGGAGCATGACAATGTGAGAAAAAAGAATGTATACATGTATGTGTAACTGGGTCAGCTTGCTATACAGTAGAAAACTGACAGAATACTGTAAATCAGCTATAATGAAAAAAATAAAAATCACTATTAAAAAAATCAATTTCTTCCTTTAGATAGCTCTAAAACATTGAGTCAAATTCATTATTAAAGATTAATTATGTCTGCTAGGGATCATCATCCAGCCTCAACCCCATTAAAAACAAAATACTTTAGCAGTTATTAAATGGAATATCAAGAAATATCCATCAATAATTTTCTACGTAATAATAAAAAATGTTGACTGAATTTGACACATGATATGTAAACCTTTACCTAAAACCGTGGGCTATTTATTTCAAGGTATATTGATTTAAAAGTTTTTAAAGACATAGTTGTTAACAACTTGAAATTAAGTTAAGATGAAATGATGAATATATAAAGCTTATTTTATATGTACAATAAATATTTGATGAATATATAAAGCTTATTTTATATGTACAATAAATATTTCACATCTTCTAGCAGCTCTCTATAATTTGGCAGTACATGCAACATTCTTACAATATGAATAAGCATTAAATGAGAAAAAATAATTATAGTTGAATGTAGATTATGAGAAATGAAGGGTAAACGGCAATGATGTTCAGTATATAAACAGATACTAACAGGAGATGTTTACTTAATTTTATCTAGGCAATACTGCTTGAAATTAAAACTTTAATGAATGTAATTATTAGTACATAAACAAAAGAATATTAAATTCAGACGTAATTTTTCATTAATGGTTTTAAATCACTTCCTTTTTTTATTCTGCTGTATAGACAAGAAAAATATCAACTCACACATTATTGTTTTTAAAATAATTATTACCTCTTGTTATGTAGTTAAGAACTTAATCCATACACATAAAAGATTATAGAATAATTAAATCAGCAAGTTATAAATGTTCCAATGTGCTACATACCAAATATATGGAAGAAATTTAATAACAATTCATTGCCTGCTTACTATTCTATTCTAAATGGAAAAAGAAGTTGCTTATAAAATATTAAGATCCCATTTTTATCTACTACAAAGCCATGAATTTCCATATTTAAAGTCTATTTTTAAAACCATATATCAGCAGTTATTCAGCATCAAAAGCAGAAGATACTTCAAATTATCTGAAGCTGTCATTCTTGACCCATTTTAGAAATGATACATAGAACTCGAAAGAAAAAAAAATTCCTTTCAAATGAAAGAATATAACCTGACATGTGTGAGAACAAATATTTTCATATGATACACCAGAGTAGTTTCGCAAAACACAAATGAAATATTCATTGGTGTTCAAAGGCACATAAGCCTAGAACACATCATAACTTCTTATCTAATTGAAACTACTAATAGGATGGAGAGTTTTTCGCTGGACACTGAATACGGCTTTATAATTTCTATCTATCATACAATTTGTTTCTAGCTTTATGGTAATGTCGGTAGAAAGCAGCAAGACTTTCTGAAATTTATCTATAAACTCTTCCCATGTGGGTTTATTTTTAAAAGTAGTTTATGTCCTCACCTACTGATATTCAATCTTTCGGAATTTTTACTAATGTAGACTCCCAGGCCTCGCCTGTAGAACCAAAATACCTGAGAATCAACACGACAAATTCGCTCAGTTCCCTCTTACGGGTATTTGAATGCCCTTAAGCCCCACGTGCCATGAAGCAAACTGATTGCTCTGAAGCAATCGGGAAGAATTAAAAGTGCAGTCATTGCTGTAGGTATGTATCCTAAATCTTGATATCACATGTAGTCAATTAATCACAAGCAGATTATTCTGCTGGACTGAAAATGCTATAAATATTCTTCTATTAAAGCAAATATTTCATTGGGTGTTAATTGTAACACGCATTATCTAATAATAATACAGATCTTGATATTATTAAGAAGATCCATATAACATACGGTTTCTCAACTATGCTTAATGACACCTTTGAAGACAACCAGGAGCTGGGAGGCTGTGCTTCCTAACATTACAGCTTTATCCCTTAGCAGCAGCTGTAGCAAACCTTCATCTAGCAGTTGTGTATTCAGCATTGTTCTAAACGCCGTAAAAATATTCACTTTCATGACTCTGGCACACCTTATTTGTGTTACCATCTTACACATAAGGGGAAAGGCTCATAAAAATAAGTATCTTGCCCAACATCATGCAGCCGGCGTGTGCGCGAGCAAGGGCTCACACTCAAGTCGCTGAATCCAGAACCACCCTCTGAGGTTGTCAGGCACCACGCTTTGCACACGCTGTTATTTTCTTGGCGGGTCAGAGCGTCTGCCTTTGGGTTGAGTGAATGAATGTGCACAGACATACCTGCCAGGGGGCATCAGGCCGGCTTTTTCCTCTCGGCCCTGCGGCAGGATGCAGGCTGCCACTTCCTTCTTCTCTCTTCCGTCATGAACTGTGTCTGATTCCTTTTACAGAAGTGGCATCAATCCAAGACTTATCTCTGAATAAAGGGAACAGGAAAGGGCATTTATTCCCTGCTGGTAGCCTGGCTCCAAATCAGTTTTCTTCTATATGAAGAAGAATCACAGGCAAAGATTTATTGCCAACCATCTTTATTGCTCATTAATCAAACCTAGATAGGAGTTCCCCATCCATATGGGGAACAGCAGATTTAAATCGAAAGGAAAACCAGATCTATTTTTTCCATTTAAAAAATAAATAAAAATACTGAGGGCATGCCACATTGGTAGAAAATTTGCCCACAACCCCAGGATGAAAACTGGGTGTCTCAGAGTTCCCGTCGTGGCTCAGTGGTTAACAAATCCGACTAGGAACCGTGAGGTTGCGGGTTCGGTCCCTGGCCTTGCTCCATGGGTTAAGGATCCAGCGTTGCCGTGAGCTGTGGTGTAGGTCCCCGACATGGCTCGGATCCCACGTTGCTGTGGCTGTGGTGTAGGCTGGCGGCTACAGCTCCGATTCGACCCCTAGCCTGGGAACCTCCATACGCCACAGAAGTGGCCCTAGAAATAGCAAAAAGACAAAAAGACAAACAAACAAACAAACCTGGGTGCACGATGTTCAAAAGAACAAGGTTTCTGGCTCTTTGTGAGAATTTAAATTTTACATGAGAAGAGAAAAAAGGACAAAATGGGTAACAGAAGGTATTCAGCAATTACACACCAAGGGTATTTATTCTAGACAACTAGAGGGCAGAGGGATTTGCTCATTCGGCAAGATGAAATACGGTATTTCATGGGAAATTTCCCCCAGTGCTTGAAAAGCAAACCTTCAACAAGCCTGCCAAGCTTTCACTTTTCATGACGACCACTAATTTATCTACGCAAAGGCCCCTGTCCATCGTAAACATAATAGAAACTCTGAGATAGGCTCCAAAGATCTACAAGTGCCATCATAATATTTACAAACACCAGCGATTTCCCAGTTAGGGACCCTCCTTCTGTCTACTAGCGACCAGCCTTTCAGGGGGCAACCTAACCATTCTCATTCTCCTTCTCAACTGGCTGACCTGCCATGCTTGGAGATCCCCTCCAGTGGCAAATGATCATTCTGGATCCCTCAGTGCCTTAGTCCCTGGAGAGCTACAACTTTTTATTTTTAAATGTTCCTTTCAGCAGTTCTACAGCACTAAAGTTAATGGCTTGCTAAACCCTTGAATACCATTAAAAGCAGGAGTCTGCACATTTGTCTTTTAACTTTGTGTCTGTTCTCCTTTCCATTCGTCTTTAAACACTTGTTCTGTTAAAGAATCAGTGGGGAGCTGTTCCCCACAGACTCCATCCAGTGTTCACTTTTACTGAGTTCACTAGCAGCAGACTGAATACGTTTATTTGGAAAAAATTAGGCCCTTGCACCACATCATGGGCTCTCAATTTACCTGATGGCCGAAAAAAAGCAGACCTCTATATTACCAATCTTACCAATATAACATCTGGCAAAGATTCCTTAATGAATTATTTTTTTGAGATTCAACCTTTACAACTCCATAAAGAAGAAACACCAATATATCTCCTTCACATAAAAAAAATACAAGTTTAAATGTTCTGTGTATCTTTTGTACCTTTGCCCCTTTTTGAAATGTAAATAAGAAAACAACCAATGTTTTGTATTAAAATACATAAAGGCAATAAATGTACCTAGATTTCTAATGATCTCATGTATCTAAAAGTCATTTAAACTCAAGAAAGAAGGATGTTTCCTATACCAGGTAAATAATAAGCTAATATCAGGTTAAGGTTGTTTTCATGAAATGTCAGCACAACTCATAACCAACCAGTAATGGTTTTAGTGTCACGTAGAAATTTTTCAAGCTTTCAGCTACTGATACTTGAGGGAGTGTGCATGTAAACAATGCTATGTCCAAACACACACACACCTCTGAACGGGTTTTCCTCATGGTTTAAGAAGGAATATTGAACCCACAATACAGATTAATGTCAAATATAAGAAATGACTGGACAATGACAGAATCTCAATTTCAATTGAAATTAGCAGACATGAGAAGGTAATACCCTCTAGTTTGCCCTTAGCACAAAGAGATCTGCTTATTATCAGTGAACCTTCTGGCAACGTGCTACTACTCAGCCTCATGACAGGTTTCCAATTTAGAAGTTTTTAAAGCAAATATCATCTTATTTTCCTGGATATCTCATCGTTGGATGCAAAATTAATGAAACCACTTCAAGTACAGGATGCGTAGTACTAAGCGTACATTATAGGAAACTATTCATCTCATTAGTGTTGATATAAAATCACTTGACATAGGGAAAGGCCAAATCAAATCTGATCTATTTGCTCCTGAATGATTTAATCACTTTTAAAAATGGCAGAAGGGTGGATGTGGATCAAGGGAAAGAGGGAACATACAATAAATCTCAAATGCCATTCATCACAGGATTTGATTCTAGAGTCATTGCTTTATTAAACTTCGTCTGCCCTCTCCAAACTTCTAAATAAAAAATAAACATGAGATAATACCCAGCCCTGACATTCCATCTCAGCAACTCTCACTGAAATGTCACCTTACAGTTTTGAACTTGATATAATTGTTTATTACATCTTCTTTGGATCCCATGCAAAAAAAAAAAAAATTACTTTCAACGTCTTTTTAGTTATGTTTCATCAGCCAATAAAATATACTCCCTAATGAGGGTAGATACACTCTTATAAATCATAAAAAGTTGAATGAAAATTATACCTAACTGTCAGTGTTTATAAAGAACAGGGAAGTTTTAAATGCAAATTCACGAGACAATGCATGAGGGGGGGCTATTTCAATGACACAGTTTTAAGTAACGAGATCTTCTGCCATCAATCAGTCTGACCTAGTAAGACGTGTCTCTTTGCTGTAATAAAAAAAATCCCTCTTGGTAAAGATGGAGTTTTTAACGGCATTCAAATTTTCTGCTTATAGTCACCAATAGTCAGATATTTCCAAACAGCCAAGCAGTTTGTACTGGGAAGAAAAAAAATAAAATCTGTATACCTCTTCATTTGCTAAACCTGTTCAGCTATTGTACCACACTTGAACTTAGGCCAAAATGTGTGACCATCAACATATAATCTATGTAAATAAAAAAGGGTAGCAAGTCAAATCCGACATATTTTCCCAAAAATGTGTTTAAACGCTGCAGTTAGTTGCAGAGGAAGCCTCTGCTTTACCACAAACCAAAATACAATATATATTTTTTGATCCCTAGGAAGAACTGATTCCTTTTTTAGAGTTCATGCAGCAGTGCTAAGGGAGCAAAGGCAATGCAAAGCAGGAGATGACACGGGCTCTCCACTTATTACAGTCGACGTGGCTTTTTGAGTAAAAAAGACTTCATTTAGGAGGGAAAAATAGGTTTCCATTGCTTGAACAAACATTGGAAACTGTATCACACCACAACTGCTATCACTGCCTTGCAAAGATTTGAGAGAAGACAGGCTAAATCAAAGACTAGCCAACTAGAACACGAAATGAGCCAAAAAAAGGGAGGTGGGGAAGAGATAAAAAGTTTAAGAGCACACAGAGACTCGGCATTTCTGAATAAGCAGGAAATTTCACTCATCATCTCCTCATTGTAATCTCACATTCAATTCTACCATAATTTATCTTGTGTCCTTAGCATATGAGAAATAAACGTTTAAGTTTTACGTCTACTGGTGGGAGGTTATTGGTTTCCTCTGTCAGTGAGAGGACATTGGACCTCCTCATCTTTTGGACACATCCTGAGCAGTATGAATGAAAACTGAATCAAGAGTAGACCACTGATGACATTGTATTACATTGTGATCTGTAACTATTTTTCTAGATGTCATTGTGATAAGAGCCTACTTAATTCGCCAACATTAAAATGATACATATATATATATATGTTTTTCTATTTGGCAGATCTTTTTCTCTTCCAAATAAAAACTGCATGTATGTAATCCATCATGAGCTATGGAGGAAGACATGGCCTCTGTGCTCAGTGTTCTACTGAATCACAGTATTTCTATGCTGAGGACCATGAATATTCTTTTAGTGACCCCCCCTGAACAGTATTTGGAAGGTCCGTACTCTTCAAAATACAGTTGTGTATATATTCCAAAATATGGTATTGGTCTGTGGAAAATATGCATCTTAAATCATAAGGTCATGTTTTCAGCTGAGAACTGCACTGGAAGTTGAAAAACACCAGCACCTGCCTTCCTTATTTGCACGGGATTTCTGTAGCAAATGCCTTGCGGGATTGAAAACCATTTTCACCCTGAAGGATTGTGAACTTCACATGACAACATTCAGAACTGAATAAGCAAATTTTAAAGAGAGCAAACCAGACACTTCACCCGTTGGGGTTACCTCTCATCACAGAGACTTCTCAGGAGGACAGGCCTCAGGGCTGGTAGGCTGAAGACGACCCAGAACAGGTAACGGGGCTCAGCCTCTCCAAACTTCCCATGAGCTTTCACTTAACTATGGCAGACTCCCTGTGACGTCCCAAACCATGGGGACTTCAGACAGCTGCTGAGATTACTGGTGGGGAAGGCAAAAGCTGAGTGGGCAACCTGTATCAGTCTAGCGAACATCATGACATCATTTCAAAGAAAAAAGGCTCTTCGCACCCATTAATATTCAAAGTAATTTCTCAAAGGAAAGTTTAGATATACTTTTCAGGTGTCAAAACTTATAGAAAGTAGATGGAGTGACTTTTTTTAAAAAACTTCATTATTCACATCAGGGCTTCTCTTAAATATTGTAGAGATTTTATGATTAAGGATAAAAGGAACTTCTGAAAAATATAATTAAGAAACTATTAGAAAATAACCAAAATTAGAAATAAAAACATAATTTAACAACCAGTAGATCAGATATAATATATAAAGGGATGAATAATTCTGCATAATTATTCTGCTTATAAATCAATCAACTGAACTACTTTTAATAATTTAAATTTAAATTAATCAAAATTCCAATACAATAGCTTAAAAGGTCAAAAATGCAGAATGAGTTTAGGAAAATAATAAAGTCATTAAGGAACATTCTTTCTCCCCAGAGTGTCCAGCATTTTACCCTCCACACACACACACACACACACACACACACACATTCAAAAATGACAAGAACTAGACAGATTTAGTACTATATTGGGTCATACTTGGAAAATAACGATAGCAATTCTATCAGTATATAAACATTTCCAAGATTTTAGAAAATAGAAGTTACAAATAAATTATTTTAATGCCAAAACCAATTAAGCTGATAAGCATTAAAAACATCTAACTAAATCTTTATCAACAGAAAACAATACCCTAACCCACTGAGTGTAACAAAACATTACAAAAAGCCATGGCCATACTTCTTATGAAGAAATAGAGGGGAAATGCCTATTTCTCTATGCCTTCCATCTATTTTCTTTGTTTTAATCTAGGTCTTTCATGTTAAAAGCTTTTCTCAGCTATCTAGGGACCCATATACGTCTTCTCATATTTAAGGCAGCAGTTCACAACTAAAAGGAGCCTCCCTGGTGCAGAGGTAGGATGTTTTGATTTGTTGGCTTTACTTGTTAGAGTGATCCTGCTGCGTCACTTCCATGAGAGAAACAGTGAACCACAGTGTATTTATACTGTTTCTTTGGAGCGAGTTAGATCTTCCAGAAGAAGAGCCTATCATTTCCCTACCTGGAAACCACCACCACTCTAGAAGCCCATAGAATAAATGACTCCCTCTATATTATGTAGCATTTATTTAATTCTCCTTTAGTGTACAATACAAACTAGTCCATAGTTCAACAGTTCAAATTTGATCAAGATCAGCTTCTCCAGAAAATTAACCTCTAGTCCACTATCATTTGGGGTGTGTGTGTGTGTGTGTGTGTGTGTGTGTGTGTGTGTGTGTGTATGTATGTCTGTCTGTCTGTCTATGAGAAAGATAATCCCAGTTTCTGGCAACTTACTAAACAAAGATTCAGCTGGTAGTACTGTTACTATGCTATATCCAGCCTCATTTGCAGAGGGAATTAGTGCCATCACTAATCATTTGATAGAGTTTTTAGAGCAAATATGCTTGGCTTCTTTTATGAGTAGCTGTAGTTCAGCTTTCTGCAGTCATCTTAGCTACAATGTAATAAAACATATTGAAAATCCAAGGGTACTGGTCACATTCTGCATTCTAACATTTTTAAAGTGTCTATTAGGTAACTGGAAATAAATGAATATGTTCATGTAAACAATAATACACTTATTAGGGTGCTGTCACCGCAAATGGACATGCAGGGAGTACTTATGTCCCAAACTTCCGCAGAAAACAGTGATTGATCTGGCAAAAACTGCCAGAAGCTACTTTTCCTGAACATTGAAACTTAATAAAACCCTTACAACAATCAAGGGAGTGCTTAGTGAAGAAAGAAGTAGCTAAACTTTTTAAGAGAAGGTTGTAGAATTTTGCTTACCTGTCTATCACCCTCCTATTACCTAGATCAGAGGTGGCCAGAGGTATTTAAGCCCATGTTTTGTGAGAAGCTTCTTAGCATCACTGAAGGGCAAGAACAAGAATACATAACTTGTTTCCAAAGAATTATTATTATACATCAAGCTCTACCTTTTGGCTCCCTAGGGAATCTGCTAAACACTTTGTTTTTGTTTCACCTCCTTTGGAACTCTGTCAAATGCCCTTGAGGCATTTGTGCAAAGCATTTTAAAGGTATATGCTACCTGTTGCCACCTGTGGCAAGATACAACAGATGAGGCAAGGAGCAGATAGCCCAAACATCTTAGGAAGGAATAGACCAGGTAGGGGAGGAATATACTGGAAAAAAAGGTATTGAAGAACTCTGTATACCAGGGATTAGAGGCAGGTGTGGCACATGCCCAAAGCTAGACAGTCTCAGAAAAGAACTGAGAAGACCATGAGATTCCACTTCCAGCTATCTTTAAATGGTAAGTGAAGGATAATGTAGAATTGCAAATAGTCTGACAAACAATTAAAGAAGAAAGAATATTTGGAATAATAATGTCTGTAAATTTGATAAAATACATCAATCCACACATCCAAAAAGATCACTGAACTCCTAATAAAATAAATGTTAAAATATTCATAGCAAGACACATAATCAAACTTTTGAAAAACAAAGAGAGGATCTCAAAAGCAGCCAGAAAAAAATGACTTGTCATTTACAAGGGAGTCTCAATACAATTAATGGCTGATTTCTCATCAGAAACTGTGGAGGTCAGAAAGCAGTGGAATAACATACTGAAAGTGCTGGAGAGAAATGTCTGCCAAAATTTTCATATCCAGCAAAACCAGCCTTCCAAATAAGGAGAAATAAATATATTCCAAGAAAAATAAAATCACAGGGCAGTATCGACACTTGACTTGGCCTCCAAGAAGTACCAAAGGAGATCCAGAGAGTAAACCCAAACCATATGAAGAAATACAGAACACCAGGAAAAAAAATACACGGATAATGGTTAAGACTTCATATTTACTAAAATATAAATATATTACACTATATTTGGTTTGTATTATTTTTGCTCCATATAAATTTAAAACATGAATGCATAATGATTCTAAACATATAAATAATTACAAAGCACAGTGTATAAAGATATAATTTGTGGCAGTAACACAAAGTGGGAGAGAGGGAGTTGCATAGGAGCAAAGATTTTGTATACCATCAAATTTAAGTACGTATTAATTCAAACTATTTTTAATAAATGTATATCAATTGTATCCCCATGGTAATCACTAAAGGAAAAGAGTTTAAAATACACAAGAGAAGAGAAGGAAATCAAAATGATTCCCTATAGAAAAGTTAATTAAACACAAAATAAGGTATTAATGAGGGGAAAAAAGAAAAGACAACATATAAAATATAAAGAAAAAAATGCAAAATGTTAGAACTAAGATACTCATCAGGAATTACCTTGTATGTAAGAGTTTCGCATTCTCCAATCAAAAGACAGATACAGGGAGACTAAAGTGTGAAAAAAAAGTGATCCAACTATATGCTGTCTAAAAGATACTCACTTTAGATCCAAAGATACAAATAGGCTGAAACTGTAAGGAAGTAAAAGGAGATGCTTATGTAAATAGTAACCAACATAGAGCCTGGATAGTTATATTGACATCAAATGAAACAGACATTAAGTTAAAAATTACTGCAAGAGATGAAAGGCATCATATACTCATGAAAGTGCCAATCCATCAAGAATATATAACAATTATAAACAAAGCCTCAAAACAGCCCCAGAAATATGAAGCAAAAATGTTCATAATTGAAGAACACAACAGACAGTTCTACAATAATGGAGTCTTCCATGTCCCATTTTCAAAAACGTATAGAATAACTAGACAGAGGTTCAACAAGGAAAAAAAAGATTTGAACAACCCTATAAGCTATATCTTACAGACAAATATTGAACCTTCTACCCAACAACATCAAAATATGCACTCTCCTCCATGCATAGGAAACGTTCTTTAAGATACATCAAATGTTTGGCCACAAAACAAATCTAAACAAAATTTAACAGATTAAAATCATACAAACCATCTTCTCTAAAAACAATGGAATAAATCAGAAATTAACAAAAAGGAAAACTAGAAAATTCACATGTGTATAGAAATTAAACAACAAATTCTCCAACCACAAATGAGTCAAAGAAAAAAAATCACAGGGAAAATAAGAAAATACTTTTGAGACAAATTCAACTAAAGTCACAGCATAACAAACCTATGGGATGAGGTAAAAGCAGTGCTCAAAAGGAAATTTATAGATGTAAACACCCACAGTAAAAAGGAAGAAAGCTCTCAAATCCATAATATGCCTTCCATCTTAAGATACTAGGAAAAAAAAGAGGAAACTGTACTCCAAGTTGGCAGAAAGAAGAATATGATGAAGAGTAATACATAAACAGAAGGAGGAACAGAAAACAGTAGCAGGAAACTATAAAATCCAAAGTTGGTTCTTAGAAAAGATAAAAAACTGGCAAACCTACAGCTAGATTAACAAAGAAGAGGAAAAAATGAAAATTACTAAAATCAAAAGTGACAATGGATCCATTACTATTAAACTTATAGAAATAAATGTGATTATAGGACAATACTATAAATACTAGTATACCAATAAAATAGATAATCTTGATGAAATGGACAAATTTCTAGAGGGACATAAACTTCCAAATTTGAGTTAAAAATAAATATAAAATCTGAACAGATCTATAACAAGTAAGAAGATTGAATCATTGATTAAAAACTCTTCACCAAAAGAAAGGTACGGTACCAGATGGCTTTGCTGCTAAATTCCAACAAACATTAAAAGCAGAATTAGCACCAATTCTTTTTAAAGTTTTCCAAAAAACAGAAGAGGAGGGAACATGTACAGCATTACCCTGATACTAAAGCCAGAAAAAGACATCAAACAAAAAAGTTACAGACAAACAAGTCTTGTGAATATGAATGCAAAAAAAG
The DNA here is from genome assembly GCF_054392235.1 of Sus scrofa. Classification (NCBI taxonomy): domain Eukaryota; kingdom Metazoa; phylum Chordata; class Mammalia; order Artiodactyla; family Suidae; genus Sus; species Sus scrofa. Next base: position 2,397,052 of record NC_139392.1, read on the forward strand.
TTCTCAACAAATTATTAGCAACCTGAATTCAACAGCATATAAAAATGAGTATACACCATGACCAAGTGAGATTTATCCCAGGAATGCAGGTATATTTCAACATAAGAAAATCAATTCGATATGCTCCATTAAGATAATTAAGAGGAGAAAACTGAATGATTATCTCAATTGATGGAAAGCATCTAACATATCTGAACATCCTTTCAGGATAAAAACACTTCAGCAAAATAGGAATAGTAGAGAATTTCTTCAACATGTTGACAGATATTTATAAGAAAATCCCCAAGTAGCACCATACTCAATGGAGAAACGGTGAATTTTTTTTCACCTTAAGATTATAAATAAGACTAGAATGCCCATTTTGGTACTGCTATTTAAGATTTTACTAGAAATTGCAGAAAGAGAAATTAGTCAAGTAAAATAAGGCATACAAATTAGAAAGGAATAAGTAAAACTATCTCTAATCACAAATAACATGATCCTATACATAGAAATTCTAAAGTTTACACAACACACAATTATTAAAGCTAATCAACAATTTCAACATTGTTGCAGAGTACAAAATCACACGAAAATCAATAATCAGTTGTATTTCATTACACTAACAATGAATAATTGAAGATAAGAAAACAATTTGATTTAAAATAGCAACAAAAAGGATAAAATATTCAGGAATAAATTTAATCAAAGAGGTACAGGAACTGTACAGAAAAAACAAGAAGCTCTGCTGAATGCAATTAAACATGATCTAAATAAATGGAGAAATATTCCAGACACATGGATTTGAAAGTTCACTATTTTTAAGATGGAAATAATACCCTAAACAATCTACAGATACAATGCAGTCCTTACCAATCTCTACAGTCTTTCTTGCAGAAATATAAAATCTAATTCTAATTTCTATGAAATTGTAGTGGACTTCACATTGATAAAACAATCTTGAAACAGAAAAACAAAGTTGGAGGAGCCACACATCTTGATTTCAATACTTAGTACAAAACTATGTTAATCAAAAATATTGTGGTTATGTCAAAAGAAAAGGCATACGGATAAATAGAACAATATTGAGAATCCAAACTAATATGTCTCCAGTCAACTAATTTTCAAAAAATGTGCTAAGAACAATCAATAGGGAAAGAATAATCTCCCCACCGAGTTGGATAGAGATACTGGATATTCACGTCCAAAAGAATGAAATTGAATCCTTACCTCACACCATATACAAAAACTAACCCCAAAAGGATCAAAAAACTAAATATGAGAACTAAAACAGTAAAACTTTTAGAAAAAAAGAAAAGAAATCTTCATGACTTTGGGTTTGACAATGGTTTCTATGATGTGACACTAAAACATAAGCAACAGAACAAAAATGTAAATAAAACAGAGTTCTCTATATTTTAAAACTGTTGTTCATAAAAGGATACTATAAAAAAATGTGAGGAGTTCTTGCTGTAGCACAGTGGGTTAAAAATCTGATGGCAGCAGCTTGGGTTGCTTTGGAGTCATGGGTTCTATCCCCGGGCTGGCACAGTGGGTTAAAGGATCCAGTGTTGCGATAGCTGTGGCACAGGTCACCACTGTGGCTCAGATTCAATCCCTAGCCAGGGAAATTTCATATGATGTGGGTGTGGGCATAAAAAATTTTTTAATTTAAATATGAAAAAGCAAGCTACAGAATGGGGAGAATATTTTGCAAGTCATATATTTGAAAGGGTCTAGTATGCAGAACAAACAGCTTTTGCAGCTTGACAACAAATAGCTAAAGGACTTGAACAGACAGTTCTTCAATGGAGACATGAAAACGCCAGCAAATACATTAGGGAAATTAACATCAAATCCATAATGAAACACCACTTCTCACTCCATAGGTTGGCTCTAAGAAACCAGTCAATCAGGCTATAAGTAAATAAAAAGAAAATAATGTGTCATATTGGCAAGGGTGTGGAAAAACAGGAACCCCACGTAGTGCTGCTGGCAATGTAAAACGGTCCAGCCCCTGTGGAAAACTGGGTGCCAGTTCTCCATGAGTTAACCGTGAAATGTGATACGGTAATTCCATTCCAGGTGGGTGTATACCCAAAAGAACTGAAAATGGGTGCTACGTTTTTGCTACATGCAAAAACGTGTCCATCAATGTTCACAGGAGTACTATTCACAGTAAGAAAAAGGTGGAAACAAGCCACGTGACCTTTAACAAATGAATGGAGTCTATACAATAAAGCACGGTTTTGCTTAAAGAAGGAATGATGTACATGTTACACTTTAATGAACCTTGAAAACATTACACTAAGAGAAAAAAGCCAGACGCATATCACATGATCCCTTTACATGAAATATCCAGTGCAAGCGAATCCATAGAGATGGAAATCAGATTAGTGGTTGATAAGGGCTGGGGTGTAGGAGGGGAAAGGGGACTGATTGCGCAAGGGAGTTTTTCGTTGGAGGGATAAAATGTTCTAGAACTAAATAATGGGATGGTTGTGCAACACTCCATGTACCAGGTGCTACTGAATTGTGCAATTTTAAACGGTTAAAATGGCAAGTTTTATTTTTTTGAATTTTATTGAATTATGGTTGATTTACAATGTTGTGTTCATTTCTGCTGTATGGCAAAGTGACTCGGTTAAACATATATATTATGTTCATATTCTTTTTCATTCTGGTTTATCTTAGGATACGGAATATAGCTCCCAGTGCTGTAAGGCAGGTCTTTTTTGTTTATCCATCCTATATATAACAGTTTGCGTCTGCTAATCCCAAATTGCCAATCCTTCCCTCCCTAGCCCCTTAGCAACCACAAGTATTTTAGATTTCACAGATAAGTGATATCGTGTGGCATTTGTCTTTCTCTTTCTGATTTACTTCACTTAGTATGATAATCTCTAAGTTTATCCACACTGCTGTAAGCAGATTTTATAATTATATGTATTTTACAGCAAAAAAATCATGATAAAAAAGACTCTAATCACTCTAACAAAAAGCTTTAAAAACACATCAAACATGAATGTTCTGTATAGAAATCAAGATAAATCAGAAAGTTCAGTCTTTTTTTTTTTGCTTTTTTTTAGGGCCACACCCATGGCCTATGGAAGTTCCCAGGATAGGGGTCAATTCAGAGATGTAGCTGCCAGCCTACACCACAGCCACAGCAATGCGGGATCTGAGCTGTGTCTGTGACCTACACCGCAGCTCACGGCAACACCGGATCCCCATCTGACTAAGCGAGGCCCAGGATCAAACTCACATCCTCACGGATACTAGTAGGATTCGTTTCCACTGCACCACAACAGGAACTCCCAGAAAGTTCATAATTCCACCGCATAAAAATGCCCTTGTGGAATTCTACTTAAATAAAAATTTGGTTAAAAACAGATGAATATTAATGCAGAAATGATGAAACATTTTATTTAAAATTAATTCAATTATTGTTAATAGAATAATGAAATATAAAATGTTTTCCATATAAAATGAGTATGCTATAAAGTAAAAATACACAAAATAGTCAATTTTACTATGGCCGTTTTCATTGCAAATATGTACATAATATTTGTAAGCATATAGCAAGGACTGAAATAGTCACAAGAAATGTTTTTTCAATACTAAAAAAAATGTGAATGTTTATATTGTCTTTTTCTAAATGTTATCCGCAATTGTTATATTTCCAATTAAAAATTTCGGAGAAATAAACTAATCAAAGAAAAGTTAATGGTTTTATATAGAAATATTTATCCTGGATTAAGTTATTGAATACCTTCTTTGTGCCAGGAGTTTGAGATATAAATCAATAGTTAAAACTCCTGTTATCTTACTCCTTCCTATTGAACAAAAAATAGTTTATTTTTCCCATTCACACACTTCTTTAAAATATTAAATGTCCCTTTCCTGTCTTTAAGATACTAAGTTTTTGTTTAAAATAGCTCAGAGGAGTTCCGGCCGTGGCGCAGCACAAACTCATCCGACTAGTATCCATGAGGATGTGAGTTCCATTCCTGGCCTCGCTAAGTGAGTTAAGGATCCGGCGTTGCCTTGAGCTGTGGTGTAGGTTGCAGATGCGACTTGGATCCCGCATTGCTGTGGCTGTGGCGTGGGCCGGTGGTTAGAGCTCCAACTGGACCCTTAGCCTGGGAACCTCCATATGCTGCGGGTACGCCCCTAAAAAGACAAAAAGACCTAAAAAAAAAAAAAAAAGGCACAGAAACTAGATAATCTTTCACTTTTTAATCAAATTTTCAACAAATAAAAAAACTCAGAAGCAATAGAAAGCACCTGAGAAAAACCAAAACGTTTATTGAGAAAAATTTGGTCACGGTGTTCAAAATGACCATCTCACCACCAACAAAAACATCTCTGAAAGAATCGTGAAGTTAAGAACTGAGGGGAAACAGAACTTAGAAACTGTCATGCTGAAATCAAGGTAGCATTTTTATAAATGTCCAGGGGGGTCCAATTTTCATAATGTGTGCTTTACTTTCTAAAACGCAGTATTTTATTTTAAATCTGATGGATACAGTCGACCAGACCATCTGAAAAAACAGAAATAGAGACCAAAGACAGAGCCGGAGCAGTCCGATTCAGCGCGCACCTTCGGGACGACACAGACCCCTGTCGACAGTTACTTGCGTGCGTGTTACTTTCTATTCCAGACGTTAACACACACTTCCTTTAACAGTAGATGCTGTTGTCATTTCTAGAAGAACCCAAAGTAATAACTATGCATTTACTTTTTTTAAATGCATCTCATTCAAAACATTTGATGGCATTTGTCTTAAATATCAAAGATATTACATCTCTAGCATGTCAAGGGACTAGTTTACATGAAATCAATTTTAGTCCTCTGGAAATGGTTACTAAAACATTTATAAATTCACCAGAATTCAGACCATGAAAATATATTCCTTATTTACCAATAGAAAAAGCTGATAGTTTCAGATATAACATAGTTAGAGAAAATAGATTTTAAAATATCCATAGTGTAATCTAAGCTTGGTTCCAAATATATTTCTTGCAACATATTCTCTTAGAATTCAAATTTGATTAATTCTTTTAATTGCTTAAATACTATGCTTTCTCTCTCATCTGGGAATCGACACATGCTCTCCCCCTGGCTAGGACACTGCCTACTCCTAGATCACATTCTTGGTTTAATTAGCTCATATTCCATCTTCAATGACATTTCTTAATTAGTCTTTCCTAGTGTTGGTTTGCAAACTCAAAGGTTTCCTGGGTAAAATCTGAAATTGGCCCCCACATAGGAGAACAAGGAGAGGCCAAAAAAAAAAAAACCAAAAAAAACAAAAAACAAAAAAAACCAGACTACTCCAGGTGGGTAGATGGAAGTTTTAACAAGCAAGGACTTACCCGTCTTAGGTTGGGTCCTGCAAGATGAGATCTCTGTACTCATTCCCCAGAATATTAAGAGTTTATTAGGAGGACTTCAGGCTTCTGTCCAGATGGTCTCAACAACACATTGCTCTCTCAAGTCTGCATCCTTCAAAAGGCCCCAGCTGTGGGAACCCTGAGCAGAAAGTACATTCTTAGGACAGGGGAGGGGTAAAGTGCCTTTGACTGCATGCACCCAGCTCATGGGCCAACTTGCATCACATCTTCTGGATGACTTCCTCCAACACGCAGGGAGAATTCACCTGATTTTATAAGGATTTTTTACTTTCCTTTTTGTGCTTTCCTTTGTATTTTATTGCTCTATTTGATAGCTGTTCACCAAATTGTTAGGTCAAAGACGTCAATAGCCATTAATATCACTAGGTTGCTTCACAGACGTACCATCTGATGGGTGCCTGAAGTATTATCACTATTCCCAGGAAGCTCATAATCTTTAGAAGATGGATACATGGATACAGCATCACCACATACTGTAATAAGTATAACTATGGAGAGAGTTTTATAAGGAGAAAAAAAAACTCTATCTAGAGGGATCATATAAGGCTGCTTTAAAGTATTTGATTTCAGGGCTTCAAAGGTGTTTTTCGGTAGTCAATATCAATAATGATTCAAGGAGGGTGAAAGTCTGTATAAAGACTATAAAAAAGAGTACATTTAGAATGGACAGACAAGTTCCCATCATATAGCACAGGGAACTATATCCAATTTCCTGGGATAGACCATGACGGAAAATAATATAAAAAATAATATATATGAACGACTGAGTCACTTTGCTACGCACTAGAAATTGCCACGATATTGTCAATTAACTACACTTGAATAAAAAATATAACAAAGTCCAACAAAAAAGACTGTACAAAAGAGGATGTTTTTTAAGAACCTACAGACACTTACTTATGGTATAATGATTTACATACAGACAACTTCTAAAATTGAAAGAAGGGTGGATCTGGGATGAATTAAAAAAAAATACATACAACTTCCTATGTCTGATGTAGAATGAGAAACAGGCAAAATACTATGAAACCTCATAAGGAAAGGAAAAAAGATTCAGTAAGGGAAACTTAGAAGGGCTGCTCACAAAACGGGAGAAAATATGAATGTCTTAACTGCAGTTCAAAATAGGCATCTCAAAATAAATAGACCCAAAGCGGAATTCAGGATTACCCACAATCCACCTGCCACCTATCCCTCCCAAATATTCTCCATCTCAGAAAAGGACACTATCATTCAGTTGCTGTGACCAAAAACCTGGGAGTCATCACTGAGGACTGGCCTCCAGTCCCTAAATACAGTACATGACATCTTATTAATTCTACTTCCCCATCATACCATACGACTGTCGACTCTCATCTCCTATTCAAACCACCTCCGTCTACCACCTCGTCCACTGCAAGAGTTTCCTGTGATCCTGCTTCTTCCATTTTTGCCTTTTTAAAACATCTCTGCACAATAGAAGTGATGTTTTAAAAATGAAATCATACCATGCCACGCCTCTATTAAAAAACGCAGATCAATCCATATTTCATGCAGAATAATATCTATTTTGGCATAAAAACTCATGAGGCCTTCATTACACAGTCCTATTAATTTCTGAACCAAGGATTAATCAGAAAAGGAGACGCATGAGAGAAAATACATTGGGATTATAAAAGAAACGGAAGTAGGGGTGATGGTGAAAGCATGTGAAATCCTCACCTCCCACAGATGTGTCAGTAGATGATATTTAACCTCATTAAACAAGAAAAGAGCAGTAAAATTATATTATTTAGAAACAGACACATTTACTAAAATAAAAATAAAATAGTTGAAGGTTTCAGCTAGAGGACACTCTTTGTTATAACTTATCTAATGAAGGCAAGAAATTGCTACTTAATTTCCACGTGGTAAATAATTCTTGAGTATGAAAAACATGTCACGATATAGAGGAGACTGCCTCCCAAGTCATTTTGCAATGCCAGCATACACCTATTATCATAAATTGATATAGGAAATAAAATCTCAATAGTATTTGTAAGAACAAATGATAAATTATAAATACATGGTTAATAAAAAAAAGCCCACCAGCATTTTCAAAGAATAAAGCACCAAGACAAGTCAGGACTTATTCCATGAAAGAAAAGATGATTCAATCATTAGAATATCTATTGACAAAATTCCTTTTATTAAAGTATTTAAGGATTCATTTTATGATGACACATTGGAAAGAACTTGATAAATTTCACAGCCATACCTGAGCAATCTTTGAAGCATGATAGAGTAAAAAGTTTCAAAATCTAATTAGTATTGAGGTAGGAAAAGTTAAAGTCTACTTTTTAAATTATGATTATTATTTTTAATAGTTATTTCCCCAATACAATTTTTTTTCTACTGTACAGCACAGCGACCCAGTTAAAGTCTACTTTTTAATACACAATTTTTAAGGGTAGTTTCATTTACTAAAATCAGGAAGACAGGGCTGTCCCCCATACTTAACAGAGATGAGGAGTTTCTAACTAATGCCCTGAGAAAAGGCAATGAAACTGAATCACAAACTCCTGTCCAAAAGGTGGGAGGCAGCATTATCACTTTTGATTAACAATGAGATTATATCACTGGAGACCTAAAAAGTTCAACCAAAATTATCAGAACAATAAGAATTCAACTAATCATAAATTTTGGTGCCATTAACCAAAGGGATACAAAATTTCCCAAAATGAAAAAAATTATAAAATATGTCAGCATAGATAAAAAGAATGCCAAAAGACCTTCTTGTAGAACCACTAATTATGTTAAATGGCAAAACAGGACAAAAATAAATGGAGAAATGGGTCATCTTCCATTGTATAAAGATATAGTATTATTAAAATAAAAGCTTCAGTGTTTTGAGATGTTTTAGTATTCTTGCACAGGAATTGAATTGATTTCTCTAATTATGAGTCTCAATCACTGGACTCTCATTTCTTGGATTGGTGATTAGTTCAATAATGGACTATGAGCATTTTGGGTCAATGATACATGTGAGAAAGCCTATTAGGCAAGACTTCTGGGAAAGTATCCATTGTTCCTAAGACATACATAGAGGAAAACACTCCAGTCCCAAATTCCTAGGGATGTTGCTGTATCCAGACATGAAATCTGGACCTGGAATAGGCATCACCAAGTCAACAGAGGATGGGAACTCCCAGAAGACACCGGTACTACTTCTGATGAGAAACAAGACATTTCTTATCATTCAAGCCAGTTTGGGTCAAAATTATTTGCTGCTTAAAGCTGCCCAAAGGAAATACTTGAATCATGTATTTGAAAAGCAATGCAAGTAAATCTAAACAAGAGGCTACTAGGAGGCCCTGTACTAGATAAAGTAACCAAAAGGACAAAAAAAATGTTAAGTTACACCTTTGAAAGTAGCCAACACTGTATTATGATTGAGGTCAATATAAGACTACGGATACCACACATGCATTTTTATACAGGTGTGTTTGCCAGGTTTTATAATGACTTTGAAGTTTTAAAGCTTTGTTTGTACAATGACTGGAATAAAATTAAGTTTTAGCCGTGAGCTCAATTTCTTTGTCTTTTCTAAAGTATAATTACCATGTCTGCATGCTTAGGTCTAATACATTAAATGCATATTAAAAGAATAGCTTTAAAACAAACAAAAAATGTGGAAATCTGAAGCAGAAGCTACTGCAAAACACCACATCATAAGTTATAGAAAATCTTTTCACTGCTGTGCTCCAGTGAAGCCTAAAATGCCCAGAAGAAGTACTGAATGAATTAATATAAAGCTCCACTGATATCCCAAACTGCCCTGGTTTGCTAATTAAATAATAATTTATTTTAACAAAATTTGCTAAAAAAAAAGAAAGTTTGCTAATAAAAAAGTTGTTAAAACTTTTACAGGTGTTCCATCCTACCAATCCCCACAGAATTAACAACAGTCTAGGCTGGAAACGTTTTTTAAAGCACATTTCTTTGAAGCACTAGTTTCATTATTAGCTAGTTGGGACAGGTTACCTCCCTTAGCTCCTATGAACAGTGAAGAGTCTGGCTCTTGATTGTTCATGATTCTGTGAGCTTCAACAAGTTAAACGGCACTGACAGGGATGGGGTAGGCATAGATAGTTGCAGAAGTCCCAATGAAGGATCACAGGTAGAGGGGGGAGTCTGGGGGACTTTGGGAGATCAGGATAAGCTATTAAATTGCTCCAAAAAAGCCGTCAGAACAAGGCAGGCTTGCTTGACCAATGAAGTGTGAGAATTGCCTCAGGGCATTGGGGGGGAGGGGATGAAGCCTGCATTCAGATTCAGACAAGGGGTCGGAGTTTGAGGACCGCCCTTCTGCGGATTTGAGTACACGCCTTATGGGATACCAAGGAGGAGCTACTACTCCCAGAAAGGAAGAGGCAGTCTTTTCCCACCCCCACCCCCCTGGCAGGAGAAAACTGTAGCCCACGGATCAGGGCAGAGCTTCCTTGCCTGCCTGCTTGCACCTCTACAAGCATCCTTCCTAATAAATCTATTTCTTGCCTATCACTTTGCCTCTCGCTGAATTCCTTCTGCGCGGGGACATGACAAACCTGAACCTCAGTGAGTCCAGACACAGGGTGAGTGATTCTCACCTAAAACCTTGGATTTAAGACCCAATCTGGGTTTAGGCCAGGTCGAGTCCTGGCACGTGGGTTCGAGTCCCAGTTTGGGTTTAGGCCGTTAGTGCTGTCAGTTTCAGAATGTCATATATTAGACCATCGACCAATTTTGTAGTGTCACTGAAAATTCCTAAAGTTTCTAATGAATGAGAAGACTGCGCCAGCAAAAGGAATTAATTCTTATTTTCAATTAAAATGTAATCATATGTTGCATGTCCCTCAAATTATGGAGAATAAGGGACATCAAAAGTTATATACTATCGATGTCAGGGTAGCTATTATTTGCTTGTAATTTTGGGCATCCCACAAAGTTAGTCTAGAACGTAAACAGCCCTGCCATGTCACTTCACTCCAACTCAGCCTCTTTGTCCCTTTAGTGCTCCCAAGTAAACACTCTACTTGACATCTCACCCTTCGACGACTGTACTTAATAACGTCAATGCTGGGAAATTATTTCAAAAGGTCAAACCAAACAGCCAGTGATGGTCATTTTCACTTAATCTGTATACAAGCAACCTCTTGTACACAAGAGTAAAGAGGGGAAATAAATGCAGACATAGGACACAGATTCAACAAGTGAAGTAAACGAAAACATATGTGCACTAGGGTGTTTTCAGATCACTCAAGGGCCATCTACCTGAGAGGTGGTACAACCTAAGCAGGAAAGCCCTTGTAAAGGTGTTGTGGATCTCAGCAGGACTTGACGGAGAACGGGCAAACACCCCATCACAAATGGAGTTCCTTCCCTGGGAAAGAAAACTCAAAGTCATGCATTAATATGAAGGTCAAGAGCAACATTTTTGCAATAAAAGTTTTTTTGCTAAAATTATGATCTGTCAGCCACGGAGCTAAGCACTCGACATGTACTGCCTCATTTAATGCTCACAGCATTTTTTTCTGAACCTGTTTCATTACCATCTTCATATTACATATGAAGAAAATGAGATTGAGAGAAATTAAATAATTGCTCAAGGTCATGCAGCTATGAGAATACAGAGTAGAAATGGAAAATTGAAATGGAATGTCATTAAAAAATAATATGTCAAAAATATGGTGCTATTAAATTTCAATAACGCATAAAGAGATTGATTGAATCCAATCAAGTCTTGCAAATTTAAAGAGTAACCAGGAAACACTGCAAAACTTATTACAATGGAAGAAAATAGATTAGGGTTCACTTGTTTACACAGCGGTTATTAAGGAAGAGTCATCACATATATCCCTAGCTATGCTGGATCACCCCAAGATCATATGGTCTTCAAACCCCGTGCCCTCACATAAAATCTGTCCCCCAAACACAATCACATACCCATTCTGACTTTTAACTCCACTCTCCACTCAACTGGGACCACAAAGCTAGTCCTACTAGCTGAGTTAGTAACATAAACCTAAATATTAAATCACCTCAATTTTAATCAAAACGATCAAAGATCAAGAAAAAGGTGACTGCTGTACTTTTACCTGAAGATTATCAGATTTGTAAACAATATAAAAACGGGGATTGAGCCACCACTAAAACACAACAGGGGTGAAGCGGTATAACTAAAAGCCATAAATAAGTAAACGTGGAACTCTACGTACATTTAAAGAAGTCAAAATACGAAGGAGAAGGAGGGACAGGGAAACGCAAGCAAGAAGGACAAGAGAGGACCAAGTGAAATTACAGATGATAATCCAAACACAGCAATGATTCAACTATTAATGGTATAAATACTCCAAGTGAAAGCAAAGTCTGTCAAAAGAGACAACCCAGGAGTTCCCGTCGGGGGACAGCGGAAACGAATCCGACTGGGAACCATGAGGTTGCGGGTTCGATCCCTGGCCTGGCTCAGTGGGTGAAGGATCTGGCATTGCTGTGAGCTGTGGTGAAGGCCGCAGACGCAGCTCGGATCTAGAGTTGTTGTGGCTGTGGTGTAGGCTGGCAGCTACAGCTCCAATTAGACCCCTAGCCTGGGAACCTCCATAGACCCCCTAGCCTGGAAACCTCCATATGGTGCGGCCCTAAAAAGACAAAAAGAGAAAAAAAAAAAAGATAACCCAATCATATGGTATTTACAGAAGATACATATTACATAAAAATAAGGAGATGCGATGAAAGTAAATTATGGGAAATTTACATATAGGTTTGTATATCAATCATAAGAAGGCTGGAGTGGGGATTTCTAATTCTGACCAAGATGGAGTTTAAGGCACAAGTTTTACCCTCCCACCTTAAAAAAAAAAAAAAAAGAAAGAAAGAAAGAAAAAAAATCAAACAAAATAGCTGAAGAACAGACCTCAAACATTAAACAGCAGCACATGACAGTGATCCCTGAGAAAAGTGAAAAAATGGAGTGACTACGATTGCCCCAGATAAAACCTAAGACAAGTTTCCAGCTGAATCAGAGGAAGGGAATCTCTGATGGTGCCCAGCAATCCCCCTCAGTTCTGGGGAAGGTGTTACAGCCTTCAGGGCAGGTGCTAGAGAAAGAAAGCCAAGCAAAGGGAGGGCTCTGATAATATCCCACTGTGGGGCCCCTCCTATTCTCAGCTGATGAGCACACCACCAGGGACCTAGAGGAAACTGCAGAGCAATCAGTAGATCTCACTGAGTGCTAAGAATGACTGTCTTGCCCACCAGCCAAAGTGAAGAATCTTTGTAACACATAAGGGGCTGGTTAGAGAACTCAGATGGGCAGAGCCTCAGTAGGGGGGCAAAACTAAGCCCTAGACCAAAGGTTGATCTTATCACATCTGACAAAGTTTAAAACAAGCCTCATAAGAATAAAATATATACAAGCAACTACATCCCAGAAAAAGCTCCAAACAAAAAATATTCCAGTACCCACTAAGGTAAAATTTACATTATCTGGCATCCACTCAAAAATGAATGAGAATTCAAACAGGAAATTATGAGCTTGAACAAACAGGAAAAGTAAATTAAAACTGATCCCAAAACAATACAGATGAGAGGATTGGTAAATATGGATATTAAAATAATGATTTAACTCTATTCCACATGTTCAGTTAGATAACAGTAACTATAAGCATGAAAATGAGAGACACATACCAAAGATGCAAAAAAAAGGTCCTCAATCAAAAAGGATATCTGCAAACAAGCAATTAACTATATGAGCATCAGCGGTTAGGGCGAAAGCACACACTTCTTGCTTAGAAATGAAAACTTCCTGAAAGCTCTGTGTTTGTCCCTGGGGCTACGTGTGTCTGGTACTGACCCTTGGCCAACACAAGGAGGGAGATGGACTATGCGATGACTGAATGGGCTGTTGAAAGTGTGAAACTCCATGGAGGTATTCAGGGCTGTTTGTCTGTATTTTTAGAGATGAGGGATTGATGGCGAAAACCAGTATAACTGATACATAACTGGTGGCACAGTCTGGCTTGGCATTTCTCCCACATATCTTGATTATTCAGACTCCAGTGATGACACGCATCCTGTGAAACTGAGAATGAACCCTAAAAAGTTCTGCCTGGATGTGCCAATAACCACATTAAACATAGACGGAATAAGTATCTCAAATAAAATGTCACCTACATGCTACCTATACAAAACATAGAGTCAATGAAACTAAATATGTTAAAAATAAAAGGGGAGATAACATGTGAACGGTAAAATAAAAGCTGAGAGGAATTAAAGTCGGCCTACCTAAAAAGAGAGATACACCTTTTCCTCATGGGTTGGAAGACTGACTAAATCTTGACAGGAGGTCGAAGGTCCCCTTTTTGATTTTTGACTCAATGAGATCCCAGTCCATATCTCAGGAATTTTTTTTTTTGAAAAATTAAAAGCTGATAGTAAAAATCATAAAGAAATGCAAAGGAGCTAGAGCAGCCAAAGAACAGACAAGAACAACCAAAACAAGTAGAAAAAAAAAATAAGCCAAGACAATGCTGTGTCTCCATGCACATAGACAAATAGATCTGGACGGATGATTTTTGACGAAGTTGCAAAGGCAATTCACAGAATAAAGGGTAGTCTTTTCAAGAAATGGTGCTAGCACAACATATTTAAAAGGAAAAAAATGAATTTTGATCTATATTTCCCATCAAATATAAAAATTTGTTTTTTGTAAATGTTTTATACCTAACTATAATATCAAAATACTAATACTTCAAGGAGAAAAAAAGATGGTAGAAATATCAGAAATATTTAGGAAAACTTTCTTAGGTATGGTACCAAAATACAACCCATAAAAAACAAATTTATGAACCAGACTTTATCAAAATTGAAAACTTCTGGTCCTCCACATACATTGTTAAAAATATAGAAAGTTACGCAAAGGCAGTAATAAAATAGTTGACATATTTGGTAAAGGGCTGGAAGATATATAAAGATCTCTCAAAACTCAAAAAGATAAGCCGGTGGGGGAGAAATTGGAGAAACGTCTTGGGCAGACACATGAAAAAAGATAAACAGAAGACACATAACAACATAGAAAAGACCCTCCATATCAGTAGCCATTAGAGAAACGCAAATTAAACCACCATGAGGTACCACTGTGCATCTATTAGGATGCTTAAAACTAAAAACACTGACTATTCCAAGTACTGGTGTGGTTAGGGAGAACAGGGCCTCTCATACACTGCTGAAAGGAATGTAAAATTACAAAACCATTTTGGAAGAGTTTGGCAGGTCCCTTAAAAATTAAACCACCCATCTGCCATAAAATCTCTCCATTCCACTGTTAAGTAATTACCCAAGAATACTGCAATATGCCCAGACTGGCTACAATCCACCATCTGTAAATGGAAAAAAAAAAAAAAAAATCAGTATATCTATACAATGGCACACTAGTTAGTAACAGAAAAGAATAACCTGCTTATTTATACAGAAAACATGAATCTTAAAATACGTATTTTGAGTGAGAGAAGACAGACACGCAAAACAGACACAGCACATAATTCTGCTCATTTAAAATTACAGAGAAAATTATTTTGACAGGAAGGAGATTGGGGTTACCCTGGTTACAGAGGGGATGGAATGGGAGCGGGGATTACAAAACAGTTTAAGGAGACTTTGGGGTGGTGGCTGTATTCACCATTTTGAGTGTGGGATTGTTTCATGGGTGTATGCACGTGCTAAAACTCACCAAGTTGTACCTTTAAATAGGTTCGGTCCATTTATCACTGCATATTTCAGTAAGGAAAAGAGACTCATACAGAGGTCATGTTCTCTCTCTTGGCAAGAGGAATTTGATTCAATTTTCTTATTTGTAAAAAAGAAAAAGATTAAATCCAGAATATAAATGTACACTTAGGAAATAATTTAAATTGAATAAAAAACAATAAAAAATACTATAACCTACAGGTATATATTTTATTTATTTTTAAAATATATTTTAGCATTATAAACATTAATTCATTATCTGCAAATGTATGGTGCATCTACTTTCCCATGTTAATGTTTATTTCAATTTCATGATTTCATTTTTAAAATTTTATTACACTATTCATAAGGAAGAACTAAACATTTTTAAAAGTATAAAAGGCAAAAAATGGGATAAAATACCATAATTTGGAAAAAAGAAAGCCTTTTACATCTTCCACAACCATTCCAACATTTTAAAAGAAAGATTTAACTAAATAGTTAAAGGCGAAGTAGTAGAACCCTTAGGAGTTTATTCTTATATGGTATGAAATTACAATCTAAGTCATTTCCTAATATTCTAATTATTATCTGATGAATTCTCATACACACCTGGCTTTACTTCCATACTCTTCATCCAGTTCATTTTAGATTTGTTTACATCGACAACTTATCAAAACTGTTTTATTAATATGCATTCATATAAAAATTTCATGTTAATTCAGTGAGTTGCCAATCATCGCTCTTTTTTTCAAAAATTCATTGGCAATTTATTCACCCGGATAAATTTAATTTTTCAGCTTAAAAACAAGCACCGTTTTACATTTTATTAACTTTAATTAATTAACCGAATAAGAAGGATTAACATATTCAACATGTTTTGTTCTCCCAACCTATAGTATCAATTACTGAGGTTGTCCCTGATTCCGTCAATGAAATACAGTCAGTTTATTCATATCGTTGTCCTTTCACATATAACCAATAAATAATATTAGCAAATGTGCTTACATATTGTATTTAGGAAGCTTGAAAACAGCAGTTTTGGCAGTTTATCAAAATTAAATCCACTGCCCACAACAAAAAAGAAAGATGGGTTTTCTTTAGAAAATAGTTATATGCGTCTAATAAAAACTCGATCCCCCAAAGTTCTAAAATGCTATTTTTAAAATCATAGTACTATTGGAATTACCCGAACTAATTCTCCATAGGAAATTACCTCACAGATAAGAGTTCTGTCTGCATAATATGTATATATAACAGTGACATGACTCTTGTCACCAAATACTGGCATGGTTTGTGAAGAAAAGCAAAATTCGTTCTTTTATTGTTGCAACTTATACATTTTTGTATGTCCCAAAACATTTAGCAGAGTAATCTAATCACACCATAAAACTTAAGACTATTTCTCTAAACACACAACACACAAAACTTTTCTAACTTTTTTCATTTCAAAATATGCAGCCCTTGGGCAGATCTATTGATAAGGAAAACCCAGTCTTCTCTTTACAAACCCCCTCCTGGGAAAATAAATTAACTACTAACTATGGCTGCAACAGTTAAATAAACAAAACGTGTTGAACTCTGAAAGGCCTTGTTACAGTAAATATCCTCCGAAAAGGAGAAGATAATTACCGAATGCCTGACTGGTGTGGTATGAGAAAAATACTCCCCTTTCTAAACCCGACGCTTTGAAGTTTGCATCCTGGGCGGACTTTCCCCAGGGATCCCAATAATGTGTTTTCATCTCTCGCAGGAAGGAGGCCAAATGCTTTCCACCCAGCTTCCAATATCTTCATCCATTTTGTACAGTGTCATTTTGCTGTCACTCGGCACACAAAAGCAGACGTCCCTTTGCTATTTCCCACTTTTCAGTGTCCCTTCTGCAAATTTTTCAATGATGCTTGGAATTCGCTAGAGAAGATTTCCTTCCATCAGCCCGTCTTTGGTTTGAACTCTCAGGACACAGCAAGACAGGGCATGGTGTAAGGGACAGGAAGCAAGGCACTGAGTTCTGAGATGTGACGTCAACAGCAAGGTGAGAAAGCGACGGGTAGAGCGTGGGGAAATCTATGCTCCAAGAAAAGGGGGTTGTGGGTTGACGGCTGATACACACCATCCAGGAAAACTCTCTTCTTACAGAAAAAATACATAGAAGCAAGAATTGCGAACAAAATCATCAGGGGGTGGGACCACTTTCCATCCAATTCCATTTCTCCTTTTTCAGAGTAATAGAGTTTTAACGCAGCATAGAGTGACCTGGTGAGAGACTACCTTCTCCAGCTTCTTTTTCAGCTAACAGTGCTGAGGTAGGAAAGTTCGGGGGGATCGTGGCTTAATGAACCCAGCTAGTATCCATGAGGATGCGGGTTTGATCCCTGGCCCCACTCAGTAGCTTAAGGATCTGGTGTTGCCATGAGCTGTGGCGTAGGTCACAACTGCAGCTCAGATCCCGCGTTGCTGTGGCTGTGGTTTTAGTCAGCAGCCACAGCTCTGATTTGACTCCTAGCCTGGGAACTTCCATATGCCGTGGGTGGTGGCCCTAAAAAGAAAAAAAAAAAATTAAGTCCTCAGAGATGATACCTAAGTGGAAATGACGCCTATAACTTTGGAGCAACTAGCTTAAAAGAAAGTTACGTGACCTTCATTCACTTGCTCTCGGTCCCCGTCTCTCACACTGAAACGTGATGTACTAATGGCCCAGCTTTGACCTAAAGGTGAGGAAAATATTCTCTGAAACGAAAAGACAGAAGGAATCTGGGTTCCCCACGGTCTTGTCAGGCGGGTCCTGTGAGCCTAACCCCCAGACCGTTAGGTGAGAAGAACCAAATTTCTATCCTATTTAAGCAACTGACGTGGAGGTCTCTGTATTCATAACTGAGTCTTACATCTAACTGAAACTTGGGTTTACATCTCAAAAGATACTGTTAACACTTAAAGAGACAGTGAGGAATTCATGGGCAACCAGAGGGAGAAAAAAGAGGGAGAATGAAAAAATACTTCTGCAATCATATATACACATAGGATTATGCATATGTGTGTGTACGTGTGTAATTTATCATACATAAGATTATATAAAGGAAATAACAATTTTTAAAACACTTAGTACCAAAAACAAAATGAAATATTGAAATCATTTGTATCTAGAAAGAGAAAGCATACAAATATTTAAACTTTAAAAAGTTGGGTTAAGGATCCGGCATTGCCATGAACTGTGGTGTAGGTTGCAGACGCGGCTCAGATCCCACATTGCTGTGGCTGTGGTGTAGGCTGGTGTCTACAGCTCCAATTCGACTCCTAGCCTGGGAACCTCCATATGCTGCAGGAGCAGCCCTAGAAAAGGCAAAAAAAAAAGTTGAACAGTAAGCAATAGTAAATAAAATATGAAATGGAAAATAACAGACTAGTATATAAACTGAAATGAAAAGAAAGCAGACTGAAATGAGCTGAGATGTCAAAGAAACAAATTTTAAGTTAGTTTCAGTTTGTCTATTGGAAGTTTTAAATAATTACAATCTCGCCACAGAAAATACAGTTAGTCAGGCAGAGTAAAATGGACAATGAGATTAAAATGATGGAAGAGGGAGTTCCCATTGTGGCTCAGTGGTATCAAACACGACTAGTATCCACAAGGACGAGGGTTCGATCCCTGGCCTTACTCAGTGGGTTAAAAGGCTCCAGTGTTGCCATGAGCTTCAGCATAAGTCATAGACGCAACTCGGACCCCATGTTGCTGTGGCTATGGTGCAGGCCAGCAGCAGCAGTAGCTCCAATTCATATGCCATGGGTGTAGCCCTAAACACACACACACACACACACACATACACACACACACACACACACACATGATGGAATGAAGCAGGCATTTTATAAGAAAAATTAGAAAAGTGAATAAAAATAGCCATTGTTTAAGATAAACCACAAGGAGTTAAAAGAAAAACATATGATGATGATAAATTTTGGTTACATATTTAAAGAATAAATATAAAGATCCAAGGAAAGAAAAAAAGTGGGGCTATTTATAAGGAAATAAAAATTAGGCTTTAAGCATCTAATATTACATCTCAAAAAACATAAATACTAAGTGAGTGATGCTTAACAGAAAGAGAAGAGCATGGTAAAAAAATATTTATATACTCAATGAAATAACTGTTTTTCTTGAAGTTACTGGAATTATAGTCACTGATATGTAGAGGCTCAGAAAATGTTACTATGTGTGAACGCCATGAAAATTGCTTGAGATATACTCCATCAATCTGGAAATGAATCAAATAACAGATTTTAAAAGACTAGAGTAATCATTTATATCACAAAAGTATTTTATTTTAGTTTATTTTTAGGGCTGCACCTGCAGCATATAGAGGTGCCCAGGCTAGGGGTCCAATCAGACCCATAGCTGCTGGCCTACCCCACAGCCACATCAGATTCCAGCCGCATCTGTGACCTACACCATAGCTCATGGCAACGCTGGATCCTTAACCCACTGAGCGAGACCAGGGATAGAACCCATGTCCTCATGGAGGCTAGTCAGAGTCATTTCCACTGAGCCATGATGGGAACTCCCCATGTAAGTATTTTTTAGTTAGGAAAAGAAAAGGAAAGAAATAAAAAGAATGAGATTAACAGAAAGGGAGAAAATCTTTGCAAGTGAATCAACTGACAAGGGATTAATGTCCAAAACTTATAAACACCTTCTGCATCTCCATACCAAAAAAACAAACAACCCCATCAAAAAATGGGTACAAGATCTAAACAGACAGTTCTCTAAAGGAGACATACAGATAACCAAAAAATACATGAAAAGATGTTCAGCATCAATCATTATTAGAGAAATGCAAATCAAAACCACTCTGAAGTACCACCGTACACCAGCCAGAATGGGCATCATCAAAAAGTCTACAAACAAGAAGTGCTGGCTGGAGAGGGTGTGGAGAAAAAGGAACCCTAGTACACTGTTGGTCGGATTGTAAATTGGGGCAACCACTGTGGAAAACAGTATGGGGATGTCTCAGAAAACTAAACATAGAACTCCCATTTGATCCAGCAATCCCACTCCTGGCCATCTATCCAGAGAAAACCATGACTCGCAAAGACACATGTACCCCGATGTTCATTGCAGCACTATTTGCAATAGCCAAGACACTAAATGTCCCTCGACAGAGGAGTGGATCCAGAAGATGTGGTACATATACACAATGGAATATTACTCAGCCATCAAAAGGAATGAAATACCGGCATTTTTAGCAACACGGATGGACCTAGAAATGATCATGCTAAGTGAAGTCAGCCATACAATGAGACCCCAACATCAACTGCTTTCACTGACATGTGGAATCTGAAAAAAGGACACAATGACCTTCTTTGCAGACCAGATGCTGACTCACAGACATTGAAAAACTTACGGTCTCCGGAGGAGACAGTTTGGGGGGTGGGAGGAATGTGCTTGGGTTGTAGGATGGAAATCCTGTGAAATTGGATTGTGATGATCATTACACAACTACAGATGTGATAAATTCATTTGAGAAATAAATAAATAAATAGAATGAGATTAGACCAAAATACTAAGAACAATCAGAAGACCGAAGAAACCGGAGAAAATAACCGAACCCCAAAGTTCTAAGAAGGTGACATCCAAAGACATGATTCCATGCGTGGTCTTTCCTTTGGAAAGAAAGCTACGGTGGCTGTGCACGCCTACACTGCAGGAGGAAGGAGGAAGCCTTCACATTTGCACTGCTGGGAATGTTGTATGTCCGTGGATGGACGCGAGGACATGACATTGTGCACAGGGTGCTCCAGACAAGGCTGAGGGGCGACTGGCTCACGTGGCTCTGCATGCTTCAGAGATGAATAACCACCCAAATCACACAACACGTCCTGCTTTCTACACTCCTGCAAAATTTGCTGGGGGCTGACAACAAGCTAAAAAGGATAGTGTGTTAACACAAGTTATGTGTGATCGCTAAATAGATATGAGAAATGTATTTTTAAAATGCAAAAGATAAAAAGGACTTCTACGTGTATCTCATCATATAAATTCACAAGTTTAGCAAAAAGGATGTTGAGGGGTAATTAATGTTCCAATTCTGTGCAAAGGGCAGGGAAAAGTTGCTGATTTATTCCTGGATGTCATGTAATTAGGTTAAGGTCCATTACTGGGCAAAGAACTTCGGAATGATATGAAAGTCCTCCAAGTTCTGCCACCTTATTTATTTATTTATGTCTTCTTTTTCCTTTTTTAGGACCCCATCTGCAGCATATGGAGGTTCCCAGGCTAAGGGTCAAAGAAGAGCTGTAGCCACCAGCCTGCATCAGAGCTACAGCAATGCCAGATCTGAGTCGCCTCTACAACCTACACCACAGCTCACGGCAACGCCGGAACCCTAGCCCACTGAGGGAGGCCGGGGATCAAACCCGTGTCCTCGTGGATACTAGTCAGATTCGTTTCAGGCTGAGCCACGATGGGAACTCCAGCCCCCTCATTTAAAATCCAGGTCCCTCCTCCTCTGGAAACCCGCTTTCCCTTGGGTCCTGCGACAGGACATCATCTTGAGTTTCCTTTCCTTCTTCTTTCCTCCACTGCTTCTTTCCCATAAGCCTGAGCAGCGTCTCCCCAACAATGGCCTCTGGGCCACATCTGGCCTGGGTTTGGTTTGGTTTGGTTTTGTCAGTAAGGGGTTATTTAAAAACCAAATGAACAGCTCTGCTTATGTGTTCACAGGTCATCTGTGGCTGCATTCATGCTACAATGGCAGAGTTCAGCAGGAACAACGGAGACCATGGCCTTCAAAAACTTAAAGTACATACTGTCTGGACCTACACAGAAAACATGTTCCAGTCCTGCTCGGGGCACTGTCATTCTTCAGTTCTTTCCCAAGCCTTTCTTCTTATTCTATAAAGTCTCCCTGATAATCCCCTCCTGGAATATCCTCACGTTCACGACTCAGGCGTCCCAAAGAACAGCAGTGTGCGTTGCTCCACGAAGCAACTTGGAGAGCCCTGACGAGCGCCCGACAGGGTCTGGGAGGCCGACGTCAACAGGCGGCAAGGCCATGGCCATGTCAGGGCAGGTCTTGAGTAAAGACGATGCTCAGAGAGGAAAGAACCGAGACTGTGCCTCACATCGTCACACTCCCAGGGCCGACACTTTGTGGGTGGTGTATCCACTTGGATGTTTTCCTGTTCTGGATGCGTCCAAAAATACACTCAGGAACATCTTCTCACCAAATCCTGATACTCTTGTGTCTCAGCAGCTGTAACCACTCTTCACCTGATTTTTAGAAATAAGGCATAGGACCTTTGCTGACTCCTTCTCCCCTGGATTATACACTCACTCCTCCGTGGAGCCCCCACCACCCCAAATCCTTCTCATCCTTCTTGGTTTCCCATTCAAGCCCAAGATGTCATCATCCCCTCTCTGAACTACAAAAACATCCTTCAGTTGTTCCGTCTGGAGAAGGACCTTCTTCTCTCTAATCCCGTCTTCAAACAAAACCGATATTCTTTAGACATAAAGATCAAAACAATGCTTTTGTCTACTACAGCCCTGATATTTAGTCAGTGATCAATATTTTGGGGTGAATAAATACATGAGAGAAGAAGTTATAAAAAAAAAACACCCCAAAGAGTTTAAGGAACAGAAGCAACATTCAATGAATAAATCTGAGCCCATGGGCTCATTATCTGGAGGGAAGGTAGTATAAATTCAAAACTCTCGTTTCCTATCATTAAAAAATATTATTTAGCATAATAGAGCAGAGATTCCAAGCAGATCCCCAAACCAGATTATTCCTCTTTCTGGACGTACAGGGGGACTATGTTTCCCACTTTTGTTACTGATTTTGCAGTTATATTTGGATACATAAAATGTTCAATATAACAGAGGAGGAAGTGATAATTGTCACTTCCAGGCCTCACCCCTAAAAAAAAATTTACATCTATGCGCCTCTATACTTTTTCCCTTTGCTGTTTTTCCTTTTCTACAAGAAAGGATGACAAGTTTTGGATGTTTCTGTTGAAGATGGCAGAGGCAGAAAAAAAACAAAAAGAAGGAACCAAGAAAGGAAGGAAGGAAAGAAGGGTGGGAGGGAGGGAAGGAAGGAAATTACAAAAAAAAAAAAAATCTGGGATTCTGAATCACATTTAAAGGAAAAGTAACCTATTAGCAAGAGTATTTGTGTTATGATGCCCCAACCACATCATGAACTAATCCCATGAACCTGTGAACGTCAGCCTATGCGGCAAAAGAGGCTTTGCGGTTGCTTAGATTAAGGGTGCTGACACTGTGACATCATCCTGGATGACCCCAGTGGGCCCCAGGTGATCGCAATGATTCTCCTGAGAGGGACACAAGAGGAAAGAGTCAGAGGGGAAGCAAGGCGGCGACAGAAGCAGAAAGAAGGAGAAAAGAGAATGGGATGTGGGACCGTGATCAGAAAATGAGATGGAAACGGCGAGGAATGGATCGTCCCAGACTCTCTAGGAGCAGCCAGAATGGCTGAAACCTGTTTAATTCCTGGAAGACTCGTTTTGAACTTTTGACCTTGAGAACTGCAAGAGAATGAATTTACATCATTTCAGCTGTCATGTTTGTGGCAAGTTGTTGGCTTTGGCAGCAGAGCAGTTTTGTTGATTTCACTTGGGGTTAGTAGATGCAAACTGTTACTTGCAGAAAGGGTAAGCAATGAGATCCGACTGTGCAGCACAGGCAGCTACATCCAGTCTCTTGGCGTAGAGCACGATGGAAGGTAACATAAGAAAAGGAAGGCATGTATATATACATATATACACACATATGTACACGTATGTACATATATATACATGTATGCCTGGGTCACTCGGATATACAGAGTGGCACAACATTGTAACAAAAAAAATGAATTCCATAAGCATCAAAAAAAAAAAAAAAGAAATTGGCACAACATTGTAACAGAAATTGGCACATTGTAACAAAAAAAATGAATTCCATTAGCATCAAAAAAAGAAAAAAGAAAAAGAAAATAGATTAGAGACAAAGCCAGATGAAGACCTGTCTATCTATAATACAATTTGAGGAAGTGGACATAGCAAATATAATAATTCTTTCATAAAAAGTGAGGAATTAATGAAGAAATGGTATATCATTAAGAAAATTAATTTTAAATTGGTGGATACTGGAGCATATATGGACTCTGAAGACAACTATACATTTGAGAGGGAGAAAGATGACCCAAGGAAGAGTGGAGATAATTGCAGAGAAAAGTCCTTGAAAAGGAGAAAGGGGATTTGATTAGAATCAATGGAGGATATACCAACCTTCGATAAGAAGTCTCCTCTTTATAGGAGAAGGGCACAGGTACTTAGCAAGGTAAACAGGCTTGGTGATGGCAAGGGGAGAGCCCTTACATCTGAGAGGTTCTACTTTCCCCAGGAAGGAAAGGGCAACAACTGAAATGACAGAAACACATAGAGTAAGAAGTTCGACAGGTTACAGAAGAATATGATTTGGTATGGAAGTGAGTTTATAAAGTTTACAGTTTATAGATTTCATAGTCTTGTTGTAAAGTTGATGATTATGCGTGGATAATGACATAGCATGGCTAGGTATTCATTTTTTTCTCCAACAATATTCAGCAACACAGGTGCAAGCATGGAGAAGACAGAGATGTGGAGGGAAGAGAATGGAAAAAGACATTTGAAAGTATTTGGAAAAGACTGGTAAGTAGTAGTAATAAGTAGTAATAGGCATCACAAATCATGGACTCTAAAGTTGAAGAGCAGACAGGAGGAGGCGGTAAATAGAGTGAAAAATGATATTAAATTCAAGATGTCCCTGGGATTGTGCAAACAAATGATCCTCATTGCCAGGAGTTCCCAAAGAGGGCCTGAGCTGCAGTTAAAAATGCAGAAAGAAAAATAGGGGCAAAATATGTGAGTAGGTAGGATGGGCTTGATGCTTATGTATACCCAAAGGGAACGTCTAATCATGTGGGGTTGAGCACTTTGGTCCAGGAGAGTTTGTGCTTCCAATCTCAGAACCTACAAATACAAGTAAGAACAAGAGCCACAGAAATACAGCCTAATATATATGACTTCACTGTAAATTTCTCCAAAAGTTGTATAGTCCTATGCACAAACCCCTTGTGCCTGTGTTGAGATGGTTACGAATGGCATAAATGACGCTCTGACCTCTCACACTTTTTTTTAAATTTTTAAAAATGCTTTATTATATTTGATTTACAATGAAAATTTTAGTAAATAAAACTGCCATGTTACCACGTCAGAGCCTAAACTTTTAATATGAGAAAGCTTACTTGTTCATATACCGAAAGAATATCCACTAACCAAGTTCACACAATGTAGATATAAAATCAGAATGAAAATATAAAATTTGAAGTATAGTGAAAGTATTAGCATACTGATGAAAACACCCCCCTCCCCAAAGGAACACCAACACTGGACAAAAGAATTTTTCAAAAAAATTTAAAAAAGCTTTTCTGATTATGCAACCAGGACAAGAATAAACAGGTAAAACGAATATTCAAGAGCACCTTACTGCTTTTTGTTTTGATTTGGATGTGACAGTTGTTCTTGCCAAAAAATTTGAGAAACTCAATTATTTCCTGACTTCAACTCCCTAATCTTCAGGTAACCCACTGGCAGGGTATTAAACATGGGATTTACTCCTGAGTTTTGTTTTGCACATCAGTTTAGCAACAAAATACTGACAATAATTTCTACTTATTACCCTTGTGAGAAAGTAACTGCACATCATGGAGCCCTGTAATAATTGTTAGGTTCTTCCTAAGATTTTCCTAAAAAAATTGGCCAAGACAGCCTTGCAGAAGGAGCAAGGAATGAGGAGGCGGCAGGCAGAAAGGTATTTACATAAAATAAAATGAGTCATGGAGGTGTTCTACCTCATAAACCATCGGTGATCCCGCTGAAAAATGGAAAAAGAGACCTACAGTTCTGTGCCATTCAAGCATCAGGAATATGTGAATTTATTAAGTGTCTGTGAGATTAAAGGAGCTTTGTTTGTTATTCTCGTCCATTAATTCTAAGCTTTACCTACTTTTTACTTGATTTTGCCACCAGAAATAAACAAATCAAAATGGTTTACTCAGTCAAATACCATTTATCTAATACTTGAAAACCTAAAAAACACAGGAAAGGAAACACACACAAAAATGGTTAGAAAGGGTAAAAAGTCACCTGAGCACTTCTCACATCATGATAAAGGCAAAGTGAGTCCAGACAGTTGATGCATTCCATTTATATTCTACATATAAATTATGTTTATAAAACTATAGCTTATATATAATAAATTCCTTCTTTCCCTCCACTTGCATTAAAAAATTATGTGTATGTATTATTTATCAGAGATTTCCGTTGAACTCATTATATTTAGGAGCATACTGAGGTTGTTTAACTATACTCATAAACCTGAATTAAACAATGGATATTCACAGCCATACATTCCTATGGCCGTGAATCAATCACGGTGGAAGATTCCAAGTTCTTTGAGAGGCACCCTCTGCCATTCTCACAGGGTTCATTCCCCACTAACTATCCTTGAACTGTTGTCTGCACACCCCATCCTAACCCACCCCCTCAGCAAGACACTGATCAATAGTTCCAAGGTATTCATTCCACAGTCCAAGTCAGCCTCCCAGGTTGGCCATCATCCTCACTGGTCCAAGGTCAGGTCTGCCTCAGGTGTCTCCCCAGGGGTGCCTAAAAGGTCACCTGAGGTTCATTAAAACACACATACTTGTGAAAAATCGCATTTCAGTAGAATACAGATGGAATGGATTATTCAACAGGACTCTTGAAGAATTTTAAAAGACTGAACAGCGTATTTCAATTTTAACCATGTATACAAAGCATAAGGGAACAATGGATTACAAGAAAAAGGAATCTTGAAAAATGATGTGGGGATAAATATGCAAACAAAGAAAACATCCTTTAAAAAGTGCATCATACAAGAAAAAATATGCATTATGTATAAAGGTAAGCCCTAGGAGGAAACAATGTAGGAAAAATAAGTCAAATAACAACAACCGGACTCTAGCTCTAGTCAAGGTTAACTATTAAAGGTTGGAATTAATACAAAAGTAGCAATGTGCTAAAGGAAAGTTTCTTACAAATGGAAGTTTTGTACTATAACGTGAGAAAGAGCCTAAGGTTATAGTTAAAACTGCGATCAGAAACAGAAGTTTTGATAGATCAAAGTACCATCTTCTATTTCATGTCTCTGCAGAACCATAAAAGATTGTTATTAGCCATCTGCTAGGTTGGGGCTTTTATTTTAAATGAGCCAAAAAGAACAGGGTATACCATCTCAGGAGTGTATCTGAGTCAACACAGGCAGGATTATTTGTTCACGTTAGAATGACAATTTTTTTGCCATAGCGTAGCAAAAGATGCTTTCAAGTGAGCTGATAAATTATATGATATGCTCGGACCAGGCAACCGAGTTGACCAGAAAAATCTCTCATTAGATAAGGTTATGAGCGTTGTGAGATGATGATAGTTGTGAATAAGATGGGTGCCAATTAAAATGTCCACAAAGCTAAAATTAAGAGTTTCTCTTTCACAGAAGCACAGTTACAAGGGTTTTTCCTCTCCTAAACTTTCAACAAAATTGGAAAAAATTAAGGGTCAGGCATTTAAAAGCTTTAAAACCTAGTCTCATTCTGTCATGGTTGGGAAAAGCACTAGTTAGGAGAAAATCTTTCATAAAATTTGGGGTATACAAAGCATTTTTTTTTTTTTTGGTGACAACTTTATGGAATTTTCTGTGAAAGTTGTTTCTTGCTTTAATCAAAATATTTTTAACGAATAATACATGATAGGCCTCAGGGAAAGGAGAAAGAAGATGCTAATTGGAAAAGATATCTATCATTTGCATTTTATTAGTATTCAGGGAAACATTCAAATATCCAGAAAAGAAAAAAAAAATCTTTTAAACAAAAACATATAATGACATTTGGTCAAAGGCCAAAATATTTTTTGGATCTCACACGCTCTTGCCCTTTGCACTTTGAAATCAGGGGCAGCTATTAAGCTTCACTCTAGTCCCGGAGTCATGATGACAGGTCTTCTGAAGAACTTTGAATGAGGGAGTTCTATAAAAAGGCGAGACATCTTCAGAATGATTTCTTCGAGATGTCTCTTTATTCCAATTCTGAAGGTAAATGTCTGGAATAAAAATTGAATCTTAAACGCTAGTCTACCTGGGAACTGGCGGTTGAGGAAAAATAAGGAACGGTTTCATTAATGGTTACATTCCATTGACTTTTTATGCACAATGTTTCTGTATGCGCACCCTCTAGTCAGAAAACATCGAACGATAAAATGCAGAATCTGGAAGGTATCGGAGAGTGCATCGAAGAGGAAGCTCTGTTCAGAAGATTAAAAGAAGCACAATGTAGACAGAGCATCTCACCCTGCTTCCCACTCGGATAACCAGTGAGCAGCCCTGAAAACTGGGAGCCCCGGGTCTTTCCTCGGGGCAATTCTGACTCGTCAGAGAGGAAGGGTGGAACGTCACCCAGGAGGGCAGAGGACTGGCTGGTCATCGTCCCTCTGAGAAACAAAGGGGGAAAGCTGGGAATCCCCTAGTCCAGCCTGTGGAGTCCCCTTATTTCTCCTATTTTCACCCGCTGTGCCACCCATGCCTTTGCCAGCTCTACTGTGTCCAGTGCCCAGAAGATGAGAACACCTCTGCTCCGATTTCTCCAAAGCGTGGAGCTCTGCTCACTTCCTGGGAGGCTGGAGGGGGCCGTCCCTTGGCTGCACAGAGAAGGGAGAAGGGAAGGTGCTGGGATCAAGGTTTCTGTTCACAGGCTTCCAGGGGTCCCTTGTGCCAGGGCTGCTTGTCTCCTGTGCCCTCTGCACTACCTGCTCCTTCCAAGCACAGAGTCTTTTAGGAATTCTGCAGTAATGGTCCTTCCCTCACTTCAGGGTCTGTATGTCCTACCCAGACACAGAAAACACTTACTCACGATTTGCTGCACTCAAATAACACTTCTCTAATAATGAGCGATGTTGAACATCTTTCCATGTGTTTCTTGGCCATCTGTACGTCTTCTTTGGAGAACTGCCTGTTTAGATCTTCTGCCCATTTTTTGATGGGGTTGTTTGTTTCTTTGGTATTGAGCTGCAGAAGGTGCTTATAAATTTTGGAGATCAATCCCTTGTCAGTGGATTCATTTGCATAGATTTTCTCATTATTAGAGAAATGCAAATCAAAACCACTGTGAGGTACCACCTTACACCAGCCAGAATGGCCATCATCCAAAAGCCTACAAACAAGAAGTGCTGGCTGGAGAGGGTGTGGAGAAAAAGGAACCCTAGTACACTGTTGGTCGGACTGTAAACTGGGGCAACCACTGTGGAAAACAGTATGGGGATGCCTCAGAAAACTAAACATAGAACTCCCATTTGATCCAGCAATCCCACTCCTGGCCATCTATCCAGAGAAAACCACGACTCGCAAATACCCGTGTACTCCAGTGTTCATTGCAGCACTACTTGCAATAGCCAAGACATGGAAACAACCTAAATGTCCATCGACAGAGGAGTGGATCCAGAAGATGTGGTACATGTGCACAATGGAGTATTACTCAGCCATCAAAAGGAATGAAATACCGGCATTCTTAGCAACATGGATGGACCTAGAAATGATCATGCTAAGTGAAGTCAGCCATACAATGAGACCCCAACATCAACTGCTTTCATTGACATGTGGAATCTGAAAAAAGGACAGACGGAACTTCTTTGCAGAACAGATGCTAACTCACAGACATTGAAAAATTTATGGTCTCCGGAGGAGACAGTTTGGGCCTGGGGGGATGTGCTTGATTGTGGGATGCAAATCCTGTGAAATTGGATCATGATGATCATTATACAACTACAGACGTGATTTTAAAAATTAAATTAAATTAAAAAATTAAAAAATAAATAAATAAATAAAAATAATAACCAAATAACACTTCTCAACCCATTTTGGGAAATGCTGCTGAGATTTACACTCTTAGGTTATCTTTCCTGTTCCTTTTATCCCCGTTGGTTAATGCCATTTTTGTTTCTTTTTTCATTTTCACTGTAGTGAGGTTTTCATAAAGTACATATTAGACATGGAAACGATAAATGACCAAATTTCATATTCTTTCCCTTAAACACATGTGTCAACTTTAAAGCCTAGGCATGTAACTATATGTGGTCTAAGACAGAAGATCAACAAAGATTTTATCTGTTCTGGCTTCCACTGTCTCTTCATCATCTACAACAGGGCTTGATCAATAATTACCCTTGCAAGAATGCACACACATATTTGTAACGTTGGAGTCTTTCTATGTGAAATATTTTCATAGTGCAATTCTCAATCATAGTCTTTTTACAGATATTTCATTGATTTTTTTCATTAAAAAAATCACGTGGCCATTAAAACATATTTTCATAGTATTCCATGGCATGGCATTTCTGTCAATGTAGACTCATGTTATTGCTAAAAGCAAACCTGCATTACATAGAGGGAATTATGAATAACTAAGAAAGTGTGTGTGTGCATGAATGTGTGCACACGTGTGTGTGTGTGTGTGTGTGTGTGTGTGTGTGTGTGTGCAGCCTCTGGTTTAAATGAAGCGCTTCTCTTCAGGTTTACTGCTTAGCAGTTAAGCTCCAGTATCAAAACATATGTAAAGTCAGCCCAGAGACAGAAAACTTGAGGAACATTTGTGGTTTGACATAAAATCTAGACCTTATCTCGAGTGGTAGAGTACAGAGAGTCACCAAATGCAATTTAGAAGGACCTTCAAACGCTTTGATTGCATGAACCCAACCTATTATATAAAAACGCCCAACGTAAAGTTCAACAGGGAAGAACTGGAAAGCCTGTCTCTACCTTGGAAGAACGCAACATCTTCCATCTTTGGTTAATATGCTAAAAAATCCTCAAAACGCTGCATTTGTTTTCATTTTCAAAACTGCAATTTACTAGAGCCATACAGCATAGTCCAAACGGAAGACCAATTCTTTTTTGTACTGACTTCACCTAATTCCAATTTTCGTCATCTTTTATTTCGATTCTGTCTTCTTGATTCCTTATTTCCCTGGCTTTTAAAATATGTGTCATCTTTCTTTTCCTCCTATTCTTTCTCTATGTCCTTTTCCTTTATCTTTCATTGACGGAAGTCTTTGAAAAACCAGATTAAACAGGAGAGCCTGAGCGTCATGCTCCCAAATACTATATCCCTCGTATATGTTATATATCACGCCTAATTTACTGAAGGTTTATGACTTTGAGTTGAAAATGAAATGGTACTACTCAAGTGACGTTGGCGTACTAGGAAACTAAGCAGCACTGAAAAATGGAGAGAGGAGACGTGGGGAGAGAGAGACAGAGAAAGAAAGAGGTAGAGAGAGAGAGAGAGGGAGAGGGAGGGAGAAGGGAGAAAGAGGCATTTAGGAAGTAATAATTGTGTTGAGGAAGAAATGAGGAAAAACTATAATAAAATATATGAGATTAATTATAAGGCTCTTCACACTGCACCTTACTGCCACCTGCTACGAGGAAAAACAGAGAAAAGGCCACCTCTCTCACACTCTCAATACATCATCACACACATGCATTATCTGTTTCTCCTTCCCTTCCCCTCTCTGTTTCTCCTTCTGAGTGTGAGTGTGTGTTGTGTGTGTGTGTGTGTGGGGGGGGGTGAAGCACAGAGAAAAAGATCATGGACTATGTAGTCATAAAGATTTAATTTGAATTTTTATTCGCCTATTGATTACATACGCGACCCTTCAGCAAAGTACAAATTACGCCAAGTCTTAGCCCTTCTTTACACAATGAGAACATGAATACTCGCTCTGGGGGTTGTCTTCATAGTATTTAAACAATATCGTATATTGAGTTACTGATCTGGCCTAGATTCCGGTAAACAGTTGAGTTCAGTCTTGACTTCCTCACGGCATCGTCTTGAACAAAGGCTTCCTGAGGTTGGGTGCAACTCCTCCTCTGAAATCCCAACCAACCACTTGTCATTAGTATGTGAGAAATAACATCTATTGTGTTGGAATGACTATAAATATGGGTTTTAAATTTGAAAATGCTGTTACTGTATTTTGTTATTAAAATGATGGGAGTCTATGTGTGATACACAAATTAGAAACTTGACTAGGGGTACTGCAGGAAGGAACCCCCCCCCCAAAAAAAAACAGACATAGCTGTGGGATGAGTTGAGAGGCAACAGTTGTGAAGTTGAGGCTTATAAACAAATAGATTCAGAGGCTGGAAGGCTGGAGAGTCCTGATAAGCTGTGTCAAAACATTAGGTAAATTTCTGATAACTCTGAATCCAGACCAACTCCTTTGAGAGGTAGTAAGAGCTAAAATATTATATGTTTAGTTTATTTCTTACTCCTTATATTCAGGTCTTACAATAAAGATATGAGCTCAGGAAAGAGTTTCTGGCTTGAAAGCAGAAATGCCAGTGAATAGAGTCCAAGATTTGGGGATCTTTCGGGGTTGAAAAATAAATTGCTTCTGTAAATCAAGAATAAGAAAGAAACCCAAAACCGCATTTGGTTGAGAAAAATCCCTAGGATTTTTACAGTTTATCAGAGGAATGCACTTCTGAGGCAGGATGTATTTATTCAAATGGCCCCAAGTGTCATTGAGTTGGGAAAAATAAAGTGAGAAAAGGAAAAAAAAAATGAGAAAAATAAAAGGAAGGAAGGGGAGGGGAGGAAAAACTCCATTGTGCCTAAGTTATTGCATATTATGGGAGTTTGGGTACCAGCAATTCTACACCAGCATTGGGCACATCCTCTGGGCATGCTGATAAGAGCATCAGAAAAGGTTTTCATGTTCTTGCTGCAGTATGGTACTCGGGACAGTCCTGGGCTTTTGATCTAAATTCATGGCCTAGCTGTGCTTTGCATCCTTCAGGAATTCACTTATTTGTTTTGGACTCAATTTTTCATTCATAATGAATGTTGGAATTGATCACATATGATCCTTTTACCTGATCTTTGCACTTTCAAACACAGTCTGATAACGACCGCAAGAAATGGAACTAAACTCTTAGATAGGAACCTCAAATCGGATGGTCAATTATTTTAATTCACTTCACTTGAAAATTAAAGGCCCTCTGCTTCCTGGAAGGCCACTTGGCAGTCTGAGAAAGCACTCACCCCACAGAGCAGGACCAAGGGCTGTGTGAATAAGAGAATAAGAATCACACAGATACGCAGGCATCTAAACAAGCACAATCCATGCTACTAAAAAATCCTTAGAATATTTTCAAAGCAGATTGGTACAGTAAAATACTCTTCCTTTGTGGGAGAACCCGGTAAGAACAAATTGTTTATTTCTTTGCTCATTAGGGCATGATCCTTGTGCACAGACCTTTGCAATTGACTGGAGCTGTGCAACATTTCCAAGAGCATCAATCTAGTTCTCACATAGTTGAGTGGCCCAGATATTAATAAGGATACACCTACTAATGATGATGAACCAGCTGTCCACGGAAAAGCTGACTTACAGCAAATTCAGTTTTATCATTCTGACAGCTCGCATGGGAAAACACACTGTATTCATTCCGTTTCCTTGTGCTGGAGTCGAATTAGAATTTCATTTAAAGATAAGGAGCCAATATCATAGCATTTTACATTCTCATCTTTATGACCTACTTACTTTTAATACTTGCTGTTAAGAGAGGGGCATTCCTCAGTGTCAGATGGGAGTAGTTTTATTTCTGTCTATTATTTCCTACTTTAGCAATTTTCTGAAATAAAGATTTCTTCCCTCTGTCTCAAACATAATGTCCTTAATGTATCTGGGATCATCTTGATTCTTTTTTTTTCTCCCAAGCAAACATTTTTTTTTTGGGGGGGGGGGCAACCTCTTTCGTCATTTTCTTATTTCTTATTGATATGACTTTATTGTGTGTGGGCCCTCATTTAATAGTCTGCCATTCATTTTTAATTAGTGGTAGATAATTTCTAATTAGAAATAGATAACCATAATATATGCCTCTGTGTGTAATATTTTAAATGACATAATAACACTTGGATCAAAAGAACTAATTATGAATCCAACTTTTTAATGCCTCTTTGACTGGCAACTGAACTAAACAGGGATAAAAATTAGACGACTGCATCAGGGCACAGAAGTGGGGGAAGAAAAGGAGTAAACAAAGTTAGGATTTCATGTATCCATTTTCTTTGGAAAACTATAGTATTAGCACTAATGTTACGTGTAACAAGGGCCACGTACAACTGTGACTTTGTGCTGAGCTACTAAAGTCTGAGTCATTTCCACTCCTCACTCTCTGTCTACAGGGTATGATGCTCTCAAGTTACTCGAGAGCCTGTATTCCTTTCTGAATGAGATTTCTGCCCCCCACCCGCCCGCACCTGTTCTGCTAAGTGTCCATGGATCCACTACTCAGGCCATAGGGCATAGAAAGAGGATGAGCTGGGGCAAAACTCACAGGCAGAGAAGAAGTGGAACATATGTGGTCCCCTACATTCTCACTATCCTACAGCCCAGGCTGCGTGCATGTGGTTCGCAAGCATCGTAGCCAAACGATCCCGTAGAGAGAGGTCCCAAACCTCTAACAGGCTATGTATTTACAGGAACAGATGTGGGGTAGGAAGATGTGTCTGGGTGGGTTACTGCTTATACTAAAAAGTAACAGTAGCACATGGCTTTGTTCAAACGATGCAGTCCTGGAACCGATAGGTGGAGTTTGCCTAGGATTTATGGTGCGTTAATTGGTCCTGCTGAGCCAGCTCTTGGCTAAGCTAGCAAAGTGGGAAGGAACCAGCCTCCAGACCCATCCAAACTGGTGTTCCCATATCATCTTGAAAAAGTTCCTACCTTGTCACCGATTTCTCAGAGTCCTAATATTGGGTAAAAAAAGTCGCAAGTCAAGGATTGACACTGTTAAAATGCTGTGACCTTGTTACTTTAGACAGCTCATGTGATGATCATTACATTACACATATAATTATATGCATAATATAATGGTGAATGTTTATTGAATCTTTGCTGTGGGCTTGTAACCATCCACTATGCTAAACACTTTATATGCATGAAGTCATTTGATGTAATCCTTACAAAAATTCCGAGAAATAAGTATTACTCTTAGCCAAAAAAAATGGACATTAAAAGGATACATTAGGAAACTATACCTCCACCAAAAGAATTGAATTTAAAAAGGATAATTTAGGAGTTCCTGCTTTGGCAGAGTAGATTAAGAATCTGACTGCAGCAGCTCTGGTCACGGCAGAGGCATGGTTCGACCCCTGGCCCGGTGCAATGGGTTAAAAGATCTGATGTTATAGCAGCTGTGGCTGAGGTTGCAGCTGCAGCTTGGATTCAGTCCCTGGTCCAGGAACTTCCATATGCCGTGGATGCAGCCATTAAAAAAAAAATTAAAAAAATTAAAAGGAGAATTTAAGCAATGCCACATTCTAGATGGGAAAGGTATTTGAGAGGGATTTATACCTTTTAGTTTTACCCAATTCATAACCAATTCTGATTGCTTTTTACTCCAGTGAAAAGCCACAAATAAGCTTGCTTTCCAGAAATAGCCTAACATATCTAGGAATAAAGATGTGAAGAAGAAAATGCTGTGCCCTGGAGATTAAATGGAGAGACAGCAGCCCTCATAAATTAACCAGAGCCAATTTAAGCAGATACCCTCTGTAGGGAAAGCAGAAAACAACATAAAATAAGCATTCTCTTCAATTTCTGGAAGCTCTGTTTTCTGAAAATACATAATTCATGCATCTATCAGGTCACTTTCTTGTCAGCAGCACAAAGGGAAGTAAGAAAGAAGGGCCATTTTCATACTAATCAGTCAAAGAATATTTACATTGCAGCCCACTGCTGTTCCTTAAATGTGTGCAATGGCTGAAAAAGCCTAATGTCTCCTGAGTTATTAAAGCATCCGGACTGAATTGGAACACTGGCATTTTTAAAAGGAGAGTATAAAAAAAATAAAAATAAAAATAAAAGGAGAGTATTAAAAAAATCGCCATCCAATCCCCTTCCCCCTTTCCTCTCTACCATTAGTTCTCCATTCAACAGCCTGAGGTCGCTCTAATAGGCCTTTGATTCCTGCATTCTTCTGCCAGTCGTGCAGTAACTGCTTTGGAATCTCGAAGCCTGAGAGCGGTCACCCTCATTTGCCCTTCTCTTATCCGGCGAGAGATCACTCCTTAATCCCCGTCTATTTTAAAGGAGTTCTCCTAGATGTGTGAGGTGGAAGAAAAGAATACTAAGCACTCTAATTGCCCCGAAAGTGCTGTGTCCATTGTCAGTTTCACCTGAGAAGCACGGAAACTGCTACAGGCTTCAAGTCCCCATCAAGGAGCTGAAACCCCAAAGCCCCTGGTCACACATCATTGTAATGCCCCTTCCCCCACCTTGCCCAGCCTGGGCAGCTCGCTCCCTGCTGCAGAAGGAATGTCGCCCATTCTCCCCTGGCCACCATATAACCTGTTCCCCATGCAAATAAGGTCTCCTGCTCAAGACCAATTAGAAGACCAAGTGGGGTCTCCCCATGCAAATGAGGTCTCCTGCCCAAGACCAATCAGAAGACCAAATGGGGTCTCCCCATGCAAATAAGGTCTCCTGCCCAAGACCAATCAGAAGATCAAATATGTCCCATATAGAGATCAAACAGTGTTCAGCCCTTATGCTTGTGCAGCGGGGCTACGACAGCAAATTAGTGGGCCTGGGCCAGGAGAACTGAGGTTCCCAAACAGGTCCATGATGTAGGGATATAAGGAAAGACCCCGCTGCAGCCAGGGCCAGTCCTTACCCCCGGCTGGCCCGCTCTCTCTGAGCGCATTAACAAAATCGGCTGTACACGGCTATGAACCGAACTTGACTCCTGACTGTGATCAAGAGGTGGCAGGAGCGTTTTCGATGGGCTGCGGAGATGACCGGGAATAGGCCAGTAAGATCCCCCTATCAAAACGCTGTAGCCTTCGAACTAAGGCCTGCCTGGTTGCGTCCAGAGCCGCTCCCATCCTGAACCAAGTGCTCCTGCCTGGAGAGACCGCTGGCTCCATGCTGGCGCCTCGCGGCACTTCGCAGCTGGAGCAACCCCCAGCCAGGCGGACGGACTCCCAGCCAGACCACCCGCACCTCTCAACCTCTGCTGCATGTGGGCAAGAACCGAGAGACGATGCAGAGGGAGCTGACATTTTAAACCATCCTCTGCTACCAGACCTGACGCAAAGGTCTCACAGGCTTGGGCTGAGATGGACACTGCCTGGCGAGTGGCTGTTCAGCCAGTGCTCTGGTTTTCATTCGCACACAAAACGGTAAGGGTGTGCACAGTAAAGAGCCTGGGCGAAGAACCGAACCCTGGGACTTTATTCTCTCTAAGCCCCCCGTTCAAAGACACACATAGCATCCGTGGTACAGACCTATTTGGGCTTCTAAGCATCTCTTTTTTTGTCGCTGTTGGTTGGTTTTTTTCCTTCTTTTCTTCTCTTTTTTTTTTTTTCTTTTTTTCAGTAGGAGGTGTTCTTTTTGCAGCCTAGTTTCATTAATTCTCTGTGCTTCAGAGAACAGGACTCCTCCCGATTGCTTTGGAGAACGATGCCACCGTTTAATAGATGTCACGAGCACAGAGAAACTTTCACGATGTTGTGACTAAATTTTTCTTTTCTTAATTGCATACCATTATTCCTAATTATGTTTACGGGTATGGTGCTAAGTAATTATGCTCCTTCTTCCTGTTAACACCCTTCAGATATTAGCAGCCATTATGCCCCTCATTAATTTTAACTGAGAAGGCTATGTATATTTAATTTCGTATTATTTTCTGGATTTGTGTCACATCTTCCTCTTCTTCCAAGATGTTTAGGATACACAGACAGCTTCTGTATCTTCCAGAGAATATAGTTTTCCCACCTTCGGATCCCTTGACGCTGCTCTTAAGAGCCACTGACAACTTCTACTTCACTGTTCTCCTGAGATCTCTAGCAAAATCCTCTTCATCTCCACACTCTTTCTACAATCCACCCTCCCTCCTCTCCCGTCCCCTTCAAGTGGGTGGTTTTAACAACCTGTCTCAGTCTGCTGGGGCTGCTGTAACAAAATACCATAGACAGGGAGTGGGTGGGGTGGGGGCTTATAAACAGCAGAACCTTCTTTCACAAAGTTCTGGAGGCTGGGGGTCCATGGAGAACCTGCGTTCTGGTGCACAGACAGCTGTCTTCTCACTGTCCCCTCAGAGCAGAGGAGTGAATGAGCTGGGGGCGGGGGGGGGGGTCTCTTGTATTAAAATAGGACAGGAGTCCCATTCATGATCTAATTACTCCCCAATGTCCCCACCTCCTAATCCCTCCCTGTCGGACCTTAGGTTTCTACGTATGAATTTTGAGGGGGCACAGAGGTCCATCTGGAGCTCATCCTTTTCAGAGACGTGTCCCCCTAAACTCCTGACCTCTCTTTACATGCACTGGGTGATGCCCCTGGGTCTTCTCAGCTCCGCTACCCTAAGTCCCAACCCAAGATGTCCATGCGGCATCTCTTCCGGCTTGGCTTCCGACCACCTCCACAGAGCTAATGTCTAACAGTGCTGATTTCATGCCCACACTTCTGGCCTTTCGCCTCAGCCCAAGGCCACTTTGATGGTGCCCAGGCCAAGCAGCCATGGGACACCTGCTATTTGCACGTGATGCGAATGGAGGGTACGTCCACTTGCGTCCCCTGCTGCTGTTTGCAGGTGGAGGGTGCATGAGTTAGTGCTTCTCAAGGTAGAACCCAGACCTAGGGGGTCGGAGCCAGCGAATAACTCCCTTTCTTCCCTGCCTCCTGGACTGAAGAGCAGACTGTCTCAGCACAGCCCAGCTCAGGACCACCCCTCCGCCTGGCTCCCTGTCACACACCTCTGCTTCCTTGATCAAATCGCTTAACGTATCAGCACATAAGCATTTGGTTCAGGCTTCAGGCACCTGATGCAGGTGAGCCCAGCTCTAAGGCACATCATATGCCATCCTTGGTAAGATCATGTCAGTAAAAAGGAATCGTTTACGCACTGGAACTACCCTCTATCTGGATGCTATGTCCCTCTTTAGTCAATTCATTCAAAAATAAAAAAAAAAAAATGTGGAATAGAAAAGAGAAAAATCTGTTGAAAACAGCCGAGACAACACTATGAAGAAAAAGGAGGAAGGGAGGGAGAGGAAATTCACGGCACGACTTTGTCCTAGTTACTGCTCATTAGTTCTCTTGTTTCACAACAATTTTATGAAACGGGAATGGATACTGATCTTTTAGCCAAAGGCTTAGAAAGTTTAATTATGGAGCACGTGGCAGACCCTCACCCTTCTCTTCGTGAAAATAGGTTTCTCATACAAAAGAGTTACCACCTGTGTAATTCTATTTGCTGCTTAACAAATAATCGCAAAACTTAGGGGGGTTGCCCACACATTTATTACCTCACAGCTTTCATGGTTCAGGATCTCCGCACAGCTTAGTGGGGTCTTATGTTGCAGAACTTCTCAATCCAGCTTCGCCAGGCTGTCGTCGTCTTAGGTCAAATCCGGGAAGGACTGGCTGCCAAATTCTCACCGTCATTGACACGATTCGGTCCCTAATGTGCTGTCATTGACCAGTTCCTTTCTGGCTGTGGCTAGACACTGCCCTCAGCCCCTTGTCACCTGAGCCTCTCTGACAGGTCAGCTTCTTTTTCAGTGTATACAGGCTGAGGGGACCACAGAGCCTGGTCATGACATGGAAGTCACAGTCTTTTGTAACCTAAACAGAGGGGGATCCATCAATGCCACTTGATCCTACCGGCTAGAAGCAAGTTCTTCAAGAGGAGAGGATGACAGGGATTGGACGCAACCAGAGATTCTCATACTGAGTGAAATAAGTCAGAAAGAGTAAGACAAATACCATGTGAGATCACCTACATGTGGAATCTAAAATACGGCACGAACGATCCTACCTACAAAACAGAAGCAGACTCGCAGACATGAAAACAGAAGAGACTTGGGGCTGCCGAGGGGAAAGAGAAGGGGATGGGATGGACGGGGAGGTTATGGTGGTAGCTGAGAACTATTACACTTAGAACGGACAAGCAATGAGGTCCTGCTGTACAGCACAGGGAACAAGAGCCAATCTCTTGGACAGAACAGGATGGAAGATAATATGAGAAAAAGAAAGTATACATATAATATATATATATATGAGACTGGGTCACTACAACAGAAATTGCAGAAATCGAAGGAACATTGCAAACTTCTTTTCTTTCCACCAAACCATGTCTCTTTTTCAGAAGCAGAGCACTCCCACTGTTCAGAGCTGTTTCAGAAAGCCATATGGGAGTGGTTAGGAAGTCCCTGACTCCAGGTTGCAAAGTTTGGATTTGATTCAATTTAAGCATCGGACAGTCCCTGGGAATCCATTGGCTTAAAATTGGTATATTCTCCATGAATCTACATGATACACTGCTTGCAAAAATGGCTCCAGTTCTCCACGCCTTTGAGGCAACCACACCCTTTACACGGCGCCTGTGCTGTTCTCTCTGTGGAGTGGGGGAGCCTTGCATACGGATTGGCTTTGGTCTGGTTAGAACCAACAAAATGCAAAGGAAATGCCAGCTTGCTTGCTCTACACCAAACGTGAAGTAGTTTTCCACATGTCCACTGACTTTCTTGCAACCCTGATGCTTCCAGAAGAAGAAACTCAGGTGGGAGGCCGCCGTGAGCAGAGCCCAGTCAGTCAAGGTGGTCAGGTGAGACATCTTACGTGTGATCAAACCCAGCAAAGACTGACACGGCCACCTCGCTGATCCCCAGCCCAAGCGCGAGTCTTCCTCAGACCAGCCCAGGTCCCTCGAACACGCTGGCCAACTGGTGGACTCGTGAGAACCAGTAGTTGGTTTTTGTTTTAAGCCATTAAACTTGGGATGCTTTACTCCTCAGTAATATTTAAATGACAATCAGCAGTTAGTTACGGAGAAGGTCATTTGAGCAAAGAAAACCTGAGGTCAGGCCATTATTAAAACACTAACCCCGTCAGGTGAAGAGGCCCTGAGCCACCTAGGAGCCTCTAGGAGGACATTCCACGGTTTAAGAGGTCAGACTAACAACATTCTCTGAAATTATGTTCAAATGACACCGAGTGTTTGGGGCAGAGCCTTGTAATCTAGCAGAAATTTTCTCCTGAAGACAATTGGAGAGATTATCTTACCCTTAGGCTCACTTTATACTTTCAAATAGATAATTATAAATACTAAAAACAAGAGATTTTAGAAAAGATAGAGAAGCAATTTTAAAGCAGAACTACAAGTAGGATGCATTTCTCTTGTCATCTGTAGGACGCCTCCCTGATTCCAAGGACTCGCTCACTCGGTATGACAATGGTTTGCTGTGTTTTCATACAGTGAGACCTGTCACTGAAAGAGGATACTGTGTAACATGCATTTGAAGCTAGGGAGGTCCTAGGATGAGTGTCAATGCGGAAGGATCACTGACTCCAAGAGGTTTTGTTCAGAGGATTCCCTGGAAGGTATTCCTCAGGGAAGGTAAGAACTTCCACGGGCCAGCTCCCCTGGCATTGGCTATAACACACAGCTCTTCTTTATTTTTAACCAAAATCCATCTCCTCAAGGCTTCATTCATCGATCGCTGCTCTGCCCCCATAGTTCCTCGTCCCTGTGAATTTTTTTCAAATATTGAAGACAGCTGCTACACACTCCCACGTGTTTTTTTTAATGGCCCCACCCATGACATGGAAGTTCCCGGGCCAGTCACTGAATCCGAGCTGCAGCTATGACGTACGCCGCAGCTGGAGCAACTCAGGATCCTTAACCCACGGTGCCAGGCCAGGGATTGAATCCGCACCTCCACGGCAACCTGAACCACTGCAGTGGGGTCCTTAACCCACTGCGCCACAGCAGGAACTCCTCCGGAGTCTTCTTGGAAAGATAAACAACCCACAACTTCACTTCCTCCCTTATCTCCCTTTTCATCAGTTGTAAGTCCGCACAATTATCCCAGCCTATTTCCCATCAATTCAAGTTAAAACTACAACAAATTAAACGTTCCAATCGACACAAAAGTAAATCAAAGAGATTTTAATGCGGTACAGAGAGCTCAAGGCAGCTGTCCAGTTCACACCCAACTGGAGTCATTGTTATATGAAGCCCTATCATACCCTCCATTCTCTCATTCTCTCGCCTCGTCTGGCCTCTGGTCTAGTTCTCCAGCACACATCTTCTGTGTCTGTGCAATTACACACACACACACACACACACACACACACACACACTCTCTCTCTCTCTCTCTCTCTCTCTCTCTCTCTCTCTTATTGTTTATTCCTGTAAAATTAGACCCCAAGTGCCAGCTGACCCCTATTATCAACCTCTCCTTGCTTCTGAGTAAATCCCAAACGTTCGGGATGCAGCTCCTCGAGCAAATATTCCCAAGGACAAAGACTATGAAGGAGACTTTACACACCGTCTGCAGAGCCCTCTGTCCAGGCTGGCGCTGGCTCGCGGGTAAGCACCTGTTGAACAGTTCATCACCTGTTATGAAATCACCTGGAGGTCCTGGCATTCTCGCCATTTACCTCAACCTCACATTCAACCAAGTTGGGCTAGAGCGGGTGAATATTAAGTCTAAAACACTTCTGTGACTGGGCATCACTGGTCCAGTATGAAAAAAACACCATAAGGACAGGTCTTGCTTTTATCCTTCTTCTGTATTACAAAAGCTAAAATTCTGTTGCACCAATTGTGTAATTTGAATATTAAAATCTTTTTTTGTTTTGTTTTGTTTTTCTAGGGCCGCACCTGCGGCATATGGAGGTTCCCAGGCTAGGGGTCTAATCGGAGCTGTAGCTGCCAGCCTACGCCACATCCACAGCAACTCAGGATCTGAGCCGCGTCTGCAACCTACACCACAGCTCACAGCAACACGGGATCCACTGAGCAAGGCCAGGGATCGAACCCACAACCTCATGGGTCCTAGTCAGATTCATTTCTGCTGCAATGGGAACTCCTGAATATTAAAATCTTTATGTCAGAGCTCCCACTGTGGGTCAGCAGTAACGAACCAAACTAGTATCCATGAAGTTGTAGGTTCGATCCCTGGCCTTGTTCAATGGGTTAATGGATCCGACGTTGCCATAAGCTGTGGTGTAGGTCACAGATGCAGCTTGGATCTGGGGTTTCTGTGGCTGTGGTGTAGG
Organism: Sus scrofa; assembly: GCF_054392235.1. NCBI lineage: Eukaryota > Metazoa > Chordata > Mammalia > Artiodactyla > Suidae > Sus > Sus scrofa. The sequence goes on from NC_139392.1 coordinate 2,440,381, forward strand.
CCAGTGGCTACAGCTCCGATTCAACCCCTAGCCTGGGAACCTCCATATGCCTCGGGTGCAGTCCTCAAATGACAAAAAAATTAAAATAAAAAAAATCTTTATGTCATCATGATACTTTGAATTTCTGTTAGATGCTTTTTGCACCTACCTTTTTCAAGTGAATTTTTATTAACTTCTGAATCATATTGACCACATAACGCTCCTCCGACCTCTTTCACTGTTACGTGATTCCAACGACATTGAGAAACCTGGCTGTTGTTAGGGTTCCCACCCCGCGTTCACCGCTGCCATTTGGAAACGGCACAGATTCAGGCAGAACGAGTCCTCTAAGGGACCAGATTAATCACCCACAATCCTTCAGCAGAATAAGCAGCAGAAATGCAAAAATGATGCGGACGTCTTTGTACAAGTTTTCATGTGATGGAAATGAACTCAGATCAGCAGATATTTACTAAATGCCTTCATCTCAAGGCTGGCAGCCAGGACCTGTGGAGAATATAAACTACATAAGCGCTGTTTTGTGAAGAAAGAGAAATATGCATAATCATGTGAAGAGAGAAAAAAGACCCAAATATTTAAATAACAGCACCAGACCATTATAAAAGAGATGTCACAAGGCAGAACATGATTCACTGCCCGATGAATTATTCAGACAGTACATTTCCGAAGAGTTCAGCAGAGGGAGGGACCCCTTCAGGCCGGGATGGTCAGGCCTGTGAGGACGGATGGGAGCTGGCATGGGAGCTAGATAAAGGGGTAAACCTCAGACAGGGAGAGGGCAAAGGAGAGGGCACTGGGGGGTGTGGCACAGCATCAGCGCAAGGAGTCGCCGGAAGGACAGGCGTGGTAGTCAAACGTTTTGGGGAGAGGGTTTTGGAAACGGTCAGAAAGAAAGAGGAGGCATCAGTACGTTCTTGGAGGCGATGGTGACACATTTTTGGAAGGAAGATTGAGAAAGCTATTTGGAGAGAGGTGATGATTTGTGAAATGGCTTGGAAGGGGAGCAGGCAGAAAACATGAGCGCTGGTAAGGAGGTAGTCTTGTCAGCAGTGCAGTTTGGAGCCACAGAAAATGAGAGCTAGACAAGAAAAGACAGGCAGAAGATGCTTCTGGGATGACACTGAAAAATGGCAAAGGATTCTTCTAGGCTTCCTCCTTTGTCTTTTAGAAATCAATGCACCAAGAAAGACAGAATGGAGATGTCATAATTCCTCACTTATGGAATATTCAGATGACAGGTATGGACATGGAAAACAGCAGAGATTATCACTTGTGTGTCTGATATTACAGCGTCCTGCTTAGGGAACCAGTCCGTGAAAATTCTACGAGCCCAGGGCCAGGCAAGGTTTCCTCCTACCCAGACTAGGCAGGAAGCAGACAGGATTATCGGAAAAGGACTTAAAAATCAGTCACGGAGAGTTTCAGAGCCAGGGGAGGACACTGACCCTGGAGCAAGCGAAGAAGGAAACGAGAGCTGGGGAAACTCACAACGAAGTGCGTTAGCGTTCCAAAGAAAAGTCTGGAACAGGTGCTGTGGTCCAGAGCTGGCTTTCGCGTTGCCACAACAGGACATTTAAAGAACCTTGACTAGGAAGGCAGTGCTGCCAGCAAGGGACCCTAACCCTCCGACATGTGAGTTCAGACGATGCTGGCCTGGACCCAGGATTTCCACAATATATGTGTCCTCTTGCTCTCAACACCCAGCTTCACTCACACTGCCTGGGGTCTTGCTGGCATTCTTACCCAGCTCTTATTCTGAGAGCACCACGCTGCTTCTTCCCTTCTCTGGTCTCCCATGTGCTGGGAACCCTTTCAGACCCAATTCAGCCTTTCTTCTAACTGCTTTGTCCTTCAGTGAACACTGTTTTCTTAACGCTCCTTCTGGCACAACTTGTGTGCAAACCGCAAATGCAGCATGTCTCCTAGGGTAGCTTATCCTCTAACCACTGGGTTATATATATACATTATTTAGATTTTAAGTCTCTTAAGAGTATTCCATTTTATCTCTTTACATATTTATATGTCACCTAAGAAAATGACCCTTTTTGTTTGTTTGTTTTTGTTTTTCAGGGCCATGGGTGCAGCATATGGAAGTTCCCAGGCTAGGATTCGCATCAGAGCTGTTGCTGCTGGCCTACACCACAGCCACAGCAATGTCAGATCCAAGCCGCCTCTGTGACCTACGCCACAGCTCACAGCAATGCAAGATCCTTAACCCACGGAGCAAGGCCAGGGATCGAACCTGCATCCTCGTGGATACGAGTCGGGTTCATCCGCTGCTGAGCCAGCATGGGAACTCCGCAAACAGATCACTTTTAATATGCTGTCCCTACCAGCATCTTTGTGAAAATGTCCTACGCGGCAGGATACGTTTGAAAGCGAATGTGTATGTTTAAAAAGAGTTTTCCTTCCCTCATGTCAGGAGTTCGATCATAACCAATCATTTACATGGTGAAGCAGGAGTCCACAATGGAGTGTTGATGAAAGCACTTCCTTTACCGAGTGCTTCCTAAAGCGGCACTCCTGTTGCTCTTGCCCTAAGATACTCCACACACAGTTTTTAGTTGCTAGTTTCCAGCTAAGAAAATAGGCAGGCTTTCAATCAAGATTCTTAAAAGAATGTTTCCCACTGATGAAGAAACTACTGGAGAAGACAATAACAATTAAATTCCCCAGAGTGTATAGAAATTACTAGTAGAAAAATGACTTCCAATTACTGGAAAAAGATTTTGTGTGAGCAAGTCCTTAGACCCAAAGCTTCGATGACACAGATGGTCCCTTTCTAATAATGAGGGTATCATGTATTCTTCGTAGTATAGGCACATATACATTTTCTCAGCGTGCTTATTTTTCTGAACCAACAGAAAACAAGCCTGTATATGAAAGCCCTTGTGTTCAAAATGATATGACAAAAGAGGCACAGAGAGGCTCAGACATAAAATACGCTTGAGAGTTTTGTATCATCTTTGATGTAAAATAGATGAAATACCTGTGACCACAATGCCAGAAAAACCACCACTTACTTTTTAAATAAATATGTTGCTACATCTATAAAACACTAGAGGAAGTTAGTATTTAAATGGTAGGACCCATGTAATTTTTATGCAAATTACCTAAATCATAACCAGATAAGTAAAAATAGTTTTTTATATTTAAGGAAAATTGAAGCAATGCGGTATTTAGAGAAATCCTGCATAGTAAAAATAATGTCTATGATTGAAAACTTACTTTATAATGACTTATTTTGTGATAAAGGATATACTGTAATTTTTAACTTATAAGAATTGCATTATCAGGTATAAAGGATAATTTTTAGTCAAAAATTAGGCTAACTTTCACTATATAGAGTATGTAAAAAATAAGATTATTGCTCTAATTGTTCAAAAATATAAAGATATTAAATTAGAGAGATGTAAATTGGCAATCATAATTTCTATCGGCAAAATAACTATCCCACAATAGTTGTTTTAGCTTTTTGTGGTTTTTCTGTTTTGTTTTGTTTTTTAGGCCTGCACCCCCAGGATATAGAGGTTCCCAGGCTAGGAGGTCAAATTGGAGCTGTACTCACGGATCTACACCACAGCCACAGCAACTGGGGATCCAGTCCGTGTTTGCAGACTACACCACAGCTCATGGCAATGCCAGATCCTTCACCTACTGAGCAAGGCCAGGGATTGAACCTGCGTCCCCATGGATGCTAGTTAGATTCATTTCCGCTAGCTAAGATGGGAACTCCCCGCAATAATTCTTAATTTTCCTATTTTTAAAATTGTGATGAAATGTTTGCCTTTTCCTCCTGTTGAAATTTCTGTAAGAATCAAATGAAATGATTTAGAAAGGGCATTTTTATACTATTAGCAATTTCACTATTAGCAATTTTAATATGTTGCAGTCAGTGTGTTGACATAGCGATAAAGCAAATGTCTTCCTCACCCTGTTCTTCCCCCTCTTTTTTTCTCTTCCCTGGAAATAATATACATATTTTTTTTCATCAGTGGTCACTCTACTGGGCCCTGGGGTAAGATGGTGAGTAATAACATAGGCTCTATTTTAAAGATTGGAAATATAGAAAGAGCAAGCTATTCACCAAAACGCTACCCTTCTTTCCCTGGTGTGGTTCAGTCACTGGGAGGGAGACGCCCGGCTGCAAACCCTCTTTCCCAGCCAATCTCATGGGCAGCCTTGGACCAGGCAGCATTGAAGGATGCGCTTATTCTCAGGCTCGTACAAAAGCTGACCCTAAATTTCCAAAATCCAGAGAGTGCCACCTTACATTTCATGCCTTAGGCGGCTGCCTTAACTCACACGTGATCAGCTCCCACCAAGAGAATGTGAGCGGAAGTGACACACATTTCACTGGGGGGCCTGTCCTGAGTTACGTTTTTCTCTAGAGCGATGCCTGAGAGAGGGACTGCTGGGCCTACGGCAGCTCCACTCTTCGTGTTTTAAGGAACCTCCACACTGCCCACTTTGCATGCCCACCTACAGCGTAGGAGGGTTCCCTTTTCCCCACGGGCCGTCGGACCCTTAACCCCCTGTGCCACAGCACGAACGCCTCACCCTGGGCATTCCTTGAAAACGTGGGAAATATAATAGTTTCTCCTTTACCTCTGCCAAGTTGGAAAACGATCTTCCGCTTTCCAGGGTTGCAGAAGAAAAGCTCGCAGACGATGCGACTCTATTTTCTACTTTAATACGGTCGCTTATTCTTCCGATGCTCTTAGAATTTAGACACATAGAATCGATCTGTGTCTGTTTCTGCATTAATCCTTTTTAAAGACACAGATAAGAACTTTTAATCTGATAGGTGGTTCTCTTAGGAACATTTTTTCTTGTAATTTTTGACTAGTGAATTCTTCTGTCTTTCACTTCTTGCCTTATGATTGAAGTTATTTTTCCAGGGTAAATTTTCTACGATGTTTGCATTTAGTAATAAAAGACTGTTCACTTATGATTAAATATAGATGTATTGTGAGAGCAAGGAGGTAACCCCTGAAGTTGACCTTCTAAATCTCACTTCATATATTGTCATTTTTTAAACCAAATTTACAGGTTCGCTTAATTATTTACCTTGGTTCATGACACAGTCTAACCCCAGACTGTGCTGGATAGAACCTCTCTCCTTCAATCTCTCTGTTCTACTTTTTGACTAATTCCCCACATTTATTCCTTTATCCCCTTATATAACGAGTCTAAAGGCTTTCATGCGTATCTTTCTATTCGTCTGAGTCCTTCTAAATCATTGTATTGTTGTATGTGTATTTTTTGCGTATATTTAACTTGTATAAATATTTGTGCCATAGTCCCTGCCATCTTGCCTCCTTCCTAAGGCACCGTATTTTTTAAGATAGATTTGTATTACTTTGTGTTCTTCTCGTCGATTGCTTCCAAGGTGTGTGTCCCCGACGTTAATATTTATCACCACCACCAAAATGAGACACCAGGGCTGCCTAAGACGTCCTGCCTCCGCGTCTACATCTTCTCGTGAGCCTCTGATGTGGATCCATGTGAGACTTTCCCAGGGCTGTACACCAGGAGCGCAGGCACCGACCACAGAGTGTGTATCAACACCCAGCCTACCCAAGTTCTGCCGGACACCTGTCCAGAATGGCTTTTCCAGTCCAAACTCCAAGAGGATACATGAGGATTCCTGTCACCTCACAGCTCTTCCAACATCTGGTATCGCTCTGCTTATAATGGTTGCCCGCCTGATGAATGCAAAGTAACACGTCACTGTTGCTTTAATTTATAATTATTTCTGGGAGTATGAATATGAGCACCCCTTCATCATGGTTAGAAATTTGGTTTTCTAGGAGTTCCCATCGTGGCGCAGGGGTTAACGAATCCAACGAGGAACCATGAGGTTTCAGGTTTGATCCCTGCCCTTGCTCCGTGGGTTAAGGATCCGGCGTTGCCGTGAGCTGTGGTGTAGGTTGAAGATGCGGCTCGGATCCAGCGTTGCTGAGGCTCTGGCGTAGGCCGAGGGCTACAGCTCTGATTCGACCCCTAGCCTGGGAACCTCCATATGCCACAAGAGTGGCCCTAGAAAAGGCAAAAAGAGAAAAAAAAAAAGAAGGAAATTTGGTTTTCTCCTCTGTAAACTGCCTGTTTGTATCATTTGTTCGCTTTTATATTGTTTCCTCTTTTATGTTGCTGTTGTTGATATTGTAGGTGCCACCACATCTGAGCTGTGAGTGAATGGACAACGCCTGCAGGAAGCAAAACACACACCCAAAATATATATACATATTTATAAAATATAAAATAAATAAAATGATATCAAATAAATACATATATTATATATATTATAAATACACACACACACACACACACACAAAGTGAGTGATTCCAGAGAGCAGCTGTATAAAACCTCACGGCAACCCCTCAAGGACAAAGGAAGACATGATACGTGGGGTGGGGGGTGAGAGGCAAGTTTCATCTTAAAAGGGAAGTTGCAAGACAGCAGGAAAATTTTGTTCTGACTCCAATATTTAGGATAGTGGAGAGCGCCAGGATATGCTAACTGGATGGATGACCTCGGAGCATCAGAAAATTATTTGCTAGAGGGAAAAAAAGTCAAATTAAAAAAGGTTATTTGCATAGGACACCTAAGGTTACACCATGCAATTTTTTACCGGCTATTTGCTCCTTTTAGGTACAAATTTAAATTTCCTTCTAACCAAATATACAACATTGTTCTTTTAAATATTCAAAAGCGGAATTTTGTCTGGCATGTTCAAATGTTATTAATCCTACCGCTCCAAAAATAAAAGAGAAATTTACCAGAATTAATTTCTACAGAAGAAAAAACATCCCTTCCGGTTATTTCACTTTTTGCCTTTCCCATTTCCTTTTAGTTGTGTGTGTGTGTGTGTGTGTGTGTGTGTGCGCGTGCACGCTCTTCTCTAGGAGAAATTAAGAGTTTCTAAAAAAGCACCTTAATGATCTTTCATCTTTAATTAAGTAATTTCTTTCTAAATAAGTATACAAATATTCCGAAGGAAGAATTTGGGTGAAATGTAACATATTAGGAAAAAAAATAAGGCCCGTTTACAAATTACCACTTATTTGGAGCAGGACAGCCAAGGTTGTACTAACGTGGGGAATTTGCACGGTACTTAACTGCCTAACTTCCTCATTTGTAAAATGTGGGTAAAAATAATACTAGATTATTTAAGCATTAAATGAAACGATCATGAAAAGTATACTTCATAGGGCCTAGCTTCTGAAATTTTTTAATTCTCACTTCTCTCCTAATTCCAGACAAATGGCCTCACAATCTACAGAGATCAGAAGTCATCAAACACCAATTCAGAAAGAGATCTGAACCCCCATATTCACTGTACATTATTTATAACAGCCAAGACATGGATGCCATCAAGGTGTCCATCAATGGGTAAATGGCTAAAGAAAATATTATATATGCATGTGTGTATATACACACTATACACACACTGCACTATAATCCAGTCATGAAAAGAGGGGAAACCTGCATTTGTAACAACATGGGTGGACCTTGAGGTCATTCTGCTAAATGAAAGAAGTCAGACAGAAAAAGGCAAGTGCTGGTGTTCCCGCTGTGGCTTAGCAAAAATGAATATGACTAGTATCCACAAGGACACAGGCCTCCCTAGGTGGGTTAAGGATCTGGCATTGCTGTGAGCTGTGGTATAGGTGGCAGACATGGCTTGGATTTGGTGTTGCTGTGGCACAGGCGTAGGCAGGCAACTACAGCTCTGATTCAACCCCCAGCCCAGGAACCTCCATATGGCATGGGAGTGGCCCTAAAAAAAAAAAAAAAGACAAATACCACAGGATATCACTTATATATGGAATCTAATATACAGCAAAAATAAACCTTTCCACAGAAAAGAAGCTCATGGACTTGGAGACAGACTTGTGGTTGCCAAGGGGGAGGGTGAAGGAGGGGATGGACCGGGAGTCTGGGGTTAATAGATGCAGACTACTGCATTTGGAGTGAGTTAGTAATGAGATCCTGCTGTACAGCACAGGGAACTATATGTAGTCACCTGGGATGGAACATGATGGAGAATAATGTGAGAAAAAGAATATAAACACACATACATATATATGTGTCTGTCTGGGTCAATTTGATGTACAGTAGAAAACTGACAGAACACTGTAGAAAACTATAATGGAAAAATACAAAATCATTTTAAAAAAAGAAATAAAACAAACCTTGTAACAAACGAAAACCGGAACAGAACTTCCAAAATCCATAGAACACTGAGAAAGAAGTTCTAAGAGGAAAGTTCGTAGCACTAAGCCCAATATCAAGAGAGAAGAAAAGTGCTAAATAAACAATCTAACACTGCATCTAAGAGTTTCAGAAAAAGGAGAATACAAACAAGCCCAAAGTTAGTAGAAGGAAGAAAATGATAAGAAAATAAATGAAGTGGAGATTACAAAATTTTTTACTAGAAAAGGTGCTGGTTCTTTGAAAAGATAAACAAAACTGATAAACCTTTAGACACACTCACGAGAAAAAAAGAGAGGGAGCACAAAAAAAAAATCAGAAATGAAACGAAAGTTATAATTGACACCACAGAAAACAAAAAAATCATAGGATACAACCACTAATAATTGTACACCAACAAAACAGACAACCTAGAAGAAATGGATAAATTTCTAGAAGCATACATTCTTCCAAGACTGAATAAAGAAGTAGAAAAGCTAAACAGATTGAATACTGGTAATGAAACTGATCAGTAATCAAACAACTTTCAACAAACAAAATCCAGGACCAGGTGACTTTACAGGTGAATTCTACCAAGCATTTAAAGAAGAGTTAATAGCTATTCTTCTCAAACATTTTCAAAAAATTAAAGAGAAAGAAATGCTTTCAAAGCCATATACGAGGCCAGAATTACCTTGATGCCAAAGCCAGAACAAGAAACTACAAATAAAGAAATCTACAGGCCAATCCCTAATGAATATGGATGCAAAAATTCTTAACAAAATATCAGCAAACTGAGTTCAATAATGCATTAAAAGGTTCATACACCATGATCAAATGGGATTTTTTTCCAGGTATGCAATGATGGTTCAACATCTGCAAGTCAATTAATGTTATATTGGAGAACAAAAAGAGTGTAAAAACAGAACGATTACCTTAATAAATGCAGAAAAACCATTTGACAAAATTCAATATCCATTTACAATTAAAAATCTCAATAAAGTAAGTATAGAGGAAACATACTGCACCATAATAAAGGCTCATGTGACAAGCCACAGCTAACATCATACTCAATTGGGGAAAACTAAAACGTTTTCCTCTGAGATCAGAAATAAGACCACCCTTACCATTTTTATTCAGTACAGCAAGTCTTAACTGCAGCAATCAGGTAGGAAAATGACCAAAAAAATGCATCTTAAATGGAACTGAAGAAGTAAAACTGTCACTCGGTACAGCTTACATTATACCACATATAGAAAACCCTAAAGATTCCAATGAAAACTTTGACAACTAGTAATGAATTCAGTAAAGCTTTAAGATAAAAATTAATACACAGAAACTCGTTGCATGTCTACACACCAATAACAAACTACCAGAACGAAAAATTAAGAAAACACATTCATTCCTTTCCTCTTTTTTATTTTTGTCTTTTTTATTTTTTTAGGGCCACACCTGTGATATACGGAGGTTCCCAGGCTAGAGGTCTAATTGGAGCTGTAGCTGCCGGCCTACACCATAGTCACAGCAACGTGGGATCCAAGCCACATCTGTGACCTACAGCATCGCTCACAGCAATGCCAGATCCTTAACCCACTGAGTGAGGCCAAGGATCGAACCCTTGTCCTCATGGATGCTAATCAGGGTTTGTTAACTGCTGAGCCATGACAGGAACTCCCACTTACATTTCTAATTGCATCCCAAAAAATAAATACCTAGGCATAACTTTAACAAAGAAGTGAAAGACTTGTACTCTGAAAACAGTAAGACATTGATAACAGAAACTGAAGAGGACTCAAACCATGCTTATGGATTAGAAGAATTCATATTCTTAAAATGTCCACACTGCCATAAGCAATCTACAGACTCAATGTAATTCCTATCAAAATATCCATGAAATTTCTCACAGAGCAAATAATCGTAAAGTTTATATGGAACCACAAAAGGCCCTAAATAGCCAAAATAATCTTAAAGAAGAACAAACTTCCAATCTCAAACTATATTACAAAACCACAGTAATCAAAACAATATGACATTGGCAAAAAAACAGACACACAGATCAGTGGCACAAAATTGAGAGCCCAGAAATAACTTCATGCTCATATGTTCAATTAATCTATGGCAAAGGAAGTGAAACAATACAGTAAAGAAAGGACCATCTTTTTGATAACTGGTGTTGGGAAAACTGGAAAGCTACATGCAAATGAATGAAACTAGATCATTTTCGTATCATGTATAAAGATAAACTCAAAATAAGCCAGAGACTTAAATGAGTAAGACCTGAAATCATAAAACCACTAAGAAAATAGACAGGATGCTCTTTTAATGTTGGTCTTAGTAATGTTTTGGATCTCCTCAGGGAAAGGCTACAGTAGAAAAAATAAACAAAAGGGAAACCAACAAATTAAACAAACAAACAAAAAACTTGCACAGCAAAGAAAATCATCTACAACAGAAAAAAAGACAACTTACAGAATGGGAGAAGATATTTTCAAATGACATAGTCAATAAAAGGTTGATATACAAAATACATAAAAAACTCATACAACCTAATATTAAAAAACAAACAACCTAGACAAATAAATGGACAGAGGACATGAATACACATTTTTCCAAAGAAGGCATACACATAGACAACAGGCACATAAACAGATGCTCAACATCGCTAATCACTGGGGGAATGGAACTCAAACCCACAATGAGCTGTTTCACACCGGTCAGAATGGCTCTTACCAAAAAGACAAGAAATAGCAAGTGTTGAGGAGGACGGAGAGAAAAGGAACGCGCACGCACTGGTGGTGGAAATACAAAATGGCGCAGCCACTATGAAAAACAGTACGGTTGTTCCACCAAAAAACTAAAACTCGAACTACCAGAAAATTCAGCAATTCCACATCTGGGTTCGGATTCAAAGAAAAAAGCACTAATTTAAAAGAAATATACAGCAAAAAATCCCAGAATTTAAAAATACAGGTGCACCTCACCATTCACAGCAGCCTTATTTACAATCACAAGATATGGAAGCAACTCAAGTGTCCATCAACAGATGAATGGATTAAGTTATAAGAGTCACACACACACATATATATACGAAATAAATCAGACAGAAAGATAGATACTGTATGATATCACTTACATGTGGAACCTAAAATATATGACAAATCAGTGAATATAACAAAAAATGAAATATACAGAGAACAAACTAGTGCTTAACCGTCAGGGGGGCAATACAGAGGTAGAGGAATGGAAGGTACAAACAATAGGGTGTAGGAGAGGCTACAGGACGTACTGTGCAACATGGGGACTACGGCCAATATTCTGTAATAACTGTAAATGGAGTGCGATTTTTAAAACTTGGATGAAACTTATTTTTTAAAAAGGTATATGCGCCCCAGTGTTCCTGGCAGCATTACTTACAATAGCTGAGATATGAAAGCAACTTAGGTGTCCATTAATAGATGAATGGATGAATTCATATGTATTATATGATACATATATATATACACACATATATAATATGTATAAAATGAACTATTGAAAAGCCCAATAAAACCTTGCCATTTGTGACAACATGGAGGTACCTAGAGGGTATTATGTTATGTAAAATAAGTCAGAGGAAGACAAATTATTTCACTTGGAGTCTAAAACAAAGAAAAAAATGGAAACGCACTCATAGTGCAGCCTGCAAAAAAAAAAAAAAAAAAAGCAACAACAAATTTGGTCAAGCTGAGGGGAACATGAACTCATGATGGATTTCAGAATTACCCCCGGTGATTACCCCCAGAAGTACCTCCAAATACTTTGCTATTCAAAACAGCATCTTCTTGCTTTCAAAGTTACGTTTAAGCCCCTGACACGGGAACTATAACACTCAGCCATTGCGAACTATTTCAGCGCCCTAAAGCCACGATCTATCCTTCCTCAAGAGCCAGCTCATCTGGACGGGCAGCAGCCACCCGAGGAAAGTCTTGCGACAGCAGTGATGGAGGGGCAGAGATGCCCGCTGTGCATGCCCCGTTCCAGCCCCTGCTGAGATCACATCTCCCGAAGGCCCTTTCGACAAAGGAAGTAGAATGTGACGGGTCTCAAAGTCAGGAATGCCAGGAGAATCCTCTGAGCCCCAGTGGAAAGGAGTGGAAAGATTTGATATGAAGTAATCCAAAGTGTTAGCCAAAGTTGTTCCGCACAGTTCACCCTTCTATCTCTGGCTAGATCTTTTCAGAATACAAAGCAAATTGTTTCCCATATTTCCACATTCATAGCTTTTTTTTTTTTTCATTCTCTAAATATTTATTAATCTCTTGACATGTGATCGGTGCTGTGTAGTTGCTGGGTACACACGATATGGCCTCTGCCCTTACAAAGATATTCAATTTTTAAGTACAGTATATGTGCAGTAAGGAGATGGTCGTGGCGTGACCACATCTGAATTCTGAACAGACCACCAGCTGCCACAACGAGGGAGAACTAAACAGATGGGAAAGATACGCAAGTGGCAAATTTGAGCTCCGACGCACTAAGCATGGGCACGTGGCACAGACATCCTTTGATTTCCCGAACTGTCTAACACAAGTCAGTGGAGCTACTCAGACACGGGACGAGGTTGGAAATACCTTCAACCTCAGACATCCTGAGTTTGGATTACTTCTAAAATATTTAAAAGGAGAGAGAAAATGAGTTGGCTGGACCAGCTTGAGACCGGAGGAGAACCCTGGGTTAAGGAAATAAAAAAGAAATAAAAAAGAAGTCACTTCTCAATGACTGGGGAAGCCAAGGGCCCTCATAAAGCAGCCTAAGGAAAAAAGGACAGAGTAAGAAGTGAAGAAACAAAAAGTTGACTTTAAAAAGCGTTTAAGTGTTTTGTATTGTTTTCTTGTCTTCAGCTGCTTAATTGGAAGCATTCTTTTGAATTAGCATTCTCATTAAGTCTCCTAGGATGGAAGCACATATTGCTGAGACAGAGGAGAGAGTGAAGGACTTTGAAAAGCCATTCTGCTCCCTTCTTTAATGTGGAAATACTGAACATTCAGCATATGGCTGCACCCTCCACTTCTTTCGAGAGTGATTGCTTATCACTAGTCTCGAAATGTTCTCCAACAAATACAGAATAAATCTCTTCGCTAAGTGCTTTCTGCAGGCCAGGTTAGGAAGAACAGAAGCAATAAAAGCAATGACAATAAGGAATTCTGGAGGGTGCACTGTTTATGAAAAGTAAACAACAAATTAAAACACTGTTAATATTAAAATGTGAATGGGCACGCTTATGCTTTTATTTTTTTGGCAAAGCACAAGTGAATGAAAGTCAGGCTGCTTCACTTCCATAAATTGCATCAAAGGCGGATTCACTTATTCTCTGACTTTTGTGAATTTCAATTGCCGTAAAATGTGTATATATCTTGGAGTTCCCGTCATGGCGCAGTGGTTGACGAATCCGACTAGGAACCATGAGGTTGCGGGTTCGGTCCCTGCCCTTGCTCGGTGGGTTAATGATTCGGTGTTGCCGTGAGCTGTGGTGTTGCAGACGTGGCTCGGATCCAGTGTTGCTGTGGCTCTGGCCTAGGCCGGTGGCTACTGCTCCGATTCAACCCCTAGCCTGGGAACCTCCATGTGCCGCAGGAGCAGCCCAAGAAATAGCAAAAAAAAAGACAAAAAAAAAAAAAATGTGTATATATCTAGATGAGATAACAAGGAACAGGGCTAACGTCCCATCCCCTAGGCTTCCTTCCCTTTTACATCATAAAAGAGTGCATCCTGCTGGGAGGATGCTTTGTGCAGGTATCAACCTTAAGGCCCTCTACTCTAAGCTCCCTTTTGGCATCTTCCCAAACACCCCTGAGGACGCCTGACTCTGTCTATGGTTCTTGTTTTTTGTTATCAGTCAGATTTGTTTTCAGATGAAAATGACAGGATATGTGACCTAAACCAGCTTATCAATAAAGAGAATAGATTACTTCACAAAAGTCAAATGTAAACACAACTGGATCGGAGGCTCAGAAAATGTTACTGGCTACACGTCCCCTCATTTCTTATCATGAATGCCCAGTTTTTAGATCTGCTCCCTCTTAACGTAATAAGTTGGAGAGACTTCAAATCCTCTCAGCCTTATTTCCCCAGGAAGGAGTTAAGCCTTCCCCTAAAAACAAAAAGCAAACCAACCAAACAAAAACCCAGGGAAACACTGTGAGACTGCTTGTCAGTGTAGAAAGTCCATTGATACCTGAAACTTAGAGAGGAACCACTGACTCGTTTTATTATCAGTCTCTGATTTGTAAAAATTTAATCTTATTCACTTAAAAATACTACAGGTAGGATATATAACAAGTGTAACTTTACAATGTATGCCATGGAAATATTAAATTATTAGAATATCTTCATGTGTTTCTTTAAGTAAAGCACAGGGGAAAGGAAATTAACATTTTATTGTTAGAAATCTAGCGCCAATAAATGTAAGGTGTGGTCAACATTAATTACACTCTTGTTCAGATTTGCAAAGAAAATGTCGCAGCTGTATTTTTCCATAACTGATCTGACCATCTTCTCCTCCCAAGTTTTACCTTTAGAAAAGAAGCGTAAGCTTCCCCAGTTAATATCATCTCAGCATCTTCACGCTTAAATCGTCTATGCTGTGAGTCAGCCAATTCAAACTCAGACTTTCTTTAGGAGCTATTTGAAATACTTTGTTTAATTAAAAGAAAAGTTGTTGGTTTTTGTGACGACTCAGTTTTCCGGACTCCCTTGCTGCTTCTTCACCTCTTGCCACATGGCATGTGAACGTTGGGGAGAAGGACCATTTGCAGGGTCTCAAGTGATGGGAAAGAGCGCGGGTTTTAACTCTTGAGTGTTTTCTGGACGCTCAGTGGCCTCTGCTAAAAGGTTATGCTTGTCTAGTCCCAGAAATAGTGACAGCTCAGGCACTGTGGTAGTATCTGCCCTTTTATATATTTATTTTTGTCTTTGCCATTTTCTAGGGCCGCACCCACAGCATATGGAGGTTCCCAGGCTAGGGGTCAAATCAGAGCTGTACCCACCGGCCTACACCAGAGCCACAGCAACGCAGGATCCGAGCCAAGTCTGCAACCTACACCACGGCTCACAGCAACGCCAGATCGTTAACCCACTGAGAAAGGCCAGGGATCGAACCCGCAACCTCATGGTTCCTAGTTGGATTTGTTAACCACTGAGCCACGACAGCAACTCTGAGTACCTGCCCTTTTAGATGTGAGGTAAGACCGTTCCAGAAGAGTCCACAAAGTTTTGCCTCCAGTCATAAAGTCAAGCCACAAAGGCAGCCCTTTATCTCGCTCTGTAGCTGCTTAATGGCCAACAGGGAAATTCTGCATTTCCTGTCCAACATATGCCAGTCACAGGAAACCAAATTCCGTCTCATCTACCTGGACACTGCTGCCGTATTAACAAATTCAGGTGCATAAAGGACATATCTGTACCTTCCTCCCAGGGTGCACAGGGGGGCAGTCAGTCCTTCCCTTTCGGGGATCCCTCCTCAAGGGACCACCACTGAACATCCGTGTCCCCGCCCAAAGAGCTTTGGCTCAGAGACGCCTCGTAGGCATCTTCGCAGCCTTCCCCTGGTTGCTACTCCCCCCGCTGCCCTGGATCCACCTGGCTAGAAAGCAGCCAACTTCCCACATGCTGTTTCTCTCTGGCAAGGATTTCTATCGCGTCATATGGACCTTCTGGCTGGTTCATGCTCAATATTAAAAGGGGTAGGATCAATTTTTCTACAATGAAAGACACTTAATGATTCTCCATTTGACCCTCTCCTTAACAGACTCAAAAGAAGAGGAAATGCCTTCTTTCTCCAAGCCCAGATTTTAAGACTCCTCTCATAAAAATGACTATAACAGATCAACAACCCCTTTGTGCTTCAGTCGGGCAAGGTCAAGATGCGATATAGATACATAGATATATAGACACAGTATCCATCCACATGCATATATATTCTCATTTAATATTCCTAACGTACTCTTAGACATAAGAAGTGCAGAAATGGGAGTTCCCGTCGTGGCGCAGTGGTTAACGAATCCGGCTAGGAACCATGAGGTTGCGGGTTCGGTCCCTGCCCTTGCTCAGTGGGTTAAGGATCCGGCGTTGCCGGGAGCTGTGGTGTAGGTTGCAGACGCGGCTCGGATCCCGCGTTGCTGTGGCTCTGGCGTAGGCCGGCGGCTACAGCTCCGATTCCACCCCTAGTCTGGGAACCTCCATATGCCGTGGGAGCGGCCCAAGAAATAGCAACAACAACAACAACAACAAAAAAAAAAAGACAAAGGACCAAAAAAGAAAAAAAAAAAAAAAAAGAAGAAGTGCAGAAATGCACAGAGAGTTTGCGGATCTTGCTCAAGTTTCCTCACAGTTGACATAAAATTGGAATTCTGAAATTCAAACCCAAAGCTGTTTAAAGTTGACTCTTTCTGCTCTAAGATGTAGATTTTTTTTTTCCACATAAAATGCACGATGTACCCAATGACTTTTCCTCCAGACACCAACTGGAAGAAGAGTTTGAAGTCGCCCTAGCTAAGGATGAGCTACGCCCCAAACCACCAAGAAGTGGCTGTACGGGGACTGTGCAGACTCTGCAGACTTCAGCGGGTGGACGTCTCTGAAAGGGACCCTAATCCTACTCAGAGAGGCTTGGGAAGCCTCGTACTAACTTGCATAACCGAGTAGTGTGTCCTTCCAACTGCGTGTAGAATTCTACTCAGACCACCTCGCAGTTAAACCCTTCTCCCCTAAAAGCCAGTGTTTTTCTAATTGCTGTAATTCTCAAAGAACCTTCATGGTTTTAGCATATATATATATTTTTTAACTTATTATACTTGATTTACAATGTTCTGTCATATCTTAATTTACCTATTATTTAACATTTTTATTTAAATAACATTTTTACATTTGGACAAATTTAGTGTTAAGACAGATCACGTATTACTTCCACAAAGAGAAAGCTGGTAGCACTCACAATAAATAGAAGATGACCATAAATACAGACAAAAAAGAAAATGATGCTACTTAAAGAGCTTATATTAGGCATTCCCGTCATGGCGCAGTGGTTAACGAATCTGACTAGGAACCATGAGGTTGTGGGTTCGAACCCTGGCCTTGCTCAGTGGGTTAAGGATCGGGTGTTGCTGTGAGCTGTGGTGTAGGTCGCAGATGTGGCTCAGTTCCTGCGTTTCTGCCAGCAGATGTGGCTCAGTTCCTGCGTTTCTGCGGCTGTGGGGTAGGCCAGCAGCTGTAGCTCTGATTTGACCCCTAGCCTGGGAAACTCCATATGCCTAAAAAGCACAATAATAAAATAAAACAAAATTTTGATCCTAACCAGCAATTTAGGCAGGAGGTATTACTGGATTTGACCCATCTGCAACGTTTTCCTCCGCTAACACGACCCCCACTCAGCATACCACTGAAGTCTTTACAGGTCTGCACCAGAGCCTGCTGGGCGCCTGTGTTCTTGGCCAAGGTGTGGATCTGTGTCCTCAGTGGGCACACCTCTCACTGCCCAGAGCAGAGAAACACAACATAAGATGCCGCCTGAACCACGCTTCTAGTTGGCTGCTTCCCTGTGCTTCATTACCACGAGAGCCTGAGTTTAGAGGATAGATTCTTGGTTAGGTGAGAATTACAGTACTAATTTGGACAGAAGATGACACATGTAAGTTAAAAAGCCTCTGTGCCTTATTGTGCTGATCATGTGCAAACACATATGTATGTCAAATCATCACACGATGCATTTAAACTTACTCCATGTTAAATGGCAATAATAAAGCTAGAAAAAACACACTATATCATGGATGTATAACTAATAAAACACAATTAAAACATTTGTCATACTACATAAAATTATTTTGTTTATCAGCTAAGCTGGGCTTATTTCAACTAACACCTACCAATCAAGGAGTTCCCCTTGTGGCTCAGCAGTAATTCACCTGACCAGTATCCATGAGGATTTGGGTTTGATCCCCTGCCCCACTCAGTGGGTTAAGATCTGGCTGGCCATGAATCTCCAAGTAGGCTGCAGATGCAGTTCAGCTCTGGTGTTGCTGTGGCTGTCGTGTGGGCCGGCAGTTGCAGCTCTGATGAGACCCCTAGCCTGAGAACCTCTCTATGCTCAGGTGCGGCCCTAGAAATAAATACATAAATAAACAAATAAATAAATACATTCCATGGATCAAAACTGTATTCTATGGACAAGTGGAGTTTTCTTTTAGAGATGTGTGTATTTGTGCGTAGGGCTAGGCAGTTGTGTTTATGAACCTGCGTGTTTGTGTAACTAAATTGGTTCCCCTTGAGCCAAGAAGAACGTCTACTCTCTATCTCACCAGGGTGGCCGCACAGGTGCTGGAGGGCACCACACTTGGCACAGCATAGCCCACCCTGGGAAGTTCTTTTGGTCATGGAGCACCACACCTTACAGTGGGCTGTCCTGCTGGGACCAATCTTCCTTCATACAACCTCCCAGGTCCCACTTCCCTTCTTCCCGCTCCCCACCCTTCGACCAGAGCAGGGTAAACTGAGCCGTTCTGACCTGGGGATCCAGGACACTGGTTGCTGGGATGAGGAAATAAATGGATCCTAGCACAAAGCCAAAAGTCAAGAACAGGGATTTTTGCCCTGGATCAACGGAGGTAGAAATCTGAGGGGAAATGAGGCTTCAGGAGCAGATGCCTGCGAGGGGTACAATCTATGCCATGTTCAACATGCTTTCTGCTTGGACCACTCTTGTACAGAAGAGACAGTCTGAACGAATCTTCTCCTCGCAGGTCATAATTTTTAACTGATTCCCCGCAAGTTTTCAGTAAAACAGAATAGCTCTGAACGACTGTAGAGAATTGAACTCTTTCGAAGCAAAGGGGACCTGGCCATAACTGGATTCCCGGTGGCTGTGTTCTCGGGGGAAGGAAGGGGATGAGCAGCCAGGAGCTGCACCCCAGTCACGACGAGGAGCCCTGGGCTGAGGGGGGGTTGGCTCGGGACATGAACGTGCAGCTGCCCAGTGTCCAAATGCTGCCCATACTTTCCATCTTTCCAGGAGGAAAGAGGTCCTGAAGGAAGAAGCAGCTGGTTGTTGGAATGACGAGGGGGTGTGCGTGACCGTCCTGAGAATCACCCTTCTAAGTTTCGGGGGCCAGACGGCTGCTGTGGCGTGACGCTTCTGCTATCCTTTTTTATCAGAAACAAACTGTGATTTGCATTCTCCTCCAGATCAAATGTGTTGACGCGCACATCTAATGTGCCTTCGCTACCAGCGTGGAAGGAAATACGTTCTATCTGGTCTCTGCATCTTCGTCAACGAGGAACAGATCTGCATGGACGATGGGAAAACAAACCTGAGACTAACTTCTGGTAGGAGGCTGACCATTTAGAAGAGAAACCCCTCAAATCCATTCAAAATTATAAGACATGCTAATGACCGAGTTCTTAGAAGTCAGAGAGATTCAAGGCTGTATCACGAGAAGGGAGTGGAAGGGAATCGTTGATGAATTTTTAACAAGCTTTTGCTTCAGCATTTAGAATCCATTTATTTTTACCAGACTTTAGTGAGAAATTAACCCAATATATCATTGTAATGAATTTATCACTATGCTTGTATACATGTTTATGAACTATAAATTCCATATATATGATGCAATATAAATGCAATATGGAAATTGAATTTTCAGAGTAAGTTTCTTTGGTTAGTGAAATAACAACTAAATCCCTACGATACGGATAGAACGCGTGTCATACGAGGCATTTCATTTTCCTTAGCTTTAGTTGTTGGAGTTTAAATGCGAACTGCAAGTGAATTGTGAATACGTTGTTTAACAAACTTTTGATTGAGAATTAAAAATACTGAACTTACCTGGGTACAACAGGAGATTTGTAATGATACAGAAACTTGTATAAACAGTCTCACTCTTTTATTGAAGTTATATAAAAAGATGCGTGAAGACGTCCATACAGACAACAACCCAGGCTGAACCCATATTTTATCCCCACCTGGCCTCCTATCCACCTATGACCGCGGGTCTTTCTGCACCACACCATCTGCTCAGCTCACCTCTCTTCGACCAGTAAGACTGCGGTCAGGAGGGAAGAAGCCACCAGGTAGCAGGGAAGGAGGAAAAGATGAGCCGTTAACACATTTCTAAAGGTCAAGGTTAGGGGGGGATGAGAGCTTCGAATTCTCAGGGGCCCAGATGTAAGAAGCATCTGCAGTCATTCTCCAGGTTTCCCCAAGGACTTTGCAAACGTTTCGGAGGAAGACGGGAGGCACAACAGAAGCTGAAAGGGTGCGCCCCTCCCTGCAGCGGACAGAACACAAACTCCCCACTTCAGGGTTCCTTTTTATACCTCAGGCAAAAGCACTGGAGCCAGTGAGCCTTTCGGACCGAGCTGGTAGGAATTTTTAAAAGTACGATCATTTTGAGAAGTTTTGCACTTTCTTATAAAATTAAACTTTCACCACAGAATGTGTGATTCCATTCCTACAGATGTATCTACAATACGAAAGTGCAGGCGACCCTGCTGCGAAACAGCGGGTGAGGAATCTGACTGCAGAGGCAGGGCTTAGATCCCTGGCCCGGAACAGTGGGTTAAAGGATCAGATGTCACCACAGCTGCAGTGCGGGTCACAGCTGAGGCTCAGATTCAATCCCTGGCCTGGGAGCCTCCACATGCCTCAGGTGTGACCATAAAAATAAAAATTCCAAAAAATCTTAAATGAAAATTGAAAAAAAAGACAACTTGTATCTTCTCGAAAGGACCTAGGTAGCAACATTTATGGCAAATGTGTTTACTAAGTGCCTTAAAGTGGAAACAACACATAACATTTATCAATTGGTCAGTGGATAAACACACCGTGGTATATCCACACCACAGCATTTACTCAGCAGTGAACAAATTACTGGTCATATTCCAACATGCGGGTGAACCGCACAAGCCTTACGGTACGTGAGAAAAGTTCTAAACAAAGGTCTACCTACTTTACAACCTGAGTCATGAGAAATTAGGGGGAAATGCAAAATTACAAGGGCTCTGATCAGATCAGTGGAGCCTGGAAATGGGGGTGCTTTGGCTGTCAAGGGGCATACGACAGCGTTTCGGAGGGGTCGAGACTCTGTACATCTTAACTGTAGTAGTTGCATCACTCTATATGTTTTCATATTTCATTGAATTGGACACTTATAAAAGACGAAAATTTTATTTTATGTAAATTACACCTCAATAAAGTCGCAATTCAAAATTTTGAAAAGAAGGAGTACCTGTCCTGGCTCAGCAGAAAGAAATCTGACTACCATCCATGAAGACGCAGGTTTGATCCTTGGCCTTGCTCAGGGTGCTAAGGATCCAGCGTTGCCGTGAGCCCCCGTGTGGGTTACAGACGCGTCTCGGATCTAGCATTGCTGTGGCTGTGGTGTAGGCCAGCAGCCACAGCTCTGATTCAATCCCTAGCCTGGGAATCTCCATATGCTGGGAGTGCAGCCCTAAAAAAATAAAAAATAAAAAAGTAAGAGAAGTATGTGGGACCATAACAGTACAGAGAAGCAGCTTTCAGACACTGGGAGTAGTACAAAGTCCAGAAATTTGAAAACACATCACGCTACGATGCTGCAGTTAAACTAATGTGGCTGGAACATGCAGTCTGAAGGTGGAAATAGGGAGAGGAAACTCGAAAATGTGAGCAGAGCACAAGGAATGATGGATCCCATATGCACATCAAGAAACTGTGTTGATGGAGTTAGAAGAAGAAATATGAAATAATTTAAATTTTAGAAAAGTCACTTAGACAGAAGCAAGGGGAGAAACTAAGGAAAGCAACACCAAGTCATGAGGACCAGTACAATAAAGAGATAACTTCACTTCTGATGTTTGACCAATACCTGGGCAAGCTGATGAGAAAGGCCATGTGCCCTGCCTTGGTGTCAGCAAGAAGTACAAAATGCAAGCAAGGACTCGTGCCTGGAACCCTCCCCCCAGCCCCACCCCCAAAAGACAACAAAATCCAAGTCTGTCTCCTCCCTCTGCTGCCTGAAGTCCTTTTTGCAGTCTCTTGGGAACCTGCCCGTCCCTCCTTAGAAAGCCCCATTAGGTACCCTCTTGTACCCTCCTGGAGCAGGTAATATCGTCCATCTCCACATTTCAAACCAGACTTTGAGTTGGGGTTTGATTCGGTCCTCCACGAAGTCACCAGAAAGGCGTGAACAGGCTGTCGCATTCCAGGCGTCAACGATGAAAGAGGATGGGGGAGGGACAGAGCACCACCCAGAGATGCTGGAGAAACAGAACAGAGAGAACCTCACGGCACGACAGAAAGACCTTTCAGGAACAGCTTCGGCTGAGCCACCAGGTCCATTAGGGTTGTAGCTTGAGATGATAAAGAACAAAGAAGGAGTTGTGGCAATATTGAGTTTTGGACGTTCTGAGCTGAAGGGACCCATACGGTGCCCAAGGGGAGATACAGAGACGGGAACTGTGTACGAGGGTCTGTAACCAATAGCTCTGCGGTGGAGCCAGCCCCAGCCCACCTCTCAAACCCCAGCCCAGCCATTCTGGTCCTCAGTCGTGTCCTTCCTTCGTCCTGGCTTTGCTGCAAATCCTCCAGGCTCCCTCGCACATCTGCCTTCTGGAACATTCATCCTTATGCTCTCGTTTGTCATCTTTGACGTCTCAGCTGAAATGTCTCCTACAGACGCCTTCTCGGAGACCTGGTTCTCTCTCACGATCCTTTTAATCTCCTTTAAAACATCTCACAAAGTTCCCAGGTGACATTATGCACTCAGGTATCACAAGTTCAGAAACACTGTCTAGTTTGGTTACGACTGTCTTCTCAGTGTGGACAGAAAGACTACAAGGAACTGGCAGGCTGTTGGTAAATATTTGTTGACTGAATTGGTAATAGGATTTGATACTGTGCCTAACCCATCGTTGGAGGGTAAACATGTTGAAAATCCAATTGGATTTGTAAATCATCATATAAAATGAGGATTAATTGATTTCTTTTAGGACAAAATCCATTTTGATTTTTTTTTCTTTTTAGGGCTGCACCCGAGGCACACGGATGTGCCTACACCAGAGCCACAGCCACGCGGGATCCGAGCCGCGTCTGCGACCTACACCATGGCTCGGGGCCACGCTGGAGCCTTAACCCACTGAGCAAGACCAGAGATCGAACCTGCAACCTCATGGTTCCTAGTTGGATTTGTTTCTGCTGTGCCACAACAGGAACCCCTTAAAAGAGTGTTATACATGTAACACATATAGTTCTATTCAGAAACCCAACAAGATGTTGATCCTTTAACCAACCGTAATTCCTGGTATAACGGATGTTAGTGTAGGCATCTCTTAAAGAAATGAGCGTCGAGTCTCTTTAAATTTTAAGCCACAATCCTTGGGCTGTAGCTCTCAACATCTTGAAATCATCTGCTTACAACATTCTGACACAAAAACTGACTCAGGAAGAATAATTCACACTTCTCACCTAACCACAAGATGAATCTGCTCTCCTAAAAGCAATCAGTTTGGCCGTAAAATGGTCATTTTTGAGGGTGCCTTCACTTTTTCAGGCCAATAGATCACTGTCTGAGGTTTCAAAATGTGTTGCTTTTCAAAGAAAAAAAGCACACTAAGTATTCTGTGATGGTTTATACCTTTTTCTGTTACCTTTTTTTCCCAGCCACACATCTAATTAGTACATACTCCTGAGAGGTCTAAAGTAACAAACTTTATTAAATACTTTCAAACTTATCCCTGCGCTAGTAGAATAGTGAGCCAAGTGAATTTCAAGTGACATTAAATATAATCGCAGCAAAAGGCTTGAGAAAGAGGAGATGACACAGTCACTGTTAAATATGTATCATCTTACCACATGCCAATCATACTTGCAAAAGCTGTATAATTGCTTACTTGGGATCATTACTTGAACTACTTACGACATTCTTGAATGTAATTAGTCCTTCATATCTACAACAACCACATATTCTTCTATTTTAAGGACAGGTGCAATATAACTATACCCAAAATTAAAACTGAAAGGAAAATATCCATAATAGCTAAAGAAAAGATACAGCACTAGCCCTGTATTTCACAAACACGTTCATTTGCTAATTTTTAAATGCTAACCTAATAATAAAGAGCATAGAACAAGTGATCAGTAAAAAAATGATGCTAGTCTTGAATGGCTCAAAGGGGATTTAAGACACTAAATAAGAGGTCTTGTCCCCTTGAGGCTACTTGGTTTCTCTGAGGGTTCAGTGTAGTGTCTTTCTGTTCACCTGTCCATCTATTGGTTAGGTTTGTCTCTCTTAGAGTAATCAGTTTGAATGATCAAGAGATGATACTACTTTAAAGAAATTTCTCTATTCAAATAGTCCTACTTTGATCCACTCACATGCTACTTTCAACTGTCTAAATTCTGAAATAATTCATCAGATATGATATATATATATATATATAAAGATATAGATAGATAGATAGATAGATAGATAGATAGATAGATAGATAGATTTGTCTTTTTAGGGCCACAGCCATGGCATATGGAAGTTTCCAGACTAGGGGTTGAAGTGGAGCCACAGCTGCCGGCCTACACCACAGCTACTGCAATGCAGGATCTGAGCCTCCTCTCTGACCTGCACCACAGCTCACAGCAACCCTGGATCCTTAACCCACTAGCGAGGCCAGGGATTGAACCTGGGTCCTCACAGATACTAGTCGGATTTGTTACCACTGAGCCACGACAGGAACTCCAGATGTGATAAATCTTAAGTTGCACAGTGAGCATTCATCTTTGAACACATGTTCCCTGCACTCAAAAGAACCAGCTCACAGAAGTAACTACAAAACCACCTAAAAATAACAGGCAAGTTAAAAGTTAATGAAATCAGAAAGAATATGTTCAAAGGTTAGAAGGATTTAGGAGGTGAAAAAGAGAAAGTTTAAGTGAATGGCACTGAATTATTTAGCCAGCATTTTTCTTTAACAAATATAATTAGGTCTCAGCATCCTTATGGATTTACGAGTTCATTAAAAGTTAGTAGAAAACAGAAGCGAAAGCTGTGGTTCAGATTTCTTTTCGAACGTATCAGTGAGTCGGAAGTTTTATTTGATTCCTCAAGGAGTCAAAACTTCTTAGCTGTAGTGATTGTTATTTCCTTTTCTGCTAGCTCCTTAAATTTTGAAAGGATGTACAAGTACTATAAGGAGTAACAAGGATTGAATAAAATACTTGCTTCCTTCTTTGAAGGATTCTTCTAATCACTGCCTTATATTTTCCAACTTAGTTCTATTTTTATAAGCTTTTACAACTTCCTCTGATGGCCAATAAGTAAGCTAATGAAATTCTGCTAATGAGATTTTTTAATACAATCCATTTAATTTGCTTATTTTCCTACATGCTCTCCTTTGTATTCATTTTTTCTTTTCGCTTACTATTTTTACAGCTCTTGTTTTATTAAGCATTTTGAGTCTAACTCCTGTTTGAAATACATGTGTCAGGTGGGATGTTCTCATTGACTCTACAGTGAAAACGCATTCTTCCCCCTTCGTCAGCTCCAGGCAGACGTGTGAATTATTTCTTTGTCGCCTAGAGTGTTTCCTCCTCATTTATTCTCCTTAACCTCAAATCCTTCACACGGATGCTTCCAGGATCAGGCATCATCATCTCAGAAACAATAGCCTTCAGGCGTCATGTCCAGTGTTTAATACCTTCGTGAAAGCGTAGGTAAAAATGCCAAATAGAGAAAATACGTGACTTTTTAGCCAATTTTGTAAGGAAAGATACAGCGCTTACCCAGAGAGACTAAGTATGTATTTCATTATTAATTTTTAGAAATCAGCGAACCAAGGAAAAGAAATGGATGTGTTTTAGCTGTATACTACGATAAGGAAAGCAGACGAGAACATGGAATTCCAACACGTATCATGGTCATGAAAACATTAAAAGTATGCTACCCCCAGTGCCTTCACCCAAAAGATAACCACCTCTTCAAATTCATTTGCTTGTTCATTTGTTTGTTTCTGTATAATCAGAGTAAGCCATTACCCACCTTGTCATGCCCGTGCCAGGGTATCACGGCATGAGCCAGGGAACATTATTTTGTTTTGGTGTCGCTCTTCTCTAAAAAATTAATAATCAAGTGTATGATGTTTCAGTAACACAGAGTGATAAAAGACCGCTCTACAATAAAATGATCCACTAGTCGCAGCAGGATCTTTGAAATGCCTCCCTCACTCTACATTTAGAGCCTTCATTTCAGTCATATCATATAAGTCCTTCTACTTGGTTCCCTTCAAATGAGGTAAAATAGAACATTTCAAAAATTAAAATTTGAAACATGCCATCAAACACCCTTTCAATCCTCTGAAATATACAAACGATAGCATAATTGAACCAGAATTCATGTGAGTAAACCAAGCCTTCCTTCTCTGCCACTTATGGTACAGAGTACCACGTGTAAATGCAAGAATTCTTATGTTAGCCATTCAAAGTTTTGACAAGTCTCTGGAAATGATTAAAGTCACATCCACAATAACCAAGTCAACCCCAGCGTTTGCCGATTTCTTCGAAACGGTTTCACATGATGCCAATTCAGGATGTCTGCTTTTAGGCTACTTTTTAATTAATGGTATACACTTCCACAGAGTGTCCCAGAAGCAAATTTATTTTTAAAAATACTTTATGATCTAGTGAAATACTCCACAGCCTTTTGCATGGAGTTCATTACTGCCTGGATGGTGTTACCTTTTCGGACACTCTGGGGCACCACTGGTGACATTGCCATGACAATGCGTCATTCGCATCTCAGTCACAGGAGAATATGAGTGTACTTCTGAAAGCCCCTCGCCAATCTGAGAATCCACCTGTTCAGAAGCATGATCTAGAAGCTCGTATGTATGAGTTTAGCACCAGCAAATTTTCCGAAAAAAACCATCACTCAGATCAAAGCAAAAAGCTTAAATGTAAAATCATGAGAAATAAATAATCACGGATAGCATTTCCAAATGTTACCTGATCTAGTCATAAAAATACCTTCTGCCTTTAAGAATACATAAAACACCACTAAGTATTGCTCGAAGCTGACATCCGCCCACATATTCCGTTTTCTATATTTTCATTTGTTTACACTATATATTCATAAGTTACAGAAACATTTTTGCAAAAGCAGAGCTTAGTATTTAGGAAAAGCGCCTGTCAAATCAGGGAATGGCGTAATGCAGAGATAAGCACCGAATTCCATTATCATACTTACATCTTGTGATCATGATTTTGTAACGGGGGGGGGGTGGCGACTCTCATTAATGGAGGTTTTATGCCATAGCATCATCTCCCTTAAAAGAGATGAGAGACCTTCAAAGAGATATCGGTGAGCAGGTCCCACCATGGCTCAGCAGCACTGAACCCAACTAGTATCCAGGAGGATGTAGGTTTGATCTCTGGCCTCGCTCAGTGGGTGAAGGATCTGGCATTACCCTGAGCTGCAGTGTAGGTCGCAGATGTGGCTTGGATCCAGCGTTGCTGTGGCTCTGGTGGAGGTTACAGCTGCAGCTCTGATTCTAGCCTGGGAACTTCCATATGCCACGGGTGAGGCCTTAAAAAGACAAAAAAAAAAAAAAAAAAAAAACTGAGATTCCTATGTCCAGCCCCACAAGGGTCAGAGGACTTGACTTGTGTACAACAGCCTGAAAAGCTGGCCAGCCGAACACGAGTCCATCCAGGAAGGTTCTACACAACACCCCGGCTTGCCCCCTGCTGCTCAGGACCTGTGATGTCTAAGCCTGGGAAAAAGAAATTCACCAAAGCTTCCTCTGCGCAATGGGATGCTGTGCTTCCGAAAGATTTCTCCTTAGGTGACTCAGTTCCGTGGCTCGCTTGCCCTGCAAAGTATCTGAAGCAGCCTACTTCTTGTGTAGGTCTGTTACACTTGGTCTACACCGGAGGGCAAATCCATGCCTTCCTCGGCATTTATTTACGTCCTACTCTGTGCCAATATACTGCTAGGCGTCTAAGTACACACGATTCTTGCTCTTGATTAGCTTACAGCCTATTGAGGGAGAATATGCAGGAAATGAACATTAAAGAAAAACTTCACATATGGGTGAAGCATACGGGACAGAGAAAACATCAGCAAAACCAAAGACATGTGTGTATTTATATACACAAACATAACTGCAACACTTAGCACCTTATTTACTAAAAGTATTGACGAGTACAAAAACACACAGGCTGACATGCTTTCAATATTAACAGTGACTTATTTTAATCACAGGCATCTTATATTTGTGTGCTCTAAAGGAGCACACAAATATAACCAGGAATATCTCAAGAGATTTAATTATAAATTTGATTAAATGTGGTGTTCATATGTCATGTTTTATGTGGCATTTTCCAAAGATAGCAAAGTTCTTTTTTAAAGTGCAAATCACCAGAATTCTTCCAACACTGTTTTTTAAAACTGGAAAGTTATAACACTAAATGGGAAACGTTTCGAGCAAGACGACCAGTGAGCAAAGCAAAGAGGGAGCAGCAAAGAGAAAATAACCCATCAATTATAAACTGAGATCTCACCACAGATGATACGTTTTCATAGAGATGGACACACTTTGCTGACATAATGGACCACCTATTTCTCAAAGACACAAAAGGATCTTCTTGTAAGGAAGTCACTATGATTTTAACAAGAGCATTTGTAATGCATGGAATGAACTAAATAAAAGCTAGAGAATAACAGGAGGAGGGGACGGGGAAAGAGGAATGAAACAGAGAAAAAAGAGAAGGCTTCTGAATTCCCAAATCAGGAGAAATGGATTTTTAGTTACCTCTGCTTCCTCTTATGCTTTCCATCCGTATATATTTGAATGGATTCTCCTGTAAATAGATATGTCTCCCAGGGTACCAACATGCTGTAGCAAGTTGAATAAAAGTCTCTCTTTCAATTTATTCTTTGCTCCAATACCCAGTGCAGTCAGATAAAATGTCTTTTACATCTTCTGGAAAAATTTGATAGTCAGTGATTTGTAAAGTGAGTCAAAAATTTTTTTTAAAGTAGATGGTTTTCCCCTGACACATAAGTCTGAAGTTTTTGTCTTTTCAGAATTATAGGCTCATTTAAAAATTTTCTTTCTTCCCAATCATTATTCATTTTTGGCAAAACTCCGCCTACGCTGTGCTCTGTAGAGTTGACTATGGATACAGAGCTCTGCCTGTTGACTAAACGCAGTGTCATGTTTTCAGAGGCAGTAAGAGGTCTTTGCTGCTTACATCTCCAGCTCAGAAAGCACAAGCATATAGATCTATGTATTTCTGAGAACAGTTCAGGCGCTCAAGATCTTCAATGGTTAGCAAGGTGCCTCACTCATCAAAACACATTACCTATGAATTTAGTTTCCACTCAGTCACAGTTCTTACATAAATATATTCCAATATTGAATCTCAAAGAGACATATTAATAAATATTCAATCACAGTCTTCAATTAAAACCTTTGTGTTAGTCTTTGTGTGAAGTCTTTAATTTCCTGTAAGTAGAACAAATAAATCCAATTTTTTAAAATTACGATTTAGTTTAATTAAGGAGTTTTAGTAGACTGGTATATTGCCTATTATACATATTCCTTGAATGTTCAGAACGGGCCTTGGTCATTGTGGTGTGGCTCCCATTCTCCACTATGCTCATCCTGATACGGTTTTCCCTATAAATGGGTCAAGAAGGAGGGGACTGATCAAACTGGATGCAGCATAAAAAAAGAAACACTGACTCCGAAAGAGTATTTTTATTACCCCCAAAGAATTTTTAAAAACAGGCCCTAGTTTCCATTCTCCAGAACTCAATTTTGTCTTTTAGAGTGACTCTTAATTTCTTAAGAAATACCATGTGCTTCATTCCAGAAAGGCAGTTCTAACTTGACCTAAGCAGATGACCTGAACCATCAATTCCCTGATGGCCACTGAACTGCCAGGCACTATGTTTTTGCTAGAAATAAAAAATATATATATTAAACTTAGAAGAATGCACTACAATTAATAAAACTGTTACGAAGTAACGGAGTGCCTGACTAAGTAACCGGGTCTAAGGAAATCCGATGGGCTGCCCGGAGACTCACCGACGCCGCCCTAAGGATGAGGGGACTCCGGCAGGTCCTAAGCTTCACGCTGGAATCCAGTTCCGGCAGACCGCCAGGCACTCCCCAGCACAGCCTCCGATTCTTTTCAACACCTTTTAAGCAAAAGGTTACTTAAGACAGGGTTTTACCTAAAAGGCTAGGAAGGACAGGGAAACAGGCTCATGTGCCTTTCTCTGGCTTGAACTTATTTAAAAATATGCATGGAGACTCCTATTCCCCCCGACCCTGGCATCCTCAGCACGTACGCGGTGTCATTAATGACATACAAACCGTGAGCATTTGAGACTTGCTCATCTAAGGAAATCTCCAGGTGGAGCTCCAAGGAACGGGCTTAAGAGTCCAGAGTAAATGCATCCCTCCAGCAGAAAAGACGTTTTCAAATAATTCCTCTGCAACCAGTGAGCACGCAGGTATTTACTTGACAATATTTACGCGCTAAGCACCAGCAATACAAAGACCAAGGGCACCGTTCACGAACCCAAGGAATTCACTGCCTCTTGAAAGAAACAGACACAATAATGCAGTAATTATACTGAAGTGTAGTAAAATGCGATAAAGCATGTGACCATAGGATGCTAAAAGGGAACAGAAAATACTTCTTTTTTCTGCAAAGGCCCCTGCTTTCCCTTCTCTTTCCTTTCAACAATCTGATGCATTACCTGAATTTCACTGTCATTCTTCCAGGCATAACTGTCATTTCCATAATAACCATTTCTTTCAGCCACCTCTCACCTCGCCCTGCCCTTCTGCTTTGATCTGCATGGATCTGACTGCATAACATCGCGACAGGCTCTGTCCGCGGGACAAGTCTTTTATCATTGCCCCAGAAAACGGCAGCAGCCAGACCATGAACTTGAGGAAGGCGGGGTGGCTGAGGACAAAAGAAAGTCTACATGGGGCAGCCCAGAATAACCCGGTTTGATCAGGAAACAGTATTGAATGTATAGACTGTGGAAGAAGACTGAGTGGTCTAAAGAGAGTGTGGTTACGAGTTACTTAAAAGGAGGGGGAAATTGGTCAAAGTGTAACTTTGTTTACTTTGAAATCCGCCCCCATAAGGTGTTATTATTGATATGTTTATTAATATGTTAATATTTGGGGAGTTCCCATCGTGGTGCAGCGGAAATGAATCCAACTAGTCTCCATGAGGATGCAGGTTCAATCCCTGGCCTCCTTCAGTGGGTCAGAGACCCGGCGTTGCCATGAGCTGTGGTGTAGGTTGCAGATGCGGCTTGGATCCTGCGCTGCTGTGGCTGTGGTGTAGGCCAGCAGCTGTAGCTCTGACTCAGCCCTTGGCCTGGGAACTTCCATATGCCGTGGGTGCAGCCCTGAAGAGCAAAAAAAAAAAAAAAGTTAATATTTTAACAGGCAGGGGACTGCTCATACAAAACCCTTACCTTTTCATAGTGTGTTTTGAGAGACAGGGAGAGAATTTACAGCCTGAATTTCTACCAACCTATGGTTGCAAGAATTTCATACTAAAAATCACTATTAAATTGGAAATATATTTTTTGATATAATGCGACCTTCATATAATTATCTTTATTAGACCAGTCACTTCAAATGATCATGAGGAAAAAGGGGAAAAAAGCCAACACTTGGAGATAGTCCTTAACAGAGACGGAGATGGAACGGGGTGAACGGGATTCTAAGAGAGGTGGGGCTCAAGCATTTGAAGTTCAAAAGCTGTGGAAAGGTATAAAGATAGGGAGGGGAGGACATTTTTTGCCACAAAAGAGCCCGAGATTCCGCTTCTGCATGCCGCAGCACCACCACTTCAGAAAGAGATGTGGAAGAAAAGCCGAATTAACAAGTGCCCCGCAATACGATTCTGCGTAGAGCAAGCATTCTTCCAAAAAGTCTCACTCGTTAGCTAACACGAACTTTTATTTTTTCTCCATTGCTCCCTTCTCCCCTCGCTCCTTCCACTGCGAGAAAGACACCCCCAGAAAATAGCCTCTGACCACCAATATAATTTTGGAGATGAAGATCTGAACCCAAATTCTTTTCATTTTTGTCTAAACTGATTTTCAGGCCTTACCTATAAATGCTTATTACTCTCCTATCATTCAATGAGTTAAAACATAGCTTAGATTTCAAGTTGAGAATTCTTACAAGATACTTTTAACATATGGAAAATCTTTGTATACGAAGGATCAACTTGTGTGATGCTTCCAATTTAACTTTAGCTTTCATGGAGAGGTCAGCGATTCGCCATGTGAAGTGCTGTTACGTGCACTGAATTTGTTACAAATATTTCCTAAAGAACAGAAGGGGAAACACCAAAATAAATTCTTGAAGCTAAGAATTACAATAGGGCCTCCTCTTGCTGATCACCAGTGTGCATGCATGTGCATGTACGCATAGGTATATATATATCTTTTTTCCCAATGATATTAGCTTCAGAACTGTTCTGAATATTAAAAGAATAAAATTAAGAAAATAAATAATCTGATGCAAATATAGCCTTACAATCTCTGTAGGAAACTGAAGTCAAACATCAAGATGTGAAATCATTTGGGGGATATTTTGGGCCAAGATAATCCTCGGGACCAGAATTCGCTGACAGAGGCACCAATTTCAATCTGCAAAAAGCCACTCAGGTGTGAAATGTGTCTTTCTCCCCAAAGCCTCCATTTCATTGGTGCAGAGCCCCGTCAGCATCAGCTCAGGTGCAACAATAAAAGGTGAGCCTCTTCTCAACTTTAAATGTGCTCAGCCATGACTGCAGAAAGTGTGAAGCATCAGTGACTCTATTTTCACTTTGAATATTTCCTTAAATTATCAACTGGGGTGTTTTTATTTGGCAATTTCTTATTAGTCATACACTTAACCATAAATCAATGAGAAACGCTACTTCCAGAGAGAAAATGGCATGAATATCTCACATACGTATTCAGCAGCCCGTTGACAGGTCTATTAATCCCATCAGTATTTACTGCATATTCTTCTTCAAGAGACAAAATAAATTTGTTTGCCTCATTCCGTATAAGCTTGTTTTATAAGAATACAGTCTTATGAAATAAATACCACGGGGCAGATAAAAGCTTATATTCAAGAAGAGGGTGAAACAGGAAAATATTCAGATTCACAAATAATGTTGACTTGTTGGGTGACTAACAGAAAAAAAAATCTACCTATTATGTTGCCCCATCATGTGATAAAACATGACGTATCAAAATAAAGGTAGCCTGGCAAATCAGAAAAATCAATCTCCCCAACACAAACAACTTCTCATTCCTATTTTCTAGCTTCTTTCCCCTGCCACCCAACCCAGAGATCAGAGAGGCAGAGGAAGAAGCTCAGTTATGTGCTTTTTCAGATGCTCTCTCCAAATCCCATCTCCTCTTCCAACCTGAGATTCGGTTCTATCCTATCCTATATTCCAGCAGAGAGCACAGCTTTTTCCTTTTTTCATATGGCACCCACTCTTTTTTTATCTCACACTTGGTGGCATTTTTTTCCTTAACTTCACTGATGGATAACTGAGGTACACTAAACTGCACTAAACTGCAAAGCAGGTTATCTGATCAATTCTAACACAGATTTATACCCACAGAACAATCGAGGGGTGGTATTCTCCTAAAAAAACCATAAGCTAGCCTCTTCATTTCATTGGTCAACACGAGTCATTCTGAGAAGAACAGAATCCATCAGAGAATGTTTCAGATGTTAGGTCTACCTCGTGACATCTCTATTGTGTAAAAACATGTTCAGAAACTAATTAGCATTCTCAACTTTAAACTCTTCAAATATTCTCCATTGAGCAAAGAGTTATCCATTAAAATATTATTGGAGGGGTACTGAGATGGTGGAGCAGTAGGATGTGAAGCTCACCTCCTCCCACAACTACAACAAAAATACATCTACATGTGGAATGATTCACACAGAAAATTTACTAAACACAGCAAAAGACCTCAGGATTCTGATAGAGCAAGAAAATAGTGATGAAACTAGGTAGGACAAAAGAAAAAAAGAAACCAAGAAAGAAAGTGTGATGGGACCTGCACACATAGGAGGTAGGAGGGAGCTGGGAAAAGAGACAAGCTCCTGCCCCCTGGGAAGCCCCTCACCTGCAGGGATGTCACCTGGGACAGAAGAGGAATTGTGGGGTCTCAGAGGAAAACACGATAATCCTTCTGTAGCAGTTAAAATAGAAATAGTCCTGCACAAACGATCACTACTGCTGCCCTGTAAGCCTCAGCCTGATAAGACCACCACTGGTCAAGCAGGGGCTGGGAACTGACACTTGGGCTCTGGAGATGAGACTCAGGGAGAGCAGTGGGGCAGACTGAGCAGGGAAGAAAGGGTTGGTTGTGTGGAAAAAACCTGAAGGGTAGAGCTAGAGTCTAGGGCAACCACAATTGAGGGTATAAGAGGAAGAAACCCAGACTAGCATAGAGGCCAGCACCACTCTTTGCAGGTGCAGGATGGAAGGGGCAGGATCCACCACTATAATCTGTCCGTGCATGAACTCTCAGGCAGCAGGATACAACCTATCCCAGCTCCAGGAACAACAGTGCAAGTAGCTATTGCATAGGTCCGGGAGGAGTTGAAGGAGCAGTTGAAGGAGCACTAGGGCTAGCTACAGGAAGCAGTCACAGGAGCCCTCTGGCATCAGGAGGGGCTGCAGGAGCTGTCCAGCAGCAGGAAGGGCTGTGGGAGTGGTTGCTGCCAGAGTCAGCCACTGGAAGTGGTTGTGTGAGCATCCAGACTCTGCAAGGGGTTGCAGGAGCCCTTGCTGGCTCCTGCTCTCCCACTCCTAGAGCAGTCCTGTGAACCGCTGCCACCTCCTTCACAGACCCAATCCCTAGTAGCCACCAGGAGAGGAGAGAGTGAACAACAGCCACTTCTATCCTGTGCTCTGGGGGTAAGTGAGCCACCACCACCACTGAGAACTCCAGGACCAGGCACCAGCCACCACATCTACACATCTGCTATCAGGGGGACCATAAAGTTAGTCAAGATGAGATGAGAGAAAAATGTTCCAGACAAAGGAACATGATAAAAACACAAAAGCAACTAAATAAAGAGAAGAGAAGCAATCCATCTGCAAAAGAGTTCAGAGTGATGATGACAAAGATGATCCAAGATCTCTGAAAAAGAATGGAGGCACAGATTGAGAAGTCACAAGAAATGTTTAACAAAGAGCTAGGAGATTCAAAGAAAAGCAAGCAAGGATGAATCCCACTATATACGAAATGAAAATTACACTAGAAGAATCAATAGTGGGATAATGGAGGCAGAAGAATGAGTGAGATGGAAAACAGAGTGGTGGGAAATCACTGCCACAGGAAAGAATAAAGAAAAAAAGAATGAAAAGAACTGAGGACCTCTGGAGCAACAATAAACATACCAACTTCACATCATAGGGTTCCCAGAAGGAGAAGAGAGAAAGGGCCAAGGAAAATATGTGAAGATAAAACAGCCAAAAACTTCCCTAATAGGGGGAAGGAAACACTCACTAAAGATGAGGAAGCACAGAGAATTCCCCGCACAATAAACCCGAGGAGGAACACAGTGAGACACACTAACCCAGCTGACTGAAATTAAATACAAAGAAAAATATTAAAAGCAACAAGGGGAAAGCGATAAATAACAAGCAAGGGAACTCCCATAAGGTTATAAGCTGGTTTTTCAGCAGAAACTCTGCATCACAGAGGGGAGTGGCAAGATATATATAGGGTGATGAAGGGAAGAACCTCGAACCAAGAACACTCTACCCAGAAAGGATCTCATTCAGGTACAACAGAGAAATCAAAAGCTTTCCTTTTAAGCAAAAGCTAAAATAATTCAGCACCACCAAACAAACCTTAACAACAAAACTGAAAAGAGCTTTTCTAGGTTGAAAGAAAAAGGCCACAACTAGAAATGAGAAAATTATACATGGGAAAGCTCACGAGTAAAGGCAAACATAACATAAAGATAGGAAATCATCCATACACAAAGACGATATTATAACCAGCAATCATGAGGAGAGTACAAATACAGGATACTGAAAATGCATTTGGGAGTTCCTGTTATGGCTCAGACAGTTAAAAAACCAACACAGTGTCTGTGAAAATGTGGGTGTGAGCCCTAGCCTCGCTCAATGGGTTAAGGATTCCGTATTGCTGCAAACTGCAGTGTAGGTTGCAGATGAAGCTCAGATCCAGCATTGCTATGGCTGTGGTAGAGGCTAGCAGGTGCAGCTTTGATTCAATCCGTAAGCCAGGGATTTCTATATGCTGCAGGTGTGGCCATAAACATTTAAAAAAGAAAATGCATTTGAATTCAAGAGACCAGCAACTTAAAACAATTTTAAATACATATATATATATATATATATATATATATCTCTCATAGATATATAATACATACATTATATATATCATATATATATTCACACACACATACATTATATATATACATGTGTGTGTATGTGTCTATATATATATAAAATTCCATATCATGGGAACCACAAACCAAAAAATTAAAACGAACATATATTTTAAAAACAGTAATCAAAATACAATACTAAAGACAGTCATCAAATCATGAAGAAGAGATAAAAGAGGAAGGGAAGAAAAAAGTCCAACATTAATCAATCCAAAACAATAAAAAAAAATGGCAGTAAGTACACATATATTGATACTGTCTTGGATGTAAATGGATTAATTGCTGCAACCAAAAGACACAGACTGGGTGAGTGGATACAAAAACAAGACCTGTATATACACTGTCTACAAGAGACTACTACAGACCTAAGGACAGATACAGATTGAAAGTGACAGGACAGAAGATTTTCTATGCAAATGGAAGTCAAGAGAAAGTTGGAATAGCAATTCTCCTATCAGACAAAGTAGACTTTAAAATAAAGAATGTTGGTTTAATTCTGGGCTTTCTATCCTGTTCCATTGATCTATATGTCTGTCTTTGTGCCAGTACCATATGGTTTTGATGATTGTCGCTCTGTAGTATAGTGTGAAGTCAGGGAACTTGATTCCTCCAGCTCCATTTTTCTTTTTCAGGATGTCTTTGGCTATTCTGGGTCTTTTGTGCTTCCAAACAAACTTTAAAATATTTTGTTCAAGTTCTGTGAAAAATGTCCTTGGTAATTTGATAGGGATTGCATTGAATCTGTAGATTGCCTTGGGTAGTATAGTCCTTTTGATAATATTGACTCTTCCAATCTAAGAGCATGGTATGTCTTTCCATCTGTTTGTATGTCATCTTTGATTTCTTTCATCAGTGTCTTATAGTTTTCAGAGTACAGGTCTTTTGTCTCTTTAGGTAGGGCTACTGCTAGGTATTTGATTCTTGTGGATGCGATGGTAAACAGGATTGCTTCCCTAATTTCTCTTTCTGCTCTTTCAACGTCAGTGTATAGAAATGCCATTGATTTCTGTGTATTAATTTTGTATCCTGCAACTTTGCCAAATTCATGGATGAGCTCTAACAGTTTTCTGGTAGAGTCTTTAGGATTCTCTAGGTATAGTATCATGTCATCTGCAAATAGTGATAGTTTTACTTCTTCCTTTCCAATTTGGATTCCTTTTATCTCTTTTACTTCTCTGATTGCTGTGGCTAGGACTTCCAGAACTATGTTGAAGAGTAGTGGTGAGAGCGGATATCCTTGTCTTGTTCCTGATCTCAGCAGGAATTCTTTCAGCTTTTCACCATTGAGAATGATGTTCGCTGTGGGTTTGTCATATATGGCCTTGATTATGTTGAGGTAGGTTCCTGCTATGCCCACTTTCTGAAGGGTTTTTATCATAAATGGGTGTTGGATTTTGTCAAAGGCTTTTTCTGCATCTATTGAGAGGATCATGTTTTTATTCTTCGGTTGGTTAACGTGGTGCATCACACTGATTGATTTGTGCATCTTGAAGAATCCTTGCATCCCTGGGATAAATCCCACTTGATTGTGATATACAATACTTTTAATGTATTGTTGGATGTGGTTTGCTAGTATTTTGTTGAGGATTTTTGCTTTGATGTTCATCAGTGAAACTTGCCTGTAGTTTCCTTTTTTTTTGTGGTATCTTTGTCTGGTTTTGGTATCAGGGTGATGGTGGCCTCATAAAATGAGTTTGGGAGTATCCCTTCCTCTGCAATTTTTTAAAAGAGTTTCAGAAGGAGAGGTGTTAGTTCTTCTCTAAATGTTTGATAGAATTCACCTATGAAGCACCTAGAGCCAACTAATCTATGACAAAGGAGGCAAGAATATACAATGGAGAAAAGACAACCTGTTCAATAAGTGGTGCTGGGAAAACTGGACAGCCACATGGAAAAGAATGAAATGAGAACACTCCCTAACACCACACACAAAAATAACCTCAAAGTGGATTAAATACCTAGATATAACACCAGACACTATAAAACTCTTAGAGGAAAACATAGGCCAAACACTCTCCAACGTAAATGACAGCAATATCTTCTCAGATCCACTTCTTAGAGTAATGACAGTAAAAACAAAAATAAACAAATGGGACCTAATTAAACTTAAAAGTTTATGCACAGCAAAGGAAACCCTAAACAAAACAAAAAGACAACCCACAGAATGGGAGAAAATATTTGCAAATGAATCGACTGACAAGGGATTAAACTTCAAAAATTATAAACACCTTCTGTAGCTCCATACCAAAAAACAAACAACCCCATCAAAAAATGGGCAGAAGATCTAAACAGACAATTCTCCAAAGAAGACAAATGGATGGTCAAAAAATACATGAAAAGATGTTTAACATCACTCATTATTAGAGAAATGCAAATCAAAACCACTATGAGGTACCACCTCACACCAGCCAGAATGGCTGCCATCAAAAAGTCTACAAACAATAAGTGCTGGAGAGGGTGTGGAGAAAAAGGAACCCTATTACACTGTTAGTGGGATTGTAAATTGGTACAACTACTGTGGAAAACAGTATGTAGATTCCTCAGAAAACTAAAAATAGAACTACCATTTGATCCAGAAATCCCACTCCTGGGCACCTATCCAGAGAAAACCACGACTCGCAAAGACACATGTACTCTGATGTTCATTGCAGCACTATTTGCAATAGCCAAGACATGGAAACAACCTAAATGCCCACTGACAGAGGAGTGGATCAAGAAGATGTGGTACATATACACAATGGAATATTACTCAGCCATTAAAAGGAACGAAATACTGGCACTTTTAGCAACTTGGATGGACCTAGAAATTATCATGCTAAGAGAAGTCAGTCAGTCAATGAGACACCAACATCAAGTGCTTTCACTGACATGTGGAATCTGAAAAAAGGACAGACTTAACTTCTTTGCAGAACAGATACTGACTCACAGACTTTGAAAAACTTACAGTTTTCAAAGGAGACAGTTGGGGTATGGGGGGATGCACTGGGTTTGTGAGATGGAAATCCTATAAAATTGGATTGTGATGATCATTGCACAACTATAAATGTAATAAATTCACTGAGTAATTAATGAATAAATAAAGAATGTTACAAGAAACAAAGAAGGACATACCTAATGATCAATGGATCAATCCAAGATAAAACAACTACAAACATATAAGCACCCAACATAGGAGCACTTCAATATATAAGGCAAATTCTAACAGCCATTAAAGCAGAAATCAACAGTAATACAATAAGAGTGGGGGAACTGAACACCCTGATTATACCAGTGAATAGATCATCCAGACAGAAAATCAACAAAGAAACACAGGCCCTAAATGACACATTAGACCAGACAGACTTAATTGATATTTAAAGAACATTCCACCTAAAAGCAGCAGAATACACTTTTTCTCAAGTGCATATCAAATATTCTTCAGGATAGAGCACATCTTGAGCCACAGATCAAGCCTTGGTAAATTTTAAAAAACTGAAATTATATTAAATATCTTTTCAAGCCATAATACTATGAGGCTAGAAATCAACTAAAAGAAAAAAAGAACAGCAAAAACACAAACTCCTGGAAGCTAAACAATATGCTACTAAACAACCAATGGATCACTGAAGAAATAAAAGAGGAAATCAAAAGATACTTAGAGACAAATGACAAGATATGACAATCCAAAATATATGGGACATAGAAAAAGTAGTTCTGAGAGGGAAGTTTATAGCAATATAATCTTAGCTCAGGAAACAAGAAAAATCCCAAATAACTCCAAACTTATACCTAAAGCAGCTATAGAAGGAAGAACAGACAAAGTCCAAAGTTATTAGACGGAACAAAATCATAAATACCAAAGCAGAAATAAGTGAAATAGAGACAAAGAAAATAATAGAAAAGATCAATGAAACTAAATGCTAGTTTCTTGGAAAAAATCAACAACACTGATAAACTTTGGCCAGACTCATCAAGAAAAAAAGGGAGAGGGCTTGAACCAACAAAATTAGAAAAGAAATATGACAAAATTACAACTGACACTATAGAAATACAAAATATAATAAGAGATTACTACATGCAAACATATGCCAATAAAATGGAAAACCCAGAAGAAATGGACAAATTCTCAGAAAGGTACAATATTTAAAGACTAAACCAGGAAGAAATAGAAAATATGAATAGACCAATTACAAGTACTGAAATTGAAACTGTGATTAAAATATTTCCAACAAACAGAAGTCCAGAATCAGAGGGATTTACAGGTGAATTCTATCAAACAGAGACAACATCTATCCTTCTGAAACTATTCCAAAAAACTGCAGAGGAAGGAACACTAAAGTTTATTCTGTGAGGCAACCATCACCCTGATACCAAAACCAGACAAAGAGACCAAAAAAAAAAGAAAATTACAGACCAATATCAATGATGAAGATAAATGCAAAAATCCTCAAAAAATATTAGCAAACTGAATCCAACAATTCATTAGAAGGATCATACACCATGATCAAGTGGAATTTATCCCAAGGAAGCCAGGATTTTTCAATATATGCAGATCAATCAATGTGATACACCACATCAACAAACTGAAGAATAAAAACCATATGGTCATATCAATAGATGCATAAGAAGCTTTTCATAAAATTAAACATCATTTCTGATAAAACTCTCCAGAAAGTGGGCCTAGAGGGAACCTACCTCGGCATAATAAAGGACATATATGACAAACCACAGCTAAAATCATTCTCAGTGATTAAAAGTTGAAACCATTTTCCACTAAGATCAAGAATAAGACAAGGATGTCCACTCTCACTTTTATTAAACTTAGTTTTGGGAAGTTCAGGCTATGGCAATCAGAGAAGAGAAAGAAATAAAAGGGATCCAAATTGGAAAAGAAGAAGCAAAACTGTCAATGTTTTCAGATGACATGACGTTCCACACAGAAAATCATAAATATGCTACCAGAAAACTACTAGAACTCATCAATGACATCAGAAATGTTCCAGGATAAAAAATTAACACACAAAAATCTCTTGCATTCCTATATACTAACAATGAAAGATCAGAAAAAGAAATTAAGGAAACGATTCCATTTATCATCACATCAAAGAGATTAAAATACCTAGAAATAAACCTGCATAATGAGACAAGAGACCTATATTCTGAAAACTATAAGACACTGATGTCCAAATATATGTCCAGGAATGGGATTGATGAATCATATTGTATGTCTATGTGCAGTTTTCTGAGCAATCTCCATATTGTTTTCCAATGTGGTTGTACCTATTTACATTCCTATCAACAGTGTAGGAGGGTTCTCTTTTTTTCCACACCCTCTCTGGTATTTTTTATATAGACTTGTTAATAATGACCATTCTGACAGTGTGAAGTGGTACCTCAAAGTAGTTTTGATTTGCATTTCTCTAATAATTAGTCATGTTGAGCATATCTTCATGTGCCTATTGGCTATCCATATGTCTTCTTTGGAAAAATGTCTATTTGGAGCTTCTGTCCATTTTATGACAGGGTTGTTTGGTTTTTTTGTTGTGGTGGTTGTTTTTGAGTTGTACGATCTTGTTTGTATATTTGGGAGATTAGACCCTTGTCAGTTGCATTGTTTGCAAAGATTTTCTCCCATTCTGTGGTTGTATCTTTTTATGATTTCCTTTGCTGTGCAAAAGCTTTTGATTTTAATTAGGTCTCATTGCTTTATTTTTGTTTTTATTGACAGTGATGAAGGAAATCAAAGATGAAACAAACAAATTGAAATATTTACCATGTTTCTGGATTAGAAGAATCAACATTGTCAAAATGACTACAGTCAATCTACAGATGAGTGCAATCCCTATTAAATTACCAATGGTATTCTTCACAGAACTAGAACAAAAAATTTAACAGTTATATGGAAACACAAAAGACCCCAAATAGCCAAAGTAATCTTGAATCAGGCTCCCTGACTTCAGAGTATAGTACAAACCTACAGTCATCAATACAGAATGGTACTGGAACAAAAAAAAAGAAATAGAGATCAGTGGAATAAAAGCCCAGAAATAAATCCATGCACCTATGGTAAGTTAATCTATGACAATGGATGTAAGAATATACAATGGAGAAAAGACAGCTTCTTCAATAACTGGTTCTGGGAAAAACTGGACAGCTACATGTGAAAGAAGGAAATTAGAACATTCTCTAACACCATATACAAAAATAAATTCAAAATGGATTAAAGTCCTAAACATAAGACAAGATACTGCACAATTCTTAGCAGAAAACAAGCAACACACTCTTTGACATAAATGATAGCAATCTTTTCAGATCCACCCCCTAGAGTAATGAAAAGAAAAAGAAAAAGAAACAAATGGGGCCTAATTAAACTTAAAAGCTTTTTC
Organism: Sus scrofa; assembly: GCF_054392235.1. NCBI lineage: Eukaryota > Metazoa > Chordata > Mammalia > Artiodactyla > Suidae > Sus > Sus scrofa. The sequence continues at coordinate 2,483,428 of NC_139392.1, forward strand.
TTTTAAGCATTTTAAATCAACTATACTTTAGCAAAACATTTTACATGAAAAAACTGTCTAAAATAAATTAGACAACTGAATTCATATATTCTCAGTGTGGTCATAGCATATCTGTGCATTATCTCCACATTAAAGAAATAACTTTTAGGAGTTCCCATCATGGAGCAGGGGAGAAATATCCAACTAGGAACCACGAGGTTGCGGGTTCCATCTCTGGTCTCACTTAGTGGGTTAAGGATCCAGCGTTGCCATGAGTTGTGGTGTAGGTCACAGACACGGCTCAGATCTGGCATTGCTGTGGCTACGGCGTGGGCCGACAGCTACAGTTCCAATCAGACCCTTAGCCTGGGAACCTCCATATGCCATGGGTGTGGCCCTAAAAAAAAAAAAAGAAAGAAATTTTAGAAGTAAATCTTCTCAATATTTTTATGACCAAAAGATAAGTTATACTAAATGGTTCAACATGTTTGTTGTGGATAGAATGATTTTACAACCAATTCCAGTTAGGTCAAGTACAAGTTCTTCTTGTCTAGGACTGCAATCACTAACATTTGCTTGTGTTCTCCTCCTGGATCCATGATTATCAAGCTTTCAGAAAAATAATTCTATTTTCCAAAATAGTGTTACTGGTTTTGAGTATAAATGGTAAGTTTGATGGGCTGTAGAGTACAGCATCCAAAAAGGATGCTAAGAAATAATTTTGGTTTTGTTTTTAATATGTAGGACTACAAACTCAACTATTACTTTAGAAGTATTTTAACACATTTTTCTTAAACATATATTACCAAAGCTTAAAAACCTTTGCCCAATGGAAAGAAATGTGTATGAAGTCTAATCAGAATTAGTCAAAAAATAAGGCTCAGTGGGAAAATAAATAAATAAATAAATAAATAAATAAAATAAGGCTGACTTTCAGTAAAATCTTAGATTTGTCTTCATTTTATTGAAGCTTCTATATTGGGGCCTGAAAATCAACACAGCCAGAATGTGGCTAATGGCAAGATATTTCTGGTAACTGAAATCTTTAAAGCATAAGGAAAAGAGGAATGAAGTTTCATGATGCGAAATTTGACACGAGTTCATGGGGGGATTTTTTTGAAATTTGAAATGTCAATTTGCTTAATAAATATACAATTTGCAAGTCTTCACGGCTCCTAATACAATTGTTCTTTCTGTGATTATTCCCCTCCCCTCAAGATCATAATTATTTATATTATTTTTCAATGTTTTTTAATCATTTCTTAGCCTTACTGCTTGAGTTTGTGTTACACAAATGCAGTCTATAGCAACTAGTATTTGACCTCTATTTATTAAATATTTATACCTTTTGAGGTGAATTTTAATTATTCTTAATACTGGAGATAGATGATAGATATCTAGGTAGAAACACAGATGGAACAGACATAACTCGGAAACTTATTCTTGGTGAACCTTCATAATTGCGATGGTGATGATGGTGATGGTGGTGATGGTGATGATGGTGGTGGTGGTGGTGGTGATGGTGGTGGTGATGGTGGTGATGGTGGTGGTGGTGATGGTGGTGATGGTGATGATGGTGGTGATGGTAGTGGTGATGGTGATGGTAGTGGTGATGGTGGTGATGGTGGTGGTGGTGGTGATGGTGGTGATGATGGTGGTGATGGTGGGGTGATGGTGGTTATGGTAGTAGTGATGGTGATGATGATGGTGGTGATGGTGGTGGTGATGGTAGTAGTGATGGTGGTGATGGTGGTGGTGGTGATGGTGGTGGTGGTGATGGTGATGATGGTAGTGGTGATGGTGGTGGTGATGGTGGTGGTGATGGTGGTGATGGTGGTGGTGATGGTGGTGATGATGGTGATAATGGTGGTGGTGATGGTGGTGATGGTAGTGGTGGTGGTGATGGTGATGGTGGTGGTGATGGTGGTGATGATGGTGATGATGGTGGTGATGGTAGTGGTGATGGTGGTGATGGTGGTGATGGTGATGATGCAGCCACCATTTGTTAAATGCTTCCAACATTCCAACAATTTTTCATTTGTCCTAATTCATTTGCACCAGAACTTAATGAGTTCGTCTTTTTCCACTTATAAACAAGATTAATAAAGCTCAAATAGCTGAAGGGTATTGCTTATATTGCAAGAGGCTGAATCAGAATTTGAACCCAAACATACAGAGAGTCATGGTCCCATGATTAGTCACGTCATACATCCTGCTTCAGACCTTTTATTATCCACTTCACTGGAATTTGCTAAGGAGGAAAATGTCAAAATCCATTAACCTATTATTAATCTTTTTTTTCCACCTGCATCTGTGGCATGTGGAAGTTCCCAGGCCAGGGACTAAACCTGCACCACAGTAGTGACCTGAGCGATAGCAGGGACAATTTTAGATCTTTAACCTGCTGGGCCACCAGAGAACACATATTACTAATCTTTCAATACAAAAACATAAAGACATCTCCAAATTTGTGTTTTCACTTAAACGAATGTAGTCAGATTTCAAAATGTGAGGGTGACTCCCTCTGGTTGTCAGTGTTTACTCAAGTGCTGTCTATTGCATACTATTTCCTAGTCTGCACACCCATCCACATTCAGTCTAACTGAAACCCTGGTGGACATGCCTTAAAGCAGAGCATGCTCCCATTTGGAGCACACGGGCACCAGGTCTCATTGACAAAATGACCTTTTCCTCCTGTGAGCAGTGACATGAATGACACAGACAATGCTCCTGGGAACACTCTGTGAAAAACAGTTGGCACATTTTCCTCTTTGGAACTGAAGGTCTGTAACATGGTGGATGATATAATTGTGAAGGGAACCATAACATTCCTGCCCTTCTTCTATAGCAAGCATTTCATTTTTCAGATAAACCTAATGATGAAAACTTTCATACTAGAAAGCACTTCCATTTTCTCTCCTAATACACAAGTGTATGCATGAGAAATGAATGTTTCTTCTATTTACTTAATATTGCTAAGATCAAAAAAAAAAAAAGAAGAAGAAAATGCCTGCTAACAGAGACTTTGCAAAAGATATAATTGCCACAAGCCAGCTTCTATCCCAACAGAGTAATACCAAGGAAAGTCTCCGATCCTCCTGAATTTGTTGGAGCAAAAAAAGCATTTTAATATAAGCCATGAGAAACTGAGAGCCAGAAAAAGAGAGAGAGAGAACATGCTAGTCTGGCTTTATCTTACATCATAGGCAAGGGGACTGGCTTGGGGAAAAACACAGCTCAGAAGAGAAAAGCTCAAGAAGTTCTACTAGATGTCCCAAGGCTGAGGGACACATCTTAAGAGACCAGATGGACAAATTTGTCTCAAGCAACTGTCCCGAAGAACTGCAGATATGAGATCTCCAGCAACAGTACTATTTTTTTTTTCTTTTTTTGGAGAGGGAGGAAGGGAAAGGAAAAGAATCGATACCTATCACAGTGAGGGAAAACCAACCAATGACAGGTGGATTCAAGTTCATGAAGACTATTCCTTGCCTTTCCTCCCTTGAGATCCTGGGGAGTCTCTGGCAGCCTAAGGTGTCAGGATAGAGCAGTGGAGAGGTCTAATGGGAAGCCGACAGGCAATCTATGGTGCAGCCCTTTCCCACTAGGATCTTGCAGTGAGCAGCAGCGAAGAGAGGAAAGAATCTTTAACATCACTGAAGGAAGGAGTTTATCTTTACACTGGACTAGATATGATAATTACGAAACTGGGAGATTTTGACAGAACTACAGGTAATCAGAGAATGGTTATCTGTGAATGAACTCCTTCCTACACACACACAGGCGCACACACACACAAAAGCACTGGGTCTGCCCAGGGCTGAAAAAGAATTAACCACAGAATGGGTAGAAATGGACCACAAAGTAATGAATGCAAGTGTTTTGTATCTGTGCCCAGATATCTTGCTTATTGATACTTGCAGTGCTTGAATTCCTTTAGGAGATGTGTAAAGCACTGTGTATTCTACCGTTTCATGCATCCTCTGTCACGTACCAGTCATCTTTAGGTTCGGGGACATTTCTGCCTAGAGTGAGGTGCCTGTTTGATACTGGGACAACACCTGTTCTGTTCCCATCTTTGCCGTCTCCTATTTCATGTGGTTCATGCACAACGGCCGCTGCACAGAAAAGCAGCTCACAGAACAGAGAACAAACCAACTTATTCTGTGACTGGTCGTATTCTAATGAGTGACCTGCTGAATTTCTACATCACATTGCAGGAACTGGCAGAGAAAGGAAGACAAGGCCCATTCTGCCACCAAAGGGATTTAAAAGAATCCGTGTCCTTTCATGTGACACGAGCACCAAATCCTTGGCTGTGCTCTGTGAAGAGCTAAGAACCCAGGAACCACACTAAGACAGGGTTGCTCAGTGGGAATTATTGTTTCTATTGAGAAGAACTGAGCTCCTTTAAGTGAGAAAGTTAAAAATTTCGAGAAAAAAAATACACGTTATAGGCAAGTTGGGCATATGATCTCAACTAACTCAGAGCCAGTCACAAATGTTTTATGTTTGTTCTTCTTCACCTAAAACACAATCATTAATATTCAATGAAGGAGATCTGTTCCAAAAATATTTTTCAAGTACTTATTGAGAACAAAGAAGGAAAATGAGAATTTTTTTTATCACAAATTTGTATCAATATTCACTTAGAGTTGTACAGCTTTTCTTATAATCTTAGAAAAATAAAATTTTAGCTACATTCACTGAGATTCACCCGTCTAGAAGGGATTGGAGTAGGAGTGAGATGAACTCTAGGCATCGAAAGCCTTGCCCTAGGCTTCTCACCAATTCATTCTGTTCATTCTGTAACCTTGAATGTTGCTGTGACTCTTGTTTTACTGAATTTATTTTTATAAGGTTGCTCATACCCTCTAAAAGTAAAAACATGAAGTAGTTCTTCTAATCTCAAATCAGGATAGATATATTCAGTCTTGTCTACTATGTTAGAGCTATTAAGAAGATCAATAAACAAATTTCTAAAATACAAAGTACAATACGAAAGTTACCAAAGGCCAAACTCTTGATAACACACTGAATATATTTTGCAAAGGCAGTGTACGTAGCTCATGCACTTGACTAATCCACGCCATCACCCAGGTCAAACAAGTACTTTGACAACCCTAATTCCATACAGGGGTACTGGAATTATACTGAGGCCGCATAAACAGCAAATAGGTGCCAAGGAATCAACAGCAGAAAATCCCTTACCTAGTCTCAGGAAAATATTTATGAAAAGATATGAAAAACATAGCATATTTTAAAAAAAATTTACAAAAAACATGGTATAGTTAAACCTTGAGGTTAGAAGAATTGTGGATTTAAAATACATTAAAATGGGGAGTTCCCATCATGGTGCAGTGGAAATGAATCTGACTAGGAACCATGAGGTTGCAGGTTCAATCCCTGGCTTTGCTCAGTGGGTTAAGGATCCGGCGTCGCTGTGGGCTGTGGTGTAGGTCACAGATGCGGCTCAGATCTGGTGTTGCTATGGCTCTGGCGTAGGCTGGCAGCAACAGCTCCGATGAGACCCCTAGCCTGGGAACCTCCATATGCCACGGGTGCAGCCCTAAAAAGACAAAAGTAAAATAAAATAAAATAAAATAAATAAAATACATAAAAATGTATTATTCTTGAAATGTAGATTTGTGTCATTTTGATAGTCACCTGTATTTCCTTAGAAGTACCACTCTAATTATACAAATGAAAATAATTATTTGATTCATGAAGGGGACAAGCCAGTAAATATAATGTCCCCAAATTTTAAAATATAAAATTCTGACGTATCTACAAAGGGAGAACCAATGATCAATACACAATAGATCTGATGTTGAAAATGTGGAAGTCTGATATGCGTATAGATTATGGTTTGGAAGCTGCCAAAATACACCACATGAAAATAGGCACTGAAAATAAATTCAGGAAGATACATTTTGGCGTTGTGATCCACAAGTATTGCCTTGATAAAATAGGTTTCCCTGGAAGTTGCTTGTTTTTTTCAAATGTCAGCATCAAAGTACTTTTCCAGAATGGAAACACAAATGAGATGAAAAACCTTCTCTTGTTACACAAAAGTGCTTTATAAAATTACGTGGTTTTTCCTAGTGGGTTAGGAGAAGGGTTGTAGTGGAAGTAAGAAGTAGCTTCCTCAAGCTAACGCGGGCCATTTTTACAAAGTCTTCTAATAATTCTCCTACGGTCCCAGGAACTAGGAAATCAACCCTGCAGATGGCTCTTGACACAACAGTGTGCAAAGAGTGGCTAAATCCCTTCATGTCATCTTGCTTCCTATTTGCCCTGACTACACGCAACCTCGGCTTCAGAAGTTCTCACATTTTCAGGAGGAGCCCAAAGACGGCACTTCTCATCCTGGCCACGCGATCCCAGGGCCTCGGAGAACGGAAGCGCTGAGAACAAAGGCTTGCTGTTTTGAAAACTGTTTCTGGGCCGCAAACCAGGAGCGCCAGCTGCCTGCTGCAGAGAGTGTGTCTGCAGAGCTCAGTGTCAGCCTGGAGCTCCTCTCCTAACCCTTTCTTTCCTTCACACTGCCCTGCGCCACGGACGGTGTCACCAGGTGTTCCTGTGCCATCCATGTGGGCACCACTGGAGGAAGCAAGCCATCTAGACGTTGTCGGAGGAATTACTACGCCCTTGTTGAGGGCAGCACAGGCGATCACAACCTTTCAGTCGAAATCTCCACGTGGGGAGGACGCCAGACACCAGCAGCACCACTGAGCCCGTGAGGATAATGGAATTACTTATTTGCGGGTCGAGATCTCAGGATCCGAACGAGACAAACACGGTGATGCTATTGATCGTGACGCTCTCAGAAGACAAACAGAATGAGCGGAGCGCAGAAATCGGATTGACTTTTGTAAGTCAGCTTAGCATTTCCCCACTAAAACGTCAAATACGCTGCCCCCAAAGTCCTAAGAATCCTGCTCTTTTCTGCGGATTTCACTTCAACAGTGTTATCAGTGTGAGGCTCATACGAGCACCGTCACAGTGGGGCGATGGGCTATTACCACCCAATGTACATTTCAAAAAAAAAAAAACCTCTGCAAAAAAATAGTAATTAATTGCTGGAGGCTTGTTACCTGGCTCTTACTGATTTTATGGCATTCGGAAGGGAAAAGTGATTTTAGAAGGGTATATTGAAATTTCAATTTCAAACAACAGTTTTCAGAATATGCAGACCTAAGTTAACAGGCCTCTTCGAATTCGCGTTTAAGAAAAGTTTTTGGCCCTCTCCGTCTCCGTCACATTGAGACTGAAAATACTTGTGGCGCAAGTAATGAGGACCCAGAAAACCATGAAGTCTCCAAAGTAACTCCCTCCTCGTCCAAAGGGCTGAGCACAGGATCACAGTAAATAATACGTCCCTGCAAGAAGTCACGGCAAGCCTTCCTCGGATGGGTAAGTTGGCGGGTACCTCTCTTTGCATCCGTGTGCCAGGTTGCAAGTGGGAGGCAGGTACACGCATGCACTGCGGGGTTTATGCAGAAGATCCGTGCTTCCCCTTACCTCTTGGTGTAGGAGGTGGCTCTGTCTGCTGAAAGCTCTGTGAGTGGACGGTGGGTGGCGTTTCTCAGCTGGCTGGATGTACTTACTCAGATCCCAGCCTCTCATCCGGACCCCTGGTCCTCGCACAGCAGACAACAAGGAGCCAATCAGAATAAAGTCAACACGACATTGGTGAAACATGTGGAAACACACACCAGAAAGATTCTTATCCTCCCCACTCTACTGAACCAGGGTTCAAGGACCACTTCCGGAGGCAGATAAGAGACATCTCAGAGCCACAAGAAATTGCTTTTGCAAAACTGCTTATGAGCAAGCGTGTGGTATTAAGCCACATACAGTGAAGTGGTTTTGCTGTTGTTGTTAGGAAGGAATACCGTGGAATGGAGTAGCGTGGGAGGGAAATAAAGCGGAGGTGAAAATTTAAAACACGGAGTCAAAGATGACCGCTGGGTTTGGGGAAGATAAACAGGCCCAGCTTCTGGAGATGGTTCAGGTGATTCTGTTTTCGTTCCCTTTTCTCATGAGAGAGTGATGAAATCTCTCCCTTCCTTCCTCCCTCCCTCCCTTTCTTTCTACTTCGTTCCCTTTTTTGCATCATCAGGTTCTGTTACGAAAAATAAAGATACATGATGATGTCTGGGAACTGAGCAGCACCACTGATCACCTAAGCCGAATCAATGAAAATGTGCCATCTGGGTACATGCCTTGACATGCAACAGACACAGAACTACAACAAGCCCATCTTCCAGGCACCTGTCCCACTTGCAGCCTTAGGGGCAGTGTGCTTCCTTATATGTATGTCAGAATAGTTTCTTCTAAAGCTTGGAGATAACCGTACTTTAGGTGTACACGTTCACAGAGCTCTGAAATCATATCACATATCTGACTTGTTCTTCACAATAAGCCTGGGAAAATTGCTATTGTTGAGAGTTTTAATTAGTGAACAGATTGAAGCTACAGATTTTGTATTCACTCCATAAAAACAATTGATGGCTTGCTAAAATGAAATCCCCTCAAGTCTGAATCAAAGACTTTTCTCGTGTTTAAATAAATACCATAGCCTCAGATACACACATCCCTTTATCTCTCCACCATCTACTGCCACTCAAACGGTCCCTTTCATCTTTGACCCTCATCTCTTTCCTGGGACAGCAGTACTTACCTCCCATTATTTAGACGTACGTCCCTCTTTTCTGGACATTCATCTTTTCTGTTTTATCAGCTCAGTTACGAATGATGTAACTTGGTCATTTTTATCGTAGTGTCTTTGCTGTTTTGCAGAGATATTTAGCTACTTCATATATAAAGTCATCTCAGGATTAGCACTGAAGGAAAGTTAAACAAGGGACATCTCGTGTGGGGGTAGGAATGCGCGTGTCTATGACAATAAAGACGTGGACAGGTTCCCTGTTTTTGCGCAGCTTAGCAGAGACAGCAGCGTTTCTCTGCAAGAGTCTCTCCTAACACTATCTCCCAACAGCCACATCAGATTTCCTCTTAAGCATCTCTTTGTTGCTATTGTGCTATTTCTGCGCCTAAAAAGCAATCTTTGTGTTAAGATTTATATCTCCTATATTAAAGATGATCCCACATCTATAATTCCACTCCAAAAATGCACTCGTATTTTTAATGCCATGTTTCTAACACAAATAAACTTATCAGCAGAGCAGCCCATTCCACCAAATAGAAAAGAGGCGATATTTACATCAATGGGTCTTTGAAATGAACATTTTCCCTCAGGGAGGCAATTCCTACATCTTCTCCAGTCCTCTCTCTTGACAGGTTATAAATATTCTCAGAAGTAACTGTTTTGATGTTGCCCTGAAAACCAGGGGAAGGAAGGAAAGAATACTGAGGCCACATGCCTTTTCGCATAAATTTCTCCATCGACATCTGACAGTTTAACTATATTGTTGTTATTTGCATTTCTCATGTTCCTTTATACTTTTGAGTCCTAGCTAATGGCTTTCCAGAAAGTGATACTTCCTCGTGTTCCTGGCTGGATCACATGTTATCTTAGTTTCTTGTTCTGCAAGATAAATTCAATCCACCACAACCACATGTTTAAGAACTTTTGAAGTTAGTCTGTCAGAATCAACAATTTCTGAAAGCCCCTATTTTTGGCTTGACATAATATATGTCAGAAAATCAAAGAGCATTCCATGACAGAAAGGGAATTTAGAGAAATGACTATGGGAATTTACTGAGGGGAAAAATGTTATGTTCCCATTTTAACACAATTTGGAAATGTTTGCATACATTTCCCCCCAGCAACACTTACTTCAAAATTAGAAAAAACTCACTTAAGAATTAAGTGTGCTACACTTCATCCCTTCTCAGACTTCTCTACACTAGAATCCAAAGATAACTTTACAGAAGCATAAACCATTTGAGTCCTGGTTTGTGTTCTTCAACAGATGTGGACTCTGCCATCAGACTCTAATTCAGATGGCAACACCTTATTTTGAGTCTTACTAAGGGATGAGCAGAATCACCCTGAAATACCTTGTGCAATAAAAGAGAAGAATCTGGTCTGATTTGCCACAATCGCATTTTTTAGTTTCCCTCTGTGATCAGCCATGCTTTTGCCTTTTCACTTTATTTGCTATTTCATTTTGATGTTGAGAAAAAAACAGTAGAAATCTTAGATTTAGGCCTTCCAGTTTCTTTATTCTGCCAAAAACAATTACCAGGTTCTAAAACTTGAGCAGGCCTTTGACCTCGCCTGGAGGACGTGTGAAACCAGACTCCTGAGATCCATTCCCTGAGTAGGTCTGGGTTGGGGCCCCAAAATGGGTATTTCGAGTCAGTGCGCAGGTGCTGCTGCTGCTGGCTTGGGAACGACACTTGGAGATGACTGAACGAGAGGAATCCGGTGAGGAGAATTTGCTTTTTCCCAAAAGCATTTTGGCTAATTCCCTGACTCCAGCCTGCTCAGTAGATAACGGATCAACACCTGTGCTCCCCCTCCCCTTAAAATTTCTTCAAAGAAAGTGAAAAATCACACCTTTGGTCCTACGAGTGGAAGAGCTGAGCAGGAGTAAAGACACAGATCTCCTCCCCTAGGCAGAGGATGGGATTAATCTGAGCAGGGGAGGAAACGGGGGAGGGAAGAAGGAAACAGCTCATTACAACTAGACCTGGGGGGTCTGTCCACCTTATCATCAGGACACTTAGCATCACACTTGGTTTTTCTCACGCCAGCACTTCCTGGAAGGTATGGACTATTACTCAGAACGTTGGATTGTTCAGGCTCCAAGACAGTAAAGAAGGGAGGAAAGCAAGGAGGCAGGAAAGGGAGAATGAAATACACACAAACATCAGTTTCAAGGCTTTTAAGAGAGTTCGCTGTCTCTCCTAAGAACAGTAGCAAAATAAATACAACTCCGCCCAAAAAGAGGACTTGGGGAGAAACCTCAGAATCTGTCACGTCTAGTGATTTTATAAATCATATCTATTGTCCTCAAATAATTTTTATTTTAATTCTCAGCTACCACAGATAAGCGGCCAATTAGGATATTTATTGATAGGCTCATTAGTAATTTTATTTGGAGGCCTCTGGTTGAGTTTCTTACTCTGATTAAATTAAGACATTCCTGCAAACTTTGTCATTTCGTATGAATACTCAATCAGTGAAAAATGTGAAGCTAGCCAAATTGAAGTAGACTATTTTTGTAAGTTTAAAACATTTTACATGTCATTTTTCCTAATTACTAATCTTGTTTCCTCTATGGTAGAGTAATTGAAATAAAGGTATTCTAACTACAGTATATAATAATTTCCTGTTACAAAGATTTAGTAATCTCACCTTAAATTTTTATTCCAGGCATTATTAAAAATGTGTAAACATCTGAACCAGATTCTCACAGGATCCAGATACTTTCTACCAGTAAATGGACTTTTTTCCAAGCCATAGCAACTTTTCAAACCATAGCAAAATGGAACGTTGTCTTACCCAGCTGTTGGCTGTTATTATGTGTGCAGAATTTTCTAGGTTTGGCACAGAGACAAGAATGCACGATGGGGTCTGGCACCTAAGAAGCTAACAATCTAACTAGGAAAATGGCCATGCAGAGTCAGGAGGGATAAATGAGCCTACATGCCATAGAAAACAGGAGGAAACATTGGTATGAGGAATAAAAAAAAAAAAAAAAACTTGATCTGAAAAGAACTAGCCTCATGAACACAGGTGGCAGAGAGGAAAGGGGTCTTCGGTGGGCGGTACCCTGCAGATTCACAGGTTCAGGTGCAGATGGCTGGACGGGGAGCTCGTCCACTTTGTCATTACAAGAGTTAGGGCCATGCTTTCCCCACCCTGCTCCACTGTAGACAACATTACTCTGAATTCAACAGTAGGGTTCAGGCCACCAGGTATTAACGGTCAGAAAGAATTATTTCAGCTCCAGGTAGAACTGAGCTTAAACCAGAAGCCGAGGTAGGTCTTCAAATTCCACCATCTCTTCGTGGTTGAAAATATTAGCAACAACTACTCCCTATGGAAAATAACCTCCATCTCATTCAAATTAAATACGTTTGCATTTCTATCTGGTTAGCGGAATTCTGCAAACTCCTTTGCAAAAAAGCCTGTGCTTACAGAGTTTGCAGGCCTTTGTCTGGGCTCTTTGTTTTCCAGCGGAGTGTGTTGGTGTTTTAACATTTGCTGTTTTTGTTTGGGACAACGTGATATCTACTTATTTATGTTGTAAATATTAGAACAGATTTTGCACAAAATGTGTAGTGAGCGCAACTAAATGTCCAGAAATACTTCTTGTGGGTCACCGAAATGTACATACCTTTCAGGATCCATACGTGTGTGTGTGTGTGTGTGTGTGTGTGTGTGTGTGTAAATACACACTATAGTGACGCACTTTTGATGATGTTAAAGCAGCAGCTGTCAGTCGGTCTGGCGGAGTTCCCGGCAGTTTCTAAGCAGATGGAGAAGTCTGAACAACCACTGGATATTTCTCATTGAAGTGTTCTACAGATGTTGGCAAAGAGATAGAGTCCCTTGAAAGGGACAAATGTGCATTTTAAGCTGTTCGAAGAAAGATGAAGCCTCAGGCAGGCATAACAATGAAAAACAGTCTTTCAAAGGAATAACACTTTCATTTGTTCTGCTAAATCCCAAGAAAAAGGGAAAAGCATCCAGTAAATAAAAATTTAGCTCCTGAACTAATGGTCTTTAAACATCTCTTCTAGATGATATGCATAGTTTGAATGTTTAGAAGAAAACACACAATAGTTTGAAAGGAGTGCCTGCTTATTGGGATTTAAAAATAGAATCTGTACATTTTAAATAAATTAGGCAATCCTTATACCTCTAATCAATGAATCACAGATGAAGTATTTCAGAAGGTGAAAATACACCAAATAAGCATACTACCAAGATATGGAAGGATCTTACATAATTTAATGTCTTCTAATAGTACAGAATCTGAGATTAAGAACAAAAGATTTATTCTAAATACTGTCACAAATTTTAGTCATATAAATAGTTCTAATTAATACTGTTTAACCCCATTAGATATGAATGTAGTTAATACAAAATTATTGTGTGTTATAAAAATAAAAAAAGAAAGTATTTAACATATGAGATAATTTCATTTTGGCTGATTAGCACAACTTCAAAAAATAGAAAAACATGGACTTGTTAAGTTAGGTATCTTGATTAATTTCTTTTTTTTTTTCAATTGTTACATGGCTAGGCAAAAATCACTTCAGTTATCTGAGCTTAATTTTCCTCATGATCACACAATCATGAAGCCTTGTTCTTTCAAGCATCATTTGAGACAATGGATACTAAAGTAATTTATAAAGCATAACACACCAGTCTGTAAAAAAAATTCAGTGGGCTTAAAATCAGAATGCCAGGGGAGTTCCCGCTGTGGCTCAGCAGGTTATGAACCTGACTAGTGTTCATGAGGATGTGGATTCGATCCCTGGCCTTGCTCAGTGGGTTAAGGATCCAGTGTTGCCATGAGCTATAGTGTAGGTCACAATTGCAGCACGGATCCCGTTTGCTGTGGCTGTGACATAAGCCAGCAGCTGTAGCTCTGATTCGATCCCTAGCCTGGGAACGTCCATATGCCACAGGTGTGGCCCAAGAAAAATAAATCAGAAGGCCAGTTTCAAGGCCGAGCTCGTGTAGCTGGGTGAACGGGGAAAGGTCATCATTTCCCTTCAAGTGGACAAGCTTCTTTGATCCTCCAACCATGTGGTGCTCAGAATGCGGTCTCCAACTGGGACCTTGTTAAACATGCAAATTCCCAAGCCCTACCACGGATCTGAATTCTGAATTCAGGGGTGGGCCTCTTCAAACGCACCCTAAAGTCTGAGACCCTCTGAACAAAGAAAACAAATAACATACACCCCGAAGGCAGCTACGAAGCGCATCAGCAGACTCAGCTGTGGTGTATACATATGTACATATACACACAGTTCGGCCCAGATGCACATAATGTGCCCATCAGCCAGGCTGATGAAATCAGTATCTTTTGGGTGGAAGCCAACCATCACCATCTTTCTAGAGGTCGCAGTAATGTGCGTTCAGGTGTTGCTAATTATTTCCAGAGCTGTTCCAGGCAACGGTTCCCTCCAGCAACCTCCAGCCAGTTACTGCAGTTCTGTCCGTTGTTTAACATTGTAATTCCCTGAAATGTCCGGGGCTTCAGTATTTCTCTGCCACACTCTCCCAGGAAATGTCTGGCAATGTGGGGGTGGCAGGCGTGAAGATCCTGCAACTAAGTTGTCGTAGCCTGAGGTGCACCTGCACAGCCTTCTCCTGCCCTGACCGCCCCCCCCCCCCCCGCCCCATCAAATTAGCCGCCCATCCAGAGCCACAGGCAGAAACAAACTGTGGGCTCTTCTCTTTCCTCACCATAGCTGCTTGCAGCCCTTTTCTTTAGGAACTCAGGGTTTGGGACCTCGAAATCCAGACAAGCAGTGTCTGTTCTCAAGGAGGGTCTGCTTTCTCTTATGGGGTAAAACTCTTTGACAAAGTGCAAAGCAGCCTGGGAAGGACCAAGCCATCATGATCATCCCAATGAATGATCTTGCAGCGCTAGCACCGAGGAACTAGTTTAAGACCAATATCGAGGGAAGTTGGTTATTTGTTTCATTCTCCATTTAAATTGCGCAAAATTTGACCCAAAGTACAAGTTAATGGGCTAAATGTCATATCAAGTTTCAAATGTACAGACACCTCTCATTTTAGTGCCTTTCACTTTATTGCACTTCGCAGAGACTGCATTTTTTACAAAACAAAGGTTTGTGGCAACGCGGGGTCAAGCAAGTCTTCCTGTGCCATTTCCAACAGCACCTGCTCAGTTCATCACTCTGTGTTACCTTTTGGTCTTTCTCACAATCTTTCAAACTTTTTCATTATTATTATAGTTGCTATGATGATCTGTGATCTTTTTTTTTTTTTTTTTTTTTTTTTTTTTTTGTCTTTTTAGGGCCAAACCTGCAGCACATGGAGGTTCCCAGGCCAGGGGTCAAATATGAGCTGTAGCGGCCGGCCTACACCACAGCCACAGCCACATAGGATACGAGCCACATCTGCCACCTACACCACAGCTCATGGCAACGCCAGATCCTTAACCCACTGAGTGAGGTCAGGGATCGAACCTGTGTCCTCATGGATGCTAGTCGGATTCGTTTCTGCTGAGCCACAATGGGAACTCCTGTGATGCGTCATCTCTGATGCTCCTATTGTAACTGCATGGGGGCTCCGCAAATCCCACCCTATGAGGCAGCGGACTTAAACGAGTGTTTAAGTGACACAAGGGATTTAGAATGTTGCATAAAATGGGTGATAAAGCAGCTGCAGTGTTTGAGAGTGCAGACTCCAGTTTTGAAAAGTTCTGCTATTGGTAAACTGCTATCAAATGGCACTGCGTGTTGCAGAGAAATCCTTCCTGAAAGGAAGAGTCAATCCCTGCCGTAAACTTCACTGCTGTCTTATTTTAAAAATGGCCCCAGCCAGCTCAACCTTCAGCAACAACCATCCTGATGAGTCAATTCGGCAGCCATCAGTATCAAGGCAAGGCATTCCCGTCGTGGCTCAGCAGAACAGAATCTGACTAGCATCCATGAGGACACAGGTTCGATCCCCAGCCTCACTCAGTAGGTTAAGGATCCGGAATTGCCGTGAGCTGTGGTGTAGGTCACAGGTGCAGCCTGGATCTGGTTGTGGCTGTGGTGTAGGCCAGCAGCTACAGCTCCGATTCGACATCTAGCCTGGGAACCTCCATATGTTGCAGGTGAAGTCCTAAAAAGACCAAAAACATAAAAAATAAAAAAATAAAGACTATCAGGCAAAAGGATTCAAGTAGCTGAAGGCTCAGATGATGGTTAGCGTGTTTTAGCAACACTGCATTTTTAACTAAGGCATGGACCTTTTTAGACATTACGCTACGGCACACTGAATAGACTACAACGCAGGGCAAACACAACTGCGCTGTGCACTGGGAACAAAGCAGAAGTAAACTTGCTTTACTGTGAGAGTCGCTTTATGGAAACAGTCTGGAACAAATCCCGCAACATATCCTTGGATATATCTGATAAAACCAGTTGTGTTCGATTCAGTTATTCATCCAGTGAAAACCAGTTGTGTTCGATTCAGTTATTCATCCAGTGAGTGGCCCACTTCATTCACTTAACACACCCTAGTCCATCTCAAACTGTGGAAAGGGCTTATGCGTGGCAAGTACACGAAAAGTCGCCCAACAAAGGTGGCACAGAGTAACGCAGCATCAACTTCTTGCAATGATGTGAGTGGAAACCCATTTGAAACAAGGAGATGATATGAAATACAAAGCAAGGCAGAGACGGGTTAGAGAAACCTCGTGCTTGTGCTGGCCTCTGTGAGCTTTTACCCCAGCCTCTCCAACGTGCCACCCCCACTTCTGTGTGCTCACCTGAAGCTTTCTCTGTCAATAGAGGTATAAACATAGGAAAAATTGAGCTCCCCCCCTTACCGAAAAAAACGCAAACTGAAGTAGGCGAGTGATTCAATGACAGAGCCTATCCAGGCTATCGAGAATACTTGTTCGAACATCAGCATAATTGAGGTCCGTGAATTATAGTAATAATTGCGTAACACTTTCATTTCATACACATGCAAAATAAACAGCAATTTCATGAATGTCACCTCCAAGCTGTTAGCAGATTCGCTCCGTGAAATTAAAGTGTCCTTTCATGAAAACATAGGCGACATTAAGGAACCTCCTCTCTACTATTTCACGAGGAAGCCAAGACTATGTCGACGCAGAGGCTCACTCCACACTCCTCGCACACACACACACACACACACACACACGCACTATGCTTCAGGTGCATTTGTGACACAGTAAGAGAAAAAGGTTTTTCCAACACATAGACACATACAAATGAACATACAAATCATAAGAAACAACTTCATGCTGGCAACACCTCAACAGATAAAGCATTCAAAAATTTTGCACCACATCTCCAAACACATATCCTGACAATATAGTTTCAGTTAGTGTCCTAGGAATGATAAGGTAAAATAAACGGATATTATCAAAAAATCACTTAGAACTTCAGGAAAAATGTATCAATTAAAAATTTATGTTGCTTTTTAGAATTAATCTTGAGAATTATATTTACCTGCACAATACAAACCAACATGGCTCCAAATTCATGCAATAAGATGGGGCAGGTGATATGTTACATTATTAAGGATTATGTACAAAAACTCAGTCAAAACTAAGCATCGACAGAAGTTATTCTTTTTGTTGTTGATCATGCCATTTACATGTCTTTTAATTTTAATATTTTATTATGCATTCTAATTAATTAAATACATTTATATTATATGATTGACAGAAGCTAAAAAATTGACAGTGCTCAGTACTGGCAAGGGCAAAGACATAGATGGGACAGTCAAATTGACAAAATTCAGCAAAATCTGTCGATATCAAAATACACGCTTTGATAGCTTTGCTACAAGTATTTATCCTACTGTTTTATATATATAATATATACATACATATACTTGCATATGTATAACATGAAACATATACAGGGAGAGTCATTCCAGTCTAGTCATGATTGGACAGGACCAGGAAAAAAATTTACTTCTCATTAACATCCCACTGGTTAATGAATTATTCAATAAAAAGAAATAAAATACCACTCAGAGAAAGAACAGCTCTAAACATATTAACCTGAAATGATTTCTAATATATTAAGTGGGAATCAAATTGCAGGACAATTTGTATTAGACAGGACAATTTCAGTTGCATTAGCAAATGCCTATGTAAAATGTCTATAAACTCACAGCTAAACTTGGAAATCTGCTTAACACATTCTGAAGTTCCCTTTGAAGATGACCTCAGTGGCCTGGGAACAAGCAAAAGAGGTAGATACACTCCAATTTTAAATTCTTTGTAAATTTTAAATGTTACACTATTTATATGAGCTATAGTAGTTTTAAAAAATTAATTCACAGAGGCAAAAAACTCCAGTTGATTTTTTTTCCAGATCCATCACTCAGAGAAAAGGAATACATTTGTGATAAGAACCTGGCATTCTTCTTAGTGGGTATGTCTGTGTATGTGATTTTGTGTGTTTTAAAAGAGTTAGATTCTGTCTCCATTTTTGCAGATGAAGAAATTAAAGATTAGACGGATGCGGTAATTTTCACCCAGTGTCACAGCAATCACACGGCAGCACGCAAAGTTACATTCAAAACTATTTAGCTCCAAAGTATATTGTCTCAACCACCATACCTCATGGGTTCTGCTGAGATTAGTTACAACTAGATACCTCTAAATATCAGTTTTGAGTCTGTCAATAGATACTCAATGTCAAACTGCCAAACTTAACCTCTGTCATTGTAATTCTCCCGTAACGCACTGTTTTCAAGCAGTTAATGTCTTTTATAGCAAACACCCCCATCTTTAAAATTCAACAACTTCTGCATCATGGAGAATTTTGCAGCCACTATCAGACCTATTTTGAAAGGCTTTCTGAAGCACTGGCCTTTTTACTTTCTGAGTTATGCTACTTTTGCTTTAAAAACCTGAAAATCAACATGTCAATTAGTTTGGTTATTAACACAGTAAGAGGAGATGAGTCCTGTTTGATAGCGCTAGAAATTGAGAGTTTCATATTCTTAACTCAGTTCATAGCTTCACAACTGCTTTTGAAGTGTGACTTTTATGAAACCTCTTAACCCCTGGAAATTTCCTCTCTCAAAGGGTAGCTGCAAAATGTACCATCCTCCACGGGATATTATGAGCTGTCATTAATTAATGTTTTGTAGAGCACTTTGAGATTTGGTTTGAATGGTGCTACATCAATGCAAAGTATCACTAAGCCACTTAAAAATGAAATTGTCATCTGCTCCAGGGACTCAAGCAAAGCCTGTAGTTTGCTGATAATGAAGCTGGCTCTTGGGATGGTTGGGCTTTGGATTTTTGGGGTTTTTTTTTTTTTTTTTTTGAGGCTAGTCAAGGTGGGAGTTTGGTAGAGCCACATTTTAATAAGGCTCTTTGTGAAACTAACAGAATAAAAAAGCTTCATAAATACTATTAAATCTCAATTACTTAAGTAGATTAATTGATTTCTCAATTAACTGTGGTGAAGTGGGCCTGAGCCTCTGTTCCTTCCCTGTGCTACATAGTGGTTAACCTGCGGCTAACTGACGATGCTTGAAGCACCTGGTCAGAAAAGGGGGCAGAGCCCTGCAAGGAGCCCTCTGCGTCATGCTCAGAGCTCTGGAGCCCACACCCCTTCTTCTCCACATGCCCCCTCTGTCCTGGAGAAGGCCAGGGCCCGAGGCTTGGCTTCAATCCCTATTACATGCCGAAGAGGAAAGGAGAGTAAGTCACTACCTTAATCTCAGTTTTAGTCCATCACTACTAATTCTGAATATCTCCAAAAAAAGATAAATTCCCGTTTCTCGGCTGTGCCTCATTCAAACTAAACCCATAACTCTGTTAATCCACCCAACCACGTCTTCAGAAAGTAACATGCTGACTTTATTTTGGCCATTTTCCATGGCATGTGACCTCATGCCCCCCCAGGAAATAAGACTTCACCGGCTGTGATTACCAGCTCATGTTCAACGACAGAATATAATAAGCTGTACTTTTTTTGGGGGGGGAACTGAAAGGACTTTTTTTCAATAACACTCAAGAGAAAATCCTGACTTAGGATTGCCAGTCTTCTCCTTTTGTCCTGGTGCCCTGTTAGTGTCTACGGCACAACGTGTTATACGATTAATTTCCCTGCTAAATGAAACAACCTGTCACATTTCATATGCTCACAGGTTCAAATCTGCTATCACAATGATTTACTTTCGTATACTCATGCCTTGTAAATCTAAAAAGTGGGGTTTAAGAAAATTAAGACAAAAATTTCAAGAATATTTCTGATTATAAAAATAACATGTTGCCCAATGTATTATAGATAATTAAGAAAATAGTTATTTAAAATTCTTAGCAAAACGTAAAATGTAGCAGGAACTAAGGGCAAAAATACATTCACCCTCAAAAGCAAGATTTTATTTTCATTGAGTCAAATAAATATTGAAGAGATATTTCTGGTCCAACGAAAGAAACCAAAGAGAAATCAATTTTTAAACAAGGACATTTTATTGAAAACTCTCAGTATGAGAAAGTTTTATATTAGTAATAAAATAAATGAAATTAACTTTTAAAACTTCAGAAATTTCTACTGAAGATAGTATTTTTATTGAGGATAGCATTAAAAATAGTAAGCATCTTTCTGGAAAGGAATAACTGCCAATCATCAACCAAAAAAATTTAGTTGTACTATTTCATAGATGAAAGAGAAATTCTGTAATACTGTCTGAGAATACGTTTATCTACATTTTTCCGTACTATCTGCTACTAGCAAGGATGTCGGCTGAACCTCAAAACAGAATTGACATTTATCTTGCAATTCTGTCCAATCCAACGACAGATTAGAAATACCAGCAAATCTAAGCAACAGAGATTACACTACATCACATAGCATGAGAATGAAATCAGTGTTCCAGCATTCGAACTAGTTCACAGGGAAGAAGAGAGAATTTTAAAAATATTCTTTTACATGTAACAAATACAAAGTTAAAAATATATTTTGGATGGACTTTAAAAGCTAAGCCATGAGCTATTTCATGCAGAAGGAAAAAGAAAGGTTGACATTTAAATGAGCAAAACAAGACCAGGTGGAGTCCCCATGGCGGCTCACCAGTAAGGAACCCAGCTAGTACCCACGGGGATGCAGGTTCGATCCCTGGCCTTGCTCAGTGAGTTAGCAACCCAGCATTGCTGTGAGCTGTGGTGCAGGTCACAGACCTGGCTCAGATCCTGCGCTGCTGTGGCTGTGGTGCAGGCTGGCAGCTGTAGATTCGACCCTCAGCCTGGGAACTTCCGTATGTCGCAAGTGCAGCCCTGAAAAGCAATAAAACAAAAACAAAAACAAAAAAAACCAAGACCAGGCAAGCATTAAATAATTTTTTAAATAAACCTGATGTACTTTATTAATATCAGACGAAGTAGACTTTCAAACAAAAAAGCTTACAAGCCACGGTAGACTGAAAATAGATCCATGATAGGCTGCAACTCCTCACATCAATTAAAACGTGTTCTCCTTAAAAGGGGGCTGGACTCGGTCTTGCTTTGACCAATAAACTGTTAGAGGTGAGGTCGGTGTATGTTACAATCCTTGTGAATTCTGGCCTCACGTTCTCGGATCCCTGAAACCGCCACGGCGTGAGCATTCCGAATCCTGTTCACCAAAGGATGAGGTGCTACCTAGAGGGAGAGGCTGGCTTCCCCAGCCAAGGGCCAGCTCCAGCTGCAGCAGTTTATGGGTCTCCACGGGTCCTCCAGGTCCACTCAGACCAGAAGACTGCAGCCTCATAAATGCTCACGGGGTAGACAAGCACCCAAACGGAGCAGGTGGCCAACCACGAGACTCCCAGAGAACAGCACATCATTGCTGTTTTACTAAGTTCAAGGTGGTTTACTCCGTCGCAAGAGAAACAGTCTGGCTGGTGATTGGACTGTGCGAGACTAAAAACATGGGTCTGGGATGTGAACACTATATCCCCACCTCTTATATCCTGATGGGTCTTGTCCTTATTTGACCAAGAGCACATGTGAGAATGACCCAGCCTAGAACTGAAGAGACCTTGCATCTCCTGCTGTCACCTTCTTAGAACCCTGAGACTTCCTTGCTTGCAAAAACCAGTCTAGCCAAGTGGAAGGAGAGAAGCCATATGGAAGATAAGGAAGCCAGGAGCCAGCATCAGCAGCCAGACAGATGAAATGCAGGCAGATGAAATGAGGCTACCATGCGCCCTGCAGATCCAGTCGAGCTGTCAGACGGCTGCAAGCATGGAAGATTCCCCAAGCGAGCCCAGCAGAAAATCCCCTAAAGAAAACTTTTTATATGACCACCAGGAGACAGGCGGGAGACTACCCATACTGTATTATTCACAAAAGCAAAATAAATAAATGCACACAGCACAGAATGGACAAATGATTGTAGTCATAGAATGAAAGGCTGGCATACCCCATCGCAGTGAAAATGAACAAACTGAAAGAGGTCTACTGGGTGATGTCAGCTAGACGGCAAAGTAGGAAATCTCACCCTCATCTCTCCACAAAAAAACAATCATGGAACAACTACTATCCACACACAAAAATAGCTCTGGGAGAGCTCTGAAGTCCAGTCAAGAAGGTCAAAGCAACACAGTAAAGTAAAAAAGCAGCAGCAGCACACAGAAAAGATGGAAAGAAAAGTTTTATCTCACCTGCATCATCCTGTCTCCCAGGCCAGCAGAGCTCCGTGCCAAGAGGGGCCCCTCCACCCCCACCGGCGGGTTCTCCTGGGCAGGCGGCGGGGAGAGGGAAGCAAGGTGAGCATCCGTGTCTCATCTCTCCCAGGCGCTCTGGCTGCTGCCTGAAGGAGCCACTGCAGAGCGGACGCATCTGGAGACAGGGAGGGACAAAGAGAAGGGCAGGCTCACGCGCGGACCTCTCACCAGGGAGACATCACAGCCTCCCCGCCAGCGCCCCGCCCTGAGGAAACCCACAGTCTTTGCATCTGCTGCAGATCCCCTAAAGCTTTCCCCACCAGGGTGCCACAGGGTTTCTGTCATCAGAGAGGCCAGATGTGTGAGCCAGGACAACTGCTAGCCCTGGACCAGGGAAGTCCCAGCAAGTATCACCACAGGCACCTGGCACGGAGACCCAGCACAGGCAGAATTGGCCCTGCTGCCACCACAGACCCTGGCTCTCTAAACAGACTCTGAGGACACGATCCAGCAGCAATGCTCCTTGGTGTTTACCCTAAAGAGTTGAAAACATGTGCACGCAAAAACCTGCACACAGATGTGTAGAGCAGTTTTAGCTATAATTCCCAAATTTGGAAGCAAACAAGATGCCCTTCCGCAGAAGAATACATGAATAAAATGTGGCCCATCCATACACTGGAATATTGCTCAAAAGAAACGAGGTATCAAGTCATGAAGAGACATGGAGGAAACTTAAATGCATATTATTAAACCAAAGAAGAAGCCAATCTTGGAGTTCCCACTGTGTTGCAACAGGATTGGCGGTGTGTTGGGAGCTGCTGGGATGTGGATTCGGTGCCTAGCCTGGCACCGTAAGTGAGGGATCTGGCGTTGCCACAGCTGGGGCTTAGGTCTCAACTGTGGCTCTGATCCTTGGCCTGGGGGCTCCATATGCAGCAGCCAAAAATGTCCCCCCCCCCAAAAAAAAGAGAAGCCAATCTGAAAAGACTACCTACTATATGATTTCAACTATACTACATTCTGGAAAAGACAAAAGGGTGGAAACAGTAGAAAAATCAGTCACTGAGTAAGGGCAGCAAGGATACACAGGCGGAGCTCAGACAATGTTCCAGGTAGTGAACATATCGTGTGTGATACCAAAGTGATGTGATGATGCATCTGTCGAAACCCATACAATGTACGACACCATGAGGGACCCCTCAGGTGCACCTTGGACCTGAGCGATTATGATGTGTGAATGCAGTTCCTCAGTTGCAACAAATGTACCATCTGGTGGCGGATGTTGATAATGGGGGAGGCTACACCTGTACGCAGGCAAGGGCATGAGAGAAACCTCTCGAACGTCCCCTTGATCATGCTATAAACCAACAACGGCTCTAAAAAATGAAATCTTCATAAAAAATAAATGGGCACAGAACCTAATTAGACAGTTCTCTACAGAAGACGTTCAAGTGGCTAATAAATATATGCCAAGGGTTCCACATCTCTCGTCATCTGGGAAAGGCACATCAAAACCAGAACAAGGTATCGCCTCACCAGCCCGGATGGCCAGCATCAAAAACACAAAAGATAATAAATACTGATGACGACGTGGAGAAAAGGGACAGGGCTTTTCTTGTGCGCTGCCGGAGGGGATGTAAACTGACACGGCCGCCAGAGAAAATAAGACAGGGATTCCTCAAAGATTTAAAACTAGGACCACCATATGAACCAACAGATCCGCTTCGGAATAACTGAAATCGGCCCCTTGAAACGGTATCTGCACCCTCAGTTCCCTGCAGCGTCGTACCGTCGCCGAGTTACGGAAACAACCAAAATGTCCATCAGTGGATGAGGGATAAAAATGTGAGTTACATGTGTATACAGAAAGCTCCCTCTCTCCCTTTCTCTCTCTCTCCCCCCCCCCACATTTTTTTCCAGCTTTACTGAGATCTATTTGACATGTAAAATCATCTAAGTTGAAGGATTACAATGTGATGATTTAATATACACATTTACACTGCAAAGTGAATGAAATATGGTTAGTCAATACATTATTTCTGTTAAAAACAAAACAACAGGCCCCAAAGGGAGTTACTTACGCTAAGCCCCAAATCATCACACAGATTAGTTTCATCTCTCCTGGAAATGGAATCTTCAACCTGACAGTCAGGACCACCTGATCAGCACTAGCCAGGTGATCTGCGGGCTAGGCCCTGCCACGCCCCATAAAGAAAGTAACCTAGAAACAACCACCTGCCTTTTCTTACCGGAATAACATTCTTATTCTTACACCCTTCTGCCTACGAAAGGCTTTCATCCTGTACAGCTCCTTGGAGCATCTTTCCATGTGCTAGACTGGACGCTGTCCATTTCATTCATCTCTGAATAAAGCCAGGAAGATCTTTACAATTTCCTCCGTTTAATTTTGTTTCTTAACCTCTCACATAGTTACACTTTTTGGTGCTGTGATGACAACACTTAAGATCTACTCTCCTGGCACCTTTCAAGTATAAGATGCAGTATCGTTAACTGTATGAACCATGCCTTGCATTGGATCCCCAGAGCGTAATCGTCTTACAACTAGAAGTGTGTATCTTTTGACCAGGGATCGCCCCATTTCCCCACCTCCCAGCCCCTGCCAACCACCAGTCTACTCTTTGTATCCTCGACTTTTTTAGATTCCACACAGAAGCAAGAGCAACAGGTCTTTCTTCGACCTGTCTCACTAAGCATAACATCCTCAAAGTCCATCTATGTTGTCTCAAATGGCAGGAGTTCTTTCTCTCTCATGCCTACAAAGTATCCCACTGTGTATATAAGCCACATGTTCTTTCTACCTTCACTCATTCCTGGGCACTTAGACTGTTCCCATGTCTTGGTTATTGTAAATAAGGCTGCAATGAATACAGGACTATAGATATATCTCTCTGAGATAAAGACTTCATTTCAATTGACTGTATACCCAGAAGGAGTATTGCAGACAATATGGTGGTTCTATTTTTAAGCTTTTGAGGACTGTCCGCAGTGTTTTCCACAACGGCTGTAGCAATTTCCACATTTCCACGAACAGTGCACAAGGATTTCTTTTTTACCACATACCCACCAACACCTGTTATCATTTGTCTTTGATGTTAGCCGTTCAAGCAGCTGTGAGGTGCTATCTCACTGTAGTTTTGATTTACACTTTCCCAATGATAAGGTGAATAGCAGTCGAGTAGCTTCTCAAGTACCTGGTCTCAAATAGCATCTCCTGAAAAATGTCCATGTGGGTATTTGCCCATTTTTAATCATTATCGGGTTTTTTTGTTTGCTTGTTAGTTTTGCTATTGAGTCGTATGAGTTCACTGTACATTCTGGATATCAAACCCTTATGAGATACATGGTTTGTAAGTATTTTCTCTCATTCTGCAGATTACCTTTCATTTTGCTTCTTATGCTGTGTAGAGGCTTTCTGGTTTGATGCAGTGCCAGTATGGAATTTTTTGCTTTTAGTGCCTTCACTTTTCCTATTATACCCAAGAAACAATTTCCAAAACCAATCTTAATTTGCTTTTGTCCTATGTTTTTTTTTTTTCAAAAATATGTATGGTTTCAGATCTTATATTTAATTCTTGAAACCACTTTGAGTTAATTCTTTGGAGTGGTACAAACTAAGCGTCCAATCATGCTAATGGGTGTGAATGTCCAGTTATCTAAACTCCCTATATGGATGAGACTAAGCTCTTCCCGTGGAATATTCTTGGCTCCCTTATTAAATACTAGTTGACCATGTATGTGTAGATTTACTTATGAGTCCTCGATTCTGTTCCATTGCTGTATGTGTCTGCCTTTATGCCAGAACCATACTGTTTTGGTAACTATCAATTTGTTATAGAATTTGAAATTGAAGGGTGAGGCGGTTCATCATTGCTCTCTCTCAAGAGTGTTCAGATCTTCAGGATTTTTTTTTGTGCTTTCGTACTAAGTTTAGGATTTTTTTTTTCTTTCTGTGAAAATGCTGTCGTAATTTTGATTCTGGTAGAATTTGCATTGCATCTATACATCACTTTGGGAAATATGGAATTTGAACAATATTAATTCTTCTTATCTATGAACAAAGAATATATTTCCATTTATGTGCGTCTGGTTCGATTTCTATTATGAAAGTGATCTTAAGTCTTATAGTTGTACATATCTTTCACTTCCTTGGTTAAATTTATTTCTAAGTATTTTATTGTTTTTAATGCTACTGTAAATAGGAGTGGTTTATTTCTCTTTCAAATAGTTGTTAGTGTCTAGATATGCAGCTGATTTGGAGATGTTGATTTTATATCCTGCCAAATGAGGCTTCAGCCTAGTTCTCAGGGGGACAAAGCTGTTTTGGAGTCTGTAGCCTGGACCTTGTTGTGTCAGCTGCCTGGTGTGGCCCTGCCTTCTCCACATGGCTTTCCTCAGTCTTTGTCTCCAAGCCCATTAACAATTTCCAGGAAATACAAATAGAATCTAGGCAATATAAATAAAGTCTAACCTTTTTCTTTTCCCTTGTGCCTAGTTGAGATTCACTAGTTCACAGGGGGCTGCATGAAGAGACCTCAACCATGGCCTTCATTCCTGGCGCAAAATGGCTCGCCAACACCTCAGCTCAGTAGGTTGTGTGCAGAAGCACCGCACAAGACCCTGAGATGTGGAGTGTGAGCTGCACAGCTGCCCTCTAACCCCTGACCCCCAAGAACTCTGGCCCCTCCTTGCTGATGATCACATTATAAAGTAGCCACACCCACGGCCTGTCAGGGAGAGTCTGTCTTCTAGACTGCAAGTGTGCAGCTCTCCACTCTCTGATCAAAGAAAAAAGCTTTCCCTTGCTTCTGAACCAAACTTAGTCTTATTCTATAGGCGCCAATAATACTGGACAGAGAAATCCTTGTTGGGGCCCAAATTGAAAGGGTAACAAAATTTGGGCAAGCCAGATGGAAAGAACTGCGGCCTGTTCACCTGCATCCATCCACTAGTCTCTTGGCTCCCACCAGCTCTAGCGGAAGGATGGCAGAGGCTTTGGGATATTTGTGTGAGCTCATTCCCTCGGATCTTTGAGTTCACTCTGATGGTGCAGCGTATGATAGCCTTCGACAAAATTCAGAGCAACTCTGCCTAGCAACCTGATACCTGGGTGCGGTGTCCACACAGCAGAGCCCCCAGAGGCATCTGGATGGTAGCCCCTTGAGGGGATCATACTGAGGCATCGTCAGGGATCAGAGACTAAAACTCATGCAAGTCTGCTCACTGCCTCTCTCTGGCCTCCCATGGTACTGGATGCCCAGATGGTGGAGACCGGTGGGTGAGAGGGAGCCAAAGCAGCCTTAGCCACCGTTTCCCCAGTCGTGCTATCCTCTTGACCTCTGTATAAGACAGGAGCAGCCACACCAGGGCTTTTTGCCCTCCTCGCCAACCTCCAAGGGCCATCGTCAGGGATCAGAGACTAAAACTCATAGCATTCTCCATTGTCACTTCCAGTTTGGTAAAGGCCAATGCGCAGCCTCATGAGCCAAGACGTGAAACTAGGAAAAGACCTAGGAAATCAGGACCATCTGATGAAATGGAATAAGGAAACTCAATCCAAGTTCAGGGAAAGGATGTATCAGAGCAAAAGGGTGCCAAGGTCGGTCCTTGACCCATGACTTGGCCTCTTATGGTCAGTGCTAGTTTCTCTGAAGTAGGCTAGGGAGGCTTGTGAGTCACCAAGGAAACCAGGAACCACATTCCTGGGAGTCCAGTGAGCTAGTGGTGAGAACAGGAAACACTCACTGACCTGCCTCTCCCCTCCCACTGTTTGTCAGGTCAACCACGGGCAATTCTTTATCAACCAGGGTTTTCCAGGCTCCCTTCCCAGTATCAGCACAGAATACCAGCTGCCCAAGTGAGCTGGTGCGTACCCGGGAGGAATCCCTCATGCTTTTAACTCCACCCATCTGGGAAGTCCAAGAACTCCCAAAAAAGTTGGAAAGAGAAGAGCCCTGCCTCAGACAGCTGTGCCACGCCACGTGGTACCACACTGGTTAGGAAGCAACTGAAGTTCCTCTGGCCCAGAAGTGATCCCGTCTAGCCTTTTATGGGACATTCTGACTAAGGAGAGACTATCTCAAGCACAGGCCATTACAAGTCCAAAGGAACCCCCCATTATATCAGAGTCCTCACCATTTAGACACCTCCTATTTTGATTTTTTGAAGAACCCATGAACAGTTTGGGGCTGGTTCCAAATTTCCTGAACTGGATATCTTACGTGGGTGAAATCTGATGGCAAGTGTGTCCCAGCAAGTCGCAGTAGTTGGAAACAAACCACCAAAACAGAACACCTAAGCTGTGGCGAACCAAATGTCCACCAGCCCGAAGGACAGCCTGTTAAGGTACATCATACCAAATGGAAGCTTTTCAGGCATCACCCCCGGACCTCCAAACATTTACTCTTATGTAATCCAGTCTGGCCCTGATACCTGCTGAGAGATGGGGAAAGCTGGCCTACCCATGGGTCTCTAAATTACAGCGCCCTTGAATTATAATTGGACCTGCTCTGCCAGAGACAACAGAAACGGGATGAAATTCCCTATGCCCAGTTTTGCACGGCCTTATATCAGGAAAGGGCTTCCAAAGGCATGTGGGCTCTCCTCCTGTGCGATCATCCAGTCCCTGACCCTCCGTGAGGACCTTCTTGCTGTCCTCTCTCAGCCTCCTTCTGCTGCTCCTTCCCCACCCCTTCCCTCTTATGCCCCAGTCTGGGCCCCTCCATCTCAGTCCCGTCCCCCAGAACCTCATCCAGCAGGGATGCAAAGCAGGACTAATTACCAACCAGGGTCCAACAATCCACCCGGAAAAGTAGTCCCTTTGAGGCAAGTCTCCACTGGAGAGTGCGGGCCCACCCGGTTCGCAACTCATTGGTCACGTCTGATCTGTGTAACTGGACATGTCATAATAGGAGTCGAGAGACGATTGGGGCGGGGGGGGGGTCTTAATCCGATTAGGGGACCCTTTCAGACCCATGACCCCCCCCTGGGCTGACATCCAGAGCCTCCTCAATGTACACCAAACAGGGGAAGAAGAGGCCACAGTCTGCGAAATCCCAAGAAGACGACAGCAAGAAGAATAGAAAAAGTGCAGGTTATGCTACTTTCAGACTGAGGAATCAAGGGGTCTCACATAACGAGCCCCACTGGGACCACCACTCGGAGAAGGGGGAGAAGATCGTATGTGGATCCTGAAGGGAGTCTAAGCAGCAGGAAAGAAGCCTGCCAATGGGAATAAGATAAAGGAATCAATCAGGAGCCAACAGAAGCCCCGCTGGCACTCCTGGGGACCCTCAGGGAATACCTTTGAATCTGTACCACTAGTGACTCCAGGTCCCTGGGAGGTAATGTGACCCTGAGGTCATATTTCACTTCCCAAAGTGCTGCTGACATGAGGCATAAACATGGGAAACTGAAAATAGAATCAGACACCCCCACCTCCTGCCTGGTATAGGTTGCCAAAGGGATGTTTAATTACTGAGATACAGAGAAGGAAACGTCAGAGAATAAAAAGATCCAGAGGCAAGATGTCAGCCAGCCAGCATGGGGCTCTGGACTAACCACCCACAGAGACGCTTGAACGCAGTGAGTGACTCTCAGACCCCACCGAGATGGACAGAAAGCCAAGGAAACAGAACCCAAAAAGTGGACCATATGTAAACAAGAGGGACACAGGAAGAGTGAATGCCCTCACCGCCCACAAAGGGGGGCAGAAATGGCAGCTCCCAGCCAGCACCCTTGGAGGCAGATGGTTCCAATGGATGAAAAGTGATGGAGCCGGGGGCTCCTAAGCTGGTACTCCAATGGCCCTCCATGGAGCCCCGGCTGACACTGGACACAGAGGAAAGCCTGATGAATTCTTAGTCAACACCAGTGCCACTTAGTACTGAACACCAGATCAGGCAGACTTGGTCACAGGAGTTGTAAAATGATGAGGGTTTCAGGGCAGACTCAAAAACAGGCACTCCCAGAGCCATCAGAATGTAAATTAGAGATACATCCACCCCTTCCTGTAGGACCTCGAATGCCCCACGCCCCTGCTAGAAAGAGATAACTTAGATAAATGGGGATTACTATGCACCCGATTGGAGACAAAGTGGACACCTGCACCCCTGCAGAAAAAGGGCACATGATGACGTTAGTGGCTGAGAGCAAACCTTCCCAGGCAGATCAAGCTGGTGTCCCTGGAGCAAATCCCAAGGTCTGGGCCCTGGAATGAGTGGAGTGAACTCAGACATACTTGGCTCAATAAAAACAGTACCCCCTGCGTCAGGAGGCCTTTTTGGGCATTGTCTCTGTTATGCGGGGGGCAATCAGCCTTAGTACCCCCATGTTGCAGGACATGTTTTTATAATATTTTCTTAGCGTCTTTGCTGAAAACTCCATCTTGTCCTGCCTTACTTTGTCCTGTCTTCCTGCTGGAGAAACAGGCTCGGTGATGGTAAATGACTTGAGCTTAAGAACAAAGACCTAAGGGCAGGGGTTATTCGCGGGGTCAGCTGAATGTGGATATGATACCATGGTCTAGGCGCACCGGACCTGTGCAGACGGGCACGCCGTTTGCACAAGCATGATGTGTCCTCTAAAGCATAAGAGAAAGAGGAACCTCCTGACCAAGTGGTGTATGAGGGGTCCTTAGCAGAATATGCATCAGCAAAGAGAACCAAGGTGCAAACCTAGGCACTCAGGGTTGCCGCAAATAGGCATGCCCTTTGCAGAGGATTCTCTGAAATGCTATGCATAGACAGCTAACTCAAATGCTAATGATTCTTAAATGCCTAAAGTTTCAAGTAAAAAGTTTAACCATCTACCAGCTAAGTGACTTTTAAAATAATAATAAAAAGCCCTATATCCTGCACCTAAAACCCCCTTTTCGCTTGATGTCATCCTTGTCCTCCTCCAGAGCACAATCAAAGCAGTGTGGTTTCTTGAGGCAGGGCTCTTGGTCCCTGAGACCTTAAGTCCCCCGGTTCCCACCTTTACTTCAGATAAATGTCTCTGTGTCTTGTTTTATGTTAACTTTGTTCCTTAAGTTCCAGAGCACCCGTTCTTCAGCCCCATCCTGCTGAGCTGGTCTCGGCACCCCCACTCTCCTTGTTTAAAAAAAAACACTCAGTGGGGAACACCACATGGTACTGGACCTCAGGGTAGCCACTGAGGCCACCTGGGACATACATCCTGTGCTCCCTAACCCTACACCTTATGGGCCACTCTACGAGTGCCCTGGGCATAAAAAACGGACCTTCCAATCGGCCTGGAGACCCCATTTCTCATCAGGGAAAGTCAAGAGCTCTATTCAAATTTTAAAATGGGCCTTGGCTGAAACTCAAGAAAACTGGATTAAGTGCCCACTGCCCTGCTCCCCATGCAGTTAGTTCTAAGAGATAAGTTAACGTTAAATGCATTTGAATTCATGTAGTGTAGACCCCTTACCCGAGCCCGAGAAAAGGGAAACCTTAGCCCCCCTGAAATGGAGCAGCTCAGGTGCCCCCTCCAGGCAGGAGCGCTCTCCCAAAACTCAGTGACCAGGCTCTGCCTGCACCTGACCTGGCCCTCGCCCACTTTTAGCCAGAATCCCGGGTGCACCCAAACGTGTGGAAACCCTCGGCCACTAGATCAGCTCACTCCTAAGTGCGACAGACTCCACTCCGTGCCCCTAACCACAGGCTCTGCCCTGACGTCGCAGGGAAAAATCTGTGAAAACATCACACTCAAGTAAAAAGGCCCCGCACCCCAACCTCCAGAGAGACAACCTGGGGCAATGGACCCCCTTGATTCCTCAGAGAACCACACTCTGACCTGCATCTCCTCTTTCAAAACCAGAAAAGTCTGAGCCTTGACCTCAGGGCACACTCACTACAGGCCAGAGACCAGGACACCTGCATTCGTGGGAAAACGTTGGCAGGTGACCATGGCTCTCTTTTGCTGACCTCTGGCCCAGGGATCTTCCACTGCCTGGTGTCCTTTGTCTCTGGAAGGTTGGACAAATGGTGGTCACGCAGAGAGAAACTGCTAAGGGCCGAGGCCCGGGGACAAGCAAACACCTCCAAAGGAGGCTGAGAAGTTCTGCTCCTCCACCCGGATTAGCAAGACACCGGCGCTCAGCAGAAAACAGTTACAGAAGATGGACCTGCTCCTGCCTGCACCCCTGGAGAACTAGGGGCAGGACAATAGGCAGATTGGGGGGGGGTGTTGTCGCCAACGAAGCCCATTAATAATTTTCAGAAAATAAAAATAGGATCAAGGTAGCAGAGTCTCACCTTTTTCTTCTCCTCTGTGCTCCGTCTAGGTTCCCTGGCTCCCGGGGGGCCGCTGCAGAGTCCGACCCTCCCTGCCCTTCAGACCAGGTTTCCGGGGCACAAGGGCCGTCGTCAGGCCTCCGCTCGAGCGAGGGGCGATGCCACACCTGAGCACCCCCCACCCACGCGGGCAGTGGCAGGTGGCCGGCGTGCGGAGGTCCCCCACTCCCACCCTGCGGCTGGAGCTGAGCAATGCGCCTGCGCCTCCCCCTTCACCCCCGGAGGCCCGCCCCCTGCCCAATGAGGAGCCCCTAGAAAGGGGCGCCGCCCCCAGCCTGGGGGAGAGCGTGGCTTCCGGAGCTCAGCTCACACCTGTCCACGTTGATGCAGGAGGCACGCTCTCCTCTGCCCTTGCACCCAAAGCAGGCTCCTTCTGGGGGCTGGAGGAACACCAGCCAGGAGGAACCTTGCTGGGGACCAGTTCAGGAGGGTCTCCAGCAGGGTCACATCTACCGCCTGAATCTCAAAGCTCCCATCAAGTTTTGTCTTTGTGTTTCTGCTTTTGTTTGTTTTGCAACCCCTGGGGATGGTGGCCAAATTATTTTTGTTGAAGAGAGAGACGAGCGACGGGATATCTTATTCAGTCATCTTGCTGACATCACTTTCCATTTATGTAAATAAGTATAAAGTGCTTAAGCTTCTTTTAGAGAAGACCAAGGTTAAACATAGATGCTGTTTACAGAAAACATTCATGATAAAAATTAGCAGGAAGGGAGTTCCCGTCCTGGCGCAGTGGTTAACGAATCCGACTAGGAACCATGAGGTTGCGGGTTCGATCCCTGCCCTTGCTCAGTGGGTTAACGATCCGGCGTTGCCATGAGCTGCGATGTACGTTGCAGATATAGCTCGGATCCTGCGTTGCTGTGGCTCTGGCGTAGGCCGGTGGCTACAGCTCCGATTCAACCCGTAGCCTGGGAACCTCCATATGCCGCGGGAGCGGCCCAAGAAATAGCAAAAAGACCAAAAAAATAAAAAATAAAAATTAGCAGGAAGATCAAAAATGTATACAGTATGTCCAAAACTTATAAAACAAAGAAAGCAGACTATGACTCTAATATTAGCTAAAGCAGGGTTCCAGATTAAAACCATTAAATCCTTTAAAGATTCAATGTAAAAGAGTCATTTTCTGTTGATACAAAGTTCGATCTATAGTGACTGTATAAAATTCACAAATGTTTTTACAGCAAAAATGAATAAAATTTTCTTTGATTTTCAGCTGTTGGGTTTTAAGAAACCTCATTCTTATTTTCACACTCTTGACATCCGAAGTCCCTTTTGTATTTTCATCTTTCCTACAGCAGCTCTCCGATGATAATTTCAAGCTTCCCTAAAGTGGCATTGCCTGCCGGCCAATGCTGCAGGAATTGCAGTCTTTGCCAAGACAGCCTAAGTGTTGATAGGCGAGAGTTTCTGGCAGAGATGAGACAGCCTCCTGTACCACCGGTAGCATTTTCTAATTACCCGTCAGTATCCCCTGTAAACCGTAACACAGCCGTGGGAATGAAGAGCCGCAGCGCAATATTTATGAACAAAACTATATTTTAGTCCATAAATTGTGGGAATGCTGTTTTGATTTCTTTCTTTGTACATAGTAATGAAAAATTTGCTAAATGCTGAGTAAGTATGGGACTTGGGGAAAACAACATTATGCTTAAGTAAAAAATATCTGCTTTCTGGAAGCAGTCCCTGGGGCTCTAAGTGATAAATCTGCACTGTAAACCGCCGAGTGTGGGGGTTTTTTTTATTATTATTATTATTATTATTATTATTATTATTATTATTATTATTATTATTATTATTTTTTTTATTATTATTCAAATGAATTTATCACATCTGTAGTTGTATAATGATCATCACAGTCCAATTTCACAGGATTTCCATCCTACAACCCAAGCACACCCTCCCACCCCCCAAACTGTCTCCTCCGGAGACCATAAGTTTTTCAATGTCTGTGAGTCAGCATCTGTTCTGCAAAGAAGTTCAGTCTGTCGTTTCTTCTGATTCCACACGTCAGTGAAAGCATTGGATGTTGGTGTCTCATTGACTGACTGACTTCACTTAGCATGATCATTTCTAGGTCCATCCATGTTGCTAAAAATGCTGGTATTTTGTTCCTTTTAATGGCTGAGTAATATTCCACTGTGTATATGGACCACATCTTCTTGATCCACTCCTCTGTCGATGGACATTTAGGTTGTTTCCATGTCTTGGCTATTGAAAATTGTGCTGCAATGAACATCGGGGTACATATGTCTTTGCCAGTTGTGGTTTTCTCTGGATAGATGCCCAGGAGTGGGATTGCTGGATCAAATGGGAGTTCTATGTTTAGTTTTCAGTGTTGAATACATTGTATTCCACTGGTTCCCCTGCCTGCAGGAGGCCTCAGCTTCTACTCTGGGTCTCAGACATGCCTGTGCGTGTTGCTTTGGGCAAAGAGGGGAGGGTAGAAGGAGGGCACGTCACCCCCTCAAAGACATTAAACTAGCTAGTGCCTGCTTTGACAGTTGTATGCTTTTGTCCCTCAGCTCTAGTTAGCACCAGTGTTCGTATTGTAGCTGCTACATCCAGAATATTCTGGATCCCAGAGTGAAGGCTCTGATGCAACTGAGCAGGACCCCCAGGCCAGCTCATTTATCCATATGGCATGGGCAGGAAATAAATGGTGGTGGTCGTTTTAAATTTGTCAGGACAGCAAAGCTTCGGTTTTGAATAATACACCAAGCCTGGAAACGTGGCCCCCAGTTAGACTATTGAACATGGCCGACCCTTTCAGGCCTTCAACATTATTCAGAGCAACTGAACAAAAGCCAAAATGCACTTCACTTTGGAGACAGTTTAAATTGACACGGCACTGCTTAGAGTGGGGTTGACCTTCGTGAGAGCTCTAGAAAGCATTCATGAGGCACTAGGGGAAATACATACATTCGCATCTTAGGCTTCACCTAGTCTGCAGTTTAAAAAAAATTTACAATTTGCTGTGCCCAGAATGGAAAAAAATTCACATGAAATGAAAACATTTTCTATTTATCGTCAAAAGAGAACCTCCAACTTAAAAATTTTGCTTTTATTCTTACCTATTTGACCTGCCACCACTAAAATCTTATACAATCTAGAAAGACAATGGTCTCTTGGTCTATCCACCTAAGGTGTTAAAAAAAAAAAAAATTCCATCTGGAAGCTACCCAAAAAGAAATATGTTTTTTGTTTAAATGTTCAGTGTCTAAATTGTAAAATAATCAGAAGAACATATCTTAAAGGATCAGAAAAAAAAAGTGGCTATTCTAAGTCCTGACAATTAAGTGATGAGGAGAGGAGTTGAACCACATACTGGCTTAATAGATAACTGTGGACTTCTGATTTTCTGTGTGACTCAGTTTTTCCGACAGCACTCCATCATTTTATTTCAAAAACTGTCCCCGTCTAATATACTCTCAAAACAAAACTGTGAAATGGTTGGCTGATAGAGTACCACTGCAATTTCACCATTAACAAACAAGGTGACACTGAAAGACACCATTTCTCAGCCAAGAAGACAGAACTGTATATTGAAGCACAAAGGCAATGCTATAGATTTCTAGTCTAGTTCTTATACCTTACAACAGCCATATATGTTTCGTCTCTTCTTATGCTGCTACCCAATCTCATAACTTTCTTTGGAAAATTTTCAGACTCACCGAATAACAGCCAGACTTGCACTTCATGTTGTTATATGCCCCAACTAAGCATCTGCGATAGGCTTTCATGAATAGTAAAAAGAGGTGTTTGCAGGGATGTGTAAGATATACTTAGGGGTCCAAGCATCACTTGAAATCTAAGTTCCTA
Source organism: Sus scrofa (assembly GCF_054392235.1). NCBI lineage: Eukaryota > Metazoa > Chordata > Mammalia > Artiodactyla > Suidae > Sus > Sus scrofa. The sequence continues at coordinate 2,519,866 of NC_139392.1, forward strand.
GACCTCCAGGTCTTTCTGGAAGTACATCTCTTCCAAAAATCTAACAGGCTTAATTTCCACCTTATACCGTGCCTATAATCATACTCAGAATTCTGGTTTTTTGACGTAGATACAAAAATGGCTATTCTGCTTTGCTTTCTTGCCATCACGTCTCTTAGGAATTCATGTCCATGCACTTGAGACTTGAATAGAAGAACCACACCTTTGTTGTTTTGCCCCTTAGTCATTTTATCTAATTAAGAACTTTTATTTGGTCCCATTGTCTTCCCTTGAACTTTGCCTTGAGGCGCAATTAACAATTATTAACATGGAGGATAATTAACAATAGGTGGGGAAGCCATAGTCCTAACTTTGTCTCTGACAAAAGGTTGATGTTTAATAAGCAGAGGTCACTCAAAGTTTTCTCAAGTGTTTCTCATATACTCTTGCTGTCTGGATTTAGGACGTCGTTACCTTTTAAAAGCACCATTTCTGAATATTCTCTATCTCTTTTCACTCTTGACTGCAAATTGGCCAGTTCTAACTGCACGTCTTAGGATGCTATGTTAAGTGCAGCCAGCAGGAAAGAAGCCAGATTCTTTGGCTGTAGCCATCCCTGCAATCGCTGCCCCTCTTTTCACCCTGCCTTCTCTTTAGATGGCCTTGGGTATTAATAGTTTTAACAGTATTAATGCCTTGGGCCATGACTATACCTTCCCATTCATTTGTGTTTTCCACAACTTTTATCAATGTTCCACAGCTTTCCTTGCGAAGATCAATCGTAACTCGGTTAAATTTATTCCCAAATATAGTATTCTTTTTGATGCGGTTATAAAGGTATTGTTTTCTTAGTTTCTTTTTTGGATAGTTTGTTGTTAATGTACAGAAACACCATAGATCTGAGTGTTGATTTATATTACGCAACTTTACTGTATTCATTTATTCTAACAGTTTTCTTTGGAGTCTTCACTATTTTCTTTATATAACATCGTGTCATACGCAAACAGGAACAATTTTATTTCTCCCTTTCTGATTTGAATGACTTTTCTTTCTTTTCCCTGCCAAACTGCTCTGGGTAGGACTTCCAGTACTAAATTCAATATAAGCGGCAAGAGTAGGCATGTTTTTCATGTTCCTGATCTTAGCAAAAGAATCTTCTAGGTTTTTGCTTTTGTTTTTTAAATCACAGACTATGATGTAAGCCAGAGGTCTGTCATATACAGAATTTATTATGCTGAGGTACCTTCTTTCTATATCTAGTTTGTTTTGAGTTTTATCATAAAATAATGTTGGATTTTGTCAACATTTCATCATTTCCGTGTTACTGCCATGATTAAATAATTTTAATTTCATTATATCACACATGTGATTTGTGTTCAATCATCCTGATATCACAGGAGTAAGTCAAAATTGATCATTGCGTATGACTCTTTTTTTTTTTTTTTTTTTTTTGTCTTTTTGCCTTTCCTTGGGCTGCTCCCACGGCATATGGGAGGTTCCCAGGCTAGGGGTCAAATCAGAGCTGTAGCCACCAGCCTACACCACAGCCACAGCAATGCGGGATCCGAGCCGTGTCTGTGACCCACACCACAGCTCATGGCAATGCCGGATCATTAACCCACTGAGCAAGGGCAGGGATCGAACCCGCCACCTCATGGTTCCCCGTCAGATTCGTTAACCATGGCTGTGTGTGATTCTTTTAAGGTGCTGTTAAGTTTGGTTTGCCAGTGCTTTGTTGTGAATTTTTGTATCTATGTTCAAAAGGATATTGGCCTATAATTTTCCTTTATTGGCGTGTCCCTATCTGGCGTTCATGTCAGAGTAATGCTGGCCTTGTCAAATGAGTTTGGAAGTGATCCTTGAGAAGAAGTGCTATTAATCCTTCTTTAAATATTTGGAAGTATTCACTAGTGAAACCATCTGGTCTTGAATTTTTTTCCTTGGGAAACAGTCCTTAATGATTCCATCTCCTTATTCATTATTAGTCTGTCCAGATTTTCTACTTCTTCACGATTAGGTCAAGATACATTTCTATACATTTCTAATAAGTTATCAATTTCTTCTGGGTTATTAAATGTATTGGCATATAACTGATTGCAGTAGTCTCATAGTATGTGGTGTTTCTGTGCTACCCATGTAATGTCACCTCTTTGATTTTTTCCTTACTGATTTGTTTCTGGCCACCCCGTGGCGCATGGAGTTCCCAGGCTAGGAATCAGACCTGAGCCACATTTGTGACCTCTTTTGCAGCTGGGGCAATACTAGATGCTTTAACCCATTGTGCCAGTCCAGGAACTGAACCCAGGTCCCGGTGCTACAGAGGTGCCTCCAATCCTATTGCACCATAGCAGAAATTCCTCCTCCTTGATTTATAACCGTAGTTACTGAGCACTCTCTCTTTTTTTTTTTTTTTTTTCCCTTGGCTAGTCTAGCTAAAGATTTGTCTATTTTTATCTTTTAAAAAACCAATGCTTGGCGTTTCTGCCGTGGTGTAGCGGCCCAGTGATCTGGCTTGTCTCTGTGGCCATGCCTGTTCAATACCCTGCTGGGCACAGTGGGTTAAGGATCTGGCATTACTGCAGCTGTGGCAAAGGTTGCAGATACAGCTCAGATTCAGATTCCATCCCAGGCCGGGGAATTCCACATGCTGTGGGTGTAGACAAAAAAGGAAAAAACAATTCTTTGTTTCCTTAATCTTTTGTTTATTTTTCTGATCTCTGTTTCATTTATTTCTGTTCTGATCTTTTTATTATTATTATTATTTTCTTTAGCTAACTTGGGGCTAGGTTTGTTCTTTTTCTAATTCTTTGAGGTAAAAAGTTAGGGTTTGTTTTGTTTTGTTTTATCTGAGACTTTTCCCTTTGCTTAATGTAGCTACTTACTGCTGTAAGCTTCCCTCTTAGAACTGCTTTTCTGTACCACATGACTTCTGGTATGTTGTGTTTCTATTTTCATTTGTTTCAAAATATTTTTAGAATTCCTTCTCAATTTTTTCTTTAACCCATTTGTTTTTCAGGAACATACTCTTTTATTTACACATATTTGTGAATTTTCCAAGGTTGTTCTTATTATTGATTCCTAGTATTATATCATTATAGTCAACAAAAACCTTTTTTTTTCTTTCTGCTTATCTCATAAAATTTTTTTCATATAATTAAATGTTCTGATGTTGGGTATACATATTCTTACAATTGTTATATCCTCTTGATGAATTGATCCCTTTCTCATTGTATAATAAACTTCTTAATCTTTTTTACAGACTATTTTAAGTCTATCTTGGCCAATATAGATACAGATACCCCTGCTCTTTTTCGTTCGTTCGTTTGCTTTGTTTCTTCCATGGAATAATCTTTTTCATCCATTTACTTTCAGCTTATGTGTGTCCAAGCTGAGGTGAGTCTCTTGCAGCAGCACATAGTTGGGCCTTGTTTTTTTGTTTACCTATTTAGCTACTCTATGAATTTTGCTTGAAAATTTGATCCATTTACATTTAATGTAATTACTGATAGTGTCATTTTTTTCATTGTTTTCTGGCTGTTTTCTATTTCCTTCTCCCTTTCTTCTTTCTGTCTTGCTTTGGGATGTGATAATTTTCTTCAGTGGTATGCTCTTCTCTCTCTTTTTCCCTTTTGTGTATCCGCTATAGGTTTTTGCTTTGTGATTACCATGAGAGTTACATAAAACATCTTAATACTTATAAGTTTATTTTAAATTAATAACAACTTCAGTTTGGCCACACACAAAAACTCTACTCTTTGACTTCCTCTCTTGTATAATATTTTGATATAAAAATTTATGACTTTTTATATTGTGTATAAACTAGTTATTATAAATATGTGTAATACTTTATTCTTTTAACCTTTATACCACAGTTAAGAGTGACTTAAATTTCACAGTTAACAGTGTTGGATATTTGAATTTAATAATATACTTTCCTTTACCAGCTAGATGTACACTTTCATAAGCTTTTTAAATTTTTTTTTATTTTGTAATAAATTTTACTGGTGTACAGTTTACTTAGAAAGCTTTCATAAGTTTTTATGCTATTACATATGTTCATTGTATTCTTCGGCTCTAGAATTGCTGGGGGCTTTTCAAATGATTTTTATCTCTTTGTTTAAGTTCTCGTTTTACTCATGTATCACATTCCTCATTTTGCTGAGGTGTCTAGATTCTCTTGCATCTCTAGTCTAGCTTCCTTAAAACGATGCTTTTGAATTCTTTGTCAGGCCATTACAGATGTCCATTTCTGTGGGGCTGGTTATAAGAAGATTATTGTGTTCCTTTGGTGGTATCGTGTTTCTTTGATTTTTAGTGTTCCTTGAAGTCTTGTGTTGCTGTCTTCACATTTGAAGAAGCGGTCAGCACCTCACATCTTTACCAACTGACCTTAGGAGAGAAATATCTTCACCAGTCAGCTCAGCTAAGGAATCTGAGGGTCCCTCAGACCTCTTCTATGGATGCGCCAGCTCCACTCATCTTGTTTCCTCTTGCAGGGCTAATTCTTCTCTCAATCCTACAAAGCCAGGCAAGTGTTGAGAGCCTTCCATTTGTTCTCCCTGGGGCCATTCCCCGAGATGCCCGAGTCGGTGTGCTTTCTCCCAGACGAACCCAGTTGAGCAGGCATTCTGCATGCATGACACAGGCTTGCTCTCATCATCTGCCAGGGTGCAGATTGCAGGACCTCTACAGTCCTCTGATGAATTCTGAGCCCTGACAGCTGTGCTGCCAGCCTCTCCCAACTTCTCATCCATGTCCATCACCTCAGTTTTCTTGGTGGGATGAGAAAGAAGTGTCCTCCACATCTGGGGAGGGCAGGTGCTCACTCACTAGGCACCCACTTTCCTCTGCGGGAGACAGTGGGGGCCACATCTCTCTAGCATTGAGCTGTACTGACTGCCTTGGAAGAGAGGCGACGCAGGTAAAGTGAAACTATTCCTCTTACTCTCTTCAATTGTCTCTTCTTCTGTTTTGTGCTCCAACAATGTGCGAAAACTTTACCATGGGGCTACTGGACTCACACAAAAGAATTTTTTTTGAGTCGTTGTCAAAAATCAATATTCCGTGAAGGATTAACTGTGGAAAACTCCTATTCTTCCTACTTGCTAAAACCATTGAAAACAAAACCCATTAAGAATATGGAATGTTCAAATGCATGTATATTATGGGTATAATAGCAGTGGCTTTACAATTCAACACCACTAGTAATATGACTATAATTCTCTTAAGTTCCCATTTTTAATATAAAACATAAATATGCTGAATTATCTTTCAAAATTAAATGCAGTCTTTTCATCTGCCAGTTTCTAACTCCTTATTTCTTTAAACTGAATTAAACAGAAGTACTTCAAAAGCTGTGACAGACATCACAATCAATATTTAGACAATATCCAGTTTTTTTTTAATCAGGCACTGTTGTCGCATTAACAGGCAACTTCATTAGAGGCTTTAGAAATAAAGTATCTGGGTTCAAACTTGCCCAGGAACCTGCTGTATAGCTCAGAGATAATAATTGGAGGGGAGATACCATACAAATAACTGGTTGCTGAATAATAAAAATGTATGACATTTATCTGTATAATAGCTGGCATTAGGTTGAATAAGGGCAGAATTAAATAACTGAGTTCATAATAAATAACTGAAATTCACATAACCTTTCAAAAGTAACATCTTGGGTTCCTTGCCATAAGGTTCACCTTCTCCAACCTTGAAATTTTCCTTTCCAAAGTTCCCATTAAATCCTCACTCAACACTTGAGATAGTCTTTAAATGCATGTATCAAACTATTACATTTAGAATGGACAAGCAATGAGGTGCTGCTGTACAGCACAGGGAACTCTATCCAACCTCTTGGGCTTAGAACATGATGAGAAAAGGAATGTACATATAGGTAGGACCAGATCACTTTGTTGTAGAGCAGAAATTGGCACGACATTGTAAATCAACTATACTTTAATTAAAACAATAAAAAATAAAAGCATTTGATTTAATTCTATCAGAAATTAACATCTCTTTAAACTTTTAGTGGAATAAATTATTTTTAAAATATTCAATTACCTATGGAAACTGCATAACAGAGAAATATAATTCATTTCAAGTATATTTCTTTTCTTTTTTTTTTTTGTCTTTTCCAGGGCCGCCCCCCTTGGCATATGGAGATTCCCAGGCTAGGGGTCTAATCTGAGCTATAGCCACCGGCTTACACCAGAGCCACAGCAACGCAGGATCCATGTCTGCGACCTACACCACAGCTCACAGCAACGCCGGATCCTTAACCCACTGAGCAAGGTCGGGGTTCAAACCCACAACCTCATGGTTCCTAGTCGGATTCATTAACCACTGAGCCATGACGGGAACTCCTCATGTATATTTCTTAATATATTTATATTTAGTTATTCACAGTACACTTAAATGCTTGAAACTCAAAGCACCATCAGAAAGGAAAATATTGAGCAAAAATAAGCACTCATCAGGAAAGGATCATAAAAAGGAGAAAGCAGAATGTGTTCCGTTTATATTTGAGGTTTTTTAAGCCATTTTCCTATGTCAGGGGAAAATAACTCTTACTTTAATAAAATAACATTCTGTTCTTACTTCCGTATTGTCATATGATTAGTTTAAATGAATGACTTGCTTTCCATTCTATTTTGGATATAGGAATTTGTATTTTACAATGGATAAATAACTAGTTTTTACTTTAAACTTTCTATGTAAAAATACTTGAAACTGTCAAACAAATTCAAAAGATATATTGGCCTAATGCTAAATGTTTGAAATATCTTTAAAATATCAGATTTTATAGAAAAAAATCAAAGTGATGTAAATTAATCCATTGAGGCAGGAGAAAATTAGGAGGAAGGAGAGGAGGAAGAGAGAAATTATAGAAGGGAAGAGAGGAAGGACAGACGGCAACAAGAAAGAGAGGAGAGGAGTTCCCGTCGTGGCGCAGTGGTTAACGAATCCGACTAGGAACCATGAGGTTGCGGGTTCGGTCCCTGCCCTTGCTCAGTAGGTTAACGATCCGGAGTTGCCGTGAGCTGTGGTGTAGGTTGCAGACGCGGCTCGGATCCCGCGTTGCTGTGGCTCTGGCATAGGCCTGTGGCTACAGCTCCGATTCGACCCCTAGCCTGGGAACCTCCATATGCCATGGGAGCAGCCCAAGAAATAGCAACAACAACAACAGACAAAAAGACAAAAGACAAAAAAAAAAAAAAAAAAAAAGTGAGGAGAGAAAGAAAAAGAGAGTCAGTAGGTAGGATGGAAACTGGGAAGCTAGAGGGCAAGAGCGAAAACGCAGGCAGCTCACTGAGAGTTGAGACGACCTGAGCACTCGGTCGCTCGAGGTAGCATTATCCTCTAAACATGTCTCACTGATGCTGAGGCACAACGAATAAAAATGTAAATGTTTCAGCATAAAATTAAAAGTATTATCTAACTCTTGAGCATTTTCTGGACTCAATTCTTTCCACTTTTCTGTATAAACCCGAACTCTAATCATAGCAAATTCACTACAACTGCTGACTCTGAGGCAGAAGATAGGTGGGGTCCAGGATGGACATTTACAACTGGCCACCTGCTCATACTTCCAGATAAAAACGACAACAGGGAAAAGGTCAATAACTGCACTTCGCCTTCTGCGGGCGCTCTAAGCAGTGGGAAGGGCAGCTAAGCCCTGCTTGCGCTAACGATCAAGAGGTCACCTATTTCCCATCCTCGGGGCTGGGGAGACCCCCAACTACACATGCAGAGAAAGACCCCTCAGGGTCAGAAGGAGGGGGGGGGGCGCCAGGCCATAATGAGTCCTGGTAACCTTCCCATAAGTCTTTGCTCTGGAATCCATCCTGGCAAAACTACGTGCATACACATCAGGGAGGGCCCTGGTCTGGTCAGGTGTGAGAAACAAAACGAGATGATTACCCAAGGAAGGCAAAGACCCAGAAGCACTGCCCCTCCGAAAGGGGTTTACGTTGCCCCTTGGCACATTCCGCACGAGCAGGGCCAGCCACACTCCTTTCTGAATGTGCTTCTAATGAAAACAATGTGCTGTGCCTACAATAATAAACTCGACACCTGTTTTTACAGGCGTTGCCTCCTTGAAACACTTTTGCTTCCGATGGGCAGGGAAACTCTGCTTCAGCCCCTAGCCTCCAGCTGGTCTAGCAGCTAGGACTCCTGGTTTTCCCCTGGGCTGCTCAGGTTCCATCACTGAGCAGGGAATGAAGATCTTGCTTCATGCTGTCACTCTCTGCTCGCACTCCGAGCTCAACCACACCAGCCTTCATCAAACCACTAGGCACATGCTCTTTAGCCCTGCCTTTGTCTTCCTTCCTTCTTTTCCCACACTCCCTTCTCTAGTCCTCTAGCCCTACAAACGTACCTCAATGTCGATTCCAATCTTGACTTCTCTCTGAAGTGGCCCCAGATCTGCCCTGATGTTCAGAAAATGCTGTATCCCCTCTTCAATGTTCGGTTAGCAACATGTCAAAACCTCTGTTCCAGCACTAACATTTGTACTGTGCTGGACACAGACATGAATGAACTTCACGAGTGCTGGAGCTAACCAACATCAGACCCTCACTGATGAGTTCATTTCTAAATTCTTAGAAAGTAACAAATATTTACAGTTATAAGAATAAGGAGACACTAATAATTTGAGATTGAGTGACTAAGTCTTATTAGGAATGAAATCCCCTTTAAAGAAAGTCATATAAATAAATTATGCAATTCATTGATCTTGGTCAAATTTGCTTGATAATTTTTACACATCCTTACAGTTTGTTGATCAGAGTCTTGGACTAACATTTAATTATTGCAGAATGAACTTTTCATGAATTAGCCAGAATGCTGCGCATAAAAAGTCTATAGAGAGTATACAAAGTTCAAAAACATGCCAATTCTGTACAAAATAAAGTCTGTGGAGCTCAGGGTGCTATTGCTGCTGAGTTTGCAGGAGCATTTGGTAATTAATCTGAGCTTTGGGGAATTTTAAACGTTGGCAAACATGTTTTAAATTTTAAATCTCTTGTTTAAAGGGGTGTTCCTGAGTAGAGATTATACCATAGGAAATAAAAGATGTTTGATCTGAACTTGTGTTTTTTATTTGGTTAAGTGAGTACAACAAATATTTGTGGCACTATAGTATGATGTCAAATAAAGCTTGCGTGAGAGCTCCAGCAAATACAGTAGAAAACATTTCTGTATAATGATCTGATTTTGCATGAGTTAGCTAGGGGTTATGAATTAGTTTTCACATTTCTTCCATTGGATATTACTTGGTTCTGTCATTGTAACGTGGGATTCAATGTAAATAAAGTCTTCGTTTGGCCCCTTCTGTCTTAGAAATGCCTACCTGTGAATATTGACTGGGGAGACGCATAACCCTTTCTGCAGTATAGGAACAAAGAGAACCAAATTAAACAACTACAAGACAGGAAGCAATATGCAAAACACACAGTAAATGAGATGCAATACACTCAGCTAAGCATCTCAAAACCAGGAAGTTGGAAAAGACCTGGAGGAATTTCAGAAGGCATAGCTAAACTGACTGTGGGAAGAAAAAGTAATTTATAAATTAGATTGAAGCCTTAAATATGTATGGCTTGGGTGAAAGAACTAAAATTGTGATCACCAACTAGAAATATTAGAGAAGCATAAACATCAACAGAAAAGGGAAAAATTGGCATGGTCCTATAATTAAATGACTGCTCTTTAGCAAAAGCTAGGAAAAGTTGGGCCAAGTAACAAAAGTTTAGTATAACTTATAAAAATCTCTGGACATAATGTGAATTAAACACTAAAAAGATTAATATGTCATCAAAAATTATCGTTGTTTATTTTTAGAAGGGACTTTGAAGGTATAATAATTTTCAGCATCATTTCCAATGCTTAATATGTTTGCAAACATATCTTGAGGGTCTCTAAGAATAAAAAGATAATCTACAAATCAAACTCATGTGGAAGAGGTGGGGAGTTTCTAATTCCTACCACCACTAATCTCCTGCTAGCAATAATGGATTAAAACGGATGTATAAACAAATGACTACAATACAGTGAAAACTCCCCCTGCACTTTAGGGCATAAGACCCCTTCCCCGGCACCACTACACCACAACACTCCAAGTCGCCCAGAAATACGGGCCATAAAAATTAAGTGCCCTTTTCTCTTCACAAAAATAGCCCTGTGCTTATTTCTATCATAACATTTTACACACTATTTTGTAATTTTTGATTGCCTTTTTAGTCCCCGCTGAACTGAGGCTGTTTAAAGACTACATTTTCATCATTTTATGTGTAGTATCTGATACAAAGCTTGGCAAACCATTAGTTATTCAATGAATGTGTTTAAACTATAAATATGGGAGTTTCGGAAGCTGAGCTCATTGGAAATTGTAACATTCAGGAAAAGCATTACGGAAATATTAGGGAAACTGTGCACAGATTCACAGGCATAATTGGACTTTGAAGAGTGAGAGGTAACTGAAGAGGACATTCCATGTGAAGAAATTAATTAAAAATGATCAGATGTCTCTGGATTTCGCACGGCATTTTCTGCCTTTAGCTACCATTAGCATTGGTAGCTATCTGCAGTTTGGATGTTTTATTTATCCTTTAAATTACAATACTAGCATAACTGTCTTTTTCCTGAGGACTTAGAATGTTTTTTCTAACTATTTACAATAGAGCAAGCACACTTACAAGGGAAAGTTTGGCAAGATGTTTTTCATACCCTTCCCTACTTTCCTCCCCATGAATATGTGAATAAGAATGATTAACATAGGAAGCTAAGGACTTATGTTAATACTATTTAGTGAATAACTTATTATTTAACTATTATGCAATTGACTCCTGTCTCTCTCTCTCTCTCTCTCTCACACACACACACACACATACACACACACACACACACACACACACACACACACACACACACACAAGAGAAGAAGTGGGAAGGTGGGAGGAGGAGAGGAAAAGAAAAACCAAACTCACTCAAAGGACCTCAACTAGGAAACCCCCATGGGTCCTGGGTATCAGGTTTGCTGGATGCTAGCTTCCGAGAAACATTCCTATGGAATGGCCTTCATAGTCGTCCACCTACACACTGATTCCTCAGGTACAGTTGTCGAAGTCAATGCATTCCACACGTTCCCACTGAGAATAAAGGAGTAACTGTGATACCAGGATGTTCATTGAGAAGTATAAGTACATGAAGAAGGTAGACATGTGAATCAGGTCAGGAAGGGAGGAGAGGAAGGAAATTGGGAGAATAATTTTTTATCAACTATTGGCAAATCACCACGACACATGTTCAGGATCCACCTAAGAAAGACGGTTCTAATTATTAGATCTAGTCAAGATGAAAGAGTTTCAGAACCTAATGAATTCCAGTGATGGGAACTGCTCAAGCAGAAGCTAAGTGACCATCTGTCGGGGATGTGGTAGGAGGAAGTCCTTCATTGAATGGGAGGTTATGCTGAATTGCCTCTAAAGCTATTTCTAACCCTTGAGATTCTATAATTCAATGAAGTAGAGCTTGAATAAAACCCTGAAGAACTATTAAATATCTCTGTGTACTCAAACATATATATCAGCAGTTAATTTCAAATCAACCATTAACTTCATCTAAGCATTTAATTTGTCTCAGAAATTTGAAGAAAATGGTCATAAAAAATGGAAATAGAAGAATACCTTACCTGCATGGATGATCTATTTAATGGTTTTCAAATTATGCTCTTTCAGTATCTTGGGAACAGAGAGGAACCTAGGAGTTATTTCAGAGACAGCCTCAAGGCAGGAATTGGAAACCAGAAAAGGAAAGCTAACCAGATAAAGTTTCAGATCCCTCCGATCCACCATAACCAGGGCAGTTCAACTGCCATTCGTTGCATATTGAACTTCTGAGTAACATATATTATGTGAATCGGATAATTCATGGCCTAGGAATTTTGATCAGAACTAGTTTAGTTCATGCAAGAATGATACAATTTCTTGTTAACTCGGCATTAAAAAATATATCAAGTAACAGAATGTTACAGATCCATTGTTAAAGTTACAGGAAAATAGTTTTTTCCTCAGGGAAAAACAATTTAAATATGTTATGAAATGGCTATTTCAGGTCATCAACATTTTTGTCCACTAGAAAGTAGGGATTATGGTGTTTGAGCATGTCGACAGTTGTGTACCTTGGTCACTGATGTGTTCTCTGAATCTGGAAAAATACCTGGTATAGAGTCGGTGATCACTGAAGTCTACTGAACTTCAGAAATGTCACTGTTTCTCCAATTTAGGCTAATTTTAAAAATACTAAATTGAGGGTTCTGTTTTTAGCTCGAATGTAGAAGTTTACCCAAAATCATCACTTCTGCCTGAATTCTGAGAAAACCCTGGATAAAATAAAATGTTAGATATTTCTTTAAAGCCCCTGAAGAACAGTGGGAACAGAGAATTTCAGAGATAGATAAATGCCTCCTTAAAAGTAGCCACTTTGTGAAATAGAATATTACTTTGAAGAAGACTGTGGTAAGTACTTCATCGCCTGTGTAACCACAAAGAATGCAAAATGATAAGGAGTAACAAAGGAGCCAATGGAGGAATAAGATGAACTACAAATACATCCAATTAATCCAAAGGAAGAGAGAAAAGGGAATACAGAGACACTGAGAGTAAGTGACACAAGCAGAGAATAAAAAGGTAGGCTTAAAACCAAAGGTATCATTAATCGTAGGACATATAAACGGACTACCGAGTCCAATTAAAACATGGAGACTGTTGGACTGCTGTTTACAACAAACAGGCAATTTAAAAGACAGTTGAATATCAAGACCTGGCTGAAGAGGACGGAAAGCCTACACCATGTGTGCACGAGACGTATGGCTCTGTGAATACAGACGCAGAGCAAACGTCAACGCAAGAAGTATTGCACAGATAAAGAAGGATTTTCATAAAACACAGCAGTCAAGTAATCTGGAGGCATTTTTCTCTTTTTCCTCTCAATGTCATGTATTTCCCCACATCATTTCTCTGTCCTAAAAACGACAGTGTGCAACCCTCAAGGTTGTGTGCACCTTCAAACAAATCTTCTACTGAATGTCCAGGACCACAGAACCAGATTTTGAGACATGTCCCCTCCCTTCAGAAGTGACTTTGAATTCCCTTGCTCGCTCACTCTCTTTACCCAGGAAACTGCTTTTCCCTGGTATTTACACTTTTTCCCCTAATGGAAGCTTTCTGACTCTAAGTCTCAGGATAACATTTCTTAAACATAGTGGATTTAAAGATTAGGAAATATGTTGGTTACTTTCCGATTAATTGATTAAACCTTGGGGAGTTCAAAGATACCTAGCTTTTGTCACTGGACATGGCCCACAGTTTAGCTGCAGAGACGAATAAGTGAGTCACTGCAAGGCTTTGTGAAAAGTATACAAGGGCCGCTCAGTAGACGCTACGGGGGTACAGGGAGTTTCTGACTCATTCTAGATTCTGAGAGGAGGGCTGGTTAGGGACATGCAGTGTTATGTCAGAGGGCCCTTTGCAGCATCTTTTAGGCTGGACGAGACCATCACAAACGGCTATTCCTCTCTGTGTTCCCTTGGAAGTACTTTACCATGATTTTCAGTGAAGTGGGAGAGACACTTAAATATTTGGTCTGAATTCAATATGCAAAATAACATCACGCAGAGCTATTTTGATTAATGGAAAACACCAACCACTGTGATTCTGTTTGGGTTGTGATTCTGTTTGGGCTGTGATTCTCTTTGAATTGTGATTCTGTTTGGGCTGTGATTCTGTTTGGGCTGTGATTCTGTTTGGGTTGTGATTCTGTTTGGGCTGTGATTCTGTTTGTTTGGGCTGTGATTCTGTTTGGGCTGTGATTCTGTTTGTTTGGGCTGTGATTCTGTTTGGGCTGTGATTCTGTTTGGGTTGTGATTCTGTTTGGGCTGTGATTCTGTTTGGGTTGTGATTCTGTTTGGGCTGTGATTCTGTTTGGGCTGTGATTCTGTTTGTTTGGGCTGTGATTCTGTTTGGGTTGTGATTCTGTTTGGGCTGTGATTCTGTTTGGGCTGTGATTCTGTTTGGGCTGTGATTCTGTTTGTTTGGGCTGTGATTCTGTTTGGGCTGTGATTCTGTTTGGGTTGTGATTCTGTTTGGGCTGTGATTCTGTTTGGGCTGTGATTCTGTTTGGGCTGTGATTCTGTTTGTTTGGGCTGTGATTCTGTTTGGGTTGTGATTCTGTTTGGGCTGTGATTCTGTTTGGGTTGTGATTCTGTTTGGGCTGTGATTCTGTTTGGGTTGTGATTCTGTTTGGGCTGTGATTCTGTTTGTTTGGGCTGTGATTCTGTTTGGGTTGTGATTCTGTTTGGGCTGTGATTCTGTTTGGGTTGTGATTCTGTTTGGGCTGTGATTCTGTTTGTTTGGGCTGTGATTCTGTTTGGGTTGTGATTCTGTTTGGGCTGTGATTCTGTTTGGGTTGTGATTCTGTTTGGGCTGTGATTCTGTTTGTTTGGGCTGTGATTCTGTTTGTTTGGGCTGTGATTCTGTTTGTTTGGGCTGTGATTCTGTTTGGGTTGTGATTCTGTTTGGTTCCCGAATGTACACGTTCTCATCCTCCATGACAATTTGGCCTCTTACCTTCACATTATCATGAAAACCAAACCGTATAATCATAATCTAGAAAGAGTTCGATGTTCTATATTTATATTTTTTTCCGCTGTTAACAAGAGCCCTAAGAATATACCAAAGGTGATAATGAGGAGTTCCTGTCATGGCTCAGCCGAAACAAGTGTGACTGGTCACCATGAGGACGCAGGTTCAATTCCTGGCTTCGCTCAGTGGGTTAAGGATCTGGAATTGCTGTGGCTGTGATCCACCGCCTAGCCTGGGAACCTCCATATGCCATGGTTGCAGCCCTCAAAAGACCAAAAAAAAAAGGTGAGAATGAGTATAAAATTTTAACAATGGCCTAATTTTACACATAATAATAGGAAAAATGAAACCTACAATTCAAATATTCACTTTGGTCAATAAATTCAATCTCCAATAATTAAGCTAATTGAGTTTTACCACTGCCCTTTATACTTCCCGCCATCTTTGAGAAGAAAGAAAAACAGGGAAGTGGCCAAAAATAATATCTGAAAAAATTACTAGGCATATCCTCAACTTATGTATTGAACCTTATATATAAATATTAATTGACATATAGTTGACTTACAATATTGTGTTAGTTTTGGATGTACAGTAAAGTGATTCAATTACACATTTTTTCAGATTGTTTTCCATGATAGGTTATTACAAGATTTGAATATATTTCCCTATATAGAGAGTAGGGCCCTGTTGTTTCTCTAGTTCATACAGAGTAGTTTGTACCTGCTAATCCCAAGCTCCTAAGTTACCCCTCCCCCAACCCTTTCCCCTTCAGTAACCATGCGTTTGCTTTCAACATCGGTGAGTCTGTTTCTGTCTTGTAAGTTGAGTCGTCTGTGTTATTTTTTAGATTTCACATAGGAGGGATGTCATGTGATACCTGCCTTTGACTTCACTTAGTATGACCATCTCTAGGCTCACCCATGGTGCTGCAAATAGCAATGCTGCCTTTTTTACGGCTGAATAATAATGATAAGAAATTAGATTTTAAGCTCGATATAAATGTATCCATGACATAGAATTAGTTAAAGGCATTGCCACCTCAATTGCAAGTCTACCTGTAAGCAAGAGTGCTCTCAGATTTCACACCGATTTGTGCTGCCATCCTACAACAGTCGTCTGAGACCTGAAAACCTGGCACATCTCTGAGCCTGACACCCATCTTTGCACTGCCTTCAATGTAGGAAGCTGTCAAGAGCTTTTTGTACTACAAACCATGCTGCATACTTCATTAAACCTTCTTATTCTTCCATTTATCTTAACGTTTCTTTAATATTTTTATTTTGTGATCTTGTTGTGCTAAACAGTGATATATTCTTTAAATCTTTCTTTCAGTTTACTTTTTTTTTTTTGCCACAGCTACAGCAATGCCAGATCCCAGCTGCGTCTGCAACCTACACCACAGCTCACAGCAGTGCCAGATCCTTAACCCACTAAGCAAGGCCAGGATCCAACCTTTTCGTCCTCATAGATACTAGTTGGGTTTGTTAACCACTGAACCATGACGGGAACTCTCAAGCTGTTCTTTTTCCTTCAGATCTGTGTACTAATTTTCACCATGTTGCTCATTCCTCAAAACTCAAACCATTCTATGTCTTTTAATATTCTAACCTAGTTGTTTTGTATTCTGTATCTTATAATTCTTCTATCATGATACTTTCTGGGTCTCATTCTTCTGTCTGCTCTCTCTGCCCATGCCCGTACATGGTAATCTGGTTTTCTGTGGTTATTTTGTAGTATTTGTTAGTGAGCTCTTATTTCTTGGGACTCCATTGTTGACATCCTTCAAGGCTTAGTTTAAAGGTGGATTCTTCCAGAGAGGGCATTTGTTTCTACTACGCAAGAGCATATACAATTAAAATTAACTTTTGGCTTCAAGGTTTCGGGGCCAGCTACCCAGGTAACCCAAATTTCTTACTGAGGGTGGGGAGCTGGCTACCAATACATGAGGAGACTATTATTTTTCATTCATCAGTTGCCAAGTGTGGTGGCATAATTCCAGCTCACTCTCACTTAGAATGCTTTATATTCATGTTCTGAAGGGCTGGAATCAAGGAGAATGTATTAGTTTCCAACAGCAACTGTAACAAATGCAGTGGCTTAAAAACAATACCTAAACTATCTAATAGTTCTGCAGCTGAAAAGAAAAATCTGAAATGGATCTCATCTAGCAAGAATCAAGGTGTCAACAGAGCCAAGTTCCTGTCTGGGACCTCTATAGGAAAAGTTGTTTCTCTGCTCTTTCCAGCTGCCTAGAGTCTTGAACTCCTAAGCCTCTCTCTCCATCCAAAACCCAGCAATGGCTGGGCAAGCCTTCCTCATATTGCACTGCCCTGACACTGACCCTTTTGTCTCCTCCTTCTACTTTTAAAGACATTTTGATTACACTGGCCTCACCAGGATGATCCAGGACAATTTTAATTAATAATAATTTCAGATCAGCTAATTTGCAGCTTGAATTCCCCTTTGCCATATAACATAATATATTCAGTTTCCAGAAATTAGGGCATGGATATCTTTGAGTGGGGTCATTATTCTGCCTATCACAGAGGGTCTTTTAGAGTTTTGTTCTTGAGTGGACACTTGACTTTTTCTCTTGTCCTGTAAGCTCTGAAGATCATGAAGACTGAAGTTCAGTTTCATCAGATTTTTTAAATTCTTTCAAGGCTAAAACTGGCTTCTGTGCTCTGCTTACCACTCAAGCACAGAAGCCAGTTTTAAGTCTGTATTAATTGACGTAATGTTTGCTTGGATTCTGCATATTACTTACATTTATGGCAGCCTACTGGTGCATTTTAAAATGTATTTTTACAGTTTTCCTGAAACTTTAGGAGTTTGGGAGAAAAAAAATTGGTCAAATTCCCTTGTTCCCTATACTAACCTAAATGGATAACGCAACAGTATGTTTTTCTAAATTCAGTTAAAAATGAAATGTAATAATTAACTCTACTTTTACTAGAGTATATTTATAGATAATCATAAGCTTTTTATCTTGTTTTTATCTAAAAATATTTTAATCTTCAATTTTTCATGAGCATAGCTTAATCAAAGGAAAGTGTGTCTTCCAGCTATTTCCTAGCTGCCGAGGATTTGCTAAGGTATCATTTCACCCCATATCCTGACATCCTCCTTGACATGTGCAAGAGGCTCCGGTTTCTCCTTCAATTTAATTATGCCCCACAAACTTTTAATGAGCGCCTCTCTGTGCCATTAATTCCCTAGGACTAAAAGAAAGTTAAATTAAATAGAATATCATCTCTACCCCCAAGGAACTCTGAACCGAAGAGCAAATACAGCATGTAATTAGGCTAAGGTCCCACACACGAAATCATAAAAGCACTGTTGGTAGGTGAAATAGTGCCACAAAAACAGTTCTCAGTTGCACACTGGTGTCATAGGAAAGAGATCACAAAGGAAACGCTCACGCTGGATGCTAAAAATGAGTAAAAGTTTGCCAAGGGAACGAAGAGGAAAATCACATCCCAGGGAAAGCTAGAGGCTGAGAAAAAGGAAGAAATTCAAGCAGCTTACGCCAACTCAAAGCCATACTACATTTATAGAGTAGTGAACAATGAGATGAGAAAGTCCAGGGAGAGAGTCAAGGGTCCTAGTTTAGAAGGTATTAACTACACAAAATAATTTAAAGGGAAGTTTCTCCAGCAGTGGCTCCCAAACCTGGCTGCTCATAGTACTATGACCTAAATGGCTTGCTGAGCCTAATCTTCAAACATACTGACTCGGAATCATCTTGGGGTAGTTACAACAAGCTCCTGGGTAACGTTGTAAATTCCATCAGGCTTCAGGCAACAGAAAACTTAAGTAGCAGCTGAGAAAGATGTAACATCTTATATATTACGTAGTCTCCAGAAAGGATAGCTCCATTGTTGAATAGTTTTAGCCCAATGATGTCAGTAAGGATTCAGATTATTTATGTTTGTCTTCTTTTTTTGTCTTTTTGCCATTTCTTGGGCCACTCCCGCAACATATGGGGGTTCCCAGGCTAGGGGTTGAATTGGAGCTGTAGCCGCCGGCCTACACCAGAGCCACAGCAACGAGGGATCCTCGACCTACACCACAGCTCACGGCAACGCCGGATCCTTAACCCACTGAGCAAGGCCAGGGACCGAACTGGCAACCTCATGGTTCCTAGTCGGATTCGTTAACCACTGCACCACAACGGGAACTCCTATGTTTGTCTTCTTTTCATGTTACAGTGTGTCAGCTACTCTAGCTTCTTGTTCTAGGTTGAGTTCAGCAGCCTTGAGCCTTATATCTTCACACAACACACCCCATGAAACCTCTTTTCTTCTCTGTATCTCTCTTCCTGGAGGCAGGGAAAACTATCACAGAGATGCCCCTGCCAGCAGACACTTCCTCACGCTTCATTATCCAAAATTTTGCTATTTAGCCACTTTGAACCAGTCACTATCCAGGGCCACAGGCTTACCAGGACTGTTAACCAGCAGTAATCCCTCATCTCTGAGGAAGGGGATGGGCTTCCATGAAATCCATAAAGACCCACTATTAGAATAAAATAAATGAATAAAAATCAGGGTTCTGAGAGAAGAAAAGTATAAAATTTTGCTTTGGGGCAATCAACAGTGTCTACCACAAAGAGGGTCATGAAGTAATATTTGGAGACCACTGCTTAAGCAACATTAATGGTTTAAATTAGCGCTAAATGGGATTAGGTTGGCATTTTCAAAAGACTCAGCAGGCATTTGGAGAGCAATTCAACTGCAATAGATCCTTTCTATTTTTCAAGTCGGAATATTAGTTACTAGAATACTTAAGCAAGGTAATAAAAAGATGGTAATTTTTCACCCAGGAAAGTAACACTGGTAATGAACAGGGGACTTGTAGTGGAGGTACTATATCAGAATGCAATCAGTGGTACACAGAATCCCACTGAATTTTGGTGGTTATGGAGGAACGAACTGAGCAGTGCTACCCGTGCTTCACTGGCCATGTGGTCGGACCATCAACCAAAAGATCACAAATGGCTTGCAAAATGAACTCCGTTTGTCCAAATGCCATGAGGAGGGCAAGGAAGATAAGGAAGATAAGGAGCAAGAAGGGGCTACGAGAAAGTCCCCACTGATACTGCAAGAGCCTTGGTGATGAAGTAATAAAAGCAGAAGCCAAATTCCTGTCATTGAAATGGACACTGAACAAGGCAAATGATGAGACAGACTTGCTTTTGAGGTGTTTTCACAAGATTGTGAAGGGGAGGGGAGCAACCGGTTGGTAATTAGAGCTGGTCGGCTTTGAGGAGGGGTGTAAGCGGGGGGCAGCAGCTCTAGCCACCCAGAAGGAAAGTCAAGAGGTAGGAGAGACTAGATAATTCATGGAAGAAAAGTCCCCGAGGATACAGATAAGCATGTGAAATAGAATAGAAGTAAAGAGGTTTTTCTTTTGCAATAGAAGGGCTCTCTTCCACAGACATTAAATGGAGGAGATGAAAATGGGAGCGCAGGTACATGTATTTGGAGGTTGGAGTGACATGTATTAAGGTAACTGGAGAAAGTCTTGAAGTACAAGAACACGCAGTTACAGAGGACAGTTGGGAGGGAGACCATGAGAAAAATGATTCACACGCTGGAGAAATAAAGTTCTCCACGGACAACAGGAGACCAACCTGGCCACAAAACCATGAAGCAGCTCCATGAGCCTGAGTGTCCGGATGAGACTGGAAAGCACGATTTAGGCAGGTAGGCATATACAAAGATGACAGATACGTGGATGGATGGATGGATGGATGGATGGCTGGACGGATGGACCTCCATGCATTTTAGGGATATTCTCAAAAAGTTCAGAGAAATCCAAACAAAGTGGCAGAAGGTAGATGCTGGTTGAAAATATCCAACAGGAGTTCCTGGTGTGGCTCACTGGTTAACAAACCCAACTAATAACCAAGAGGTTGCGGGTTCGCTCCCTGGCCTCACTCAGTGGGTTAGGATCTGGCATTACTGTGGCTGTGGTGTAGGCCGGCAGCTGTAGCTCCGACTGGACCCCTAGTCTCAGAACTTCCATATGCCGCAGGTTTGGCCCTTAAAAAAAAGAAAAAGAAAAGAAAATGTCCAGCAGTGAAGGTGTTGAGGATATTTTTGAGGGTTTGGGGGAAAGTAAGAAAGAAAATGATGTCTAGAAGAAATTGGGGGCCTTGTTTTAAAAGGTAGTGAGTGTGTGAAGAAAATGGAAAATTAGAAGTGGTTGAAGAGGAGATTCAGACGAGCAGAAAAATGAAAGAGCTCAGCTGATAGATGCCTAGGGCTAAAAACTGTCTCCTTTCTCATTAAAACATATCTTTTCTTATTCATGGACTCAGTGCCCCACTAGTTACAGTGGCTAATCTCACAAATTCCATGTAAAGTGTTAACAGCTCAGAGTGGATTTAAATGCTATGGTTTTGAGTGTGATGCTCTTTACAGTTGAATGTGATAGTTCAAAGTTTTATTTCTTTATTTTTAATTTCTTAATTTTTTTAATTTTAATTTTTTTTTTTTTTTGGTCTTTTTAGGGCTGCACCTGGAGGTCCCCAGGCTAGGCGGTCACATCAGAGCTACAGCTGCCTGCCTATGCCACAACCACAGCAACTCCAGATCTGAACCGTGTCTGTGACCTACCCCACAGCTCACAGCAACGCTGGATCCTTAACCCGCTGAACAATGCCAGGGATCAAAGCTGCATCCTCATGGATACTAGTCGGAACTCCCTAGACACCCTTGTTTTAATGAAAGGATTTGCTTTAACAAAGGAATAGTGCTGCATGAGGGGAAAACCAAGGTCAAGGGTTGACTCTTGACTCAACTTAGAAATATTTTTTAAAAAATCAAAACTGCATATGGTACCATATGGTAGAAAGTCTCACCTATAGGTTTGGGAAAATCGCCTGAGGTTAAACCTTGTCTCTGTCAACAGTTACGTCATTCCCAACCTGGGGTCCAGAGGCCGTACATGTGATGTTTATACACATGTGATCCCATTTTCTAATGGCTTTCACTTGCTTTTGAAGATAATGCGTCCGAAGGAGTCACCCCAGTGGATGTTGTTCTGCTTAGAGTTTATTTCTTCACATCCAGATTCTTCCACATTTTCCAGGTACGGCACGTTATTTCTTTGGACACAACGTGTTCCATGTGCATTATGCTCTGGGGCCTGAACGGAGATGAATAGATGTGCAAATGTTCTACGTGAGCTCTGAGCACGCTGAAATGTAAAAGAGCATACGACAAAAAGTCCACCTAAACCCTCCCTTAAAGTGCTGAACCTGGAGTTCCCACTGTGGCTCAGCGGGTTAAAAATCCAAGTAGTATCCAGAAGGATGCACATGCGATCCTGGGCCTCACACGGTGGGTTAGGATCCAGGGTTGCCCCAAGCTGTGGGCCAAGGTTGCAGATGCAGCTCGGATCTGACATGGCCATGGCTGTGCTGTAGGCCATCAGGGCAGCTCCAATTGGACCCCCAGCCAGGAACTTCCATATGCCGCAGGTGGGACTGTAAAAAGATAAAAGAACTGAGCTCAGTGACATGGGGGGTCTGGGCCCTTCCCATCTTCAGGGTCTGCAATAGGAAAAGCATCAACTACATTAAAAAACAAACAAACAAACAAACAAAAACACCTCACTTGCAGGTATACTGGAGATGTGTTGGGAAATTGTAGGCACATCTCAATTGAAAATCAGTCATTTCATCATTAAAGTCCTGTTGCCAGGAGTTCCACCAGGGCACAGTGGGTTAAGGACCTTACTGCAGGGGCTTGGGTCACTGCAGAGGTGCAGGTTCAATCCCCGGTCTGGCATCTGGCGCAGGGGTTAAGGAGTGCAGCCATGGCTGTGGCATAGGTTGCAATGGAAGCTTGGATTCCATCCCTGACCTGGGAACTTCCACATGCCACGAGTAAGGGCAAAACAAAAATCCTGTTGCCAGAGTAATAGGATATAATTTTTAAATATCTTGTCTTCCTTTCATGCTGGAATTTGCCCTCACTTCACAGATCATATAAATCGTCCACTTACTAGAGCGGACATATACAAAATGGCAAATATCAAGTCAGAAGATCTTCTGTGGTGGGAGGTCAAAATGAAAGTGGTCAAATTGTGACATTACAAATCTTTATCTGAATCAGAAATGCAACAGGAAACTTGAACCCTCTCAGTATTACTTTGATTTACCAAATCTCCAGGGAGCTTTTGGTCCATAAATCGAAAGAGATTACACTGGACTATTTTCAATTGCGACAAATATAACTTTGTTCCATTCCCTTGAACATTATTTAAAATACAATGGCACTGATTTTGTTACACTCTGCAGTCTTAAAGGTCAAAAGACTCTTTTTAATTTCTCATTAGAAATATACATCAAAAATAATGTAAAATTCATATAAAACATCAAATGTATTTGAAATAACTCATTGCAAATATATTCAGGATACACTTAGATGAAAGTATCTTTACATATTTCAGAGAAAAGTACATACAACGTGAACAAATATTGAGAATAAACTGTAACTAACTGCAGGAGAAAAATCTTTTAATACACATGGACAAATATGATTTGAGCATATTGTCATATTTGAAAACTTTTTTAGATTTTTTAATGCAGATCAAATTTCAAGCAATCTTTAAAGCGCTTTTTATAAGAGTGGATTTCTCTGACTTTGGATTTGGATCATTAAAGTTTTCTCACAACCAGGTTTGATTGTTTATTATTTATTTTTTCCCTTTAATCAACAAGGTCAATTAAAATAATCAAAGTAACCTGGACAAGTAAACCCAACTAAATTTCAGTTCATTTTCCCTGACTATAAAGCAAGCAACCAAAAAAATGACTGATTCCTACTTAAGAGTTAAGTAAAGCCTTTATAAATGCTTTTCTTTATTATAAAAAGAAAACGCATGGAGTTCCCATCATGGCACAGTGGAAATGAATCTGACTAGGAACCATGAGGTTGCGGGTTCAATCCCTGGCCTCGGTCAGTAGGTTAAGGGTCCGGCGTTGCCATGAGCTGTGGTGTAGGTCACAGACGTGGCTCGGATCTGGCCTTGCTGTGGCTGTAGCTCCGATTAGACCCTTAGCCTGGGAACCTCCATATGCATCGGGTGTGGCCCTAAAAAGACAAAAAGGAAAGAAAAAAAGGAAGAAACGTATCGCTGACTAAAGTGAGAAAAATAAGTAAAAATGCATGTTATTAAAGAAAAAAGCATAGATTTTGAAGTAAAAGTTTGGCGTGGGTTCTTATTCTGCAACTTATCGCTGTGTACTCTTAGGCAAGATCCTGAAATTCATAGCTTCAGTTCCCTCATGTTCTTTTTTTTTTTTCTTTTAATAGGAAAATAGTTACGTCTTTTTTTTTTTTTTTTTTTTTTTTTTTTTCTATTCACAGCAGCACTTGTAGCATATGGAAGTTCATAGGCAAGGAGAAAAGTCGGGGCTGTAGCTGCAGGCCTACACCTCAGCCACTGCAACACTGGATCCAAGACACATCCGCAGGACCCACCCCACAGCTTGCAGCAATGCCCAATCCTTAACCCACTGAGCGAGGCCAGGGATCGAACCCCACATCCTCAGAGAGACAGCATTGTGTTCTTAACCCACGGAACCACAAATGAGAACTCCAACAATCCATTTCCATTTGGCCCCAAGTAACTATGCTCCCACGTTATGGTGAATTTCACTCTTCCACCGCTGGCGTCTCTGCCATTCCAGACGACTGGGATAAACCAAGAGGGATGGAAACTGACCCATGCATCTCATCTGTAAGGCCATCCCAGGGGGACAGCCTCTGAGGCTTCACGGGGGCCCCTCCCTCAGCACTCCTTTCGTCAAACGCCCTCCTGAGGGACGGCTGGGACCCAGGGGCCACAGCTGTGGTCTTAACACCTCTTCTGCTCTCATTTGTGTGATGTTTCCTCTGCAGCATTAGAATGGGCAACCACAGGAGTTCCCATTGTGGCTCCATGGTTAACGAATCCGACTAGGAGCCATGAGGTTGTGGGTTCGATCCCTGGCCTTGCTCAGTGGGTTAAGGATCTGGCATTGCTGTGGCTGTGGTGTAGGCCGGTGGCTACAGCTGGGATTAGACCCCTAGCCTGGGAACCTCCATATGCCGCGGGTGCGGCCCTAGAAAAGGCAAAAAGATAAAAACAAAAAGCTTCATTTTTTTTTACGATGCTAAACTCTATGATGCCATTTGGAAAACTGTTTGAACGTAAAATACACTTCAGCGAATGGAATTAGGTAGAGATCCCACCTGTACTGACCGAAGCCAACCGGTCACTGAATAATTTCCATTCACTGAATAATTTCTCCTTTCCTCATTGACATGACATTGCATGTGTATCACATAGTAAATCACGTGACTTTAATCATTACATCTATTTACACATGAGACTAAATATAATGGTCTCTATGGAGGTCAAATTCCACTGTTTAGAAGACCTCATAAAGGATCTGGGAAAAATATTAATTCCAGGTGGGCTCTTCCGAAGCCATGAGGGTTATTACAAGGCCACAGACTCGATCACTCAGTCCATGATCTCGAAATACACCAGGTTAAAAAATAATGAGGAAAGAAATTAGAATGCGGGCTTTAAAATATGCTGCCTAGGTTTCTTATTTGAGTGTGTCATTAATTTCTTATACATAAAATCTAATGTGTACCAGCCTGCCTTCATCGCTGCTAATGAAAACGCCACGCTACAGGTGGAGTCGGACGTTTGATTGGAGGTAATTGAGTTTCTTTGCCTTGCCTAATCACCACTGGAAGAGGGTCCTGACAGTTTTATCACTCAGTTCTTTTCTACATTATGCAAATGCTATTGGTTCTTTTAAATAGCCCCCTGCACCATCCCTTATAAATTGTTTAGAAGCCCAAGACTGATTAACCATCAGGATGAGTGAATAGCTGGGGAATGACACTAGTCAACCATTATACTCAGCTGCTTCTCAATGAGCCCAAGATAGACTCCAGCCCACTCGGCTGTGCAGCCTGGAGACGTTCCTTAATTGCTCTATGCTTCATTTTCCTCATCTGTAACACGGGAATGACCATAATAGTATCCACCTCATATGTTTGTTAAGAGGATTACACATGTTAATAGTTGTAGGACACTTGGAGAAAAGCCTCACACCCACTAAGTGTAGACTCTGGCTGCTATCTAAGTGATTTATCTGTGATAATCAACCTTCCATTTTTCTGTACTTTTATTTCCCACCCTCATGCCCCTCAGTGTCCTCAACGGTCACATCCCATCAAAAAAAAAAAAAAAAAAAAAAAAAAGACTTAATAGTGTCATTAAAATGGGAGTTCAAATTGTGGCTCAGTAGGTTAAGAACCCAACACAATGTCTGTGAGAATGCAGTTCAATCCCTGGCCTAACTTAGTGGGTTAAGTAAGGATCTAGAATCACCACAAGCTGCCGTGTAGGTCACAGACACGGCTCGGATCCAGGGTGGCTGTGGCTGTGACACTGGTCTCGGCGACAGCTCCCATTTAACCCCTTAGCCCATACACGTCCATATGCCACAGGTGTGGCAGTAAACATTTTTTAAAACAAAATTAAATTTTAGGAGTTCCCGATGTGGCGCAGTGGTTAACGAATCCGACTGGGAACCATGAGGTTGCGGGTTCGATCCTTGCCCTTGCTCAGTGGGTTAACGATCCGGCGTTGCCGTGAGCTGTGGTGTAGGTTGCAGACGCGGCTCGGATCCCGAGTTGCTGTGGCTCCGGCGTAGGCTGGCAGCTACAGCTCCGACTGGACCCCTAGCCTGGGAACCTCCATATGCCGCAGGAGTGGCCCAAAGAAATAGCAAAAAGACAAAAAAAAAAAAATTAAATTTTAAAATAATGTCATTAAACTATGAATGTCCAAAAGGCTACACATGTTGGTCCTTGCATGATGAGTTTGGATTGAAAGAAGAATAAAGAAATTACTCTCTAAGGAATAATTACATCTGTAAAGGGAATTAGGTTCCCAGGTAGAAATTGTCCAGTATTTCTGAAACCACATCATGAAGCAACTGCCAGCAGCAAGGCGCCTAAAAGGAACAGTATGACGGTTGGAGGCAGGAAGGTTGATTTCCGCCACTTAACATAATTTGGTTTCTGAAAACCCTTCCCTTTTTTATTTTCTGTAAGTTCGCATTTTCTCCTTGTTTCCCACTTCTCGGAGACTCCTTTGTGTATTTCACTTCCTCAAACCCTTCCTGAAAGGCCCGTGTCCCTCCAGGTCCTTTCCCCCTGACTCCATGGGCTCCTTGGTAAGTCACCCTCCCCACGGCTGGCTTCCATGACCCTCTGCACGTGAACGCGTGCCAGGTACCGATCTTCAGCCCGAGTTTCAGACAGCAAAGGACACCCCTTTAGGCTTAGAGCCCTCTAGCAAATCCTAAAGGGTCTCCCCCATCCTGCCCTGCTGTTCTCATGGAAACCCCCACAAAGGCCACGACCTAAGCTCTCCCCGGGCCCCTGCCCAACCCTGGGGTCTTTTGCCTGAGTACCTCTATGACAAGGGGTGAGGTACCCTCTATGGGTGCCTCTGAGGATGTTAAACTTACTTCTTCCTCCCCAGCTTCCTTCTTGTTTCCTCCTGTGGTTCCATCTGACTTAGTAAAGTACCAAACCCAACACTGCTGTTCTCAGAGCACTGGGTCGGGGAAAATCACAGCATCACATGTGGAAAAGATACCCGCCGGGCTGCCCTCGGAAGGGGAGAGTGGAGAAGGCCAGGGAAGGCAGCAGGAGAGGACAGAAGGCTCCAGCAGGGATTAGGTTCAGAGACGGGAAGTGACTGGCTGCTCAGAGGTCAACGGGAAAGATGGAGTTTCAAGAGGCCTGAGAACTGACCACCAGGCGTGGCAATTGGGAGGTCAGTGGTAACTAATAACAAGCCATTTCTAGGAGAAAGGACAGCAGACCTCTGCCTGGGGTAGTTTCAGTAAAAATCACAAGCAGACAAACTAGAGATAGTAGGTAAGCCAAGTCTTATATTTAGCTCTGCGTGTGAGAGAGAGAAGCGCTAAGTTAGCGGGAGGGAGTGGTTGGGGAAGGAGCGTTACTTTTCAGTGGGAGATTACAGCAGGAACGCATGCTGAAATGAATGCTCCCGTGAAGGAGAAAGCAATGATGACTCCGGGGACATTGCAGGAGCAGAGTCATGGGTAGAAGAGACTGGATGGAGACGAGAGCACAGGTGGAGAGTTTAGTTTGGCCACAAGGAAGGGCAGTTCCACCCTGGCGATGCAAGGGAAGCTGGTGTGTGGGCAGGTGCATGAGGAGCTATGGTGGTGGGTCCGGTAGTGTAAGGATATGGGCATTTTCTTCAACTGGCTTCTCGTTTCTCAGTGAAGGAAGAAGGCAGGTCATCATCTCAAAGTGCAGAAGGGGGACCCTGGCAGGCTGGAGGGGGAAGAAATACTGTATGATTTATACGCTGAGTGCAGTGGCTCCTTTGATCCCCATGGGGTACCAACTACCTGGGGTACCAACAGCACCTTCAGCGATGTCCTCAGCAGCGGAGAGCTACCTCACCCAAGGTCACACCCCTCCTAGCAGCTCACAGCCGGTAAGTATTTGAAGCAGCTTGTAACAGTCTGACCGCTTTGGCCTTGTTCCCAAGGCATCAGCTAAGAATTTTGTCGGTCCCGCATTTCAGCTCAGCGTCTCCTCTGTCAAACTCTGGATCCTTCCCTCCTCTTTCAGGGGATGTGTCCCCAGGTGAGCCCCTAAGGTCCATCCTGCACTCTGAATGCTGTCTCAAGAGTCTGCTTCCTCTTAGAGACTCTAATCTATGCTTTGCAACTTAACAGAGAGCGGCATTTTTCTAAGATGAGAGCATGCATACACTACCCCAAATGAGACCGTGTTGAATCCATAGGGTTCCCGTTTCCATGTGCTGGCACCCTCGATGATCAATAGATGCTGGAAGGATCACATTCATTCATTTTTTACAAAAAAGTGCAAGAAAAGGAAGTTTAAAAAGTAGGGTTAGAAGGGAAATTAATGGCAACATTTTTCTTCCAAATACTTTAGTTCATCTAATTGTTCCAATTTATCTTCTTGACTTTTTTCCTTCGAATAATGACATTGAGTAAGCAGTGGAATTCACATTATGCAGGCGTGCACGGAGTCCATGCAACATTCCTTTTATTATTATCCACTTAAGAAATCTATTAGCTGTATTTGAATTTCATAGCCAGAGGGCAATATAATCTGTTGATGGTTTTTTCCATATTGCACATCTACTAAATATTCAATGACTGTCTTAATCACAGATCTTTTTAAAATTAAAATCGATCGGGAATTAAAAAAGAAGGCCTTCGGTTCATAAGACCGTTTCATCACAGGTTGGTTTTTACTGTTCCCTTCAAAGAAACTAATCTTTCTCATTAATGGCTCAAATAGCAAATACAGAAGACAGTTGTAATAAAAATAGTTTTGGGTAATACTTGATAGTCATTACAAGTGGTACTTGACATTAATCCCAATGTTGCAAATAATAAGATTAAGTTAGAAATTTTATCCATGGCATGGTACAACAATTCCAAAGTGCAGACATAACACGAATAGCCCTTTCTAAGCGGTTTTAGAACACAAGAGAAAAATTCTGTTAAAATACATCAGTTTGGGAAAGATCTTTACACAAATATTCTCCATAGAGGCAAACTACTCCAGGACAAGAAAAGAAACAAGTTGAGTTCATTAAACATAGGTTATATAATGTCTTGTAGGTATGTAACATACGATGTGAAATAAGATTCCAGTTGAACCATGGAAGGTTCAGGAAGTCAAAGGGCCAAAGAAATCCACTGGACCTTCACACTTAGGATGCTGAAGTCATGACAAGGAGCTTCTTAGTGGAGAATGCAACTGCCAGAGTCTAAAACAGCTCTGTGCAACAGAAACAGAATGCCAGCCACAGAGGTGATACAGAAGTTCCTAGTGTCCGCAATAAAAAAACGAAACAAGTGATGTTGGTAATACATGTAACTCAATGTGTTTGAAGTGCTATTTCAATATGCAAGCATATCAAACATTATAAACTAGATACTTTGTATTCTTTTTATACAACTAAGTCTTCAACATCCATTGTGAAATCCTAAGGGCTTTTCAAATGGTGAAACAGGTAAGAAGAGTTTATGGGGCTATTGCCCCATCTTCTTTTCAATACCACTAGTGTCACCATTGCACCATCAGTATCATCATCGGAAAATGGAAAATACAAGCTATATCATGTGTTATCTGTCCTTGAAACATTGTTTTGCACACACTGTTTGATTTACTCTTTATGATCAGCATCATAATTGGGTGGTACACGGTATTTTATGTAATACACTTTAATAACATTTATCAATAGAAAGCCCAGAGATAAACTTTGTGGTCAATTAGTATTTGACAAAGGAGGCAAGCATATACAATGGAGAACAGACAGCCTCTTCAATAAGCGGTGCTGGGCAAACTGAACAGCTCCATGTGAAAGAATGTAATTAGAACATTCTCCAACACCGTGCGAAAATAAATAAATAAATAAACTCGAAATGGATTAAAGACCTAAATGTAAGGCTGGAAACTATAAAACTCTTAGAGGAAAACAGAGGCAGAACCTCTTTGACATAAATCGCAGCAATATCTTTTCGGGTCCACTTCCTAGAGTAATAAAAATAAAAACAAAAACAAACAAATGGGACCTAATTCAACTTAAAAGCTTTCGCACGGGCTTATCAGACACAACTTAGAATAGATTTACAAGGAGATCCTGCTGAATAGCATTGAGAACTATGTCTAGATACTCATGTTGCAACAGAAGAAAGGGTGGGGGAAAAACTGTAATTGTAATGTATACATGTAAGGATAACCTGACCCCCTTGCTGTACAGTGGGAAAAAAAAAAAAAAAAAAAAAAAAGAAACAAAAAAACCAAAATCAAACCTCACAGAATGGGAGAAAATCTTTGAAAACAAAGCAGCCAACAAGGGATTAATCTCTAAAATATACCAATATCTCATACAGCTTTATACCAAAAAAATTAAAAAATTAAAAAATTGTCAGAAGATCTAAAAAGGCATTTATGCACAGAAGACAGATGGCCAAAGTACACTGAAAAGATGCTCAACATCACTAATTATTAGAGAAATGGAAATCAAATCTACAATGATGTATCATCTCATGCCAGTCAGAATGGGCGTCATTAAAAAATCTACAAAGAACAAATACTGGAGAGGATGTGGAGAAGACAGAACCCTCCTACACTGTCGGTGGGATGTAAATTGTTGTTGCCACAATAGAAAAGAATATGGACGTTCCTCAAAAAATTAAAAATACATGTATGTGTAACTGGGTCACCATGCTTTATAGCAGAAAAAAATTTGCATCGGGGAAATAACAATAAAATAAAATTTAAAAAAAAGTCATGTGATCCAGCAATCCCACTCCTGGGCATCCATCTGGAGAAAACTATAATTTGAAAAGATACATGCACCTCAATGTTCACTACAATACTATTCACAATAGCCCAAACATGGAGGCATCCTATATGTCCATCAACAGAGCAATGGATAAAGCTGTGGTACATGTGTACAATGAAATATTACCCAGCCATAAAAAAGAATGAACTAATGCCATTTGCATCCACACAGATGGACCTGGAAATTATCATACCAAGTGAGGTAAGTCAGAGAAAGACAAACATCATATGATTCTTTATTGGATTCTCCTCATGTGCAGTATACAACAAAGAATGATACGAGGCAACCGGTTCACAACGCAGAAACAGACTCGAAGATTTTGAAACCAAATTGATGGCCAACAAAAGAGAAACACTGCAGAGAGGGGTAAATGGAAGGTTGGGACTGACATATACACAGTGGCATATATGGAATGGATGAGTAACGCAGACTTACTGTATGGCCCAGAGAATGCTATTCAATACTGTGTAATAACCGACATGGGAAACAAATCTGAAAAGGAATCAATACATGCATATGTATAACTGATGCACTTTGCTCTTAGGATTAGTGTTAGTTTACACCTGAAACTAACACAACCTTGTAAGTCAATATACTTCAAAAAAATTAAAATTAAAAAAAAAAAAAAGACGATGCACAACAGGCTTGGAGACATAAGCAGAATCTAGCGGCTTTGCAAAATAAGTATGAAGTGCTTACCTACTTAACACATTTGTTCCGGGGATTAAATGATCCAGCAGATGATGTGTTACCTTGAAATACAGTGCAAAGGTGCTTGGAACATAGCAGGCACTCCTTATGTGTGTGCTAAAATAAAAGGAACTCTGTGCCCAAAAGCTTGATTTCCCTAATAATTTTCAAAAAATGTAAATAGCCCTCAAAGGAGACATCAGTGCAACAGAACGGCAACCTGATACTTGGTGATATAATCTGTTACATCCAGCAAGTGTTTTTATCATGACCTAGGTGTTACTTCACCACCTTGTGCACAAGTTAATCATGAAATTTCTCAGTGAGAAATATTGGGCAGATATTTTCTCAGAAACCCCATCAGAGCTATCATATTGTTTTTGTCTGTTTTAAACACAACTCTATTGTGATACAGAAGCAGAGTAACCTAGTAAAAACTACAAACCATGATGTATAATTCTGGCCCAATGCTGCATTCAAAAGTGTGCAATATGAAGGGAAAAAAAAAAAAAAAAAAAGACTTGTGCGAACGCCTACCTCCAAAGAATACTCTTTTCCAAATTCAAGCTTCAACCTTCTTTGTATTATTGCTGGATTTAAATAAAGCATCTTTCTGAGTGTGTTTTTTAAAGGCCTGCTATTTTTCCCATTGCGAATGTGCCTCCTCACGCAGTCATGCTGTAGCACACTGAAACTCAGTCAGAGTACACTTCCGAATGGCTGAGTGAGATTACAGGCAATTGAACTTTACAAGCCTCATTTTATTTTAATGCAAATTACTCTTCATCTTAAAATGCATATTTTTCACCTTATTAAGTATACGATTCATTTGAAAAAAAAATTGTGCTTATACCAAAGTAAAGCCAGGTGTATAATGAAATCTGATTTCTCCTTTCTAATAAAATGATAAACACGTTGTTGCCTGGACACTTCTGATCTAACATAAGACATCACACCATGTGAAGCAGAGGGAGCTCTTTCTTCAGGCCCTGGCTTACTGCTAAATGACCATCTTATCAGATTAGGCTTCTTCATTACACTCACTACATAATCATATTTATTTTATTGAGAGCATTTATGTAATCTAAAATTACATGGTCTCCTGACACTAGAATGCAGGCTCTCAGGAAGCAGGGAATCTCTAAGGCCTCTTACCATTAAATTCCTGAGACCAGAAGTTTTCCTGGCCCTAAAAAGACATTTGTGAATCAATAAATTATGAGCTAGAAGTTGCCTTTTACCCTTTTCAAGGAAATACTACTAAAATTATTAAATATTACTCAAACTTCCTGTTTCCCTTCGTTTTCCATACTATTCAAGTCTCAAAAGAATGCTTTTTAAGACATTTTTATATTCTTATTTGTTAGGCATTAGATATTAATATTTAAATAACCAAGTCTATTTTTAACAGAGTCCATTTTTAAAGTTTTCACATTCATTTTATGGGATAAGTGTTAGGTTCATGGTTTTACAATTGACTTTAAAGTCTTAAGTAGATTCAGTTGGCCTACAATGAGAATGATCGTTTTTCTTAGCATTTTTCTGTTTCTCTACGAGTTTTTTAAAGGGAGCATTTTCCTTTATTCAGTAAGTTCCAAATGAGAAATATATTTTCTTATTTTTAGGCAAATGTAAACATCTTCATCAATATACTTAGTTTTCTAGAAAACTAAAACCATCTGGAGATGGCATACGTAGTAGCCACAGTGATGGTTAAGACAGAGAAAATCATACCGGCCTTTTAGTAATAAAACATGTAGGGCACATCTGAATGAATTAAGATGGTTAAAACCTTTTTCTGAGTATTATATTCATCATGAGAAAGTCTGTTTCTCTCATTTGTCACATGCACAAGCTCCTTGGCATCATTCTTTGTCATCCTCTGTATTTAGAGCCGTGAATTCCCAAGGGCAGGACTTATGGCTGCCCTTACCCTGCACAGAGCACAGCAGTGGGTTCAAAGTCAACATCTCATTAAATGATTTAAAATGTGTCCAGACAGTGTCGGCGTTTCAAAAAATGCAGATTTTCCCTTAGACTCTATTTAGAAGAAATACAGTAAGAAATATATTAATAATAATAAACAGAGCCAAGCTGTGGAGACCACATTGCTAGCAATAAGTTAAATCTCTTGGCAAAATTATTACAATACTAAGACACAAATTAAATTCTTACATCAGTTAGTTTGTTTCACTCTGTTTCAAAGCTCTTGGTTTGCACTATGAAACCTGGCCAGGCATTTGACGAAGGAATTATTGGCACAATAGAAGATATAGTATGTTTTTAATCTTACCTCCTTTACTAGAAAAACAAACAACAATAACAGTTTTGTGTCGGTAGGTTAATCTTCCCATATGAAATGCAGAACATAAATATAATTGCAAGCTGTCACCCACTCAATTCTAAAAGCACTTATCAAGTGTCTAGTCTACACAATACAATGCACTAGATTCAAGAGAGATCCTAAACTCAGCCCAATGATTCCTTCACTGTCTAGATCGTACAGTCTGGCCCATGTGACAGACGTGTAGACTACATCTAACTGTAACAGCAGTAAGAATGAAATAAGCTAAATATATAGGAACCATCCTGTGGCAACGTAAAAATGGAGCAACTAATTTTAAAACAGCCTTTCTGAGATAACTGCACATCGGGGATCTTCTTGGCTAGACTGTCAGTAAAGAGAGAAGTAAGGAAAGAAAATTCCAAACTGGAAAAAAAAATGCTAAGGGAACACAGATATGAATTTTGATAGAACATGTTATGTAACAGCAATAACAGTGAGGCTACATTTGGGCTGATGTTCAAACAGAAAATCTGAAGGTGTAATTTGTCTTGGGATCATCTGAAAGCCACACCAGAGAATCTGAAGTTCGATTTCATGGTAGCAGGTGGAGGTCTCAGAAAATCCATGATCACGAAGTTCAACATATGACAACATATCGTGTCAGTCCACTCTCAGTCTGCAGACCAACCCTTTCAAGGCATATGTCACCATATCGAGTCTACCTGCTTCTCAGACGTAGCTGATGAACCTCCATCACACACACACACACACACACACTCAATGTAAAAATCGTCAGAATGGAACATCCCACCAACGCACTAGTCCCATGGGCCCTCATCTTCCTTCCCTCCCCATCTGTACCTTGGAAGTAGTAGTAAGTTGAATATCGTCTCCCCAAAATTCGGGCACACCTAAAGCCTCTTTGAACCTATTGAAATATGATTTTCACTTTCCCACAAAAGTATAAACACATGTCCTTATTGGGAAATGAGGTTTTGTACTATAATTAATTTGGGATATTGAGATGAAGTTATCTCGGACACAGTGTGGACCTACATCCGATAGCTGGTGGCCTTATAAGAAAGAAGACACAGCGACATCTGTTTGATTAAAGCCATTCCCACAGGTGTGAGGTGACATTTCATTATGGTTTCAATTTGTATTTTCCTGATGATTAATAATGCTGAATATCATTTTATGTGTGTGTTGGCCATCTGTATTTCTTCCTTGGAAAAAAGGTCTATTCACGTCCCCTGCCCATTTTTAAATTGGGTCATTGGTTTTTTTTTTTTTTTTTTTGATGCTGAGTTGTGTGAATTCTTTATATATTTTGGATATGAACCCTTTAACAAATACATCATTGGCAAATATCTTTAACCATTCGGTAGACTGCCTTTTAGTTTTATGGTTTCCTTGGCTATGAAAAGCTTTTCGGTCTGCTGTTGTCCCACTGGCCTATTTTTGCTTTTGTTTTCTGCTAAGGGGACAGATCCGGAAAAAATATTGCTAAGACTAATGTCAAGGAACATAAGGCTTATGTTTTCCTCTAGAAATGTTATGGTTTTAGGTTGACATTTAAGTCTTTAATCCATCCATTATAAGTTTGTTTTGTATGTGGTATAAGAAAGTAGTCCCGTTTCATTTTTTGCATATAGATGTCTTTGTCATCTACCATTTATTGAAGAGGCTGTCTTTTCCCCACTGCACATTCTTAGCTCCTTTGTCCTAAATTAATTGATATGAAAGTGTGGGTTTATTTCTGGGTTCTCTGTTCTGTTTCACTGATCTGTGTCTGCTTTTGTGCCTGTGCCATACATACTGTTTTCATTACTATAGCTCTTTAATAGAGTTTTAAATCAGAAAGTATGATACCTTCCACTTTGCCCTTCCTTAAAATTGCTTTTACTATTTGAGTGTTTGTGGTTTATACAAATTTTGGGATTACTTGTTCCAGTTCTGTGAAAAAAATACTGTTGGTATTTTGATAGTGATTGCACTGAATCTGTATATACCTTTGGTTTGCATAAATATTTTAAGTCTGTTTAACATTTCTTGTAAGGCCATTTTAGTGGTGATAAACTCCTTTAGCTTTTTCTTGTCTGGGAAATTCTTTATCTCTCTTTCAATTTCAAATGATAACCTTACTAGGTAGAATATTCTTGGTTGTAAGTCTTTCCTTAGCACTTTGAATATATGTGCCACTCCCTTCTGGCCTGTAAAGTTTCTGCTAAAAAAAAAAAATCAGTGATACATACCAGTTGTTTTCTTCTTGCAGGCTTTAAGATTCTCTCTTTAATTTTGACATTTTAATTTTACAATATGTCTTGGTATGGGTCTCTTCTGTTCAACTTGTTTCAGACTATCCTTGCTTCTTGAACTTGAATAACTGTTTCCTGAACTGGGTTAGGGAATTTTTCAGTCACTATTTCTTCAGACAAGTGTTCCATCTTTTCCTCTCTTTCCATTTTGGGACCCTTATAACACAGATGTTATTATGACTGATGTTGCATCAGAGGTTCCTTAAACTATCCTCATCTTTAAAAAAAAGTTATTTCTTTTTGCTGTTACAATTGGGTGATTTCCACTTTCCTGTTTCCAGATTGCAGAGCCATTTGTCGGCATCATCTAAGCTACTATTGATTCCACCTACTGTATTTTTATTTCAGTTACTATATTCTTCAGCTCTGACTGATTCTTTTTCTTTTGGTTCAAGATCTCACTGTGTTCATCCATTTTCACTTTGAGGACCTTCACTTTGAATTTTTTATGAGATTGATGATGTCTCTCTCTTTTGTTTAGGTCTTTTATTGAGGTTTCTTCTTGTTCTTTTCTTTGGAATTTATTCCTTTGTCTCCCCATTTTCCTAACTCTCTGTGTCTATTTCTATGTCTTCAAGATATCTCCTGGTCTTAAAGAAGTGGCTTATGTAGGAAATTTACTGTGGGGCTCAGAAGAGAAATCCCTTTTCATTACCAGAACCAGGACCTTCACTCTTAGCCCCTGGGTGGGCTGCTTGTGCCCCCCTGTTGTGCCAGTGCTACAGTTGCTGGTGGGTGTGGCTGGCCCACAGGCCAGCTGGCTGTGAGGTCCTTCCATGACTGCTATGGGCATAGAACAGGGCAGGCTGGCCCCTGGTCCAGCTGTCTGTGAGGCTCAGTCACAAGTGCTATAGGCATGCTGGTGGGCACATGGGACCCCAGTGCAGGAGCTACTTTGTGGAGGCACCAGTCCAAACTAAGGCCACCCATTGTGTGTGATGGTACAGGGGTCATTTTGGAGGAAGCCAGCTGAGGCAAGCGTGTTGGATTGGGAAAATGTTCAGGGAATGCCAGGGCAGGGCAAACTGTGCTAGCAAGGAGATGCCAGTTGTTAGAAATGGCATCTGGCAACTCCTAGACAGCTGAATAGAAGGAAATTTTTTTAAAATGGTGCCTACTCGTGCCTCAGTCCCTGAAGAAATTTCCAATGGATGCTTGCCCCTTTGGTACTCAACCTAAACTTAGTCAATGAATCTCCTTTACATAAAGCTCAGGTGCTTTTCAAGCTGCTGCTTCTCTGCTGGGACTCAGAGCAAGTGAGTTTGTGGAAGAGCTCTTTAAGAGCAGAGTTCCAGTTTCTTACTGACACACTGCTCTCCTGGGCTTCAGCCTTCCAACCAAGCCAGATGTTATATGCAATCATCATCTCAGAGCAAGTCCTCTGGGCTGGAGTGACTGATGAGGGGCTCAAATCCCTCAGGTCTTAGGAATGACCTCCACGTTTGTCATAGCCCATCCTGCTCCATGTCTCTGTGCCCCTCCTACCTATTCTGGTGTGCTTTTTTCTTTATAGCCCTAGTTGTATAAGTGCCATTCTGCCGTCTTCACTCTCAGAGATAGTTGCTCTTTGAGTAGTTGTAGTTTTGGTGGGTTCATGGGAGGAGTTGAGCTCTGGATCTTCCTGCTTGGCCATCCTGATCCCATCTCCCACACTCATTTGATCTTGAACTTTCCCTTGATCAATCATTGCCTATAGTAACATCGTACTCTTTCTCTACTTGCAGTCTTGGTGTTGGTATAGGCATTGAGTGAAGTACCTTCCAAGAACACTGAACTAAAGCCAATAATTTTATCATAGGAAATCAAATCAAAATATCAACAGGAAAAAAAATTTTTCAAAATAAACCTAAATAAAACCAGCATCTCTCAGAACAAAATCATTTAACTGTGGCTAATGTAGTAATAATATTAACTAACATTTGAATTCTGAATGTGTGCCAGGTATTATTCAAAGCTTGTTTAGACATACTAAATTATTTCAATAATACTGAGAGGCACTATTATTATGCTTTTTATAGATATGGCAACAGCTATGGGGAAATTAAACAAGTTGCCCAAGAAACCTCAGTTGGGCTGGAACCTAAATTAGAACTCTCACAGCCTTAACCACTAAGGAAAGTTAAAGGCTCATTCTAGGAAGCCTAGGAAAAATTATAGCTGAATGAGAAGCACAAGCAGTTCCAGTAAATGCAAAGCAAAGGAAAGGGTAATAATAATTGAAGTAGACCTGCTATATCCAGGTGGTACTATAACCCCTACTGCACAGAAGGATGCATCAAGTGCTGCTGGCTTGACAGCACCAAGTATTAAATTCCTAGAATTATCCCATGTTGTTCCGATCCCA
Organism: Sus scrofa; assembly: GCF_054392235.1. Taxonomy (NCBI): domain Eukaryota; kingdom Metazoa; phylum Chordata; class Mammalia; order Artiodactyla; family Suidae; genus Sus; species Sus scrofa. The sequence continues at coordinate 2,558,584 of NC_139392.1, forward strand.
GGCTCATCAAACAACAGTCTGATTTTAATTTGACTTGTAATATAATGTGCATAAAAGGAGATGTATTAGCCAGAGGAAGTGAATATATATTCCATTAGCAGGTTTATTTCTCATTGTAAATGAACAAATTGGCATTCTGGTTTCATTACATCAGCTCATGTAAACTTCATTAGAGTGTGGAAGCTTTCCTGAGTCTGATCAACACTGGTGGAATGATAAAATCATGTTTCTGCTGTGCAGAGATGAGGCTTAGAGAGGGTGGATGCCTAAGATCATGCCAAACCGAGGGCCTCTGCTTGGGTAGTTCAGGTGGCTTCCGTTAGCAATGCCTACTATCTTTTATGTGCTATGCCTGTCTTTCCACAGCACTCAAGACTGTATCATATAATCTAAATCACAGAATTAACAGATCAAAAAGTCAAGGTTGGAAGAAATTTTAGAGCTATCCTAGTTGCCATCTGGTACGTGAGTGAACTCTAAAATGTCACTTACAAACATTTGCTCAATCGATGCTTTAAAGCCCCTGGAGGTTTTTCACCATCTCCCAAGGATACCCAGCTCATGTGATGACAGATGAGAAACTGAGCCAGATCTGCTTCCTTGAAACTTGCAGACAGAGTCAGGAGGTGCTTACGCAAGGCCCACTCTTCTTCCATGTGATGAACGCACAGGATCAGAAGAAAATTCACAAATCCCCATGGGTCTGCCCCTCTCAAAGCTAAGCGTCTCCAACTTCTCCAAAGATGTTTTCAATGGGCCAAAGTTTTGATCTTGTCATTATCCGTATCACTTTCTCTCAAACCAGTTTCCAATTAACCAATCCCCTCTGGAGTTTAGCACCTAAGGGTGTAGCAAAAATAGTTCTACTCTGAACTAACTTGCACAAAACAAAAACAAAACCATTTTCTTGATAAGCTACTTCTCCTAACAAGCTAAAATGCCACCAGCACTGCTGAGGGAACATAACTGAACGAACTGAGATGTCCACATCTTTTTCTCAACCCAAAGTTTCTCAGGGAATGCCCGTGTTTTTTACACTTAAAGAGTTACCAGGTGGGCACCTAGATCCAAGTTTCAAGGCACCCACAAAAAATACTCTCGCTCCACAAGAGCTAGGAAGCAAATGAGACACACACATAGACAAAGCAGAGATCAAAACAGCAGTTCTCTGACCAATGACGATGTGCTTCATTCGCGTTTCCACAACAGGCTTCAACTCAGAACTCAGGAAGAGAATTCGTAACTAGAGAAACAAACTCTGTCCCCCCCACTTCCCCAGAGAAGCAAGCCAAATCGTACGCCTCCTGCAGGCATCTGTGTATACGAAATGAAGAGAGGTACAAGGGGCTGAACTGTGCAAACACAGCCCTCCGCCCACCCCAGACACTTCCAGTTAGAGGGTGAGGTTAAGAAAACCTACGGGATGTGGGATTTCCGGGAAAACCTTGCTTCTGAAACATCAGAATGGGAACACCGCCAGTGTTGCTCCAGCTTATTTAATAAACACAGGTTTAGCCATCCTGTTTGTGCTCAAACAGGGCTGTGGTTACGATGGAGTAAGAGGGAAGGTGAGAAATCGTGCAGAGCCTTTGTCTCAGGTCAGGCTGCTGCAACAAAATACCAGAGGCTGGGCAGCATAAACAAAGATGTATTTCTCTGGAGTCCCCATTGCGGCGCAGCAGAAACACATCCAACTAGTAACCATTAGGTTGCAGGTTTGATCCCAGCGTTGCTGTGAGCTCGGATCCCACACTGCTGTGGCATAGACCAGCAGCTGTAGCTCCCATTCAACCCCTTGCCTGGGCACTTCCATGTGCCATGGGTGTGGTCATTAAAAAAAAAATGCATTTCTCATCGAGCTGGAGGCTGGGAAGGTGTCCGCAGATTAGGTGTCTGGCAGGAGCCCCCTTCCTGGTTGGCAGACAGGTGCCTTCTTAGAGCACCCTCAGTGCCGGAAAGAGAGATTGTCTGTTCCCGCCCCTGCTTATAGGGCACTAATCCCATTCCGGAGAGCTCCGTCCTCGAGACCCAGGTACCCCCACAAGCCTGCCTCCCAACACTGCCATACGGGAGGTTACAGCATAAACACATGACTCTTGGAGGACACACATGCTCAGCCCACACAGCATCACCTGTGGCATATGGACGTTCCCAGGCTAGGTGTTGAATCAGAGCTATAGCTGCCAGCCTACACCACAGCTCACAGCAACGCTGGATCCTTAACCCACTGAGCAAGGCTGAGGATCAAACCTGCATCCTCGTGGATACTAGTCAGGTTCTTAACCCACTGAGTCACAAGGGGAACTCCCAGGATAGTCAGTTTCTTACATGGATGCTCATGGTCCCAGGAGGAAGAAAGCAGAAACTTCCAGTCCTCACAAAACCTGCCCTGGAAGTGACACAGTATCACTTCCCCCGTAGGTTATGGTAATGCCAGCCCAACCTAAATCAAGCGGAAGGGACACAGGGGTCATGTTTTAATGAGAGGGATACCGGGTAATGTCCAGTTATCTTTATTTTTTAAGGATAAAGAGTAAACATGTCGGTATAAATTCACATTTAAAATCAGAATGACTTTTCCCCAAGCAATACTGATACCTCCTGTAGAATCTGAAAGACATAATAAAATAAAATAACCCACCCATCTAAGGACTTAGGCTTCCCACACCATCCTTGAAAAACCACCTTCAGTCTGTTGTAACATTTACTTCCAGGGTTTTCTTAAAACCACACCGTTAAAGCCGTCCTGCTTCTTCACACACAGGCAGCCTACGGCAGTTTATTACTATTACTTTAAACTACCGCAGTCTGGCGTTCCCACCGTGGGGCCGTGGGTTAATGACCCTGCTTGTCTCTGTGGAAGCTCTGGTCAATTCCCAGCTGGGACAGTGGGTTAAGGATTGGGCTGTTGCCATAGCTGTGGTCTAGGTCACAGCTGTGGCTCAGATTCCATCCCTGGCCCCAGGAACTTCCATATGCCGAGGGGGTGGACAAAAAAGGAAACACACACACACACACACACATGTGCGTGCACACACACATGGGCACGCAGACATGATAAATAAATAAACTGCCATAATCTTCCCTTTACCACAAACTGCATTCCTCCCACTTGCAAAACATGTTTATCTGCTCCCAAGAGCCCCAGCATGACTGTCAGGCTTGAGGTCCTAGATTGCATTCTCTACACCGGGACCAGGGAGGAGGCTTCTTTCTGCCTTGTATCCTGGCGTTTGGTTCCTCCCAAACCAAAGACCTGTGAACTGAACAACGCATTTCCTGCTGCCCACCCATGGAAGAGGCAATGATGGTACAAGAACAGAAGAAATAGGACAGAAATAAAGCCCCAAACTAGGCTCCCCGATATCCTCTTGCTACCAGCTCTTCATGGGGCTCTAGATGCAGGGAGAACTGGGAGGTTTTAGCGCTGTATCCCAGGCTGCCCACACCGGCATGGATACGGTTCCTTCAGGGCTCAGTAGCCAAACAGGGTCCCTCGAGGGTCACAGTGCCAGCCCAGCATACCAAAAGCTTAGAAAACATGCCATCCCTGCAGCAGTTATCTGTGGAAAACACAGTAAGAGAACTTAGCTTCATTCAAGACCATACCAGACGCTAGCCAGTACCAAGCCAAGGAAAAGGTCGGGGATTAGTTTTGGTCATTTCTACTTTCCAATCCACTTATACATTATCAGAATTTAAATTTGTTTCCGCTTTTGTTTGTTTGTTTTTACAGCTACACCTGCAGCACATGGAAGTTCCCAAGGCAGGGGGCAAATCTGAGCTGCAGCTGCCAGATTACACCACAGCCACAGCCACATCAGATCCTTAACCTGTGGAGTCAGGCCACGGATTGAACCCACAGGATCACAGAGACAAGGTCGGGTCCTTAGCCTGCTGAGGCACGACGGGAACTCTAAATTTGATTGTTTAATCTCAGCTGAAATAGGAAAAAATAGCCCCTCCCCGCAGCATCCACATCTGAGCCTGTCACTGTTTCCTTTTTACTCTCATAAAAAAGAGCAAATTCATTTCTTAAAATTGCCTCAAATTTTGCATTGTTCAATATATTTGCACATTCAGCACTTTCTTTTCACACTGTTCATCTTACAAACTAAGGCTTTTGTTTTGTTGTCTCATACCACAAAAAGACAAAACCCACAAGTATACTTTCTGGGATCGCATGGTCTCTGATCAAATATTGCAGTCCCAGATGAAAGAATAAGGGGAGAGAGAGATTACTGCAGTTTCAACTAATCTATTTGAAGATGCAGGCGTCCGAGAAAATAGCTAAAGCTGGAGGTAGCAAAAATATAGATGTTTTCCTTTTGAGCCAATGTGCAGCATCCCCACTTCACGGAGCCAGGGGTGCCCATGGGCTCCATCAGCAGACACCTTATCCAAAGACCTAAAGAGGGGGGCTTGGGCGGAAATCGCCAATTATCCACTCTCTGATCTTCCCTCTTATCCGCCCTCTCACCCGGGGAAAATTGTTAGGTTGACTCAGGGGTGTTTTCCCAGGAGAGCTTTTCTTTCACACAAGGGTGCATTATTTGTGGTTGCTCTTCCCCTGATGCGAACTCGCTTGCAGCAGTTTTTGAAGAATTTCAAAGGGTGTGCCCTATGGATAACAAGTTCCATTAAAGCCGCGCACTGATACTGGGTCCCCCCTTTTAATATAGTCCTCGAGTTACCTTACTAAGAGTTGTGAAGTGAGGGAAGTGCGTAGTTGGGACTACTTAAAACTGCCATTTACACTAGGAAATCTAAACTCTCCTGACATCCAGACTTCTTTGCACAAGTGAAAGGTGAGAAGGAAGGATCATTCAGAGTGTCGGATTGGCACGTGCACACTAATGGATGTGCCAGGATTCGTCAAGGGGGACCTTCTATAAAGCACAGGGAACTCTTCCCAATATTCCTTTTTTTTTTTTTTTTTTTTAAATGGACACACCTGTGGCATATGGAAGTTCCCAGGCTGGTGTAGAATCGGAGCTGCAGCGACCAACCTGTGGCAGAGCCACAGCCACACTGGATCCTTAACCCACTGAGCAAGGCCAGGGATGGAACCAATGGCTTCAGGGATATCAGCTGGATTTGTCACCGCTGAGCCATGATGGGGAGCTCCTACCCAACATACTGTGATAACCTCTATGGGAAAGAATCCAAAACAGAATGGACGTGTGTATGCATGTAACAGAATCACTTTGCTATACACCTGGAACCAATACAACATTGTAACTCAACTCTGCTTCAATCAAATTTCTAAAAATGAAAAAAAACAATGTCTCTATTTCACCCAATCTCCATGGAACATTTACACATATATTTGATTCAATAAAAATGTCAGTCCATCCCTGGAGTTCCCGTCATGACACAACGGAAACAAACTCGACTAGGACCCATGAGGTTGTGGGTTGGATCCCTGGCCTCCACCAGTGGGTTAAGGATCTGGCGTTTCCATGAGCTGTGGTGTAGGTTGCAGATGCAGCTTGGATCTGACTGTTACTGTGGCTCTGGTGTAGGCTGGCGGCTACAGCTCCAATTGGACCCCTAGCCTGGGAACCTCCATATGCTGTGGGTTCGGCCCTAAAAATCTAAAAAGCTAAAAAAAAAAAAAAGAAAAAAAAGTGTCAGTCCATCCCTAATCTGGAATTCCTTTTGTTTACCACTCTTCCACCAAAATAACTGAGAGCAGTTCACAAACTTCAAGCATTTACTGTGTGCTTGGTGATAAAAGCAGCCCATTAGAGGAAATGAACCCACATAAAGCACCAACGAGTCCTCTGTCTCTCCTGAGCGACTCTGGGCGTTATTATCCTCTTACAACAGAATTCCTGTTTGACCGCCCCCAAGAGTTTGGCCTCACAATTTGACCATCAGGCTCCACAACAGACAGCAGTGGGCGGCATGACATAGGGCTTGTGTTTCTCATCATCAGTTGTTCAGAGCAGGGGACTGAATTGAGCCACTGGCCATGTTCGTCTTCCTTCTCCCCTTTGCTTGGTGGAAAACAAAAAATGTGGTTTTATCATTTTTAGCCGTTTTCAAGCCTCTTCCCTTCGAGTCCTTATCTTAATGACATTGTCCTCAGCACATATATTAGAGCACAAGGCCACCCATGGAAAGCGCCTTCTCCACTGAAATGTGACCAGACAATGTGACCATTGCACGGCCACGCCCCTCAAAAAAATCCCTTCTTCAGTTAAATCACTTTCATCAATGAAATGCCACCTCCTTTTCTTTCTCATCTAATTTGCTTGAGATTTATTTATCCAAACTGCATTTTTGAGGACTTCTCTTTAATCCTTACTCACATTTTTCTAACACTATCAAACTGCCCCTTTTTTGGAAATTATATTTGGCATACAACATTGTATACATTTAAGGTATATAACATGTTGATTTAATCTAGTTGTATATTGGAACATGACTGTCATTGTAGTGGTAGTTAGCACCTCCATGCCATCACATAATTATCATTTATTTCTGTGGTTGGAATAATTAGGACTTGTCTCTCAGCAGGTTTGATGATTATAACACAGCAGCATTATCCACCCCGACTGTACTGTGAGTTCGATATCTAGGACTTATCTACTGCTCACTGCACGTCTGTGCCCTTAAACAACCTCTCTCTTGTCCCTCCACCCCCAAGCCCCTGATAATCCCCATTTTACTTTCTGCTTTTAGAAACTTAGTTTTCTTAATTCCATGTATAAGTGACATCATGCGGTTTTTGTCTTTCTCTGATTTACCTCACTAAGCATATGTCTAGTTCAATCCACGTTCTTGCAAAGGATAGGATTTTCTTCTTTTTCACAGCTGAGTAAAATCCCATTGTCTACATATAACACGTGTTACAATGGCTATCACCAAGAAGACAAGAGATAAATATTGATGAGGAAGTGGAGAAAAGGCACTCCTTGCACATTATTAGCAGGAATGTAAATTGGGGTGGGGCAGCCACTATGGAAAACAGTATGCAGGCTTCTCAAAAAAAAAAAAAATTTTTTTTTAACCATGTGGCTTATAGAGATCCTAGGCCAGGGATCAGATCTAAGGCATAGTTGCAACCTACAACTCAGCTATGGCAATGCCAGATCCTTTAACCCACTGTGCCAGGTCAGGGATCAAACCTGCATCCTGGTACTGCAGAGACATTGCAGATCTCATTGAGCCACAGTGGGAATTTCTCAAAAAATATAAAAAATAATCTAGCATATGACCCAGTGATTCCACTTCTGGGTATACACTCAAGGGAAATGAAAACAGGATATCAAAGAGATAAATACACACTCATGCTCATTGCAGCATTATTCCTAATAGTCAAGATATGGAAACAATCTAAGTGCCTGGCAATGGATGAACAGGGAAAATCAACCTTAAAATGTGTAGCCACGATTCCAGCCCAGGAGCCACCCTTTAGCTACCAGACATTTTCAGATAATATGTCCCTTTTGCCTTTCTGCTCATTCTCTTGTTGTTCATCAAAATTAAGTCCCAAGATGATTCCTGAGAGATGTTTGTTTGTTTTGCTTCTTAGGGCCACACTTAAGGCATGGAAGTTCCCAGGCTAAAGGCTGACCTGGAGCTGCCGGCCACAGCAATGCGGGAACTGAGCTGCTTCTGCAACCTACACCACAGCCCACAGCACGGCTCGATCCTTTAACCCACTGAGCAAAGCTAGGGATCGAACCAGAACCTCATGGATGCTGATCGGATTCGTTACCGCCGAGCCACAGTGGGAACTCCCAAGATGAATGTACCTGATCACGTTCTGCCTTGTCTTCAAGAAGAGTGTGATTTACCATCTGAACAAAACCTTCAGAGGAAGACTCCACACGAGCACACTGAACTTGAGAAAAGTAGGGGTTTGTTCCTTACAACTTACCAGGTCAGCACAGACCTGTTTCCTGAATGTAACTCCCTCATCCACTGAATTTTACGCTTCTTCAGAACGGAAGCCATGAGATCTGATCTTATTTCACCAGGTCCATAATAAATTATCAGGCCCAGAATACTCATCCAAATAAATTAAGCTATTTATTTAAGAGGAAAACCTAATCTATAGTTCCATGTTATATGTTTAATGCGTTGTTAGCGAATATTAGGGCTAATTAATTTTGTAAATTTGAGTTACTTGATTAGGACATCAAGAGAATTAAATCTTTGAACATCCTATGAGAAGCTGTTTTCCCATCAGTCTTCTCAAAATGAGGAAAATGATGCTTCAGAATTTTACTTACAACTCTATTTTTTCTTTTCTTTTTTTTTTTTTCTTTGGAGGGGGGACGGCCACATCTGTAACCTCTAGAGCTTGTGGCAATGCCAGATCCTTAACCCACTGAGTGAGGCCAGGGATCAAACCTGCATCCTCACAGATACTGTCGGGTTCTTAACCCACTGAGCCACAGTGGGAACTCCTGTTTCTTTTTCTTAAACCCCAAAAGAACTAGGAGGTGGAAACAAAGAGCTACCAGGGAAAGGAAGCCCCATCCACTTTTTTCCTTTGATGATACCATTTCTTTTCCTTTCGAATTTTCTAAGATTTCATCACAGTTTATACTTGGAGAACAAAACTTGCCCTTATACCCTTGAGTATCCACTCCGAGAAGAAAGTGGTAGTTCTCAGCTTCCTCATCCACCCACAGTCTTCGCATCAGAATTACACGGATGTTCTAAAATCTGGAGACATCACTCAGTTTCCCTGTCTGTCCATGCGTTTTGACTGCTGTTCTATCTCCCGTTATATAACTGTCTCTTAGGTCCTAAAATGATGCCTAGAATTTGTGTTTACACGCCTGTTCTAACTTGGTCCTGCCTACCCTAGTTTTTACTTTCTTTCCACCATGTCCTATGGAGGTGACTGTCCATGTTTCCTGCCCTGGTACTCACTGGACACCACCTGCCCTAATGCTCCCTAGAAATGTCGCTGGGCCAATTTAAAGCTCTGATACATCATGTTAAAGGGCCAGTTACCGATATTTCATTAGATAAGTATAATGGTAACAGGAGTATTTTTCCAATGCCCAGCAAAGGAGAATTCTTGCTAGACATTTGTCAGAAATCATTTCTCCCTCTATACCTAGCTTAAGACACCTCTTTTTCATTTCTCCTCTTGTCCACATCATGCAATCCTAGAATATAAAGTCTAATGAAAAGGAGAAAAAAAAATTGAAAACCACAGCAAAAGAAAGGCAGCCGCATCTTAAATGGTAAACATAAAATTCAACTTTTCACTTAAAATTTTAAAAACTATCCATTATGTTTTGACATGGGTCCTAATTTATAAGCTATTTTATGTCAGAAGCATAAAATGGTATGAAATACTGTGATTCGGCTTACTTTGGTGGCATAACACAGACAATATGGACTCAATCAAGTTCAGCCTGTAACACTATCATCACCCCCATGTTCTCCACTCATTTGAAACTAAAACAATGCAAACACAGAACACAGGAACTAAAGAAACATTTAGAATCCAAAATTTCCACCACAGTCTCCTTTTCCCGGAAGTCTGTGATGGGGAAGGAGAGACTATGGGCCATAGGACAAGCCGCCCAAGGGAGCCCGCTAAACTGCGAGGGCGGGATTCCCCAGAGGAGGGATGCTAAGCCAGCTCACAGGACGCTCTTGTGCAGGCAGGAAGGGAAGTCTGCTGGAGAACGTGTGGGAAAGCGTATGTTCCCTGATTAAGACAGAAGAGAGAGGGTTTTTTTTTTTTTATTACTCAAATGAATTTATCACGTCTGTAGTTGTATAATGATCATCACAATCCAATCTCACAGGATTTCCATCCCACAGTCCAGGCACATCCCCCACCCCCAAAACTGTCTCCTCCGGAGACCATTAGTTTTTCAATGTCTGTGAGTCAGCATCTGGTCTGCAAAGAAGTTAAGTCTGTCCTTTTTTCAGATTCCACATGTCAGTGAAAGCATTTGATGTTGGTGTCTCATTGTATGGCTGACTTCACTTAGCATGATCGTTTCTAGGTCCATCCGTGTTGCTAAAAATGCTGGTATTTCGTTCTTTTTAATGGCTGAGTAATATTCCCACTGTGTATATGTACCACATCTTCTGGATCCACTCCTCTGTCGATGGACATTTAGGTTGTTTCCATGTTTTGACTATTGAAAATAGTGCTGCAATGAACATCAGAGTACATGTGTCTTGACTCGCAAAGAGAGAGTTTTTTAAGCCGTTCCAACCCCACAGCAGCTGGCCTTTGAACTTGACAGTAGGAAGGTATGATGGTGAAACTGTAGCACCCAACTTGCAACCATGAAACAATAAGCCTGAGAGGAAAAGGCTGGTACTTTGGTGATGGCAGCAGAGAAGGTTCCTGAGGCTGGTGCCCCAGCCACCTTCTCCAGACTTCTCTGTTCTGTGGAATAATGAGTGTTAGTTCCCTAATCACTTCAGCCACTGTTCATTTTGGTGAAGTACCGCTTACGGCCCAGTTTTCTTAATGAATAAAACCGGGAGGAGATCCCATCACAGCTCAGTGATTAACGAACCTGATTAGCATCCAAGGGGACGAGGGTTCGATCCCTGATCGTGCTCAGAGGGGTCCAGCTCTGATTTCACCCCTACCCTGGGAACTTCCGTATGCCTCGGGTATGGCCCTCAAAAGATTTAAAAAAAAAAAAAAAGAAAGAAAAAACCTGGAAAATGATAACATCTAGATAGCATCTAAAACCATTGTGGTGCAGCAGAAACAAACCCGGCGAGGACCCATGAGGTTGCAGGTTCGATCCCTGACCTTGCTCAGTGGGTTCAGGATCCAGCGTTGCCATGAGCCGCGGTGTAGGTCACAGACATGGCTCGGATCTGGTGTTGCTGTGGCTGTGGTGTAGTCTGGCAGCTACAGCTCCAATTGGACCCCTAGCCTGGGAACCTCCATATGCCATGGGTGCAGCCCTAAAAGGACAAAAGACAAAATAAAGAAGTAAAGAAATAAAAACACAAGTTTTATTTTGTAATGGAAACAATATTAAAACATTTTTTAAAATAAAAATTTCAAAAATAAATAATAAAACTCTAGTTAAGCAATAATCACAGGAGCTATTCTGCATCATTACATGTAAAATGCCTGAAATTGAAGATCATGAGCACATCTCTTGTTTCCGTGTATCTCTGCGGGAGGGGAAGGAAAATACTTTCAGGACATGTCAAGATGTAAAAGGCTGACTGATAAGAAATGGTCGGAGCGAGACATTCATTGAGGCAGTTGGTTTTTTTATTTACTCCATCATTACCCACACTTACACTCAGAGTAATGTTGTCTAAATCTCCATAAACCAATTCACCCCATGGAAAGAAATTCGAGAAGTAATACATACATACTACATTGAATATACATTTCTAAGTGCTATTCAGAAAAACCCTGTGTCCACTATGGCACAGGAAAATGTGGTCCTACCACTTTCAGCTTTCAAGATAAATGATCAAAGTAATGAGAGGAGGTACTTAGGTTTGAGGAAAGAAAGATGAATAAATACCTAAATAAAGGCATGACAGTTGTGGCTATAAATCCCTTCGCTTTGTCAGCTTGGGTAGGATAATGTAAACTATGATGCATGTTATTTTGATATTGCTATTTGCATTCAGGGAACTCCATTCTGGTTCCATAAAAATTGCAACATCCATTTACATTGTCCTCAGAAGTGTAGATTGTATCATTTGCTATGAGAGTAGCCCTCAAGGTATTACTACACTTGATTATGACAGAGAGGAAAAAAGAGAATAAAATGTCAGGGGCTTTTTTATTGGCAAAAATCAACCTTAAAGTTATGGCTATAATCCATGAATCACTTTTAATTGAAAAATGTTTAGAGAAGAGAAAACAGTAAATTCAGGCAAAGAGGCGTAGGCGCAAGGTGGTGTTTGGAGAGAGATTGTTTTTTCACTAGGTTTGCCAGATGAAATAAGGAGGTAACATCTGAGGAACATCTATACTAAAAAATTATTTGAAGTTTATTTGAAATTCCAATTTAACTAGGTATGTGCTATTTTTCGTTTGTTTTGCTATTGCTTAATATGACAGCCCTAGATAACAATACATTTTATTAAAAGTTTTCTTTTTCCTCCTTTTCTTTGGCATCACTGTTGCCACTCGAAGTAGATACATTACAACAGTCAAGTCACCAAACTTTTTTTTCTTTTTTTTTTTTTTTTTTTGTGTGTGTTTTTTCAGGGCTGCACCCACAGCATATGGAAGTTCCCTGGCTAGAGGTTGAATCAGAGCTGCTGCTGCCAGCCTACACCACAGCCACAGCAATGCAGGATCCAAGCTCCATCTGCAACCTACACCACAGCCCAGGCTAGGGATTGAACCCGCATTCTCATGGATGCTGGTCAGGTAGGTTACCGCTGAGCCATGATGGGAACTTCCACCAAACTTATATTTTCTCCCTTTGGGTTCCAAGAATTAGAAATGTATAGATGCATAAGACATGGTCTCTAACTGGCAAGGAGCTCTTTTCCTCTAACGGGTAGGAATCAGTGGATGCACCACTTCCCTGGCATGTGTCCCACTGAGAACAAATTTATGAGAATCAAATCCGTGCCTGAAGGACCCCCATGACTTTTAGCATAAACCCACGTCTTCTCATTTGCAGTTATTCTCTCTTCCTGTTCCCCTGCAGCCTCCACTCTACCCACCAGCCTGGCTCCCAAGAACATGAGGCTCCTGTCTGTACACATGTTTTTTGTTTTTTTTTTTTTTTTTTTTTTTTTTTTTTTTTAATCATCTGCTTGTCTGTAGACCCAAGATATGGTTCCCTGTCCATGTGGTTGCTCCAACCTTAGCTTTAATTTTACCTGAATTCATAAAGAGGTTCTCTTGAAAGAAATTTCATGCTTGCACTTATTTTTTTCTCCCATATTGTCAAGATCTGCCACCTAAGCAATCGCCTGGACTCTTTCCATCACCACGCACGTCACAGCTGCCAGCTCTCTCTGTTTTTCACATTTTCATGGGAGAAAAATGTCAAGAGATTTCTCAAAGAGATGTGAATTTAGAAAAATCAAGATCACATTATATATAGAGAGAGGGATAAAAACAGTCGAAAAAAGCAACTGATGGAGTTCCCTTGTGGCTCAGCGGATTAAGCATCCAGCCTTATCACTGCTGTGGATCTTGTTACAGCTGTGGCACAGGTTTGATCCCTGGTCTGGGAACTCCCCAAGCTGCAGGTGTGGCCAAAAAATAAATAAATGAAAAGCAACTGATAAACATTGATGCTGCTCAGACTTCATAACAGATGCTTAATTAAAAGTACATTCTTCGAGTTCCCATCGTGGCGCAGCCGAAACGAATCTGTCGAGGAACCATGAGGTTTCGGGTTCAATCCCTGGCCTCGCTCGGGGGGTTGAGGATCCGGCATTGCCGTGAGCTGTGGTGTAGGTTGAAGATGTGGCTCAGATCTGGCATTGCTGTGGTGTAGGCCAGCAGCTACCGCTCCGATTAGACCCCTAGCCTGGGGTCAGACACAGCTGACCCCTAGCCTCCATATGCCACAGGTGCGGCTCTAAAAAGACAAAAGCCAAAGACAAAAAAAAAAAAAAAAAAGTAAATTCTAGAATATAAAGTTGGGAGGAGAGAGCGACAAAGTAGGAAATTATCTAAAAAGCAGGACTACATGTAATTTACATTTTAAAGTCCCATCTGCCTAAGTTTCTTAATTACAAACACCAACAATTCCATTACAACATGACAGGATATTACGTGCCCTTTTCCCCTGTTGTGTTGTAATGATAGACTGAGTTTAGAGGCACCACAAAATTTTTTCAGAGAAAAATTATTTTAGTATTAATTTGCAGTAACATAATCATGATGTCTTTTAGAGAACATGTGAATTTCTACCTTCAGTTTTTTCATTTCTTAATAAAAACACTTCAAATGTCCCTTGATTAATTGAACTAATATACATTCAAAGTGTTTTATAGATGTAAAAGCTGTGCATATAAATCTGAAGAAGGAAACAGGCATATTTCGTGCTTTGTTTATTTGTTCCGATTTCATATAATTGTAGTAATTACAGCAAAAAGTTTTTACCTATCAATCAACAGACATTCAAATTAAAATAAAATGATTTTTTTATCTTACTATAAACTGGATTTTTAAAGGTGTAAATACAGCTTTCTAAAAATGCTTGCTACCATGGTTTTATCCTACATGTGCGAACCCGCCACATGCCTGATTTTATAAACTTAGAGTGAAAAGAAGCCTTGACTCTAAACTATGTCTATTTTACTTTTGTGTTTAATTAATTCCTTGGATATTTTTATTAGTCACATATTTTGTGTTTGAATTCCCAAGAGCAGAATAATAATATATACTCTCATTCTCTGCCATAATGCATTCTCCTTTGCAGGCCTATTATGAGTACCAAGATTTTTTTTTTTAATTGTGTTGGAGTATAGTTGACTTACAATGTTGTATGAATTTCAGGGGTACAGCAAAGTGAGTCATACATAGAAACATGTCCATTCTTTTTTCGCATATAGGTCATTAGAAACTGCTGAGTAGATTCGCCTGTGCTATACGGCAGGTGCTCGTAAATCATTGATTTCACACAGTTGTGTGTAAATGTTATTCCCACCCTTCTTATTCTTCCCTCCCCCCATTGGTTTCACGGAGGGTAACCATAAGATTGGTTTTGAAATCCGTGCATTTGTTTCTGTTTTTTAAATAAGTCCTTTTGTATCATTTGTATTAGATTCCACATATGAGGTATCACATAATATTTGTCTTTGACTTACTTCACTCGGTATGATAATCTATAGGTCCATCTGTGTTGCTGCAAATGGCATGATTTCATTGTTTTCTATGGCCAATTAATACCCACTGTGTATACGTACCACGTCTTCTTTATCCACTCCTTTGTCTGTGGACATGTAGGTTGCATGCATCTTTTTGATTTATGGTTTTCTCTGGATAGATGCCCAGGAGTGGGATTGATAGAGCATATGACAGTTTTATATTTAGCTTTTTAAGGAACCTCCATACTGTCCTCCATATGGTTTTTAAAAAAATCCCAGCCCAACTGAAGATGCTATTGCTCCATTGATGCACCATGATGGGCTGGATTACAGTGACGTAACACACATGCCTCACATCTCATGTCTCAGCCAGATGACACAGCTGAGGTTACTCAGTGCCCAAGCTACCAGCAGCTCCTAGCTCAACAAGGCAGAAAAGGGGAACCGATGAAATGTGCACAGGTGTTTAAGTGCAGAAGTGACAGAAATCATTTCAACTTCTATCTCATCATCCTAAGAAAGTCTTATGGCTTCATCTAGTTTCAAAGACAACAGAGAAGTACAACTCGACCTAGCGCCCAGCAGAAGAAAAACCTGGGTCTTTTTAATAGTCTAATACTGCCCCCACAATGGTAAAAGCACATTCATGTGGAGATTCAGTGTTATCTACGTATTTACATAATCATTTTTCATCATGAGAAAAAGTCTGTGAAACATGCTAAACATCCCTGATTATTAGAAAGATGTAAATCAAAACTACGATGACATACCACCTCACACCAGTCAGAATGGCCATCATTAGGAAGTCCACAAGTAACATGCTGGAGGGGGTGTGGAGAAAAGGGAGCCCTTTGTTGGTGGGAATGTAAATTAGTACAACCACTATGGAAAACAGTATGGAGATACCTTGGAAAACTATGTATAGAACTACCGTATGACCCAGCAATCCCCCTCTTGGGCATATATCCAGACAAAACTTTCAAAAATTTCCTTAAAAAAGACACATGTACCTGGATGTTTATTGCAGCACTATTCACAATAGCCAAGATGTGGAAAACAACCTAAATGTCCATCAATAGATAAATAGATTAAGAAGATGTGGTATATATACACAATGGAATACTCTTCAGCCATAAAAAAGAACACAGTAATGCCATCTGCAGCAACATAGATGGAACCAGAGACTCTCATACTGAGTGAAGCAAATCAGAAAGAGAAAGACAAATACCATATGATATCACTAATACCTGGAATCTAATATACGGCAGAAATGAAGCTTTCCACAGAAAAGAAAATCATGCACATGGAAAACAGACTTGTGGTTGCTAAGAGGGGGAGGGGGAGGGAGTGGGAGGGACTGGGAATTTGGGGTTAATAGATGCAAACTGTTGCCTTTGGAAGGGATAAGCAATGAGATCCTGCTGAATAGCACTGGGAACTATGTCTAGTCATTTATAATGGAGCATGATAATGTGAGGAAAAGGAATGTATATGTGTATGTGTGACTGGGCCACCCTGCTGTGCAGTAGAAAACTGACAGAACGCTGTAAACCAACTCTAATGGAAAAAAATAAAAGTCATTAAATAAAAAAAAAAGAAAAAGTCTGTGAACAACCCAGGCAGAGGTCATAGTATTAAATGGTGATTTCAACAGACACTCTTCAGTTTCAACCTACTTTCTCTCCTCCAGGATTTGGCACCTGATCCCTCCCTCCTCGGAGCACACACACGACTGTTTGTTGCTCCCCAGCAATCATCCTCTCCCCCTGCTCACTTCCTGTTCTTTCTCAGGGTCCTTTGCGGTTTCTTCTCTCTCCATCCCTTCGCAAACATCGGTGCTTCTCCCTCGATGTCATGTTCCGAGGCTTCTCCTGGACCCTCTCTCCTGACAGAGCAGGGTCATGATCAAGAGACTAGAAAACGGGCTGAGCTGAAGGTCAGCTCCTCCGCATCTACCTACGATTTGGACAAGTTAATTCAACGCTCTAAGTCGCCTCATTGGTAAAACAGAGATGACAACAGAGACCTGCCTTACAGAGGTGAGATAATCTCGACTTCACATGTGTAGAGCTGTGTGCCTGGTTCCAGTACTTGTTGCAGGCTCTCCTTAACTCTGAGTATTAATCACGCAAATCTTTACTGTTATCTGCTGGATCAGGACACGCCAATCCACAGACCGAGTCTAGAACTAAGTTCTGGAACCACGTATCCAGCTCCACTCTAGATATCTCCAGTAATTAAAATGCAACTAGTCAACAGAAGGAAGGTACCGTCATGCTTCCTACACCTGCTTTTCCATCCATGTTTTCTAGCTTCAGTAATCATACCAGCATGCAGGCAGACACCCAAGCTAGAAAACTGCTCAGATTTAATGTGTGAGCAGTTTCACGAGTTTTACCTTAAAATCCACCCCTACCTCACATTTCGCACTGTTATCATTCGTACTTTTTTTTTTTCTTTTTAGGGCTGCAGCTGCAGCATATGGAAGTTCCTGGGCTAGGGGTCAAATTGGAGCTGCAGCTTCACAGCCATGCCAACGCGGGATCTGAGTGGCATCTTTGACCTAAGCCACAGCTTGTGGCAGCGCTAGATCCTTAACCCAGTGAGCAAGGCCAGGGACTGAACCCACATCCTCAGGGACACTATGCCGCAATCTTAACCCACTGACTCACAACAGGAACTCCTTTTTCCTATTTCTTGATTCACTTTCTGCTCTGGCTTCTGAATTCCTTTCCTCTAATCTAGCTCAATCACTTCTGCCTCCCCCAAACATAACTGCCAGCGTGATCTTTCTAAAATTAGAATCTCATATCTTGTTCTTTAGTAAACTTAAACATGGCACACCCAGCCGCCCAGGCAGCCCTCTACCTTCAAAACCTTTCTTTAAAAGGAAGCGTGAGGTCCCTTTGTGGCTCACTGGTTAACAAATTTGACTAGGAACCATGAGGTTGCAGGTTCCATCCCTGGCCTTTCTCAGTGGGTTAAGGATCCAGCATTGCCGTGAGCTGTGGTGGAGGTCGCAGACACAGCTTGGATCCCACGTTGCTGTGGCTGTGGCATAGGCCAGTAGCTCCAATTAGACCCCTAGCCTGGGAATCTCCACATGCCATGGGTGCAACCCTGGAAAAGACAAAATAAAAGAAAAAAAAAAAAGCAAGCATGCAAGCTGAATTTTCAGATCTGAGAACATGCACAAGTGGGCAATGCCAACGCTGCAGCGTGGAGAATGAAACAAAGCAGCAATCACAATCCAAAGCAAAAATAGCTTCAAAAAACACACCCTCAGGGAGAGTCCCAAAGCACGAATGAAATCCGGACTAAATCACCTTCCGTAAAAATCGAAAAGGAAGACACAGAAAGTAAAATTAGGAGATGAGAAAGAAATTTAGCAGAAATAACAGGCATCGGGAGAGATGTTTTGAGGCAAGAATGTAAAGAAAGGAGTTTCATGTGGCCCTGAGTGCACGAGGTTTCTGCCTGACACCGCGTTCCCATCTCTTAACCGCCGCCTTAGCAGCATCCTGACTTAGAGCAACGGCAACGCCAAATCTCTCGGCCAGATGCAGCATGAGTTTGATCACCTGATGTATTCCATTCCCGCCGTGTGGACAAACTCATCCTTCCCTTTCTGCCCTGCTCACCTACCTTCACATACTTCTCTGGAGGCACAGACTCCTCCAAAAACTGTCTTCCGACCTGTCTGCTGGGCCAAATTTCCCCACTCCCCTGCCTGTTTCTTCCCACCTCTCAGGCTGCTGCAGTTCTTTCTGCAACAGCTGATTGACTCACCGGGACAGTTCTCCCTTGGTGGGGAAATAGTTGGGCGGCACTATTACCTCCCAGCTGTCACTATGACTATTTTTCTCTGTGCCGAGTGTAAATCCGGGACGCATACATTCTCAGAAATGGGGTTAAAACAATGTGAATACTGAACCAGCAAATACATTAATGAATGAATACATAATATTTTAGCATAGAGCTGAATTAATCTGTCCATTGCACCTTTCTCCTAATTCTTCTTGTGAGACAGAATACACAGGTGCTATGGTACATTTAAATTATACTCAGTTAGTGAGAAAACGACAGGAAAAAAGGTATTTGGAAAATTAAACCTTGCCATGGTAGCATTCTGTTTTATGAGAAACTGAGCAAAAAAACTTCACCAAAGGCCTGACTGTAACAGCATATACTGGCTTTTCCATGAGTTTCTTTCTTCCTTTTAAAGAAAAGGTTAATTTTATTAATCTCCATCAATTCAAAATTCTCAAATGTTGTCACAAATGATGAGTTAATTCAATTCAGACCACCAGAATAAGAAGGGCACTCCACCAAATACAAAAGCATAGAGGCAACCTGGGCAGAGCCCGTAACAAGGTAAGAGCCGTCAGGTTCATGTAAAGAAGAAAGCCATGAAGATACCATGTTTTACAGCCTTTGTTTTGGATGTAACAGAAAATTCAGTTTTTAAGTCTCTAAGAAAGCCTTGGCGTTTTCAAGTCTGTTGGTCTGTAAGTGTCCTACGGGTTTACTTATTGGGGGTCTGGCTAATAACGAAGATTGATGCGAAGAATACAGTGTTTTCAATATTACATGAGTTCCCGGAGGGAGTCAGAGCATGAGCTTGAACAAACCTGCACTGTAGGGTGGGCTCAGTGGTGTACTGTCCACACAGCAAGCACGCAGGCTAAACGGCTGGGAGCCACAACCTCACATCCTCTTCGTCCGTGTACATTTCTGAACGATAAAACCTTCAGAGAACTTGCTCAGGCTTTTCAGTCCAATAAACTTAGGCAAAACTCTACAATATATCCCACGACAACGATGTAGAGTATTGTTTTCTCCCTCGAACTGGCATCATCCACTGTTTAGGAGGATGTCTTCAGATTTTATCAATGCATATGACTCTGAAACGTCTTTCCTTGAGCCCAGATATTGTACATAACATTCTAAACGATTCAGGCTGACGTTCGACGGTAGAGCGGATCTTCTTTCTGGAACGTCATTCCATCTTGGAGCTTTCATTTCTTGAAAAATGAAAGCCTTTCCAGAGGGACAAAATGACAAAATGATAATCTTATGAGTCATTTCTTAAGTAATCATTTATATATTTTTTCCATTGGATACTGGAATATTAAACAATCTCAGTTGCGTTCATTTAGACCCCCAAGAAGATATCAAAATAAAGCAAGGGGTGCGTGTGTGTGCATGCACATCCATTTCCTACGGCTGCTGTAATAGATTACCACAAAATCAGTGGCTTAAAACAACGTACATTTATTACCTTACCATTCTTAAGGCCAAAACTCTGAAACGGATCTTTCTGGCTAAGATCAGAAAAGGCTGTCTTCCATCTGGAGGCATCTCGTTCTTGCCTTTTCAGTTCCTAGAGGCTGCCTAGACTCCTGGGCACCTGGCTGTCTCTTCCAAACTCTGCTTCCATTGTGATGTCTCCTTCTGTTCCTTCCGACTCTGCTGTCCTACTGCCTTTTCCCTCTTCCTCACTCATCTTCCTTCGTCTTACAAGGACCCTTATGACTCTACTGGGTCCTCCTGGATAACCTAGGATAATCTTCCAAACCCATATTCTTAATCTCACCACACCTGCAAAGTCCTTTGCGCCATGTCCGGCGACACATCTCCAGATCTGGAGGATCAGGAGGCAGACGTCTTTGGGCAGCATTATTCAACCTAAAATAATATGCAAGAACTTCAATGGGAGAGACACCAGTGGTGGATAAAGGGACAAAGAAAACAAGTGGCGACAGCTCAGACTGTGTGACATGGAGCTAGCTGATCCTCGGGAAGGAAAAGAGAAGAGAGAACGGAGACGTGGTGGAAAGAATCGGTAGCGCAAGGCGACAGAGATGTGCCAGGTATGGGGAGTCCTCAAGCCACAGTTGCCTGTTAACGACGTGAATGCACACATATGACACACATTTGACAAAATGTCTTGCTGAAAGGAGCTGACAGTAGCATCCCTACCGCTGGTCACTGGCCAGGAGCCGTGTGAGAAGCACGATGCCAAGGTCGAAGTAAGTCCGGAAGGGCATTACCCAGGGCAGCACAGGCAAGTTCACTCCCTGCAGAAGGAAAGCTGAATGGTGCCTTTTCCCAGGCAGGAGACTGTTAAGTTCCTTTATACTTTAAAAGAGCCTTGGATTTTCTCTATCCCAGCCCCTTCTTCTCATATGTGTGTTTACTCACTCATTTCATTTTATTTGTATTTCATTTGAATAAGCATTTATGAAATGCCAGGCACCGATGCTCAGAATTAAAAGACACAAGCACTACCCACAGGAAGCCAGCAGGATTGTGGGAAAGCAGGGTAATAACCATAACGCTGCCCTAGAATAAATATGCCGTCGCCTAACTGCATCTCCCAGGTGACCTGGGAAAAGCCATTTAGGCCTGTTCCCCAAGGCCTCCTCCACTTAGCCCCCCTCTGACTCTCAAAGGGTCCTGGGAGGGACAAGCATTTACATGATCACCATAATTACTGGAGCACATGCATTTAACCGAGACCAGGGGGAAAGGGGTAAACAGAATGTTCCAGAAGAAGTGCCTCAGAAAAGAGAAGAGGAGACATTAGCTGATTTGGGGAAGATGAGAAAAGAGGGATGGGGGCAGCTGCTGCAAAGGACAAGTGTCAGACAGACAAGAGGCTTTTCAAAGCCAATGGTCCCTACAAATACAGGCAAATATTTCCAAATTTCCAAATACAGGCGAATATTTCGGAGCTGTAGCCACCAGCCTACGCCACAGCCATGGTAACACAGAGACCTGAGCTGCATCTGCGACCTACACCACAGCTCACGGCAACACTGGATCCTTAACCCACTGAGCAAGGCCAGGAATCGAACCTGCAACCTCATGGTTCCTCATCGGATTCGTTAACCACTGAGCCATGATGGGAACTCCTAAAATAATAATTTAATAAAAAGTAAAATTAATCTTTAAATATAGTGATTTAGAGATTAATTTTAGCTTTTGCCAAACTTTGAAAAGAGCAATCAGATCTCTAACTCAGCCACAAAGAAAAAAAAAAAATCTCTAGAAAGCTTTCATGGAATACCCAGTTTTATACACCATTACTTCCTATGAGATCTTTGACGAAAGTCTATTTGGGGGGAAAAAAGGGTATCTTTTTTTTTTTTTTGTCTTTTTGCCATTTCTTGGGCCACTCCCATGGCATATGGAGGTTCCCAGGCTAGGAGTCGAATCGGAGCTGTAGCCACCAGCCTACGCCAGAGCCACAGCAACGTGGGATCCGAGCCGCGTCTGCAACCTACACCACAGCTCACGGCAACGCCGGATCGTTAACCCACTGAGCAAGGGCAGGGACCGAACCCGCAACCTCATGGTTCCTAGTCGGATTCGTTGATTCGTTAACCACTGCGCCACGACGGGAACTCCAGGGTATCTTAATAGTGTGACCTGATGTACCATTATTTTCCATAAATTATTCTAATATGTGATGATGTTTCCCGAAATACTAAACTATCTTCTTTAGCAGTTATTTTAACCCTCACAGCAACTAATAAGTAAAATAGCGTATCTAGCTGTGTGTTAAAGCAATTCCTTTAAAGACTGAGAAAATACAGCCAGATTATCATGTGTTAAAGGGAATTCGTATATTAGGACCTTAAAAAATCTGTTTAGATGATATTGGCAATAACTATCACAATAGATTGACTATCTATTGAAACTAATATCCTAGACCAAACTGGGAATCTTGGTCATTTACCATCAAGGAGTCTTGGAGTAATGAGGTGTCTTGGAGAGAAAGACTGTATTTAGTTAAGAAAAAACACAAGTATTTAACTCTAATTATAAAACTCCTAATTTCTGACACTCAGATTAATTTTGTTCCTAAAATTTGAATCTTATTAAGCAATAATCATTTTACCTCTGCTCTCTTTTTGTTGAGTTCAAGCCATCGGTGCCTAGAAAATTGTAACTAAGAATGACATGAACAAAATATTACTAATACAGCTGTCTATCATCTATAAAATGATATTTAGGAGTTCTCCTGTGGTGCAGCAGATTAAGGATCCAGCATTGTCACTGCAGCAACTTTGGTCACTGCTGTGGCACCGGTTCAATCCCTGTTCCTGGAACTTTGACATGTGAGCGGCATGGCCAAAAATAAATAAATAAATAGAGTGATATTTATATTTTGGCCAATTAAATGATGAACCATAATGTCTAAGTTCATCCCATAACAAGGAACTAATTTGGCCGATACCCATGTTCAATTATTTGACGACTTTTTGTCTATTCCCTCTGTAAGGTCTTGCATTACCTATCCCCCAAATAGGTGCAAGTCCTCCCCCGTCCTTGTTCATGTAACCTTATTTGGAAATAAGATCTTGGAAATAAGATCATTTAAGTCACGGGCATTCTGGATCAGAGTGGGCCCCACATCCAATGACTGTGTCGTTACGGGAGAAAGGCATGAAAGGACAAACTCCAGACAAAGACCATGTCAACATAAAGGAGCAAATCGCTCTGCTGCAGCCACAAGCCAAGGAACATCGAAGATTGCCAGGACCCCCCAGAAGCGAAGCAAGAGCCACGAGGTGTTTCTCCTTTAGAGCATCCAGGAGGAAACCACCACGCCAGCGCCCTGATTTAAGCCTTCTAGGCTCCGGAACCACAAGAACAAATATCTATTTTTTTAAGCTGACAATTCATGGTAATTTTTTAGGCAACCCCAGGAAACAATATACTCTATTTTTTAAAAACTGTCTCAGTCATCAAGGACCTATTGGGTCTGTACTTTGGTGAAATCAGTTACAAATGACTCATATTCCAAGGGAAACGTTTTTCTTTTTTTTTTTTTTTTTTGCCTTTTTAGGGCTGCACCCCCGGCATACAGAGGTTCCCAGGCTAGGGGTCTATTTGGAGCTGTAGCCGCCAGCCTACGCCACAGCCACAGCAACAGGGGATCCAAGCAGAGTCTGCAACCTACACCACAGTTCACGGCAATGCCGGATCCTTAACCCAGTGAGCGAGGCCAGGGATCAAACCCGCATCCTCATGGATGCTAGTCGGCTTCGTTAACCACTGAGCCATGATGGGAACTTCCTCCAAGGGAAACTTTATTCTCAGCTTTTTTAAAAAATGGGGTATGTGGAGGTGGCTCCATGAAGACAGAGTAGTTCTTGTGCAGTCTTGGCACAATAGCGATTCTGGAGAGAGACGCTTGGGAACTTGTGTTACTTGGCATCATTATTGTTGTTATTACACCTGTATTACATTATTTCCCTGTGGAATATAGTTATTAAGAATGGTTATAGTGATTAAAATAGAATCGGTCTTCTTTGAATGAAGGACTTTCCTATCTCTAGAAAGCATGCACTTTTATTCTAAATGGAATCTTAGGAATTTGAATTAAAAGTAGCAAAAGTTGGAGTTCCCATCCTGGCTCAGCAGAAACAAATCTGACTAGTATCCATGAGGATGCAGGTTCGATCCCTGGATTTGCTCAGTGGGTTAAGGATCAGGCATTGCTACGAGCTGTGGTATAAGTTGCAGACATGGCTCGGATCCTGCATTGCTGTGGCTGTGGCATAGGCCAGTGGCTGCAGCTCCAATTAAACATCTAGCCTGGAAACCTCCATATGCCAGGGGTGTGGATCTAAAAAAAAAAAAAAAAAAAAAAAGACATAAAAAAGAACAAAAAAAAAAAGTAGCAAAGGTTTTGGAAAAGGGCAACAATGGAAATTCAGAACTCATTGTCAAGTTTCTTTCCAGAGCTGTCTTCAGGAAGGTGGATATATACACAAGGCACAAATTACGCAATAAATTTAGAATTATTTGAGACAGTTAATGACACTCAACTCAAAGTAAACCAGTAACAGTTTAATGTCATTTATTATACCAATCAGATAGTTTGTATTATTTCCTTGTACAGATTTCAGAGGTTTTTTAAATTAAACTATAGTTGATTTAAGCGTTGTGTCCATTTCTGCTGTACAGCATAGTGACCCAGTCATACACCTACCCAAAATTCTTTTCCTCACACTATCTTCCATCATGTTCCATCCTAAGAAACTGGATATAGTTCCCTGTGCTGTATAACAGGACGTCATTGTTTATCCATTCCAAATGCAATAGTTTGCATCTACCAGCCCCGAATTCCCCATCCATCTCACTCCCTCCCCACTCCTCCTTGGCAATCACAAGTTTGTTCTCTATGTCTGTGAGTCTGTTCATAAGATTTAGCAACCCCACTCCTGGGCATATATCTGGACAACACTTCATTCAAAACCCCTGTGTTCACTGTAGCACTATTCACAATAGCCAAGACATGGGAGCAACCTAAATGTCCATCAATAGGTGAACAGATTAAGAAGATGTGTTACATGTATACAATGGAATATTACTCAGCCAGAAAAAAAACAAAATAATGCCATTTGCAGTGACATGAATGCAACTAGAGATTCTCATACTAAGTGAAGTCAGAAGGAGGAAGACGAATAAATACCATACAATATCACTTATATCTGGAATCTCAAATATGACACAAATATTTATAGGTTGTTTTGATCATGTTTCATATTCTTTGATTTGTAAGATAGGGTAAGGGAAGATTGTGGGGTGAACAAATGGCTATGTAAGAATGGCTACAAAAAATTGAGTGCACTGTGGACCTGGGTACACAAATTGCTCATCTCATTTTCCAGGAAGGTGACCCAGGTACACCAGCTCTTCCTAAAAGTCTAGTCCCTGAGAAGACACAGGAGCCTCAGAACATCCAAGAGGCAGAGAAGAGTGCCACAGGATCAGCTGTGTGAAGAGTTAAAACACAAGCCACTTTTTTCAGAAACTTCATGAACATAAATTCTATGAATTTATATATATATATGTATATATTCTTTTTAAAATTTTATTTTTATTGAATTTTAGTTGATTTACAATGTTGTGTTAATTTCAAGTGTATAGAAAAGTCATTCAGTTATGCATATATTTTTTTTCAGATTCTTTTTCCCTATAGGTTATTACAAAATATTACACATAGTTCCCTGTGCTGTATAGTAGGTCATTTTGATTATCTCTTTTATATATAATAGTGTGTTATATGTTAATCCCAAACTCCTAATTTATCCCTCCCCCTTCTTTCTCCATTGGTAACCATGAATTTGTTTTCTATGTCTGTGGATTTGTTTCCATTTTGTACATTATTTCATTTCTATCATTCTCTTCTGGATTCCACATAAAATCCATACCATATGATATTCATCTTTCTCTGTCATGTTTACTTCACTTAGTATGAAAATCTCTATATCCACTCGTGTTGCTACAAATGGCATTATGTGACTGTTTTTAATGACTGAGTAATATTCCATTGTATAAATATACCATTATCTTCTTTGCCCATTCATCTTTCAAAGGACATTTAGGTTGTTTCACAGATACATGATACAATACATATAAAATCCTAAAGATGCCATCAGAGAAATTCTAGATAATTCAGTAAAATTGCAGGATACAAAATTAATACACAGAAATCTGTTGCATTTCTATACGCTAATAATGAAACATCAGAAAGCGAAATTAAGGAAGCAATCCCATTTAATATCACATCAAAAGGAATAAAATATCTAGGAATAAATCTACCCAAGGGAGTAAAATATTTGTATTCTGAAAACTATAAGATGCTGATGAAAGAAATCGAACACAACACAATTGAAGATGATAGATGGAAAGATATACTGGTTCTTGAATTGGAAGAATCGGTATTGTCAAAATGACTATACTACCCAAGACTTCCTATTCAGTGAAAACCCTATCCAATTAGCAAGGGTATTTTTCATAGAACGAGAACAAAAAATTTTAAATTTGTATAGAAACACAAAAGACCCCAAATAGCCAAAACACTCTTAAGAAACAAAAATATATTTGGAGGAATTAGGATCTCTGACTTCAGGTTATACTACAAAGCTACAGTCATCAAAACAGTATGTTACAGGTGCAAAAACATAAATGTCGATCAGTGGAACAGTATAGAAAGCCCAAAAATAAACCCATGCACCTATGATTAATTAATCTTTGACAAAGGAGGCAAGAACATGTGAAAAAGACATCCTCTTCAATAAGTGGTGCTGGGAAAACAGGACAGTTACGTATAAAAGAATGAAATTAGATCACTCCTAATACCAGACACAACAATCAACTCAAAATGGATTAACGACCTAAAGTAAGGATGCATACTATAAAACTCCAGAGGAAAACATAGGCTAGGGGTCATATTTGAAAACTTGTAGCCAGGCTCCTTAAGATTGTCTATTTTCCTCAATGTAGGGTCCATTTCTTACTTCAATAGAAGTGAGAGAAGTCTCCCACTTATGAACAGTGATAACCCTACTCAATCCGACGCCTTTTCTGGGCTCAGGTTCCTGATCCTTTATTTCAAACAAAAAGGATAATTAAAATGGAGAAAATCAAATACACACAATACGGTGTAGGTGGGATTGTGTGCTGGCTCTGAAGAGAGTTCATCACTCAGGTCTGAAAGAGAGGTTTCTTTAAAAAGACTTCATATTTCTTTTCAGGGACCTAAGAGATGGCATGGCTTTAACTTCCAAAATTGCAACTCAGTGCATAGTTTTGAAAGAGGAAATGACTGGTTCATCAATTTCTATAAGGCAACTATAGTTTCCTCTGTATGACACTGTCATCTTAAGGAAGGGCTGGATGCCTCCTTGACAATGACATGCAAGCATCACTATTTCATATCACTGTCTTTGACTTAAAGAAGATACCAAATCTGTTAGAATGATCACATGTCTTGGAGATGAACCTTCACAAGAAACTCATTACCCAGTGGCGAAACAGACTTTTAGGGAAGTCCTCTGAGCTAGACGTGGAGTTGTGTTTTTTCCTCAACTCTACAAGCAGCAGCAAAGTGCAATGAATAAAGGTGAGTGTGTTCCCTGATTCTCTTTACCTGTGCCTCAGTCATTTTCCCGTCTCTTCCTCAAGTGGTCAGGTGTAAGAGAATCCTCCTTTTTTCTGTTCACTATCACAATGTCTAATTAATTAAGAAAAGATATTGACTTACTAAAAAAAGGGAAAGAGAGCACATACCCCTTTTTTTGTGTCACTGGAAATCACTAACTGATTAAGAGACAGAAGCACAGCCTGACTCTCAGGTGCTCTTATGTTTCAGCTTCCACATGGACATCGATTATCAAGAGTTTATGTTCAGCCAATTAAACTTAGCCCATGACAATTTGCCTCCCCAGAATCAAAGACTGAGAAAAAGTTAATAAAAGTAAAATCTATGGTTCCTGGCAGTTTGCCTCGCAACATTGTAAAGAAAATAACAGTGCTTTCCAGTGTGAAACCTCACCCCAAACCTGAAAGCTTTTTATAGAAAACAGATTGAAAAGAGGTTTCCACAGTGTCAGATCTGAAACTGCTAATTTTGTGTGTGTATGGAATATTCAATAATCAGTCTCTAGTTTAGAATACATAAAAGAGTGGTCTTTTAAAGGGTATAAACTAACTCCAAATCCACTCAGAACCCCGTTTGCAGAGTTCTAAAGGCAAACAAATTTGCAGTGACTGAGGCTACTCTTTACTAATCAGCTGACCAATTAATGAAGGGTAGCCCCAAACAGCTGTGTAGTGTTGCAGAAGCAGCAGGCTTGAGCGAAGTGGTACTGGTTTGAAATGCGTATTTGCAGGAATGCAAGAGAACAAAAATAATAGCCGATGGTAGGCATTGTTCTAATGTCTCTATAAATTTTAACTCATCCAGTTCATCAAAGCCCCACTACGGTGTATTGTTATTCTGTCTATTTTAAACTTGAGAGTATCAAAGGAGGAAAGTTAATTAACTTTAGAAGGTTAAGTAATGATCAGTAGCAGAACTGGGATTTGAACTGAAGGAACTTGCTTTGGGAGATCATTCTCTCGTCTATGGTGTTTTCCTGCCATTGAACAATTAAGACGTCCTAACTCTTGTCCTTGGGAAGGAAACCATAATTTAACATGTTATTCTACCATAAATCCTGCACATTTTTCTTAAATCGAGTTCTTGTCCATCTTAAATTGACTGTATTGTCCTTTATCTAGACCTGACATTATCCCAATGAAGCTATGAATACTTTTTAAAATGAATGTTCCTTAAAATGTTCAACAATTTTAAAAATTCTGTTTATCAACTACGGAATGGAAAACTGGTGGTATACCCATACAATAGAACATTACTCTGGAATAAGAATAAAGCACTAATAATACATACAACCACAAGCATACAACTCAAAACCATCACAGTAAGGGAAGCAGTCAACAACAAGAGGCTACATGCTATAGGATCCATTTATAAGGCATGCTTGGAAAGACAAGGCTTTAGGGACAGAAATCAGAGCTTAGGTTGCCAGGGGCTAGGTGTGGGTGGAGGAGATTGGTGACAAAGACAAAGAAGGAAGATTGGGGAGTGACGGAAATCCATATCATGATTGCAGTGGTGGCTGTATAATTGTATCTTTTGTCAAAACTATCCACCTAAAAAGAGTGAATTGTACTATATATAATTTACATCTCAAAAATGAACTTTTCAAAATAATAATTACATTCCCCCCAAATTTCTGAGTGGCCAAAATACTGTTTGCGTATATCCATGTAGAATATAACAGTTTCCATTATAAGAACACACATATGTTTGGCACTGAGAATTTAACTGCTTTATATAACTGTACATCAGAAGCACTTGGTTGCTATGAAGATATACCTGGCTGACTCGGCAGTCTGCTTTCACGACAACGTCTCATCCACCTCAATGAATCTATGAATTACAGGGTGTAGTATCAGAACAGAAAGAAGCCAAAAGGCACATCTAAGAATAGAAATCATGGTCAAAGCTATATAAATAGATCATACTCCCTAAGGAAATTATGGGCTCATATACACAGTAAGACTATAATTAAGCCACCGTTAAAAAAGGAAAAAAAATTGTGTCAACCCAGGTAGGTTATTTTTCATCTACACTAACGAAAACAGACACAACCAAAAAACAAAACAAAACAAAACAAAAACAAACCCCCAAATCTTAGTAGCCTAAAACCACTTCAGTAGGATTACCTATATATCCCGCTTCAATAGGAAGCTTCTGCTCATTGTGATCCCTCAGAAATCGGGCTAATGAGGAAAGCAGCATCCCAAATATTATTGGAAGGAAAAGAGAGCTTGGGGAAGCAGTAAATGGGCTTTAATTTTCCAACCAAAATTGACTCATGGCCTATTCACGTATTTCCTTACCCAAATAAAATCTTGGCCAACTCTAACCTTAAGTGAGTGAAAAAGTTGAATTCTACCTATAAACAGTTTTGAATAGTTCGAGGCAAGGGAATTATTTTAACCCCAAATACATTTTACTGTTTTTAATTATAGTTGATTTACAATGTGCCAATTTCTGCTGCGCGCACACACACACACACACACACACACACACACAGATTTTTTTTTAGTATTATTTTCCATCATGGTACATCCCAGGAGACTGGATATAGTTCCCTGTGCTGTACAGTAGGACCTCATTGCTTATCCATTCTAAATGTATTACTTGCATCTACCAACCCCAAACGCCCCATCCATCCCACTCCCTTCCCTGCTCCCTTGGCAAACTGCAAGTTTCTCTCTATGTCTGGTGCTCTATAGAGAGGTTCATTTGGCCATATTTTAGATTCTGCATATAAGTGACATCATAGGATATTTGTCTTTCTCTTTCTGATTTATTTCACTTAGTATGATCACCTCTAGGTCCATCCATGTTGCTGCAAATGGCATTATTTCGCTCCTTATGTGGCTGAGTAGTATTCCATAGTATATATGCGTCACTTCTTTTACTCTTTTTATGTCTTTTTTAAGTCAGTTATTGATAGACATAATTTATACACAGTTAAAGGGCACCAGTTTTAAATATACAACTCAGTGTGTTTTGAGGATTATATCCTTATAACTACCATCACAACAAAGAATAACCCCATCGCCCCCAGAAGTCCCCTAAGGCTCCTTTGCTATAACTTTCCTTTCCCTAATCCTGGCTCCAAGCAAATACTGATCTACATTCTACCACCATAATTTTCCCTCTTTTAGAATTTAACCTGTATCACAGAGAACGTAGTCTTTTGTTTTGTTTTGTTTTGTTTTTTGTTTGTTTTTTTTTCACATTTTTTTATTACTCAAAAGAATTTATCACATCTGTAGTTGTATAATGATCATAACAGTCCAATTTCACAGGATTTCCATCCCACAGCCCAAGCACATCCCCCCACCCCCCAAACTGTCTCCTCCGGAGACCATGAGTTTTTCAATGTCTGTGAGTCAGCATCTGTTCTGCAAAGAAGTTCACTCTGTCCTTTTTTCAGATTCCACATGTCAGTGAAAGCATTTGATGTTGGTGTCTCATTGACTGACTGACTTCACTTAGCATGATAGTTTCTAGGTCCATCCATGTTGCCAAAAATGCTGGTATTTTGTTCTTTTTAATGGCTGAGTAATATTCCATTGTGTATATGTACCACATCTTTTGATCCACTCCTCTGTTGATGGACATTTAGGTTGTTTCCATGTCTTGGCTATTGTAAATAGTGCTGCAATGAACATTGGAGTACATGTGTCTTTGTGAGTCGTGGTTTTCTCTGGGTAGATGCCCAGGAGTGGGATTGATGGATCAAATAGTCATTCTATGTTTAGTTTTCTGAGGAGTCTCCATACTGTTTCCCACAGTGGTTGCACCAATTTACAATCCCACCAACAGTGTACTAGGGATCCTTTTTCTCCACATCCTCTCCAGCATTTGTTGTCTGTAGACTTTTGGATGATGGCCATTCTGGCTGGTGTAAGGTGGTACCTCATCATGGTTTTGATTTGCATTTCTCTAATAATGAGTGACGTTGAACATTTTTTCATGTGCTTTTTGGCCATTTGTATGTCTTCTTTGGAGAATTGTCTGTTTATATCTTCTGCCCATTTTTTGATAGGCTTATTTGTTTTTTTGGTATGGAGCTGCAGAAGTTGTTTATAACTTTTGGAGATTGATCCCTTGTCAGTTGATTCACTTGCAAAGATTTTCGTTTTGTTTAGGGTTTCCTTTGCTCTGCAGAAACTTTGAAGTTTGATTAGATCTGATTTGTTTATTTTTCTTTGTATTGTCAATACTCTGATAGGTGGATCTGAGAAGATGTTGCTGTTGTTTATGTCAGAGAGTGTTTGGTCTGTTTTCCTCTAAGAGTTTTAGAGTGTCTGGTCTTATATCTATGTCTTTAATCCGTTTGGAGTTTATTTTTGTGTATGGTGTTAGGGAGTGTTCTAATTTCATTCTTTTCCATGTGGCTGTCCAGTTTTCCCAGCACCACTTATTGAACAAGTTGTCCTTTCTCCATTGTATATTCTTGCCTCCTTTGTCATAGATGAGTTGGCTGTAGGTGCATGGGTTTAATTCTGGGCTTTCTATCCTGTTCCACTGATCTATATTTCTGTCTTTGTGCCAGTACCATACGGTTTTGATGATTGTTGCTTTGTCATATAGTCTGAAGTCTGGGCACCTGATTCCTCCAGCTCCATTTTTCTTTTTCAGGATGTCTTTGGCTATACTGGGTCTTTTGTGCTTCCAAACAAACTTTAAAATATTTTGTTCAAGTTCTGTGAAAAATGTCCTTGGTAATTTGATAGGGATTGCATTGAATCTGTAGATTGCCTTAGGTAGTATAGTCATTTTGATAATATTAACTCTTCCAATCCACAAGCATGGTATATCTTACCATCTATTGTGTCATCTTTGATTTCTTTCATCAGGGGTTGTAGTTTTCAGAGTATAGGTCTTTTGTTTCTTTAGGTAGGTTTACTCCTAGGTATTTGATTCTTGTGGATGTGATAGTAAACAAGATTGCTTCCCTAATTTCTCTTTCTGCTCTTTCATTGTTAGTGTATAGAAACACTGTTGATTTCTGTGTATTAATTTTGTATCCTGCGACTTTGCCAAATTCATGGATGAGCTCTAACAGTTTTCTGGTAGAGACTTTAAGATTCTCTAGGTATAGGATCATGTCATCTGCAAATAGTGATAGTTTTACTTCTTCCTTTCCAATTTGGATTCCTTTTATCTCTTTTACTTCTCTGATTGCCATGGCTAGGACTTCCAAAACTATGTTGAAGAGTAGTGGCAAGAGCAGACATCTTTGTCTTGTTCCTGATCTCAGCGGGAATTCTTTCAGCTTTTCACCATTGAGAATGATGTTAGCTTAAGATATTTGAAGATTATCTCTATCAGTATGAAGTTTCCTCCTATTCTGAGTTCATAAGAATTCCTTATATCATGAATTAATTTTTTTCTAGGAAGACTGATTTTTTTCCCTCAAATGTACAGCCAATCTTGCTTTACTGGAATAAACTTCATTTAGTTATAATGGATTATCATGCTTACATATTGCTGGAATCAACTTGATATTTTTAAGGATTTTGTATCTCCTCTTCTCTTGGTAATGTTTTTGTGTTTTGTATTAGAGTTATGGGAGTCTTCTAAAACCAGATGGAACACATTCCCCCTTCTATTTTTCTCCACATTTTTGAGGAGGATTAATACTATTTCTTTATTTAATGTGTAACAAAATTCATGAGTGAAACCATCTGGACCTATGCTTTCTTGTGAAATTTTGTTATAAATTTGATTTCTTCAATGTATAGGATGTTATGAGTTAAAACCACATCCCCTCAAAATTCATGTTAAGGTTTTAACTACCAGTTCCTCAGAATGTGACGGCATTTGAAGATGGAACCTTTAAAGAGATCAAGTTAAAATGAGATTCTTAGATTTCATCTAATACGACTTGTGTCAGAGTTCCCATTTTTTTTTTTTTTTTTTTTTTGTCTTTTTGCCTTTTCTAAGGCCACACCTGCAGCACATAAAGGCTCCCAGGCTAGAGATCCAATTGAAGCTGTAGCCACCGGCCTACACCACAGCCACAGCAATGTGGGATCCGAGCCTCGTCTGTGACCTACACCACAGCTCATGGCAATGCCAGATCCTTAACCCACTGAGTGAGGCCCGGGATCGAACCCGCAACCTCATGGTTCCTATTTGGATTTGTTAACCACTGAGCCATGACGGGAACTCCCAGAGTTCTTCTTGTGACTCAGCAGGTTAAGAACCCGAGATAGTGTCCATGACGATGTGGGTTTGATCCCGGGCCTCACTCAGTGGTTTAAGGATCGGATCCCATGTTGTGGCGAGCTGTGGTCACAGAAGCAGCTGGGATCTAGTGTTGCCATACTGTGGTGTAGGCCCACAGCTGCAGCACTGATTTGACCCCTAGCCCAGGAACTTCTATTATGTCACAGGTGTGGCCCTAAAAAATAATTTTAAAAATAAGACTGGTGTCCTTATATAAAAAGGAGATTAAAACAGAAACACACAGATGAAATACCCAGGGAAGACAGAGAGGGAAAAAACAGCCACCTATACAGGAAAAACAGTCTTCAGAAGAAATCAATACTGCCTACATCTTCATCTCAGACTCCTAGCTTCCAAAACTGTGAGAAAATAAATTTCTATTATTTACATTACTCAATCTGTGCTAACTTATTATGGCCGTTCTAGCAAACTAATACATAAGCCTAATAAGATTTTCTCTTTCTTCCTGTGTCAGCTTGGTTATCTTTCTGTCTCAAGAAGCTTGTCTCTTTCATCTGATTTGTCTATTTTATTGCATATATTTGCTCATAATATTCTTTTATTTTCCATTTAAGTTCTATATAATTTATGGGAATATCCCTTCCTTTAGTCTGATGGTCATAATTTGCGTTATCTTTTTTCTTATCATAGTAGCTATGGGATTATCAATTTTAATTATCTTTTCAAGAACCAGCATTGTTGCTTCTTCTCAATTTTTTGTGTTCTATTTCATTGATTTCCCTTTTTATTTTTTCCTTTTTTCTACATATTTTGGGTTTAATTTCTTTTTCCAACTTTTTAAAGTGGATGGTTAAGTCCTGATTTTAGGTAATCTTCCAACATAAGCATTTAAAGCTATAAATCTCTGTCCAGACACTGACGTAACTGCATCACATGGCTTTTTTATGTTGTGTTCTCATTATCATTCAATTCCAAATATTTTTAATGTAACTTTTGATGTTTTTTCCAGGCTATAGATTGTTCAAAGTGCTTCCTAAAGTTGACCTTGATGGGTTATGGGGACTTCTTTAGCTGGCTGGGGGCACAATGTAGGTCAAAACTGCGTATTGGCCTCATCCTGCTGCTTGAAGTGGATATTGGCCTTAATTAAACACTCCATGAGATAAACAGAGTGCATTTGGTCCCAGACGCTGCCGGTTACATTAATCAGAGTGGCCAAGAGAGTGGCTCACTCATGGGGAAATTTGCCAACAGCCAAAACGACGGAGAAGCAATGGCAAATAACTGTGGGACACAACTTTCCATGGTTGTCTCACATTTCGGCACATCTTATGAGCAAGTCACAAATGGTCCCTGGTTTTGTATCATCTTTTCAAGGATGTTTTAACAGCAACCAACCCTGGAAGTAGAGATCCTGTCTCCCTTTGACAATATACAATTGTTTCTCAATATCTAATTTGAGAAAACTACATATGTATAATAAAAATTAATTATGTATTGTATATAATTTATATATAAGATTATACATATATAAATGAATATGTATTTTTTTATTGGCGTATAGGTGACTTAACAATGTTGTGTTAGTTTTAGGTGCACGGCCAAGTGCACCAGCCATTCATGTACTATACATATCCATTCTTTCTCAGACTCTTTTCCCATATGGGCTCTCACAGAGTATTGAATAGATTTCCCCAAGCTACACACTGGTCTTTGCTACCAATTGACTCTGTGTGTAGTGGACACTAAGGTTTTGGCAGATCAGCTTCACCTTTTCAAGGTTCTTTTTTAAGGTTTGTTAGTGTGGTACTAGAGTCACCCTTCCTCTATAGGACGCTTAGCCCCACTTCTAAGGTGTGAGACCTTGAAAGACTCTTTCAAATGCCTATGAGGGTAAAAAGGCCTCCTGACTCTGATCAGTAGGAACACACACGTCTCCCAGGCACCTGTGAGTTAAGGCTGCTTCTCAACTGTTCTTTGCTTGGCCTTGGGGAGTTTTCTTCATCTTCTGCATGAAGACTTAACCCGTTCATTTCAGTGGGTTTCAGAGCTCTCCCTCTAGGTAAATCCCAAATCTCGAACACTCTGCCTGGCAAGTTCCACTTGCTCAGACTTCCCTGAGCTCAGAACTCTCTCCCCTCAATTCAGCAAGACAGCTGCTCTGGCTGGTCCTCCTCCCTTCACTGCACCCCAGACACTTCCTCTGGACAGAAAGCCATGGGGTGTAGGCTTCCTGGTGTTTATTTCTCTTCTCTCGGGGATCAAAATCATGTACTCTCTGTTGTTCTATATACCAAATAGAGGTTTCATATATTTTCTTCAGTTTTCTAGATGTTGCACACAATTAAATCCCTTGGCAACCACTTCTCCTTTAGTTTTTCAGAGTTTTTTTGTAAGGTGCAGTAGTTTTCCCCTTAAATCTCTTCTCCGATCACTGATATATGTTTTCCATACAGAATATCTGTTTTCTAATTCCAGTTTTTGGTGGACTTTTCCTCCTCCAAGTAAGTAATACAAAATACAGTCATAACACAAAATACAATTTCCAACCTTTCAGCCTTAACATAAATATTTTGTTTCTCTTGCTGTATGTTTCAGCTCACGAATTATGGTTTACATTAAGTATCCCAGCATTATTTTAAACATGAATGTCTTCTATCTAAAACTAATGATTTGCTCCAGTTCTATGAATAATCCACATTCTATGCTCTACCAGTAATTCCCTTATTTTCTGAAACCAAAATGAAGGACTACAAATTTAATTTAGTGCTCTGTTTAGTTTAGACACACTCTAATAAGTTCCACATTTAATTTTTACAGAGGTGGTGCGAAAGCTCATGCTTCCATTCATTTATCAAACACCTTTTCACAATCCATGACATGATCCTGTTTCTACATTATTGTGAAATAATTCCTGATTTCATCTGCAGTGAGAAAAAAAAATACATTCATCTGCAACGAGAATATATACACTCTTCTTTTTCTGAACTGAGTAAAGGGTGTATCTCATTTGACTATAAATATACAACTTTTAAATCTGTCCAGAGGAAACACTCACTAGAACCTTAAATCATTCTTTGTGGGAGAATGATACTGCAGTTCTGTACTATATTACTTCGCAAAAAGAGTGTTTAGCTGGAAATACCTTGTCAGACTCCATCATGATCAGAAGTCACTGGAGATTATCCTGTTGAAGATGATGGTATCATTTTTCAGAGCCATGTCTCTCTAGTTCCAAAAGCTAAGTTTAAAGCATACCCATTTGAGCCAGGTGGTGGCAAAGGACTATCACCAATGTCAGTTAATATTTTTTCCACACATCAAATGACACCCTTGAGGAAAAACATCATCTGTGATTCCGTTGTAACCATAATGTTTTTCTTACAAGCAACTACATTTTTTAAAGAAAAATATAAATGTTACCTGAGATCTAAAAAATAATTCTATGTGACTCTCTATTCAACTTAGTTCCTGAAAGACGATTGCTGCTCAGATAGAAACAATGAAAACAATATATTCGGTACTTTGTTGCACTGGACAATCTTATCGAAGATGAGAAAATACTCACCCTATTGTTTGGTTACTTGGCAAATCGATACCTAATGATTTGGGGATATTGAAGACAGCAACTCTCTTGGCTCCTTCTTGTATTTATAACTAATTCATTGCTCTCTGTAGCTGAATTTCATTTTGCTATAGATGAACAAAATACGTTCCCTTCTTTCCAATGCATATCCTCAGAAGGTTCCATATTGAAAACTCAGAAGATTTTGCAGACAAATTAATGCAATATAAATTAGAAAAACATAAATACAAATGAGGAAAATTTCAAACTGAATTCCAAACATTACTGATCCCAGACATTACTGATTCCAAACATTACTGATCCCTTCACACATGAAACCCCCACTGTCCGACTCAATCACATCTGGCAGGATGCCATGATTTTTCACTCACAAGAACTTCTTTCTGCCATGCCTCCCTTGCAGATATGTTCATCTCCTCAGCTGTCTATCAAATTCATGGATGCAGAGTCTGCACCCAAATATGCTGGAGGTTGAGATAGGAAATCAAAATGGCACTTAATAACTTTCAGAAGAGGTATGACTAATAGAACCAGAAACTGTTATCCTCTGGCTAGCACACTGTCAACATGAGTATGCTTCTGGGAAGCCAAAAGATAAACTGAAGATGACTTGATGACCACAGATTAGACCATGGGAAGTGGGACATGAAATTCAAATGTTTACTGACATTACGCAACCTGAGTAGGATAATACTGAGCACCCAAGTAAGACATACCGCATCTGCAGATCAGAACATTCTTCCACAAGTTTTGACATGTTGTATTTCCATTCTTCTATTTCAAGATTTTTAATTTTTTCTTACGTCTACATGGATCCATTTCTTATTCAGGAATTTTTTGTTTAATCTCTCCATCTTTGTTAATTTTCCAGTTTTCTGTAGTAATGTATTTATACTTTCCTATAGTTGTCTTCAGAAAGGATTCCTGATATGATCTCAATATTTTTAAAATTATTAACTTGCTTTGTGGAATAACATATGATCTATTCCAGAGAATATTCCATGTGCCATTCAAAAAAATAATATTCTGCAATTGTTGGAGGAAATATTCTCTACATGTCTATTAAGTCTATCAGTTTGAATGTGAAGTTTAAATCCAGTGTTTGCATTTTGATTGTCTATCTGGATAATCTATCCATTACTGAAAGTGGAGTACTGAAATCCCCTGCTATTATTATATCACTGTCTATTCCATCCCTCAGAACTGTTAATATTCTCTTTATATATTTAGGTCCTCATATGTTATGTGCAAAGTATCTACGATTGTTATATCCTTTGTATGTTGTATATACAACTCCTATATATCCTTAATCATTATATAATTACATTTTGATCTTTTGTTAGTCTTTGGCTTAAACTCAGTTTTGTCTGATATAAGTATACAGGAAAGGATAGAGCAAAAGCAGTTCTAAGAGGGAAGTTTATAGCTATAAAAACCTACATTAAGAAATAAGAAAGATCTCATTTAAAAAAAACCATCTTGTATAAAGTTAGTTATCAAGGAACTAGGGAAAAAAACTAAGCCCAAAGTTAGAAGAAGGAAATAAATAACAAAGATCTGAGTGGATCTTTCAAATGAAATAGAGACCAGAAAAACAATAGAAAAGATCAACAAAATTAAGAACTGATTTTCTTAAAATATAAATAAAATTGATAAACCTTTAGCCAGACCAACTAAAAAAGAAAGAAAGAGGGGATTCAAATAAATAAAATCTAAAATGAATGAGGAGACATTATAAATGATACTGCAGAAATACATAAAATCCTAAGAGACTACTATAAACAACTACATTACAACATGCTGGATTACCTAGAAGACTGGATAAATTCCTACAAACAGGCAACCGGCTGGTATTACTCAGAAGTAGCAAAGATGAACAGATATCAAGTAAGGGGACAAAAATCACTATCCCCAAACCTATTAATACCAAAAGTCCAGAACCAGATGGCTCCACTGTTTAATTCCACCAAACATTTAAAGAAGAATTAATACAAATCCTTCTCAAACTCTTCTAAAAAATAGAAGAGGAGGGAACACTTCAAAACTAATTTTAAGAGGCCAGGATTACACTAAGAAGAATGCCAGACAAGGCTACAGAAAGAAAGAAAGAAGGAAAGAAAGAAAGAGAGACAGGAAGGAGAAAAGAAAATTATGGGTCAGTATCTCTTATGAACATAGAGGCAAAAGACATCAACAAAATATTAGCAAACAATATCCAGAAACATATTAGAATAACACTCCAACAATACAATGAATACAGCACAATCAAGTGACATTTATTCCAGGAACACAAGGACGGTTCAATATCTAAAAAACAATGTAATATACAACATTTAAAAATGAATCATAAGAATCATCTAATTATATCAATATATGCAAAAAAAGCATTTGACAAAATTCAACATACTTTAATGATAAAAACTCTCAACAAACTGGGTTTGAAGGAAATGTACCACAACAAAATAAAGGCCATATATGACAAGCCCACAATTAACAACATACTCAATGGCTAAACACTGAAAGTTTTTCTCTATCAGAAGGAGCAAGACAGGGATGCCCACTCTCACTACTTTTATTCATCATACTATTGGAAATCCTTCACAGGGCAATTAGGCAAGAGATGTAAATAAAAGGAATCCAAATTGGGAAAGAAATAAAACTGTCTCGGAGCTCCCACATGGCTCAGTGGTTAACGAATCCAACTAGGAACCATGAGGTTGTGAGTACGAACCCTGGCCTTGCGCAGTGGGTTAGGGATCCAGCGTTGCAGTGAGCTATGGTGTAGGTCACAGATGCAGCTCGGGTCCCATGTTTCTGTGGCTGTTGGATAGGCTGGCAGGTGCAGCTCCAACTGGACCCCTAGCCTGGGAACTTCCATACGTCATGGGTGTGGCTCTAAAAAGACTAAATAAATAAATAAAATAAAAAGTAAAAATCTGGAATAAATAGTAATTTATAAGGAGAAAATATTTATTTGCTACTTCACTTCCCAATTTATTCATCTATCAATTTTCACTGCTTAATTAAAATATATATTTATTGAGAGCCCATTGAAGTAAAACGAACCTTCCCCATGGAATACCCATGTCCCACTGGCCAGGGTTCAGGGCATGCGTGTTCCTCCATGACCTCATTTCTTCCTGGGGCTGCCCCACCACCATCTTCCAGTCTTTACAACACCTCCTTTCCGACTGTCATCCACTCCCT
Source organism: Sus scrofa (assembly GCF_054392235.1). Lineage (NCBI taxonomy): Eukaryota > Metazoa > Chordata > Mammalia > Artiodactyla > Suidae > Sus > Sus scrofa. Next base: position 2,599,287 of record NC_139392.1, read on the forward strand.
TAGCTCGTCAGTGTGACCAAATTTTAGTTAAGTGTTAAGAGGTAATCAGAATAAAAGTAAAATAAAGGTGATTATTACTTTGTAAAATGCTCATAGTGAGTGCAGAAATATATACATTATATATACATATAGGTATGTAATATATATGTGTATATATACATATATAATATGCATGTATATTGTACACATATATATTGTGCATATATAATATGCATGTATATTATATATAATATATGTATTTAATGGCAACAAGGCAGACAAGGTAATTCAATGTAGAAAGAGAGCTTTTAAATAAATGGTGCTGGAGAAACTGCATAAAAATACAGAAAAAATAAATGCATCTTGACCTTTACCGCACAGAGTACCCAAAATTGTCTTAAAATGGATCACAGATATAAATGACATGTCAAAACTATCTTAAAAAAAAAAAAAAAAAACAAAAACCAGAAGAGACATGAGAGAAAAAACCGGCAATCTTGGGAGTTCCCGTCGTGGCGCAGTGGTTAACAAATCCGACTAGGAACCATGAGGTTGTGGGTTCGGTCCCTGCCCTTGCTCAGTGGGTTAACGATCCGGCGTTGCCGTGAGCTGTGGTGTAGGTTGCAGACGCGGCTCGGATCCCGCGTTGCTGTGCCTCTGGCGTAGGCCGGTGGCTACAGCTCCGATTCAACCCCTAGCTTGGGAACCTCCATATGCCGCGGGAGCGGCCCAAGAAATAGCAACAACAACAACAACAACAAAAAGACAAAAGACAAAAAAAAAAAAAAAGAAACCGGCAATCTTGAGGGGAACCAGAGACACTTTCACACATGACACAAAAAAGCATGAACTGTAAAAGAAAAACATGAATTACCTGGAATTTTCAAAACTTAAAATGTCAGCACTTTTTATACGCTGCTAAGAAAACAAAAGGCAAGCCACTGACAGGGAGAAAGTACTCTATAGATATCAGTCAAAGGATATGTACTCACCACAGATTTTTTAATTAAAATCCTTACAAATCAATAAGTGGAAGACACTCAAGTAAAAACGAGAAAAACGTTATAACAGAAACTTTGAAACTAAGATAAAGTAACCGAAAGATATAACAAGATGTTCAAAACTGCGAGTCATCAGAGAAATGCAAATTAAACTACACTCCCTAGGAAGGCTAAACTTTAGGAGCCTGACAGACAAGTGCTGGCAAGGACGCAAAGCAGCAGGAACATGCACATGTGGCTGGTGACACTAAAGCAACTGCAAAAGAGCAGAATCACTTTGGAAAACAGTACGGCAGTGTCTTGAAAAGTTAAATACAGCAGTGCCCGTCATGGCGCAGCGGAAACAAATCTGACGAGGAACCATGAGGTTGTGGGTTCCATCCCTGTCCTCGCTCAGTGGGTTGAGGATCCACGGTTGCCGTGAGCTGTGGTGTAGGTCACAGACATGGCTTGGATCTGGCATTGCTGTGGCTGTGGTGTAGGCCAGCAGCTGTAACTCCGATTCAATCCCTAGCCTGGGAACTTCCATATGCCACAGGTGTGGTCATAAAAAGACAAAAGACAAAAAAAAGAAAAAAGAGAAAAGTTAAATATGTGCTTACTGTTTGACCAGCCATTCCCATGACTGAGGTATTTACCCAAAAGAAATGAAAAACCTATCTCCAGAGAGGCTCAGACACAAATATCCATACATATTTTATTGACAGTGATCAAAAACTGGAAGAAATTCAAATACCCATCAACTGGTGAACGGATAAACACCCTGTGGTATATCCATACAAAGGACTCTCTCAGCGATAAAAAGGAACAGACTACTGATACACAAAACAACACGAGAGAATGTCTAAAATACCAAGAGAAAGAAGTCAGACACCAAGAGTAAAAGACTAGCATACGATTCCATGTCCATGGAATTCCAAGAAAGGCAAGGATATAATCAACTGTGATAGAACAAAAATCCGTGGTGGCTTAAGGTCAAGGCTCAGGGGTTGAGATTAACTGAGAAGGTACACGGGATACCTTCTGAGGTGAATGAAATGTCCTAGATTTTCACGAAAGTAATGATTACATGGTGTCAGAACCTCACCCAAAATACACACTAAAGATCGCAGTTCGCTTTATGCACGTTTTCAAGAAACAATTAGCATTTTCAAAAGGAGCAATACAGGAAAATTAACCTAACTTAAAACCTAATTAATAAGTGGAGGTGTTAGAAATGAGGTTGGCTTTCTTTTTCAGAACTTGCAGATCTTTGCCCTGAAACTCAAAACTGTCTGATTATTTTATGCACCGTAGATTCTGCACATCTTCAAAGACATTCTGTCTAGAAGTCGATTTCGGACCTCGCTGTTTGGAATGACTGAAAACCTTCTAGAGGCAAGTTAAAAAGTGGATATACTATGTGCTCCAGCTGTCAATATAAAATTTGTTCTATTAGAACATTTTTACGTTTATAAAATGTAGTAGATAAGTTATTACATATGTGACACATTTACATGTACTGCCACAGAGTCCAACCAAATGACTGGAGTGTGAGCAATAATTTAGAATGCTGGATCTCTGATTTAAGATAAAGCAATTCTGAAACCATTAATAATTTCATTTTATGTAGTATCAAAGAGCTTATTTTCATCACATCACTAAAACCTTATTCTATAACGTAGCAGACTCTATTATTTAAAATAGTCATAATGCATGAGGTTTTTTCATACCATGTCTGATATTGGATAGCATAGATATAGTGAAATATTTATTAAACATGCTGAACTACTGCATCCATTTTCTATTGCTCTACAGCAAGGCCCCCACAATACATAGGCTGGAAACCAGCACATCTTATGTGTTCACGGTTCCGTGGTCGGCAAGGTGGGCGAGGCTCAACTGGTCAGATGTTCTGCACGTCTCATCTGCGGTCATCCATCCATGCGGCTATCGTCTCTCCATAGCTCAAGTGCAGCTGGACAGTCGAAAGGGCTCCAAGCCCTCATCCAGGAATCCGTGCTCAAGTTAAGAGGCCAGCCTGGAGTCTGCACATGGTGCTGGCAGAATCCCACCAGACAGAGCAGAAGCCGTGAAGGCTTTTGAGACCTGGGCTTAGAACTCCCATATGTAGTATGACTTCTGCCCTAATCGCTTGGCCAGAGCAAGTTACAAGGCCGGCCAAGGCTGACGAGGGTGGAGGAAGAGACTGCACTTCCTACAGGAAAAGCGTCAAGGGACTCGGCCCAAGGGTGTGCAGAGAGCTAGGAGGAATGAGGGCCACTTCACGCGCTCGGCACAAACACTAACAGCGACAAAGATGCCCGTTGTCGCAGTAGCTGGTAACCTAGTTACAAGTCCTGACCCATCCTGTGTTGACAGCAGCTCTTGGTAATGCGTACCCAGTTTCTAGCTCCTTTTCTCATAGATAGTAAAAGGCTCTTCGAATTTCTCACCTAAACCTGGCATCATCGGAATTTAAATGTTTTCCTTCTTTTGAAAACTGTATAGCGTTAGAAGGGGATTTTTTTAAGTTCCACAGATGCCAATTTCAGGCAGACTTAAACCTCAGACTTCGAGATCTAGGAAACTGTGCAGAACACATCTCAGAATGGTCAGAATCCATGAGGAAAGAGGTTCAGGGCAGTGGCGCGGGCATCACAGAAGAACGATTTCAAAAGGTGACAACGAAAACACACTTTTTGAAAACGAGTTTTCTTGGGGAAATGAGGGCTACAGTCTTTAAGGAAGGAAGAAGGAAAGTTAAGAATGTGAGTAGAACTTCTGAACAGAAAAGGACAGCAGAAGAGGTGTAGCTTCACCTGTGCACGCGTGCAAACCCCCACACCCACATATCACCCCATCCACACACATCCCACAACCACACCCCATATACCCCGCACACACTGCACACACACACACATACACACACCAGACCAGACCACACATGGACCACACACACAGACACATACACACATGACACACACGCACATACTAAATACACAGACACTACAAACACACAAATCCATAATACTACCATGGTACAGACTCAACGCAAAGATATCACAGAAAACTAGAGAAAAGAGTGGCTAAATTATCTACGGTGGAAAAACATGGATGAGAAAAAATGTATTAGACAGCAGATAAAATTTGTGAATATACATTCCACCATTAAAAAAAATATCAACTGCCAATAAACGGAAACTACAAAACTAGCAGGCAGGAACTCAGCGTGGAGATAACAAATATAACAGAAGAGGAGATGTGACCTGAGAGAAAAGGCCTTGAAGAAAGAACACAGAAACTCACAGAAATAAACTTAATACCTGGAATTTGCACAGAGAGGAAGAAATACTGCGGGAAGCACAAAATGCTCATAATTGAGAATAAATTAAGCAAATATAAAAATTGAACATATAAAAGACATCTATAAAATACATACGGATTCAATGCATGTTTGTATTCACAAAAAAGCACAAGCATAGAGAAGAAAAATATATATATATATAATTTATAATTCAAAAGTGGTCCCGTGAAAGAAAAGAAAGCTTGAATCCAGCAATATTAAAAACGACACGAAGCAGAGGAAATGGACCTAAGACCTTCTACCTGAAGACATGACCTAGTAGAGTTTCTAGGCACTGAAACAGAAATAACATTATACAACACTGATATTCTGCTGAAGAGCAGAGTTATGCTTAAGGAGGAGACTCTAGAGGCATATTCCCACAGCATCAAGAACAAGGGAGCAGCCACTATTGCCATTCTTAGTTACCACTGTATTGAAGGCATTAGTCAATTCAATTAGCTGAGAAAGCAAACGTATAAAAATTGAAAACATGTAAAACTAACACCCGTTGTAGATGAAATAATTGCACATTTTGACATTCAAAGGCATAAACTTAAAAACTACATAAGCAATGAGAGTCTTTAGTGACATGGTATGGTAAATAACTGACATAAAATTTAATAGCTTTAGGAGTTCTCTTGTGGAGCAATGGGTTAAGGACATGGCATTGTCACTGCAGCAGCTTGGGTCACTGTTGTGGCACGGGTTCAGTTCCTGGCCTCAAAACTTCCCCATGTCACAGGCACAGCCAAACTAAATAAATTTTTAAAAAGAAAATAAAAAATAGAAAGAACCCACTTACAATGTTTAATAGCTTTAAATAATAAAGTTAATCATAAATTGGAATATATAGATACAGCTAGAGGGAAAGTTCTCATTGACAGAGCCAAGATTAAAAGACCGTCAAGCAAAAATAAAGTTGTCAAGAATGATGGAAGGATTGCATAAAGATATCAAAACAGTATCCACTCTCTAAGTGAGGATACGCTAAAAACTTAAATTGTTCTACATTAATTTCTAAATGAACTCAATTTTTCTATTTCCCACAAAAATATAAACTGCTATTTGATTAGAAATATTCTAGTTTTATTCTAAAATTTCTGAGAAAACATCAGTTTAAGGGGGGGAAAAGCTGATTCTAAAGTTCTTGTGGAAAAATAAGCAAATAGGAATATCCAGAAACCTCTCTGATAAGGAAGTAAAATGAGGGGGTCTGACCACCACCAAGCTTCAAAACATCCCCTGGACCCCTTCATTCATAGAGTGTACTGGTGACTAAAGGTAAACACCTCAACGAAACAAAAAGACAAGTCCAGAACTAGAACCAAATATGCGTGACAACATATATAATGAAATAACATCCGAATCACTGGAGGAATGTCAAATTACTTAAGTACCAGTACTGAGATAACCAAAGCAGCAATTGTGGGAACACAAAGCTGGATCAGACTCTGAATCAAGTACCTTAACACTAAACAACAAAGAGTTAAATGGAAGACGAAGTGACATAAGTCATAAAAGGTCAGATGAGAGAAAAAGGTCAAATTCCTTTATAACTGAAAAGTGAAGCTAATATAGTGCCTTATCCTTGTTTTGGGCAATACGGGGTGGATATAATTTATTGTTTCTGTTCTAAATGATATTAGGACCAAGCAAAGGTATTTCAGCTGCTTTCTCCGGGAAATATCAGCTCCTAGAGAGAAGACTGAAGTTACTCATCGAGATTAACAGCTTCTTTACCAAGGTTCCCTTCGAGACCCTCGCTTCATTCTTCTCACCAATTCAAAGCGATTTTGTCCTATTTTGTACAATCGCTAACCCTTCCCTTGTGAGACTTGCTTTACACCCAGGCTTTCAGGCCTTGAAACCCTATAAACATGTGCCCTGATGTCATCATTTTGAGATACTAGTTTACTCTGTCAAGCTGGCATTCTCCTTCACCACTGTGTTAACTAACTGAAGTAATGAGCTGAACTTTCCTTATTGATGTAATTTCTTACACTTGTCTTTTGAAGAGCCCACAGATGACATACTCATGCCTCAAAATGCAGAAGCCACAAAAGAAAGGACTGATAAAATCAATTTCATTAAAGTGGTTGAAAACTTCCATATGGCAAAATTCCACGAGAAAAGTCAAAACACTAACGGTAACATGGGAAAATATTTATAGCAAAGGGTAAAGTTCCCTAATATATAAAGTGAGCCATAAAGTGAGAAGAAGCAAAAAAAAAAAAAAAAGCAGAATTAAAAGAATGTGTGAAGGACATGAATAAATAGTTGATAGAAAAGAACATTAATGCTTTTTAGGTATATAAGAATACATAGACATAGCTTCACTCGTTAAGAGATGTATAAATAAGCAAGAATTTCAAAAGAATAGTAAGTAAATGAAATAGCTAGAATGAGAATAAATGTAAGCTGAGAATGTTTTTGGTTTTTTGGGCTGCACTTGGGACATATGGAGGTTCCCAGGCTAGGGTCGAATTGGAGTTGGCCTACACCACAGCCACAGCATTGGATCTGAACCGAGTCTGTGACCTACACCACAGTTCGCAGCAACGCCAGGTTCTCAACTCACTGAGCAAGGCCAGGGATGGAACCTGCGTCCTCGTGGATACTAGTCAGAGTTGTTTCCACTGAGCCATGATGCGAACTCCATGAGCTACAAATCAGAAGCCTAGGATCTAATCTAAAATCTTCCAGGGCCTGGAAAATAAACACTACTTATTCACATGTTCATCCATATACTCATTAATGTCATCAGGGATTTTTAGCCTTGCTGAGATTTTACTATGTTTCTAGCATAAGATCTTTACCTTGTAGAAGCCCACAGTCAGCTGGAGAAGAGATACCCTCTGTAGGGTAAACCCCACGCACTAGGTTTTCAGCAGGGAGGAGGGCAAACAGCCAGAGAGAAAAGTGAGATGGTGCTGGGAACTCTCGGTGCTGTGGACACGCTGTAGCTCACTTAAGCAAAGGCAAACTGAACAGGTGAGCATCCGAAACAGCCGCCCCACCCCATCCACACACTTGCTGCTCCTGGCTTCTCACACCTGCCAAACACAGATGCACGCCAGGTTTGCATGCATCCAAAAGCAGAAAGGAACGTCAAGCTACGTGGGAAAGAAGGAGGGGTGGGGGCAGACCCTCTTTGGAATGTACTGTTATTAAAAGACTAAAATTTCATGAAAGTTTGTAACTGGCTAGAAGAAACAGAAATAGAATAAAACTTGAAGGACAGAAGCTATCTGGTGCCCTCCAGAATGTCCCCCTTCCTTCTCCCAGGCGATGCCTGAGGCAAAATCTCCCGAACTCCCTAGGTCAGGTCGTGATAGAAAGAGGTCAGTCTCTACTTGGTTCCTTTCTGAACCATCCTCTTGGGGCCCTGCGTTTCTCCATCCCCTTCTAACCTCTTACATCCCTACTCTGTCCTCAAACTTCAAAGCGATTCTTCATAATTTCCTTCACTCTCACTTTTCCGCTTATTCCAGGTCTGTGCTTCCTCAGCACGGCAGTGACCCCAAGTCACCCTTTTTCTAATACTCCAAAGAAAACTGTGCTTGTGTTTTCCAGGGAACATGTTACAGACGGTTATAATTCGTAATTATATGTGAACATCTCTGTTTCTCTCATTTATTGAAAGTAGGTCTTGTTTGCATGTTCTCGTCCTAGCAAAGGCTCCGCCACATAGATATTAATTCACCCTTGATGATGAGTGAATAATGAGGGAATAAATGAAAGACAAAATAAACTGCACTACTGCACAATAGTTAAACAGCCTGTATTGCAGTGTATAAATACGAACGCAGAGCGATTCATACTTAAAATAAAAGGCAAAACACATGTATAAGGCAATGGCAGCAGTCCTCACAACCAAACGGCTGTGTACACAAGACTTGCAAAGGCCTGGAAGAAAACCTGGCTGCAGTATTTCTGCTGAAGAGGCTCATGTCACCTTTGTATTCGTCCACGCATTCATTCAATAAACCTCTACTTGAACACATGTTACGGGTCAAGCACTCGTTCATTCTACTAAGGAATATTTTTATCATTGAGATAGAATTGTGCTCGATAATTTCACCTAACAGTGTTGGTCCATCAAGCAATGCTTTGCTACGGTTTGTGTTAAAGAATCGCTTGGAAAGATTTAAAGCCAGAGTTGGCCTCGAGACCAGGTCAGCACATGGAGGCTCAATCCAACCTACAGCTGCATCTCAAAGCTCTCAAAGTAGCAAATGAAAGTGGAGTGTTTGTAACATCTGCGTTCCATATGCACTAAAGTACGAAGTAATTCAAAATCTTAGGAAGTGTGAAATAGATTTTAATACGTATAGTAGTTTTAGTCAGCCTTACTTAAATACTAAACGCCAACTGCATGGAAAAACTAATGTATGGAAATATTTCAACCTCTAAAGGTTCTGAAGACGGATGTTTTAGTGAGGAAATTAACCATGAAGTCCACATGTGACTCTTCATATTTTCATTTGACGCGCAGAATACTAAAAGCAGTGAACCTATTCCATAAAGGTAGCATCAAACGTCAGCATGATAGGCACTTTGTTATAGACGAAATCTCTTCTCTAATTTCTAAGGTGTTCCCAGACTCTGCACTGGGATTCCTTCCCTTAGTAAAACCCTGCTGCCGTAACAGCCTTACTAAAAAGTCAAAGACTCCACCTTATGTCCTTAAAGGTTCAAGCCCTGGCCTTGCTCAGTGGGTTAAGGATCCGGTGTTGCCGTGAGCTGAGGGGTAGGTCACAGAAGCGGCTCGGATCCCTTGGTACTGTGGCTGCGGTGTAGGTCAGCGCCTATAGCTCCGATGAGATCTCTAGCCTGGGAACTTCCATACGCAGCAGGTGTGGCCCTAAAAAGACAAAAAAACAAAAAACAAAAAAAAAAAAAGATTTTTATTTAACCATCAACATCAACCCATCTAGTTCTATGAAGTTCACAGAAATTGTTGACACATCAAATTAATAATTTAATAGCTCACCCCTGTCCAGAAAAGAATGAACATGTTATGATATTGTTTCATTTTATTCCAAATAATTTATCATCTCATTAGGAAGAGAAAAGGGAAATATCCGAAGGTAACAGATTATTTTATACTATTGACGACTCCAGACATATCCACAAGGAGAGTTTCATGAAACCATATGTTCTCAAAATGCTTTAAAGGCTGGGAAGATAAGCTCCTATATGGAAAATAAATCTATATTTAAGATAGCAAGAAACATATAATTGGGTATAAACTAAAAAATTGTTGAACATAACAATAAAGCCTAGATAAGAGTAAAAAAAAAAATGTTGAACAATTGAGATTATATATCTTCCATTAGAATCATCCGACAGTTTTCACAGTTAGCACATTATCTCTAACTTTTTTTAGTATTTTTATTTTCACACAATATGAAAGAAATAAGAGGGCACCCAAGCTGAATACGAGCCACGTTATTATTTTTTTATTTCTACCACTTTGCCAAGTTCAGAACACTTTTCTATTTTAATAAAATTACATTATGGTACTGTGTTGTATATTCCCTCATGAATCTTGAGGTAGAAGAACATCTAATTGGCAGAAGTCTAAGATTTAAAAGAAATTGCGGATAAATTCAATAGTTTATCTAAAGCAGAGATGTTTTGAATTTTAAGTGACACTGCATTTCAAAGAAAAGTATGTTTATAAAAATGTGCTTCTATTTCACTCAATATCATAAGGTAAACCCGGGGATGTTTTGTTTATCCATGAAAGAGCATCAAAGAACCAAGAAGGAAGGCAGGAGCTTTTATATTTGCTTTTTCCCTTAGAACCCAATTCACATACCCGTCTCTAAACATCTCATTTTCTCTTCATTCCTGGAAGGTTTTTGTTTTTTTGTCTTTTCTTTCCTAAAGGTGTCTCACAAATGCACCTGAGCAGGTCAGAATTCTTAAAGCATCAATTACCTACAGATTCATTTTTCTGTGGCCTTTCAGACTGTCCTTCAGTGAGGACTTTGGAAGGAAAGAAGAGGAGGAAAACAGCAGCAGCTCTGACAACTACCAAAATACAAAAATGTTGTTGCCACACAGGAAGGACAGGAGTCAGAATTCTGTCAGTCTGTGCTAAATAGAAATGAGACAAAATCCAGCCTTCCCCGTCTCAGCTCCTCTTGTGACTTCCAGGAACTCGGGATACAGTGCACGTAAAGACTAAGGTACATCTTAAGTAATTACTTTATTTTTTAAAAGTATCATGTGGAGTTCCCGTCGTGGCGCAGTGGTTAGCGAATCCGACTAGGAGCCATGAGGTTGCGGGTTCGGTCCCTGCCCTTGCTCAGTGGGTTAACGATCCGGCGTTGCCATGAGCTGTGGTGTAGGTTGCAGACATGGCTCGGATCCCGCGTTGCTGTGGCTCTGGCGTAGGCCGGTGGCTACAGCTCCGATTTGACCCCTGGCCTGGGAACCTCCATATGCCGTGGGAGCGGCCCAAGAAATAGCAACAACAACAACAAAAGACAAAAGACAAAAAAAAAAAAAAAAAGTATCATGTTACATTTGCAACAACAGGAAAATAGGAGCTTAGGGTCAAGTCTTCTGGTACCCTTCCAAGCCTGCGTTATTTGTTTCAATTACCAAAAACGGTATCTAAGTGCAAAAATGTCAGCTTATTGACCTCAGAAATCATGTCTTTTATGTCCTTGCAATTTTCTTCAATCCAAGTGGCATTTTCATTCTTTTGTTTAATTTTTTTGGAGACTTTATGATCTCAAAGTGTACATATTTGCACGTATGTATGTAGGTCACAGGAAAAATATATTTGTTCTTCCTTGAATGCAACCTCCATTGCATTCAAGGAAGAGTCGTGGCTGCCAGCCAGAGGGTGCTTTGCTGGCACGGAGAGGCAGAGAGACCAAGGGTACATATTGGAGAAGTAAGGAGGAGCCAAATGGCTCTGATTTTAAAAGGAGGAGACAGAAATCTGAAGAGAATCTCTACTAGCAGTGGGCTGAGAAAAGGAACCCAATCTAGGAAAACCTGGAAGCCTGGATGGGCAGGAATGTAGAGAGAGCAGATACCCAGGCAGATAAAGGCTGAGGGATGGTACTGGAAGCACAGAGCATCTAAGATTTCATCAAGTTTTTTGCTGTGTGATGGGTGACACGTTTTCTTCTCTGTCACCCCCAAGAGCTCTTCACCGAACTGCCATTACCAGTTTCAACTGGTTACATTTACATTAGGGGAGTTCCCGTCGTGGCACAGTGGTTAACGAATCCGACTAGGAACCATGAGGTTGCAGGTTCGATCCCTGGCCTTGCTCAGTGGGTGAAGGATCCAGCATTGCCCTTAGCTGTGGTGTAGGTCGAAGAAGCGGCTCGGATCCCACGTTGCTATGGCTGTGGCGTAGGCCGGCAGCTACAGCTCCAATTGGACCCCAGCCTGGGAACCTCCATATGCCGCGGGAGAGGCCCAAGAAATGGCAAAAAGAAAAATAAATAAATAAATTTACATTAAGATATCAAGGGCATAGGATATAGGAGTCCTGCTTCAAGAGAGTGCAAGCAAATACTGCCAACATCCCTTGAGGGTTTTTTTAGCTAATGCTGCAGTCCCCTGAACACATCTCTGCAAAGTGGACACCTAGTTTCTACCTGTATTCTATAGTGATTAAAAAACCTTCCCTAGCTCCAAAAGCATGCATTTTTTTTTTTTTGGAAAAAGCTCTAGTGTACAAAAATATTATCTTCCTTATATTTAGGCAAAACTTGAATCCTTGTCGTTACTTGTGAATTACAGAGCAACAAATGACTCCATCTTTCGAAAAAATAAATTAAGATAATAATTACGGGCCTCAAATCTTCAGAATTCTTAAAACATCATTTTGTTTTTCACAGGTCTGCTCAGATTTTTCAGATCATGGGAGCTTGATAAAGATTATTTTTTAATGTGCACAATGGCTTTACTAAATAGATAAGTAGATTTCTCTCTATCTGACAAGAGAAATATTTTGGACACCTTTATGTTCAGGCAGGTAAGGCTTAGTAATTTAAGTGAGGGTATCTACAACCACTGTATGTATTTAAATCTATTTACTCCCTCTACGTTTTAAATTCTTTTTCATTTTAGAGTAAGCATATTGAACGTATGTCCCGTTTGAAGCAGATAATAGTGACATAGTCTCAAATTGCTCCTGTTGGGGACGCTGACTACAGGTGTGCAGGAAGTGCTGTATCTCCCATCTCTTCCCCACTGGGATGTACATTTTGGCTTTGACCTTGAAGCAGAAGATTCTGAGCCTATAAACGATGGGAGAAAATAGCCCTCAACATTGCCAATGACCCTGATGCCGAACAGAGTCGACAGAAACTTCGGGAGCACATGGCCTGAGAGTGAGACCTTTTCAGAGAAATGAGAGTAGGAACGGGCCGTACAGTGTGGTGAAGGAGCTTAGGCTCTAGAGAAGATGACCTGGTTTGAACTGAACAGTTATGGGACTTTAGGGATGGCCCTTAACCACACGCAACCAGTGATTACGAAAAAAACAATGACCTAAAGGTAACGTTGGTACCGCTGCTGTATTAAGTGAGAACATCTACCTAAAGCACACTTCCCATTTTTTGAAATAATACTGCACAGAGAAATTCACCTATCTTTTCATTTCATTATCATCACAATAGTCAAGATAATTATCGATTTCCACACCTAAACTCTGAGCTTCTGGGTGTAAAAATTCTGTCACCTTCATTAATACACAAGGGTGCTCATGAAGCATTTGATGAGCAAAATAAACTTGGAGCAGCCATAAGCTATAGGATATGAAAGGTTTCTGCAATAACTAGGAAAATGATTTTAAAAATTCATTACGGACCAGTTAGTAAAAGTCTGGGATTTATAAACCAAAGTCACATATTAATATGATCGTTTGCATCATATTTAATCCCACCTGACCCAAGGCTTTTGATCAGCTCCTTAATGAGGAGGACCCAGAAGTTTCAATCTACATGAGAATGTATTATTGCTCCAAATATTTGCTGTTTCTCGCTTGTCTGCCATGGACTCCCTCCCTTGGGGAGAATTATTCGCCTCTGTGCTATTGAGCGCAGATGTGAAACATGAAATACATGACGCAGAGATGTATGTTACATCTGAGCCAAACCTTAAGCCTTAAAGCTCATGGTGTTCTCTTTCCTCCCCACTGCCTTGAGCCCAGCAATCCTCCAACCAGAACCACTCCGTCGGCCCGAGGCTCGAGTGAAGATGACACGGAGCGGAGGAGAGGCCCAACTGTGTCACCCAGGAAGACGAGAAGTCGATACACTTTGGGGATCTGAGCAGCCAAGAATTTAGGACTGCCTGTTTCCAAAGCATAACTTAGTCTACACTGGCTGAAAGGACAGCAAAGCTTCGCTGAATATGATTTGTATGCACTGGTACATGATGGGGTTGAATTTAATTGTATGAGAAATTGTGCATAGTTTTCAGTTTACGTTGTGAATTCATGTGATCTGCAGAGTCCTTCAGTCAGCTTTATGAAGTATTTTTTAAATCCTCCAGATAACACCAAATAAACCAGACCTGATGACTGCTGCCCAGATTTTAATATGTGGAGTGGGCTACCTCAGATAATTAAAGGATATTTTCATAGAGATAGCCAATAGAAACCCAAACGATCATAGAATATGACATATTTATATTCCTTTTAGGTGTGTGTGTATATTTAAGCACATCTAGCATTATGTAATATAATTTTCTTAGTGGCTTTATAATTTTTTTCATTTCATTATAAGATCTACGCTGGTATTACTAGATTCTACTTTCTTCAGAGTGGAAAGCCTTGCATTTTTTTTGTTTTAGTTAGCAATATACAAGAACATAACAATTTTGGATTAAAAAATAACTCATGATAATATATAAACATAGTAGATCAAATCAGTATAAGTATATGATATAGTTAAGAAGTGGGAAATTCTAGTTAAATGTCACAAACATAATTTTTGAAATAAAAAATCAACATAATAAGCATATTTTACACAATTATTTTAAATACAGGTTTATATTTCTTTGAGGACACAAAGAAATTAATGATTTGTATGATACCTTTGAGATATTTTGTAAACATCAGTCATCATCGTACTCAAAGGATATAAATCTGCTGATTTTCAGAGTTATGTTCTGAATTGATGAAAAGCAAAATAAAAAACTGCATAAATGAAAGTTTTTCTATATTGTAATTAATAACCAATTACCATGACTGTGTAGACGCTGACATGACATGTAGAAGCATGTAGAGCTGACATGCTCTCAGACTTGAAGAGCAATCTCCAAGGTAAGTTGTGTGAGTTCCAAAAGCTTGGCACTTTTCTTAGGCGGAACGTTCCAGTTTTCAAGCTCATCTCGTTTGGTGCAGAGACTTGTCTTTTCTAGTCCACAACCACCAAAAAGGCATTTGCTTCATTTCCCTTCTCAAAAGTCACCGAAATAAAAACATCAGCAAAGAATTGGGCGAAGTGCTGTCGTGAGGAATCTTCTAGTGATGAAATCATCCAGTGAATTGTCTGATATTTCACAGTGATTCAATTTTCTATCACTGGGTAAATCCAAATGAGCACAGGAAATCTCTTTGTATTACTAACTTTTCCCTGGAGCAGTTCTAAGTATCAGCATAGTACCACTTTACTGCAGAATGAGAACTTGCAAGAACCACTGCATTGTAGTCATATATGTGTGTGTGTGTGTATATATATATGTTTTGATAATACATATATTTTATAAAGATACTTTCCCTTCTTAAAAGTAGGAAAGGGCCATTACACATCACACACACAGAGAGACATATATATACATACATAGACACGTGTGCGTGTGATGTGTAATGGCCCTTTCCTACTTTTAAAAGGGGAAAGTATCTTTATAAAATATATGTATTATCAAAACAGGCAAATATTGAAAACAAACTTATGATTACCAAAAGGGAAGGGCAGGAGGGATAAATTAGGAGTTTGGGACTAAGAGATATACACCACTATACAGAAAACAGGTAAAAAGAAGGACCTACCCTATAGCACAGGGAACTATATTCAATATCTTATAGTAACCTGTAATGGAAAAGAATCAGAAAAAGAACACATATATATTTATATACATACATATATAAATATATAGAACCTGAAGCATTATGTTGTAAACCTGAATTACAACATTGTAAACCAACTGTACTTCAATTTAAAAAACAAACAAAACAAAAATAAATTCGTTTACCGGGGAAAATAATAATAATTTAAATTAAAAATATTGAGAATATTTTAAATAATTCAGTGGTACCACAGAATACACCTAAAAATCTTTGTCCAGTCTTCATGGGATTGTCGCATTTCTTGTAGAGTCTTCTTGATCGATCTGTCACACATGACAGAAATCCCTCTGACTTGTTCAATGACCCATCCACGGATTACTGACAAATGCCAGCACACTTCCGACAGCTCATCGTGGTTACCAAGAATGGCGCATTTTTAGACTATACAGTCAGAGCTGTTTATCTTTCCATTTTAGTTATGTTTTATTGCCATCTCACAGTATCACCTTTTTTTTTCATATACTCCTCTTGGTTTCAGTATCCAGCACAAGCCAGAATGTAACTACAGAGATGATATTTTCTTTCATGCTCACCGCCCTCCCTCCCTTGTATTTTACTGTGGATGAAATTTTAAGGCAAGATTCCTATTGAATTAGAAGGCGTGGGGTGCAATAAAGTCCCCTGGGCAGGAAGTAGCTTCTTCAAACTAGATGCTTCTCCTCCCTCAGGGTCTGACCCACTTCCCTCAAGGAGGGTCCTTGCTTTTCTTCACTGTCGCTGAGATCCATTTTTACTGATGGTCTTGTCTGACACTGCTCTTGTGTGTTGGGATTAAAAAAAAAAAAAAAAAAAAAGTACAGGGACCACATTTGAAAGGGACACTCAGGGGTTTTCTCCATTCACCCTGTGTCTGCTGTGCAATCCTCTGTCCATAAGGAGAAAAAGCACTGCTGTGATTCAATGGGCTCTCAAAGGCCCTTTGGGTCCCCACGCGGAGTCATTAGTCACATCACATTGGCCTGAGCTGGCTCTCTTCACATGCTTGCTGTTGTTTCCTCTGCGCAGATGCAGATATGTGTCCTGGATCCTGGGTGCAGCTGCCTTAGGAACCACCTCCTCCCCATCCCTGTTAATGGCTAAGAGTCATACATGAAAATCTAATCCCCAGCGTGACGGTGTGTGGTGTGCGGAGGTGAGGAATCTGGGAGATGACTAGGTCATGAGGCTGAAGTTCTTGTGAGTGGGGTTAGTGTTTTTATAAGAAGAGAGCGAGCTCACTCTTTCCACCCCGTGAGGGTATAAGAAGCCAGCAGACAGACACCTGCTGCAGGAGGCTCCAACAGCATATGGGCCCATGTCTCTTGATTTATTCTATGTGCCATACGATTAATTGACATCTTCCCACATTGTGGAAGTCACAACCAGGTTTGAGATTTAGGTTAAAAAAGCAAAAAAGAAGGTCAAATCCTTCATCTTGCTTTGCTTATAAGCTCCCAAGTTTTGAATTCCTTCTCCTCTCCCTAGAAGTTGCATATTCTTCATCTGAGGTTTACTTGGACTCGTTCAGTCCTCAGTGATCAATTACAGCTTTAGAATTTCTAGGGAAATTATTATTTTTTACTTAGTACATACTATTTTTCATTTGTATTTATAGCCTAGTATTATAACTAGTAGGGTTCAACTAGCATCATTTAAAGTCAAAAAGTATATCTGATACGTGAACTAAATCATTCATATATGCATACATCATAATCACTACTAAATTAATGACACGGAAAAACAGAAGAAAAGAAATGTATAATTCATCTATGGTTTATACTGGGTAATATTTTTAAAAAATGATCCTTCACTGAAACTTTCAAACACTTGGTTTTTGCCATGACCTGAAATAAAGGCCATGTTTTTTCTTTATCGAACAGCATACAATATTTAGCAGTGAAAATATTAAGTACTTAATTATTTATTCACTCACTTATGGGTCACCAACCACAAATATAAAGATGTATTGATTTATTCAACAAAAATTAACTATATGTCTGTCTTAGGCAGTGTTCTGGTTACAAAGCACTTTGATACACTCTATACATTTATTCTCTAACATAATGCTGCATACTTAAGCTTAAATCTTCTGGAAATGAAGTAATCACTCCAATTTGGACACTATAGGAAAGAAAAATAATGTACAAAATACAGCATATTTTTATAAGCATAAAATGTATACAGTTAAAATTACTGGTAAAATTACAAGGTATCAAGCTGAGATCATATAACAATATCAACAATGCAAGTTCATTTCATAATAATTAGATGAACACATAGTGTTTGCAAGATGCTGCCATCAGTGTCCAGATCTTAATGAGGCAGAAGCTATGCCATGTTTACAACTGAGTCAAGGCTGTGAGAAGCTCAGCTCAAAAAAGGAACCTATGGATTAAATGGTGAGCAGAAATCATCACTGCCTATGTGCAAGGTCATAGGCATTGCATCATAAGAGAAAGCTGAGTTTTAGAAAATTAAAGACTTAGAGCCAAAAGCCATCAAGATGCATGCATCCTAAGGAAACTGGGAAATTAAAACTCTTTGTTAAAAGTATCTGCTTGACAGTTCATTTTCTAAGCAAGGCATTTGGTTGCTGTTATCAACTTTAAAGTGTGCAGGTAAAACTACATAGTCGGTGTTTACAGAGAGCAAAATGGGAAACTCAAATAACAAATCACTCATTTCTATGGTAACGGCAGAGTGAAGTAGTGTTAACCCAACAAACGGGAGTCAGATTATGAGATCATCAGCTTTTTAAAGATATTTTTATTATAAAAATAAAACATGAACAGAATACAAAAGTGGAAGAGGACAGGATCCTACAAGTAAAAAGGAAAAGCCTCACTTTGCAAGGACTGAGAGCCATCTTTATTTTCTCTGCATGAACCACTCTTATCCCCGTAATAGTTACTGAATGGACCAGCTTCCCTCTGCTAAATTGAAACGCCACCTTCCAGAACACAAATCCTCAGTGACCCGTCCATGGAACCTACCCTCTTCAACTGAGCCACTCTCTCTGCCAGGGCCGAATGGTCTGCAGCTTTAAAAGACAACACAGTAGCTGGTAAACACTTTCTCTTCCTGCATTGCTCTTTTTCAGAACTGCCCTGCTATTTTCACAAAGAAATTTCCAATTGGGCTTTACTTTTCCTTTGGTAGATTTCAGGAAAAAATCCATCTGGAAATGTTACTGACATCATATTGACATTAGAGGCTTCATCACCTTAGGGAGAATATATACCTTCAAAATACTGAATATTCCCCGTGAAGATCGAGGTATTAATTAAACTGAATAGGCTCACGGGAGGCTCTTGTGAGAGGTCGGTTTTTGAAAGTTCCCATGAACATATTATATGCCATTTAAAAATAATGGAGAACTCCTCACAACCATTCTAAAAATCAGGGTGTATACATATGTGTATATATATGTATATGTTTGTGTGTGGGAGGGTGTATTTCAATAAACAAACATTGACTATCATGATGATGATCCAATGAGAAAGTACTTTGGCTTCTTCAGATAAAAATACACGGCCATGAAGGGCCTTTCTTTAGCAGGATCTTCAACATTCCAAAACTGTAACCAGAAACCAATATTTTCAGACCTGCAGTGGGAACAGCCAAGGGGGGCTGGGAATTGTCCCTACTTCTTTGTCTTGCTGTCCTCGTCTGCCTCTTTATAGCCCGGAAATCTTAATTCGGACATCTCTGCATTGCCTCTGTTTTTCCCCAAAGACGCAGTTTCTTCTTTCTTTAAGCATCGCCATCATCTCGACGTGTATTAACCCAACCATGAGAAACGTCGAGAAGGAGTAGATTTGCGCGGGAGTCTACCTTAATCACAAGTGCCTAAAGCCTCCTTAGCCAGGTCATCACATCAATCCTGTCACCTCTGTCCTTGGGTCATTTAAACACGATGAATATTCTCTATCAGTCATGGCCCTGAGATGCAATTCTCGACCTGTCTCGTGTACCTTGCGAGCATGCAAGTTAATGATGGACGTATGCAATTCAAATGATGTGGGATCTGAGATGCCACTAACGACAAGTGCAACTTCGTTGCCAAGAAAGGTTGAAATATTTTAATCAGAATCAAGTGTGTCTGACAAGCTGCAGCACATCATTGCTGTGCAGGGGGCTGATGAAATGCATTTCTTCCCACCTCAAACTGTTTGTTTTTCAGTTCATTAGGAAGCTCTCAGGAACACTGCGTATGCACGTGGTATACTTCATTTGAAACAGGGAATTAATACCTAACATTTCTTCAAGGTTGAGCAAAACAAGGTTATAGAGCACTCTCCCCACACTCCTTATGCTCACGGAGAAACACTCAACGTGCATGTCTCTTTGTCCATCGGAGAGCGTTGCTGAGAGTATTTAACAAGAAAACTGTTTGAGAAGATGAATTTAAGTCCCACAGTCGTCCCATCAAGGGTACAAGACACTCAAAGAAAGTGATACTTAAAATCTATTTATGTGTGATAAAGCACATGATTTTTTTTTAGGGCCACACCCGTAGCATATGGAGGTTCCCACGCTAGGGGTCAGATTGGAGCTGCAGTGGCCAGCCTACGCCACAGCCACAGCAACACCAGATCCAAGCCACATCTGAAACCTACACCTCAGCTCAAAGCAATGCCAGATCCTCAACCCACTGAGCGAGGCCAGGGATTAAACTCATGTCCTCATGGATACTAGTTGGGTTTGTTATCACTGAGCCACAGTGGGAACTCCATAACATGATATTTTAATTTTAAAAAGAGGCTGCAGGGTGGGGCAGGGAAAGGGGTAAATGATCACTGTCTTTGAAACAGTTAATAGAAAGAGATAGCACTTTCCCTGAAATGGCCAAAATTGAGGGGGTCAATACAAATATTTCATTTCCTGTGTACCAGTTTTCCCATATATAAGCTAGGAGCAACATAGCCCTCACAGGGCTTCACTTAGAAACTAGCTGTTAGGAACTCTAAATATAAGCATCATTCCAACTCTTCGTATAAAAATATTCTATTCATGTGAGAAAACATAGCATTACATATCCATCTTTCCATAAACAGGGTTAGAGGATGGCGCTAAATATTTTTACCCTTGTGAATTTTAAGTTAAAGTTTTTATTGGCTTTGTTTTGCGCTTAACATTGAAATGGACCTGGTTAAACTTATTTTAGCAAGCTCATGTTTATAGTACCTGATAGCAGTTTGCTTGTTCCAGAAAAGAAACAGAAGCTACTATTGAATAACCCAGAAAAGATGACTGATTGGACTGAGATAACCAAGAATCCAAGGAACACATATCAAACCAAGAGTACTATTAAACTAGTCACAGCATTTACTTAATCAGCTCTTTTAACAGAATTAATAAATGCACTTAGAAGCAAATGGTTCAGCCACAAACAGAATATTCTCACATTCTCACTTGGGAAGAAAACTAAAAGTATATGAAAATTATCCAATCAGGAAAGGATAAGAGCTGCCACAGCCAGATACACTAGTGGATCATGTGGTAGCCAATGACAATCAAACAGAGAAGGAGAGTCCAGAATAACTGTAACACAAAAACATTTGATGTAATACAATATAACTCTATATTCTTCGATAAGCTCCAATAATTGTCATGTCTTAATTATTCGTTCAATAACTGCCACCATTTGCTGATTGGTTCTTATGTGTAGGATACCATGCAAGATGCTGGATAAACAGTGACAAATGGTCTATACTCATAATATTTGCCATCCTGTATGACGACAATCAAGCAGTCGATTAAAATCCAGCATCCCAGGCGATGTGATAGAGCCCATCAGTGTCTGTGGTAGCCTGAAGGAAGGAGGAAGAGCAGGAGCATCCGAGAAAAGCCTGCCTATTTCAATCCTTCATTATTTTAAAAATAATGAAGACAGAACCAAGGCCAGGAGCAGAGAAAGGTATATTCCAGGCAATGTCCAGAGTTTATATGACAGAAAAAGTGAGTGAAGCCTGGGTGTGTTTGACAAGAACCTAAGGCAGAGGATGCAGGTGAGAGGTACGGATGGAGTGTCACAAAGACCGGCACCGGAGTGTCATCTGTCACAGGGTGGAGTGGGGACTTGATCTTGGAGGCTGAAGAAAGCCACTGAAGGAGACTCAATTCTTTTTTTTAATTTAGTAAGATATCGCTGAAAGTCTTATGAGGCATGCGACTGAGGCATTTAAGACTGAAGACAGTCCAAGACTCAGAATGCAAAGTCATCAGGAAAGGATTAAATAGTAACTTCAGAAAGGAACATGACAAATGCAAAATCGTTACAGTAACAGTTAAAACTTCCAAGCTTAAAGTGTAAATCCTCAACCATCTGGAATTCTTGGCTACTAAGATTTCATCTCCAAGCATTCTAGATGGTTTCAAAGCCATGATATAACAACTACTGGAATCATAGAATTTAATTTTTTATTCTACCCCTTTCATAAATAAAATAATTCATCTTATAACTGAACTTTTTCCATTTTACACTAATTTTATTTTTGTGACAATATAAGGTAGCCATTAAACAGACATCCCTTTTGAGACGAAAACTGGCAAATGGTTTTACCCTTGAAAAAGACAAAATAACCATTTTTATTCCATTAAAACATCAAATGAAAGCCTTTCAATTGTTCCTCCTTTCTGATTTTTTTTTAAATATTAAATTGGGGTAGGCTAAGAAAGCATGCATGATTGTGTATTTTCTTATCTTTTTTTCTTTTTATGGCCAAACCCACGGCATATGAAAGTTCCCTGGCTGCAGCTGAAGCCTATGCTAAAACCAGAGCAACACCAAATCTGAGCCACATCTGTGACCTACACCACAGCTGGTGGCAATGCCAAGTGCCTAACCCACTGAGCAAGACCTGGGATGGAACCCACAGCCTCATGGACACTACGTTGGGTTTTTAACCTGCTGAGCCACAACAGGAATTCTCATATTTTCTATTTTCATGA
Organism: Sus scrofa; assembly: GCF_054392235.1. Classification (NCBI taxonomy): domain Eukaryota; kingdom Metazoa; phylum Chordata; class Mammalia; order Artiodactyla; family Suidae; genus Sus; species Sus scrofa. The sequence continues at coordinate 2,621,641 of NC_139392.1, forward strand.
AATTTCAGTAATACATAGTGAAATTAATGAACGTCAAATTTGTAAAATATTTTTCCTTTTGCAATACCTTTTAATTTTTAATAAGTTTCTTCAGAGTAGAGTTGACTTACAGAGTTGCTAGTTTCAGGTATACCACAAAGTAAATCAGTTATATATATACATATATCCATAAAAGAAAAACTGAAAATAGTGTATGGTTAAGATTGTCTGCACATATCCTTCACCCAGCCTTCCCTCCTAAGTGTTTCTTTTATGTTTTCTTTCTTTCTTTCTTTCTTTCTTTCTTTCTTTCTTTCTTTCTTTCTTTCTTTCTTTCTTTCTTTTTCTTTCTTTCTTTCTTTCTTTCTTTGTTGCTTTTCAGGGCTGCACCCAAGGCACGTGGAGGTTCGCAGGCGAGGGGTCTAATCAGAGCTACAGCTGCCAGCCTACACCAAAGTCACAGCAATGCAGGATCCCAGCCACGTCTGCAACCTACACGACAGCTCACGACAACGCTGGATCCTTAACCCACTGAGCGAGGCCCCAACCTCATGGTTCCTAGATGGATTCGTTTCTGCTGTGCCGCGATGGGAACTCCCCTCCTAAGTCTTTCTAATGAAAAGAAATCAAATTTGGGCTTCCTGCATGGCTCTTTGGCAGCTCTGTTTAAGATGCCAGTGTTTTCACAGCTGCGGAAATTAAAGTACCCAGAGGAAAGTCAGGTCAGCAAAGGAGCAAATGAAGACTAGAAATCTCTAATGAGGGAGAGATTTGTTTTTAGAGAAATTTTCAGTGACACCGATTATTCAGATATTATGATAATTTAGATGGATCAGCTAATTCTAGCTATGTGTGATTGGTAGTTTAAATTCCATACGCCTTTAATACATATTTTGGTTTCTTTGTTTTCATGCAGTAAAGTGAAAATTCATGAGTTGACTCCAACTTACCATTACAAACCCCTATAAGTAGCCTCAGAAGCCTACAGAGATAAAACCTGAAGCTCCGTGGGTTACATAAACCAGAAAATTCAAATGATAATGCTCCTGTGCCCAGAAATGTCACCAACTAGCCTCACTGAGAGTTTTATTATATAAGTTCTTAGAAGACCTAGAACTTTCATATCCATTTGGCTCATATCCTGAATGGTTAATTTTGGGGGAAAAACTGAATAATTATAAAAATTAATATAACTACTTTGGATTTGCTCTAATCAGTTAAGAAACACTTAGGCATTATGAAAGTTCCTGTTGCAGTTCTGATTTGTATTTTTTTCCTGCATTAATTAAAAGTTGGTTTTAATCCAAGTATCAAGGAGAAACAAACACATTAGAAAATTAATAATGTCATTCAAGGGATCCTGTGGTAAAACTTGAGATGCTATTTTTGAATTTTTTTTCAAATAGAAGTAAATATGATGGCACAACTTTTCAAACTTTAGAAGTATACATTATAGAAACATTTTTCAATACATATGTGTCTTTCACCCCAAGGTGAAAGGGTTTTTTTTTTTTGTGGTGGTTGTTAAATAGCTCTAAATGACAATTTTTCTGTTAGAAAGTTGTATTCTAAGCAACCAGCAAAATTGGAACTCAGGAAAACGGGACAAATGATCCAGCTTCAGCTACAAAAACTGAAAAAAAAAAAAAATACAAAGGGAGGTGGGGGGAGGGGTCAGGGAGAGAGAACGTGTAGATTATAAGATACTTAAGAGAGAAAACTAATTGCAATGTATGGATGAATCTGAACTAAATTCCTGTCCAAAGTATTAAAAAAATGTCTAAGATAAACAAGAAAATGTGAACACTGGCTGGACATCAAAAGATATTAAGGAATTATTAATTAATGGTGCTAAGGATATTTTGTCTCCGACATTTAGAACACTAAGATGGTTATAAGTGAAATGATAATATTTCTGGGAGTTGCATAAAAATAATCTGAGGACACCTGAGGGTAGAGGCAGGTGTTGATGAAACAATATTGAAGGGATGGCTAGAAAGAGCTTGAAGATACTGATGGGAACAAAAATTCATTATTCTACCTCCTCTACTTTGGTAAATGTTTGCAATGTTCTCTATTAAAAATATTCCAAAAATGAGTTCTAGTAACAGCCTAACTAGATATAGAGCCTTTAGAGAAGCAGTTATCCCCTTTTGTTTCCTCACTGGTAAAACAGTAGACAGAATCCAGTTTCATTCACATTTGTTCAACAAATATTCATTATAATATACATTCCAACTCCAAATAATATGGTTTTCAGTTTCTCAAAGTTTAACCCAATTGCTGTTTAAAAAGGGTCCCATTATCCAGTGACTCCACAACATCACTTAAGGAAACAGTGCGGAGTTTCCACTGTGGCTCAGCAGATTACGAACCTGACTAATTTCCATGAGGACAGAGGTTCCATCCCTGGCCTCCCTCAGTGGGTTAAGCCGGCACTGCTGTGAGCTGTGGTGGGGGCAGCAGACGTGGTTCAGACACCACGTTGCTGTGATTACGGTAGAGGCTAGCAGTTGCAGCTCTGATTAGATCCCTAGCCTGGGAACTTCCATATGCCACAGGTGTGGCCCCACAAAAGCAAAAAAGCAAAATAAATAAATAAAAAGGGAAAAGAAACAGTGAATACTTATTGATTTGTTTACTTATTTGACTAATACTGAATGCCAGTGGATAACTGGAAATTGATTTAGAGGTGAGAACGAGGACACCAAATTCTGACCTATAAAATTAACTTAATAGACGCACTGAGGTGAAACTTCTAAAGTATGTAAGTAAAACTGGACTTGTTTTTCTACAGAATAAAAACAAGATTTTAGACACCCTTGCGGGAAAAAAGGGGAAAAAAAAGCCTCATTCATGGCAAGTATCTCCTATCAAATCAAAAGAGAGATATTCTCATTCATTTGGCCAAAGAGAAAAGGACTCCTTTTCATGAAGTCAGAAAAAGGAAAAAAAAAAAACAAAAACAAAAACAAAAAAAAACAAAAAAACCTCATTCTTAGGGAAAGACTGGGGGAGTAGTTTAGGGACAGAGATATTTTATAATTAGGCCTCTGCTCCTTCATCTTTCCCTTTTTCCCTGGGCATATACCTGGATGAAACTACAATTCAAAAAGATACATGCACCCCTATGTTCACTGCAACACTATTCACAATAGCCAAGACATGGAAACAGCCTAAATGTCCATCAACAAATGAATTGATTAAGAAGACGTGTGTGTGTGTGTGTGTGTGTGTGTGTGTGTGTGTGTGTGTGTGTGTGCGCGTGCGCACAATGGAATACTACTCAGCCATAAAAAAGAAGAAAAGAATGCCATTTGCACCAACATGGATGCAACTAGAGAGTCTCATACTAAGTGAAGTAAGACAGAAAGACAAAGACCATATGATATCATTTACATCTGGAATCTAAAATATGGCACAAATGAACCTCTCTACAGCACAAAAACATACTCACAGACATGGAGAACAGAGTTGTGTTTGCCAAGAGGGAGGGAGAGGGATGGACTGGAGTTTGGGGTTAATAGATGGAAACTGTCACATTTGGAATGGATAAGCAATCAGATCCTACTGTACAGCACAGGGAACTATAGCCAGTCTCTTGGGCTAGACCGTGGTGGAAGATAGTCTAAGAAAAAGAGTATTTGTGTGACTAGTCACTATGCTGTACAGCAGAAACTGACACAATGCTGTAAATCAACTATAATTTAAAAAGTAAGTTTTCTACAAAAAAAAAAAAAAAGAAAAAGGAAACATATCATCAAGAAAACATAACCAAGGAGTTCCCGTCATGGCACGGTGGTTAATGAATCCAACTAGGAACCATGAGGTTTCGGGTTCGATCCCTGACCTTGCTCAGTGGGTTAAGGATCCGGCGTTGCCGTGAGCTGTGGTGTAGGTCGCAGACATGGCTCGGATCCCGCATTGCTGTGGCTCTGGCGTAGGCCGGTGGGTACAGCTCCGATTCGACCCCTAGCCTGGGAACCTCCATATGCCGCGGGAGTGGCCCAAGAAATGGCAAAAAAAAAAAAAAAAAAAAAAAATCACCAAGGAAAATGGCAGAACATCCCCTGGGGGAAATGCCCCTGAGGGCAGGTTTACAGCCCTAGTGTGATTCTTTCTCAGAAGGAGGCCAGCAGGTCTGAGATGCCCCCACCTGCAGAGACGAGGTCTGAGCTGCATCTCCATGACTTCAGGTCACTCACTCAGTCTGCTCACTCAAGGCCACAAGCCAGCAGAGCCCTGATTTTTATGATACTCATTTCACAAAGAGACACACAGTATTATTTTCTAACTCAGCGGACATATAGAGAACAGCATACAGGCGGCTCTCCCTTCCTCATCTCTCGCTTCCACCCTCTTCCTCTCCTCTCCCCTGACCTGATGCAACCCAAATATGAGAACTTTAAAATATTTGATTCCATAGTTGATCTCAAATCATTGCCAGTGCACAGTGATAGTCTGATATCTCAGACCTTGTTGAAATGCAAAACATTTTGTTCGGAAACCAAGAGACATTACCTCATCTTCCATAAAGCTGGTTTTCCTTTTCTATTTTAAGAAATGTTCAATGTCATGCCTTGTGGGTGGAGAGAGACAGACATAAGGAGATGCCTTTGTGAAAGTCATGTGACAAACTTAGATTTCAAGAGCCTGAGAGAGAGATTAAAATGCAGATATCACACACTCGAATTTACAGGTGCATCAGTAGTTGAACCTTCCAGTGACTGTACTTATCTGCAATCTTTTCAGCATTATTTTTTTCTCCTGGTTCACAAAAGGCTCTGAATTTATGGGTATTTTCAATTGTATCATTCTCTACAATCCAATCTAGGTGGAAAATTTGGGTGACTTCTCTGACCCTTTCTTTGCTGGAGTGTAACAATTCTCTCATTACTGTACCTAAGACAGAGACATACAAAGGCATAAGATACATTGTGCCCATTTCTCTTTGTTTGTTTTAATGGCCATGCCTACTGCATATGGAAGTTCCTGGGCTAGGTACAGAATCAGAGCTACAGATGCAGCTTGTGCAATAGCCAGGGCAACCCTGGACCCGCAGCCTCAGCTTGCGGCCGTGTTGGATCCTGAACCCACATGGCTCAGCCAGGAATCAAACCTTCATCGTCACAGAAACAATGCTGGGTCCTTAATCCTCTGAGCCACAACAGGGATTCTGCTTACCGTCTTTTTTTTTTTTTTTTTTTTTTAGTATTTTGGGTGCTTGTCACTGATGCAACTCCATTCAGATAATCCGATAAATTTCTTAATTCCCAGACTCCACAAAATTTCCCTATTCTTTTTTTTAATTAACCTCTGCCCTTGTATCCATCCCCACTAGCACCTCTTGCCTGTGCTCGTGATTAGTTAACATCCTGCTATTTCATTAGCAGCACAAAGGGAATACCTTCTGAGCTGCACTATTTATTATTGTGTAGAGCTGGACTCAGAGAATGGAATCGGGTCACCTCCAGAGCGTGGCCAGGGATGGTTTCCTAAGTCCACGACCGCAGACCTTCCTAGATGCGTCGTTTCCTGCTTTTCATCAGCGGGGCTTGCTCATTAAGTTCCTCAGCATCACCTGAAGGACTTGTTAGGTCAAAGGAGGCCGGGCCATCCCGAGTCATTAAGTCTGGGATGGGGTCTGCAAATTTATATTTCTTACAATTTTCTAGGTGAGGCTCAGGCTGCTGGGCAGGACCGGGCTCTGAGAACAGTTCTGGATAAATCTCTGTGATTACTGCAATTATTGTTTCCATCCAACTTACTGAGCACTTTTTTTTTCCCCCTATTTCTGCTACAATTCAATAAACGATCATCAAAAAATGGTTACCACTGCCAAAAAGAGTAAGTAATGATAATAACGCTTTATGAGATTTAGTCTCAAATATCTTTCAGGCTTATAGTTATTGGCATGGCTTATAGTAGTAACGCAAAAAACATGCTTTACCCAATGAGGTCCTGCTGTACAGCACAGGGAACTACATCAAGTCACTTGTGATGGAGCATGACGGAGGATAAGGTTGGAAAAAGAATATATATACATGTGACTGGGTCACTTTGCTGTACACTCGAAACTGACAGAACACTGTAAATCAGCTATAATGGAAAAAATAAAACCCATAAAAATAAAATAAAAATGCTTACCAACATGCATGTGCTTACAATGTTCCTATTAAATAGGTTTAACAACCCAATACTCTGATAATCTACGTAGGAAAAGAATCTGAGAAAGAATGGATGTACATACACGTGTAACCAAATCCCTTTCTTGCTACACAGCAGAAATTATCCCAACTTTGTAAATCAGCTATTCTTCACTAAAGCTTTAAAAATTAGTGAAGTCATAGGTTCACCTGGACAAGTAAGCAAGCTGGAGCTCAGAGAGGTGAAGATGGGCTGGTAAACAGAACTAGGACTGAACCTCCGCCTTGGCAGAGTTGGCTTCCTCTGTAGCTCCTTTTTCCTCAATGCATGATGCTCAGACCAGCTGCCCTGGCCTCACCTGGGAGCTTATTAGAAACAAACTCCTGTCTCACCTCAGACCTATTGAGTTAAAATCTGCATTTGAGCAAGATCCACATTCAAATCACATATTTCCGGGGGAGGGTGGCACATTACAATATGAAACACACTGTCGCGGAGGTCCCGTCTGGCTCAGTGGTAAAGAATCCCTATAGGTATCTATGAGGATACGGGTCAACCCCTGGCCTGGCTCACTGGGTTAAGGATCCGGCATTGCCATGAACTGTGGTGTAGGTTGCAAATGCGCCTCGGATCCCATGTTTCCGTGGCTGTGGTGGAGGCCCACAGCTGCGGCTCCAACTCAACCCCTAGCCTGGGAACTTCCATATGCACAGATGCAGCCCTAAAAAAAAAGTAACAATAATAATAATAACAACAAACTGTTCTACCTACATGACCCTGCCTCCCTAAAAACAAATAACTTGGGTGAACTTCCTCCTACCCCCACTCCTGCCAGGTTGAGTGTCAGTTTTCACTTTTCAGCACAATTCTGAAGCTTTCTCAGGCTGGGTTGAGCCTCTGTGCATGGCTTAATTCTTTCCAAGCCAAAACAATGTGAAGGCTATATTCTACTCATCATATTAAGGTTTCATGCACATCTAACTATGTGGAGATTAGAGACAGATACTAATGTATTCAGAGAATTTCAACTGCAAAAAAAAAAAAAAAAAAAAAAAAAAGAGGAATGGGAGACAAAGGCTATGGTTTTATGGTTTCAAAAAGCCAGAGTACTTCCCAAGAGCTCTCAGATAATACTGTAACCCAGTAATGTCTGCTTACTTGTATTCAATTGAACAGTGGATACAGCATACAAGTGCAGTTTATTTTTGAGCACTTTACAAGTTAAGGATGATTGGATTAATCCTTATCCTTACATTTAAAACAAAAAAATCAGCCCAGTGAACTCGTTCTTTCTACCAAGTTTTATTTTCCAGCTAAAATAAAGAATCAGGTTAAGCAAACCTCCATCAATATTGTGCCTGAAGACTTCAAGTAGGCATGGACATCCACAAAGTAAATTAAATTTCCTGTTACTATCTCAGACTCACCACCCTCTTCCTCAGCCCTTGCAATGTTCTGTAACTGGGTCAGGGGAAGAAACTTGCTTAGGGGAAGAAAGGCATATTAAAGAGCATTCAATTATGTCTCAGACATAAGGAGCGACTGAAGCACATGTAATATCCTGTCATGAGATTTGGGCATAATTTTCTGCCGTGTCCCCGCTTTCATCCCTTTTGTCATCATGTGACTCTCTTCCCTGACACTTACCAGGGAGGCTTTAACGAAATCAATGGGACTTAGTTTGATTCAGTATTTGATTTGTTCCACACGGATTACCTGTCGATATATTGGTTTTCCTGTGAGAGGAGACTAGCCTGTTTCTGTGTCTTAAACTCTGAAAACTGTTCCACTGTTCTGATATCTTTGCCATACCTCACGATCATAGCTTGATTATTCTTAAGTACTAAACGAATGCAAAGGACTTCCACGCGGACCTGTGCGGACCTGAGCACATGAGGTTGTAGCAATGAGCCCTTGGAACTGCATGGCTAAGGGCTAAAGCACCTGCTCAGGACTCTGAACTTGCTCAAGGTCAACAGATGAAGTGAAGCACAGTAACTGGCAGGCCTTGCTTCATCACTTCTGCTGAATCATTAGCTCCTTGCTGGCACATTCAGCAGCTTATGTCAAGTATCCCCAAACTGCAGTCTCTTAAACCAGAATCCGTAAAAGGAAGAATGCAGAAAAATCAGGTCAGGATAAAGACACTTGTACAACATAGAAAACGTACCTCGTCAGTCAAAGAAATAGGTCTCATCATGAAGATGAAAAAATTAGAGATAGAGATAGAGTGAGAGAATTGGGTATAGACAGATATGGATGTAGATTAAATATGCTAGATGGATTTATTAAAATTGGCAGTAGAGCTTGCCTATAATCTTCTTCAAGAGGTTTTGAAAAAATAAGACTGGTCTTTGTGTCAATAATAAAATCTCATGCATTTCTCTTTTTTTCAGATAAAAGTTTTATTGAAGTGTGAAGTGTGGTTGATCTACAAGGCTGTGATAATTTCTGTTGCACAGCAACGTGATTCAGTTATACGCGTACACACACCCATTCTCTTTCAGATTCTCTTCCCACATAGATTATCACAAAATGCTGGGTAGAGTTCCCTGTGCCGTACCACAGGTTCCTATTGGCCAATCATTCCGTAAGCCTCAGGGTCATGCATTTCTTCATGAGAACTGCTACAAGAGAGGAACTGGAGATAGTAAATGACTACAGCCAATCTATAAACGTTCCCACACAGAGAACTAAGGAAAAGTCCAGGCAGGTAAGAACACCAGCAGTGTCAGGTTGGGACAATACACCCAGGTTTCCACCTACCAGCAAGCAATGCTTTGTGATGGATGCTGTGGGTATAGCTACCTTAATGGCAACCTCCAAAAGTTAGAAATATTCCCTGAATGCAATGGGCGTCCTCTGAACAACTTTTATAACTATACTTGTCTTGATTTAACTTTAAAAATGTTAACCATTCCACATCTTAAGGCTAATTCTGTGTTAACTGATACAGAAACCTGACATGGATTCCATTTACCTGTTCATGTTTCGACTTCGAAGGCATCCCTCTGTTCATCGTATTTTTAACATTTTTATTTCCAAACTTAGTTCTGATCCTCTTGGTGTGGCCTTATTTGGAGAATCTTTTCTTCCCTTTTCCGGTTACCTGCCCTGGACTTTCTTCAGGGCTATCATGTTTTTCTTGGTACCTGGCAGTCCAAACAGCACGCGACATTCCAGGGGGCATCGCCAGGTGATATCCTGAGTTAAAAGCTCAGAATTGTAAAAATCAGAGTGTTGTCTGCAAGTGACGTGGAGGAGGTGAGCTGTCAGGCCAACCTGCAGATATAACCTAAATGTTCATTGTCGAGAGGTTCTGAAAACAATTCTCTCATGTCAGTGAGCTCACGGACGGTCCAAGTCAAGAGTCCAGTGGCTAGACCATCGGAAAGAGATTTTGGAACCAAGAAAGAGCACCCACAGGAGAAGAAGTGGATTCTTACCAACTAAAAGCAGATGGGGGGAAGCTTGCCATTGGGTACGCGGAATAAGAAACTCGAACTCCTTTTGGATTCCATGTATGTATTTTATTTTTTTATATATATATTTTTTTCTTTTTAGGGCCTCACCCACGATAATATGGAAGTTCTCAGGCTAGGGGTCACATCGGAACGGCAGCTGCCCACCTACACCACAGCCACAGCAATGCCAGATCTGAGCCACATCTGCGACTTACACCACAGCCTGCAGCAACGCCAGATCCTTACCTCACAGAGCGAGGCCAAGGATCAAACCCACATCCTCACGCGTACTCGTTGGGTTCTTAACCCACTGAGCCACCACGGGAACTCCCAACCGCTTCTTACACTTCAGGAGTCACGTTCCACAGGCCACCTCCTGACTCTGTCATTGCACATGGCTTTACCTGGGTCTGTGTTTATTCTCAGAAATTGTCAATTTAGAAAGGATTGGCTCGGTCCATTCTTATATGAAACCTCATGATTCACCGAATGCCACGTGAGCCTGTAGGAGAGAGGCTGGCATTCAGGCTGACCTGGAGGAGAGCATCAGCGCATGTACTTCCACCTTCCATGAGCACAAACTCTGGTAAATCTGAAAATCGTAGTTAAGGGAAACACTTAGTGTCTTCCTTCCTTCCACCTAGTTCTCACCCTCACTCTTGAGTGTGTGTGTGTGTGTGAGTGTGTGTTCCTGCGCGCGTGTCTACGTGTCTGTCCTACAGGGAGGACCACTAACAGATAAGAAGGGACGTATTTAAAGGCACAGTTCCCTGTGGCAAAAGGAAAGTGACAAATGGCTCCGTTCTGGCTCTGAAGCCACTCCTCATCTATCAAATGCGGGTAATGATAACCCATGGATCTTTATGAGTCACAAAAGCAATTGCATATGCCAAGCTTTCCTTAAACGTCCCTGACTTCTCAGAGAGGCTGATGTACACGGCACCACCCTGACCCTCAAGGCAGGCCAGGCCCGCCTCCATCATCTGAAAGTGCCACCTTGGGGACAGCTGGAGTCTGGACAATCGAAATATGAGTGGGACTGTCATATTTCATACATTATCGAAACAGGATAAAACATGGCATAACTATGCTGCTTTGACCGGCTGCACGACCTTAGACCACGTATCAAAACACATTTCTAAGCTTCTCCATCTATCAAAATAAAATATTGGTAGCATCATTCCCACGCAGTTATTGTGAAAGCGTTCGCAATGATAAACCATGAAGGAACACGGTGCATAGAATGCACTAAATGAACACTGGTTATTATTATTAATCAATAACCCGTATGTACATATACCCACAGATATCACCTAATAGACTTCCACATTAAACGTAATCTTTGATCCCCATGGACAGATAGCTTAGTAGAAACACAGCAAGCTGTCACACTCTAAATGCAGTCAGACTTGCTTCATGTTTCAAGCATTAAATTATATCTGACACTTCATTTAGAAATATCAGAGTAAGTCCATGTAAGCCAAACCCCCACACTCACTTTAGAAAGACGTGGTTTTGAAAGGAAATAAAGTCTTCCCCACTATTATTTGGAAAATAGTACACTTAAAAAGGGGTTTTTGACCATTTTTTCTTGCATAACCCAACATTTTTTTGCAAATGCCTTTCCTTTTGCAGTATTTACTGATATCTACAGTAGATGAATACAGCTCTACATGGTGACAGAATTTTTACTTACACTTGAAGAATGGATTTCAGAAGAGTGATTAAAGTGATAGCAAGCTGAGGTAGAAAAACTTGGTGCACACCCTACTCAGCTGCCCACCACCTCTGGGATTGCGGAAGGGTGTACGTTCTTTTTCTTTTTTTTTTAATGTAATGATCTTTATTTTTTTCCATTACAGTGTTTACAGTGTTTACAGGTTTACAGTGTTCTGGACAAATGGACTTTTCCAAAGACGGCTGCACGGGGCTCTCCCATCCCGCACATCATTCATACGATGGACCGCGCCGCTCATCTCCTCAGTGGAAGAGGTCCCTCCCCTTGAACCTGAGCAGACCTTCAGGACTGCATCAACCAGCAGACCACTGCCGAAGCAACACCGGCAGGTCTCCTGGCTCGATCATACAAACAGCACATATTGCTGCCTTGCTTTCTTGGAGGGCTTGTTCTGGGAACCGAGCCCCCAGGCTGGAAGGGAGCCTGAACCGTGCACGGGAAGAGAGCACCTGCGCCGGGGGGCGGGGGGGGCCACACCAGCGTTCCAGCCAACACAGCAGCGCAGGGCCCGCCGCCACACGGTCCGCGACCGTCCACGTGAATGAAGGTGTCTCCAGAAGTTTCTCGCCCAGACATCCGTCCACCATCCCTGGCATCCATGCCTTCCCAGCTGAGGCCCCAAATATCCAGGCCCTGCTGCAACTGTCTACACTCCTCAGCCATGCAGTCTGGATCGTGTTAAAATGGTTACTGTGTAGCGCTAAGCTCTGGGGTGACGCATGCAGCGATATGAAATGGAACATTCGCCTTGGGGAAGTTACGTATCCTCCCTAACTTTCGCTCCCCTGAGTCTCTACCATGAGGAAAGCAAGCCTCGACCACGAGGAAGAATGCAGGACCTGGGCGAAAATATTTAAGAATAGGCCTCCGCAGCCTTCTCCCTGCCCCCGGCTGCTCAGCAGAATTCTTTGTACGGTTCTGTTCCAGGGAATCTGTGCTCCTGATTAAAATGATGTATAAAAATGGACTATTAGAAAAAGATGAGAGAAAGAGAAAACAAAAACACCAAAAATCTCCGGGAGAGTAAGAATATCCAGATATCGAAAGAGACATTTTAGAAAGTGTTGCTGGAGTTCCCGTTGTGGCTCAGTGGAAACGAATCTGAGAGGTGTCCACAAGGATGCAGCTCTGAGCCCCGGCCTCGCTCCGTGGGTTAAGGATCCAGCATTGCCGTGAGATGTGCTGTGGGTCACAGACGCAACTTGGATCCCGGGTGGCTGTGGCACAGGCCAGCAGCTACAGCTCCGATTCAACCCCTAGCCTGGGAACCTCCATATGCCACAGGTGCAGCCCTAAAAAGACCAAAAAAAAAAAAAAGTGTCGCTAAGAAATATATGTTGGGATACAATTTTAGGAAGTTTTGTATGTGTCTTATTGCTAGGAACCTTGAAGACGTTTCTCAGAATCTTTAAAAGAGCTTTGCAATATGCACACAGTATTTTTCAGTGCTTTGTATAAAGGTTTCTGCTTATATTGGATATGACACTGGGCTGAATGGCCTTAAAGCAAAAGCCCGGGTGACCTAGATTTGGTTGGGTTTCACCAAGCTAAACACAATGCCGTTATCTCGTAACTAAGAACCTGATGGATGGCATCTTAAATCATAAGACCTCGATGCGGGACGAGTATTTGAATCTTAGGGTCTGATATATAAATCCTTATTAGCATTTTCTTAGCCACACAGTTTTACTTCACAGTGGCTTGCTAGAAAAAAATAAAATTGTAGTTGTTTCCTTCCACTTTCTTTCTTGCGTCAGAAAAAAATAAAGTTTTTAATTCTATGAAAACAGAAGTTTTCTAAGTTGTAGGCTGTATTGACAAATACCTACCAAATGCCTTTTTCCTGATACACGTTAAGAACTAAGAATAATACAAAGAAGTACATGTGGATTCGTTCCCCTAAATCCCTACATCCTGAATTGGCAATAAAAGGAATAAGCGTATAAACAAGTAAACAGCACAAATGAACATCTCCTCAGAAAAGAAAATCATGGACTTGGAGAAGAGACTTGTGGCTGCCTGATGGGAGGGGGAGGGAGTGGGAGGGATCAGGAGCTTGGGCTTATCAGACACAACCTAGAATAGATTTACAAGGAGATCCTACTGAATAGCATTGAGAACTATGTCTAGATACTCATGTTGCAACAGAAGAAAGGGTGGGGGAAAAAACTGTAACTGCAATGTATACATCTAAGGATAACCTGACCCCCTTGCTGTACAGTGGGAAAATAAAACAAAAACAAAAACAAAAAAAAAAACAAGTAAACTAGAAGTGTCAGATTACAACTGAAACTACAAAAAGTCTTCACAGAGATAAAAATGTTTAAAATAAAGCAGTGTGTAATTATTTACATTTTAATGCTATTAAAAAAAGCGATTTCAGGGTTCCCATTGTGGCTTGGCAGTAACAAACCCGACTAGCATCCAGGAGGACAAGGGTTCGATCCCTGGCCTCGCTCAGTGGGTTAAGGACCTGGTGTTGCCATGAGCTGTGGTCTAGGGCGCAGATGTGGCTCGGATCTGGTGTAGCTGTGGCTATGGTGTAGCAGGCAGATGCAGCTCCAATTTGACCCCTAGCCTGGGAACTTCCATATGCCACCGGTGTGGCCCTAAAAATGAAAAAAAAAAAAAAAGATGTCAAGAGATCAATACAAGTCAAAAGTGTAATGCACTCAAGGAAGCACTGACTCTGTTCTGGAAAGATCTGGCACATTTTCCTTTAGGTCAAAGTGCTAAGTGAGGCCTCAAAGGAGAAATATGTTTGGTTACATAAGAAGAAAGGAAAAAGTCATTCTGATCCAAGATACAAAGCCCAAATGCCTTTTTAGTGTGTCGTTTAGTTGGTCAGTTGGTTGCTTGGTTGGCAGTTTGTTTTGCTTAGGTTTCCTTTTAGTAAAATGGACTGAAGCAGAGAAAATACATATGAGAGAACTCAGTAACAAAAGTTTCCAAAGGCAGATAAAAATGAGTCTTTGGCGAGTGTTTCCTACAGTCACACAGGAATTGCTAACAACTTTCAGAAGGAAGGAGCAAGATAAAATCTTTTGCAAGGTCTGTTCTGCCGGCAGTGTGTAGGATGCATTAGAGGAAAAACTGGAAGCCAGGCAACTGGTTATTAATTACTGCCAAGTATGTGATAATACAGACCAGCACCATCCCGAAATTATAAACACAGTAAAGGGTGGAAGAATATTCTGATATCACTAAGAAAGACCCCTTATTTGGACGTGGTCAAACTTCAGACGAGTCCCACCGCAAGGTGAGCTCATTTGTGGTAAAGCTAAACGAAAAACAAAATCCTCAGCTGTAAATTCCACTCCTTCTTTGATACTGGGAGAAACCTAAATAGCCACGATTAGTTAAATATGCTGGCAATGGATTCCTAAGCCCAGTTTTCACCTGAAAAGGTGTCTCAGCAGAGGCCCGGCCTCATGACGTCAGCAGAAGGGAGTAGACTGCAGCATCTATTTGAAGTCTCAGGAATTGCTCCGTAAAATAACATCACCACCATGAGACTGCATTAGAATAACAGCAGTACACGCGTGTGAATCTTGTCACAGGAAAACTTACGTCAATCACGACTGGAAATTGTGTGTGAAGACCTCCCAGGGTTAGGATAGTGGGAAAAGGAGGCCTGCCTGGGACTCGTCCTTAACTGTCCAGCATGCTGAGGACGTGGGTCCCTGTAATCCGAGGTCCTTACCACGCTTGGAAGCTAAGGACGAGTCCCAGGCAGGCAGCCAGAGTGTCCACGCAGGGCCGTGGATCAACATCTTGTACACGTCTCAGTCCCTTTCGAATGTTCCTCTGCAGTGTGTTGAGGAGAAGAGACAAAGGGAGGGCAGGCCCATGAAGATGGAGGTTCGAACCCAACCACAAAAGAGAAGCAGAGTCACAGAAGAGAGAAGACACTTGGGCGGCCAAGGGGGAAGGGGAGGGAGTGGGGTGCGGGGGGCTTGGGGCTGGTGGATGCAGTCTACTACATTCAGAAGGGACAGACAGTGAGGACAGCCCAGGGAACTATGTCCAATCTCTTTGGACAGAACATGACGGAAGACAATAGGAGAAAAAGAGTGTGTGTGTGTGTGTGTGTGTGTAACCGGGTCACTATGCTGTACAGCAGAAATTGACGTAACTCTGCAAATCAACTACACTTCAATAACAACAACAAAAAAAAAGGGAACATACACACACATACACACAAACCATCCTGTGACCGAAACTGCAGAATTTATCCCCGTAACAAGACAGTTACTCCCAGAAAAGTCACAATTCCACAGCAAGCATTTGGAGTGCGTTACCGAAAAATCTTGGCGTTCCCACTGTGGCTCAGAGAGTTAAGGACCTGACATAGTCTCCATGAAATGCAGGTTCGATCCCTGGCCCTGCTCGGTGGGTTAAGGATCCAGCGCTGCTGTATGTCAACTGTGGCATACATCACATATATGGCTCAGATCTGATATTGCCGAGGCTGTGGCATATGCCTGCAGCTTTGAGTTGGCACCTAGCCCTAGGACCCAGGAACTTCCATATGTCGCAGTTAGGACTGTTGAAAGATGAAAGAAAGAAAGAAAGAAAAAGAAAGAAAGAAAGAAAGAAAGGAAGGAAGGAAGGAAGGAAGGAAGGAAGAAAGAAAGGGAGAGAGAGAAGTCTTTCTGCTAAAGTTTGGTTAGATTTAATAACAAGTTTACATATGTTTTATATTTAGAGTTGACTTTCGTTAAATGTTATTGTTTTACTTTATTTTTTGTCTTTTTAGGGCTGCACCCACAGCATATGGAAGTTCCCAGGCTAGGGGTCCAATCGGAGCTGTAGCTGCCAGCCTACACCACAGCCCCAGCAACACCAGATCCAAGCAGCGCCTGGGACCTACACCACAGCTCACAGTAACACCACTGGATCCTTCACCCACTGAGCGAGGCCAGGGATCGAACCTGCAATCTCATGGTTCCTAGTCAGACTCACTTCCCCTACACTGCAGCAGGAACTCCAAATGCTACTGCTTTAAATCTTGCTTTATATGTATCACTTGTTAAATCCCTAAGGCTAATATTAGAATTATGAGTTTATTATGCTGAAAATATGATTATCTCCTCATAGCAAACATGAGGCTATTCAATGATCATGGCTGAAACTAAATAATCACTACCAATTGGTTGAAAGACACTTAATTGTATGCCAATTATTCTGAAGAATATTCACATCGTTTGCAAATAAGCATCTTAAACTCAGAAAACACCTAAATTAGCATCATCAATGTCATTACGGCCTACATTACAAAAAAGAAAAAATATCAATCAAAATTTCAAATAGTAGGATCATAAACACCATCTCATTCAATATTATTTCATATTCCTCCTGATCTAACCCCTAAATGAATTACTTTGAAAGGCAGTCTATAATTGTTGCATTTATTTACACACACGCATGCACAATACAGTGTGTATCCATTAGCTAACAATCCTCTCCATGCATATGTAACTTTATAAATGTGAAAACTAAGACTCATTAGCTGTCTGCATCATCTTCCATGCAGACTCTATTTTAAAACATTATCAAAATTACTTTTTTCCTCTAAATCCATTAAGCACCGAGTATATCTTCGACTATATTCCCGTATGCTCTTTCCTAGTAAGTTATTTCACATTTTTTCCCATTTCACCAAATAGCAGCAATCCTCAAATCCATCCACTGAAATATGTGCCCAGAGAGTAACATGTAAATACACATGAGGAGTCAGAGGGAAAGTCTTTCTGAGGCTGCTTTAAACATCCAGAATAAAGGGGAAATGATTTCAGCAGTAAGAGAATCAGCGGGGACAGGGAAGTGCCAACTCTGATTAGGAACCTTGAAAGCACTAACTGCAGCATCTCAGGGTAAAACAGGATTTTCAGTAACTCGCCCTGCGTCATAGCCCTTGTAAGTGGTGAGAGGTGAATGGAGAGGAAAACAGAATTTGACCTTTTCTTAGCGAAGTAAAAGAAGTTCATTCATTGAACTGGAAGCTTTTAGTGGAGTTACTGGAAGACAAAGCTGCATGCTTGAAAGGAACAGCAAAGTGCAGAGCTTCACAGTTTTATCAGAGAAGGAGCTTCAATCAGTTTACATTGGATTGAAACTCAAAAGAATTCCTACAAAACCACTGTGCAGTCCCCTTTAAGATTTAAAATTTCTCATCAATTCCTCTTTATTAAATTCAACACACATAGAACACTGCAGAATGTATTAAGCCCTTCGGAAAACATTATTGCATTGTACAGCACATCAAAGCATATTAAAAATTATCTCTATAAAAAGAAACATAAAACTGCGGCTTGTGAGATATTAAAATAACTGCCTTGTGTTTATCTATTCACAGAAGATACCCCCCCCTTTCCATATAGTACTGATCCTTTTTGGCCCCACTTCATCAGGAGTTTTTGGTGTTAGAACGTCTCAGGTTTACCGCCCAAGGGATTTGCCCAATGGACCTGCCCTCCCAAAACCACAATTTTTCAGAATGAATTCTAAAGTAATGATGGTGCTGAAAAAGTTACACACGGCAGATGTTAAATAAGTAACACACGGCAGATGTTAAATGAAGTTTTTTTTAATTTTAGGCTTGTAACAAAATTCTTCTTTAAAAAAAAAAATAAAAAGTTTTCACATCTACATAGGGTACCTTTCCTTTATCATTTTAACCAGGGTAACTGCAGAAACCAAAGTAATTCGGGAGGAGTAATAACTAGTCGACCTCACATTCTGTATCTGAGAACTAACTTTCAGCCGTTTAAAAGGACGGAAGCCACCTGCCTCTCAAGAATCCGATGTGGGTCGTCACTGATTCACTTCCTTCTACCTGGTACCTTGCACCAAAAAGGCAGTAAGTAAAGATGGGTTTCACAAATGAACGATACAAAACTAAGCAGCAGATAACTGACTGAATCACAATACTCTTTGTCCACTGGAAATGATACATTCACCAGAAAACCACCAAGAGTCCACATGAGACAAATGTCACATTCTGTCAAAAGTACTCAAAAACAGGAGTTGCCACTGTGGTGCAGCGGAAACGAATCCGATTAGTAACCATGGAGTTGCAGGTTCGATCCCTGGCCTCACTCAGTGGGTTAGGAATCCAGCATTGCCCTGAGCTGCGGTGTAGGTTGCAGCCATGGCTCAGATTTTGCTTGGCTGTGGCTGTGGCATAGGCTGGCAGCTGTGGCTCCAATGTGACCTCTGGCCTGGGAAACTCCATGTGCCACGGGTGTGGCTCCGGAAAGCAAAAAGAAAAAAAGTACCAAAACTCAGAAGGAAAAAAATAGCATCAGAAAAGTGAGCAACTAGGAACTAAATAAATAACTGACTGGGTGTAGTGGTCAGATAATAACTTCCCAAAGATGCCCAGGTCCGAACCCCAGAAACCTATGAATGTGTTACTGTTCACGGAACTGACCTTGGCAGCAAGTGGGCCCCAGTCCTTGTCTTCTTTGCTGAAGAAAGAGTTAAGCAAAGGGACCTCGCCTGCAAGAGAGAGATCAAGTTTACTAGAATCACAGTTTGTGTAGAGGACCTTATGGACGAGGTCGCAGAATGGGCAGTGCCCTATGGGGTGGCTCACTCATATGGGGACGGTCTTCTGGCCAGTCACTTTTCTCGTGCCCACATGTGGTCTGGATCAAGGTCCATCTTGGTGGGTGCACACATCTCTCAGCCAAGACGGATTCTAGTGCAAAAGTTTCTGGCGATGCATGGGGGGGGGGGCAGGTGCTGGCAGGACATATTATGGGCTGGTGGCTCCCCCCTCCTTGACCCCTCCCTGACTGAGGACTTTCTCTGCCCGGGTTGGGCAATCCCCAGGAGCACAAGGAGGAATCTGTGGTTGCTTTGTCTTCCACTTAATCAAGGTCTAGATCCCATGCTGGTGTCTTAGCTCTAAGTGTCAGCAGGAGACGGATTGCAGCTGCTCAGCCTGGGGCCTGTCAATTTCCTACCTCAGAACAAAGTGATTTATTAAGCTAATTTGCTAAGTAAAGGATCTTGGGATGGGAAGATTAGCCTGCATTATGCAGGTGGATCTGATGTAATCATTAGGATCCCTGCAATAGCTGAGTAGGCGTGTCAGAAGCAGGGCAGAAAATCTGACACTCGCGCAGAGGTCTGAGTGGTGGAGCTTCTATCGTCGAAGAGGGGGGGGGGGGCCGCAAGCCGCAGAATGCCGGCAGCCTTAAGACCCTGGAGAAAGCAAACAAATAGATTCTCTCCTGGAGCCTCCAGAAGGAAGTCAGTCCTGTGAATTCTACGTCAGACGGCTGACGTCTGGAATTGTAAGATGCACCTGTGGTAGTCTGTTACAGCATCAGGAAGAACCTAGTACACTAGGCTAAACATTGCTCCCTCATCTCTAAATCTGCTGCATATTAAAAGAAGTCATTTTCATTGAAAAAGTGAGAAGGATGTGAGCAAAAGAACATAAATAGGAGACATTTTCTACTCTGTCCATTTTAAAGGATACTGCTTAATCCAATCAGATCAAAAGGCAGATTAAACATTCACCCAGGAGGCGTGGCTTGTATTAAGGGAGACTCTATCCATCCACGGCATTTAAGTCAAAGTTAATTAAGCCGAAAATGCCCTCTTGCCAGCTATCTGAATGTTTCCTATCTTGCTGTTCAAAATGTGGTTAACAAAGAACACCTCGGATTTTCAATTTAGAAATGACTACTTTCTTTTATCCTTTGTTGGATCCTAATCAGCAAGGGAATTCATAATTAAAAATAGCTCTAAACTGTGAGATAGAAAGCCAACACTCTTGCACTTCATATAAATATGCAAATTTTCTTTATTATTATTTTAAACGAACCCGCTGTCTCCATTGCACAAGGATGATAGGTATCCTATTGCACTAATAACCTTTCAATATTATTAACCATGTTTTCCTTTCAGGTCTGAAATAAGTACCTGGTTGCTGGTTAAGAAAAGTCTCAAGAGGAATGACTGCTAAATGGTGTTTGTTTCTATAAACACAAAATATGTCATTAATCCAGTTTTATCCCAGAGAGGATAGTTGTTTACATGCATTATGTGGTGATTTTATTGTATCTTATTAAGGAATAATGGCAAACAAAAGCAACTGCATTAACACAGTCTGGTAATAAAATGTAGCATTTTTTGCTATCTTAATTAGTTACACTCATTTGGGGAGAGAATGAAGCCGGATTCGTTGGGTTATGTTGGAGCTGCGAAATCTATCAAGAGGAACGCCCTGCACTGGTTTTTAGCACAGGTGAGCCAGGCTGCTGTACACAACCGTTTCAGACCCAGAAGCAAGGCTATCCTTTAGTTGAAAAGAACAGATCTTACCTCAAAAGGATTCCCAACTTCGATGTGCTCCCCCCACAAAAAGGAGCTTCCCAGCAAAAATTATATATTGAAATAATTGCTCTCTTGAGTAATGGACTAGGTATAGCGTTGGCCACTAGCCTTGCTGCAGGACCAAGCAGTCACAATTAGTCACACTTGAGCAGTTACATGCTCCCTGGATTTGGACGTGCGTGTGTAAAAACAGGAGCTGCTTGGAAAAGCTAGCTCTCAGCAATTGGTATATTGCTTCGAACCCAGCGACATATATTTTCACAGCCTTAATTTCTCTAATAAATACAGCAGGCATGCCACCGAGTCACCTGCTCTGCCCTGACACATGCTGCTTTTCATCATCTGCCTGACTCTCTGTAAATGCGTGGAAAAGACCCATTGTGCTTGCCGAGGATCTTGTGGCGCAAATGTGGGAGGGAAATCTGCCTGGAGACAGTCGTTCTGATCAGTACACATGTCAGCTTTCTTTTTTCATAAGACACAACTCTGTGAAACTGGATCCTTGTTAGTAATAAAGGAGTGAATCTTTTTTTTTTCCGCTTTTTCCTTTTGTTTTCTTTTGCTTTACATAGCAAACGCCTGCCACCGATCGACTTAATGGGCAATTTCCACTATTTTGCTTATATTCCCAGACTAAGTGCCCATGAATGATGATAAACTGGAGCCCAAGCGGGGTTCACGTCAGCATCCGCCTGATTCCTAGTGTTCTCCTTTATCTTCCTGAGGACACTCACGAAATCCAGGGGCTCTTTTTTTTTTTGTCTTTTTGCCTTTTCTTGAGCCGCTCCCATAACATATGGAGGTTCCCAGGCTAGGGGTCGAATCAGAGCTGTAGCTACCAGCCTACACCACAGCCACAGCAACATGGGATCCGAGTCGTGTCTGTGACCTACACCACAGCTCACACCACAGCTCACGGCAACGCCAGACCCTTAACCCCCTGAGCAAGGCCAGGGATCGAACCTGCCACCTCATGGTTCCTAGTCGGATTCATTAACCACCACGCCACGACGGGAACTCCGAAATCAAGGGGTTCTTTTGAGAATCACAAGTCCCCAGGGTGTGTATGAGCCAAGCAAATCCCTCCAGCCTTTCCTAAGTGTGTGGTAAAGATGGGGGGGGGGGGGCAAAAGCTCAAGAATGGATTAGGAAAGACAGCCTAACAGAACTGAACTCAGGAATGGTTTCCGGACGTTCTTGGCATAGGACGAGCGAGTGCTACTAGGTGTGAGCTCATCACTATTTATTTTCAAATTCCTAGAGAATCATGTTCAAGGGAAACCGTCAACTATGAGTGGAAAGAAAGCCAGGGCGAGGTGAGAAACAAATCTGGTGTTACGCTACCAGAATCTTTACAGCGGAAGGGATTTCAAGGGATCTGAGTTCCATGGGACATGAACGTGAGGCCTGTGTTTCTCTTGTGACCAGTGAATTCCCAGCCACTGAGCATGCACCCGGCTGCATGGTAAATATTTCCTGAATGCTGAATGTGTAACCAATTCCAATTAATGTCCAGTAAATTGCAACTGCCACCTTTTCAGGGCCTTCACCAAAACAGGCTTTGAGCAAAGCTCTGATTTCCAGACCTCTGACACTCAGGAAGAATATCACCATGAACAACTAAGACTCAGGTCCAGACGCAGGAAGTCAGAGGACCACTTAGGGTGGCTTGGCCTGGGCCGGATGATATTAAGGTGAGTCTTGTAAAGAAGGGAACTGGCTACCTTTGGGCAGCATTTACGACCTAAATGTTTTGGATTGGGGGGGTGCAACGTGGCAACCTTCTTGAAACGTCTCAATGAGGAAACCTTTCATCTGAATTAGTCAGGGTTCTCCAGAGAAACAGAACTAATCTAGATGGAATGATGGAACTTTATAAGGAATTGCTTCATGCGACTAGGGATGGTGACAAGTCCCAAGGCCAGCAGGGTGAGTCTCAGCAAGTTGGAGACCCAGAAAAGCAAGCAGTTTCCTTCTGGCCTGAGACCAAAGGCCTGAGATGCAGAAGAACCAATGGAATACAGTTCTAGTCGGAGGACCAGCAGGATGGAGTTGCAGGAAGAGCCAAGGTTTCAGTTAAATCCAAAGGCAGGAAAAAAGCCAACTTCCCACTTGGAAGGTCATCAAACAAGGACCATTTTCTCTTACTCAGAGGAGGGTCAGCCTTTTGTTCTATCCAAGTCTGCAACTGATTGACTGAGGCCCACTCACAAGGTGGAGAGCAAACGGCTGTACTCAGTCTGCCAATCGAAACATTAATCTCATCCCAAAACATCCTCATAGGAACGCCCAGAGTAACAGACCCAAGGTTGGGGCACCCCATGGCACAGTCACGGTGAAATTTAACAGGTAAAATTACCTGTCATGCTCAGTAAGTAAGCTATTTTAGTTGGTTCACACCATTCTCTTCCTGGAAGCAGTGGCTAAATTCTGCTTGCTTATTTTTAGTGCAGAGTAGGTCCTGTCCCTGTATTGTTGACTTATGCTGGTTTCAGTTTATAAAATTTTACCCCATTTAACCTTAGAATGTCATGTTTGAAAGCAAAGGTCCTGAAAGCAGCGCAGTCAGCACTTCCTCTGCCTGAGGTCTCTTGGTTATCTTACGGCTGGTCCACGTGACACGGTGGCTGTAAACGTGAAACATACATCAAAAGACTGGGATTATCCAGAGCCTACCACACACTCAAAGACTGCGTGCCGATAATTGAGGGAACTGTTCTACAGACACCCAGGTAACGGTCTTAATCAGTGGCTAACAATGAAAGTGTATTTTTTTCCGGCCACATTGGTCTTTATAATGGAAACAGAGTGACACTGGGTAGTTCCTGAGTTATCGGGATCAGATTAGAACTCTGAATCAAGTGACTCAGGTCCTAGAGGAGAACGTTCAGCTGCTTGGGGTGATTACCACATCCCTGCCGCTGTAGGTCAAGGTCTATCAAACTACCACCCCGTGAGTCAAATCTTGTCCAAGTAAGAACACAGGGAACCATATCCAGTCTCTTGGGGTGGTATGGAAGCTACTATGACAAAAAACAATGTGTGTGTGTGTGACATATATGTATGTATGACTGGGGCACTATGCCGTATGGCAGAAACTAACTCAACCCTGTAAATCAACTATACCCTACCAAAAAATAAGTTAATTAAAAAATCTTTAAAAAAAAAAAAAGAGTACATGGGAAAGCTGCACCCTCATTCATTTACAGCCTGTCTCCAGTTGCCTCAGCCAGATGATAGCAGCCAAGCTGGACCCCTAGGACAGAAACTGTATGCCCTGCAAAATCTGACATATTTACTCTCTGGCCCTTTATAGAAAAATGCTGTCAACCTCTGATCTCTATGGACACAGAGGCACCAACGTTTCATAGACTATCTTTCCCAGCAGAATTAAAGATTAACTCCTGGAAAGAGGAGTTCCAGTCATGGCTCAGCAGGAACAAACCCAACTAGTATACACAAGGACGTGGGTGTGATCCCTGGCCTCGTTCAGTGGGTTAAGGATCCTGCGTTGCTGTGGCTGTGGTGTAGGCCAGCAGCTGCAGCTCCGTTTTGACCCCTAGCCTGGGAATTCCCATATGCGGCAGGAATGGCCCTCAAAAAAAAAAAAAAAAAGAATAACTCCCTAAAAGACTTTTCTCAGCTAATCTAACGTCACAGAGCTTCTTTTCTTCTCAAATACTATTTTATTCCTTTTTCATATTTTCTGTGAGATGTGCTCTTAAGATTCTAAGCTCACTAAGCCTAGTCTTCTTGGTTCCTCAGTATGCAAACCATCTGGACCCCATAACTGCGAAGGAGTAATTACAAAGAGTTTCGTATATGCAAAGAAGACGATGCCACTTAGTCATAGCCTAACAAAGCTTCGCAGTATACATGATGTCTCCACGTTGGTTTTCATACACTGTACTTTAAACCAATAGAGTGTATTCAAGGAATTGTAAGACGTATGTATTTGCCCTCAAATGCCCGTTTATTGATGAGGGACTCAACTTGTTCTCACAGTGACAAAGCACCAGGGACACTCAATGAATGAGTATTTACCTGTGATGAGTATTCATTGAATCCACGTCTCTACAAGCGGCTTCTCACGTGACAGAACCATAAGCAAGCTTTGCATGCCCATCTTAACGCTGGGTTCATTTGCTTTCTCCACACCCTTGACGTTAGACAAGGTAAATTCTGCATGTTTGGGGTTCAAGTCAGAAAACAGCACTTTCATCTGTGTCCTGCATTAGCGCCTTTAAACTCAAATACAACTCCAAGAGCGGTGATTAATTAGTTCTCAGATTTGCCATCTGCTTCATTCAAGTCCGACAAGGTGAGAAATGACAAATTTGGACTAAGAGAAAATGAATGTTAATGAGGCTGTGATTCTACCCTTTGAAAAAGAAAGAAAGGAGAGGTGAGCCTTGTGTGGGGTCACCGATGTGCTGGCAAATGTTTAACAACTGCCTTTTGAAGCTTTGAGGGGGAAACTTGAGGGTAGTTTTTGCCTAGTTTTGAGGTATAAATACTCCCAGAGCCAGTTTCAAGCTATCAAGCTGATATCACTGAATGCAGAGTCGGGAAAAGACGCACAAAAGAACACTAGATAGAATAGCTTCTCCTCCACACAGGTACAATACAGGTAAAGGAACTCAACAGCCTCAAGAATATTAAAATATGGTAAAATATTTAGGAGGTGATGGATTTTTAACATGCATTCCTTTAGTTTTTAACAAAATTCATTTAATTCTAAATTTATTATTAATTTTTAATAATAGCTATGCTTAACCACCAGCTCACAAAATTCCTGAAAATTTAACCATCATTTCCTAATAGCTGGTATGAGCCAATTTTCCTGAGCTGATACAAGCTGGCTCTACCACTTCACTGCCATGCGTCTATATTTTGCATAAAATATAAGTGAACTGCTTTTATTTTTTTATGAAAGAGAACCTTCATTATTAATAAAGTTTAAAACAACTCTCTCACCTCTCACCTGCTTCCTGTCACTCACAGCAACGCACATACAGACGCATACAGAGTCTTACTGAATTGAACGTCCCTGGAACAAAGACAGTTCACCCAGTGATTGTCTCTACAGAAATGACAAGAGACTGGCAGTTTTTCAGGGTTTCTTTTTATGGGCTGAATACAAGACATCATTATTCTCTGGTTTTGGTTGAGAAGTCTTTTGTGCATCAAACTGCAAATCGGCAGGTAAACGTCTCATGAGTCAAGATAAGGACGTCTTAATACCCTTGGCATTCTCAGTGTATAATAAAAATGTACCTGACCAGGTTACACATTTTATCTAAAAGGTCATGCCCAGTGGACTTGATCAGGTTGTAACGCAAAATTTTAGAGTCTTAAATCATTTTTATCCCCTTCTGAAGGAGGATGGTTTTCAAAACATTTTGGAACTTTTACGCAACAATGTAAATTGGTCCCTGGTACAAGGAATGGGTAGAAGGTCATGGAAAGGATGTTTCTGGTATTCGCTATGTACTGCACATGACACCTTGTCACTTGAGCAGAGGTTTTCTCAAAAAATAAGCAGCAGCAGCAGCATGGTGTTTGGGGTCTTTCCTAACCAGCTAATGGGACTTATTATGATCCCTGGATAGAGCCTTAAACCCTGAGGTGAGGTATGTTTGGTGCACACTCCAAACACCATAGCAATGTTTTATGTTTTGCTTGTTTGGTGGGAGACGTAATTATTTTTCTTTCCTGGTTTTACCTCTCTTCCTGGTTTGACCTTTGCCCCTGATTTCCACAATATCAGTAGCCAACAAGTGTTCTCCTTACCGATGACCTGCTCTATCTGTCACCAGCCACCCCCCCCCAGTCCATTCCCCAAACAGGTTCTCAAGAGTTTGACTGCTAAAAGCTGTGACTTCTTAAGGCAAGAGTGGCCAGGTCATTTACAATTCTGCACCTCAGCACAAGTGCAGTACCATGAGCCCTTAAACTGGTTGAATGGGAACACAGTCTGACATTCAAAGATACTGTATCATTGTGCCCTTTCTAAAATATTACACTCTGTCAACCAGAAACAAATCACATCAGATATACTTCCTTATTTAAAAAAAATCACATGACCAATGTTAAAGAATAGCAGATGCCATTGCTTATCCGGATTTTAACACATCTTTTGGGAAGGTGTCTTCCAGGACATGGCTAAATCATTCTTTCCCATCAGCTGTCCTGTCTTCATGGAGACACAAATGGACATGTCTATGTCAAGTAAGTATCAAGAGTGTTGATAAAAACATTAGTTTTTGGTAAAAGCCTTTCAAAGTGTTTTTATATACGCTGTCGCTACATACATATATGTGTGTGTGTGTGTGTGTGTGTGTGTGTGTGTGTGTGTGTGTGTGTGTGGATAGATAGATAGATACCAGTAAGTTTTATATCAACTAACTATATATAATTAGTTAGTTATATACCAGCTAAAGGACATGAAAATTAAAGTTCAATCATAGCAACTAACTCAAATCATCTGATTGGAAATCACTAGCTGTTTGCACCACACCATTCTATATTATCTATTTCCCTGCCCTTTATAGTTCTTTCTTCAGCACTTTTATTAGAATAATAAATAACAGGAAATGGATGAAGGAAGCCAGAAGGTACAAACTTCTGCTTATAAAATAAAATAGTCATGTGGCTATAGTGTACAGCATGGTGACTGCAGGTAATGATAAGAAATTAGGAATCTGCTTAAAATAGACAGAGTGCCAGACATTAATTTAGTGCTTTCTGCATGTTAGGGTGATAGTTTGCAAGGATCTCCTTTTTTAAAAAATTCTAACTCTAAAAACTTTTACTGAAGTATGATATGGATAAAGAAAAGTTGACGAATCACTCAGGAATTATCGGAAAGGGAATAAATCTACGTAAAACCACCCAGATCAAGAGAGTCCTCCAGGAGCCCTCTTTGTGATCCGTCGCAATTATTGCTCCTTCATCTTCCTTGAAGGGACCTACGGGGACTTCTAACGTTTACCGTCATCGGGACTTGATATAAATGGAAGGGTTCAGCCTGTATTATTTCGTCAGGATTCTTTTGCTGGAAAGTATACACATGAAATCAACCCTGTTGCTGCGGCAGCTTTAAGCGACTCATCTTCACAGTGTGGTGTGTTCCATGGTGGGACCACAACACAGTTTACTGGTTCATTATATTTTGGAGAGAACTGGGGTCACGGTCAATGTAGGGTTGACATGAAACCCTTAAGCGAATCTTTTTACTGCACTGTGCATGCATTTTGCGGGGTATATACATCAAAGAATAAATGTGCTGGATCATTAAGGTAACTGAATTTTAGCAGGGAAGTTGACGAACAGGTGAGAGATTGTGTTCCTTCTGTTAATTTACATTCTAAATCCACTCTTGAATTCATGCATTTTGAATTTGTCAGTATCGCCTCTTTAATTTTATAACTGAAGTGCACTTGACTTTGACCATATCCATCACTTGGCATAAACTTCTTGAACTTTTGGGTTCCATGTATAACTTTTAAAGAAAGATTACACTTCACTCTGGAGGCTTTTTGTTATCTAGAGTAACCAGAATCATTCTTAGATCTATCTCTACCAGATTTCTTTTAAAGTATCCTGGTAGGACAATTGATGCCTGAAATAGCCAACCAAAGATAGATTGTGGTAGATAAAATACATGTATGCTTTAATCATTATAAATGCCTGCCACCATGAAGAATTTCTGAAAGGAGCTGCTGCCATTCACATACCCAGCAAGAAATTCTTACTTCAGGATTATATAAACGAAATTTTAGTTAATCCCAACATTTCATTCACCATCCATGAGAGTAAATTAGTTTTAGAAATCTGGCAACCAAAGCACTTAAATACTATTAGCCTTTTTCTTGCCAGTGTCCAGTGTTTGGTTCCCACTGTTAAAACAAGTATGCAAAAGTGTGTACTTAGGGACCTCAAAAGGCAGAGGCTTTATTATGAGCATTTATGATCACTCCATCCATCGTCATTGACCAATGTCTATTTTTAGAGATCCTGTAGCTTGCAAAGTGTGTAGTACATGCATCTTACTGTATCATCTACTGTTGAGTTGGAGCCATTTTATTT
This sequence comes from Sus scrofa, assembly GCF_054392235.1. NCBI lineage: Eukaryota > Metazoa > Chordata > Mammalia > Artiodactyla > Suidae > Sus > Sus scrofa. The sequence continues at coordinate 2,650,414 of NC_139392.1, forward strand.
ACTTAAAAATAAATAACACCTACAAACAATAAGTGCTGGAGAGGTGTGGAGAGAAAGGAACCCTATTACACTCTTGGTGGGATTGTAAATTGGTGCAACCACTGTGGAAAACAGTATGGAGATGCCTCAGAAAACTAAAAATAGAACTACCATTGATCCAGCAATCCCACTCCTAGGCATCTACCCAGAGAAAACCATGACTCGCAAAGACACATGTACTCTGATGTTCACTGCAGCACTCTTTTCAATAGCCAAGACATGGAAACAACCTAAATGTCCATCAACAGAGGAGTGGATGAAGAAGATGTGGTACATATACACAATGGAATGTTACTCAGCCATTAAAAAGAACGAAATACTGGCATTTTTAGCAACCTGGATGGACCTAGAAATGATCATGCTAAGTGAAGTCAGCCACACAATGAGACCCCAACATCAAATGCTTTCACTGACATGTGGAATCTGAAAAAAGGACAGACTGGACTTCTCTGCAGACCAGATGCTGACTCACAGACATTGAAAAACTTACGGTCTCCGGAGGAGACAGTTTGGGGGGTGGGGGGATGTGCTTGGGCTATGGGATGGAAATCCTGTGAAATCAGATTGTTATGATCATTATACAACCACAGATGTGATAAATTCATTTGATTAATTAAAAAAAATTAACACATTCCCTAGAATGTAACACAAGAATAAGATAGAAGAACAAGTCAAATGTATGCAGGTGGAAAAACATCAGTTATTTTCAAAACCGTGATAAAAGTCAGTAATAAAAATGCTACAGTGACAAGACAAGGTTTTTGAAGTTCTACTTGAGAAAAGTACTACCATTCAACTGCAGATACTCTGATTAAATGATTCATTTTTTTAAACGCACTGTTTAAATGTGAATCCCCCTATTCACACGATAAGAAAAGCCTTCATGTATCCCCACCTACAGTGACCTTGCTTCCCAGTGACGGAGAATGGAAATGAAGCCAGTTTCAGCAATGGCTCACATTATAATACGGACAGGATTAGACATGACAGGAAATGGATCATTTTCCAGGTAGTTGAGGCCGGTCTCGGAGTAATCCATCAGACTGTTGTACAACGGATGACACAGAGGTCAGACAGTCCACATAACCAGGTTCTTTTTCATCACGCTGGAGTTCACCCAGGTAATTCAGTCATTCTGACAGCCCCAAATGTATGATTGATGAGGTGCTTTCCGTTCAGTTCCCAGACCGCCTACATCAAGCCCATTGTTTACCATTCAGGACGTTACTTTTCCATTGGAAATGAAACCATCCCGCACTAAGTAATAATTTCTGAGGCCAAAGAGCTTTAATAGCTCCTCAGTGGAAACGCTGACTGAACAGTCTTCAATCCAGCTTAATCCTAGGACTGCATTAATCCACCTCCACAGGTGCTTTGGTTTCAAGACAACGACGGAAAATAGTGGGGCCAAAGACCTCTATTAGTGCAAGTAAATTTTCCAATTAATTGTTCTGTGGATGGAGAGAGAACCCTTATCTTTATGTTAAGTGATAAAAATAAATAAAGTTGAATTCAAATAATACAGATCACTAAAAAAGTGTTCGGTCAGGAATTCCTGCCATGGCTCAGCAATAACAAACCTGACTAGTATCCGTGAGGATGCAGATTCAATCCCTGGCCTCAAGGGGGTTAAGGATCTCTCACTGCTATGAGCTGTGGTGCAGTTCACAGATGCAGCTTAGATTCTGCCTGGCTATGGCTGTGGCTGTGGCCGCGGTGAAGGCCAGAAGCTGTGGCTCCAATTCAACCCCTAGCCTGGCAACGTTCATATGCCATGGGTGTGGCCCTTAAAAAAGCAAAAAGCAAAAATAAATAAATAAATAAATAAATGTTTAGGCATGGTCTTGGGTCTCTTTCAGTTACGAAAATTTCCTTAAGAAGCTGCACTTGAAAAGAATTTTTTTTTTTTTTAGGCCCACACCTGTGGCACAGGGAGAGTCCTAAGCTCGTCAAATTGGAGCCGCAGCTGCAGGCCACAGCCTCAGTAATGCAGGGTCAAAGCTGCATCTGCAACCTATGCCACAGCTCACAGCAGCCCACTGAGAGAGGCCAGGGATCGAACTCACGTCCTCATGGATACTAGTTGAGCTCGTAACCCACTGAGCCACAACAGGAACTCCCTTGAACAGAACTTTAAATGGCTCAGAGGTTATGAGAATGAGATATAGTGGGAGTGCATTCCTAGCAGAGAAAATATCAGGAGCCTGGTATAAAAGCTGGACACTGTGCACTGCATCCAGGGAACAGTTCCAAGTTCAACATGCCTGGAGCAATGCGGGAGACACAGCCAGTTTTGTGCACGAGCTCCGAAACTGAATTAAGAGGTTAAAAATGCATCATTAGGGAGTTCCCACTGTGGTGCAGTGGGTTAAGAATCTGACCAAAGTGGCTCAGGTCACGGCAGAGGTACAGGTTCCACCCCCAGCCAGTACGGTGGGTTAAGGATCCTGCATTACCAGAGCTGTGGCTTGGATTCAGTCCCTGGCCCAAGAACTTCCTTACGCCATGGGCACTGCCATAAAAAAATAAAAAAATTAAATGAAAAAAAAATCATCATTTAGCTATGTGGTGATGGATTTTAAGCAAGAAAGAGACATGTTGGAAATCCTGTATTACAGTGACCCTTGGGGGAGGGATGTATTGGGGGTTTGGGATTAGCAGACATAAATAATTACACACAGCATGGATAAGCAACAAGACCCTACTGTACAGCATAAGGAACTATACTCAAAACCAAGTGATACACCATAAGGGAAAAGAATATGAAAAAGAATATATATGTGTACAACTGAATTTGCTGTAAGCAGGAATTAAAACTTTAAATCAACTACATTTTGATAAAAATAATTTTAGAAAAACACCCTAGATATCACATGGAGGATTAATTAAAGCAGGAAGTGTCTGCAAATAAAAGGACCTAAAGAGAAGGCACTGCAATCATTCCAGGAAAAAACACTTAGGGCTTGAACTTGGGCAGGAATTGGGAGTGGTTAGGAAGGTTCAAATAAGACCTCTTTAAAAAGATGTATACATGAGTCTTAATTATTGACTGAATAGGGGGGTATAAAGAGAAGTAGGATCTAGAATGATACCTACATTTCTGCCTCTGAGAGAAATATGTGCTCAGTTTGAGACATGAAAAATTGAAGGTACCCAGCGTACTTCCGCACAGAAGTTTCCCGTAGGCAGTTGAGATGGAAGCTCTTGGACATACATGGAAGCGAGGCACACAAGTGGTAACTGAAGGCATACAGGTGGGTCCTGTCCCCTCGGGAAAGCCGACTAGCAAAGGAAATAAAAGTTAGGACCTTGGAAAATACAGACAAGACCACAGAACCCCAAAGTGGAGAAGGACAAAGTTACACAGGTTTGTGTCACCAGATAAGCCTTGGCATAACTGTCCTAGCAGGAGGTCATTCACTGTTTCAGCCGCCAGCAATTTCTGATGACTTGGGTAATCACCAGTTCTACACAGCAGGAGTGCTGCTGAGCAGCCAAGGGAGGGGAGCGCTGGTTGATGGGAATAATCAGCTCAACAACGCCACCAAGACGGTGGGTATTAGTGAGACACACAAACGCTCATTCGCGAGCTCCTGTTGTGGCTCAGCAGGTTAAGAACTCGACTAGTATCTATGAGGATGCGAGCTCCATCCCTGGCCTCACGCAGTGGATTAAGGATCTGGTGTTGCCATGAGCTGTGATGTAGGTCACAGATGTAGCTCAGATCTGGCAGTGCTGTGGCTGTGGTGTAGGCCTGCAGCTGCAGCTCCGATTGGACCCCCCATGTGCCTCCAGTGTGGCCCTGAAAAAGAAACATGCAAACAAACAAAATCCACAAATGCTCATTCAGTGTATCAGTGTGGAGACCCGTGTGGAATTCAGCCCTGGTGGGCAGACCAGCACCCTGATGATATCAGAAACATGTGTTATAGGTCGAGTTGTCTCCTAAATCCCAGTCCTTCAGAACATGATCTTATTTGGAAATAAGTTTGTTGGTGCAATTGGTTCAAATGAGACCGTATAGATTAGGGTAATCACTTAATCTAACACGGCAAGTGTCCTTCTAAGCAGAGAGCTACACAGAGACGGAGATAAGAAGCTCATGGTGAGAATGACAGAGACGGAAACTGGAGCCACAAGGTGACAAATACCAAGGACTGGTGGCAACTGCCAGAGGCTAAGAAGAGGCCAGGAGGGGTCTTAGCCAGTGTCCAAGGGAGCTCAGCTATGCCAACACCAGAATTTTGGAATTCCAGGCTCCAAAACTCTAAGAGAATCTACTTCTTTACTTTTTTTTTTTTTTTTTTTTTTTTTTTTTGGTCTTTTTACAGTCACACTTGCAGCATATGGAAGTTCCCAGGCTAGGGGTCAAATGGGAGTTTCAGCTGCCAGCCTACACCAGAGCCACAGCAACGGAGGATCTGAGCCCCATCTGTGACCTACACCACAGCTCACAACCAAATGCCAGATCTTTAACTCACTGAGTAAGGCCAGGGAACGATCCCACAACCTCATGGATATTAGTTGGGTTCATTAGGACTGAACCACAACGGGAACTCCTGAGAGAACTTATTTCTGCTGTTGTTTTAAGCCACCCAGTTTGTGTATGTTGTTCTAGCAACCCCAGGAAGCTGATCACTACACCCAACTGGGCTCCAAGCTCTGCCACTGGGTAAGAGGGCAGTTCTGAACCATGGCACACTTGATCAGCAGTCTCGGGACCGCCTGGTCACTGGGCAATGCTGTGCCTGGACTCTGATTTCAGCAAAGTCCCTGAGTTCATTCCAGTTAAACTGAAAAATCATTTTCCTTTGTATTTTTAATCACATGATGTTAATAAACAGGTTAACTGAATTTACACTTTAAAAAAATACAGTCTTCTGGTCTTGTGTCTTACTTAAACTTTGTACACACACAAGGTTAACTGGATAATTAAAGTCATTTCCCAGAAGATTTAGGTCAGAAAAATAATTAACCTGAATTATCTTGTTGATAATTTATTTTAAAAAAAAGTGGGGGAGAGACAGCAATATTTTCTTTTGACCTGTATATAAAAATGTGCCAGTTTTCATGTGACTTTTGTTGCACTGACAGAGCTCCATTTGAAAAAAAAAAAATTGAAAGAGTTCACATACAGGATATGCAAGAGTTTTGTTTTTAATATATCCATTAAGCTCTCAAATGTCTCACTGTTCCCATATTATTTCTTTCATTATCACCATAAATCTCTAAGCAATGAAGAATATTCTCATAATTTTTTAGCTGATACACCATATCTCAAAGTTCCTGGAATAACCTGTGTGTTTTATGTTTGCATTCTTTCAGGAGAGGAAAATATATAGATTTCAAGAAAGGAAAAAATATCCAACACCTGGGGCAAAATGTACGGAGAGAACACGCCACCAAAATCTAACTTGCACAATAAATCTGGTCTGTCAGATCCCTGACAGGCATGTTTATGCTGACCTCCTTCTGACTGGAGAGAGAAGAAAGAAACTGGTGTTGATTGAAGGTTATAGCAGAATAAAAAAAATAAACTGGGACACACAATAGTGACACAGATGTCCCCCACAGGTCAGGACTCTGTGTTTATTATTTTTATTTCATCATGCTTATAAAAGCAAACTACAGTAAATTTCCCTTTATATTTCCTCTAGAATGAAAAGGGAACCACTCCTTTCTTTGCAAGTTGCGCAGAAGCTGGGAACGCTTACACAAAACTATTTCAATGCTTCATCATGGTTCTTCCTGCCTTCAAAATGCAACATGCTTATTCTGACCAACAAAAGCCCTAAGAAATCAGTCTATCCACTGTTTACTGTAAGATACAAGCATCTGTTCACACCATCAAAGTATTTGAGTGTTCATTTGAAATAATGTTATGGAAATAAATATGCCTTGTAAGTCTGTATGTATGTCCACTAGCACCTATATAAACATCCTCTGCAGGGCATTTAAGATGTTGCATGGATCACTGCAGCACTATTCACAATAGCCAAGACATGGAAAAAACCTAAAAGTCCATCTACAGATGAGTGGATTAAGACGATGTGGTATACGTCCACAGTGGAATACTACTCACCCTTAAAAAAGAACAAAATAATGCCATTTGCAGCAACATGAATGGAACTAGAGACTCTCATTCTAAGTGAAGTAAGTCAGAAAGAGAAAGACAAATACCATGTATCACTTACATTTGGAATCTAATATACAGCACAAATGAACCTTTCCACAGAAAAGAAAATCATGGACTTGGAGAACACACTAGTAGTTGCCGAGGGGGGTGTGGAAGGAGTGGGATGGACTGGGAGTCTGGGATTAATAGATGCAAACTATTCCATTTGGAGTGGATAAGAAATGAGATCCTGCTTTATAGCAGTGGAAAATATACCAGTCACTTGTGATGGAGCACGATGGAGGATAATGTGAGAAAAAGAATGTGTGTGTGTGTGTGTGTGTGTGTGAAAGTGAGTGACTGGGTCACTTTGCTGTTCAATGGAAAATTGACAGAACACTGTGCACTGACTACAATGGAGAAAAATAAAAATCATTAAAAAAAAAAGATGAAGAGATGTGGGGCAAAATGGCAGGAGGAGGATATGAATCACACTTTCTCCGACAAATACATCAAAAATACACCTCCATGTGGAACGATTTTTGCAAAACACCTACTGAATGCTGTCAGATCTCAGACCTCCAAACGGGCAAGGAAGCGTCCCTGTAACCGGGTAGGCCAAAAGAAAAAAAGAAAAAGGAAGAGAGAGAAAGCAATCCAGATGGAGCAGTGAGAGAGGAAAGGTTTCCACACACCAGGAAGGGCCCTCACTGGCAGAGAGTCGTCGAGACAGATGGGGAGCTTTGGAGCCTTGGAGCAGACTGCAGCAACTGGTTTGTGAAGAGCAAACCAGAGAAAGACCTGCACAGTCATTTGGTGCCACCAACCAGCACACCCAGCAAGAGATGCTGGAACACTGAAGCAGGCAGGGGCTGGATGCTGAGGCCTGGGCTTCAGAAGTCAGATCAGGGGAGAGGACTGGGGCCGGCTGAGGGAGCCAGGGTGTGGGGCACCATAACCAAAGGAGACTGGGAAGAAGCCTGAGACCACTGTTGGAGAGTGCCAGAGCAGACCGGCAGGACCAGCAGAGGTGCTTCTTTCTCCATGCATGGGGCTCTCAGACCACTGTACCCACTGAGGGTCCTATGAGCGGGTAACACTCACTTCCCCTACTTTCCCGAGAATGTGCAAGGCCCATTGCTGCCACCATCCCTGGAAGGCCCATGATTGTGACAGAGCACTGAACCCTTCCCACCTCCTTCCCAGGGGCACTTACTTGCTGCCCCTACTTCCAAGGGGTCGGTGACTGGGCATTGTCCACTGCCTCTGACTCCCTGTGTGCTCATGTGCCCTCTGCCACTGCTGAGGCTCTTGTGACTGGGCACCCCCCTTTGCCTCTGCATCCCTGAGAGTGTGTGTGTGACCTGTCACTGCTCCAGCTACCAATGAGTGTCCTGCAACTGGGTGCCACCCTCTGGCCTTGCTTCCTCAGGAGTGCACATGGCCCACAGGCACTACCAAAGGGTCTGTGACCAGGTGCCAACTGCTGGCCATCACTAGGCCCCAGGAGGGGTCATGTAAGCCACTGCCATCTCCCTAGTCACGGCCCAGCTTGGGGTGGGTGTGGGAGCTACTACCACTACTGAGAACTTGAGGACCAGGCACCAGCTGCCACATCTACACACTGCCTGCCAAAGGGATAACAGCCAGCACACTCCAAAGAAAGAGACAAGAGGCACCCGTGATAAAAACAGCCCTGTGACTAAGGGGGAGGAACTAAAATCTCTCCCATCAACTGCATGATCGCAGATTTACTCCTCTCCTCCTGACCTTATAAATTCAGAACTGGTGGAACAGCCGAAGGGACAACGAATGCTCCTGCATCTGAGATGGGTCTGGTATGAACAGCTTTGGGCTCTGTGGGTATATGTACACAAAGGGGTTGGACCAGGCCAGAATCTGAGCCTCCATAAATCTCACAGCAGTCTCAGGAGCACCAATACTGAAATAAATCCTGGGTCTTGACCTCTGGACCTGCACTGGTCCAGACACCAGGGCCAGTTACAGACACACCCACAGTTAAGGTGGGACGGAGAGCAGCACCACAACAGTGCACTCCGTGAGCTCATACACGGAGGAAAAGGTAACACAACAGAGCACACTCGCAGGTGAACAGTTCCAGCAGAGGAACACTCATTGGCTCCTTCCCCAGCGGGAGTGCTGCAAACCCATCTACCTCACACTGCAGATCAGAATCACAGAGAAGAAGCAGATCTGGGGGCTTCTACTTACAGGGCAGTGACAGCCACAGAGCAAACAGGAGGCCCTGCAAATAACCAGCACAGACTTGGATCGCCACAACACAAAGCACACCTCCTATCAAGGGCGTTAAAGGAAAAAGGTGACAGGCCACTTAAAGTTAACCTGAACCAAGAGCCACCTCTAAATACACCCCTTGACATGGCCCTGACCACCAGAGAAAGAAGGCCCAGCTCCACCCACCAGCCCCTGGTAAGATTGGAAGGCACCAGTCACTCCAACTGGGAAGCCTGCACAAGCCCCTGGGCCAACTTTACCCACTACAGGGCAGATACCAAAAATAAGAGGAACTCAAACCCTGAAGAAAGAAGACCACAAGCACAGAAAGTAAGACAAAATGAAACAACAGAGAAATATGTTTCAGACAAAGGAACAAGATAAAACCCCACAAAAACAATTAAATGAAGAGGAAATAGGCAATCAACCTGAAAAATAATTTCAGGTGATGAAAGTAAGGATGATCCAAGAGCTCAGAAAAAGAATGGAGTCACAGATCAAGGAGTTAAAAGAAATGTTTAATGAAGAGCTAGAATATTTAAAGAACAAGCAAATTAAGATAAATAATACTATATCTGAAATGAAAATTTCACTAGAAGGAATCAACAGCAGAGTAAGTGAGGCAGAAGAGAGAATTAGTAAAGTGGAAGACAGAGTAGTGCAAATCACTGCCACAGAAAAGAATGAAGAAAAAATAATAAACAGAAATGAGGACAGTCTAAGAGATCTCTGGAACAACATCAAACATACTAATCTTTTCCTCACAGGGGTCCCAAAAAAAGGAGAGAGAAAAGATCCGAGAAAATATTTGAGGAGATTATAGCCAAAAACTTCGCTAATATGAGAAAAGAAACAATCGAGAGAGGAAACAAACAGCATCGTACAGGAGAAACTCAAAGAGGAACACAGCAGGATAGATATTAAACTGACAAAAGTTCAATACAAACAAAAGTATATTAAAAGTGACAAATAACATACAAGGGAACCCCCATAAAATTATCAGCTGCTTTCTCAGCAGAAACTTTACAGGCCAGAAGGGGGTGGCAAGGTATATTTAAAGTAATGAGAGGGAAGAACCTTCAACCAAGAATGCTCTACCCAGAAAAGCTCTCATTCAGACTCAATGGAGAAATCAAAAGCCAAAAGAATGCAGCACCACCAAAGCAGATTTACAACAAATGGTAAAGAAATTTCTCGAGGTTGAAAAGAAAAAAAAAAAAGCCACAATCAGAAACAATAAAACTATAAATGGGAAAGCTCACAAATAAAGGTAAACACAAAATAAAAGTAGGAAATCATCCACAGAAATATGATTTCAAAACCAGGAATCATGAGATGAGGAGAGAATGAATGAAGAATATTTTAAAAGCACCTGAAATTAAAATACCAACAATTTTAAAACAATTTTGTACATGTATAAAATTCTATATCAAAACTTCATGGGAACTGCAAACCAAAAAACTACAATAGACACACTTATAAAAAGAAAAAAAGCAATTTGAATACAATACTAAAGATAGTCATCAAATCATAAGAGAACAAAGAGGAAGGGAAGAAAAAAGCCCAACAATAACAAATCCAAACCAATTAATAAAATGGCTATAACTATATACATATTCATAATTACATTGAATGCAAATGGATTAAAAGCTTCAATTAAAAGACACAGACTTGCTGAATGCATACAAAAAGAAGACGCATATATATACTATCTACAAGAGACCCACTTCAAACTAGGGATACATACACACTGAAAGTGAGGGGATGGAAGAAGATATTCCATGCAACTGGAAATCAAAAGAAAGTTGGGATAGCACTACTCCTATCAGACAAAATATACTTTAAAATAAAGAATGTTACAACAGACAAAGAAGGACACTACCTAACGATCAACGGATCAATCCAAGAAGATATAAAAATTGTAAATATATATGCACCCAACATAGGAGCATCTCAACATATAAGGCAACTGCTAACAGCCATAAAAGGAAAAATCAACAATAACACAATAATAGTGGGGGAATTTAACACCCTACTTTGAGCAATGAGCATATCATTCAGACAGGAAATAAAGAAATACAATAAATGACACAATAGACCTGAGAGACTTAATTGATATTTATAGAACATTTCATCCAAAAGCAGCAGAATACAATTTCTTCTCTAGTGTACATGGAATATTCTCTAGGATAGATCACATCTTGGACCACAAATCAAGCCTCGGTAAATTTAAGAAAGTTGAAATCATGTCAAGCATTTTTTTTCTGACCACAATACTATGAGACTAGAAATTAACTGCAAGAAAAAGAACTACAAAAGAAAAAAGAAAAACAGAAACACGTGAAGGCTAAACAATATGCCACTAAACAACCAATGGATCACTGAGGAAATCAAAAAATACCTAGCTAAAAATGACAACAAAGACACAACAATCCAAAACCTATGGGACACAGCAAGAGAAGTTCTAAGAAGGAAGTTTATAGCAATATAATCCCACCTCGGGAAAGAAGAAAAATCTCATATTAAATAACCTAAACTTATACTTAAAGCAACTAGTGAAAGAACAAAAAAAAAAAAAAAAACCAACATGAGTAGAAGGAAAGAAATTAAAAAGAGCAGAAATTAATGAGTTATAGACAAAGAAAACAATAGAAAATATCAATGAAACTAAAACCTGATTCTGAGAAAATATCCACAAAATTGATAAAGCCTTAGCCAGGTTTATTAACAATAATAAGGAGAGGGGTCAAATTAATAAAACTAGAAATGAAAAGGGAGAAATTACAATGCACATCACAAAAATACATAGGATTATAAGAGACTACTACAAGCAACTAATGCCA